>NC_090939.1:415743096-417186125 GCF_040938575.1 Ambystoma mexicanum
CCACCAGGCCCCCCCCCCACTCATGTCTCCCACCACCCCCCCACCCCCCAGCATCCAGGGGCACCCTCCACCAGACCCCCCACACAGGTCCCCCTGCACCCCACCCCACAGCATCCAGGGGCAGCCTCCACCAGGCCCCCACTCCATGTCCAACTCATGTCTCCCTGCACCCCCACCCCCCAGCAGTGCAGGGCAGCCTCCACCAGGCCCCACTCATGTCCCCATCACCCCCACACCCCAGCAGTGCAGATGCAGCCTCCACCAGGCCCCACTCATGTCTCCCACTACCCCCACCCCCAACAGTGCAGGGGCAGCCTCCACCAGGCCTCCACCCATGTCCCCCTGCACCCCACCCCCCAGCAGTGCAGGGGCAGCCACCACCAGGCCCCCACCCATGCCCCCTGTACCCCACCCCCCAGCATCCAGGGGCATCCTCCACCAGGCCCCCACACATGTCTCCCTGCACCCCCACCCCACAGCATCCAGGGGCAGCCTCCACCAGGCCCCCACTCATGTCCCCCTGCACCCCCACCCCCAGCATCCAGGGCACCCCTCCACCAGGCCCCCACACATGTCTCCCTGCACCCCCACCCCACAGCATCCAGGGGCAGCCTCCACCAGGCCCCCACTCATGTCTACCACCATCCCCCACCCCCAGCATTGCAGGGGCAGCCTCCACCAGGACCCCACTCATGTCTACCACCACCCCCACCCCCAAGCATCCAGGGGCACCCTCCACCAGGCCCCCAAATCATGTCCACCATCACCCCCACCCCCCAGAAGTGCAGGGTCAGCCCTCCCACCAGGCCCCCACTCATGTCCCCCATCACCCCACCCCCCAGCAGCGCAGGGGCAGCCTCAACCAGGCCCCCACTCATGTCTACACCACCCCCCACCCCTCAGCATCCAGGGGCACCCTCCACCAGGCCCCCACTCATGTCTCCCATCACCCCCACACCCCAGCAGTGCAGGGGCAGCCTCCACCAGGCCCCCACTCATGTCCCCTGCACCCCCATCCCACCAGCATTCAGGGGCAGCCTCCACCAGGCCCCCACTCATGTCTCCCATCACCCCCACCCCCCAGCAGTGCAGGGGCAGCCTCCACCAGGCCCCACTCATGTCTACCACCACCCCCACCCCCCAGCATCCAGGGGCAGCCTCCACCAGGCCCCCACTCATGTCCCCCTGCACCCCCACCCCCCAGCAGTGCAGGGGCAGCCTCCACCAGACCCCCACTCATGTCTACCACCACCCCCACCCCTCAGCATCCAGGGGCAGCCTCCACAGGCCCCACTCATGTCTCCCACCACCCCCACCCCCCAGCAGTGCAGGGGCAGCCTCCACTAGGCCCCCACTCATGTCTCCCACCACCCCCACCACCCAGCATCCAGGGGCACCCTCCACCAGACCCCCAAACATGTCCCCCTGCACCCCCACCCCACAGCATCCAGGGGCAGCCTCCACCAGGCCCCCACTCATGTCCAACTCAGTCCCCCTGCACCCCCACCCCACAGCATCAGGGGCAGCCTCCACCAGGCCCCCACTCATGTCGAAACTCATGCCTCCCTGCACCCCCACCCCCAGCAGTGCAGGGGCAGCCTCCACCAGGCCCCCACTCATGTCCCCCATCACCCTCACACCACAGCAGTGCAGGAGCAGCCTCCACCAGGCCCCCACTCATGTCTCCCACTACCCCCACCCCCAACAGTGCAGGGGCAGCCTCCACCAGGCCCCCACCCATGTCCCCCTGCCCCCCCACCCCCAGCATCCAGGGGCAGCCTCCACCAGGCCCCCACTCATGTCCCCCTGCAACCCCCACCCCCCAGCATCCAGGGGCACCCTCCACCAGGCCCCCACACATGTCCCCCTGGCACCCCCACCCAACAGCATCCAGGGGCAGCCTCCACCAGGCCCCCACTCATGTCTCCCACCACCCCCACCCCCCAGCATCCAGGGGCACCCTCCACCAGGCCCCCACTCATGTCTCCCACCACCCCACCCCCCCAGCAGTGCAGGGGCAGCTCCACCAGGCCCCCACTCATGTCCCCCTGCACCCCCACCCCCCAGCATCAAGGGGTACCCTCCACCAGGCCCACACTCATATCCAACTCATGTCTCCCTGCACCCCCACCCCCCAGCAGTGCAGGGGCAGCCTCCACCAGGCCCCCACTCATGTCTCCCACCAACCCCACACCCCAGCATCCAGGGCACCCTCCACCAGGCCCCCACTCATGTCTCCCACAACCCCCACCCCCCAGCAGTGCAGGGGCAGCCTCCACCAGGCCCCCACTCATGTCCCCCTGCACCCCCACCGCCCAGCAACCAGGGGCACCCTCCACCAGGCCCCCACTCATGTCCAACTCATGTCTCCTGCACCCCACCCCCCAGCAGTGCAGGGGCAGCCTCCACCAGGCCCCCACTCATGTCTACCACCACCCCCACCCCCCCGCATCCAGGGGGCAGCCTCCACCAGGGCCCCCACTCATGTCTCCCACCCCCCCCACACCCCAGCAGTGCAGGGGCAGCCTCCACCAGGCCCCCACTCATGTCCCCCTGCACCCCCACCCCCCAGCATCAAGGGGTACCCTCCACCAGGCCCCCACTCATATCCAACTCATGTCTCCCTGCACCCCCACCCCCCAGCAGTGCAGGGGCAGCCTCCACCAAGCCCCACTCATGTCTCCCACCACCCCCACCCCCCAGCATCCAGGGGCACCCTCCACCAGGCCCCCACTCATGTCTCCCACAACCCCCCCCCCCAGCAGTGCAGGGGCAGCCTCCACCAGGCCCCCCACTCATGTCCCCCTGCACCCCCACCGCCCAGCAACCAGGGGCACCCTCCACCAGGCCCCCACTCATGTCCAACTCATGTCTCCCTGCACCACCACCCCCCAGCAGTGCAGGGGCAGCCTCCACCAGGCCCCACTCATGTCTACCACCACCCCCACCCCCCAGCATCCAGGGGCAGCCTCCACCAGGCCCCACTCATGTCTCCCACCACCCCCACCCCCCAGCATCCAGGGGCACCCTCCACCAGACCCCCACACAGGTCCCCCTGCACCCCCACCCCACAGCATCCAGGGCAGCCTCCACCAGGCCCCCACTCATGTCCAACTCATGTCTCCCTGCACCCCCACCCCCCAGCAGTGCAGGGACAGCCTCCACCAGGCCCCCACTCATGTCCCCCATCACCCCCACACCCCAGCAGTGCAGATGCAGCCTCCACCAGGCCCCCACTCATGTCTCCCACTACCCCCACCCCCAACAGTGCAGGGGCAGCCTCCACCAGGCCTCCACCCATGTCCCCCTGCACCCCACCCCCCAGCAGTGCAGGGGCAGCCTCCACCAGGCCCCACCCATGCCCCCTGTACCCCACCCCCCAGCATCCAGGGGCATCCTCCACCAGGCCCCCACACATGTCTCCTGCACCCCCACCCCACAGTCATCCAGGGCCGGCTCCACAAGGCCCCCACTCATGTCCCCCTGCACCCCCACCCCCCAGCATCCAGGGGCACCCTCCACCAGGCCCCCACACATGTCTCCCTGCACCCCCACCCCACAGCATCCAGGGGCAGCCTCCACCAGGCCCCCACTCATGTCTACCACCATCCCCACCCCCAGCATTGCAGGGGCAGCCTCCACCAGGACCCACTCATGTCTAACACCACCCCCACCCCAAGCATCCAGGGGCACCCTCCACCAGGCCCCCAATCATGTCCACCATCACCCCCACCCCCCAGAAGTGCAGGGGCAGCCTCCACCAGGGCCCCCACTCATGTCCCCCATCACCCCACCCCCCAGCAGCGCAGGGGCAGCCTCAACCAGGCCCCCACTCATGTCTACCACCACCCCCACCCCTCAGCATCCAGGGGCACCCTCCACCAGGCCCCACTCATGTCTCCCATCACCCCCACACCCCAGCAGTGCAGGGGCAGCCTCCACCAGGCCCCCACTCATGTCCCCCTGCACCCCCATCCCACAGCATCCAGGGGCAGCCTCCACCAGGCCCCCACTCATGTCTCCCATCACCCCCACCCCCCAGCAGTGCAGGGGCAGCCTCCACCAGGCCCCACTCATGTCTACCACCACCCCCACCCCCCAGCATCCAGGGGCAGCCTCCACCAGGCCCCCACTCATGTCCCCCTGCACCCCCACCCCCCAGCAGTGCAGGGGCAGCCTCCACCAGACCCCACTCATGTCTACCACCACCCCCACCCCTCAGCATCCAGGGGCAGCCTCCACCAGGCCCCCACTCATGTCTCCACCACCCCCCACCCCCCAGCAGTGCAGGGGCAGCCTCCACTAGGCCCCCACTCATGTCTCCCACCACCCCCACCACCCAGCATCCAGGGGCACCCTCCACCAGACCCCCAAACATGTCCCCCTGCACCCCCACCCCACAGCATCCAGGGGAAGCCTCCACCAGGCCCCCACTCATGTCCAACTCATGCCTCCCTGCACCCCCACCCCCCAGCAGTGCAGGGGCAGCCTCCACCAGGCCCCCACTCATGTCCCCCATCACTCTCACACCCCAGCAGTGCAGGAGCAGCCTCCACCAGGCCCCCACTCATGTCTCCCACTACCCCCACCCCCCAACAGTGCAGGGGCAGCCTCCACCAGGCCCCACCCATGTCCCCTGTACCCCACCCCCCAGCATCCAGGGGCAGCCTCCACCAGGCCCCCACTCATGTCCCCCTGCACCCCCACCCCCAGCATCCAGGGGCACCCTCCACCAGGCCCCCACACATGTCCCCCTGCACCCCCACCCCACAGCATCCAGGGGCAGCCTCCACCAGGCCCCCACTCATGTCTCCCACCACCCCCACCCCCCAGCATCCAGGGGCACCCTCCACCAGGCCCCCACTCCTGTCTCCCACCACCCCCACCCCCCAGCAGTGCAGGGGCAGCCTCCACCAGGCCCCCACTCATGTCCCCTGCACCCCCACCCCCCAGCATCAAGGGGTACCCTCCACCAGGCCCCCACTCATATCCAACTCATGTCTCCCTGCACCCCCACCCCCCAGCAGTGCAGGGGCAGCCTCCACCAGGCCCCCACTCATGTCTCCCACCACCCCCACCCCCCAGCATCCAGGGGCACCCTCCACCAGGCCCCCACTCATGTCTCCCACAACCCCCACCCCCCAGCAGTGCAGGGGCAGCCTCCACCAGGCCCCCACTCATGTCCCCCTGCACCCCCACCGCCCAGCAACCAGGGGCACCCTCCACCAGGCCCCCACTCATGTCCAACTCATGTCTCCCTGCACCCCCACCCCCCAGCAGTGCAGGGGCAGCCTCCACCAGGCCCCCACTCATGTCTAAAACCACCCCCACCCCCAGCATCCAGGGGCAGCCTCCACCAGGCCCCCACTTATGTCTCCCACCACCCCCACCCCCCAGCAGTGCAGGGGCACCCTCCACCAGACCCCCACACATGTCCCCCTGCACCCCCACCCCACAGCATCCAGGGGCAGCCTCCACCAGGCCCCCACTCATGTCTCCCATCACCCCCACCCCCCAGCAGTGCAGGGGCAGCCTCCACCAGGCCCCCACTCATGTCTACCACCACCCCCACCCCCCAGCATCCAGGGGCAGCCTCCACCAGGCCCCCACTCATGTCTCCCACCACCCCCACCCCCCAGCAGTGCAGGGGCAGCCTCCACCAGGCCCCCACTCATGTCCCCCTGCACCCCCACCCCCCAGCATCCAGGGGCACCCTCCACCAGGCCCCCACACATGTCCCCCTGCACCTCCACCCCACAGCATCCAGGGGCAGCCTCCACCAGGCCCCCACTCATGTCTCCCACCACCCCCACCCCCCAGCATCCAGGGGCACCCTCCACAAGGCCCCCACTCATGTCCAACTCATGTCTCCCTGCACCCCCACCCCCCAGCAGTGCAGGGGCAGCCTCCACCAGGCCCCCACCCATGTCCCCCTGCACCCCACACCCCAGCATCCAGGGGCACCCTCCACCAGGCCCCCACACATGTCTCCCTGCACCCCCACCCCACAGCATCCAGGGGCAGCCTCCACCAGGCCCCCACTCATGTCCCCCTGCACCCCCACCCCCCAGCATCAAGGGGCACCCTCCACCAGGCCCCCACACATGTCTCCCTGCACCCCCACCCCACAGCATCCAGGGGCAGCCTCCACCAGGCCCCCACTCATGTCTCCCACAACCCCCACCCCCCAGCATCCAGGGGCACCCTCCACCAGGCCCCCACTCATGTCCCCCTGCACGCCCACCCCACAGCATCCAGGGGCAGCCTCCACCAGGCCCCCACTCATGTCTCCCATCACCCCCACCCCCCAGCAGTGCAGGGGCAGCCTCCACCAGGCCCCCACTCATGTCTACCACCACCCCCACCCCCCAGCATCCAGGGGCAGCCTCCACCAGGCCCCCACTCATGTCTCCCACCACCCCCACCCCCCAGCAGTGCAGGGGCAGCCTCCACCAGGACCCCACTCATGTCCCCCTGCACCCCCACCCCCCAGCATCCAGGGGCACCCTCACCAGGCCCCCACACATGTCCCCCTGCACCTCCACCCCACAGCATCCAGGGGCAGCCTCCACCAGGCCCCCACTCATGTCTCCCACCACCCCCACCCCCCAGCATCCAGGGGCACCCTCCACCAGGCCCCCACTCATGTCCAACTCATGTCTCCCTGCACCCCCACCCCCCAGCACTGCAGGGGCAGCCTCCACCAGGCCCCCACCCATGTCCCCCTGCACCCCACCCCCCAGCATCCAGGGGCACCCTCCACCAGGCCCCCACACATGTCCCCCTGCACCCCCACCCCCCAGCAGTGCAGGAGCAGCCTCCACCAGGCCCCCACTCATGTCTACCACCACCCCCACCCCCAGCACCCAGGGGCAGCCTCCACCAGGCCTCACTCATGTCTCCCACCACCCCCACCCCCCAGCAGTGCAGGGGCAGCCGCCACCAGGCCCCCACTCATGTCTCCCACCACCCCCACCCCCCAGCATCCAGGGGCACCCTCCACCAGACCCCCACACAGGTCCCCCTGCACCCCCACCCCACAGCATCCAGGGGCAGCCTCCACCAGGCCCCCACTCTTGTCCAACTCATGTCTCCCTGCACCCCCACCCCCCAGCAGTGCAGGGGCAGCCTCCACCAGGCCCCCACTCATGTCCCCCATCACCCCCACACCCCAGCAGTGCAGATGCAGCCTCCACCAGGCCCCCACTCATGTCTCCCACTACCCCCACCCCCAACAGTGCAGGGGCAGCCTCCACCAGGCCTCCACCCATGTCCCCCTGCACCCCACCCCCCAGCAGTGCAGGGGTAGCCTCCACCAGGCCCCCACCCATGCCCCCTGTACCCCACCCCCCAGCATCCAGGGGCATCCTCCACCAGGCCCCCACACATGTCTCCCTGCACCCCCACCCCACAGCATCCAGGGGCAGCCTCCACCAGGCCCCCACTCATGTCCCCCTGCACCCCCACCCCCCAGCATCCAGGGGCACCCTCCACCAGGCCCCCACACATGTCTCCCTGCACCCCCACCCCACAGCATCCAGGGGCAGCCTCCACCAGGCCCCCACTCATGTCTACCATCATCCCCACCCCCCAGCATTGCAGGGGCAGCCTCCACCAGGACCCCACTCATGTCTACCACCACCCCCACCCCCAAGCATCCAGGGGCACCCTCCACCAGGCCCCCAATCATGTCCACCATCAACCCCACCCCCCAGAAGTGCAGGGGCAGCCTAAACCAGGCCCCCACTCATGTCCCCCATCACCCCACCCCCCAGCAGCGCAGGGGCAGCCTCTACCAGGCCCCCACTCATGTCTACCACCACCCCCACCCCCCAGCATCCAGGGGCACCCTCCACCAGGCCCCCACTCATGTCTCCCATCACCCCCACACCCCAGCAGTGCAGGGGCAGCCTCCACCAGGCCCCCACTCATGTCCCCCTGCACCCCATCCCACAGCATCCAGGGGCAGCCTCCACCAGGCCCCCACTCATGTCTCCCATCACCCCCACCCCCCAGCAGTGCAGGGGCAGCCTCCACCAGGCCCCACTCATGTCTACCACCACCCCCACCCCCCAGCATCCAGAGGCAGCCTCCACCAGGCCCCCACTCATGTCCCCCTGCACCCCCACCCCACAGCATCCAGGGGCAGCCTCCACCAGGCCCCCACTCATGTCCAACTCATGTCTCCCTGCACCCCCACCCCCCAGCAGTGCAGGGGCAGCCTCCACCAGGCCCCCACTCATGTCCCCCATCACCCCCACACCCCAGCAGTGCAGATGCAGCCTCCACCAGGCCCCCACTCATGTCTCCCACTACCCCCACCCCCAACAGTGCAGGGGCAGCCTCCACCAGGCCTCCACCCATGTCCCCCTGCACCCCACCCCCCAGCAGTGCAGGGGTAGCCTCCACCAGGCCCCCACCCATGCCCCCTGTACCCCACCCCCCAGCATCCAGGGGCATCCTCCACCAGGCCCCCACACATGTCTCCCTGCACCCCCACCCCACAGCATCCAGGGGCAGCCTCCACCAGGCCCCCACTCATGTCCCCCTGCACCCCCACCCCCCAGCATCCAGGGGCACCCTCCACCAGGCCCCCACACATGTCTCCCTGCACCCCCACCCCACAGCATCCAGGGGCAGCCTCCACCAGGCCCCCACTCATGTCTACCACCATCCCCACCCCCCAGCATTGCAGGGGCAGCCTCCACCAGGACCCCACTCATGTCTACCACCACCCCCACCCCCAAGCATCCAGGGGCACCCTCCACGAGGCCCCCAATCATGTCCACCATCACCCCCACCCCCCAGAAGTGCAGGGGCAGCCTCCACCAGGCCCCCACTCATGTCCCCCATCACCCCACCCCCCAGCAGCGCAGGGGCAGCCTCTACCAGGCCCCCACTCATGTCTACCACCACCCCCACCCCCCAGCATCCAGGGGCACCCTCCACCAGGCCCCCACTCATGTCTCCCATCACCCCCACACCCCAGCAGTGCAGGGGCAGCCTCCACCAGGCCCCCACTCATGTCCCCCTGCACCCCATCCCACAGCATCCAGGGGCAGCCTCCACCAGGCCCCCACTCATGTCTCCCATCACCCCCACCCCCCAGCAGTGCAGGGGTAGCCTCCACCAGGCCCCACTCATGTCTACCACCACCCCCACCCCCCAGCATCCAGGGGCAGCCTCCACCAGGCCCCCACTCATGTCCCCCTGCACCCCCACCCCCCAGCAGTGCAGGGGCAGCCTCCACCAGACCCCCACTCATGTCTACCACCACCCCCACCCCTCAGCATCCAGGGGCAGCCTCCACCAGGCCCCACTCATGTCTCCCACCACCCCCACCCCCCAGCAGTGCAGGGGCAGCCTCCACCAGGCCCCCACTCATGTCTCCCACCACCCCCACCACCCAGCATCCAGGGGCACCCTCCACCAGACCCCCAAACATGTCCCCCTGCACCCCCACCCCACAGCATCCAGGGGCAGCCTCCACCAGGCCCCCACTCATGTCCAACTCATGTCCCCCTGCACCCCCACCCCACAGCATCCAGGGGCAGCCTCCACCAGGCCCCCACTCATGTCCAACTCATGCCTCCCTGCACCCCCACCCCCCAGCAGTGCAGCCGCAGCCTCCACCAGGCCCCCACTCATGTCCCCCATCACCCTCACACCCCAGCAGTGCAGGAGCAGCCTCCACCAGGCCCCCACTCATGTCTCCCACTACCCCCACCCCCCAACAGTGCAGGGGCAGCCTCCACCAGGCCCCCACCCATGTCCCCCTCCACCCCACCCCCCAGCATCCAGGGGCAGCCTCCACCAGACCCCCACTCATGTCCCCCTGCACCCCCACCCCCAGCATCCAGGGGCACCCTCCACCAGGCCTCCACACATGTCCCCCTGCACCCCCACCCCACAGCATCCAGGGGCAGCCTCCACCAGGCCCCCACTCATGTCTCCCACCACCCCCACCCCCCAGCATCCAGGGGCACCCTCCACCAGGCCCCCACTCATGTCTCCCACCACCCCCACCCCCCAGCAGTGCAGGGGCAGCCTCCACCAGGCCCCCACTCATGTCCCCCTGCACCCCCACCCCCCAGCATCAAGGGGTACCCTCCACCAGGCCCCCACTCATATCCAACTCATGTCTCCCTGCACCCCCACCCCCCAGCAGTGCAGGGGCAGCCTCCACCAGGCCCCCACTCATGTCTCCCACCACCCCCACCCCCCAGCATCCAGGGGCACCCTCCACCAGGCCCCCACTCATGTCTCCCACAACCCCCACCCCCCAGCAGTGCAGGGGCAGCCTCCACCAGGCCCCCACTCATGTCCCCCTGCACCCCCACCGCCCAGCAACCAGGGGCACCCTCCACCAGGCCCCCACTCATGTCCAACTCATGTCTCCCTGCACCCCCACCCCCCAGCAGTGCAGGGGCAGCCTCCACCAGGCCCCCACTCATGTCTACCACCACCCCCACCCCCCAGCATCCAGGGGCAGCCTCCACCAGGCCCCCACTCATGTCTCCCACCACCCCCACCCCCCAGCATCCAGGGGCACCCTCCACCAGACCCCCACACAGGTCCCCCTGCACCCCCACCCCACAGCATCCAGGGGCAGCCTCCACCAGGCCCCCACTCATGTCCAACTCATGTCTCCCTGCACCCCCACCCCCCAGCAGTGCAGGGGCAGCCTCCACCAGGCCCCCACTCATGTCCCCCATCACCCCCACACCCCAGCAGTGCAGATGCAGCCTCCACCAGGCCCCCACTCATGTCTCCCACTACCCCCACCCCCAACAGTGCAGGGGCAGCCTCCACCAGGCCTCCACCCATGTCCCCCTGCACCCCACCCCCCAGCAGTGCAGGGGCAGCCTCCACCAGGCCCCCACCCATGCCCCCTGTACCCCACCCCCCAGCATCCAGGGGCATCCTCCACCAGGCCCCCACACATGTCTCCCTGCACCCCCACCCCACAGCATCCAGGGGCAGCCTCCACCAGGCCCCCACTCATGTCCCCCTGCACCCCCACCCCCCAGCATCCAGGGGCACCCTCCACCAGGCCCCCACACATGTCTCCCTGCACCCCCACCCCACAGCATCCAGGGGCAGCCTCCACCAGGCCCCCACTCATGTCTACCACCATCCCCACCCCCCAGCATTGCAGGGGCAGCCTCCACCAGGACCCCACTCATGTCTACCACCACCCCCACCCCCAAGCATCCAGGGGCACCCTCCACCAGGCCCCCAATCATGTCCACCATCACCCCCACCCCCCAGAAGTGCAGGGTCAGCCTCCACCAGGCCCCCACTCATGTCCCCCATCACCCCACCCCCCAGCAGCGCAGGGGCAGCCTCAACCAGGCCCCCACTCATGTCTACCACCACCCCCACCCCTCAGCATCCAGGGGCACCCTCCACCAGGCCCCCACTCATGTCTCCCATCACCCCCACACCCCAGCAGTGCAGGGGCAGCCTCCACCAGGCCCCCACTCATGTCCCCCTGCACCCCCATCCCACAGCATTCAGGGGCAGCCTCCACCAGGCCCCCACTCATGTCTCCCATCACCCCCACCCCCCAGCAGTGCAGGGGCAGCCTCCACCAGGCCCCACTCATGTCTACCACCACCCCCACCCCCCAGCATCCAGGGGCAGCCTCCACCAGGCCCCCACTCATGTCCCCCTGCACCCCCACCCCCCAGCAGTGCAGGGGCAGCCTCCACCAGACCCCCACTCATGTCTACCACCACCCCCACCCCTCAGCATCCAGGGGCAGCCTCCACCAGGCCCCACTCATGTCTCCCACCACCCCCACCCCCCAGCAGTGCAGGGGCAGCCTCCACTAGGCCCCCACTCATGTCTCCCACCACCCCCACCACCCAGCATCCAGGGGCACCCTCCACCAGACCCCCAAACATGTCCCCCTGCACCCCCACCCCACAGCATCCAGGGGCAGCCTCCACCAGGCCCCCACTCATGTCCAACTCATGTCCCCCTGCACCCCCACCCCACAGCATCCAGGGGCAGCCTCCACCAGGCCCCCACTCATGTCGAACTCATGCCTCCCTGCACCCCCACCCCCCAGCAGTGCAGGGGCAGCCTCCACCAGGCCCCCACTCATGTCCCCCATCACCCTCACACCCCAGCAGTGCAGGAGCAGCCTCCACCAGGCCCCCACTCATGTCTCCCACTACCCCCACCCCCCAACAGTGCAGGGGCAGCCTCCACCAGGCCCCCACCCATGTCCCCCTGCCCCCCACCCCCAGCATCCAGGGGCAGCCTCCACCAGGCCCCCACTCATGTCCCCCTGCACCCCCACCCCCAGCATCCAGGGGCACCCTCCACCAGGCCCCCACACATGTCCCCCTGCACCCCCACCCAACAGCATCCAGGGGCAGCCTCCACCAGGCCCCCACTCATGTCTCCCACCACCCCCACCCCCCAGCATCCAGGGGCACCCTCCACCAGGCCCCCACTCATGTCTCCCACCACCCCCACCCCCCAGCAGTGCAGGGGCAGCCTCCACCAGGCCCCCACTCATGTCCCCCTGCACCCCCACCCCCCAGCATCAAGGGGTACCCTCCACCAGGCCCACACTCATATCCAACTCATGTCTCCCTGCACCCCCACCCCCCAGCAGTGCAGGGGCAGCCTCCACCAGGCCCCCACTCATGTCTCCCACCACCCCCACACCCCAGCATCCAGGGGCACCCTCCACCAGGCCCCCACTCATGTCTCCCACAACCCCCACCCCCCAGCAGTGCAGGGGCAGCCTCCACCAGGCCCCCACTCATGTCCCCCTGCACCCCCACCGCCCAGCAACCAGGGGCACCCTCCACCAGGCCCCCACTCATGTCCAACTCATGTCTCCCTGCACCCCCACCCCCCAGCAGTGCAGGGGCAGCCTCCACCAGGCCCCCACTCATGTCTACCACCACCCCCACCCCCCCGCATCCAGGGGCAGCCTCCACCAGGCCCCCACTCATGTCTCCCACCACCCCCACCCCCCAGCAGTGCAGGGGCACCCTCCACCAGGCCCCCACACATGTCCCCCTGCACCCCCACCCCACAGCATCCAGGGGCAGCCTCCACCAGGCCCCCACTCATGTCTCCCATCACCCCCACCCCCCAGCAGTGCAGGGGCAGCCTCTACCAGGCCCCCACTCATGTCTACCACCACCCCCACCCCCCAGCATCCAGGGGCAGCCTCCACCAGGCCCCCACTCATGTCTCCCACCACCCCCACCCCCCAGCAGTGCAGGGGCAGCCTCCACCAGGCCCCCACTCATGTCCCCCTGCACCCCCACCCCCCAGCATCCAGGGGAACCCTCCACCAGGCCCCCACACATGTCCCCCTGCACCTCCACCCCACAGCATCCAGGGGCAGCCTCCACCAGGCCCCCACTCATGTCTCCCACCACCCCCACCCCCCAGCATCCAGGGGCACCCTCCACAAGGCCCCCACTCATGTCCAACTCATGTCTCCCTGCACCCCCACCCCCCAGCAGTGCAGGGGCAGCCTCCACCAGGCCCCCACCCATGTCCCCCTGCACCCCACCCCCCAGCATCAAGGGGCACCCTCCACCAGGCCCCCACACATGTCTCCCTGCACCCCCACCCCACAGCATCCAGGGGCAGCCTCCACCAGGCCCCCACTCATGTCCCCCTGCACCCCCACCCCCCAGCATCAAGGGGCACCCTCCACCATGCCCCCACACATGTCTCCCTGCACCCCCACCCCACAGAATCCAGGGGCAGCCTCCACCAGGCCCCCACTCATGTCTGCCACAACCCCCACCCCCCAGCATCCAGGGGCACCCTCCACCAGGCCCCCACTCATGTCCCCCTGCACGCCCACCCCACAGCATCCAGGGGCAGCCTCCACCGGGCCCCCACTCATGTCTCCCATCACCCCCACCCCCCAGCAGTGCAGGGGCAGCCTCCACCAGGCCCCCACTCATGTCTACCACCACCCCACCCCCCAGCATCCAGGGGCAGCCTCCACCAGGCCCCCACTCATGTCTCCCACCACCCCCACTCCCCAGCAGTGCAGGGGCAGACTCCACCAGGCCCCCACTCATGTCCCCCTGCACCCCCACCCCCCAGCATCCAGGGGCACCCTCCACCAGACCCCCACACATGTCCCCCTGCACCTCCACCCCACAGCATCCAGGGGCAGCCTCCACCAGGCCCCCACTCATGTCTCCCACCACCCCCACCCCCCAGCATCCAGGGGCACCCTCCACCAGGCCCCCACTCATGTCCAACTCATGTCTCCCTGCACCCCCACCCCCCAGCACTGCAGGGGCAGCCTCCACCAGGCCCCCACCCATGTCCCCCTGCACCCCACCCCCCAGCATCCAGGGGCACCCTCCACCAGGCCCCCACACATGTCCCCCTGCACCCCCACCCCCCAGCAGTGCAGGGGCAGCCTCCACCAGGCCCCCACTCATGTCTACCACCACCCCCACCCCCAGCACCCAGGGGCAGCCTCCACCAGGCCTCACTCATGTATCCCACCACCCCCACCCCCCAGCATCCAGGGGCACCCTCCACCAGGCCCCCAATCATGTCCACCATCACCCCCACCCCCCAGCAGTGCAGGGGCAGCCTCCACCAGGCCCCCTTCATGTCCCCCATCACCCCCACCCCCCAGCAGCGCAGGGGCAGCCTCTACCAGGCCCCCACTCATGTCTCCCACCACCCCCACCCCCCAGCATCCAGGGGCACCCTCCACCAGGCCCCCACTCATGTCTCCCATCACCCCCAACCCCCAGCTGTGCAGGGGCAGCCTCCACCAGGCCCCCACTCATATCCCCCTGCACCCCCACGCCCCAGCATCCAGGGGCACCCTCCACCAGGCCCCCACATATGTCCCCCTACATCACCACCCCACAGCATCCAGGGGCAGCCTCCACTAGGCCCCCACTCATGTCTCCCATCACCCCCACCCCCCAGCAGTGCAGGGGCAGCCTCTACCAGGCCCCCACTCATGTCTACCACTACCCCCACCCCCCAACAGTGCAGGGGCAGCCTCCACCAGGCCCCCACCCATGTCCCCCTGCCCCCCACCCCCAGCATCCAGGGGCAGCCTCCACCAGGCCCCCACTCATGTCCCCCTGCACCCCCACCCCCAGCATCCAGGGGCACCCTCCACCAGGCCCCCACACATGTCCCCCTGCACCCCCACCCAACAGCATCCAGGGGCAGCCTCCACCAGGCCCCCACTCATGTCTCCCACCACCCCCACCCCCCAGCATCCAGGGGCACCCTCCACCAGGCCCCCACTCATGTCTCCCACCACCCCCACCCCCCAGCAGTGCAGGGGCAGCCTCCACCAGGCCCCCACTCATGTCCCCCTGCACCCCCACCCCCCAGCATCAAGGGGTACCCTCCACCAGGCCCACACTCATATCCAATTCATGTCTCCCTGCACCCCCACCCCCCAGCATCAAGGGGTACCCTCCACCAGGCCCACACTCATATCCAATTCATGTCTCCCACCACCCCCACACCCCAGCATCCAGGGGCACCCTCCACCAGGCCCCCACTCATGTCTCCCACAACCCCCACCCCCCCAGCAGTGCAGGGGCAGCCTCCACCAGGCCCCCACTCATGTCCCCCTGCACCCCCACCGCCCAGCAACCAGGGGCACCCTCCACCAGGCCCCCACTCATGTCCAACTCATGTCTCCCTGCACCCCCACCCCCCAGCAGTGCAGGGGCAGCCTCCACCAGGCCCCCACTCATGTCTACCACCACCCCCACCCCCCAGCATCCAGGGGCAGCCTCCACCAGGCCCCCACTCATGTCTCCCACCACCCCCACCCCCCAGCAGTGCAGGGGCACCCTCCACCAGGCCCCCACACATGTCCCCCTGCACCCCCACCCCACAGCATCCAGGGGCAGCCTCCACCAGGCCCCCACTCATGTCTCCCATCACCCCCACCCCCCAGCAGTGCAGGGGCAGCCTCTACCAGGCCCCCACTCATGTCTACCACCACCCCCACCCCCCAGCATCCAGGGGCAGCCTCCACCAGGCCCCCACTCATGTCTCCCACCACCCCCACCCCCCAGCAGTGCAGGGGCAGCCTCCACCAGGCCCCCACTCATGTCCCCCTGCACCCCCACCCCCCAGCATCCAGGGGAACCCTCCACCAGGCCCCCACACATGTCCCCCTGCACCTCCACCCCACAGCATCCAGGGGCAGCCTCCACCAGGCCCCCACTCATGTCTCCCACCACCCCCACCCCCCAGCATCCAGGGGCACCCTCCACAAGGCCCCCACTCATGTCCAACTCATGTCTCCCTGCACCCCCACCCCCCAGCAGTGCAGGGGCAGCCTCCACCAGGCCCCCACCCATGTCCCCCTGCACCCCACCCCCCAGCATCAAGGGGCACCCTCCACCAGGCCCCCACACATGTCTCCCTGCACCCCCACCCCACAGCATCCAGGGGCAGCCTCCACCAGGCCCCCACTCATGTCCCCCTGCACCCCCACCCCCCAGCATCAAGGGGCACCCTCCACCATGCCCCCACACATGTCTCCCTGCACCCCCACCCCACAGAATCCAGGGGCAGCCTCCACCAGGCCCCCACTCATGTCTGCCACAACCCCCACCCCCCAGCATCCAGGGGCACCCTCCACCAGGCCCCCACTCATGTCCCCCTGCAAGCCCACCCCACAGCATCCAGGGGCAGCCTCCACCGGGCCCCCACTCATGTCTCCCATCACCCCCACCCCCCAGCAGTGCAGGGGCAGCCTCCACCAGGCCCCCACTCATGTCTACCACCACCCCACCCCCCAGCATCCAGGGGCAGCCTCCACCAGGCCCCCACTCATGTCTCCCACCACCCCCACTCCCCAGCAGTGCAGGGGCAGACTCCACCAGGCCCCCACTCATGTCCCCCTGCACCCCCACCCCCCAGCATCCAGGGGCACCCTCCACCAGACCCCCACACATGTCCCCCTGCACCTCCACCCCACAGCATCCAGGGGCAGCCTCCACCAGGCCCCCACTCATGTCTCCCACCACCCCCACCCCCCAGCATCCAGGGGCACCCTCCACCAGGCCCCCACTCATGTCCAACTCATGTCTCCCTGCACCCCCACCCCCCAGCACTGCAGGGGCAGCCTCCACCAGGCCCCCACCCATGTCCCCCTGCACCCCACCCCCCAGCATCCAGGGGCACCCTCCACCAGGCCCCCACACATGTCCCCCTGCACCCCCACCCCCCAGCAGTGCAGGGGCAGCCTCCACCAGGCCCCCACTCATGTCTACCACCACCCCCACCCCCAGCACCCAGGGGCAGCCTCCACCAGGCCTCACTCATGTATCCCACCACCCCCACCCCCCAGCATCCAGGGGCACCCTCCACCAGGCCCCCAATCATGTCCACCATCACCCCCACCCCCCAGCAGTGCAGGGGCAGCCTCCACCAGGCCCCCTTCATGTCCCCCATCACCCCCACCCCCCAGCAGCGCAGGGGCAGCCTCTACCAGGCCCCCACTCATGTCTCCCACCACCCCCACCCCCCAGCATCCAGGGGCACCCTCCACCAGGCCCCCACTCATGTCTCCCATCACCCCCAACCCCCAGCTGTGCAGGGGCAGCCTCCACCAGGCCCCCACTCATATCCCCCTGCACCCCCACGCCCCAGCATCCAGGGGCACCCTCCACCAGGCCCCCACATATGTCCCCCTACACCACCACCCCACATCATCCAGGGGCAGCCTCCACTAGGCCCCCACTCATGTCTCCCATCACCCCCACCCCCCAGCAGTGCAGGGGCAGCCTCTACCAGGCCCCCACTCATGTCTACCACCACCCCCACCCCCCAGCATCCAGGGGCAGCCTCCACCAGGCCCCCACTCATGTCCCCCTGCACCTCCACGCCCCAGCATCCAGGGGCACCCTCCACCAGGCCCCCACATATGTCCCCCTACACCACCACCCCACAGCATCCAGGGGCAGCCTCCACTAGGCCCCCACTCATGTCTCCCATCACCCCCACCCCCCAGCAGTGCAGGGGCAGCCTCTACCAGGCCCCCACTCATGTCTACCACCACCCCCACCCCCCAGCATCCAGGGGCAGCCTCCACCAGGCCCCCACTCATGTCCCCCTGCACCTCCACGCCCCAGCATCCAGGGGCACCCTCCACCAGGCCCCCACATATGTCCCCCTACACCACCACCCCACAGCATCCAGGGGCAGCCTCCACTAGGCCCCCACTCATGTCTCCCATCACCCCCACCCCCCAGCAGTGCAGGGGCAGCCTCTACCAGGCCCCCACTCATGTCTACCACCACCCCCACCCCCCAGCATCCAGGGGCACCCTCCACCAGGCCCCCACTCATGTCTCCCACAACCCCCACCCCCCAGCAGTGCAGGGGCAGCCTCCACCAGGCCCCCACTCATGTCCCCCTGCACCCCCACCGCCCAGCAACCAGGGGCACCCTCCACCAGGCCCCCACTCATGTCCAACTCATGTCTCCCTGCACCCCCACCCCCCAGCAGTGCAGGGGCAGCCTCCACCAGGCCCCCACTCATGTCTACCACCACCCCCACCCCCCAGCATCCAGGGGCAGCCTCCACCAGGCCCCCACTCATGTCTCCCACCACCCCCACCCCCCAGCAGTGCAGGGGCACCCTCCACCAGGCCCCCACACATGTCCCCCTGCACCCCCACCCCACAGCATCCAGGGGCAGCCTCCACCAGGCCCCCACTCATGTCTCCCATCACCCCCACCCCCCAGCAGTGCAGGGGCAGCCTCTACCAGGCCCCCACTCATGTCTACCACCACCCCCACCCCCCAGCATCCAGGGGCAGCCTCCACCAGGCCCCCACTCATGTCTCCCACCACCCCCACCCCCCAGCAGTGCAGGGGCAGCCTCCACCAGGCCCCCACTCATGTCCCCCTGCACCCCCACCCCCCAGCATCCAGGGGAACCCTCCACCAGGCCCCCACACATGTCCCCCTGCACCTCCACCCCACAGCATCCAGGGGCAGCCTCCACCAGGCCCCCACTCATGTCTCCCACCACCCCCACCCCCCAGCATCCAGGGGCACCCTCCACAAGGCCCCCACTCATGTCCAACTCATGTCTCCCTGCACCCCCACCCCCCAGCAGTGCAGGGGCAGCCTCCACCAGGCCCCCACCCATGTCCCCCTGCACCCCACCCCCCAGCATCAAGGGGCACCCTCCACCAGGCCCCCACACATGTCTCCCTGCACCCCCACCCCACAGCATCCAGGGGCAGCCTCCACCAGGCCCCCACTCATGTCCCCCTGCACCCCCACCCCCCAGCATCAAGGGGCACCCTCCACCATGCCCCCACACATGTCTCCCTGCACCCCCACCCCACAGAATCCAGGGGCAGCCTCCACCAGGCCCCCACTCATGTCTGCCACAACCCCCACCCCCCAGCATCCAGGGGCACCCTCCACCAGGCCCCCACTCATGTCCCCCTGCACGCCCACCCCACAGCATCCAGGGGCAGCCTCCACCGGGCCCCCAC
The DNA here is from genome assembly GCF_040938575.1 of Ambystoma mexicanum. NCBI lineage: Eukaryota > Metazoa > Chordata > Amphibia > Caudata > Ambystomatidae > Ambystoma > Ambystoma mexicanum. The sequence continues at coordinate 415,762,610 of NC_090939.1, forward strand.
TCATGTCTCCCATCACCCCCACCCCCCAGCAGTGCAGGGGCAGCCTCCACCAGGCCCCCACTCATGTCTACCACCACCCCACCCCCCAGCATCCAGGGGCAGCCTCCACCAGGCCCCCACTCATGTCTCCCACCACCCCCACTCCCCAGCAGTGCAGGGGCAGACTCCACCAGGCCCCCACTCATGTCCCCCTGCACCCCCACCCCCCAGCATCCAGGGGCACCCTCCACCAGACCCCCACACATGTCCCCCTGCACCTCCACCCCACAGCATCCAGGGGCAGCCTCCACCAGGCCCCCACTCATGTCTCCCACCACCCCCACCCCCCAGCATCCAGGGGCACCCTCCACCAGGCCCCCACTCATGTCCAACTCATGTCTCCCTGCACCCCCACCCCCCAGCACTGCAGGGGCAGCCTCCACCAGGCCCCCACCCATGTCCCCCTGCACCCCACCCCCCAGCATCCAGGGGCACCCTCCACCAGGCCCCCACACATGTCCCCCTGCACCCCCACCCCCCAGCAGTGCAGGGGCAGCCTCCACCAGGCCCCCACTCATGTCTACCACCCCCCCCCACCCCCAGCACCCAGGGGCAGCCTCCACCAGGCCTCACTCATGTATCCCACCACCCCCACCCCCCAGCATCCAGGGGCACCCTCCACCAGGCCCCCAATCATGTCCACCATCACCCCCACCCCCCAGCAGTGCAGGGGCAGCCTCCACCAGGCCCCCTTCATGTCCCCCATCACCCCCACCCCCCAGCAGCGCAGGGGCAGCCTCTACCAGGCCCCCACTCATGTCTCCCACCACCCCCACCCCCCAGCATCCAGGGGCACCCTCCACCAGGCCCCCACTCATGTCTCCCATCACCCCCAACCCCCAGCTGTGCAGGGGCATCCTCCACCAGGCCCCCACTCATATCCCCCTGCACCCCCACACCCCAGCATCCAGGGGCACCCTCCACCAGGCCCCCACATATGTCCCCCTACACCACCACCCCACAGCATCCAGGGGCAGCCTCCACTAGGCCCCCACTCATGTCTCCCATCACCCCCACCCCCCAGCAGTGCAGGGGCAGCCTCTACCAGGCCCCCACTCATGTCTACCACTACCCCCACCCCCCAACAGTGCAGGGGCAGCCTCCACCAGGCCCCCACCCATGTCCCCCTGCCCCCCACCCCCAGCATCCAGGGGCAGCCTCCACCAGGCCCCCACTCATGTCCCCCTGCACCCCCACCCCCAGCATCCAGGGGCACCCTCCACCAGGCCCCCACACATGTCCCCCTGCACCCCCACCCAACAGCATCCAGGGGCAGCCTCCACCAGGCCCCCACTCATGTCTCCCACCACCCCCACCCCCCAGCATCCAGGGGCACCCTCCACCAGGCCCCCACTCATGTCTCCCACCACCCCCACCCCCCAGCAGTGCAGGGGCAGCCTCCACCAGGCCCCCACTCATGTCCCCCTGCACCCCCACCCCCCAGCATCAAGGGGTACCCTCCACCAGGCCCACACTCATATCCAACTCATGTCTCCCTGCACCCCCACCCCCCAGCAGTGCAGGGGCAGCCTCCACCAGGCCCCCACTCATGTCTCCCACCACCCCCACACCCCAGCATCCAGGGGCACCCTCCACCAGGCCCCCACTCATGTCTCCCACAACCCCCACCCCCCAGCAGTGCAGGGGCAGCCTCCACCAGGCCCCCACTCATGTCCCCCTGCACCCCCACCGCCCAGCAACCAGGGGCACCCTCCACCAGGCCCCCACTCATGTCCAACTCATGTCTCCCTGCACCCCACCCCCCAGCAGTGCAGGGGCAGCCTCCACCAGGCCCCCACTCATGTCTACCACCACCCCCACCCCCCAGCATCCAGGGGCAGCCTCCACCAGGCCCCCACTCATGTCTCCCACCACCCCCACCCCCCAGCAGTGCAGGGGCACCCTCCACCAGGCCCCCACACATGTCCCCCTGCACCCCCACCCCACAGCATCCAGGGGCAGCCTCCACCAGGCCCCCACTCATGTCTCCCATCACCCCCACCCCCCAGCAGTGCAGGGGCAGCCTCTACCAGGCCCCCACTCATGTCTACCACCACCCCCACCCCCCAGCATCCAGGGGCAGCCTCCACCAGGCCCCCACTCATGTCTCCCACCACCCCCACCCCCCAGCAGTGCAGGGGCAGCCTCCACCAGGCCCCCACTCATGTCCCCCTGCACCCCCACCCCCCAGCATCCAGGGGAACCCTCCACCAGGCCCCCACACATGTCCCCCTGCACCTCCACCCCACAGCATCCAGGGGCAGCCTCCACCAGGCCCCCACTCATGTCTCCCACCACCCCCACCCCCCAGCATCCAGGGGCACCCTCCACAAGGCCCCCACTCATGTCCAACTCATGTCTCCCTGCACCCCCACCCCCCAGCAGTGCAGGGGCAGCCTCCACCAGGCCCCCACCCATGTCCCCCTGCACCCCACCCCCCAGCATCAAGGGGCACCCTCCACCAGGCCCCCACACATGTCTCCCTGCACCCCCACCCCACAGCATCCAGGGGCAGCCTCCACCAGGCCCCCACTCATGTCCCCCTGCACCCCCACCCCCCAGCATCAAGGGGCACCCTCCACCATGCCCCCACACATGTCTCCCTGCACCCCCACCCCACAGAATCCAGGGGCAGCCTCCACCAGGCCCCCACTCATGTCTGCCACAACCCCCACCCCCCAGCATCCAGGGGCACCCTCCACCAGGCCCCCACTCATGTCCCCCTGCACGCCCACCCCACAGCATGCAGGGGCAGCCTCCACCGGGCCCCCACTCATGTCTCCCATCATCCCCACCCCCCAGCAGTGCAGGGGCAGCCTCCACCAGGCCCCCACTCATGTCTACCACCACCCCACCCCCCAGCATCCAGGGGCAGCCTCCACCAGGCCCCCACTCATGTCTCCCACCACCCCCACTCCCCAGCAGTGCAGGGGCAGACTCCACCAGGCCCCCACTCATGTCCCCCTGCACCCCCACCCCCCAGCATCCAGGGGCACCCTCCACCAGACCCCCACACATGTCCCCCTGCACCTCCACCCCACAGCATCCAGGGGCAGCCTCCACCAGGCCCCCACTCATGTCTCCCACCACCCCCACCCCCCAGCATCCAGGGGCACCCTCCACCAGGCCCCCACTCATGTCCAACTCATGTCTCCCTGCACCCCCACCCCCCAGCACTGCAGGGGCAGCCTCCACCAGGCCCCCACCCATGTCCCCCTGCACCCCACCCCCCAGCATCCAGGGGCACCCTCCACCAGGCCCCCACACATGTCCCCCTGCACCCCCACCCCCCAGCAGTGCAGGGGCAGCCTCCACCAGGCCCCCACTCATGTCTACCACCACCCCCACCCCCAGCACCCAGGGGCAGCCTCCACCAGGCCTCACTCATGTATCCCACCACCCCCACCCCCCAGCATCCAGGGGCACCCTCCACCAGGCCCCCAATCATGTCCACCATCACCCCCACCCCCCAGCAGTGCAGGGGCAGCCTCCACCAGGCCCCCTTCATGTCCCCCATCACCCCCACCCCCCAGCAGCGCAGGGGCAGCCTCTACCAGGCCCCCACTCATGTCTCCCACCACCCCCACCCCCCAGCATCCAGGGGCACCCTCCACCAGGCCCCCACTCATGTCTCCCATCACCCCCAACCCCCAGCTGTGCAGGGGCAGCCTCCACCAGGCCCCCACTCATATCCCCCTGCACCCCCACGCCCCAGCATCCAGGGGCACCCTCCACCAGGCCCCCACATATGTCCCCCTACACCACCACCCCACAGCATCCAGGGGCAGCCTCCACTAGGCCCCCACTCATGTCTCCCATCACCCCCACCCCCCAGCAGTGCAGGGGCAGCCTCTACCAGGCCCCCACTCATGTCTACCACCACCCCCACCCCCCAGCATCCAGGGGCAGCCTCCACCAGGCCCCCACTCATGTCTCCCACCACCCCCACCCCCCAGCAGTGCAGGGGCACCCTCCACCAGGCCCCCACACATGTCCCCCTGCACCCCCACCCCACAGCATCCAGGGGCAGCCTCCACCAGGGCCCCACTCATGTCTCCCGTCACCCCCACCCCCCAGCAGTGCAGGGGCACCCTCCACCAGGCCCCCACTCATGTCTACCACCACCCCCACCCCCCAGCATCCAGGGGCAGCCTCCACCAGGCCCCCACCCATGTCTCCCACCACCCCCACTCCCCAGCAGTGCAGGGGCAGCCTCCACCAGGCCCCCACTCATGTCCCCCTGCACCCCCACCCCCCAGCATCCAGGGGCACCCTCCAGCAGGCCCCCACACATGTCCCCCTGCACCCCCACCCCACAGCATCCAGGGGCAGCCTCCACCAGGCCCCCGCTCATGTCTCCCACCACCCCCACCCCCCATCATCCAGGGGCACCCTCCACCATGCCCCCACTCATGTCCAACTCATGTCTCCCTGCACCCCCACCCCCCAGCAGTGCAGGGGCAGCCTCCACCAGGCCCCCACTCATGTCCCTATCACCCCCACCCCCCAGCAGTGCAGGGGCAGCCTCCACCAGGCCCCCACTCATGTCTCCCACTACCCCCACCCCCCAGCAGTGCAGGGACAGCCTCCACCAGGCCCCCACCCATGTCCCCCTGTACCCCCACCCCCCAGCATCCAGGGGCACCCTCCACCAGGCCCCCACACATGTCTCCCTGTACCCCCACCCCACAGCATCCAGGGGCAGCCTCCACCAGGCTCCCACTCATGTCTCCCACCACCCCTACCCCCCAGCATCCAGGGGCACCCTCCACCAGGCCCCCACTCATGTCTCCCATCAACCCCAGCCCCAGCAGTGCAGAGGCAGACTCCACCAGGCCCCCACTCATGTCTACCACCACCCCCACCCCCCAGCAGTGCAGGGGCAGCCTCCACCAGGCCCCCACTCATGTCTACCACCATCCCCACCCCCCAGCAGTGCAGGGGCAGCCTCCACCAGGACCCCACTCATGTCTACCACCACCCCCACCCCCCAGCATCCAGGGGCACCCTCCACCAGATCCCCAATCATGTCCACCATCACCCCCACCCCCCAGCAGTGCAGGGGCAGCCTCCACCAGGCCCCCTTCATGTCCCCCATCACCCCCACCCCCCAGCAGCGCAGGGGCAGCCTCTACCAGGCCCCCACTCATGTCTACCACCACCCCCACCCCTCAGCATCCAGGGGCAGCCTCCACCAGGCCCCCACTCATGTCTACCACCATCCCCACCCCCCAGCAGTGCAGGGGCAGCCTCCACCAGGACCCCACTCATGTCTACCACCACCCCCACCCCCCAGCATCCAGGGGCACCCTCCACCAGGCCCCCACTCATGTCTCCCATCACCCCCAACCCCCAGCTGTGCAGGGGCAGCCTCCACCAGGCCCCCACTCATGTCCCCCTGCACCCCCACGCCCCAGCATCCAGGGGCACCCTCCACCAGGCCCCCACATATGTCCCCCTGCACCACCACCCCACAGCATCCAGGGGCAGCCTCCACTAGGCCCCCACTCATGTCTCCCATCACCCCCACCCCCCAGCAGTGCAGGGGCAGACTCTACCAGGCCCCACTCATATCTACCACCACCCCCACCCCCCAGCATCCAGGGGCAGCCTCCACCAGGCCCCCACTCATGTCCCCCTGAACCCCCACCCCCCAGCATCCAGGGGCACCCCCTACCAGGCCCCCACACATGTCCCCCTGCACCCCCACCCCCCAGCAGTGCAGGGGCAGCCTCCACCAGGCCCCCACTCATGTCTACCACCACCCCCACCCACCAGCATCCAGGGGCACCCTTCACCAGGCCCCCACTCATGTCTCCCACCACCCCCACCCCCCAGCATTGCAGGGGCAGCCTCCACCAGGCCCCCACTCATGTCTCTCACCACCCCCACCCCCCAGCATCCAGGGGCACCCTCCACCAGACCCCCACACATGTCCGCCTGCACCCCCACCCCACAGCATCCAGGGGCAGCCTCCACCAGGCCCCCACTCATGTCCAACTCATGTCCCCCTGCACCCCCACCCCCCAGCAGGGCAGGGGCAGCCTCCACCAGGCCCCCACTCATGTCTACCACCACCCCCACCCACCAGCATCCAGGGGCACCCTTCACCAGGCCCCCACTCATGTCCCCCTGAACCCCCACCCCCCAGCATCCAGGGGCTCCCCCTACCAGGCCCCCATACATGTCCCCCTGCACCCCCACCCCCCAGCAGTGCAGGGGCAGCCTCCACCAGGCCCCCACTCATGTCTACCACCACCCCCACCCACCAGCATCCAGGGGCACCCTTCACCAGGCCCCCACTCATGTCTCCCACCACCCCCACCCCCCCGCATTGCAGGGGCAGCCTCCACCAGGCCCCCACTCATGTCTCTCACCACCCCCACCCCCCAGCATCCAGGGGCACCCTCCACCAGACCCCCACACATGTCCGCCTGCACCCCCACCCCACAGCATCCAGGGGCAGCCTCCACCAGGCCCCCACTCATGTCCAACTCATGTCCCCCTGCACCCCCACCCCCCAGCAGGGCAGGGGCAGCCTCCACCAGGCCCCCACTCATGTCCCCCATCACCACCATGCCCCAGCAGTGCAGGAGCAGCCTCCACCAGGCCCCCACTCATGTCTCCCACTACCCCCACCCCCCAACAGTGCAGGGGCAGCCTCCACCAGGCCCCCACCCATGTCCCCCTTCACCCCACCCCCCAGCATCTGGGGGCACCCTCCACCAGGCCCCCACACATGTCCCCCTGCACCCCCACCCCACAGCATCCAAGGGCAGCCTCCACCAGGCCCCCACTCATGTCCCCCTGCACCCCCATCCCCCAGCATCCAGGGGCACCCTCCACCAGGCCCCCACACATGTCCCCCTGCACACCCACCCCACAGCATCCAGGGGCAGCCTCCCTAAGGCCCCCACTCATGTCTCCCACCACCCCCACCCCCCAGCATCCAGGTGCACCCTCCACCAGGCCCCCACTCATGTCTCCCACCACCCCCACCCCCCAGCAGTGCAGGGGCAGCCTCCACCAGGCCCCCATTCGTGTCCCCCTGCACCCCACCCCCCAACATCCAGGGGCACCCTCCACCAGGCCACCACTCATGTCCAACTCATGTCCCCCTGCACCCCCACCCCCCAGCAGGGCAGGGGCAGCCTCCACCAGGCCCCCACTCATGTACCCCATCACCAACACGCCCCAGCAGTGCAGGAGCAGCCTCCACCAGGCCCCCACTCATGTCTCCCACTACCCCCACCCCCCAACAGTGCAGGGGCAGCCTCCACCAGGCCCCCACCCATGTCCCCCTTCAGCCCACCCCCCAGCATCTAGGGGCACCCTCCACCAGGCCCCCACACATGTCCCCCTGCACCCCCACCCCACAGCATCCAGGGGCAGCCTCCACCAGGCCCCCACTCATGTCCCCCTGGACCCCCATCCCCCAGCATCCAGGGGCACCCTCCACCAGGCCCCCACTCATGTCTCCCACCACCCCCAACCCCCAGCATCCAGGGGCAACCTCCACCAGGCCCCCACTCATGTCTCCCACCACCCCCACCCCCCAGCAGTGCAGGGGCAGCCTCCACCAGGCCCCCACTCATGTCCCCCTGCACCCCCACCCCCCAACATCCAGGGGCACCCTCCACCAGGCCCCCACTCATATCCAACTCATGTCTCCCTGCACCCCCACCCCCCAGCAGTGCAGGGGCAGCCTCCACCAGGCCCCCTCTCATGTCTCCCACCACCCCCACCCCCCAGCATCCAGGGGCACCCTCCACCAGGCCCCACTCATGTCTCCCACCACCCCCACCCCCCAGCAGTTCAGGGGCAGCCTCCACCAGGCCCCCACTCATGTCCCCCTGCACCCCCACCCCCCAGCATCCAGCGGCACCCTCCACCAGGCCCCAACTCATGTCCAACTCATGTCTCCCGGCACCCACACCCCCCAGCAGTGCAGGGGCAGCCTCCACCAGGCCCCCACTCATGTCTACCACCACCCCCACCCCCCAGCATCCAGGGGCAGCCTCCACCAGGCCCCCACTCATGTCTCCCACCACCCCCACCCCCCAGCAGTGCAGTGGCAGCCTCCACCAGGCCCCCACTCATGTCTACCACCACCCCCACCCCCCAGCATCCAGGGGCAACCTCCACCAGGCCCCCACTCATGTCTCCCATCACCCCCACCCACCAGCAGTGCAGGGGCAGCCTCCACCAGGCCCCCACTCATGCCCCCCAGCCAACATGTCATCACAATGTAGATCCCTGGCCCTTATGGTCAGCCTCCAAATGCCAAACACCCACCTGAGTATTGTATCCACCCACTTAGAAATGGCAAAAACATGATAGAACCCCAATTGCAAGTTTGGAAATGAACACATGTCCCTCACATACAGCCAATGGGTGTCAGTGAATGTCAAAACACATATCATGATATGCATGAAACCAATGAGATGATAATACACATTGAACTTTGAAGAAAAAATATGTATTAAAAGCAACATAAATTGAATCAAAAACAAACAAACAATAATGGAAATTAAAAAAAAAAAAAACAAGCAGGTCCGTGAAATAATGCAAAACCACAAATCATAATGCAAAGGAAAGGTGTCCAAAGTCACAGTCCACAAAAGTAAATCCAATGGAAAATTAAAATCGAAAACCATTGCTCCATGGGGAAATCATAAAAAAAATTGAAAATCCAAAAGTCAACTATATACAGATAAACAATCCAGGGTCCATGATCCCAACCGAAGAAATGAAAACTATCTAATAACAATACCTAAAAAAAAGAACTATATACAAAAATGTGGCCCATTGTCCAAAAGGTCCAAAAAAATGCAAAACCAAAGGAAACCTAACACTAACTACAGAACTATTTACAAGGTCAGCGGGCTAGTCCGACGGCTCACTTCGGGATGTTCCGGGCCAGGGCATCATCGAACTCCTGCTCAATGTCCCGGAGGCGGTCCTCCTCCATGGCCCCGAGGGTCCGCAGGGCCGTCCACATGTTCACCCCAAACTCCCTGCGGATTGCCTCGAGGCACTCGGCCCGCCTCTGGGCCCTCCGCATGGATTCTCCGCCCTGACCATCGTGAGCCGTGCCTCTTCTGCCCGCTGCCGCTCCGCATCTATGGCGTGGCCCAACCGCTGCCACACGGAAGACACTTCCCGTCCTGGATCCTCCTGCCCTCCGGCCAATGCCTGCCCCTCCGATTTCTTAGGCCCCCAGCCATCATGGCTCCCACCACGTTGCTGCTGCTGCTGCGCCTCTGCCCGTGCACTGCCTCCTGCTGCCCGCACATCCTCCGCTGGCTGGGGTGCAGTCCTTGATGTGGCCACCCCTGCTGGACGTCCGACTAACGACTGTGGCAGAGATGCCTCCACCACCAGCCTGGCCGCACCGTCAGACGCAGCTCCACAGGGCACCCAGGTGACTGATGGGTGGGAAGATGACACGGAGGACGACTGGCGCATAGGGGGTTCAGTTGAGGCGGGGGTCTGAGCAAGCCCCATCAAACGGAGGAATCTGGCCTGGGTGACCTGTCCCAGTAGGCCGACGCGGTCAACAAGCCATTCGAGATGACGTGCAGTCTCCTCATGAAAAGACTGCAGGTCACCTCGCATGGCCCGTTGACGCAACGTCACACCAGTCAGGACAGGCTCAACCCGGACCCGGATAGCCAAGTCCGCAGGCAGAGGAAGGCCAGTTGATGTGAGCTCATCCCCTGCATGAAAACGGGTCTGGACGTAGGCATCTCTGCTGGTGCAAGATGATGCAGTGACAGGATCAGGGACAGGATTGCACACAGGCACCTCTGCGGCAACCTGTGCTGCCTCCTGTCCCTGGTCCTGCACTGCACCACTAGCACCAGTGGAATCCCCACCTCCAGACCCCGTCTCTGTTGCTTGCATGGCATCCTCCTCCACCAAACCCCCCACCAACCTGGATGACTCCGTGCCATCTTCCCCCGTTGGGCCCTGTGGGGTCCCAGCTGCCCCTTCTGCTGCCGAGGAGTCCAACTCCGACCTCCGCCTCTTGTACCTCCCCCCGGCAGCTGTGGCCTGGGACGCGGCACCGGACTCCTCACTCCCCGACGAGATCACAACCTGGGAGGGGAGCCGGGCCTTGCGTCTCCGGCTGGCGGTGCAATCCCCGCCGCTGTGCTCCACAGCACATTCTTCGCCCTCTTCATCAGTTGACGCTGCAGAAAGGGAGAAATAAAACACAGGCATCAGGGCACTGTACAATGGACACATACACACATGACAGTTGCACATGAGTGGCATTGGCAAACCTCAGACGTGGCATCACAATTGGCAACAAACATGTCATTTCAACTTGCACACATGAGCCATAACACAGCCACATCGCAACTGCCAGCACCATCCATACACATACAACAGCATGAGCAGGTAAAGGTGAGCCAGACATCACATGCAACACAGGGAGTGCACTACAAATGCACGCACACCACCACACTTGCATGCATGTGTACACCTCAGCCAACTGTCGCAGTGTTTTCCGATGGGCATCCATGTCACATCTGCCAATCAGGCTTCCACATCCCGCTGTCACATGTATCCATCTTGCATCACTGTTGCACCCTTGTCAAATACACACACATGCACATGTACACAGTGCTGATACATGCAGCTGAAAACAACATACATGCGTGACATCATGAACATGCCTACTTACATACACATTCAACCAAACATGTGTGCCCACACAACTGCATTTGGCATGCAAGCCTGCACACACAAGCACCATCCATGTCTCACACATGACAGCCTTCGCATGTGTTAGCCTCATGGCCCTGTACACCCCCACCCATACTCGGCCCCATACAAACAGATGTGCAACCGGCACACTACTGGCACATCACCACACGCACAGCTTACAATCATGATGCATGTACACTTACCGCTCGACTCCAGACGGGTCTGCCTCTCAAGGACCTGGACGTGGAGCGCTGGGGATATGCGTTCCAGGTCCCTCATCTGATCTTCCGACAAGTGGCCCCGGTGCCCCTTAGCATCCGCTGCCTTCAAGAGGCGCCGGGCCTTGTTCAGGGTCCTGGACCTGAAGTCCTCCCAGCGCTTCTTGACATGTTGGAAGTCGCGGACTGCCACCCCCTCCACGTTGATGGCAGTCACGATGTCCGTCCAGATCCGAGTCCGTCCTTCCTTGTCGGCGCGCACACTTCCGAAGAGGGCATCATACTGCCCCAGGACTTGCTCCACCAGGACACCAACTTCCCTGGCACTGAAGCTGGTGCCCCTCTGCCTCTCTGGCCGGGGGTTGTCAGTGGTGCCAGATGTTGCAGTGCCCGACATGACAACCCCAGAGGCAGGAGTGGGTGGGCAACTGGGTCCTGGGGCTGGGCTGTAGAGCGATGGAATCCCAGTCGGGAGTCTTCGGTTCCAGCAAGGGTGGTCCCAGCAACAGCACCCCTGGCTGATGTGCAGGCAGCAAATGGCAGGGCACGTGGGCAGCATCCGTCAGGCAGCAGCAGATGGCAGGTGGGAGTGTGCTCGGGGCTCTGGGGGGCAGTAAATCGGCTTTCTGGGCAGGAGCGTGGTCTTCCGTGTGCTTACGTGTGGCCAGCTTGATACAGAGTGATTTGGCACGTGAAAAGTCCTGCACGTCTGCGTGTAATTCGAGGAAAGGCCCTTAGCGCGTAAGCGCGTCTGCACGCATACGCGATTTAATTGGCCCAAAGGCCCCCATGCGCAGCTATGACGTCACGCGCATGGCCGTAGAGAATGACGCGTGTAAAAAAAAAGATACACGTCTGAGTGTCAAAGCGTGTAATTGGTGGAAATGGCCTCATCGCGTATGCGCGTCTGTGACGTGTGTATAAAAGGTACGTGTAGAACGCCATTTCCTTGTACGTGCTTTTCGTGGAGTGCGAGTGGGTGAAATCTGTGCTTCTTGTCGGTTCACACGCGATTTACTTCACGGCGTTTCAAGTTCTTACTCCCTGTTACCTCTGACAGCTTTTTCTCTTTTCCTCTTTTTCCTGGGCCTGTTTCCTCAAACAGCGTTCCCTTCTACTGTTGTCCTGTCTCCTCAGACAGCGTACAATTCTTCTTTTGGCGGGGGTGTTACCAACGCGCACACGTGCATATTTTTCACGCTTTTGTTCCTGGCAGATGGTGAGTCGCGCACGTATTTAACATCTGTGCTTGCCCTGTGTGTCGCATACCCCTTCAGAGGTCATTCTAGGCTGCGTGTGACACGCATACGTTCATTCTTGTGTTTCTGGGTGCCATAGCTTAGTGCAGGTTTATTTTTCCGCACACGTGGTCTAGGAGGGGTTGCATGCACCTTACTTCCCTTTTTTGGGGTGCCTGTGCGTTGCGTGACCCGTCATCTTTCCCCAGGGGTGACATACAGCCTTGCTAGAGCACTAGGGTACGATTACCATCTGGTACCCAACCCCTTTGACCCCCAATTGCCCAGGACAATAGTTCACATCGACTCCCATACGCACAATAACATCAGTGCCATGGCTGGGAGGCGAACAAGCCGTAAGGGTGGCAAAGGTGGCCAAGCCCCAAGTGGTGGCCGTGGTGGATCCGGTAGGGGACGTGGCCGTGACTTGCAGGGTGCCCCTAGCCCACCATGTGTGGAGGAGCAGTCAGGGACACCCATGCCCCCCCCGGTTGAGGGTAATGTGGCTGACACCATCCATGCTCAGCCCTTGTTGGACCAGCCCACTGTGGAACCAGACCTGGCACAGGGTGACTCCATGGCTGACTTCCAGGTCAGCAGGTCTAGGCCACGTGCGCCGGTGCACGTTGGTGTCATCAGGCCACGTGGATCAGGGGCAGCTAGGTCATCTGCTGCCCCACGTAGGCAGGCTAGGGAGGCTGCAGGAGCAGCTGCGGCTCCATCCACCCCAGCTCTCACACACCCAGCCAGGAAAGTGTCGGTCCAAGTCCATCCTGCTGAAATTCCTCCTGACACCATCACACTTGAGCTAATGCCTGCACCAACTCCCATGCTGACTGTGCAATCCCACACTCCTAGTACAGAGTCCACCGGGGCTCCTGCCCCTAGTGTCCAGAGCGGCGTAGGACACTCAGGATCCCCACCACCTTCCAAGCGGAAGAGGAAGAGTGCTCATCCAGTAGAGGCTCATGCCCCAGACATGGCTACACAGTCGGGCCCGTCAATGAGGCCAAACTGAATGCACTTGTAGAGTATGTGTCCGCACATGACCGCGAAATTGTGATTGTTGCAGGATCCAAGACCACACCTGCACAACGTCAGGCACACTGGCAGACCATCGCGGACATCATAAGTGCCCTTGGAATCGTGAGGCGCACAGCTACTGAATGCTACAAGCGCTGGAATGACCTGAAGCACAGGGCAAAGAATAAGCTGGCCTCAAGTCATGCCGCAACTCTAGTGACTGGAGGTGGGTCTCCAGCAGAGGACATAGAACTCACTCCACATGAGCAGGTTGCTGGGACCTACGTCACAGAGGAACAGATCCAAGGCGTGGGAGAACTGGCAGATTACGAGGCATTGTCCGGTGAGTGCACATGCATGTGTGTCATCCATGTGCATGGTGTGTGTGGGAGGGCTTCTGTTTGGGTGCCAGGTGAGGGTGTGTGTGCCTGAGTGGTCTGGGTCACCCATGTGCCTCATCCAATACATTCTGCGCACCAGCATTTGGGTATAGCAGTATCCCTTCTGCCAACATTAGACATCCAGCCCAACACCACACCAGTTGCCCTTGAAGTGTCATCTTGCCACAACATTGTTGCTTATTTTCCTCTGTGTATTCAGGCAGATTGTTTGCATACCACTACTTTTACTCAGCATTTCTCAGTCCCATTGTCACATGTCTGACATGGCTATGGTACAGTGGACTGGCTTTGTTTCCTGGACATGATTAGTTTAGACATGTCCCTGTGCTATAGGACCATTTTGGACTGGCAGCTCCAGGTTAAACATTTGAACCATTTCAATGAAAAAATCAATTTCATGAGCAAACTGGACAGAATGAACAATTGGTGCCCTCCTCTCCCTCTTCACTTTATGGCTAGGGTACATGCCATCTGTGTGATGGCATGTGTATTTGACCTGCCAATCACTGGCCAATTTGTGATGCCACTGCTAGGCAGCATGCAGCAAATGTGTTCATCTTCCATCTTGGTGTCATCAATGTGTGCCATCTGCCTACCCTTCACATGCAGTGACGGTGCATGCATGGGAGGGTTTTAGTCATGTGGGACATGTGTCAATCAAGTACTGTTTCTGTGGCCTCTCAGCCCTAATTGTGTGCCATAGTGCTAATGCATGTTTCCATTTGTTTTCTTTTATGTCTTTGCAGGGGATGACGCACTTAATACTGCTGGGGTTGTGGAGATGGTGCAGACCCAGGAGGGGTCTGAGGCCCGACCGACCACCAGTGAGGGATGTGGTGTGGTGGTGGGTGAGAACCCACAACTGCTGCAGGTCGTGCTCTCAAGGGGTGTCTCTGGCTGCACCTCCCCTGAGCTGTATTCAGGTGTAGATTCGGATGATGAGACCTATGTGCCGTTGCAGGTGAGTGTTCCTGGGAGGGATTCTGTTCTGTCCGACCCACCTGCACCAGGGTTGGAACCCTCATGGGGATGTCAGTGTTGGCAGGTACGCCTTTGGTGGTTACGGATGCAGGGTCACACTCCGCAACATCTGATCCTGTTCCTGGGCCAGCAGATCAGAGGGGGAATGCAGTCCTGCAGCCTCAGGCAGTGCCGGCACAGCAAGGCGCAGTTCGCCTTGCCCCAGACAGGTGTAGTGCCCGCCGACGTGGTGGCCGTACGCCACCTGGCAATACCGCATGGGAGCAATCCATATACGGTATGGCAACCCAACAGGCAGCATCATCAGAGATGATGGCTCAGGCCATGGATAGGGTGGCCACTTCCATTGTCCCCACTGAAAGGCTGATGGAGCGACTACAGCAGGCAACAGACTCCATCTGCCAGTCACACAGGGAGGACATGTTGGCGTCCGACAGGGACAGGGGGGCGGCACTGGCTACTCTGCGGGAAGCCATTTCCATAGAGTCCCAGGGCCACAGGGAAGCCTGTCAATACCATGTATACATTCATAGTGCATATTGTTGTTGTATTGTACACTGCATGGTGTATTGATATGTGCCTCTGCATCCATCTCATCCTCCTAATTTGCAGGTCCATTTCTCAGGTCTTCACAAGGCGGTCCACCTTGGAACTGGAGTCCATGTTGTAAGCAGTGCACCTACACTCTTGCGTGGCGCTAACACTGTATACTTGGAAGTGTTCAAAGTGCTGGCATCATCAGGTAGTGAGACTAGCAAATTTTTAAGTCTGTAATGTCATGTTTAAGGTAGGTTGGAGGTTGTGTAGGTGATTGTTATTCTTGGTAAGTATTTGGTAATGTGTGTTGTAGGTCCTGCATTACTGTGAGCATTTCATGTGTGGCCATGTTTCCATTAGGTTTTACAAAGGTAGCGGGCGCCCCTCTCTCGCAAGAACAGACATGATAACCTGTTCAGTGGTTATTAACCACTTGAGAGTTCGCAGCCACTGCTTTTACTCACTGTGCCTTTCACAGATGGGAAATATCCATTTGCATATCAGTCTTTGTCCTTCCCAGGGGCAGTCCAGCACCGAAATACAATGGCAATTCCAATCTGAACGAGAGTACCACCAGCAACCCCATACACGTGTTTCACCCTTGTTGGGGATCATCAGTGAGGTGAAGCTGATGCCTCTCTAAGCACAGTGAGAGGGAGACCACGTCTGGTTGCCCCCAGGAGACCTAGGGTTACCAATCCCAGGTTCCTTAACAAATTGTTTTACAAAGGTAGCGGGCGCCCCTCTCTCGCAAGAACAGACATGATAACCTGTTCAGTGGTTATTAACCACTTGAGAGTTCGCAGCCACTGCTTTTACTCACTGTGCCTTTCACAGATGGGAAATATCCATTTGCATATCAGTCTTTGTCCTGCCCAGGGGCAGTCCAGCACCGAAATACAATGGCAATTCCAATCTGAACGAGAGTACCACCAGCAACCCCATACACGTGTTTCACCCTTGTTGGGGATCATCAGTGAGGTGAAGCTGATGCCTCTCTAAGCACAGTGAGAGGGAGACCACGTCTGGTTGCCCCCAGGAGACCTAGGGTTACCAATCCCAGGTTCCTTAACAAATAGTTTTACAAAGGTAGCGGGCGCCCCTCTCTCGCAAGAACAGACATGATAACCTGTTCAGTGGTTATTAACCACTTGAGAGTTCGCAGCCACTGCTTTTACTCACTGTGCCTTTCACAGATGGGAAATATCCATTTGCATATCAGTCTTTGTCCTGCCCAGGGGCAGTCCAGCACCGAAATACAATGGCAATTCCAATCTGAACGAGAGTACCACCAGCAACCCCATACACGTGTTTCACCCTTGTTGGGGATCATCAGTGAGGTGAAGCTGATGCCTCTCTAAGCACAGTGACATGCCATGGTGTGTTGTGTGGCCGTGCCGGGGAGGTTGTTGGGTGACATGGCACTGTTCTCATGTAGTATTTTGCAAGTGGGTATTAATTTCTGCAGCATGGAAGTGCGTCTTTTGATGACACTGCATTGGTGGTGTTTGTGTAGGTAGGGATGCACACATTGTGACAATTCCACATGAACAATCTCAGGCTGCTATGGTTCTGACAGTTGACTGTCCCTTTGTTCGTCATAATTGTCAGGTCAAGTCATCATTGCTTATCAGATGGTATGTGCCAGGGCTGTGTGCACTCCACAGGGGTGTGATTTCTATGTGAAGTAATTAGCCACCAGCTGCGTACGGGCTGCCTCACGCCGTGCCCTTTCCCCTCCCATGTGCAGCGGGCGTGCATGTGGTTGGGGATGTGGGGGCACCACCATGTCTACAGCCAGGCCCCGGCGTGTTGCAACATTGTGCAGGACACATGCTGCCACTATGATCCTGCACACTACTGGGGGCGCATATAACAGCTGCCCGCCAGAACGGTCAAGGGAGCGAAAGCGTGACTTGAGCACTCCGAATGTGCACTCCACTATGCCCCGGGTTGCAATATGGGCTGTGTTGTATCTTACCTCGGGAGGGGTGATGGGGTTCCGAATTGGCATCATCATGTGGGTGCTCAGAGGGTCGGCACTGTCCCCTGGTGAGGAGGTGATGGGTATCATTAGTGGGGTAGTGACATAACTCTGCATCTGACATGCATGCATGTGCAGTGGCATTCATACTCACCAAGCAGCCATGTATCGCCATGCCGCCCAGCTTCTAGGTCCCGGCTTAGGGTAGACATTCGGTAAATGAAGCTGTCGTGGGTGGACCCTGGATAGTTGGCATATACTGAGGTGATGATTCCCTTGGCATTACATACTACCTGAACGTTGATGGAATGCCAGTGCTTGCGGTTCCTATAGATGTGCTCAGATGCCCTGGGGGGACGTAGTGCCACATGGGTGCAGTCAATGGCACCTAGCCCTTTGGATAATTGTGCCACACCGTAGAAATCAAGGGCGGCAGCCTGCCTTTCTGCAGGTGTCCTGGGCAGGTATATGTGCCTACGGACTGATGAGCGTGCAGTGATGATGTTCAAGACCTGGTGTAGGCAGCGTGACTGCGTGGCCTGTGACACCCCATCCACTATGGCACTTGTCTGCTGAAATGATCCTGTGGCCAAGAAGTGCAGTAAATTGAGGACCTTCTCCAGGGGGCTGAGTGCTTGGGAGCACAGGGTGGGTGATGTGAGGTCATCCTCCCACTCACTGACCAGGTCCAGTATTATGTGTGGTGGAAACCTGTACCTCCCTTACACCTGGTCATCAGGCATCCCAAAAAGGCAGGTTCTGTGAGTGAAAATTCGGGCCCACACTATCCTCCTCCTCCTCCTTTGGTAACCCACGGCCACTGCAGCTAGGAACGGTATATTCATCCTGGCGTCTGAGCTGGTTTGTTGTTTGCACACACTTTTATGCTGCGCGGGTCGACGTACGCCTGCTTCATGCTGGCGTACGTGTTTCAGGATTGGTTCATTTATTTTTCGGCGCGTTGCAGGCGAACTTGTGAATCTTCCCGCCCACCCCAGGAATACACGTAACACGCTCTCCCAGGCCCAGTCGCGAGTAAATATTCCCGCCCACCCCTGGAATACACGTACTGCACTCTCACAGGCTCAGTCGCGTATGGAAGTTCACGCGCACCCCGAAATACACATACCCAGGGAAATCGCGTGTGGAACTTCCCGCGAACCCCGTAATACACGTAGCCTGCTGGTATCGCGTGTGGAAGTTCACGCGGACCCATAATATATGTACCCTGATGGTATCGCATGGGAGACTACCCGCGCACCCCAGGAATACACGTACCCATGCAAATCACACGGCTGGGGGGTGGGGGTGCACAGGGACATGTGTGGGGGCCTGGTAGAGGCTGCCCCTGGATGCTGGGGGGTGGGGGTGCAGGGGGACATGAGTGGGGACCTGGTGGAGGCTGCCCCTGCACTGCTGGGGGGTAGGGGTGATGGGAGACATGTGTGGGGGCCTGGTGGAGGCTGCCCCTGCACTGCTGGGGGGTGGGGGTGCAGGAA
Source organism: Ambystoma mexicanum (assembly GCF_040938575.1). Lineage (NCBI taxonomy): Eukaryota > Metazoa > Chordata > Amphibia > Caudata > Ambystomatidae > Ambystoma > Ambystoma mexicanum. Next base: position 415,781,246 of record NC_090939.1, read on the forward strand.
GACATGAGTTGGACATGAGTGGGGGCCTGGTGGAGGGTGCCCTGCACTGCTGGGGGGTGGGGCTGCAGGGGGACATGAGTGGGGGCATGGTGGAGGGTGCCCTGCACTGCTGGGGGGTGGAGGTGATGGGAGACATGAGTGGGGGCCTGGTGGAGGCTGCCCCTGCACTGCTGGGGGTGGGGTGATGGGAGACATGAGTGGGGGCCTGTTGAAGGCTGCCCCTGCACTGCTGGGGGGTGGGGGTGGTGGGAGACATGAGTTGGACATGAGTGGGGGCCTGGTGGAGGGTGCCCCTGGATGCTGGGGGGTGGGGGTGTAGGGGGACTTGTGTGGGGGCCTGGTAGAGGCTGCCCCTGGATGCTGGGGGGTGGGGGTGCAGGGGGACATGAGTGGGGACCTGGTGGAGGCTGCCCCTGCACTGCTGGGGGGTACGGGTGATGGGAGACATGAGTGGGGGCCTGGTGGAGGCTGCCCCTGCACTGCTGGGGGGTGGGGGTGCAGAAGACATGAGTTGGACATGAGTGGGGGCCTGGTGGAGGGTGCCCTGCACTGCTGGGGGGTGGGGCTGCAGGGGGACATGAGTGGGGGCATGGTGGAGGGTGCCCTGCACTGCTGGGGGGTGGGGGTGATGGGAGACATGAGTGGGGGCCTGGTGGAGGCTGCCCCTGCACTGCTGGGGGTGGGGTGATGGGAGACATGAGTGGGGGCCTGTTGAAGGCTGCCCCTGCACTGCTGGGGGGTGGGGGTGGTGGGAGACATGAGTTGGACATGAGTGGGGGCCTGGTGGAGGGTGCCCCTGGATGCTGGGGGGTGGTGGGAGACATGAGTGGGGGCCTGGTGAAGGCTGCCCCTGCACTGCTGGGGGGTGGGGGTGATGGGAGACATGAGTGGCGGCCTGGTGGAGGCTGCCCCTGCAATACTGGGGGGTGGGGTGGTGGGAGACATGTGTGGGGGCATGGTGGAGGGTCCCCTGTACTGTTGGGGGGTGGGGGTGATGGGAGACATGAGTGTGGGCCTGGTGGAGGCTGCCCCTGCTCTGCTGGGGGGTGGGGGTGCAGGGGGACATGAGCGGGGGCATGGTGGAGGGTGCCCTACACTGCTGGGGGGTGGGGGTGATGGGAGACATGAGTGGGGGACTGGTGGAGGCTGCCCCTACACTGCTGGGGGTGGGGGTGATGGGAGACATGAGTGGGGGCATGGTGGAGGCTGCCCCTGCATTGCTGGGGGGTGGGGGTGGTGGGAGACATGTGTGGGGGCCTGGTGGAGGCTGCCCCTTCACTGTTGGGGGGTGGGGGTGATGGGAGACTTGAGTGGGGGCCTGGTGGAGGCTGCCCCTGCACTGCTGGGGGGTGGGGGGGTGGGAGAAATATGTGGGGGCCTGGTGGAGGGTGCCCTGCACTGCTGGGGGTGGGGGTGCAGGGGGACATGATGTGTCGGGGCATGGTCGGAGGGTGCCCTGTACTGCTGGGGGGTGGGAGTGATGGGAGACATGAGTGGGGGCCTGGTGGAGGCTGCCCCTGCACTGCTGGGGGGTGGGGGTGCAGGGGGACATGAGTGGGGGCATGGTGGAGTGTGCCCTGCACTGCTGGGGGGTGGGGGTGATGGGAGACATGAGTGGGGGCCTGGTGGAGGCTGCCCCAGCACTGCTGGAAGTGGGGGTGATGGGAGACATGAGTGGGGGCCTGGTGGAGGCTGCCCCCTGCACTGCTGGGGGGTGGGGGTGGTGGGAGACATGAGTTGGACATGAGTGGGGGCCTGGTGGAGGGTGCCCCTGGATGCTGGGGGGTGGGGGTGGTGGGAGACATGAGTGGGGGCCTGGTGGAGGCTGCCCCTGCACTGCTGGGGGGTGGGGGTGATGAGAGACATGAGTGGTGGCCTGGTGGAGGCTGCCCCTGCACTGCTGTGGGGTGCGGGGTGGTGGGAGACATGTGTGGGGGCCTGGTGGAGGGTGCCCTGCACTGCTGGGGGGTGGGGGTGGTGGGAGACATGAGTGAGGGCCTGGTGGAGGCTGCCCCTGCACTGCTGGGGGTTGGGGGTTGGGTGCAGGGAGACATGAGTGGGGGCCTGGTGGAGGCTGCCCCTGCACTGCTGGGGGGTGGGGGTGATGGGAGACATGAGTGGGGGCCTGGTGGAGGCTGCCCCTGCACTGCTGGGGGGTGGGGGTGATGGGAGACATGAGTGGGGGCCTGGTGGAGGTAGCCCCTGCACTGCTGGGGGGTGGGGGTGGTGGGAGACATGTGTGGGTGCCTGGTGGACAATGCCCTACACTGCTGGGGGTGGGGGTGCAGGAGGACATGAGTGGGGGCATGGTGGAGGGTGCCCTGTACTGCTGGGGGGTGGGGGTGATGGGAGACATAAGTGGGGGCCTGGTGGAGGCTGCCCCTGCACTGCTGGGGGTGGGGGTGATGGGAGACATGAGTGGGGGCCTGGTGGAGGCTGCCCCTGCACTGCTGGGGGGTGGGGGTGCAGGGAGACATGGGTGGGGGCCTGGTGGAGGCTGCCCCTGCACTGCTGGGGGGTGGGGGTGATGAGAGACATGAGTGGTGGCCTGGTGGAGGCTGCCCCTGCACTGCTGTGGGGTGCGGGGTGGTGGGAGACATGTGTGGGGGCCTGGTGGAGGGTGCCCTGCACTGCTGGGGGGTGGGGGTGGTGGGAGACATGAGTGAGGGCCTGGTGGAGGCTGCCCCTGCACTGCTGGGGGTTGGGGGTTGGGTGCAGGGAGACATGAGTGGGGGCCTGGTGGAGGCTGCCCCTGCACTGCTGGGGGGTGGGGGTGATGGGAGACATGAGTGGGGGCCTGGTGGAGGCTGCCCCTGCACTGCTGGGGGGTGGGGGTGATGGGAGACATGAGTGGGGGCCTGGTGGAGGTAGCCCCTGCACTGCTGGGGGGTGGGGGTGGTGGGAGACATGTGTGGGTGCCTGGTGGACAATGCCCTACACTGCTGGGGGTGGGGGTGCAGGAGGACATGAGTGGGGGCATGGTGGAGGGTGCCCTGTACTGCTGGGGGGTGGGGGTGATGGGAGACATAAGTGGGGGCCTGGTGGAGGCTGCCCCTGCACTGCTGGGGGTGGGGGTGATGGGAGACATGAGTGGGGGCCTGGTGGAGGCTGCCCCTGCACTGCTGGGGGGTGGGGGTGCAGGGAGACATGGGTGGGGGCCTGGTGGAGGCTGCCCCTGCACTGCTGGGGGGTGGGGGTGGTGGGAGACATGAGTGGGGGCCTGGTGGAGGCTGCCCCTGCACTGCTGGGGGGTGGGAGTGATGGGAGACATGTGTTGGTGATCAGTAGTGCAAGGTGACATGTGGGTTGGCTGGGGGGCATGGCCATGGTGGATGGGTTGCCTGTAGGACATGAGCAGGGGTGCAGGGTAGTCCCCTGTGGTGTGGGCTGCCTGCAGGGGCCGTGGAGGGTGTAGAGGGAACACCTGGGAGGATCCACACGGCCAAATCACGTGTAGCATTCCCCGGCACCACCGAAATACACTTACCATGCTGAAATCGCATGTGAATCTTCCCGCGCACCTCGGAGTACACGTACCCAGGCCAATCGCGTGTGGAACTTCCCGCGCATCCCGAAGTACACGTACCCAGGCCAATCGCGTGTGGAACTTCCCATGCACCCCGAAACACACTTACCCAGGCTAATCGCGTGTGGAACTTCCCGCGCACCCCGAAGTACACGTACCCAGGCCAATCGCCTGTGGAACTTCCCGCGCACCCAGGAACACACGCACATGCTATTTTTCACACAGCGGGTGTCCGTGTTTGTCGGTACCCCTTTGCACCTCATTTGTCCTAGAGGGCCACTGTATGGACCATTCATCATGTCTGTATATGGGTGCTTTTTGTTAGCGCACATTTTGGTGCACATTTTTTTCAGGCGCAGGGACGCTACCGCCTGCTTTCTTGTGGCGTACTTGTTTGGCCCTGTGCGCGTCCTTGACTGTGCGCTGGTTTGCCCTATTCGATTCCATGAATACCGGTTGTAGGCGAGCGTGTGGGCGTTCCGCGCACTTGCCTCCTGTACTTCCCCCGTGACGCCCATATTTTCACGCGTTGTTCCCCATTCCGAGTGTTACGCCCCGTGTTCCGCCTACTTTTGTGATGTGCGCCGTGCTATGTGCGATTTCGCAGTGGCTGTGGCGCACACTGTTGGATGACCTGTGCGCCGGCTTGCGCGGCACACTTTTTCAGCGCACATCCAATGTTTTTCTCGCGCACGGACTTCCATGAATCTCGCTGGTTTCCCTGCGATTTTTGCACTTTTACTGCGAATCGCACGTTTTGGCACCTCTGCACGGGAATTGTCGGCGCACATTAATTCCATAAATCGACCCCTTAGTTTTTATTTAAGTGAGAGCGTACTATGTTGTCATCTTCACTTTGACAGCATGAATTAGTACCTTGCAGTGAATCAATTTCTTTTCTATCTGGAAGCCAGTGCAAGGTCACCCAGTGCTGGATGGGTCCTTTGGGGGAAGTTCGGTAAATCATCTAGAAATATTACTGCTCGACAGCTTTGCAGATGGCAGTTGGCTTAGAACTTAGCACCCCATGAACGAATCCTCACAAGACTTTGCAAAAAGAAGTATATGCCCCCATTAGATCGATCCTGCAAAGTTTTGTGAGGTTTCGTGAAGGGGGAACACACTTATAGGGAGGGACCCAAAAGGTGTGTTTTTCCCATAGACACAATGGAAAGAAAATATTGTTAATTCCTGCAGCCATAACCGCTGGATGGATGTTCTCCAAACATGTGGCAGGAGCGGTGGCTTCATCCCGATAGTGCGCTTTTGTAATTTTGGTGCAAATCAGTCCACTAGTAAAACAACCAAAAAATAGGTACAAATAAATGTGTCATATCTGGGTTCAGTACGCAGACTCAATTCCCTGTTCAGTCTGCGGATGGTCCTCTGATTGACCCAGAGGCTGGTGTGAGGTCCGTGGACATCAGACACAGCCGCTGATTGGATGGTGATGAGTGTCATATTTTTGGAAATGTCTGCCATGTTGGATCCGCGGACAGCCACAGCTTACTGCGGACAGCGCGGTGGGCAAAAAGTCTGGAAAACACATTTTGGGTCACTTGGTGGTGGAAAGAGGGGCTAGATAGGGGGGGAGTGGAAAAAAGATGATATGGGGTTATTTGTGTAGGTTGAAAAAGACCAGGCAGGTGTCATAGCTTCCATGGACACCGTGGTAGTTCGCAGACAGCCCCACAAACGGGTGGCATGGAAAAGACATTTGGGGTTATTTGATGGCTGGTAGATATTGATATTGTTATTTTATTTCTATCGCGCTCGTATACAAGTGTTTCAGAGCGCGACACAGCAAAGGAGGGGAACAGGGGAGAACAAAGCTAGGCCCAGTGACATTGAGAACGCGCAAGTGCATGGGAGAGGGGGAGGGGAAAATTGCATGGAAGAGGGAGAAGTGGAAAGTGCGAAGCAGAGGAGAAACAGATAAATAACAATATATTAATAATAAAGGCAACAAACAGTGGTAGTGCAGCCAGCAATTTGCAAGTCCTAGGTTTAAGGCAGCAGACAGGGTAGGTCTGATAAGTGCAGGAAGAAAAAAGGGGGGAGACTGTATTGGTACAGATACAGCCCCAATGCAAGGGGTGGCCCAGAGGCAGTGTGCGAGGGTGGTAGGGTGAGCAGGTACCTGGGCCCGGAGAAGAGAGGGTGTCCAGGTGCACAGTGCCAAGAGAAAACAGATCAGCAGGGGAGAGGGGGAGCAAAGGCAGAAGAAAATAGGAAGGTCTCGAGGTGCTTCCGGAACCGGAGATGGTTCTCATCAAATTTTAGAGTGGCAGGGAGGCTGTTCCAGAGGGAGGCCCCAGCCGAAGACAGAGATCTACCCCCAGCTCTTTTCTTTGAAAAACGACTGACCCTGAGGGATTTGGAGGTAGAGGAGCAAAGAGCCCAAGAGGGGAGGTATTTGCGGAGGGATAGCTGAAGGTATTTTGGCCCCAGGCCCCAGGAAGCCTTGTGGACAATGCAGAGGGTTTTGAATTTAATAATTTAATCCTTGCATCCACTGGGAGCCAATGGAGAGATTTCAGAGCTGGAGAGATACGATCCCAGGGCTTGAGGCCAAGGAGAAGTCTCGCAGTCCTGTTCTGGATTAGTTTCAGAGGGTAGGGAGTAGAGGCAGGTAGCTTTAGAAAGAGGCTGTTACAATAGTCCAACCTAGAGAGAACCAGAGCTTGGGATACCATGAGCTTCTGGGGGAAGCAGAGGAAAGGCAGAGTACCTGTGAGGAGGTGCAATAGGAATTACTTTTTAGAGACCTCAGAGATGTGGGTGGAGAAGGAAAGGGTGAGAGCCTAGAAATGGTAGGTAAGTGGAATTAAGGTAATGTGGAGCTGTTTTTATGGGTGAAAAAGGGGATTGGAAATGCTGCCAGTCTGCGGTCAATTTCGGTGTCTGCGGACATCATTTTCAATTGCAGGAGGTCAGGGTGAGTTGTTTTACTTGACGATGCATGGAACGTACTTCTTATATAGTTAATTGTATTGTGGTAGTTGAGGCCAGTGGCCTGATTCTGGAGGTCATGGCCACAGGCCATGCCCCCAAGAATATGTGCACTGGGCGCAAGCACCACAGCAGTAATATGTGTATAGTACTTATAGGTAATGTAGTATGAGTATGACCAGAATTACTTTGGTAGCAATATGTGTATAGTAATTGTAGGTAATGAAGTGGGAGTGCAACGTATTTGTAATATGGAGGAATTAAGTAATTGAACTGTACATGTTACTTAGGATTGTAGTACAATTGATGATAATTGCTGTGGCTAGTTAGTATTGTAGCATTATGCAGCTGCAATCTCTGGTTTATTTTCTGTGGAAAAAAACAGTAAAATTGGTTAAGCAGGATAGTTCAAAAGCTGTAGTTTATGATATGATATGGCATTTGTAACGCGCATATACACAAGTGTTTCAAGGTATGACGAGGCAGTGATGGGGGAACAGAGGGAAGACAGACAACGATCCTACTAGGCAAGGTGTCATTCAGATCGCACAAGTGCATGGGTAGGGGGAAGGGGAAAAAGTGCATGGGGAAAAGGGAGGGGGAAAAGTGCAGTACAGGGTAGAATAATAGATAAATAATAGGGCCAGCTGGTGGCAAGTGCAAGGTAAGTGCAGACAAGTGCTGGGAAGGGGGCTGTAGGGATACAGAGACAGTCCCACAGTGCTGGGGTTGCCAGGGAGGCAGTGCAAGTGTAGAGTAGCTGGGCAAAGGACCGAGATCGGTGAGAGTGGCCCAGTTGCAGATTCAGTTCAGTTTACACTTATAGTGCATGCACATTTAAATATACTTGTTCTTTTTCAGACCCTGATAACCAGTACATTCTAAGTGCTATGTTTGGTACAACATTAGTGTATGACAAACTGCTGTTGTATTGAAATTAAATAATCATTGGGTCATTTAAAACAAAATCTGTACTGGATTGAAAAAACATGATTACAGTTACGTGAGTCTAAGGGTGATCGTATGTTTAAGTATGTTGTGATGAAGGGAATGCTTGTAGTAGTTAGATACCTGTTGGCATATTATAACTACATTAGAGGTTAGAAGATGTTTTGTCATAAGAATTGAGTTGGTGGATTTGAAGTGCTTTGCAATGAAGGGTGTTTTTCAAGTAGTTATTCTGACTAGATTGACTTTAAAAAGTGCTATTGTAGTATTATGGATGTAATTGAATACCTGCTGGCGTTTCCTGACTGTTAATTGTGCTATAGTCTAGTGACTAAATTTGGGTTGCAGGAATAATGAGTAGGCATTTGTTAAATTTGCTGGTAACCTATGTTTTGGAGTAATAGAGGTATTGTTAAATTCAAACCAACAACTTATTTTTTGACATATGAAGTGTAGTGCCCTGAAGTGGTTGTGGTATATTATTCCTACTGTTGTGAAGGTTTTCTTTCCAAGAGATACTTGGCTGTGTCTGAAGCATGTAAACTTGCAGTTATTTTTAGTACCATCTACATTGTACCTTAGAAGCATTAGTATGACATAGTGGCTATGTGAGCTTATTTGTATGGTGGAACGATTGTCTGAATTCCCAAGCTGGGGAAACGGAATGGATTCAGAATTCGGTATGGATACATATACATATAAAAATTGTTCATTATGGATGTGGTCTTGTGAAACATGTTTGCAGAGTTTGCATGTATGTTTCTACATGTATACAATCTGGAAGATTTCATTTATTATGGATGTTTTTGGTTTCTAGTACTTGCAGTACATTAGGACTTCTTGTGGATCTTCCTGTGTGTTTATGTTAAATTATACCATTACTGCACAGTAGTCCAATTCTTGCCTTATAGCTGAGACACTGTAAGTGTTGTCAGGATTATATGTGGCATTTCTGTGAAGGACAAGGATTTGCAAACACATCTGGTCAGAGCAGTTTAAGTAAATGGCGGCAATTGAAAGAGAAGATTCATTTTCATATTAGCATAAAAATGTACTCCAGTTTTGTTTCTGAATTTAAATGGACCAGAGATTTCTGTTTGTAGATCGATTGATGGGCCTGCAGATGTTTCTGGAAAAGAGAGATGTGTTTGTTTCTTTTGTGATGGATGTGCAGTTGATTTTGTACTAGAATGTTTTGTAGTTGTATTGTTTGGTACAGGAGTTGGTTGTTGTTTTGTTTAGTGGTACTGTTCGTAAATCTGCTCTAACATCTGTTTCTATTATTTGTCTTTTAAAAGGTTTCTTTTTTGAGGTACAAGATACATATCTACATCGGGGTATATAGTCCCCATATGTAGCCTGTTGTATTCCAGGATGCAACGAATGTCAGCATGGACTTTATTTGCATCAAAGTTAACTAGGAATAGACCACTGAGTGTACACAGATGTGAAAGTGCTTTGTAACTCATACCTTCTTTAAAGATTGTGCTGTCAATGTCAATCAATGCTTGATCTAGGATTAGACCTTGTGATTTGTGAATAGTGACAGCATATGCAAGAGATAGAGAAAATTGTTCTCTGCGTACGTACATGTCTTTGTAAAGAAGGAAACATCATATTGTCGGCCACATTTTTTTAACTCCCACATGTTTGTCAAAGTGGATGTTGACATTCTGAATATTGTAGTCATATGGATATGTCTGGAAGCCAAGAACTGTACCAATTGCACCATTGACTAAACCTTGTTCTACGGCAAGGTTACCTTTTAGAATTACTCTGCAGTTTGGACACAAAATCAATATTTTCTCAAATCCGGCTATGTTAGAGATGCATTTATCAAAGCTATTTAGTCACGCGGTTGCTGGTTGACTCATATGATGTTTCATGCCGTGCACTTCTAGTTTGTCTGTGGAGTTGATATGCGGCATTGTCTTGTTGAATTAACTACAACTTGAGTTAATTGTTCCATGACATCAGGAGCAGATGCGTTTTGTCCATATAGCTCATGGATCTGTCTACTATTTAAGATGTATTTTGCATCTTTAGTAAGCAGCCCAGTTCTAAAGCTTTTTAAAATTTTAGCATATGTGAGGTCTGCAGGCTGACACATGTTTTAAGTTAGTTCTCTGTAGTGAAAATGTTGCCAGAGATTTACATTTCCAATGCGGCCTAGGGTGTTGCAGCATTCTTTGTGTCCCAATGTTTTGAAAGTAGGTTGACCTTTCACTGGCGTTGACTGTAGGAGATCTCAGAAAATAATAACACATTTTCCTCTAAACAGTTCTTCCTAACTGGTTTTTAGGACTTCTTGCATTCTGAGATGGATTAAATCCAACATGAGATTGGAAACCATGCTTACTTCATCTATCAGGAGCACTTTCATGTGTTTTAGAATTCTGCATTCTTCAGTAGTGCTGACAATTTGTTGTATTCTAATTTGTTTTGGTGTTCTATGGGGAGGTGTAGTAGTCGGTGTAAAGTTACACCACCTAGGCTTTAGGCAGCTAAACCTGTGGGGGCTGTTACTACAGCCGAAAGGTTGTTGTTTGTTAAGTTTTGTAGAAATGTTCTGATTATATTGATTAAGATTGTTTTGCCAGAAGCAGCTTCACCACGTACATACAGGCGCATAGGTTCATATCTTTTACAGCTACAGGTTTTAGTTTCACGTTTAAAACCATGTTAAATTTCTTGAGCGACTTCTAGCTAAATGGTGAGTTTTTCATCATTTATATGTGATTTCAGAATTGACTAGTCTTCCTCTGATTGTCTATATTGATACATGGTATTTCCTACCTCAGTCATGGCTATTTCTGCTTCATTTAGAATGAGTGGTTGTCCGAGTGGCTCTTGGCTTCCTGTAAGGGAAGGTTGACTGCCCTCAGGAGTGTCTTTGTCTAGTTGAACTTCAATTTCTTCCCCTTGTTGGTGTTCTTTGTGCAACGTGTATTAGTATTGTTTGAAATTGTCATTTGTTATACTGCTTTCATTTGCTTTGAATGCATCTTCTAATGAGTCATAGTCACCTAATAATTATTTTTCTTGTCTCCAAGGTTTAAAAAGTTAGAGTAGGGCAATATAATATAGTTCTCTGTGTTGTGGAGATTTAAATGATAACTTTATATGATTGGGTTTGGTGAGTTTCACTAGGCTTCCTTCACAATTTGAGACAAAATATTTGCCAGTTCTCTCATTTGGTGTGACATTGTCTTTGTAGGTGTAGTTTTGGCCAATGTCGTACAGACACATGTTTTCCAAAGCATTGTTTTTTAAAATGTCCTGGCAGTTGGGATCATTAGTGGCTCTCTTGGTTGGCTCTTAGCACTCTTTTTTGGGATGAAGCTGGTTCAAGGTTCAGCCAAAGTGCTCAGATTTGCCATATAAGACTGCACCTGTTAAATGGTCTGCAGCTTTGTAGCACCCACATTCTCTATGGGAGAGCATTTTTAAAGCAAAGCTGTACAATTTCTGAGATAGTGTTTTGTCAGATGATATGTCATCCCAGTGGTCCTTTATCTCTTTTGCATCAGCTTTGGTGAGATAGGCTGTGACATATCTTGCAACTGCAATGGAATTGTCTGCAATGTATTCTATGTCTGTTTTCATTCCACAAGAGGGCAATGATTGGATTGTAATCATTGATGTAATTGGATGCTTCGACCTTTTTAATGTTGTATGTATTTTAAGGGGATTCACCTTTTATACTGTGTCTAACAGACAAGATCATGCGATTTACTTTTTTTCTTGCAAACTGGTTTAAGGAAGCCAAAGCGACATTTGGTATAGTATTTTCCTTTGTTTTTATATCTACGTCAACAGTATTTGCCACTATTTATGATTTTGGAAGTGAAACACTTTTGTATGTAGTTCACTATCAATGGTTTCTAAAAGGGATGTGTGGTGCTCCTCTGGATTGATTTTCTTTTCTCCAGAAAAAGTGTTGAACTTCTCTGAGCGGAGGGGTAGTTTTATTGCTGATAAAATGCAGCATGGCAATGAAGCGATGGGGAAAGTACCTTGATACATTTACACGTTCAAGAGAACAGAGTTCTCCTGATGTTATTGTATCTATTCTGTCTTTATGTTGGTTTACAGTGCATAAGAAGTCATACAAGTCATCCCATGCATACTCTGCACAACTTAAAGTAACAAACCATGTGGGTGGGCCTAGGTTCGTTAGCATATACCATACATCAGCGTGATGTCGGAACCAGTATTCTTTTGTACACGCATATTTGCCAAGAGATTTGTGATACTTGACTGCAAAACCTCATCTTTGTCTTTTATTTTTTTTAATCAGTTTGGTAGCGGATATGTTTTAAAAGTTAGAGCCAGTTATTTATGTGTGTGTAAATCTATAACATAGAGTTGCTAGTTAACTTTCCGAGAGGAGGTGGAAAATGAATTCAACATTATTTCTGAATCTGGGGTCCTCAGAATACATTTGTAAAGAGTGATATTCTGATGCACTAGTTTGTGTGGACATTTCATCATATCTTCCTCCTTTTCCTGTAGGAAAGAGTAGAGGAAAAGAACATGCTTCTACACTTTTTTCCCATAATTGTATGCTGGTCTAAAATGTTGGCTGCTGTAACAGGAACTGCATGTTCAAATTGACCAGTTTCTGGTGACTCTTGAACAATGTGGGTGGTTTCTCTTAAGTTTTCGTCTATGTTTATATCTTTGTAGGATTGATAGTTTTCTTTTAGATATTGTAGGGCTTGTTTAATGTTGTTTAAGTCGATTAGTTGTTGCCAAATTGGTTTCTCTTTTGATGGTACACCATTAACTAGTACAATCAAAGATTGATCTATTGGCCGTTGTACTCCTAGAGTTTAGACATTTTCTTTTAGATCCAATGGTAATTATACTGTTTTGCCACAAATGCCCTTTAGTAACTCGGATGGAGGTAATTTGGCTGATTTTGGTTTAAGGCGTATTATAGCTTGAAATGGCTGCACTGTTTGCATTTTATTGCTCTCATACAACTTAAGCTGTTGGAGAGCTTTTGGAAGTGGGAATATTTCCAAGTTATTTGTGATAGCTCGGCATTTGGATATTGTCAAGCTCTGTGTTGCAGTACATGCAAACTCTTGAGGGGTTAGTTATTTTGTATTTAGATTCTTCTGTTAGATATAAAGCTAATTGGAACCATTGGGACTCTACATTGTTTTCTATTTTGTCGGCTATATCTACTATTTGTGTGCTCTTTTTATAGAACGTTCTGCAGCAACAGACACATATTTTGTCTGATATTTCAGCAGATGTGTTTTGAAACTTAGATATTTCTTTTTTGTATGTCTTTATTAGCGCATTGGTGTTTATGAAGTTTTCGGTAATGTTTTCTAAAGGTACAGAATTTTCTAAAACATCACCTTCAGTTCCAAAGTGTTTACGTTGGATGTGCTCTATTTCTTGAAAGAGTTCTTCGGCTGTTCCATGTAGTAGAATGTAATTTAAATGTTGCAGTTCTAGAGCACGACTTCTTTTATAGTATAGTCGATACACAAGATTCTGTATAGTAGAATGGTGTGTCACTAACATTTTGATGTGGTGGAAAGGGCTTGTGCAAGAAGTTCCTAAAATGCAGGCTGATGAATGTCCTCAAAGACCAGTGTGGCTGCGCACAAGAAAGGAGTCTATGGTGTGTAAAGTTTTGATTTTACTTTTTTCTTTTAGTTTTTTTCAAATAGTGATTGAGGAACTGTTGTAAAGATTTAAAGGATTGTTGTCGTACATTAATAATGAGCTGCATGCCGATTTGTACACTGGACTGTTTGTTTGGCTGAAAGGGGCATTTGGTTCAAAGTTTGTTGGGCACTTTTTTCTATAAGTGTTTCTTTTGCTATAATGGTGTGTTTCACCATTCCATACCCTCAACCATCATTGGCTATGGCACTTGTTTTCTGCTGTTCTTGTTTATAAGCTTCTTCATTGAAACATGATTCTCTCCTGCTTGTGTGAATCCATTCACCATTACAAAAGTTTGAAAGGTCTGTACATTGACACTGTGCATGTTTAGAAGTCATTTTGTAATGTATTGATTCATTTAATTAGTGGTTTCATTGTGTTTACAATCAATACACATAGTTTTCTCTTTAGTATAAAAGCGCTTTCAATTATAGCTTGCAGGATTAATCTCCTGCTGTACTTTTAAGGATAGATTGTGACTTTTCAGCTATTTTTATAAGATTTGGAAGAACTCTACGGTGGAACATTTTCTGTAACATATGTTTTTTGGATTGCTTTACCGTGACTATGTTAACACTGGTAGATAGAGGTTTAGGTTTGTTAGTAAGTCTGCTTTTTTTACTTTTAGTTTTTGGAAGAGGGGCCTTACCTTTTTTAGTTGTGGCTGGTTTAGTTTTGTTGCGTGAGGTTACTAGCTCTTTTGTTTTAATGTTTTCTATACAATATTTTAGAGGTGGATGCCCATATGGTATACTTTTAGTCTTATCTGCTCTACTTTTTCTTTGCTGTTTAGCAGGCATTTTGTTGGGCCAGTTGGAAAAAGAAAAAGTTTGCGTTGGACAACTGCGCTATGTATATACATGTATGGTGCATGGGTGTGTGGGTGTGATTGCAAAGATGAATAGAGTGCTGTTTGATTGTGAGGTGGTATATTAAGTGTGGTTGGGAATGTTGTGAGAATACGAGTGTTGAGAGGCGTGATGGTGTTGCATTAGTGAATAAGGCAGTGGTGGTGTGATGGCACATGTCCGGTAATTGTGCTGTTTTGAGGAACAGAGTGGGTGTTGCAATGGTGGTGTGTAGATGGGAACAGTAAAAGGATGAAAGGTATAATATAATGGGCTAGTGTGAAAGAACTGTTGGTTTGAAAAGAGTAGTCTGGGTCATATATATATATATAGTGGAACTATGCTGCTATAATTACATCCATATACCTGGTACATTAATGTACTTACTTTGTCGGATGCGAAGGCTATACATTTTTCGGTTGTTGAGTTCAGTGATGTGCTTCTTTCCTGTAATTGTAAAAGAAAGTTAATGGGGATATGGGGATATGTGGTAATGACGAAGTAATTGCGAATGGAAGGAGGAGTGCTGGGGGAAAAGTTAGTGCAATTGGTGGACGAATACAAATTGTTGCTTTTGGGAGCATTTTCATGAAAGTTAAGAAATTGTATGTGCATTTGTAGAAGCTCTGTAACATTTTTTAAAAGAGAAGAAAAGTTGATTGAAAAGATTTGCATTACACTTTTAAATGGCAGTTGGTTTGCGGAAGTTTAATATGTTAGGAGCATATGCATACTGGCCAACATGATGCATTCTACTCTGAAGGTGTTCATCTTCATGTAGTCCTAGATTTTTTGTTTGTATTATGGGACTTGTAGTTCCGCGTTTACCATTGTGAAAGTTGGAGTACATGTCACAGAATGTAGAGAAAAAATAGGACTGCATAAGCAGCTTAAGATTGGAGTGGGTTATGTTAGGAAGTATACATGTACTGTGAATATATTAACCTGGCACACACTGAGTGCCAATTACAAATAGTGTACACATCTATTTTATATGCTTTTATTTTCTTTAACATGCTTCCCAAAAAATATTTTGGAAAGCAAAGCATTGTATGTGTATACATGAATCTTGAAGTTCAGTCATGTTTTTTTGTTTGCATTCTGGGACTTTGGGACTTTGTATTTTTGGAGTTTCTAATGGGAGAAACTGAATTGGAAGTGACAGAATGCAAAGGAAAAAAGAAAGACTTAAGAAGCACCAATACATTGGAATGGGTGATGTTTGGATGCATGCATGTGCTGCCAACATATTAAACTGGCAGACACTAAGTGCCTTTTAAAACATGGTCTACAGATGTATTTCATGTGCTTTTTCCTTATTTCATGAAACAGTAACACAGTGCTGCTATATATGCACATAGATACAGAAAAAGTACCAGGACTCCTCAAAACATCAAGAGAGTCAGATTCCAGGAACAACTGGTTGAAGATCAAGCAGAAAGAGGAAACCAACCATAAGAGGCACCAGAGGTGGGATCAAGAAACCTAAGCAAAGAGAGAGAAAATACTGTCATGCTTACAAGATCGTTGACACAATTACAACAACGGAAGCCAAGGAGGTAAACCTGGTACTGAATCTTTCAAGCTACAGCCTGAGCAATATGGAAATCAACATCCTTAACAAAGGGCTTTCCTTTGCCCCTACAGCTAACATAGACCATGTGGAAGTCCACATAGAGTTATTCAAATTTACAAGAAAATTAAAATTGAAGAAATTCTTTGCTAAAAGAGTAAACTGGCAAACAACAATACCAGAATATTCAGCAACAAGCACTATCTACCGACAAAACTTACCATACACACCTAATGGTCAATTTGGACACTGAAACAATAGACACCACTATTGTAAAAGCATATGTAATGAAAGACCTCAATATACAGGAATCGAACTTGGACATACCTGAACTAAGGAAGAAATCCAAATTCACCCCGATCCTGTATGGAGACAATGCTATTGACATCTTCCAAATGGCAGTAACCAAATATTCGCACTTACTAGAGGACAAAAACAAACCCAATAAACAATTTACTACAGGGAACCTGAAACCAGAGGAAGTGAAGGTACTTAAATCTCTGAAAGAAAACAAGACCATCATCATCAAAGAAGCTGACAAAGGTGGAAACATTGTTTTCCTGGACAAGGGAGATTACATCAAAATGGCAGATCAACACTTCCTAACTCCAGGATGTTACAAGAAAATACCCAGTTACCCAACACTGGTAATAAAGCAATAAGCAATGGAACGTATCACTAAATGGCACAAGAGAGGCTTAATCAGAGATGATGAATGTGAGTACTTAAAACCCAAACATCCATGCATACCAACAATATACTTCCTACCTAAAGTACACAAGACATTTGACAAGATCCCAGAGGGCAGACGGATACTTAGCGCAATAGGCTGCATTACGGAGCCATTTGCCAAATACATTAACAATGTGCTGGGACCAGAGTTAATCAAAATACCTATCTATATCAGAGACGGCATGCACACTCTACAGATGTTGGAAGGAACAAAATGGGAACAGGAGTACATACTAGTTACACTGGACGTCAATTGAGCATACTCTGGCACTTAAGGCTGTGGAATTCAAATTTCGCTAAAAATCGGCATCCCATTACTCCCACATTGAAATGACCAAGGAGTTCCTGGAATTCACCCTCAATAAAACGATCTTCTTATTCGATGACACCTTCTACCGACAAATCAAGGGTATAGCAATGGGGGCCATGTATGCACCATCACTAGCCAACCTGTTCATGAACTAATTTGAACAAGTACATTTATTTTCCAATCTGGACTTCATAACATACATACACAGATGGCACAGATTCATCGACGATGTTCTAATGATCTGGTCAGGAACAATACAATTACTAACGGACTTCAAGGAGTATCTTAACAAGAACCAGTTTGGAATCGAGTTCACAGGAAAACACAGTGCGCACCAAATTGAATTCCTAGATCTCAACATCACAGTCAACCAAGGAGAAATCCTAACCAGTACCTACAGAAAACCAACAGAAGTTAACTCTGTACTACATGCTTCAAGCTGCCATCGGAAGACAACAATCAACAACATTCCTAAAGGAGAGTATATTAGAGCAAGGAGGAACTGCAACAATGAGGCAGCATTCTCAGCGGAGTGCGAATTGCTCAAGCAGCGTTTCACTCAAAGAGGATAGAGACAAGAAGCAATAACAACAGCGAGCAACAAAGCCAGATATACCTCAAGAAAAACCCTACTTAAGCCTAGAAAGAGGGTGGACAGCATTGACAGTAAACTAAGATATGTCATGCAGATATGAAAGATACTGGCTAAACACTGGTACTTACTACAGATTGATGAGGACATTAAAA
The DNA here is from genome assembly GCF_040938575.1 of Ambystoma mexicanum. Classification (NCBI taxonomy): domain Eukaryota; kingdom Metazoa; phylum Chordata; class Amphibia; order Caudata; family Ambystomatidae; genus Ambystoma; species Ambystoma mexicanum. Next base: position 415,798,573 of record NC_090939.1, read on the forward strand.
CAAGGATAGCGGAGACACCGCTCATGGCTTACAGCAAGTATGTGTGACGATGTTTTAGCCAATTTTAGGCATATGGTTGCTGCTGTTTTGCTGTACTAAGGTGTACTAAAGTGATCAGTGTTTAATTATTTGTGATTGATTCACCATTGTTCAAATTGTTGGTATCACTTTAAATACATTTTGATACATTTTTTCAAATATATCCTGGACATATGCTTTCTGCTTGTCTATGTTATTATAATACTGTGGTCCAGAGGCTAGAGTTTCCCTGCTCTCTTCAGTTCTTTGTTACAGCAAAGCCCCTACATTAAGAGTTATACTCAGTCCATCATATATGAAAACTGAGGAACCCAAAAGAGACAATTGGTTAACATCAATGAAACCCAAAGGTTTCTTCAGATGTGGCACATGCTCAATGTGCAAATATGTACTTGAGACGAAGACACTGACCTTTCAGGACAACCAAAAGCACTATATCACTGTCTTTCCATCAGAACAGAAAAGAGGGACGAGATTGAGAGCTAAGACTACGCCAAAGAGAATCAAAGCTAATCTTGCAAATACGGGAATGTACTGCTGGGCCTCAACACTGAGTATGAATTGAATGTGTTCTTGTGATATATGTATTGCTCATTTAAACTTATTTTAACCTTGACCATGCTGTAAATCACCCCAGTGCTGTTGAGCAACCACTATGGGATATCAGTGACACTCCGACCACTGTAAGATTGTGTTCTGTTTACACATGGCAAACTCTATTTGGGTTTTGGGTACTCCACTCCTGAACTCACTTATACACCAGTACCACAGAATTGACAATCTGAAGTAGAATTTACCTGGCCATTCGTTGCACTTTCCCCAGTGATGTTGACCAACCACCATGGGATATCCCAGCAAATCTACATGTATACGTGCAGAATATTTACAGTCTAGTGCCTCTCTACAGGCATACCAGCCACAGCCAATGTCGCACGGAAGTGGTTGGACACTGGTCTTGACCAGACCCACACTTACCAGCTCCTCACAACGCATTCAACTTCATCACACACCACGGGCACTAATGCCCTCATTGCTAACTCCACAACAACACAAAATTATTAAATCTTTAATGTTTTTCAACCACGCATATCATTAATCGTGATGCAGGGTTCAGTGATTTTTTTCGTATAGAAGTATTTGACCATATATCAGACACTTTGTCTGCCTACAGCAATGAGCTACCAGGACACTTTCTTACACCTTCTCCATTACGCAATAACACAATTGAGTTCTTGGTATTGCCGGCACTTATATTTAGCTATCACAGGCTGACACAACCAACCATTTGCTTTTGAGTTAGATACAAACCCAGTTTATTTACAATTTGACGGGGTACATCCCATACGTGACAGGACTAAAAAATGTGATCACGGGACACAAGGTTTGCCTCAGACCAATCAGGGCTTTTGTATGCAAAGGCCAATCACTGGCTAGCTAACACTCTTTTAGCTGAGCCATGATAGTCTCGCAGGATCGCTTCACATAGCAGATCACCGCGGGACCACAGACAACAAACTCTACCCATCTGGGACCATGTAAGATTACAGCCCCCCCCTCAAATATGCTTCCTTTAATTTCACCATAAGGACCGATGACCACTTGTGTCATCATACCATTATTTGGCCACCCTTATGTTTTTTAGGGACCTAAACGTATGCATTTTTACTAGACTGCACACACTAAAATAAGCACTAGACAGGGAATTGTCACTGGCACTACTATCTAGCAACCTTGCACTTCTAGGCACCAGGTATGCAAGGACACCTTCACGATGATCAGAGATTTAAACGCATTTTGCAACACAACAATTGCCCGCATCTAAGGTGCATGAGACCCAATCTTATGTCCTTAGTAGTCATACTATTCCCCCTTTCTAATTAGCAGTTTGTATCATCAGACAGCCGTGAAGCCACAGTTTCACTTCATCTCCTGCTTCGGATTTAGAAACCTATTTCTTCCATCGAGTAGTGTGCTCATGTCACCTTGTGACTTACCTGTCCATACCACCATTTCACCTGCGCGGAATAGCCACAACATTAGCCTGCCAAAAGGGATCCAATACCTTGTTTCCACAAACTAACAGGGACCACAACCGCTGTTTGAAGCTCTCATCCACAGGCACAATAATGATATCGCTGAACCTTACAGGAGTTATATCCATGCTCACTCGACTTTTTAAATTGAGACCCTTGCTCACAAAACACTAATAAGTGAAATTCCTCCCGCAGGTACTATCCATTACTCTGAATACCTTGACTACTTTTACTACCAACCGGGACCACGCATAATTTAAACTTGGTAAGCATGCTTCCTTGAATTTGAGCTACCCATCCCGATTACCAGCACCGCCACGAATGCTAATAGAATTTTCCCATTCTGTTCTTCCCTTTCTCCACACCACAATTGCCATGATGCCATGCAATTGATTTTCTTACTACAATTATACTAATGGTCCAAATATTTACTCTATGTGAAAAATGTGAAGGTTTATGTGAAAAAGATGTACAGTGCATATGAAAAAGAAATAAAAATCAGAAAAGCTAAAATAAATATCAAAACTGAAAAAAAGCACTTTTGTGCACAACTAGAACAAGGTAAGCATCTTGTAAATAAATGTGTATGTGCTTTTTTGAATAATGTGGGAATGGCATCTTTTGAAAGTCAAAACATCAAGGTGGATGGTGCAATAATTTCTGAGTGATGGAGCGATTCTTACTGATTTTGGGAATCAGATGTTCCTTGTAAATATTCAAAATTCACTGAGAAAGTTTATGTGAAAAAGATGTACATTGCATATGAAAAAGTATTTAAGGAAATAAAAATCAGAAAAGCAAAAATAAATATAAAAACTGAAAACAGCACTTTTAAGAGCCACAATTGTACAATAAATTGTTTAAATTAAGCGTAAACCTCCTAACTCCCTTAATTTGATGATCTGTCTGCGGACACAGCTGTAGTCCGCGGATGGCACATGCCACATCTGTGTCTTTTAGGGTTGTATGGCATGGAAAGGGGACTGCAGAGACAGTCATGGGTGTCGGCGGACATCGGAGGGTCAGCCAGTCAGGTTTCCTGGGTGTGGTGGACAGGAAGATAACGTAACAGGAGTTTTGTTAGTAGTGGTTGTGAGAGGATTTGAAAATGGCCACGTCAATGTTTTTCAGCAAGCAGAGTATTTGGATTTTGGGGGACTCTTGGATCCATTGGTTGAAGGTGTATGCTGAGCATTGTGTGATAGCCACAAATCTTGGATTCCCTGAATTGGAAGAGTTCTGGTATCCAGTGCGAGGCATGAAGTGGGTTGACTTGCTTCCATTTTTTGGAAATATGGTTCAATTGAAACATCTGGACATTATTATCATTCATTGTGGTGGGAGCAGTTTAGGGAACGTGACTGGAATTTCTTTGGGAAAGTTGAAGGAAATGTTTGCTAATTAAAAAAGAAAAAAAAATGCATTGCTCAGAGACAGATGTGGATGCGTTCCAGTTCATTTGGCCTGTAAATGGAAAAAGTGAGATGCAACATCAATAAAGTTGTGTGTGCTTTTGTTCGCAATGTTGGCATGACATTGTTTCATAATGAGAACATTACATCTGATAGGGCCAACATTTTTCAGTGAGATGTAGTCTTCTTCTTCTTGATCGAGGCCCTCCAGGTTGTTGAGGTGGTGGTTGGCGTGGGTGGGAAGGGGTGATGCCACAACAGATGCCATGATGGTCTTCAAGAAGTTCAAGAAGTTCTGCAAAACAGATCTGCAAAGTAGGTGCTCTCTCCTGTATAGCCAGCTTGAGAATGAGGAAATGTAATGGGGGGGTGCCTTTAGAGGAACCATCCATGGACAGTCGTGCTGTCTGTGGACTACCGAGTTGCAAATAGGCCTTGAAAACTTGCAAAAAGTTGCCGGCTCAACCAAAAATGGGTCTGGGAGATGTGCAAGGGTAAAGTTTCTGCTTGGAAGACCCTAGATTGGGTGGAAAAGCACTTTTAAACTGTCCATGGTCACAGACAACTTTTGAGGACACAGCCATCATGCTGCATGGGTGTGGTCACATGATGATGTCCGGGGACGTCCGTGGTGCCCGACAGGCATTCCGCGGACACCCTCCATGAAGGAATCGCAGGGCGCATCTGCTGGATGTCCGTAGAACAGGCGCAGTTTCCGCGAACTAATTAAAAGAGCGTCACACAAAAACGGGCATGTCCGGACTTCCCGCCTGTCCAGGGGCACCTCCATTTTGAGTTTCGGACACCCCCGGACAGTCATACTGTCCACGGACTAATTAAAGTGCGTCATGCAAAACTGGACATGTCCGGACATCCTGCCTGTCTGGGGGAACCTCCATTTTGAGTGAGACACCCCCAAACAGTTGCGTAGTCTGCAGACTCATAATGGGAGTTTGAAAAAAAGTAGGAAACATTACACAACAGTAAACAAAACATTTATAGCATAAAAAATATATGTATTAAAGAAAGGGATGGGGATAGGAATGGGAAACATAAATGGGAGAATGAGGAACTGTTGGGAGGAAGGGAGTGAGGTTTGATCATCAGTGATGTCATCAATGACATTTGTGATGTCTTCGTTTTTACGTCCCGTTAACGTCCCTTTAACAAAGTTTTTTCAGTGAATTTCATGGGTTTTTGTTAGTGCAAATTTACCATAATGTTCCTTTAACGTTTTCTAGTGAATATACATATATTTAGTGAAGAAACGTTGTTAAAGGGACGTTATGTTTACAAGTAAAACAGAAAAAAAAGAAATTTGCCAGTTATGTTACACTAAGCAACCATAACCCACGCCTCCACCATAAACTGCTAACACTAACACCGAGGACATCAAACATGACATCACAAATGTCATTTATGACATCACATATCTAGGCACTTGTTTTTGTACACTGATACATCTAGGCAAGGTGTTGTTGTTCACTGACAGAATATTAATATTCAAAAGGTGCTATATATCTAGATGTTAACCCTGTATGTTCTTAAAGTAGTTTCCTTACGGTTTTGTATGAGCTTATGGTGCACATACATAGGGCAATATGCAGACCTCAAACACACAATTAATTTGTACACAAAAAAATGAACTTGAATATTATTGACATGTTCTGGTGATGTTGTTTCTTTCTTCCTTACTTTAGTTTCCGCCTACATGCCTCTGATGTGTATGCATTGTGGGTCTTCATTTGTATTGTTTGTACTAACACAAGTGTGCAGTAAGTCTTGAATTGTGTAAAGGCTCACTCCCCAAATTACCAATACAAACTCATGAAGTATGACACCTCCCAGTAGGGAATGAGACTAGGAGAACCGGTTGCAAGATTGATAAGTCTTTATATAAAATTGGCATCGGGACCACTCTGGCAAACAATACACATACATGAAATTATAAAGCAAAACAGTGTTATTGGTGACGTCACAAACATAGGGTAGTACAACAGTGCAGGATTGGTTGGGGGCGATGTTACATATATTGCTGTAGGCGCTGCTATTTCCGGATAGGCTGCCCAGTTGGCAGGAGGTTGAGCATCACAAGGTCCAGCTGCCTGTGTCCAGGAGGGGTGAGGGTTAGGTCACGGCGAGATAGAGTTGACACTAACTAAGCTAGCATGAGAAACTATCACTAGACATATAATAAATGACAACCATTACTATTCCTTTGAGTAAATCTTTACAAACCTATACATTGCATTCACATGATTACATCGTACTTTAATGGGACTTTTATGAGATACCGGCCTCAGGGCTCTTGTCCTCCATGATAACCTGGTTGATGGGGTGGGTCAGAGCACATCAAGGCAAGCAGGGAGTATATTGACATATGTTAGTTTTAGGACACAATATACTGTGACAGAGGTCTGGGTTTAGTGGGAGCACTCCAGGGTAGGCTGCACAGCTTCCGGTACATCAAGAGAATACCTTGGCAGGGCACAAGGTTATATTGGCAGTCATTTTCCTACAGCACGGGTAAGAGGGTAGGAGCTGGTTTGTGGAGATGAATGAGCTACAAGTCACGGTTCGAGTCGGTTCACACACAGGACAGTGATCACAGAGGAAGAGTGAGATGATACATTTTACTATTTGTTTCAAGTATCCCCGTTGCATCCGTGAGAATGGAATTTGTGCAGCTTTCGGACAGTGGCAGAATAGGTGGGGGCCATGAGCATGCTGTGCGCAGCGCCAGAGGGGAGATAAGCCTTTTCGTAGTATCGGAGTACGGCCTACTACAAAGATGAGGTTGAGGGCACACAAAATGGAAGCCAAGTGTATCGCGCAAGAGCCCCACCTATGCTGATGTTAGCATAGGAGCAATGGGGGCGTCCCCCGCTATTGCGAGAGCAAGTGGTTCATTTCGTGTAGAATGAACAGGGGGGCCCAAATGGCCCTTCACTCCCACGCTATTGTTAGCTATTTATTCCATGTTTAACATCACTGAAAACTGTAATAAGGTAGCATTCATTATTTTACTATTGAAAATGCTACTACTGTGTATGTATGATAACGTACATGTATTAACAACAACACTCCAATGTAATATTTTGTTTAGATGAGTACATTCTTTAATACATGAAGTACTTCATGATATGTCTCCTAATCACCTCTGACATGTTGCTACCAACAAAGTGAACACAAACCATTGTAGGAACTTGTCATGCCAATTAATTTAACATGTGATGTCATCAGTGATGTCATAAATGACATTTGTGATGTCATGTTTACCATAACTGGTGCATTTCTGGAGGGTTTCGGTTTCACTTGTAACCATATCGTCCCTTTAATAAAAAAATTCCCTGAATTTCATGGGTTTTTATTAGTACAACTTAACCATAATGTCCCTTTAAAAATGTTTTTTCACTAAATTTCATGTGTTTCTATTAGTGCAACTTAACCATAGCATCCCTTAAACAAGGCTTTTTCCCCGAATTTCATGGGTTGTTACCAGTGCACCCTAATGTACTACGACTTGCAAATATAATACTTACCCCCACTATAGCCACATTTTTAACTGGTGTACAATGTTTTAACTTAAAACTGTGACATTCCTCACCTCCTAGCAACATGTGTAACACTTCATACACTTTTTGCAACTTTTTCCACAGTTTTTCTGTTTGCCGATGTTCGAGAATGTCTGACGTCACCACAGTCTTTCCAAACAGGTCACGCGCACAAGCCATGATGCCATGTTTGCAAACACATCCGCATTTCGCGAACGGTCCTGTGCTTCGCAAACAGTTTGAAACTGCATTTGTATCTGATTGAGGAAGTTTTAAACTGAAAATGTACCCTTACACAGCATTTCCATCTGATATGGGAAGTTTTAAACTGAAAATGCACCCTTGCACAGCTCCTACACCCATTTTGACTGATTATCCATTTGCAATCTAGGACACAGCACTTGGAAAAATATTAGCAGAACTGCTGTTGATCTTTAAAAATGTCATCAGCCATTGCCATCCATCCTCCCCAGGAGCCACCACCAACACCACTATCACCAGATGGAGGACCTAGACAATGGAAAATGTGCAATAATTCAGAAAACAATCAAGAGAACCAACAAAATGTGGTAGAGCAAATCCCTACGTCTCGCACCCAGAGAGAATCATGGGTGTGGTAGTTCTTTACCACTGTTGTGTGTGTGCCAAAGGCTAAAGCTACCAAGGTAAAATGCACTGAGGAGAACCTGGCCAGTACTCCTAGGGGACCAGCTTCATACGCCGTCACCCCAAATCCAACCACTGTGATGCTCTGCGAAAGGCTATTCATTTATTCAGGAAGTAGTAGGCTATCTTCATTTACCACATCTTCCTCAACCAATACTCCTGTGGGGTACAAGATCCCAACTGCTACTTTACATGCTATGAAAAAGGCTGTTGATCCATATCTTTCGACGACAACTGTACTCAGTATATATTGCAACACACCACGCTGCAGGGGGTAGCAGTTTCAAAGTGCTTTCGAGGCCGCAATCAAGGAGCATGAGAAACACTGTCCCCAATCTCAGACTTAATGCATGCCCAACATCTTCCCCTGTTCACTGGCCCCTTCACAGCTGTCCTTTCTGCCCCTTTCCTTGCTTCCCTCCCCACCATACTACCTGGCCACTCCTGCAAAAAAAGAAAATGAAAATCAAACAACACCCCAAAAAAAGGGTCTTTTGGGAACCACTTTCACAGTTAAAAAATAGAAGCAAAACAATATAAGCTTATAGAGTCCATCTACTTTACATTTTTCAGTAAAGTAGTTAGACTCAATAAGATTCTCCAACATTCCCATTAGCATGTTCTACTATACTAATGGAAATAATGGACAATAGCATACTAGAGAACAAAACACAAATACAATGTTCTTTTCGCAGATACTTTTCTGTAGCATATAATAAAGACCATAATACATGGCTCTTTATGACCATCCGTGGTCTCTGCAGTCCCCTCTCTAGGGCATGCTTTATTAAAACACCTGGATTGCACGTGCACACCGTCGCACAAGACAGCCCTTGTAACATTTTAACTATTATTATTGTACCACTCATTTTTTATTTTTTATTCATTTTTTATTTATTTTATTTATTGTGCATTTGGTTACATAAAACCTTAATCACAGTATAGACATGTAACACATTAAAATTACAGTACACACTTTAAAACAAATGAAGAGGTATAGGCAAAATAGTAAAACCACAAGCATTCATAAAACAAATCACATAGTCCAATGGAAGCAGCAAGTCTTTACGATCGAATGGATCTAAACCAAATATTCACAAATTGTTCTAACATACAGAATTCTTTGCGAATAAACTGAAAGTGTCCTCCTATATATAATATCCTACAGAGGTTATGACTACCGAATTTGGTCCAAAAAGTGTCCTACGTAATTGATATTTCACAATATCCTCATCATGTGTAACAAATGCTTGATAACCCTTCAAGTGTGGCAATTTTAAACAGGGACACAAGGTTAGCACATGGCAACTGGTTTCCACAGTAGGATGACATAGCTAGTATACTCCAGCTTGGATCGGGGTTGAAAGCCCAAGATCTAAATGTTCGAGGGAGAAAAGACCAAAGATTATTTTTCTGAAATAACCTTCCTTCTTTTCTCCCCTGAACATTTACAACTTTGCCCCTGCCACAACCACATCCCCACCACACCCCCACCCCAAACCTAACCCCCTACTTACCTTGTGGCCGCGTCTCTCAGTACAACGCCTGATCCCTTTCACTCCTTTTTTTTCTTTTTTTGGGATGGCTGCGGGGGACACACCCGTAACCCTGCTCACAATATAGTGAGCAAGGATGTGGGTGACATGCCTGTAGCCCTCCTTTTTTTGTTTTTTTTGGAATGGCTGTGGGGGACACCCTGCAACTCCTGCTTAAAATATAGTGAGCAAGGGTGCGGAGGACAGCCCCCAGCACCAAATGCGTGATCTGGTCGAACTTTTCAGCCATGCAGAATTTTCGAACGGCCCAAATTCGACCACATCATGCATTTGTTCATTTTGGACGTTTCCCTCCAGTTTCATATGGGACATTATACCAACCACCGTAATATTCAATGGTAGGAAGTATATTGAACCCTAAATAAATTATGAATCTCTGAGATTCCCATCACATATTTTAGATAAGTAGGTACAAGGGGAATCAATATGGAACCCTTGCTGGCAGTATTCCCAAAATGTTATTTTCTTTTAAGCTTTTGAATATTGTCAGCCCTGTCCCAAACCTGTGTCTTCTGCTTAAGAATTGCCAACACATTTGACAGTGCCAGCATTTTATCTGCTTGAAAGTTAATGGGCCTCATTACGAGATAGGCGGTAAAAATCTGTCATTACCGGCATGCCGGTATGAAAGTGTCCCTGCTGTACCCATGCCACAAATAACATTTGATTAAGAGTCTGAATGCACATGCTCCCTGCAAGCTGGTAATGGATGCATCGGCTAGTAAAGTTCCCCCACTCCCCCGATAGCGGCAACAAGGAATCTGCTGAAACCTCCCATAGCTCTTTCGGCACCGGAAGTAATGTCATTGCATGGGAATAGGAAACACACCGGCGGCCATCTTAAAAGACACAATCCATTGCAATCCTCTAAAGACAGGACCTTAGCAGCCAACTTCCCAACCCCTACTGGTGGACAATGGCAAAAGTAACCAAGAAAGCTGCAGCACATATGAGAAAACCGCATTTCAGCGACATTGAGCTAAATATGCTCGCTGATACATGAGTGGAGCAGGCAGGTGTGGTTTTCAGTGCAGACCTGCGCCGTCCAGCACAACTACTGAAGAAAAGAATATGGGAGGAGACTGCCAGAAAGGTGAATGTGGTTGGAACCAGCGCACGTTCAGTAAAGGACTGCAGGAAGCAGTGAGATGACCTGCGCCTGCAAGTCTGAAACATCCTATTGGCCAACAGCAGCCAGGGGCTGGCAACAGGCGGCGGTCCAAACTCCCCCATAAAGCAGTCTAGGTGGGAAGAAACTTGTAGCTCAAACATCGACATGGAGGCCATTGAAGGAGTTGGTGGAGTGGAGTTTGGAGTGCCATCATCAGCTGATGAAGGTGAGTGACCCTTTGCGCACCACACAAGTCCCAACATACACCTGACATAAGTAAAATGTAGGCCAAGAAATGTGAACCTGATCAGAGCAAATACATTGCCCATCATACACACATACACACATCCCTGTCGACAAGCTGGACCCACCACTGTCACATCAAAATGCATGCTGCATGCAGCTCCTATACCCAATACACACCCAATACACAAACAAAAATCACATTTCACACAGCATGCAAGGCACAACACACCTGTTGGCCTCACAGCAGACACCATTGAAAACATGACTACACCTGAGGGATGCCAATACTACCCCCTCCACAACCTTGCAAGCACCCTGTCCAACAGGCCAACAAGCATGCAACGAACCACAAGTCCCAAACTGCACAAACGCCAATGCATGCATGACGCAAGTACTCCCATCATTGATGTCCTGCCTCTCTGTCCCCCACAGGCACTGATGCAGACAGCGATGAGGATCATGCGGCGCCACAGACCAGGACACCTGCCAAGAAGTCCAGGGGTCAGGATGATGGCACCAGGACATCCACATCCAGGGCCACAAGGATGAGCCAAAGGGCTCACAAGGCACACACCAGTGCCCAACCGGCTGCACAGCCCCCAACACCGGACCAACAAACACCTGCACCTGCCCCCCTGGAGAGACACATCACACAGATAAGGCCACATCTGTGGCAAGTGATCATGATGGCACGCAGTCAGCAGCCGCAAGTTCAGTTGGGGAGGTTGGTGCATCCGCACAACATAGAGCCAATGAGGACGAGGGGCATGAGGAGGTCACCCATGAAGGAGACAGCATGTTGGGGGATGGGGGACATACGCCCAGCCCTCAGGACACACCACAGGGCACCCCTCAGAATGAGCCTGAAGGCCAGGACAGCCAGGAGGATTGGTCTCCACCAGAAGACAGCCCATCCTGAGCACGTCCACACCAGCCATGGAAACATCCACTTCCCCCGCAATACAGGACCTCGAGGGACGTTTGTCGAGGATGGAGGGCCGTCAAGAGTCAATACATGATCTTGTAAAGCAATATGTTGCCGATGGGGAGGCAACACGCCGGGCGATGAGGGAGAATGAGGTGTGTGGGGCTGTAGGGGGATAGAGGGAGGGGATGTGTGAGGGTTTTGTGGGGTGGGGGAGGTGAGAGGGGCTGTGTGGGGCTGTTGGGGGAGGTGGGAGGTGGGAGGTGGGAGGGACTGTGTGGGGGCTGGTGGGGGGTTAAGGGTTCATTCATGTTGTAAATAAAAACTGCTCAATACACCGATTGTTAATAAAATCACATGACTGGACATTGCTTCTTCAGCGTGTGTCAATTTATTGCATGACAGTGCGAATTCATCCCCAAACCCAATGCCCATATTCCCAAGGGTCCCACATCCATATAACCCTCTGCATCCCAGTGCATCAGAAACTATGGTCTATCATTGATTGGCGCACAGCACGTCCCTCATGTGCATCGCGGTCTGGCCGATGTGCAACATCTTCTCCTTCCTCATCTTCTTCTTCACCTGGTGGTGGGTGGTCCATGTCAGGTGGCAGAGGAACGCTCCACCGGATGCACATGTTGTGCAGCATGGCACATAACATGATGATCTTGACCACCTTCTCAGGACCGTAAACGAGTGTGCCACCCAACATGCTGAGGGAGCGAAACTGTGCCTTCAACAGGCCAAAGGTCTGCTCCATGACCACACAAGTGCGTGTATGGGCACGATTGAAGTCCTCGTCGTGCCTGTTCTGCGGATTCCTGACAGGGGTGAGGAGCCACAGATTCAAGGGATAGCCAGCATCACCTGCATGGGAGCACAATAAGGTATGTGTAAGGGTATTTCTCCTATTCCATTTGTGCTCAGTCTCTACATCGTTCATGCTCATATGCAGTATATCGTGAATGGCAGCTATTGACGTCACACCTTGGCATTCCATGGTGCTGTTCTTGGGTGAGGTACACGACTTAGTGGCCTTGACATTGGAATCACCAACCACCCAGATGGAGTGACAAGGATAGCTCAGGGGCAACATGCTTGCCTTGGAAGCAAGACAACACAGGGCACCACAGGTTTGATCCCCGGGTCCGCACTTAGAAACCTCTGGGTATTAAGCGCGTTATAAATAACCAATCATATATCATATATCATATATCATGATGTACTCACATGTGAGGGTTGTGTGGCAGGGGGTGAGACCAAATGCATGTTGGGCAATGTTTGATGCATTAGGCTAATGCCCAGCGTGATACAGCTTGTTTAGTCTATCATGCTTTTGGATGCACGTGTCCCTCGATGTCTTCACAAACGTCACGATGGCACATTGTGATTGTTGGTAGGGTCCCCCAGTGTAGGGTTGTTTTCCTTGGATGATGCAGGGTGTCGACTTGCATGCTGGTACTCATGTGCTGTGGGTGAATCCCCCACCAATCGCACCCATGTAGGTGTTGTTTAATCCTTAATGGGTCCAATTTGAGGCATCCTTGTCACATGTGTTTTACCATTTGCATTCATCTGCACATGTTGCCATGGTGTTATGTAGTGTTACTAGTGTTACTGTTGGGGAGGGGTAGTGACAGTGGATTTCCCTGAGTGGGTATTCAAACTGCGCACTCATGGGTGCATGACCTGCGAGGTGCTTCGATGAGGTCAGGTGTATTCAGTTTTGTGACTGTATGATGGTGCATTGTGGTACTGTGGGTACGGTCAGGTGATGTCCAGTGGACAAGTTCAGGATTGTGAGTCTGACATTTACACACTGATGTGCCGCCCGATTATGTTTGCCTCCATTTTCTTTGTCATGCATCTTATTTGTATGATTATGGGCACAGTGTTTACCAGCATGGACATTGTCCAGACACCCCATTGAGGACACTCCCATGGCCCAGAGGGCAGACAGGTTGCATATGCATGTACCCCCACAATACACTCCCATGGCGCAGAGGACAGACAGGTTGCAATGCATGTACCCCCCCACAATACACTCCCATGGTCCAGAGGGCAGACTCACCCAGCAGCCAGGCACGTCGTGCAGCATCTCGTTCCATATAGCGAGGTAGCGAGGAGTTCCGCAGCACCATTGCATCATGCGTGGATCCTGGGAATCTGGCACAGCAATGTGTTATCATCTTGCTACCCCCTATTGATCCCTCAGCCAATTGGTCTACCTTTCCACTTTTTACCAAGGCAGAGGTCCTAGCGGCTATCTTGAAAATTAAATCATCCTCTTCTGAGGATCACCATTATGAAAAAGATCGCCCCAGACCTACTAGCAGATATTACTTCAGCCATTAATGACTCTTGCCAGTCAGGACTGGTTCCTTTGGAGCTGAAATCTGTGAGGGGTATCCCCCTTCTCAAGAAGCCAGCACTTGATCCCACAGTCCCTGCCAACTTCCACCCTCTCTGCTTCCCTTCATGTCCAAACCTCTGGAATCTCTTATCACTCCCCATCTTTTCTCTTTTCTGGAATCTTCTAAAATCCTCATCCCTGCTCAGGCTGGTTTTAGGCTGGGAGAGGTACTGAAAGTGTGCTGGTTTCTGTACAAGACGACCTGTCCAGGCTAGTTGACGTGGGTAGAGTCAGTGCCTTGATTCTGTTAGATCTGTCAGCTGCATTTGACACGGTTGATCACCCCATCCTGCTCTCAGGCCTGGCTCAGATCGGGATATCTGGCCCAGTTCTTGTGTGGTTCACTTCCTTTCTCTCAGACCGTACACAAACTCTTGCTATGCCCCCTTTTCTTTCTTCTTCTTGCTCCCTCACCTGCGGTGTCCCACAGGGATCCTCACTCTCCCCGATTCTGTTCAATATATATATTTGGGCGTTGGTCTGCCTTATCCGCTCCTACGGCCTCAACTGTTACTCTTATGCTGACGACACTCAAATCCTGATCCGACTAGATCAAGATCAGGTTGAGGTGTCGTCATGCCTTCATGACAGTTTGAGAGCCGTCGGTGGCTGGATGGACCAGAACTGGCCCAAACATAATGGTGACAAAATGGAGGTATTGGTGGTGGATTGTCCTCCAGATTCCTCACTGTGGACCTGTGCTTTCTGTCCCACCTCTCTAGGTCCTCTTCCTAGTCCAGTTAGTAAAGTGAAAAACCTGGGTGTCATTCTCTCTGCCTCTCTCTCTATGTTCAACCAAGTGACTGCTGTGTGCCAAGCTGCCCACCATCAGATCAGGGTCCTTAAGAGGGTTTTACCCATGATACCGGAAGCCATTAGCCCCCCGTGGTGGCTGCGTTAGTCCTCTCGTGGTTGGACTATTGTAACTCTTTATACCTGTTGCAGCCAATCGGCCTAATACAGCGGCTTCAGCGCATGCAGAACCTGGCGGACAAGCTACCCACTGGCACTCCCTATGGAGCCCACATCTCTTCAGCGCTCCGACGACTTCACTGGCTTCCGGTGGGCCAGCACGTCCATTTTAAGTCGCTGTGTATTGTCCACCGGGCTGTCCACGGCCAAGGAGTTGAGTTTCTGCAATCAAAATTCTCTCATTATATCCTGGAACGTGACTTACGCTCCTCCACCACTAATCTCCTTGTAGTCCCAAGGTTTAACCGTGAAGGGGTCGGCAGTAGGGCCTTCTCCATCGCAGCTGCTAAACTCTGGAACAGTCTTCCATTGGCACTAAGAAGTGCTTCCAACCACCTTGGTTTCAGAAGAGCCCTTAAGACCAATTTGTTTTAGCTCTCCATTCTCTTTAGCCCTCCCTTCCGTGAGTAGCTCTCCTCTCTAGCACCATGATGACCTAGGGCGACTGTGCGCTCTACAAGTCTAGACAGCATAACTTAACATTGCTAGCATCACACACCTTCAGCACATTGATGGAGTGGTATAGCTTCGAATTGCGGTACACCACCTCCACGGCATGCGGGACTACCAACTCCACGTGGGTGCAGTCGAGGGCACCAATGACATTGGGCATGCCTGCCAGTGCATGAAATGCTATTTGGTGTCATTTACCTCCTGTTCTGTCTGTGGAAGGGATATGTGGGCCCTTGCATGCTTTAGGAGTGCATCCAGCACTTGGTTTAGCACACCGGAGAAACATGGTTGCGAAATGCCATGCAGCTGGCCCACTGTGTGCTGGTAGGTGCCTGTGGCCAGGAAGTGGAGCACAGACACCACCTTCAGCAGGGGGGGCATGGCAATGCAGATGTTGATCAGGCTGACCAAGTCTTCATGTATTAGATCCACTATGGTGGTGATGGTGTCCCTGTCCAGGCACTACAGGGTGTGGATCTGTGCTGGGGTTAAGTTGAATGGACTGGCCCTCATGCAAGAGATTGGTAGCTGCCTGCGTGCCTGCACTGGTTGGATTTTCTGGGGTGGTCTTACCCTCCTTTTCCTCATGCGTCCCCTCTGTAATCCCTGGTGTACTGCCTGCTCAAGGAGTAGCAGTGCAGGCATGTCCTCCAGCTCCAGCATTGCAACTGCAAGTGGAATCATTTTGGTCTTGGAAGGGGTGTGGTCCTTTTGTGCAGGGCCAGGCTCCATTGCCTCCACCTGTGTTGATTGTGTGCACCTGTGGCAGTTGGGAACACAGCAGTTTACTATTAACGGGTGATCCGCGATGCCGGTATTGCCGCCATCATGACTGCCCTTCTTACTGGCATCTGGATGCTCGTATGTGCATTTTGGTGCAACTCGTAATGTCCTCTTACTAGCGGCATGCCGGTATTACTGGCACTTCAGCCGCGCGCCCGCGCTCATGCCAGTATGGTGGTGCACGTCCATAACAGGTCCCTGTCGATGCCGGTAGAACCAGCATCTAGAGTCGTAATACAACGGTCCGGTAATGGATGACAGTATTGCCTTACCGGTATCGTTATTACCGGAGCGCCAACCTTGTAATGAGGCCCAATGTTAATAAAGTGCTTTAGTGCAGTTTTTCCTATATCAGACAAGAAGGGATTGGGGTATCTTAAATACATACTAGACACAATTACTCCCAATAGTGTACAGGTCTCTGTCATGGAGGTCAGCAGTTGGATATACAACTTGCAATGTTGGATAAGCCAAATCCATCTCATGGAAGGTAGGCCTAATTCACATCTAAGCGCGTCAAGCGGTATTACACTGGGAACGCCCATGATGGATCGTAGAATTTTACCCTCAATCCTTTCTAGCCACTTTACATAGGGTTCAGACAATAACTTCAGACCATAGATCAACCCAGCAATAATACTGGTACGATATATATCATTAACAGACCTTCCAAATTATTGCCACCCTTCCTTGCTATAAACCTCTTTATTACCAACCACTTCTTAGGAACTTTAGGAGAGTTATATCCTCCATAAAAGGTGTAAATCGGAGTGGATCTATAATAAGAGGGGTGAGAGAACGCACCCCTGCTTTAGTCCCATAGCTGCGCTGGCACAACGAGAGATGGTGCCCTCTTGATCCAATCAGACCACTTCTGATGTATCACTTTGTAGAGTTCTGCTATAGTGTAAGAGTAAAGGATCTAGGACCCAACGCTGAAGTTTACTCCACAAAATCAGGAGGGAGACAGTATTAAAGGCCTTAGAGAAGTTGACAAAACAAAGATAAATTTCTGTTTATTAAACGATGTTGCAGATGCAAGATATTGGAGAGCACAGATATTGTGGATCAGGAACATCTTTAAAAGGCCTTTCTCCTCTGCCCAATTATTAAGCTTCCTTAATATTAACGATGCAAAGATTTTAGAGCTAGTTTCCAACATGGTGAGAAGCTGGTAGTTGGATGGGTCTCCTCCCTTCTTGTATACAAGTAGTCTCTCTCCATCTAACTCGGATCTCACCAGTGCACATAATCTGTTGAATCCATAGTGCCAAAGGTCTCACCCACAAAGTAGGATTAACCTTTATACCACGTTAGGTATCGCATCAGGGGCAGATGCTTTAGAGGCCTTCAATTTCTTTATGACCACTAGAATGTCATCTGTAGCAAATCCAGGGGTCACCTTAAAGCTAACAGCAGGTGTGTCCAAGATGGAATTCGACACATTACGGTAAAAATAAAAGTATGGTGAGGTTATTAGACCACATTTCCTCCGAAATAGGATTTAACTCGAGGTATTATCTATAATATGAGCAGCATTTCTTATTGTCGTTAGATTTCTACAACTTAAAAAGAAATCTCCAATTTGCATTATTGCAATACTGACATTGTCTGAGCCAATTTTTATATTTGGTGGCAAGCAATGCAAGTTCAGCTGCAAGGTCGATATTAGAAAGGCGTATTGCCTTCTTTATTGCTGCTTTCGCTCTACGAAAGGCTTTTTTTCTTAAATGGATGAAATATCAAAAGGGCCCCTCACACTACGGCCTTCATGTTCCCCCACACGAAACAAATTCAAGGTGTCAATAAGGCCAGAATGGTGTGCGAGTGGAGAGCAGTCACCGCAGTCGGCTGCAGAACTTTGGTGGACAATCTCTTTCAAAATTTGACAGAGGCAGGATTCCTTTAAAAATCCCATGAGTCCATGGAACGGAGTGGTGCGTGAGTGGAAAGCAGTCACAGCAGTCGGCTGCAGGACAATGGTGGACAGTATCTCTTCATTCCTTACTGTTGGAGGCAGTGTTTCTTTAAAAATCCCAGCAGTCTGCAAAGCGAGGCGGCAGTGGTGTGCGAGTGGAGAGCAGTCACAGCAGTCGACGCAGGTGGATGGGTGTCTGGGTGAGTCCCTGCCTGAGTGCCATTTGCCTTGAAAACCAAACATGAGTGCCACAATCTGCCACTGGATGTATGATACGAGGAGTGGCAAAAAAGGTTTGATAATTAATACTGACCTCAAGATGTTGGCAGCAATTAATATCCCCTTACCACTATCACCAAACCTGTCCATTTTACTTCAAGGAAGCAAACGCTTGTTTCATGAAGTGGCTATGGTTGGGGGTGGTCCAACGAGTTCACACTTGGCCCAAGTTGAGCCAGCTAAGAGTGGGAAAGTATGCGCCCAATTAATCGCCTCCTATTTTTCCCCCAAACAAACTGGGAACAAATTGAACAGTAGTGGGAGGGGTGTACATGCTGTTGTGCTCATCCCCCAATAGTATGTCTGGCTCCACAAAACCTCAAGTTGTGGGGTCATCCCCAGCGAGCCGGCATGAACATTCTCTAACTAACTTGGACCACCCGCCATCGTTTGTGATGGGGCAGCTTTTTGTATTGGACTTCGAATCCTAATTTGTTTCTTCGTGCACCCCCCATTGCTCAAGGTCCTCCCAGAAACCTGCACTCATTGGTTGAGTTGAAAAGTGAAGGACCCCTACCTGTGAGCAGTCTTTGGTGGAGATCAATCAGGTGGTTTGCACCTTGGTCTCCAACTGTGAAGGTCTAAGAATTTAGACCGAAGCAAATTCTGTTCTTTTAAATTTGATAATATCAAACTGCATGCAGTAGCTAAAGACTTTTTGATCTCAAATGTCCTGATTAACATAAATGAGGGGGGTCTGCAATGGTGAACCCCCACCCTGACACTTACTCCAATGGCAAATACACAGGGAATGGTCTAAAAGAACCACCACTGAGGGTGTGTACGGGTGAGAAGGTACAAATCAGAGTACTATGTTGCCTGAACCCCTGATGGGCCACTCTTTGGCCAGTACTATTGATGGTGAAGAAATAGGGGGTCCCTATTCAGGGGGGAAAGCTGAATGTGAAATCACTGTGGTCTCTGGTAGTGGGGCCACCCTTGCAAAGAAACAGCTTAATGAGCCATCAATCCCAAAGAAGGTCTTGGTGAATCGGCGCAACGCGAATGATCAAGTGATCTCCCTAGGTGAAGTGGAGTCTGAATGTGTTAACTTGACCCGGAAGGACATAAGGCACCCCCCTGAAGAGGTGTGCAGAGGAAAACACTCTGCAAAAACGATTATGTCTTAGAAAGTAAACTCTCAAGCCTCACAGTGTTTTTGTAATACTCTATAAAATGAGTTGACATGCAAAACACACGCTCTTCCTAAGTATAATTGAAGAATAATAAATGTTGCTGTCAAGTATGGATATATACTGTATCCTGAGCTTAGTCAACAACAAAAATGTGTTGATGAAATCAACTGGAGTCAGCCAACACGTGTTTCGACAACAAGTCATTCTCAAGCCTATTCTCTTGAAAATATATTGATGCTAAACTGGATGCAGGAACCTTGTGGTACTCCTAAAGGTACTGGCATGGGGTCAGCAACTTTGTCACCCAGTGCAACTCTAGAGGTTTGTGCTGATAAGAATGATTTAATCCAGGCAGTTGGTTGTTTGTTTGTTCATTTATTTATTTATATTGCGCACCAGACCCGAAGGTATCAGGGCGCAAAGGTTTTAAGGGAATTCACAGCTTGGTTACAGAAATAAGTTACACATGGCAAGTAAGGAACAACAGCGAGGCAGAAAAGGTGGCAGTTGCAAGTTATCAGAAAGAGAAATCAGAGGCACAACAATAAGGCAGAAAGTTGGCAATTACAAGTTATCAGAACGAGTGCCAGAGGCACAGCTATGATCAGAGAGGGTTGCAGCTTAAGTTACAGAGATAACTACACAAGGCAAACAGTGACTCAAAGAATAAAAACAATGCAAAGTAAAGGATCAGGGGTAAGGCACAGAGATGGTGATAACAAGTTGTCACAAGCAGATTAGAAGCCTTAATAGGCTAGATCGTAGTCGTACTATCAGGAAGATAGTTTACAATGTGGTAAGGGGCACAGGTTTTAGTGGTCTGTTGACTTGAGCCAGTTGATGCAATTGTATCTGAAGCTCTTGTAAGGTTGATCCGCTCGGAGGGGGTGTGGCAGGGAGTTCCAGAGCTGGGCTGCTTTAATGGGAAAACTACTGCCCCCAAACATAGATAATTTAAATCTAGGTATAGTGAGGCAGTTGGTGTTATTTTGTCTCAAGGGTGTAATGTAAATTCATGTAAATATTGTATTTCTTGTTACTATGTAAATACTGAATCCTGTGTATATTCGTAACCTTTGTAAGCTTTGCATTTCCATATTGTTGCGCCCTTTTACTCACAAGTCTGGTGCGCCTAACACATGAATAAACAAACAATTGAAGACCTTCCGTGGAATCGCTCAGAGCGATAACTGGGCACGGCATTATTCAGAGATTTATGTATGAGAGAGGCAGTTTTAAGCCGGATTTTGTCATTAGTCGAGAGCCAATTATTTTGTCGCCTAATCTCTTGCATGTATAAGCGGTAGAGCAGGCCATGGCATTGATTTGTTTAGTGAAGGTAAGAGTGGAGTCGAGGTAGACACCTAGGGTGTTTACCTCATTGGCAACTTTG
Organism: Ambystoma mexicanum; assembly: GCF_040938575.1. Classification (NCBI taxonomy): domain Eukaryota; kingdom Metazoa; phylum Chordata; class Amphibia; order Caudata; family Ambystomatidae; genus Ambystoma; species Ambystoma mexicanum. Next base: position 415,819,465 of record NC_090939.1, read on the forward strand.
ATAAGGTTCCCATCAATTATGAAGGAAGTATATTTAAGGCATAGTTTTTTGAGATTGGTGGGGGTACCCAGGAGGATGAGCTCTGTTTTGTCATCATTCAGTCATAGACAATGCGTTGCCATCCGTGTTTGGATGTTGAGGTAGACTCTAGCCAAATCCTTACCGTAAACCCCAGAAAGTGGGTGGAGTATCTGTGTATCATCTGCATAGTTAGTGTAAGAGATACCAAGATGGTCCAGATCATCGAAAAGGGGCTTAATGAATATGTTATACAAGGTGGGAGAGACACATGATGCCTGGGGCACCCCGTGGGTGATGCAAATGGGGTCTGCAGCTGCTGAGGGGGAGAAGACCCTCATGGTTCTGTCGCTTAAGAAAGACTCAATCCAAATAATAGCCTCCTTGGAGAAGTGCACGGATGAATCTAGGTGGCTGCATAAGACTTTGTGGTCCACAAGGTCAAATGCAGCCGAGAGGTCGAGGAGGAGGAGGAGGGCTAATTTCTCCTTGTCCCTTAATTAATCAATTTGGGCCTTGAGGTCAATAAGTGCGGTTTCTGTTCCGTGTTGGGGACGGAATCCAGATTGGCGAGCTCCTAGCAAGTGGTGAAGTTCCGGATGGTTCTGAATTTGTAGGTATGCAACCTTATCTAGAATTTTTAAGAGGAAAGATACTGTTGTGATGGGCCAGTAATTAGTTGGGATCGATGGATCCATAGTTTGTTTTTTAGCAGTGGGAGCACCCATGATTCTTTAAGGTTGTTAGGGATGGTGCCAGACGTGAATGAGGCATTAATGAGCTTTGATACGAATGGAGCTAGATCTCTGGCTGCATCCTTGATGAGTCGAGCTAGACAGTGATCACCCTGGCAGTTAGAGGGTTTGAGAGAGTATGACTTTTTCTACCTCGAGGATAGAGATTTTCGAGTAGGGGCATAGGGATGTTGTTAGGTGGGGTTATGGTAGTTAGAGAAGCTTTTTTTGGGCGATTTTGTTCTGGAGGGTGGTCACTTTGTTGACTAGTGCATGCTGGATGTCAGAACACCAGTGTTTGTCTTTAGTGCAGGTGTCTGGGGGGAGGTGGGAGTTTCTAATTATTTTAGGATCATAAATAGTTCCTTCATGCTGGAGTCGGCTTGTGAAATGCATTTATTGTAGGATTCTCGTTTGGCCAGGCAGATTTCTTTTTTATAAAGAGATGCAATCTTAGTGAGTTTGATTCTGTTTTCATCTGAAGGGAGTAGTCTCCAGGCGGTTTCGCAGCTTCTTTTTTCCAGTCGTAGGTCTTTTAGGTGTGAGGTGAACCATGTGTTCAGGTGGGCTTTAGACTTACTTTGTCTCATTTTAAGCAGAGCAATGGTGTCTAGAGATATTAACATGATGTTGTTGTACTCAGCGACAAGCGTACTGGGATCGGTGCTGTCAGGTAATGAGTTAAAGGTAGGGAGAATAAGAGGAATAAGTCTATCCTCTGTAATATTCTTTTTATTTCTAGTTGGGGTGGGTGGAGCAGTTGAGGTGTGTGGAGGGGTAGGTTTGTTGGTGGCTAGATTGAACAACAAGAGGTAGTGGTCGGTCCAAGCTTGTGGGGTGATGACGGTGATAGTGGCATTACAGTTGTGATCTTCTACCCAGTCGAGTGTTCTGCCTTTATTGTGTGTGGGGGTGTCAACTCGTTGGGCAAGGCCTCATTCTAATAGGATATTGGTGATGGTAGTAGCATGTTTGTCTTGGGGGTCATTAAAGCCCAGGTTGAAGTCACCTAAAAGTAACACTTGTGAAGTGTTTTTAAGGTTGTTGGAGATAATGGTTGAGATATCCACCTCAAATGAACCGATGGGGCCAGGGCTCTATAAATCATTCAGGTGAATGGTGAGAGTCTGGGAATTAGCTAAAGGTAATTTGGCTGTGAGAACTTCACAGGATTGAAAGTCTTGGGAGGGAGCTAATCTAATCGATAGGCATGATTTAAAGATGATATCAATGCCTCCACCTCGTGCTTCATGTCTATCCTCTCTTAGAATCGAGTAACTATCAGGGATAGCTAACATGAGCATAGGATCTTCTGCCGCATGTAGCCAGGATTCAGTGATGGTGAGAAATTCAAATGTTTTGGCCACAATTAAATCAGCAATCTCTGTGGCATGTGCAAATAGGGACCTGGAGTTGATTAAAGCTCCCCTGAGAGTTGGGCAGGGGTGATCTGAGGCAGGTAAAGGGGAGATGTAGGTAGCTGCATCCTTGAGTTGTTTGGCAATATGGTGCTTGGATATGGTGGGATGGGGTAGGCTTTTGTCGAACGTTTTGATATTCATGGTGGTTTGGATACATAGAGGGTGGTTTCTCTTAAGATCAATGATAGGCTTTTGGGAGAATTGGAAATTATTGGAGAGTGATAGGCATAGTTTTTCATGGTCCACTAATCAAAGGCAGCAGACAGATCTAGTAATAAAACGATACTAAGTTTACCAGATTCTCTAATAGTGTCCATTTGACTTTTTAAATCAAGTGAAGCAGTCTCCGTACTAGTTTTGGGTCTAAAGCCTGATTGTCTGTCACGTAGTAGATGGTTATTTTCCAGGTGGGCTTGGGCTTGATTATATGCAATGTTGTCTAATATTTTAAGAAGGAAGGGGACTGCGGTGATAGGACTATAGTTGGTGGGGATGGTGGGGTCTAAGGAAGGTTTTTTCAGAAGAGGTGTTATCCATGGTTCTTTGATGTAGGTTGGGACCGTATTCAAGCTAAAAGTGGCATTAATAAAATTGGTGATGATGGAAGTTAGGTTTTGAGCGCAGGCTTTAACTAGTTTGGCAGGGAAGCTGTCGCTTTTGCAGAAGGAGGGTTTCAGGGCAGAGATTACTTTACGGACATGCTCCTGAGTAACTGAGGAGAAGTGAAACTGAGTAGTAGTGTCAGGTGAAGTAATTTGGGCAGGGGGCAACAAACTTGAGCTATTGTCTAGTAGTTTTCTTTTAGTAGTAATTTTATCTTGAAGGGAGTTGATTTTAGAGGTAAGGGCTTTTTGAATGGTGGTACACCAATCTTTACTATCGTTTGCTACACTTGGGGGTGAGATGGGCGTTTCCAGTTCTCTCAGGATGGAGAACGGTTCTTTGCTATTGGATGCTGCTTTGGCAATAGGTGTATTTAGAGTGTTGGATTTGTGTAAGATAATGGCATGTTTATATTTTGTGGTAAGTTATTGGAGTTCTTTTTTGGCTTCATCAGTGGGTTTTATTCTGGTAAAATGCTCTAAAACTTTTTTGTTTCTTTTTAGTTCTATGAGTTCTTGATGCTGCATGGGTTGGAGGATGTGATAGGTTGATCTTGTAGTATCTTATTAATAACAGGGATGAGTTTCTCTTGCATGAGTTGGCGTGAATTTCTTACTAGTATTAGAATAAGTGGTGGGGATTGGGCTTCCTGCAGTTTATTAATCAATATATTGAAGCGGATTAGAGAATGGTCTGACCAGAAGGTATTACTGATGTTTTCCAAGGAGACCTCACTGTTCAAAGTTAGTATCCAGTCAAGAATTCTCCCTTTGGTGTGGGAAAGTGAATTCACAAATTGTGCAAACTGCATGTGTTGTAAGGCAAGGTGGAAACTCTGGCTTAATGATCTTGAGGGTCGTTGAATCCTAGATGTATGTCTCCTAAAAGTATGAATTTGGTTTTGGCTTTAAGTAGCGGGGTATTGAATAACGGGATGTCAATATCTGGGTGATTAGCAGAACTGGGTGCTCTGTAGAATACAAGAAAGTTGAAAGTGGTTTTGGGGTCTGTGGTTAATTTAAGATAGAGGAGCTTGTAGCCTACTAATTTCTCAATGCTAATACTTCTAAGGAGAAGTGAGGATTTGGCAATAATCGCTGCTCCACCTCCCAATGTGTCTTGTCGGTTGCTTCTAAGTATGGTGTAGCCTGCGGGAATAGCTAGTGACAGTAAAGAACCAGAGGTTGGGTGTAGCCACTTTTCCGTCAGTGCTATAAAATCTAGTTTGTGTTCCAGGATGTGGCCATCCACTTCAGTGGCGTGAGCATCAAGAGACTGCACATTGAGTAGTGCTCCTTTGAGGTTATTGTTAAAGGAGGTGTTATATAATTCAGGTAAGATTGATGGACTTGAGGGAAGTCTAATGGCAGATAACAACGTCATGAAGTGAAAGAATAGAACAGCATGATGTACTGGGGGACTTGTCCCAATATTTGGAAGAGAATGAAGACACAATCATGAGCGGTCAGGATTTATCTATAACATCGGATGTACAGGAAACACCAGGCAGCACAACTTCATCACACCCAGAGAGGCAAAATGAAAACAAAGGGAGGGTGCAAGACATTGATGTGGACTCTGAATGACCAAAGTGTATCGCTCCTAATTTCCTGACACTATCACAGAAACGAAGGCAGATACAAGACATCATCAAACCAACCACTCGTAAAACTGCAGAGAGCAGTAAAGTGAATAACGTTAAAGCTCTTAATCCCACAAAACCTTGTGACAGAATCCCCAAAGCACGGCTCCACTTGTTGAAATCGGAGAATCCAAGAGGAGGACAGGACTTTTATCAGACCAAAGTCTACCTGGAAAATATTTTGACAGTCAAAAATTAGGTGATTTTGAACAGAAGAAACGTAATGCAACTACTGCACTGCGTGCCAGCCTCAAGAACCATCTCTTCAGATGATATTGTAATTATAGAATATGCAAAAGAGTCCAGGCTAGACTGGGTAATTTTACATATGAAATCACAGCTAGCAAAAGAAATGTTAGTAGCTGCCAAGGCGACAATTCTGCTATTCTGTTTTGAGATAAGAGAACACAATTTGCAGACAGGAAATCTTACAAGGGGTATCAAATCATAAAATCTCCACAATCACATGCAAAAATATTCCAGAGGAACAGCAAGAGTCAAATAGATTCTCTACTTTGGACAGTCGACAAAAACACTTCACCAACACATTCAAGAAAAAAATGGTACAAAATAGGCAGGCGACAAATAAAAGGTGACTTTCAAAACAGGAAATGAATCCAACAACTGAAACTGGTTACCCAGAGTCTTGGCAAACAACACAAATGATTAGCTAGAAGGAAAATGGAGCAAAACACTTGGAACCCTACTGTTATGGAACACCAGAGGGTTCAAACACTTATTCGGAGCTAATTCAGCAAAACTGGGAGATCATGACATAATGTGCCTACAAGAGACATGACTGCATGGCACACCCACAAGAGACGCTATGCTACATTTCTAAATCCAGCCTCAAAAGGAAAGCATGGTAGACCATGCGCAGGGCTGCTGACAATGATAAAATTATAATCCATGCTTGATGAGTGTTGAAAATGAAAACCCAAACCCCTTTATCCAGGAAACAATTTGACACCAAATGCATACTGACTTTGATTATCCAGTAAATTTGGTGACCCTAAATTACATACCTGACCCAACCATGATTACAAAAGAAAAGTTTATCACAGCAATAATTACCATATTAGATAACTGTTACTTGGATCTAACAGATCCCCACTTTCTAATCTGTAGTGACCTAAACTAAAATGTCTGGATCAGAGAGGGTTCCCGAATAAGTTCACACCTGCCGTAACTGCGAATGATGTGCAAAGAAACCAACTGTGGCACAAAGAACTTACACAAGGGAATTGATACATGCTGAATGATCAGACTACTGGAGATATCCCAGGCAAACCTACATGACAAGTATTTTTCTGCTTCGACCATTGACTATAAATGGAGCTCTCGAAATTTTACACACAACATTGAGCGACTATATATCCTACCCATGGTTGAAAGTGATCATGACGCAATGCCCTTGATGTGAAAGTTAAGGACCAAATAAACAAAGACCCATTTTTTGACCAACATATCAGTAAACCAAGGGAAGAATTGAATGAAGATTACAGCAAAAGATAATACAACACTAACCAAAACCGATGCCGATCATTTAAAAGGTGGGAATACAGGACTATGTTACCTTCCGCTACAAGCCTGTTACAAGGTGATTCAAACAGGTTTCAAGCATCCTCACTTGAAACCCAAACACCAATTTAGCACCGCAGTAGCTGAACAAAAACAATTGCTGAGAGAAGATCTAAGGAAGATAAAGAAGTTGCATACACAATTGATATCTGAAAAGATCAAAAAAAGAAAACAGTGCTACCAAAATTGGGTGAGCGACTTTTTGATAATGTGCAAACAAGAACAAGGGGAGGTAATGCTCAATGCTGTCTGCCAATAGAATGCAAGAGAGACTTGGTCACTACTAAATCAGACAACTTGTCATCAACAGGCAATCTTGAGTAGCGGAGTCACATAAAGGCAATGGGTGGATAACTTCACCAGAGTCTTCAAAGACTCAAATAAAAAGACAGACAGCGCCACAACCATTGCACAGTCCACCTGACAAATTAAATTTGACCAAATGGACATAAATGACAAAAATGAAATCAACAACTGCAGCAGGTCCTGAGGGCTTATCAAATAATAAACTAAAAAGAGTCCCGGAAGCCTGGGCCCAACTTAAATCCCAAATGTTTGACCAAATAGTAAAAATTGGTGAACTACCTCCGTCATGGACAACAGCCGTCATTGTCCCGATTTTTAAACAAGGAGACAAAGCCGAAACTATAAATTACAGACTAATTGCCTTATTGAACATAACTGGCAGACTACCTGCATCAAACATACAGAAACAACTTGTAATTTGGGCCAACAAATCAAACATATTGGACCCAAGGCAGACAGGATTTACAAAAGGGGTAGGGACTAGCTGAACTTATTCATCTTAAATGTATTAAAGATTCAAGCAATGCAAACAAAAACTAATCTACAGCTGGCATTCATTGACCTTCAGCAGACATTCGACAGCGTGAACAGAACCAAACTGTGGGAAAAATGTCTTTGAGGAAATGTGCAGAGGAGCTCATGCAGGTGATTAAAGCCTTCCATTTTGAACACCTCAATTCAAATAAGGCTAAATAACAGAGGTAAGTCATTGTCCAAAATCGAAACAGATAAAGGTGTCAAACAAGGCTGCCCACTCACTTCTACATTATATAACCTATATCTAGAGGATTTGCCAAAAGCACTTATGCATGTCGATGATTTTCTGCCAAAAATCAATAGTCAACATATAGCATGGATCATATACGCTGACGATTCGGCGCTCATAGATCAAGCGCAAATTGGACTTCAGTGCAAACTGTCCCAACTGCAAATCTACATGCTAAATAATGAGTTAATGATAAACATCAAGAAATCCAAATCATAAGCTTCCTATATGGACCTAGGAGCAAAAGATTGCCATTCAATTGGAAACTAGGGAATGATGCAAGTCGAGTTCATCAAATACCTGGGTATTCAATTTAACAAAACATATGGAGATGCAACATGGACACAGATGTTTAGATCAAAAATGAAATGACTTGCTTCACAAGGGGTGTAAGTACATGCATGCTACGGGAAATTGACAATAATACCTATACAAACAGTTGTAGCAACTGTGACATATGTAGGAAAAGCAGCCCTAAGCATGATCTGGACAATAGGGATTTTTTTCCAAGGGAATATTTTGGAAAGATGTTCTCCATTTACTGAAAAATGTTTCCGTGAGTGCTATTCAATATGAATTGGGCCTTCACTCAACAATAATATGGAAAAGTGTATCCCTCGTTAGGAAAATGTCCATGCAGGATTCTGCAATTCCATATCAAATTCTATTCAAACCAACACATGGAATATATGTATGACCCTTAGACAAATGGCACAAAACCTGCTTGAACCACTTGGCACATCTAGCCACAAACTTGGATGTTTTAATTGTGAACCCTGGTACTGTCAAAAGAACGCTCCAAACCAGAGATTGGATTGAAACTCAGAATCAAAGAGCGCAATACAAATATCTAGTACAGGTACCAAATGAACCTCATCGGCTGAATACCATACCGAAATACCTTCCGAAGTTTCCTAGTCTATACCATCGTAACCAATTTCTACGGCAAAGGTTACACTTATACCAAACAAAGGAGATCATGTTCAGAAGGAAACAAAGAGAGTGGCCAGACAATAATTGTTGTTTTTGCAACCAGGCACACACCCCCAAACACTTGTTGACTGAGTGCCCTGGATTAACTACACAGAGAACAAACTTCCTAGGAAGGCCCATCAGCAACATCAGTTTGTTATTCACGGACAAATGGTAGCAGCTTTTCTTGCTTGGTGACAATATTCCTGGGTTATGTGCTGGCATAAACTTTCTCGATAAAATATTGGAAACATCTAAAAGTGGCCAAGAAAGCCAAATTGTGCACAGGATAGAAGAACGGCAACATGCACAAGCTACGCATGTTGCAAGAATGAAATAAGAAAGCAGGAAACTACAGGATGAAATGAACATTCATGTTGAGAATGAAAAGAGATAGAGTTATGAATGATGGATGGTTTTAAAGGTGTAAAAAAGTTTGTAATAAACTATAACACTATAAATAAAATACATAAATAAATGATCAAACCTCTTGCTAAAGAGCAATTCTTGATTTACAACATTGTATCTCTTGAGCAGTTTCCCCCTTCATGGTCAAAAGCACACATACTGGCAATCTATTAGAGGTGCCCTCGAACTTGTCCTTTAAACTATCGGCCCATTGCTCTTCTGGATGTGGACAGCAAGAATTTTGCTGCAATCTTGCTGTCCCATCTAGAGTCCTTGGTTTGACTGACTAAATGGCAGATTGGCTTCCAGAGAAATGTAGGCACTTCACTAAATGGGCTGATGTAAAGATCATTCAAAATCTACCTGGGAGGGGAAATACGATTCAGTCTTTATGGCCTTGATCAATCTAACAACAGATTTCGATGCTGTAGAAGACTACCTCTTGGTTAACTTGAAGGACTGGGGAGTTCCTATAGGTCTACTTAGATTGATTATTGGGCTGTATGCCCAATTGGAAATTCAGGTCCATCTAGATGGTGCTGGAGGTTTCTCAAGGCCGATTCCCACTTACTAGGGAATCTCTATTTATCTGACATTGGGGAATATCTCGCACCAAAGGCCTTTATTACACCAGTAATGCACAATACAAAGCCTGTATGGAGGCCCTATAGACATGATTTTGTCATCTTTGACAGAACCTGCATAGGTCTCTAGAGGCTGCTAGATATCTTTTAAAAAATGCATGAGTATTCACTGTTTGCTAAATAATGTGAAAAAGACCTGCATTTTGCAATATGCAAGAGGCCGTGCAAAAAAAGTTTTTTTTTGCTGGTATATTGTTTCAGAACCAATTGCAAGGGTTGAGACTGTGCTATACCTGGGTTTTTATATTCTGGCAAATCCATTGTTGACCCCGTTGAAAATCTGGTTGAAAGAACGAATATCACCCCTTACCAATGCATTGAAGAGGATGGATGCTCGATATAAGACTTATTCCCTCAAAGAAGCTCTAAAATACTATTAGGGAAGAATTATTCCAAACACCCAGGTTTGCTGTAATGCATTACAGGTACCCACATCAGTTCCCATAGATTTAATTTGCTATGAGTTGGGTACAATATTCCTCCAAACACGTGCACAGTGGAAAATATTGGCCTTGATTAGGAAAATGTTCTGCCCCTAACCTAATTATCTGTTTGAAGATTTGAATGCAATTATGATCTTAGGGAAATGTAGATGGTTAAATGAGATATGTGTTTATTGTGAGCTTTTGCTATCTAAGATCACTTGCACAATCGAGAAACTTAAAGGCAATCCATGTAGAGTGAAGAGGGCGCTCGTTTGTAATGATTGGGCAACCACAATTGAGAAAATGCATGGCTACCCATCTCTGCAAAATCTTAGGGGTGAGCTCAAACAATAAGGTATTTTAGCGCGCTTTCTGACAATCTACCCATCTACAACGAGGAGGTCATTATTCTTGTGCTCTCACTGGAATCGCTTTATGACAAAGAAAATATTGATCAGACAAGGTCGCTTGGAAGTTGACCAGCTGAACTGTTGTTTTTGCAATGGGGAGGGGAGGGAGAAATTGTTAGACATCTCATCATAGACTGTGTAGCGATACAGGGATTGAGATGGAACCGTCTGGCAACGTTTTGATTAGCAATGGAGGAGGGTGTGGGACATCAAGTCTGGGCAGAATGCCTCTCTGGACGTTTCACTTCCACTGTTATAGCTTTTATATCCTTTCTTACAACTTTAATGCTAGAATAATATCCAGGACTAAATCTATCTGGCACACCAATTAGTGGGGGTTTGTTGTGAGCAATTGGTATGAGTTGTGTGATATATTTTTCTGTTTTTTAAATGTATTTTCTTTTTCTTTTTTAATTGTTGGTTTATTGATGTTATTTATATATTTAATGCCTCTTTTCTCATTTGACTTATTGTGTACCTGAAACCACTATTTTAATTTGTTAAAGGTTAATATTTTTTTAACCAATAAATACATACATAAAAATAAGGGTCAAGATAGTCACCTGCAGGTCCCAGTTGTTGTGCCAAAGCCAGTTCTAGAGCAAAGTCTGATAAATTAATGTTATCTATTTTATGAGTCATCCAGATTACCCGGTTGCCCTGTTTATTTATCCCACTATTAGGGCTTATTTGTTTAAGGTTGCGAGTTTTGTCTAATGACTTTGAGCAAATATTTATTAAATGATAACGTAATGTGGTGGGGAAGATGATAATAAGTCATGGTTTAAAAACTCAAAATCAAGTCAAGAATATGACTTCACATTAGACAACATATTTTTTAATGGCTTGTTCTCCTTAGCCTTCCTATTGAGACAGATTAAGTTGTAAGTGTCAAGACACTGTGCCCATCCATTATACTTCCTAAGCCTATTGAGGTAAGAGGTCGACTGCTCAGTAATTTGTCTACAGATAAGTAAGGCCTTGTCAGTGATAGGGAACATACAAGCATTATAATCGCCTGGCACCACCACGTTTCCTTTGGGATAAAGATCGTACCAGAGGGGCAAAAGCTGTTCTACCTTTCACTGCACAATGGCAGATAGCACCACACCTGGAGGATTATAAGGATTTATGATTAACATTCTCTGAGAAGGATTAAAAGTATCACATTATATCATCACAGATAAAACATAAGGAGAAGTGGTTCCAACTGTGAACAACTTAAGTGTAGAATAAAAGTCCCAGAATGTAAGGTAACATTTTAGAAAATAATTTCCCATGAAGGAATTCAGCTATACTGACAAGCAAACATATGCCACCCATATTGATAGTGGATGACCATTATACTTTAAATTATTTATGCCATTGATTTCTGGGAAATGTGTTATATTCTATAAAAAAAATCATTACTAATAATGGGCATAGCAAAATGAATTATAGGAGATAATTGGTAGGGAGCATCAAAAGCATAGATCTGGCAAATGTTATTCTGCAAACCTCAGGTCCATCAAAGCTCTTAGCACAATTTAACATACCTTCTCATGTTTCTCAAAATGTCCCGTAGATCCTTGACATGAGCTTGACGATGTGTGGCCCATGATGGCACAAGATCCTTTCCTCAATCGTTCTTGGCTGTGGCTGTCACTGCAGAGATGTGTGGAGGCAGGGACGCGTTGTTGAGGCAGACATGAGTAATCCCATGACACAGTGCCTGGAGTCCAGAGTTTAGAGTTAGGAGTGGTTAGCACAGAGCAAGCAGGAGTGTCTCACCCCACATAGCGAGAATCTGAGTCGATGTCGAGCAGTGAATGTATACTGCACCCTGCAGATGGTCACTACAGAGGGACACAGGGCGTGCATTTGAAGATCCATGCCTCCCCCTGCCTCAGCCTATCATGCATTCTAGAAGCACACGCCCAGTTAACATTAGTTTTACTGCTTAGAGGCTGCTGCATGGTGAAACCAGAGTGGCGCCTGCTGGAGCCGATCTGACCCGGCCCTTTTTAGCACTAGCTGGTTCCACGGTTGGAGCAGTTACCCACGTTTACCAGGCACTGTTTCCTCTACTACAAATAGCCATGTCAGTAGTGGAGATAGGAAACAGCTGACATGCGGCTCTGTACTGAGCTGGTGGCTACCTGACTGCCGTATAACTCCTTAGAGAGCCGAGAAACTCTACAGTTTGGGGATCTGGGAGGGTGAACACTAAGGCTGGAAAAGGTGAAAATCTATCACCTGGTGTGTGGGGAGTACAAGAAAATGAGCATCTGTGGTGGGGGCATAATACATCTCACTGCCTCTCCTCACTGTCAACTTCAGCCACTCCAGCTATTCTTAGCTCCCCACAATAGTTCTACTCATCTGCTAACTCCCCCTAATGGTGCCAAAACTAAAACCTAAGAAAGCTGGTCCTGCAAAAAAATAGGAGAGTAAATCCACCTCCCCAATTTATTAATCTCTTTGGAGCCAACAAATACACTCAGCCAATGAAATAATGGGCCCTAAGAGTCCAGAGAGTGAGGAAGAAAAGTCGCTCCCTGAATTGTACTGAATATGAAGACAAATCTTGTAAGGGGGCCTGACAGCATGGTTACCAACAAAGGGATTGCACCTTCAATGTCACCAGCAAACTTTCAAGGTTCAGATGAAGTGATACAGCAGCAGCTATCACATCAGCTCCCGGCCCTTGAAAAAAGCAGAACCAGGCAGCCAACAAACCCAAAGCAAGCAGAAATAGAGACGGAAATTGTTGATGAAATGGTATCTGAGAACCCTCACCCCCCAAGGAGGTAGACCGTGCACCATCGGGAAGCATAGCCTGTAATGAAATTGCTACTCTCTCTGATGGATAAGTCCTGGAGGTATTGGAGCGCGCAGTTGATTGGCTGTATGAAGAAAACTGCCAGGGGGATTTGACACCACACCTCACACAATCTAGCCGTCCTGTAAAAGCAAGGAAATATCGAGGCTGAGTACCACAAATTGAAATACACCAAACACAGGCTATAAAGATTCACAGATCTTTTATACTGCGCAGTTACAAAGAAACACAGATCTGATACAGATTGCTATCTGGCTCGCGCCACCCCGCAATGAGTACCAGCCCGTCAGAGTGAGGAGGGAGAGTGCTGGATATCTAAACATTCATACTTTTATATATTTCCAACAATATTGTCCAGCTCCTCTACATTTTAATAATCTGCGGTCTAGAGTTCGTGCCGAGTTCACATACAGCTTATTCAATAATATGTACACAGATTACATGAGTTTGCATTTCCATCAAGTTCCAATGGCGAAGTATGTTCTTGTATTCAGCAATAAGCCTTAATAAATATCCCTTCACAATCTACTTCTGCCAGTGTCCACGCTTGGCATTTACATAACATTGTCATCAATGTGTGTTCGTGGATGAGACTTGTTAGCGCAGACAATCCTAGGACAACAAGTCATACTCAGTACAAGGTCTCATTACCTAGTATCAACAGTCGGCCCTCGGACAGTCTAACCATTAACAGAATAGGTCGGGAAGGTGTGGTTGCAAGTTAGAAACACAGTCCACCATTTTTGAACAGAGAATCATTCGAACAGAAATCAAAATGGTGGATGATTCTAAAATGGTGCCGAAGTCGATCTAAAATCGGAACTTTGCAATGCGGTTTTCTTCGCAGATCGACTAGGCGTAGGCCAATATAAATCAAAAAGAGGCACAATATGATTTCTCGTTTAACAAACCCTCCTTTTGGCCTAAGCCATTCTTTCCGGTGCGTGTACCTTTGGTCCTAACGTTCCCATAGTCTGTGCACAACATCCTCCTAACATTGAATATATGGCAGCAAGACATTGGATACAGCAACAGCAGAATACCCAGAATAATCAATAAGACTGAAAGAAGCTTCCATCCCCAAGATCGTAAGAAGTCCCAGACCCAAGCAATAAGATCCCAATTTCCCTCAGGAACATGCACTTCTGAATTTAGGACATGCACACTCAGCCAAGATGATGTCTAAAGCCATCCGGTTCTGTAGCGCCACTAATCTGATTGGCTTCTGCTCTAGAGTCATGTTATAGAGTATGTCAGTGGTCCGGTTGATGGTTTTCACCAGTGCTCTCGCTAGTCCTCTGATATCCCCGGAATTCACAATCTGACCTCAGAATGGTATAAAGGATTTCGCTACATCGCCCAGAATTTGTGGAGGAGTATCACCATTCTCGTCCCACCTTCGACGAGCCCTAGAGGTTTCTGTGGTACTAACTATAAATACCCCTGGCAGCAGAATTCCTAAATAACAGGTTCCCTGCCAATCCCTAGGTAGCCATGGGAAAGCTTCATTACCGCAAACGAAGTAGACAGGTTCGCCTACATACAAAGGTCTGTCCTCACTTGTCAAGTTCGCAACATTGGTGCAACCCTTGAAATCACCCATTGACTGAGTACCATTCCTCTGTATGCAGAAAGAAACTGAGTTGGGGCTATGGTTAACAGTGTAGGAGGGTGGCGTGGCATCCCTATTTTCAGAGATTGAAAAGGTTGAGACAGTCTATTTGCGAAAAGTGAGCATCCCATGGGCGTTAGAACTCGTCTTTCAAACTCGTTCATTCGTTCCATCAAAGTTCCACAAGATGCTATCATTCTATCGGCCAACGAATAATGCCCTTAGAGAAGCATAACATGCAGTAGTCAGAGGCAAAGGATGAATATACCAGTCAAACCCTTTGTCTCCATGTTGCGGTAAATGAGAGCAGACCCAACAATTAGTCCTGTTCAAAATGGCATGTGTTGCATTCATTATAAGCAATAATGTGTTATTGTGGTAACTCTGTCTGTGTTGAGAGTGTCTAGGAGATAGAGTGTGCAGATGCACGAAAGGTGTAGATACAGAGGGTACATTTTCAGCAGGCAAAAATGTTTCAAACTGACATACTGCTTCCATATACCAAAATCCCAAGGCAACTACTATTGTGAAACCGGTTAACATGATTACAAGAAAAAAATATGTTCTGAAAGACCATGGGCCTCATTACACGGACGGCGGTAAGGGTTAACGGTCACCGTTAATGGCAACGGTGACAGTTAACCCTTACCGCCGTACTACGAGGTCCCTTTGCGGGTTGGAGGATTTAACACCTGCTTCTTGCAGGCGTTAAAATCCAACCCGCTAAGGGACCTCGGAGCTAATTATGGCACAGCAAAATTGCGGTGCCGTAATTAGCGCCTTCCCCAGTCCCATAGAGCCCTATGGGGCAGAAATGGGAATGGGAAAGGGCAATGGCGGAAAGGGGATTTATCGGCCCTCCAACCTTGGAATGGGGCGGTAAATCCCCTTTCCGCCAAGGCGGTGCCGGTAGTTTACCGGCATGAGCCATGGCGCTAATAGCGCCATGGCTCACCGCCTACCGTGTAATGAGGCCCCATGGATTTGATCGTCCATTGTCTTTGCTGGCCACACAGTCACTTATTTGTTCCGTGCAAGTAGAGGCGATAACAGGCATTGTTCCTTTGAAATGAAAACTCTGTAGTCCGTTTGCTTGTGATCTTCAGATCACACGTATTCTTAGTCTTTCCCTATCCCCAGCCAACTACTTTCCTTCCGATGCAAAAGATGGGGCAAAGGACAAGCCCTGTGATTATTTCTCTTGTTGGCAGAGCCGAACCATGCAGTAAGTCTAGCTTCGTGGACACAGATTGTACCTTGTGACTCCTGGTACAGTATGATCTGCGAACAGTGCATCGTTGCTCCCTGATGGAAGTGATGAATTTGCAGCAGAACCTAACAGCGGTGCAAAAGAATCTGCAGGAGAGTGTGGAGATGAAGCAGCTGTTTCCCCAGGCCCCACGGGCTCATGAAGTGTCTCTGAAGCACTCTCAGTACTCTCACTACTGCTCAATGCTGAATGATCGTTGGGAGCAGAGCAAGTAAGTTTCTCCATATCTTCCTTGTCATATGGCAAAAGGAAGGGTATCCTCTTAACGTGTGACGCGTGGATCCAATGTTTCTTGTCTGTCACCCGTATCACCGTCTGTGTGGCCAGGAGGACCTGATGGGACCCTCTCCAGCGCGCTGCGAGACAGGATGCTCTCTGAAATGTCTTGATAAGCACCCATTGTCCAGGTCGGATGCTATGACCTGGCCCCTCATATTTTGCTGGGAGGGCTTCTCACACCTGTTGGTAAATCAAATACAGATTTTTTATTAACCGGTCACAATAATCGGAAAGAAGTACATTCTCAATGTCCCTTAGTGCCCTGGGTATCGGGAGATTCCAAATGTTAGCTGGCCTACCCATTATCACTTCGTATGGGGAGAGCCCAGTCCTAGTTTGTGGGGTGGTGTGCATTGAAAGTAATACTATCAGTAAGGTGTATGGCCATCTCAATTTGTTGCTAGCACATGTTTTAGCAAGCTTGTTCCATTGTGTCTCTCTACCAATCCAGCATGTCCAGCCGAATGGAACCGTTTATCGGTCTGTAATCCCGCACATATCTGCAGAATTACAGCAGCGATAAAATGTGGACCATTATCTGACCAGATGACCCTTGGCAAACCAAACCTAGGAAAATATTCCTTAAGCATGATTTTCGCAGTTGTCATTGCTGTGGCATCTTTTACAGGAAAGGCTTCAACCCATTTACTAAAGGCTCATATAACAACCAAAACAAATTTAAAATTATTACAACACTCCATTTCAATCAAAAGTGGATCACTTCAAAGGGGACAGAAGGTGGACCAAAACTACCCCTTGGTGTTGATGTGCCCTTCACCGTATTGTGCTGTAGACAGACCATGCAACTCTGGACAAAGCGCTCAGCTGTTTTCGGGATGTTATCGTTTACCCAGACATTTTCTAACATTTTGCAAATCTTCCTAGCGCAGATATGAGTGGGACCATGACCCATTGAAACCATCATAGTAATGTATGCATCTGGCAGCATCCATTTTCCCTCTAGGTTATCCACCCAACACCCATCGTCATCCAACCTCGCCAAGCCCTCAGCCCATTGCTTAGTTTCCTCTGAAGCGGCATTGGCTTGGATATTATTTATAGATTCAATTCCTTCATCTATAGTACAGACATTTGTGGCTTCCCTTGTAGTGTACATATCTGAATAGAGATCAGTAGCAGTTTGTTTGGCTATCTGGTCAGTGAAAGTGTTCCCTTTTCCTACATCATTTATGATTTTCTGATGCGCTGTGCATTTCATAATTGCTAACTGAGTGGGAAGTGCAAGCACTGAAAGTAACCGCACTATCAAGGAGCCATATTGAATCTTCGTTCCATGTGAGGTCAAGAAACCTTGTTCTGCCCAAAGTCTACCAAAGCTGTGAACTACCCTAAAAGCATACTGACTGTCAGTATATATGCTTACTCTAAGCCCTTCAGAAAGTTCACAAGCTCAAGTCAATGCAATAATCTCTGCGGCCTGCATGGAGTTATGTGAAATTCTTTTGGTTTCCACAATCGTGTTTAATGTGGTGATGGCATAAGCAGCTGTGGATGTACGATCCGGAAGTTTGTAGCAGGAGCCATCGCAAAACTGCTCCCCTTGTGGGTCGTTCAGAGGCGTATCTTTCAGATCAATCCTGCCTTTGGTTTCTTGTTCTGTGGTATAAATGCAGTCATGTGGCATTTTGTCACTGCAAGCAGTACCTTGCGGGAAAGGTAATAGTTCAGCCGGATTCAATACACAACACCTCTTAATTTGTCTATGCGGTGCAAACAAGATCAATTCATATCTTGTTAATCGTGCGGAAGTGAGGTGTTGTGTTGCGTTCTATTTAATAGAACATCTACAGAGTGAGGTACCAACAAGGTTAAAGCATGGCCTAGGACCGTACTCTCGCTCTGTTTTACAGACGCAGCAGCAGCACAACAGCTCTCAGACATCTCAGCAAAGCGCATGCAACAGGATCGAGGGTGGAAGAAAAGTAACTGCACAGCCTATTCTTCTCCCATGTTCCTCCGTTAACACAGCCAAAGCACATCCATCACATTCATGCACATACAACTCGAAGGCCTTCTCATAATTTGGTGTGCCCAAACCTGATGCTGAACACAGTGCAGTCTTGAGCAGATCAAAAGCATTCTGGTGTTCCAAGTTACATGGCAATGGCAAAGAAATGCCCTTCTTTGTAAAAAGCCAACATTGGTTTGATCACTAGTGAACAATTGGGGATCCACTGCCTACAGTAAGAAGCCATTCCTATTAAGGCTTTGACTTCCTTCTGTGTATTTGGGAAAGACATGCTAGAAATGATTTTAATCCGCTCAGGCGTCAATCTTCTTCCCTCCTTTGACAGGAGATAGTCTAAATAGGCGACCACCTGTCGACAATATTGAAACTTTTCCAGTGAGGCTTTATCTCCATGTTTTGCTAGGTAACAACATACTGCCCTCCTTACAGGCACTTTCTGAATCTGAAGCTAAAAGAAGATCATCGACATACTGAAGCAATGTACAAGTGACAGGCAACTTCAGTGTATCAAGCTGTTCTTTCAAAGCCCTACTGTAAATGCTCGGACTTTCCGTGTACCCTTGTGGCGTACGGGGGAATGTAAACGAGCGTTCCTCTAAGGTGAACGCGAACAGGTTTCTGCTATCCTTGTGTATAGGAATGCTAAAGAAAGCATTCTTAAGTCTACAACACTAAAATGAGTAGCAGAAGCTGGGATCTTAGTTAATATCGTTGTTACATCAGGCACAATAGGAAATTGTGGAGCAACAATCTCATTGCTAGCGCGTAAATCAATGATAAAACAAAATGGAATTGCATTATCACCTTTCTTATACATGGGAAAATCGGATTATTGCACAAACTGCCTGCAATTTCTTCAATTACCCCACGGTGTACAAAATCAGAAACTATACACTTCAAAGCTTGCTCACCATCAACCGAAATCTTATACTGTGGAATATGTGCCAACTTTACTCCAGGTTTCAAGACGATTTTAACAGGCTCAATTTGTAAAACACTGACATTATTGTCATCAATCGCCCATAAACACTCCGGAATGTCTCTAAATTCCGGCGGCAAAGGTCTAATAAGGAACTGTGAGGCAGAAAATTGCTGTGGTGAAATCGTCAAACGCACTCCATCCGAAGAACAATGAATTACCGCAATTAATTCCTTCAACAGTTACATCCCCAGCAAATTCTCACCGCAGTTTGATGTCAAAAGAAATGGACAGTGATCCGTGAATGGACCCAGTGTAATCGGTACCGGTGAAGAAACCAGACAAACCACTGGCGTACCAGAAAACCCTACAGAAACATTAGTTTGCCCTGACAGTGGAATGTCTGGAACCCGTGAATGATCAATGGAACACTTTTGTGCTCCTGTATCTATCAAAAATAGATGTTTCCTATTTCCCACTATCATTTCAACGTAGGGACTTTTCTGATTAACAGGAATGGGCATCAGTTCCAAATCCTGCTTTGGGCAATCCTAGCGAAACAATATATCATCAAAGGGAAGGTCTTCGGAGAGATATGCAGTAGAAGGATGATCAATAATGCTTCTATTATCCACACTCAGTGGCCTATTATCTTGCGAAAAAGACTGAGGATTCTGAGAAAACTGACTTCTACCAGGACCCCCTGCCCCAGGGCGGCCTTTGGATCATCTACCCATGACACCAAATGCGTTATTTGACTTCTGCTGGAGGATCGGGCATTGTGCTCGCCAATGACCCTCTTGTCTTTAATAAGCACATTGGTTTGCGTGTACGGGAACCAACAGCACATTACCTTGTGGAGCATACTGTCCCCTAAACTGTGTACCCCCTCCAGGACCTCTAACAATCTGTTGCAATAAAACCTTAGTTTTCAAGTCTCCCTTTTTCTTTTCAACCCTCTATTTTTCATTATTGACTCAGTTTTCGTAATACTGTGCCAGATGCAACACTTCAGACTGAGACTTAGCTTGCCAAGCGCTCTCAGAAGTCATAATTGCAATGGGCTAGAGTCTTGAACAAGATGTTTTGCTTAATTGGAAGCCAGTGGACTGACCTCCTGAGTCCTGAGATGTGGTCTCTGCGTGAGAGAACCGTGGCAGCCCTGAGAGCGTTGTTTTGAACAGTCTGTAGTTTAGCTAGGTTTTTTTGAGAGGTTCCGACCAGGAGGGCGTTGCAATAGTCTAGTCTCGAGCCGATTAATGCCCTGCAATGGTGAGACAGTTTTGCTGTGATAGGTAGGGTCTGACTGAGTTGATGAGTTTGGGATAGTAGGCCGAGGAGGAGGAAATGGTGTTAACCTGCCTATCCATGGTTAGGTTGGGTTCCAGGTAGACTCCCAAGGTCTTAATCGTCTGTGACACATTGATGGGAGTATTATCAACAGCGAAGCAGTTATACTGTTTATCCAGTTTGCCCACGGTGGACGTGGATCCAATGAGCAGGAGTTCTGTTTTCTCAGTGTTGAGGCATAGCCAATTATATGCCATCCAGGATTGGATTGTTGAGTAGATTGAGTTGAGGGTGTTTGAGTCTGACGCGTAGTCTCCCGATAGGGGGATCAGTATCTGTGTGTCATCAGCATAGTTAGCATATGAGATGCCCATGGCATCAAGGATTTTGAAGAGAGGTCCGGTAAAAAGGTTGTACAGGGTGGGGGCAAAGCACGAACCCTGGGGAACATCACATTTGAGGATGCTGGGTGTGGTGCAGGAGGAATCTGAAAAGACCTTCAATGCCCTACCCTGTAGGAAGGAAGTTATCCAGTTACCGGCACTGGGCGAGAAGTTGGCCTCAGTGGAAAGGTGGCGGCACAAGGTTTTGTGGTCAACCAAGTCGAACGCTGCGGAAAGGTCGATTAGGAGAAGGAGAGCTGGTTTGGCGGCGTCTCTAAGGTCATCCATCTGGTTCTTTAGGTCAAGGAGCACAGTTTCAGTGCCGTGACGCGGCCAAAACCCTGACTGCCGACGACCGAGGGGGTGGTTGTCCTCTAGAAATTTTTGAACTTGCAGATAGGATGCCTTGTCAAGTATTTTAAGTAGGAAGGGGACAGTGGTAATAGGCCGGTAGTTCCCTGGTGCAAGCAGGGATGTCATTTAGGGGGTCACCAGGGGTCGCAACTGCGACCTCTGAGGTCTCCCTTGCGACCTCTGTGGTCCAATATTTTTTTTTGCAATGCAAGCTCATGGGCTGTGGCCAGCACCATGTGGCTCTTTAGTTCTGGAGTGGCTGGCTATCTTGTTAAAGCCCCTTCCCTTAAAAAAAAGAAGTAAAAGAAGAAAAGGAGTGACACAAGGCTAACACTTTCAGCACTGACCCTAAATAAGAAAGATTAGGAATACCAAATAATGTGTCTTTCTGGAATTCTATACAATAATTGCTAGACTCATTAAAGGTTTATTTCAGGCACGCTTCAGGGGTGAACACTGATTTAGTCTGTTCTTAAATGCCTCAAGTCAGCCTTTTACCAACACAGGTTGAGTGATATTGGGTGTATATTATTTCTATATATAGCGCTTAAGCGTAAGTGCTATATAATAACACATCATTATCATTTGGTCATGGACGTCTGCTTGCATTCACAGTAATTTGGTAATATGGGCCTATACACACTGATCCTAATGATACATATGGTGATACATTCTTGTATGAAATGTACATCACATTATAGTGATATCGTAACCATATTTTTTGTAGTGTACAATGCTATGTTTTGTCAAAGGGTGAAAGGTCGCGTTCCATCGCATCCTGCGATTTCACTTCTGGGTGGGGTCAAATGACATCACTTCCTGTGATGTCACCAGGGGTCAAGGGTCACGTGATGTCACTTCCGCTACCCCTGGCATTTTGGTGAAATGATGTCCCTGGGTGCAAGTAGGTCGAGTGTTGGTTTTTTAAGGAGCAGACAGACCCACTCTTCATTGAGCTCAGTGGGGACATGGTGTCATCTGCTGCCCAACTTGGCGGCTGTATCTGCGTTGGCGGCTCCGAGTCGGGAAGCCAAGCGGATAGTTCCATTACGTTTCTTTCCCCCAGTGTATTGGCCGCTCTAGAGTTTTTCCAACATGGCGACCGCTGGGAGGTACTTAACATCCCCTCCCCCAGCGGTCGCCGCGTTGCCACCCCCTAGCTGCGCTTCCTTAGTACTTTGGGTCAGACGCTAGTATTTTCTCTTTTGGTCTCGTGGGCCAACCCTCTTGCTTTCTCTTTTCTGCCCCCCTCGAAGACTGCTTCTCTCTCAGTCTCTCCCGTCCTCCTCTCACCTTTTCCTTGCTTACCCTTTCTCTCTGTGTTTTCTCTCCTGAGCTGGTAGCGGATTTCTCCCGCCTCCGCCTCCTCCTCCTTCCTTCTGTCTGCGGTTCCTCGCTAGGCCGCTTCCGGCCAAGCTCCATTCTCCGCAGGCGAGGTTCGCTGGTTACGTCCTCCAGCAGTATTGCATTTGCTTCAGAGCTCCATCTGGTACCGATCCCGCTACTGACTGCACACTTCAGTTACTTACCTCCAAGGACTCCGTATCCAGCGGGGATCGGTGGAATGTTCAATCTGCTGTTCTTCTCGAAGAAGGGTTTTTTCTGCCTGTTAAGGCTTTTTCCGTTCGCTACTTGTATAATCGCGGGAAGGGAGCCACAGGGCCGCTGTTTACCAGCATTCACTGTGGCTTCCCCCCGAGATAGATACACTGCACACAAGAAGGAGAAGGATTACCTGTCGCACAGACTTCGACACCTGGAAGACTTGGAATCAGGTGAGGAGATTGGGGAGGAACAGGAGTTGGAGGACCATTGTAAACAGGACACATGGCCAGTCTTGAAGGAGGCATTAATGAAGGCTGTGATGAGGGTGCGAGGGAGGGAGAACAGTCCTTGATGATTTGTGCTGGGCAGGCATCAGCTTTGCAGTTGGACGGTTTAATGGAGTTGAGGAGTGTGATGACTTCAGGGATGGTCATATCTTTGAATTCAAACACCGGAGAGTGAGTGTGGGCAATCTGAAGGGGTGACCTGCTGTGATTTGTGGCTATCAGGTTAGAGAGGGCTTGCTGGTGGGCGAGGATTTTAGAATGCAGAGTGTCTAGTTTGCTCAACATGGCTGACTGAATGTTATTGCACCATGCTTCACCTTTCAGAAGTGAAGAGGGCGGAGTGGCAGGGTTTTCTAATTCTCTGAAGATGGAGAACATTTCTTTGGTCCCTGATTTGGCATTGGATATTCTGTTATTGAAGGATGTAGCTTTAGCCTTAGAAATGGCAATTTTGTATTCTTTCGCTCGGGCCTTGAAGGCCTCTAGTGTGCTGTCCTTGGGGTTTTTGTGCAAGTTGGAGAGAGCAACCCTTTTTTTTAGTGTAACTCAAGGAGGTCCTGGGTGAACCAAGCGTTGGCGTGTTTACCTTTTTTGGCTTTCTTGAGGGTGTGTGGGGCTACGGTGTCAATGGCTAGTATCTCAGGATCGTTGGGGATCGTTGGAGAAGGGGGGAGCAGTGCTGGCAATGCAAGATGTTGCATGAGATTTTCCCTAGTGAGTAGCTTGGAGCTTCTAGATAGAGCAGCAGGGAGAGGAGTGGTGGACTCTGGTTGTGCTCTAGAGTTCAGGATATCGAATTTGATACAATAGTGGTCAGACCATGGGATGGGAGTGATCCCTTTAAGGAGGAGAGGGCAGTTATGTTGGGCCACTCAGTCAAGGGATGGACCCTTGATGTGGGTGGACTGAGAGATAGCTTGGATGAAGCCGAGTGTGGAGAGAGCTTTTTGGAGGGCATATGCATGAGGGTCTATAGGGTCGTTAAGACCTAGGTTGAAGTCACCCAAGAGTAGTAGTTTGGAGGATTTTTTGAGGTTGTCGGAGAGGGAGTGGATGAGGGCTTCCTGGAAATCTGAAGTAGGGCAAGGCGGGCGATACTCTAGTGTAATAGTGAAATTGTGGGAGCCTTTCAATTTGAGCACAGGAGGAAGTCAGAGTTGTGGTCGAGGTCATACTGAATTTTTCTGATCTGGAGAGTGTCTCTGGCAATGACACATACACCTCCCCCTCTGTGTGAGGAGCGGTCTTGTCTGTATATGGTGTAGCCTTCTGGTATAGCTAGGGTGAGGGCAGGGCCAGAGGAGTCGGAGAGCCATGTTTCGCTAAGGAAGGCTAGGTCGAGGTCATTTCTGCAGATGAGGTTGTGTATGTCCAAGGCATGTGCAGGTAGTGAGCGACAGTTAATAAGGGCACCTCTTAGAGGGGTGTCTGTCAAAGGGAACATGGTGGTACCTGTCTGGGTAGGGGAGGGCAAGGTGGGATTGATGGTGACATGTTGGGCGTCTGGGGTGTTGATGTCAGAGTTGGCACCGTGCTTCAGAGTAGCTACAACAGGGGCGCAATGCAATGGATTGGTAACAGCGCCAGTAAGGGGGGCATCCTCAATGGCAATACAGTGCATGGTAGCAGTATTAACATTACAGTGTTTCACAATAGCTACACCAGGGGCGCAATGGGATGGATTGGTAACAGCGCTAGTAAGGGCTGCATCATCAATAGCAGTACAGTGCATGGTAGCAATATTAAAATCACAGTGTTTCACAATAGGTACAACAGGAGTGCAAGGCAGGGAGGCATGGGTAAGTGTTGCGCTTGCAGCTAGCAGGTTATCTGGTCTTGTGGTAAGGCTGGTGACTGCTTCCAAGGGTTCACAGGAGACACTAGACAGATCTGCAGAGGTAGGCACGCTAGTGGTCATTATAGTGTCATGTGCACTTCTTTTCGTGAAGAGATCCAGTTTTGGTGGTGAGTGTCGAGCGAGGCTGGGTGTTGGAGTAGTCTCTGGAGTTGCGCCCGAGGGTGGGTGCGTGCTAGCCATAGATGCTGAGTTCTGGTGTACAGGGGCATGGGTAGGGCTGGGCACATGTTGCGGCATGCAGCGGTTGGGGAATTGAACTGCAGTGCTTTGCATTATGCATTTATAGGCACCAGTGTGCAACAAGGAGAGTGCAAAGTTTTAAAGGAGGATGCGATAAGGGGAGCAGGTGTGCAATAGAATGAGGTGGGGAATAGAGCAACTGGAGCAAGCCATTGATAGAGGGTGCCAATGTTCACCAAGAGGAAATATGTGCGAGAACGGGTGAATGTGAGAGGGTAACAAATCAACAGCTTGTAGAGGGCATATTGTAGCAAAAAACACACATACACACACACAGGCAATATATAGTACCATAGGGGACATGCCTCCCCTAATATTGATATAGATGATACATTGAGCACAGGGGGCATGCAATCAGCACCAAAACCCCATGCACATCCAACTAATACACACAGATGAGAGACTGCAGCATTGGGTGCATGCTGTAAGCAACCCCCCAGCATACACACAGAACACAGGGAGAAAACACCCAGAAGGCACACACGGGGACACACCAATATCACCATTGCCTCCCTGCCCACCAAGCAATGCAAATATGGGTCACATGGTAACAGAGTGGCATGCCATCACCCCCGCTCCCAGCAAACCCGGCGGGCACTCCCCTGCCATAGTTGCAGTGGCACAGCCGGTCTTCGCCCTGCAGATGCAGCAGGATATAATTGTGAAGCGGTCCAGCAACCTGTTCATGTCCATTAAGCAAGTTGGTGCCTCTAAGAGCCCATAACCAAGGCATCGGTTGAACTCAGGATGATGGCACAAAACATCAACTCTAGTTTCATGGCTAAAAAAAATATACGGGAGCAGTCATGAATAAACCCTGATTAAAAAAAGAAAGCCAAAAGAATGCATTTCTTTTCTATAATAATGTGTTTTACAAATTCACGTAAACCAAACACACGTAATATCCACAGATGGACTATTGAGAATAAAATATAGAAAAAATGAAAGTGAGCTCACAGACATCTAAGGGGGGGCGGGAGCTGAGGGCAGTCTGCAACCCCCCAAATACGCAGCTGATTACTCCCCATCCACTTACCTTTGCCTTGCTTAGCTATCCGAGGTAAAATATCCTGGAGGCCCTCCCAACGCTCCCTCTCCTCTTCTCCTAAAAGAATCTGCAATCCTTGACAGCATAAAGGGTGCAAAGGATCCCTGGGTCTCCCTTCCCGATCGCTACCTCTCTCTGCTCTGGGAATGACGAGGCAGAAAGCGCAAAAACACCAAAGAGCCACCTTCCTCCTTCTCTGCAGCAGACTGGAATGACACTGCTCGTCACCAACTCCTCTTTTTGCTTATGAAGTGCAATAATAATTAATTTTTTTCCCGCTACCTGCTCAGAAACTAGAACACTGCTTTTTCGTTTTAGCCGCGTGCCGACTGAGCCCCCTACTCTTTTTCTCTGCACTGGGTTTGGCCCCCACCCTCTAATTACATAAAAATATCATGGGGGGAGGTGAAAATACTAGTGCAGGAAATCGGGAAAAAAATCAATGCATACGTTTTAAAGAAAAAGGTACAATCCTGAGGGTAGATGGCATTGGCCCCTGCCCTCCCCCCACCCCCAGGGAAAATATACAGCGACATTAATGTATATGTGCTAGGAAGGGGTTGGGAGGGGATTGGGGAAAAGGGGGTTTATCCCTTGCTCTATTTGCAGTGCTACAAGTTAGGGTTGGGGTGGGGGTAAGGAACGCATGATGGCAACAGAAAAGACAGACACAAGTGATCACAGTTCAAGGGTGTTTATTAAACTGTATAGGTAGGTTGGAAAAATGCCTAATCTAAGCCTAAATCTAAGATGGGAGCAAGCTTCGATCATCAAACAATAACAAGGTAGTCCTAGTGGTGTCTTGTCAAATAAAAAGACCTATACTAAGAAAAACCCAGTGCCAATCCACACTCTAAATACAAAAGAAGTGTGGGATAATGTTTGTTAGAAAGAAGGAAGTGTTCACAAATAATAAGTCAGGATATGGAAGCCAGGGTCTCCCTTCCCTACATTTCGAGCACAGGACAAGGTGGGATTCCAGAGCACAGAACATGTTCGGGCTTCCAGAGCACAGCACACGCTCGGGCTTCCCAGCACGAGCCAACAGTTCTGCTCTCAGCAATCAGGGCCTTCAATGGTTAAGACTCTTTTCTACAAAAAGTCTCTTGCCTTTGAGGACTTGAGGTGTTTCAAAATAATAAACAAATGTTCCTTCCTGATTGTACGTTGGGTGATGACCTTTCACCCCTGGATCATCCTCTTCTGGGCTCAGATCCACAAAACGTTCTAAATGATACCAGGACCTTCGGTAGTATATGTTTTCTTGCATCCGAGGGCCTGACAGGTTCAAAGTACTGAATAAAAGTTCAACAAAAGTTATTTTCTGGTTGCACTTTGGGTGGTGATTCCTCACCCTTGGGTCCCTCTCTTCTGGGCTCAGACCCCTCTCGAATATAAGCCTCATTCTGTTGGGTTCACTCTGGCTTGTACTCAAATAACTGGGTCTGTTACCTTCATGTGTAGATAGGTGCTGGGTTAATTCCGACTCTCACTAACACGCTTTCTCCTTTTGTATTCACAAATCTTCGGGTGAGGGCTTTTCACCCCTTGGATCCCCCTCTTCCAAGCTCAGACCCTTCCTGAATGTTTGCCTCCCTCCTTGGGGTTCATTATGGCTTCTTTACACAATCTCATCTGTTACATTCACAAATCTTAATGTCTTTTTATACAGTTCACTGTGGACATCCCTCTGCCAGGTTCACTCTTGTCAACAAACTGTATATTGGGAATTCGGACTTCGCCCTCTTTCCATCGGCATCCCTCCTTCGGGTTCACTCTGGCCAATCGCACATTTTTTTCAATCAGTTCTTACAACGCAAGGTTCACTTCCCTTAGCTTCACAATCATCTGTCGGTCAAAGAGGACGTGCATCTTCACTCCAGCAGACATTCTCATATTTCCTGCTGGGCTGCAAGCGCTTGCCTCCTTCTGCAGCAGAGGGAGACCGATACAAGGGGCCGAGAGCCACCCCTTGGTGTGCCTTCACAGACTGTCTCCGGCATTTGACGCACTCATTAAAGCACGAATGGCAGAAGCACATGGATAAAAAACAAGGCCAAGAAAATGGAGAAAAAAAGCAAGGCCCAGCTGGTGCTTCGGCCATTTCATCGCAAATCAACAACAAATTGCCATGCCAATGCCATACACGGAACCTGTACTCCCCATTTCTCCTTTCTCTTATACAGTACCAATGTTCTGGTAATATTGGTGGCTTATGCCACAAAGCGCCAAAAACAAAAAGGACAGTGGGCCTCATTACGACCCTGGCGGTAAGGGGTTTACGCCAGCGTTAGCTGCGCCGACCCCTTACCGCCAATTACGAGGTCCCTTAGCGCCATGGCGCTTTTAACACCTGCTTTTAGCAGGTGTTAAAATCCATGGCGCTAAGGGACCATGGAGTTAATTACGCCACCGTAATTTACGGTGGCGTAATTAACGCCTTCCCCACTCCCATTATGCCCTATGGGGCAAAAATGGGAATGGGGAAGGGTAAATGGGGATTGGGGACTTACCGCCCCACCGACCTCGGAATGGGGCGGTAAGTCCGCCAACCACCATGGCGTAAACGTAGTTTACGCCATGGTGGTAAAGTCACGGCCCAGGCGGTAACTTACCGCCTGGGTCGTAATGAGGCCCAGTGTCTATTTAGAATTCTGAATCCATTCTGAATCCAACACACCTCAGAATCCGTTCTGTAGAAGTGTACTTAGGTTTAACTCTTTTCACCCTGACATATCCAACTAATCCAAAATCAGAGAGCCCAAATGATCTTCAGTCCAAGCAAACATGAGATGATCCACCAGCTCTAAAACCATTACAATGGTGGCCTACTAGAAAAAGAGCACACTTTGAAATTCTTAACACAGTGTTTCAGAATGATTGGGATTGCAGCAATACATAGGTGTCTGACCTAGTCCCTCTGTAAATTAAGGTCAGGAATGGCTGGTCATTAATAGTAGGACTATCCTTCACTTTCAAACCATAGAAAACCCACAGGGTGGAGTTAAAATGATGACCCATGAACATATATAAATCCTACCATGGAACAGTCACTGCAGAATTCTACAACTAATGTAACATCAATTTAAATCCACTGAAAAAAAGTATTTATTTATTTGAATGTGAATTCATTCAATGTAAAAATTATTCAAATACACTAATTTCATCATCAATAATTTAGCTGCGCCTCACTCCCTAAATTAAAGCGGAACCCACAAGTTTGCCCCCATCCCAGTACGCCCACTGACATGTGCCTCAACCCCTGAACCCAAGCCAGCACCCTCAGGTCTGCCCTCGTCCCAGTACCCCCACTGATATCTGCCCCAACTCCATAACCCAAGGCAGCAGCCACCAGTATGCCCTTGTCCCAGTACCCCTACTGACCTGCGCCCCAACACCGAACCCAAGGAAAACACCCACATGTCTGCCCTCATCCCAGTCTAATGTGGAGCACCAAACTACCTTAACTCATCTGGCCTGGAACCACCATGGATCACACCTGCCTGACATCCTTCTCCAAAATGAACACCTGGGAGCAGTGCTATCGAATACAGGACTGCAGTCTCTTCCTTGGGTCCTTCTCAGATCACACTCAGCTGCACATCAACAGCCAACCATACTGTTACAGCAGCTACACTTAATGTACATGTGACATAGTTCACATGTGATGTGCATAGACCAGTGATCCACAATGAGGCCAACACACTTCTCAAAATCCCCAATGCCAATGAGCCATACATGTGAATGAAATGTGAGCACATCAAAATTGATAAGCAAATTCCGAAGGGACACCAAAAATCAGTCGACCAGAGAGGAACACAACGTGCAATAAACTGAACCACGAGCAGTGCATGGGTAGAGGTGAATGAGATGTCACCAGATGCAACACACATCTAAAACATATGGAACATGTTGCAAGACACATGAAGAAATGTGTGCTCATCCCCACTGAGAGACCCCAAACACCATTATTAACATCTCACCCATCACCAAATTCATCCCTGCATTGACACCATTAGATAAACAAAAAAAGTCTATCAATGAACACTGACACACCGACACCAAACGTGCAGTGCCCCTGCACAAGGAATGGCATCAGCTAGCTAGCCCTTGCCACCTCCAACTGTTGTTGTCCTGATGTTCCCTCCCCTACATGTGAAACACATATCCACATGTCCAAGGCAAATGCATGCGACCATGGCAACCACAAACAACTTAAGACCCATGAACAGATTCATAAAAGAAGTTCCATGTCAACCACAGCATACTTGTATCACACACCCATGTACGGCATGTACATAATTGGCCACCATGCGTGTACTGTAAAGCACAGAGGTAAACAAGCAAAAGATGCGCATGACAAAGATGTGAAACACATGAATCCCAAATCGTCTACAATAGACCACACATATTCATCGAACATGTATCAACATACTAAACATCACACGCATGTCCCCCAGCAACCAGCACTGTAACAACATGACCCACAGAGTGTGCCCCTAACCGACATGACAGCCATAGGACATACTCACTTGGAGAATATGGCCAAACAAAAGGTGCACATGGACAAAGAGACAACAAGCCGTATAGTAGAATTATGATATTAAAATGTATTGAATATAAACTGTGTTTAAAAAAGGGGAAGGGGAACATTGTCCATTGAAAAATACATAAGTAAATAAGGAAACCTACAACTAAAGAACTATTATACATGAGTCAGCAAACAAGTCCAACATGATCTCTGGCAATGGCAGGCCTCCGTTGTTGCCTGGAAGGCTTGTAGGGCTTCCCTCATCTGAGATTCTACCTCCTCTGCTACCCTGAAAGACTCCCACAAGATGTCAGCATGAGTCTGCGCAAACCTCTATTCCATCTCGGCCTTGGCCCTGGCTATTGCAGAATCATGTGCTTGCTGCTTCTCCACCTCCTGCTGCCTCACATAGTCCACCTGGGCCGACAGCAGAGCCCTCAGGCACCGTCATGCCTCCTTCTTCACTTGTGCCATGCTCGTGCCTGCTTGCCTCCTCCTACTGGCAATGCCCTCCAGGATTTGCCTCCTCACTGTCACCACCTCCTGCTGACTGACATTGTGTGTGTGCCACAGGCTCCCAGTGACTGGATGACCAGCTGCATTGGGGGAGTACAGCACCTGCACTGTTGTCAAGTTCCTGGTGTACCTTCAAAGCCTGTACCCCTGTAAGATCCGGGGCAGGCTCAGTGACACCCTCATCAGCCATTATATTCACTTCCACCTCCACTAGAGACATTAGCAAATCCAGACTGGGCGATGTCAGGACTGCTATCACAGGAGAATAAATTTGACTAAGAAGTTATTCTACATGTTTAACCAAATATGCAATACACTGTTTGAAATGTGTATGTCACTGAGCCCCCCAGATTCGCAAAGGATAGAATTGTTGAACACAAAATGGATATTAGAAACAAAAAACAATACATCAAGTATCAAGAGATTGTATTTAGGCTGATCAACAAGTAACAGAACTTAATTTCCAAATCACTAAAATGGTTCATCATCTTTCACAAGATGGGGACCAGGAAAAGCACCTCTTACAAAAATAAGGTTTTTGGATTCATATATCAGAACACTTTTTTTAGTAATAGCTTGAATGAAGATTGGAGTTTAATCTGTTTTCTATAAATACACAGAGACTTTTTTTATTAGCAAATTCCAGAATACAGTGAAACATGTATGTTTGTTGGACATTAATTGTCGATAGCCTAACCTCATAGAACCATGTTCAAGTCTAATGACATAGTTTGACTTATAAATATTTATTGTTTGAGTCCACAGAGAGTATATATGAATTAGAATAGTATCACTGTTTCCTGCAACTTCTATGAAGGAAGTTGATCTTATAGATGTACATAGGGATCTTAACTAGTCCCAGTAGATTTCCATAATGGTTATACCATTCAAGCACAGTGCCTAATAACATAAATCAGGAAATCGGTCCATCATCAATATCCATAGATGAGCAGACCAGATGCAAGAGTACATATGTTTAGAGTGACACAATTTAAGGCATAGGTTGAAAACAGGACACATACACACAAAGAGCTATCTAACTTTCAGGCGCACAGATTTAGAGAGGTGAGCTGAATAAAACATTGTCCTTTCAACAATTGGACATTGGGGGAATTTCATGTTTCCACATAGGTTATCTTGGTGAATTTTTGGACTTAAAAATAATGGATTGGAGGTATGTTTTCTAAGGGTATTACACATTGATAGTTGTTTTGACTTAGTGCCAATCATCTGCTAAGTTAGTCAAACAGATTGAATACAATTACATTCCAGAGGCAATTTGTCATATAGGAATGTTTGTAACCATGAGATTCTTATGTAGATGGTCACAATTTTAAAGATACATATTGTTATTAATTACTTATTGAATTGCTAACACTTTGGGGTTAATTGAAAGTCTTATTAAGGACATTAGAAGCAAAGGACATACTGATTGTTTCATTGTAGCCAACAGAGGATGGTCTAGAGAACCTAAACATGTACATTTTAGTGGAAAGACAACGTATGCTTGCCTTTAAGAGTCTTTAGAATTGTTTACATCAAGGGTGGAATTGAATACAAAATAAGATTGTAAAGATACTTTCAAAACACATTGTGGAATTCATATTTGGAACACATTTCCAAAACCATAGAATGATGATAATGGCGATTCAAAACAAGATGTATTAATCCTCGACCATGATTTAACTATGAGTTGGTAACAATGATCTTTTTGAAATATAGAGTGCAATTGGTCTTTTCAAGTTGCTTCCAGACATGCCTACTGACTCACTCTTACTGTCTACCCGAAATGTTGTTCCTAATTACTGTTACCATTCCTCTCCTAAAATTCCAGCCCCTTCCACACTCTTCCATGTTGTGCTGTGTAGAGGTATAATCTGCATGTGGTAAAATAAAAACATCAATAAATAAATGTAAATTAAATTAAATCCACTGCTCCCTACAAGAATCCAGAACAATGGCTATGGATTCAGGCTTGTGTGAATGTTGACCTCTACACCCCAAGACCCTACATTCAAAGACATAGAACATATACATGAGCATACAAATAATGTGGCAGGACATTGGTGCTAGACCACAGCCAGTTGAAGAGGTTATGTGCCCATGTTATGTTCTTTACTACTTAGCACTTTTGTATTAATTCCTTTGGTCATCTTGAATATGGCATATGTGTTGATTCGAAAGACCCATACGGACCCATTCTTAATGTTTATCCCTAATGCTGGTCCTCCTCTGTCTTCCTATTTCTATCCTCACCCTCAACACCACCACACTTTGCTCTGAAATGGTATGTTCTGTAAGATGTGTAGTACAAACACCAATAAATAAAGAAATACTTGAATGTGTTCCCTGCTAATAGACAGAACTCTGATGATAACTGCAGAACTGTGTTAACCGGTTCCATACCGCATGACCCTACACTCAAAGAAATCCAAAAAAAGATTCTGAAACCATTGAGTTCTCTTAAAAGTATGCATTTATTTATTTAATGAACAATACAGGGGAAACAATGCATTTCTGTGCACACAAATGCTTACAAACTCTTTTGAGTTGCAGACCGGAGGACAAGGAGTGAGGGGATGTGGATATAAAACCAGATGATGAAGGAGAGGTAGAAGCATGGTCCAGGGACAAGGTCAGTAGAGCATGCTATAGGAAAAGTATAGTGGAGGAATTGCTAAGTGTTAAAATGAAGGTGTGAGGGATACGTGCAGTGGGTTTGTCATAGAGAGGTGTGGATAGGAGAACAGGGATAGGCGAACAGGGAAATGTGGTGCCATTGAATGTTATGCAAGTGGTTCTTCAGAAAGGAGGACAGCTAGGAGGTTGGATTTAAATACAGATAGAGTTGGAGTAGTGCAACGATTGAAAGGAAGAACATTTCAGAGTAAGGGGGTGAGGAGAGGAAGAGAGCGGAAACGAGATGGAGTGCAAGTGGCATGAGAAGTGGCAAGGAGGTGAGTTGAGGATGATTGTATGGAGGGAATAGGAGAGTAGGGAGTGGGATGGGCTGATAGAAAATGTGTGGCAGGACAGTGTATAGTTTTGAAGATGATAAGAAGAGTTTATAGTTTACCCTCTGTCTCACAGATAGCCAACCTAACTGATGATGGGCTGGGGAAGTCGAGGTGAAGCAGGGAATGTTGAAGAGTGTACGGACAGTAAAGTGAAAACTCATAGTTGGGAAGGCCATAGAGCAGACTGGCACAGTAGTCATATCAAGAGAGTACTAACAAGGAGATTAGGTGCTTAGCAGCGTACTTAGGAGAGTTGAAGAGAAGAAGATGTCTAATTTTCTGAGGAGGTTAAGTCTGGTCACAGTTGCAGATTTGGAGATGAAGAATGAGAATTTGCAAGATGGGTCGTAGACAATACCAAGGATGAGAGCAGAAGCAGAGTAGGGAAGAAGAACAGAAGAGTGGAAGAGGAAGAGATAACGTGTTTGGATGGGAACTAGAGAACTTCAGTATTAGTTGAATTTAGCATGAGCGAGTGAGATGCAATCCAGTATTCGATGGTAGGGAGACGTTGACCATAGCTAGTCAGATAATGATAAAGAAGATCTGAGTGTCATTTACAAACAGTTGATAAGAGAGGCCATGGGAGGAGATCAAGATGCCAAGAGAGACAGTGTAGAGAAGTGGTACCAGGACTGGCCCTTGGGAAAGACCAACTGTAAGGGCTGTGAATCGAGAGGTAAGGCCTTTCCCTAGACACCTGGACATGTCTGGCAGCGGGATATGAAGCAAACCAAGTGAGGGCCTTGTTCCTGATGCCTAGGAGAGCTAGTGTTGAGAGTAGGCCATAATGGCTAATAGTATCGAAGGCAGAATAGAGGTCAAAAAGAATAGGAATAGATGACCGGTTAGCATGACAAGTAGAAGAGATATAGTGGCTGACATTAAGGAGAGCTGACTCAGTAGAGTGCAGAGGATCGAAGCCAGATTGAAGATGATCCCCGAGGTTGTGTGTGTCAAGGAAAACAGTGAGTTGGTTGAAAACGACATGCTCTTGTATTAGGGAACAGTGAGGTAGAATAGAGACAGGATGAAAGATGGCAAGACAGGTATGATCTAGATCAGGTTTCATAAGGAAAGGGATGACATTTGGCCTCATTATGGGTCCAGCGGTAACCCTGTTGGTGCAACCAGTGGGTTACCACCAGACCTGTAAGAATTTACCAGCTCCTGACCTTCCAGTGCCACCGGCTCATTATGAGTACAGCGGTCAGGTAGTCAGGTGCCGGTATATTTGTTAATCCATGATACTCTTTGAGAGTGGGGACACAGAAGCACCGGCACTGTTGCTAATGGTGCCGGTGCTTCTGTGAACTGTTTGCCTGCTGTGACAGCTGCACCCAGCAGGGTCAGACCTGTCAGGCACACATAGTTTTCCGATCCGGAAACAAGGGTGCTGGTGATCTTTTCGGCACCCTTGTTTCTGGACCGGCAAACTTATAACGACGCCCAATATCTGACTTGTAGAATGATGGAAAAGTGCCACTGCAAGACAGGAGATGAAGAGGTAAGTAAGATATTGAGCAACACTGTGAGCTATGAGTTTTACTATGTGGGGGGATAGAGGGTCAGTGGTGGCACATGAAGAGTTAGCCCTGAGAAGAAGATCACGAATCTCATCAGGGTAAGTGGGGGCAAAGAGCGACCTTGTTGCAGGAGAGAAGGGTAGAGGAGGTGGAAAAAAGTGAGAAGGTGAGGGATAGAAGGACATTTGTGAGGACATCTTCTGAGTGCAATTGAGAGGATACATTGAATATATGGCCATTCCCTGTATGCCCAGGCAGACAGGAACAATATCGATGATGTGGATGTAACACAATATACCCATATGTCCCAAACATGGCAGGGAATATGCCTGGGGGTGATGAAAAGCTTGTGTATAGGTGCGTTATAAATGCCATATCATATCATGACTACCGTGTCTCTCCTGATGACGAAGCATAAATCTCACGAGAGGGTGTTCAGTACATGTGCATTGGCTGCATGTGAGAGAGGCATGACAGAATGTCCATGATCAACTGGCAAGGCAGCAGCTTGTGAACTTGCAAAGTGTTTCAAGGCCGATGAAGCAGGTGTAAAAAGCCATCTGCAAGATGGAGAAGTAAGCAGAACCCATACCAAACAAGCAGAAGATGGCACATGCATTGCCCAAAATACCCTCTTAGAGTTTGCTCTCTGGGGTTGACATGAAAACCCAGTAAACAATCGACCGGCATGTCTTGTTCAAATAACCCATAGACTCCTTTGCAAGCAGCACCTACTTGACACATTCTGTAAGAACAGCTGGACCTCAGTTGGCTGTGGCAAACTGCTAGTGTGTAAATCAACATGGAATTCGATTTATGCATGGGTTGTGAGGGGTAGAGAGTTATGAAGGATTGTGGATATTGGGCAGGGCAATGGGTGTGGGATTGGTGTTGTTGAGAAGGAATACTATGATGTGTGTTGGGGTAGGGAGGGGTGTTATGTATGGTTGGTGTTGTTTTAGAAAGCTGGCTCAGGTATCTTATACAGATATTTTGATCTAAAATATATTACAGTATGTGGGTGTTTTGTTACGTTGTGTCATAAAATCAGACAAAACCACACGTGGGGAAGGTGTGTATTGTGATAGGTGCATGGATAGCTGAGGAAATAGAGTCTGTCACCTCACATAACTAGTGTACAAACAGTGCAGACTAAGGCCTCATGTGCACTTGTATTTAAAACGTAATGTAGTGAACAGTTGCCACTGACAACCTATTTGGCTTGTTTACTCAGGCTTCCAGAAGTAGTGAGTGAGTTGGTGCTTAGAGGTTATTGTGGTGTATCCTTCGAAATGAGTCCCACTGATCATTTATGGATTTCTAAACCAAACGTTATGTTCACTACATCATTAAGTAGCTTTCATCTCATATAATAATGTATTAGATTTATAATGATGTATTCATATTTTTGCAAAAATTGTCATATTCCTCTTTCAGACTTTCACATTTGTATCCACAAATTTAAGTTAAACAATTAATGTTGTTCTGCTTGAACAGTCAGTGTATTGTTCTTGCTGATCTGCATTCTCTTCTATTGAATAACCTGCATTCATATAACACAGGATGTCCTAACAAACCAATGCGTATGCACTTCTGTGTGCATTAATCTTGTAAAACATACATGACATTTAATCTCAAATTATTATAGGCTTGGCAAACAAAAACAACGTTTGTTTCAAAAGCGGCGTGTAGTTATCACCAACAGATATTTTTTTTATTTTTTCATAGATGCTAATTATGTTTGATCATAACATGCAGTATTTTCTGTTGTTGTGGTCTAATTTTTTAAAACTTGTTTTTAAGCCCATTCTGTTACGGGCTGACACATTATATAACAACATATCAACATGTAGTGTTGAAATGCAAAACATAAACTAATACAGTACTAACATAGATAACCTGTGTGTAAACGAACAAAGACAATACATACACAGTAAGACCATATGAAGAAACACCTATAAGTTCAGGAGTATTGATAGACAAGGTAATTATTAATTGCCCAACAAAATCATGTGAAAAATAGAAACAGTTGCAAAAGTATTGTGCTGAAGAAACTTTCAATGTAGATATGGGATCTGAGGTCTGAGTGTGTGTTTGTCCTATATGTTCCTATGGGCCTGAGCGTCTAGGAGGCAATGGATATTGAAGCCTACTAATTCATCAACAGTCATGGGACCCATTCACAGTCGACATCGCTATGAACCAGCTCTTGATAAAAGACAGGGGCTGCGATGGGCAATAGTTGTTATTCTATCTTCCTTGGACGTTTCGGCATAGTGAAATGGTCTGGCTTCTTCTGGACCTGGAATGTGGTTACACTGGTGAAAGAGCACCAAGTGGGTAGATTACTAAGTTTCGGAGTGCACAAAGACAAACAACAGACTACTAAAGAAGGAGCCACCAAACAGAGTCCAATTTTTACTGACCTTGGGTTGGGATCGCACATAAATGCTGGGGTAGTGTGATGGACTGTATTGCACTATGGGGTAATAAAGATCCCTATTTTGCGGATCTGAAATATAAGCGCATAACAAAACAAAGTGTCAGACCCATGAGAGTTTGGAGATCATGATGGTTCTATAAACCTAGAGTGCGTCCTTTATATACCTGGACAAGGCACCTCCCAGAGATTCTGTTTCTGTAGCCTGGAGCGATGGGGAACAACACTATATTCTGTGATGGAAAGCAACGCAAAAGGGACACCGAATTACCACGTGAGAGATGCTGCCCATTGTCCATGATTAGTTAATGCACCAGGGGCATTCTATATGAGGTGGATGATTATCTGTAGTAGGAGAAATTATGAGGGATCGCTTCATTATTTAAACATTATTTAGACAGGTTATCGGTAGCCGTTGGAAATGGAAAACACATTGCACCTCTGTCCACTGTCCTAAGGAAAACAAAAATGGACAGACATCTGGCCTCTGGACTTGAAGTTGAAATTCAAGGCAGTATTAATATAGGTGCGTCCTGTGGCGGACAGAGCCCGGGTGTGGATAGTGACAAAAAGGAGGATCCTACCTCAGTGGGAACTGGTATAATTCCCCCAATGCTGCTGCTGGAAAGGATTGCAGCCGGCGTCACCTAGAAAGCTAGCTGCTTTGCTCACGTCTGGTGCACATCACGGTAGAGACGAGTGAGGGGGGAGTTCCTCAATTGGAAGGCGGACATCTTGGAAGGGTTTACATTTCAAAGGTTGAAATGGCGGTAGTGGGCCTGGAAAAGGGTGGCACATAGAAATTTTGTAAAGAAGAAAATAAATAAATAAACAAAGGCCAAGGAGAACTAGGCACAGATAGTAATGTCAATCAATGATAGTATAATTGACAAAAGAACCAAAAGAATTAGATCATATATATCACTCTGCTAGTTTTGCAATTGGAACAATTCCAAATGGACCAATGCCTCTGTGCTATTTTGAAGGACTTCATTTTTTTAGTGAATATATACCCAGTACAAGTACCACATGGGTGGCATCCAATGATTTCTCTCAGGTTCCATAGGGAACTCCTAAACTCCTGCTTTTTCATCTGTGAGTGTTTGAGACACTCTTTTAGGTTTTTTGATCTCTTCAAAGCCATGCTTGGTATTGGTTCGCTGGACATGCTTGTTTGTACAATGGACCAGAACGTTTTGATTATTGACCTCAGTTTTCCTGTGTCTGAGCCATAGTTTGTAACACATGTTAGTCTGTCATCTCTTTTCCTAATCTTAGGAGTGAGGAGGGTTTGTCTTGGCTTACATTTGACCCTCTTTTTGGAGTTTCTGAATAATTTCTTTAGGTATCCACATGCTCATAGTTTTTTCTCAAGTTGAGACACGTAGCCCATAATTTTCCATTTCCAAGCAGTTTCTTTGAATATGTAAGTACTGGCCATAAGGGAGATTCTCCTTCAATGTGCGTGGATGGTAGCTCCCAAAGTGCAGTAGCATGTTCCTGTCTGTACCTTTCTTGTACCGGTTGTAGTACAATCTTCTGCCTTTCTGTGAATGGTAAGGTATAGGAAGTTGATATATCTGAGGCTGCTACACATAGTGAGTTCTATTTCCGGTATTCTATTATTCAAGCATAAGTGGAACTCCATTAGGGTGCATAGATCACAGAACCTTAAGTTCCTCATTATTGTATTTATAGGTCCCCTCTCCGTACCGAGTGAAGAATGTCTCGGGTGAATCTTCACGTACCTTGATAAAATTTGCTACATGTAATAAAACGTGATGCACAAACCCATGTGCTTTGATATTTTATTCACATACAATAGATGAATAGGACCCCAGTCTACCGGAGGACCCAGTGGTAACTATTTTGTTATGTGAATAAAAATTATTTTGGTTAAACAATTAGAAATGATTTAATGCAAACAAACTGAAGCAGTAGTGTGTGACATAAAGGTCTTGATCATTGTGTTTTTATATACGTGAATATTTTCCTGGAAGATCAAGGCCTACCAGGCACCCTTAACATAAAAACCATTGAGGTGGAAGACAATTTTGGAAAGGGCTATTGATGAAAGTTCAAAAATGTGTTGTGTAAGAGAATCCCTGATGCAATCTACGGCCGCTTCCTGAGGGATGCTCGTGTGCAACACCTCATTGTCCATGGTGACAAAGAGTTGAGTGGAGGGATGATAAGGTAAGGTGTATCCTTAAAATGTGTGATTATGCTCATGGCGTCTTTGAAGTATGAGGGGGTTTCTTGACTCAAAGGTTTTTTTTAAAAGTCTATAAATGTACATATATGTTGCAATATGGACCCACAGCCTGAGACTATGGGTCTCCCCAGTGGATTCATGCAGTCCTTATGTACTTTAGGCAGTGTAAAATGCTGCAACTCTGCTTTGAGAAGGGTTGAGGTATGTTAGATATATTTATTGGCGATAAGCTATGGTGGTATTTTTGGTGGTATTTCTGTGGTATAGTGGTTGAGGTATTTTGTGTAGTGGTGAACCTAAATATTGTGGACTGCCTGATGGTTGGTCTTATACTGGGGTCACTAACAGTAGCCAAAACTGGATTAGTACACTCTAGATCATGATGTCATGTCCTTGCTGGATTTTATTTACTATACCATGTTATGCCCTTTTGGCAGTATCTTAGAATACATTTACCATGTAAACCAAAACATTCATTTAGAGCCTCTTAGAAAAACACAATTTTCAGTGACCAACTTTGCTTTGTATTTTACCACATGTGATACAGTGAAATACTGCCTGAGGTAAAATTGAATTACCACTTGCTTCAAATCAGTATGTATGCTACCACAAATACCCAGAACACATAATAAACAGACTGAGGCTAACTTAATCCTTTTGCAAGCAGGTTATAAGTAATTGAGACTCATGAATAAAACAAAACAACACATGTATACACAATTCACTGAAGAGATATGCACCTGTGTTCATTTGCCCATGCTGATTTCACAATCTGTTAAAATTTTGCAATGCATTTACAATTCCAGCAGCGATACCTAGCACACATTTTGCTCTCTCCTGCCCCAGGCGATGATCTCTCCAGCAGTTCACAGAATTATTGTAGCCTTCTCTCCCACCTCTAACTTGGCAGAGAACACTATGCAACAATCTTGAAACACTTAGCCCAGAGAGTGGTAACTTCTATCCTTTGCAAGTATTATGTTTTGGCAACTGATTTCACATTGGAAAATACACTTCACTTCAGTGGAATTGGAAACAAACAGACTTTGGAATGCCTGATATGTAGAAACTGATGCAAAATCGATAACTACATTTGTGGTTTTAAAACTACACATGCCTCAATTATTCTTTTTATGCACACCTAGAGAATGTCTGGTTCAGCGTGTGCCCGGACACAGCCTACTTGGGATTCCCGCTTAGATCAGCTGTTGCAAAACACCTCCATGGCAGCCCTCTGGACAGTGCTTGCACTGGGTCTTCCTCTATCTGCCGTTTCCCCTTTGTGCTTAGGACAGCTCAGCCCATACTCTTCTGAGAGATAGCCTGCACTCTACCAGCCAGTTCCCCAATCTCCAAACAACAGAACAGGGAGAACACCTGCTTTGACATCACTGTACAACCCTTTTAAACCAACCCCAGAGATCTGCCCCCTGATGTATGTTACCTTAAAGAACATGCAAGAAAAGCCTGCTTCTGATAGTGACATCATGTGCTCATCAAAAACCATCTCCATTTGGAAAGCTGCAAAGAAACACATGTTCGGCCTGATGCCTTTGACCATGATCCAGGCTGCAGCAACAGTTGCAAATAGCTACATCTCTGTACTTGTTTTTTGCTCTGACAGTCTTTTAACCAATGAACTAGTTTTGAGCAAAACAGATTTCACATTCTATAATTCTAACACTTATCATGTCTTCATTCAAACACAGCTTAAATCTGCACATTTTATTTCTTGTATTTTCAAACTAACGTTGCACAGCCCAAATGCCTTGTACATTCAGTTTATCAATCTACAAAAAGTTTATATAAAAATCATGGACTGATTTGCCATGAATGTTAGTAGAGAATATGTGAGGGGTTTGAGGATGTTAGTAAAATTTAGTGTATGTTAGTGTCATGTTTTCCAGTGCAACTCAGCCCATAACTGTGGTGTAGTGGTGCAAAATGATAACATCATGTTATGCAATGCCACATTCAAAACCTTCATTTTCTGGCATGTGTTCTGTGCATTTACAATGCTGACATCTACTAGATTCAACCTGAGTCTCACACATAAGTCTCACACTATTGCTCACTACTGGGATCAATTTTCGTCCTTGTTGAAATGTGGAGAAAAATTCAGAGCCCCCTCTCCCAACACTTATTTACATACATTTTTAGTGATCCACTGCTGATGTTAGGCGTAAGTAGTTGTTTCCTCAATCGGATTCAGAATCTCTGGTCTAGGGTCCTTTCTAGGTTTCATATAGTTGTTCTCATCATCAATGAGGTCCCCTACCATCTTCTGAGTTTTGAGAACAGCCCTTTCATTGACTGTTAGATTTTGTGTTATTCGTTTTTTTTTTCTTGATTGCAGCTTTCGGATTTCTTTGAGAACACATTTCTTAAATGAAATGATCTCATGAGGCACATGGTTCTCATTAGGAGTGAAGTTAGACTTGTTTTTAAGTCCTTTATCTTGTTCAAGCTATGCTCTTGGGCTCTCTAGAAAAAAAGCTTTGAGTCAAATTTTTCAAAATAATTGTTTCATCTCTGTTTCGAGGATGAACCGTGAGTTAAGTGTGAAGGGATGAAGGAGATTCCCTTGGCTAAAATCGATTCTTCATCTCCAGTGAAGGTTCTTTCTGACAAATTAAAGATTGGTGTGCTTTGATTTGCAGTCATCTCCTGTGTGGTCATTGTCTAGGTCTGTATGGTCTCCAGTTGGGTTACCCAAATGGTTCTTGCTGGAATGTAGCCTGGAACTGGCCTCTGGGGTCACCTCTTCCTAGAAAAGGCCCCCTCTGGTATCATCCTGGGCCATATGGGTGATCATTGCATTCCACCTTGTCTTTATACGCTGAATCTGAACTTGATGTGTCCAAGAAAGTCACCCATCTTCTCCTAGGTTTAAATCTTCCACTGACCTCCTGTGCTCATTCATTTTCTGTGTTCTATTAGTAGTCTGCTGACAGGTAGTCTTTGCCATTGCTTGCAAGTTTTTTGGTCTTTTTCACCAGCGTACTGGACGTGAATTGTTCCAATTGAGAATTGATCTCATTCAATTTATCTCTGGCATTATCCAGCGCCATGTTCCCTAAGAATTTCTCCTCCTCAGATGTTATTTCTCCTCCTCAGATGTTAATTCATCATGGATTTTAGCAAGACATTTGCTGGACTGTAGTGATGTTCAAGACCATGCAGTATGACTACATTTGGTTGCTGTATGGCTGCTACACGTCATATATTCCTTGTCATCCAGGAATAATACTGGCTCATTTCTTATGATGAGACCTAGCGGAATGATGTTCACGTTTATGTACTGGCTGTGAAGTTCGGTGTGGAAGCACTTCTTTTTTTTTTGTTTGAGAAGATCTTCTCCTGTTGATGTGATAGCAGCTCCCTTGCTAATCCCATGGCTGCTGAAAAGTGAATGACCTCGAATGATGAAATTAATCTGCTCCTTTTTTAAGCTCAATGTGTTCTCCATCATGTTGTATGGGTGTACCTGAGGTATTGACATGAACCTGTATTCTATTGCGGTACCTGAGTATGTCCTCGTCATGTACTCACCGGTAGGTGAGCAACTAAAGTTCAATCAGTAAGACATAAAAGTGATGTGGTGACGCAAGTGCCTATTCCTTACTTACATATATCCCTAGTACAGCCATTGTTGTATTTAAACATGTTCAATGGGAGGGAAG
Organism: Ambystoma mexicanum; assembly: GCF_040938575.1. NCBI lineage: Eukaryota > Metazoa > Chordata > Amphibia > Caudata > Ambystomatidae > Ambystoma > Ambystoma mexicanum. The sequence goes on from NC_090939.1 coordinate 415,863,219, forward strand.
ACCCTTTAATGTTAGGATTTCTGCATTTGCACTTTACTCTGAAAAAAAAAAGTTTAAGCCCTCTAGGAAGATGAAGATCATGGATTTTACTTCTTGAAGCAACCTGCAAGTTGCTCTTGGATTTTAAATAATGATACATTATCAGGCCGATTCATGGAATCAATGTGCGCCGAAAAAACGGCGCACGCATGCGAAAACGTGTGATTCGCAGTGAAATAGCGAAAATCGCAGTGAAATAGCGAAAATCGCAGTGCAAGCGCGATTATCGCAGTGCAAGTGCGATTATTGCACAGAAAACAGCGCACATCTATTCATGGAAGTCCGTGCACGCGCAAAATGTGGGATGTGCGCTGAAAAAGTGCGCGGCGCACGCTGGCACACGCTGGCGCACAGGTCATCGAACGCCGTGCAATAAGGCCACAGCGAATTCACACATAGCGCGGCGCACATAACAAAAGTAGGCGTAACACGGGGCGTTACACGCAGAATGGGGAACAACTTGTGAAAATGTGGGCGTCACAGGGGAAGTACAGGAGGCAAGTGCGCAGTACGCCCACACGCTCGCCTACAACACATATTCATGGAATCGAATAGGGAAAAACAGGGCACGGCCAAAGACGCGCACAGGCCCATACTAGTCCGCCACACGAAAGCAGGCGGTAGCGTCCCTGCGCAGGAAAAAAATGTGCGCCAAAGTTCTACACGCACGAGAAGTTCCACAGGCGATCGGGCCTGGGGGAGCGTGTGCGTGTATTTCAGGGGTGCGCGAGAAGTCCCACACGCGATTGGCCTGGGTGCGTGTATTTCAGGGGCTCGCGGGTGTTTTCACACGCGATTGTCCTGGGCGCGTGTATTTCAGGGGTGCGTGAGAAGTTCCACACGCGATCGGGCCTGGGGGAGCGTGTGCATGTATTTCAGGGGTGCGTGAGAAGTTCCACACGCAATCAGGCCTGGGGGAGCGTGTGCATGTATTTCAGGGGTGCGCGAGAAGTTCCACACGCGATCGGGCCTGGGGGAGCGTGTGCGTGTATTTCAGGGGTGCGCGGGTGTTTTCACACGCGATTGTCCTGGGCGTGTGTATTTCAGGGGTGCGCGAGAAGTTCCACACGCGATCGGTCCTGGGGGAGCGTGTGCATGTATTTCTGGGGTGCGCGACAAGTTCCAGACGCGATCGGTCCTGGGGGAGCGTGTGCGTGTATTTCAGGGGTGCGCGAGAAGTTTCACACGCGATTGGCCTGTGTACGCAATTCCATTGGACCAAAGGCCCTGACAGCGCAGGCGCGTCTGTGACGTGACATGCGCGGGCATGTCCCTGTACCCGGGGGAATGTTACAAGACCAAAAATTGCACGTCCGAGTGTCAGCCTGCGTGATTGGAGGATAGTGCCTCAGTGCGTATACGCGGAAGTGACGTTGGACGTGTGGTGCGGTTTAAAAGGTGCGTGTAGTACGTCATTTCCTTGTACGTGCTTCCCGTGGAGAGCGAGTGGGTGAAATCTGTACTTCTTGTCGGTTCACACGCGATTTACTTCACAGCGTTTCTAGTTCGTACTCCCTGTTACCTCTGTCAGTATTTTTCTGATTTTCTCTTCGACCTGTTTCCTCAAACAGCGTTGACTTCTCCTTTTGTCCTGTCTCCTCAGACAGTGTACAATTCTTCTTTTGGCGGGGGTGTTGCCAACGCGCACTTTTCCCAGGCAGACGGTGAATCGCGCACATATTTACCAACTGTGCTAGCCCCGTGTGTAGCGTACCCCTTCAGAGGTCATTGTAGGCTGCGTGTGACACGCATACGTTCATTTTTGTGTTTCTGTGTGCCACATCGTAGTGCAGGGTCCTTTTCCCACGCACGTGGTCTACGAGGGGTCGCGTGCACGTAATTTTCTGTTTTAGGGGTGCCTGTGCGTTGCGTGACCCGTCATCTTTCCCCAGGGGTTACATACAGCCTTGCTAGAGCACTTGGGTATGAATTCCATCTAGTACCCTACCCCTTTGACCCCCAATTGCCCAGGACAATTGTCCACTGCAACTCCCATACGCACAACTCCATCAGTGCCATGGCTGGGAGACAAGCAAGTGGTAAGGGTGGCAAAGGTGGCTGAGCCTCAAGAGGTGGGCGTGGTGGGCGCGGTAGGGGATGTGGCCAGGATTTGCAGACTCCCCCAAGCCCCCCACGTGTGGAGGACCAGTCAGGGACACACATCCCCCCCCATGGTTGAGGGAAACGTGGCTGACACCATCCCTGCTCAGCCCTTGTTGAACCGGCCCGTTGTGGCACCTGACCTAGCACAGGGTGACTCCCAGGCAGACTTCCAGGTCACCAAGTCTAGGCCACGGGTGGCGGCGCAAGCCAGTGTCACCAGGCCACGTGCTACAGGGGCAGCCATGTCATCTGCTGCCCCGAGTAGGCGGGGTGGGGAGGCTGCAGGGGCAGCTGCAGCTCCGTCCACCCCAGCTCTGACTCCCCCAGCAAGGACAGTGTTGGTCCCGGTACATCAGACTGAGGTTCCCCATGCCATCATCACACTTCAGCTAATGCCTGCAGAAAGCCATGTGGTCAGTGTGCCATCGCACACTACTACTACACAGTCCACCGGTGCTCCTGCCTCTAGTGTCCAGAGCGGCGTAGGGCACTCTGGATCCCCACCACCCACAAAAAGAAAGAGGAAGAGTGCTCGTCCAGTACAGGCTGATGACCCCGACACGGCTACACGGTCCGGCACGCCAAGGAAGCCTAGCTTCAATGATGCCGAACTGGATGCACTTGTGCAGTATGTGTCCGAACATGACGCCGAAATGTTGGTCACTTCAGGGTGTAGGATTACACCTGCTCGACGTCAGGCACACTGGCAGTCCATCGCGGACAGCATAAATGCCCTTGGGTTTATGAGGTGCACAGCTGTTGAGTGCTATAAGCGCTAGAACGACCTTAAGCGTAGGGCAAAGAAAAAGCTGGCCTCAAGTCATGCCGCAACTCTGGTGACTGGAGGTGGGTCTCCACAAGAGGACATAGAACTCACTCTACATGAGCATGTTGCTGGGACCTACGTCACAGAGGAGAAGATCCAAGGTGTGGGAGAACTGCCAGATTACGTTTGTGGGAGGGGATCTGGTTGAGTGCCAGGTCAGGGTGTGTGTGCCTGAGTGTTTTGTCCCACCCATGTGCTTCATCCAATGCATTCTGCACCCCGGGATTTGGGTATTACAGTATCCCTTCTGGCCACAGTAAGCGTTTTGCACTACATTGCGCCAGTTGCCCTTGAAGTGGCATCTTGCTACCACATTGTTCCGTATTTAGCTGTGTTCATTCAGGCTGATTGTAGGAATTCACCTGGTTCTACTGTGCATCACTCTGCCCCATTGTCACATATATGACATGCCCATGGTGCATGCCATCTGTGTGATGGCGTGTGTCATGTATGTGTATTGGACATGCCACTCACAGGCCAATGTGTGATGGCACTGCTAGCCAGCATGCAGCTGATGTGTTGCTCTCCCATCTTGGTGTCATCAGTGTCTGATATTTTCCTCCCCTTCCAACTCATGGACAGTGCATGCATGGGAGGGTTATAGTCACGTGGCACATGTGTAAATCAAGTACTGGTACTGTAGCTTGTCTGGCCTAATAGCGTGCCATGGTGCTAATGCCTGTTTCCATTTTTTGTCTTTCTTGTTTTTGCAGAGTATGACGCACCTGATGCTGTTGAGGGAGAGGAGATGGTGCAGGCCCAGGAGGGATCTGAAGCACGACCAGGCACCAGTGGGGGACGTGGTTTGGTGGTGGGGGAGAACCCTCTCTTGCTGCAGGCCATACTGTCCCGGGGTGTCCCTGGCTGCACCTCCCCAGAAATCTTTTCAGGTGTTGATTCGGATGAGGCCTATGTGGATTCACAGGTATGTGTTCATGGAAGGGATACTGTTCTGTTCGACCCACCTGCACCAGTGGTAGAGCCCACTATGGGGATGTCAGTGTTTGTAGGTGCGCCTGTGGTGGTTACGGATGCAGGGCCACACTCCGCAACATCTGATCCTGTTCCTGGGCCAGCAGTTCAGAGGGGAAATGCAGTCCTGCAGCCTCAGGCAGTGCCGACACAGCAAGGCGCAGTTCGCCTTGCCCCAGACAGGTGTAGTGCCCGCCAACACGGTGGCCGTCCGCCACCAAGCAATACCTCATGGGAGCAATCCATTTACGGTATGGCCAACCAACAGGCAGCATCATCCGAAATGATTGCTCAAGCCATGGAGAGGGTGGCCACTTCCATTGTCCCCCCAGAAAGGCAGATGGAGCTACTACAGCAGGCAACAGACTCCATTTGCCAATCAGTCAGGGAGGACATGTTGGCGTCCAACAGGGACAGACAGGCGGCCCTGGACAATCTGAGGGAATCAATTTCTATAGATGCCCAGGGACAGAGGGAAGCCCTGAGAGGAGAGGTCGGGCACCTCAGGCACACTCTTGTGGACCTTGAGGCTTCCACTGTCACCAGGACGGAACAGCTGCTGGAGCGCGTCACCCGTACGCTCTCAGCAGAGATGCAGGCAACTCGGGCGGAGGTCCGGGCAACAGGTCGGGTGTTGCATGGGGATCTCCGCACCATATCCCTCCAGAACGAGGCCTTCCAGGCCCGCATGCTTGTTGCCATGGAGGACCAAACTAGGGCATTGCATGGGCTGCCTCCCATGGCACCACCACCTCCTGTGGCAGCAGCAGCAGAGGTTGAGGAGAGCGAATCCAGCAGTGAATCTCCCACTATTTAGTAGCCGTGCAGGCCATGAGCCCATGGAGGTGTTTTTTTTTCGCAACATTCACGCAGGTGGCTGTTGGTGGGCACCCTGTCCTCGGACCTCCTGGGTGGCCTCCCCCACATCCCCTGGCCCACACATGGCCATTTTTGATTTTTGATTTTTTGTTGCAGTGTGTTGCCTTGTGTGGCTCCCGTGGGCATCCACTGTATTCCGGCTGGGCACATTCAGGCTTGTCCTGAGTTTGGGTTAGATGCTTGGGTCAGTGAGACACACACCCCTCCTGCTTCCCTTTTCCATGGGCTTGCAAAGGGTGTGCCCAAGTGACAGTGAATTACACAGTGACGTTGGACTCCCATGAGCTGTGTGGGCAGTCTGTAGTCAATACTGTGTATACATTCCTAGCGCATATTGTTGTTGTATTGTGCACTGCATGGTGTATTGATGTGTGCTTGTGCATCCATGTCTCCCTCCTGATTTGCAGGTTCATTCCTCATGTCTTCACAAGGCCGTCCACTTTGGAGATGGGGCTCATGTTGTGAGCAGTGGACTTCCAGATGTGCGTGGCAACAACACTGTACAGTTGGAGGTGGTGGATGTGCTGGCATTCTCATGTTGTAAGACTACGTATCCTTTGCCTTAGTACTGTCATGTTTATGCTATGTCCATTGTATTGTGGTAAGTATTTGGTCATGTGTGTTGTTGTTTCTACATTCATGTGGGCATATTGTGTGTGGCCAGTTTCCATTAGGGACACTGTACTTTGTGACACATGTCATGTTTGGGGGATGACTTTGTTTGCTCTCACATGGCATGTCATGCCATGGTGTGTTGGGTGGCGGTGCTGGGGAGGGGTTGGGTGACATGGCACTGTTGTCATGTTGTGTCTTGCAAGGGGGTAATGATTTTAGCAGCATAGAAGTGTGTCTTTTGAACACAGCATTGGTGCTGTTTGTGTAGGTTGGGAAGCACACAATGGAACACTTCCAGATGTACAATCTCAGGCTGGTATGGTTGTGACAGTTGACTGTCCATTGTTCACAATCATAATTGCCAGTAACAATCATCATTGATTGTCAGCTGGTATGTGCCAGGGCTGTGTGTTCTCCACAGGGGTGTGATTTTATGTGAAGTAATTAGCCAAGAGCTGCGACGGGCTGCCTCACCCCATGCCCTTTCCCCTCCCACGCGCAGTGGGCATGCATGTGGTTGGGGATGTGGGGGCACCACCATGTCCACGGCCAGGCCCCGGCATGTTGCAACGTTGTGCAGGACACATGCTGCCACTATGATCCTGCACACTACTGGGGGAGCGTATAACAGCTGCCCGCCAGAACGGTCAAGGGAGCGGAAGCGTGACTTGAGCACTCCGAATGTGCGCTCCATGATGCCCCAGGTTGCAATGTGGGCTGTGTTGTATCTTACCTCGAGTGGCGTGGTGGGGTTCCGAATTGGCGTCATCATGTGGGTGCTGAGAGGGTAGGCACTGTCCCCTGGGGAGGTGGTGATGGGTATCATCAGTGGGGTTGTGACATTACTCAGTATCTGACATGTATGCATGCGCAGTGGCATTTATACTCACCGAGCAGCCATGTATCGCCATGCCGCCCAGCTTCTATGTCCCGGTTTAGGGTAGACATTCTGTAGATGAAACTGTCGTGGGTGGAGCCTGGATAGTTGGCGTATACTGAGGTGATGATTCCCTTGGCATCACATACTACCTGGGCGTTGATGGAATGCCAGTGCTTGCGGTTTCTATAGATGTGCTCAGTTGCCCTGGGGGGACGTAGAGCCACATGGGTGCAATCAATGGCACCTAGCACGTTGGGGAATTGTGCCACCCTGTAGAAATCCTGTGCGGCTACCTGCCTTTCTGCAGGTGTTCGGGGCAGGTATATGTGCCTGCAGACTGATGGGCGTGTAGTGATGATGGCCAAGACCTGGTGTAGGCAGCGTGACTGCGTGGCCTGTGACACCCCCCCCACTATGGCACTTGTCCACTGAAATGATCCAGTGGCCAGGAAGTGCAGTACATTGAGGACCTTCTCCAGGGGGCTGAGTGCTTGGGAGCACAGGGTGGTTGATGTGAGGTCATCCTCCCACTCACTGACCAGGTCGAGTATTATGTGAGGTGGAAACCTGTACCTCCCATACACATGGTCATCAGGCATCCCAAAAAGGCTGGTTCTGGGTGTAAAAATTCTGGCCCGGACTATTCTCCTCCTCCTCCTGCGGTATCCCACGGCCACTGCTGCTAGGAACGGTATGTTCATCCTGGCGTCTGAGCTTGTTTGTTGTTTGCGTGCACTTTTATGCTGTGCGGGTGGACGTACGCCTACTTCCTGCTGGCGTACGTGTTTCCGGATTGGCCACGTTCGTTTCCATGAATACGTGTTGTAGGCGAGCGTGTAAAACTTCCTGTGCAGCCCTGGAATACCCGCACCCAGCCCAATCGCGTGTGGTACTTCTCACGCACCCCTGAAATACACGTACCCCGCTCCCCCAGGCCCGATCGCGTGTAAAACCACCCGCGACCCCCCGGAAATACACGTACCCCGCTCCCCCAGGCCCGATCGCGTGTGAAACCACCCGCGAGCCCCTGAAATACACGCACACGCTCCCCCAGGCCTGATCGCGTGTGAAACCACCCGCAAGCCCCTGAAATACACGCGCCCAGGCCAATCGCGTGTGGAACTTCTCGCGCAGCCCTGAAATACACGCACACACTCCCCCAGGCCCGATCGCGTGTGAAACCACCCGCGAGCCCCTGAAATACACGCGCCCAGGCCAATCGCGTGTGCAACTTCTCGCGCACCCCTGAAATACACGCGCCCAGGCCATTCGCGTGTAATACTTCTCGCGCACCCCTGAAATACACGCACACGCTCCCCCAGGTCCGATCGCGTGTGAAACCACCCGCATGCCCCTGCAATACACGCGCCCAGGCCAATCACGTGTGGAACTTCTCGCGCACCCCTGAAATACATGCACACTTTCCCTCACGCCCGATCGTGTGTGAAACCACCCGCGAGCCCCTGAAATACACGCGCTCAGGCCAATCGCATGTGGAACTTCTCGCGCACCCCTGAAATGCACGCACACGCTCCCCCAGGCCCGATCGCATGTGAAACCACCCGCGAGCCCCTGCAATACACGCGCCCAGCAAAATCGCATGTGGAACTTCTCGCGCACCCCTGAAATACACGCACACGCTCCCCCAGGCCCGATCGTGTGTGAAACCACCCGCAAGCCCCTGAAATGCACGCGCCCAGGCCAATCACGTGTGGAACTTCTCGCACACCCCTGAAATACATGCACACGCTGCCCCAGGCCCAATCGCGTGTGAAACAACCCGCAAGCCCCTGAAATACACGCACCCAGGCCAATCGCGTGTGGAACTTCTCGTGCACCCCTGAAATACACGCACCCAGGCCATTCGCGTGTAATACTTCTCGTGCACCCCTGAAATACACGCACACGCTCCCCCAGGCCCGATCGCGTGTGAAACCACCCACGAGCCCCTGAAATACACGCGCCCAGGCCAATCGCGTGTGGAACTTCTCGTGCACCCCTGAAATACACGCACCCAGGCCATTCGCGTGTAATACTTCTCGCGCACCCCTGAAATACACGCACACGCTCCCCCAGGCCAGGTCGCGTGTGAAACTTCTCGCGCACGCGTGTTCCCGACACCCGTAATACACGTTCCCCGCTTTGCGTTTGCTGTTTGCCAGCCCGGTAAACTGGTACAGGGTTGGCGCAGCCCTTTGCGATGGTTTTGCGATCTTGATGGCTTTTCCTTGCGCAAGGGCATTCTTGGGGGCGTAACTGGCGCTGCTGCAGGGTTGCTGCGCCACTCTGCTCCACGTCTGCTTTTGGAGGTGGGAATCCATGAATACGCTGTGCACGGAAATTGATTTTATCGCACGCGGCTGGCGCAGACATTCGCACGGGCACGCTGTGCGCCAGCCGCGTGCGACACTTTTGGGAGGAATTACATGAATCGGCCTGTATAGGTTACAGAGACTTTTATATATTTAGGTTTTCCTATTTTTAATACACCATTTAAATCAGGAATAATGGAATGTTTAAAGAATAAGGCAGACTGTCTCAGGTTTCAGATGAGGAAAATGTATTACAAATATGGTACATTTTTGCTGCAGCCCCTGTTGCGGTTTTATGAAGGTAAGGTAGTGCCAAAATGTCTCTATAATAAAATATATCTTATATCTAAATACCCTGCAGCATTAATTGCTCTGCACAGAAACAATCATGCAGAACCATGATGCTAAATAACTATTGAATCATTATCAGGCATCTGTTTCTTTTTTTGCATCCCATCATTTGCTGCATATGTTTTTTAGTGAATCAATTAAATGACATTGTTCTTTTGTTTACGGTTTCTGCTTTTGTCATATGTTTGTCTTACAATATTCCTTTGTACTTTTTTGAATTTTTCACTGTATGTACCATGTGGATGTATTTATTTCCTCTATGCCCCTGGTTGAGATTATAATCACATTGATTTTTTTTTATACCGTTTGCTAAAAATATATGATTTATACTTTTTGTTGCATGTTGCAGTGCGTTTTTAATAAGTCAACTGTTTTTTTCTTCCTATTCTTAGTGGTTACTTATTTGCTAATAACTGTCATTATCATTTAAATGTTTGTCATTAAAACATACAGCAAGTATACATCACGAGTGGAAATTTCTGAATTGTGGTTGATTTAGTCTGAGAATTTCCATACTATGGAAACCTTACTGTGTTAAAGTTAGTTGACAGATTTATAGAAGTAGATACCTGTTCACCCTACATGTCTGTGTTTACTCTCTTAAAAGAATAAATATTAGTAAGGGTACATTCCTATGTTTAGAAAATTGCTCTACGTAACTGAAGTGATGCAGTTCTGGGTACTTGAGAAATTGGAATACCTGGAGGCATTAATCCAGAGGAAAGCTTTGCACCGCACTAATTGGTTGCTGATGGCCATTATCAGATATCAATTGGGTTTACCATCACTGGTGGCTAGAGCCAAGTGGAAATGTCTACAATTAATGTTAAAATCTCTTCTACCGCCAGACAACTTTGTACTGTGTCATGGGGCATTTGCTAGGAGAAAGAAAGTGTACAAAACGTTGTTAGATTATGTATGTGTCTGTAGGGAGGTGTTAAGGAATGTGGGTTTTGTATTTGAAGACTTGCTTTGTAAATTCATGATGATTAAAAGGGCCTTCTATTTGGAGGACTGGAGGCTCACGATTGGGGGTCTGCACAGTTAATTTTAAGCATTTACAGCATGAATATAAAAAGCTGGGTATATTGCCAGTTTACTTGAATTTATTTACCAATAAGAAAGGTAGAGAGGATTTTATGAAATTTCATGTTAATGTGTTACTCATGCATGAAGTCTTAGTTTGCAGGAGTATTTTGACTAATGATTTGTTTTTTGTACATTTTGTAAGGATTTAAACTGTATGGAGACACTAGTGATTAGAATGTTTTAACCTTTACAATTAAAATCATAATAATAACATCAGCACGTATTTCACTGTTTAAGTCAAGCGTCCTCAGGAGGATTTAGTTTAGATTTAAATATTATGGCCTCATTAAGCTATTCCTGGATCTTAATAAAGGCATGCACATCAGCTCCAGATAGATTTGTCCTATTACTGAGGTATGTTCAATGTGCTATAATTTGATCTAATTAAAGCATGAAAAAGAGTTCCAGGCGGTTTATCTTCTTTTGCTTGGGTATTTTCAGGACGCCAATGCGTCTATCAGTCCATCTATACAAAATCCTCCTGAAAAAGCTGCACTTTTGTAGTGAAACTTTAGCAGGTGATGCAGCCACTTCATCAAATGTCATCAGCATGCCCATGCTGTCATGCTGCTTCCAATTGCACATATGTGTTGCCTTGTCTGAAGGGGTGGACATGACATGGCAAAATAGGTTTAGTCTATGGCTCCTAATATTTTGGGGAAGTCAGCTATCTCATTACCTGGATTTGGGGGGATTGTTGCATTGCGCTTGGGCCTGCATTGTACTCACCATGCAATAGTTATTGCTCTTTGCTGGAGTTATTTTTCTACTGTACTTAGAATGATTTTAGAGCAGAATTCAAACTCATCCATCAATAGTATTTACAGCATGCAGTGTTTCGATTACTACATAGAGTGTAGGTACCGTATGGGCTATATATTGCATGTGGAGCCTGTTACCATATGGGCCATAGACGGCATGTGGAGCCTGTTAATGAGTGCATACTGAAACAGGCGGTCTGTAATAAAAACAGGTGGTGATCTTAATACTGCCCGTTTTCACCTTTACCTTGTAAAGATGGCCTAAGTCTTCTTCTGTCAAAGGATAGATGATGCAATGATACGTTGGAACTCTCTCTGGATCAGTATTAAAAAACACTGAGTGTGCCGTGCAACTGGGAAATCAGCTACTGCTGTGGCCTGTTGCCTGCTTAAGATACTTACATTTCTTGCAAGAATGTATTCAACAGTATAAATTCTACTTAAATCCAGTCTTTCCTAAATCATGAATTAGCTAGGTGATGTGTCTGGAATTCATGCACAGGTAGATCGTAACGTTTTTTTTTTGTATGATCAACTATTTGATTTTTATTATGAAGATGGTAGCTCCTACATATTTTCTTTTAGAAGTAACCATTCCGTTTAGATTATACTGTGGGTCTCATTGCAAGTTCGGCAGTGTGGCCAAAACCAGTGGTAATGCAATCGTAACAGAGTAACCGTTCCATTACCTTTGGATTACCACACCGCCAAACTATGGGTTTGGAGGTAAGGTGGAGGGAAAACCTCCAGCAAAATACTCCACATAATTTCTCTGCCTTACTGTCAAAAAGGCCACATCGGTGGAATTACCACGAGCGGTCATTCTGCTGAAATCCATATCAATAGAACCTTCCAATAAATGGGGACTTATGCCACTCACTTGGAATGCAGTGGTAATGCCGCATGACCAAGTGGTGATAACAGTAAATCGGTTTAGTGGTATTTCAGAGGATTTACTGCTGAAAATACCACCAAACTTGTAATGAGGTCCAAAAAGTTCTCAACCAAGCACAAACTTGAGTACAATATATGGAAGGCCTGATTCATCTGTACTGTTTGCATGTTTTCACATAAAATATCTGATCACATATTACAATGACCTAGGCCATTCAGTAATTAAACAATTTGAGAGGTTTGTAATGCAGCTCTGTTGTATTCATAAAAAGTGAAATAACTGGTGATGGATGTTCTCCATATTTAAACTCTTCACTTTATAGGCGGAAATATCTTCTTTAAAATATGGTCATTTCACCCAGTTTGGCTCTATACATATAGATGCATGTGTTGGGATGGGATCATTGAGTGTTACATCACTTGACTCGTTAGTTTGGGAACACAGAAGCCAATTGCATCTATGTTTATCAATTCCATGTGTGTCAGTGGCTCTAGAATATATTTCTGATAACTGTAGAGGAATTGTCTAACCAATTGCGTAAGGATAACCACCTTAATTTTTATTGTTATTTTAATTTGTGATTCCATCTTTGATGTCATGGGTGTTAGCCTTAGCAGAACACAGTGCTGGAGCAAGTTATGGTTGCTTAGCTTATCATAACTGGCGAATACGTGGGGTGTTTCGGTTTGACCTGTAACCATTACGTCCCTGTATGAATGTTTTTCCATTGAATTTGATAGCTTTTTGCTAGTGAAACTTAACCATAACGTCCCTTTAACAACGATTTTTGTTAGTGAATTTCATAGGTTTTTATTAGGGCACTGTAAACATAATGTTGCTTTACCATAGTGTATTTAGAAATGACGCTATGTTTGTAGTATCACACCTTCACCATAACGTCCCTTTAGCAATATTTTTTGTGGCTGATTGTGATATAGAGCTCCTTTCAGAGTGCCACAATGTAAGTAGCAATGAAGGGAGGCAGTGTGACGCTTCGTATACCCTCCACACAATTGTGTGCTAAATGGAAGGAAAGGTGGTACTGCGGAAAACACTGCTGTGGAAACAGATAGAAATGGGCGGATGATGAAACAGATGGTTGTGCGTGTTGCAGTGCATTTTCAAGAGCGCAAGTGCGCACCAGCAAGCACACACATTATTCCTATACTTCCAAAAACGGCAGCAAGGCAATGTGTGTAGAGTGTGCAGAATTCAGAAATGCAGTAATATCAGCAAGAACGCTATTTGTGGCCAAAACTAGTTGTGCTGTGAAACGATAGATTACTATTTGTACAACACAACAATGGCACAAGTTGTAAAAAGACACAAATTCACTTCTTCAAAATGTACCACGCTTTCTCCATTTCTGGACCAAATAAAAAATAACACGTCTACATGGGTGTCTGAATATTGGGATACAAAATTACGCAGGAGATCAAAAAACAGAAGCATTACCTGGCATACTGCCTCTCATAGCACAAACAGCACTGAAAATCGTGTTACATGGGGCCTCATTACAACACTGACGTTAAGGGGTTAACGGTGCCGTAAAAGGCTGCGGCGCCGTTAAACCCTTAACGCCAGATTCACACTTTAACGCCTGCTTTTTGCAGGCGTTAAAGTCCAACCCGCTAAGGGACCTTGGTGCTAATTATGGCACCGTAATTTACAGTGCCGTAATTAGCGCCTTCCCCATTCCCATTGAGCCCTATGGGCCAAAAACGGGAATGGGGAAGGGGCCATGGTGAATGGGGATTTACCGCCCCGCCAACCTTGGAATGGGGCGGTAAATCCGCCATCCACCATGGCGGAATCCGGCATGGACCATGGTGCTAATAGCACCATGGTCCAACGCCAGGGTTGTAATGAGGCCCAAGGTGTGTATTTGTCCCTCCACAATCAATAGCAATAATATCGTCGGGATCTCACACAGACAAACCAAAGCAATCACTTAATTGTAGCTGCTCCATACGCGTACAAACCCACATGATACACTCCACACATAACTCCCACCGGACGCTGTTTTCCATTCACTATCAAGTAATGTATGTGCAATTCACCCACAAAGCATACGCTGTGACTCATACAACACACAGCCATAAGCTCACCCTCTGTATGTAGGTCAACAAATATACAGTATACTACAATCTGTGGGTGCACTCCACACCCATAAAGCTTATTGCGTAATCCCATTTCCTCCACAGTCCCAAATATAAGATGGGTGAATTTTAAGGGTACCTGTAAATATTGCAGGTCCTCCAGGTAAGTTATACGTGATAGTGTTCTTCTCGGGTTGATTCTAATAAAGGAAGATGTGAGGCATATTAGATTTGGCTGGTGAGTGTCAACCAGTATAATCATTTATGATGTATACACACAAGTTGTCTATGTCGCCATAAAATGAGAGGCTAGAGAGTAATGTGATGTTACCGTTTGTTTGACTTTGTAGATATGTACCGGAAGACATTGTTCACCTATTGTCATTAAGTTAGACCATAGTTTAGGTCTACCTAGATCCTGAAAAAGGTCAATGAACATTGGGCTAACTGGAAAAATGCTGCTATACCACAACTGAAACATATGTAGATCTTGTGAATAAGCTGTATATCTATTCTACTAACTACACACAAAGAAATGTTATAGGTGTAACAGAAAAGTACAATGAGGTGCTTTTTTATGTTCAGGTTCAACTACCTGTTGTTTTTTGTAAAAATTGATCATGTGATGAGTGGAATGGTAAAGTGTATGGATGGTGAATGAATGACCAAATATAAGATTGCCATGTCCACGTACAACCCTGCAACTGTCACGATGTCCGCAGACTTTTCCATGTGTGAGCGCAGGAGTAGGGGAATTAATGTCAACCAGGGTAGGGGATGTCATTTGTAGTGGTGGCTCTTACAAAAGCCTTTGTATATTTTTTTAAAACAGCTTCCACTTTAACAACTCTTTTTTCAGGCTTTTATAATTGTTTTTATTTGTTGCACTGCACCTCACATTCTTACAATACCGTCTTCAGTGCAGTCTGTAGATTGGAAAAACAAATGTCATTGCCAATGGGCACCATTGAAATGCCATTTCAATTGAGACGGTGCACACATTCATAACCAATGTTGTCATTATCACAGGAGTACATCCCAGCAGTAGTCAAAAATGTACACATGCTTCTGTTGATAAGACACCTTCCCACCTCTGACTGCCGACAACATTCAATTAAATAGTAATATACTGGACTTGGTGGTATACATGATAAAAGCACCTTTGCAGTGGCAAAAAAGCACCCTAACAGTCCAGCCACCACTTGATGTGTACACTTATCCTTACACTTGCCAGCACAGGCTGTAGTTGCATGCATTTCTATTTTGTATTGTTCCCATGTACTGCACTTTGCCCTCCCCCTTCCCATTCACTTGTGCACTCTCAATGGCAGCTGGCCTAGAGGAATCAATGTCTCTGTGTGGCCTCCGTTCCGCCTCCCTTTCCTCGGCGCGCCTTCACACACTTTTGTGTAGGCGTGATACAAATGGCACAACATACCTTAGCAAATCATATCATATGATGCACACACTGCATCATAACAGCATGATGCCTGTCACGTACCTTGTACACGTCACAATATGGTCTTCCTATTGTAATGCATGTACTACAAATGCCGGAAAAGTCATCCCACAAAAGCAGCAGGGAATGTATTTTAGCAACGATCAGCAAGCGTGTGCAGTACATGCATACAAACAAGATGCATGCCCCTTACTTTCTACACTTTCACCATAGCCTCCTACATTTATCTGAACAAACAGACCTTCTGTCACAGTGTTTGTGTACACACCACAACCAGCAACCACATTGCCCAATGGTTCAGCCTCCACAGTGCCAATGCGATAGCTGCCATCCTAAAAACAGCCGGATGTACCACGTCTAATCCTCAAAGTCCAAAGCATTACCGTGCTAGAAACTGGAGAGGGAGGGGGTTCAGGAGGTGTGGGGGGAATGTAAGACAGGAGCGGGGATTGTGTCTTCAGGATTGTCTCTAAAAACACATATATATATATATTTTTTCTTTTTGTCGTGTTTTTCATATGTACATGCAATCATACATTTTTTTCTTGTTTTTCTCTCTTTTGCCCACTGTCTGCTTGCTTCTCCTCCTGACATTTTTCTGGACTGAAGATGAACTCTTATCTTACATTTCTACAGGATTCTATGAAACGCTTCGTGCAGAGTGGCAAACACAACAGCATTGCCAATGGAAGTCAAGAAAATGCCATTTCCTTGGAACCACTGGAAATCTTGCTGGTTATTAATGCTTTTATAGTCAGTGCAGAACATCCCAGCACTGCACATAAACTTGCACGTGCTTCTATTTATCCAACATCTCCCAACCTCTGGCTGTGGACAAATTACACCAGCATGCTCCCATTGTCCTCTTGGTGTCATTGATGAAAACATCACAATTGCAGTAGAAAATATCTGCATCACAGCTGTCATCAACTTCTTTAAGTAAGTGAGCAAACGTGAGCAAGACATGTGCCCCAAATGTAGTAGTCCTCCATAATGCACGACCACCATATCTACAGTATCAACAGAGGCCACACATCTGCAAAGGAGATCCATGC
Organism: Ambystoma mexicanum; assembly: GCF_040938575.1. NCBI lineage: Eukaryota > Metazoa > Chordata > Amphibia > Caudata > Ambystomatidae > Ambystoma > Ambystoma mexicanum. The sequence continues at coordinate 415,879,554 of NC_090939.1, forward strand.
ACCCGAAAACCCACTCATAAACTGTGCCCCAAAAAGCCTGCACTCGTTCCAACTGAAAGTCAGTGTCGAACCCTCTTTCCACGGCATGCCTGTCTAGATAGTGCACAAAGGTATCACCAATTATAAGCACTTGCCGTCTGTCCATCTCTGCCAACCTCACTGCATCAAACTTTGGGTAAATATGTCACTGCCCCTTCCGGTGAACCACACCCTCAAATCCTAATTGGAGAATCCCTACAGTTCCATTTGCGAAGGCTCCATGCTCAGAAGGCCATGATGTGGCACGTGCGCTTTTCCAGCTACAGCTAGGGCCACGCCCCAGTAATGCAGACACATTACTTCTTCCCTTTGCACTCACATTTTCCAACACTCCCTTAGTGGCACCTATTGGCAACTATGACATTTTCAAAAATGCCTGCACCAATCACACTCTGAACCTCGGCATTGCACACTATCATTTCTGTACACAAATCCATATTTCCCGTTAAACTTCTGAGAACACATTCCCTTTGCTTCCAAAGCTCCTCCACCAGCAACATGTCCTACAGATTGCACTATTTCAGCATCCACAATGATCCTGCAGCAGACCCACCACACCTTTCGCCATGCACACAACAGTCCACCCTTGCCCACACCCAGCACAACACTATGAATCCATGCATGCGACCATTTGGGCACCTCACATAGTGAACAAGCATAACATACGTAGCGGCACTTCAACCCAACTCCCTCACACAATAAAGCACCCATTCACAAAAACAGGTCGCAATTAGCAGCATCCACAAACATACCACAGCCTCCATCACCCCTATCCACTGCCATTCACAAAGTATTGTGTCACTACCAACCTAACCACAACATTTTCACAAGATTGGCCCTACTTCAACAAATCTGCACACAGCATAGCAAAAAACCCATGGAAGCTGCACCTCAACCATATACTGCCATATGCACACACTGCATCCAGTACCCACACTGCGTGACTTTTCATTGCACCATCTCCAATCACACATCCAACACTTTACCATGTTCTATCAGCGCCCTCACCTGGGGAAGCAAACATACACACCTACCAGCTCACTTCAACTGCTCTATGGAATCTGAAATGTACTCCACAACCATTCTTTACATACTCTAACAGATGCACAGTCAAAATTACATTAGTGGCGTGGGTTTCCTCAAGTCCTAGGCTCTTCAATGCATTGCCTACCACCTGCAACCTTTGGCCATGCACACAATAGGCTAGGCATTAAAAACAGGCACTGCAACGTAATGGCACCATGCATGTGACCATATCACCAAGTACGTCAATCCACATACACACCACTGCCACCAGCATTCCTACCCAACCTGCACACACATCCAGCAATCACAAACTGAACCTCTGCATTGCACCCATTCTTGAAAACAGGTTGCTATCAGCAGAATCCACAAACATGCCAGAGCCTCCACCACCCCTACCCACACCTATTCACAAAGTATTGTGTTACTACCAACCTACCCATAACCTTTTCACAACATTGGCCCTACTTCAACAAATCAGCACACAGCATAGTAACCCAGCACATTTAAGGTGCACTTCTACTATATACTCTTCCATACTGACAGTATGCAAACCCAGCACCCAGTGCACATACTGCATGACTTTCCACATCACCAAGTACACATCAAAAACTTTACCATCTTGCAATAGTGTCCTCACCTGTGTAACCAAACATACACGCATGGCAGTTCACTTCTGCTGCTCTATTACACCCAATAGGCTAGGCCTTGAACACATGCACTGCAACGTAATGGCACCATGCATTTCACCATATCACCTACTATGTCAATCCACATACACACAACTACCACCAGCACTCCTGTCCAACCTGCACACGCATCCACCAATCACATACTGAACCTCTGCATTGCACCCATTCATGAAAACAAGTCGCTATCAGCAGAATCCACAAACATACCACAGCCTCCACCACCCCTACTGAAATGCACAAAGTATTGTGTCAGTACCAGCCTAACCACATCTTTTTCACAACATTTGCCCTACTTCAACAATTCAGCACACATCGTAGTAACCAAGCACAATAAAGATGCACTTCTACCATATCCTCTTCCATAGTAACAGTATGCAAACCCAGCACCCAGTGCCCCCACTGCATGACTTTTCACAGCATCATCGCCAAGTACACATCAAAAACTTTACCATGTTGTAACAGTGTCCTCACCTGCAAAACCAAACATGCACGCATTGCAGCTCACTTCTCCTGCTCTATTGCATCTGAAATGTGCTCCACACCCATTCTTTACAGGTCACCACACTCTAACTGCTGCAGAATACAAAATGCATTACTGCCGTGTGTGTCTTAAATTCCTAGCCTCCTGAGTGCATTGCCTATGGCCTACGGCCTTCGGCCATGCACCTAAACGTCTAGGACTTCAGCACTCTCTCTACTACATAATAGCACCATCCATTATGATATGATATTTTATTTGTATCACGCTCGTACACAAGTGTTTCAGAGCGCGACTAGGAAAGGGAGGGGAACAAGGGAGAACACAGCACAACATAAAAATGATCTTACTAGGCCCAGTGACATTACACCATGTCACCAACTTTGACTATCCACATACACAGCAGTACCACTACTACCCAACCTGTGCACCGCCATGGAACTATGCAGTAACAAATTGCACCAGTTACCATAATATAGAAAGAAAACACTCTCGCCTGCACCCCTGCGCACTTTCATTCACATACTATGGCCGTCCCCACTTCCATTCCCAAACTATTGTGCCACTGCCAAACTACCCACAATCAGTTTGTAACACTGGTCAACTGCAACTAATGTGCACACACCGCACTATGCAAGCACCACCATGTACCGATTGCACACCCACACTTGTGTTACTGCGGTGGGTATGCTAAAACCCTAGGCTCTTCAGTGCATGCCCTACGGTCTATGGCCTTCGCCCATGCACCCAATAGTCTAATCCTTCCACAGACCCAACGCAACTTCCTTCACCCATGCATGCCACCATGTGCCCAACTACCGCATTTAATCTGTATAGCACAGCCACCGAGCTCCCACCCAACCTATGTCATGTGCAATTGATTCCCCTTCTAAAATTGACCTGCCACCACTCACCATGGAAAGAGGTCACTGCAAACAGGTCATGGCAGAAGCTAGCGGGCCATTACGGCACCTGCCTCCAATCACCACACAAAGTACTCGCCTGTCTGGCTACCCGCAGCATAATGCAGTACGCACGAAAACTGCAGCCACTCCACCGTCTTCTTCCACCTAGCTACATATGTCACACAAAACACTTCTCACTCCCCCACCAGTTCTCTCTGTTTTTGCCACCAACACATGCCGTACGGTACATTTTCTAGACACTTCCGCCGCTGCACTGTCCTCCGAAACACCATGGTGGCGTTTCCCAAAAACTTTGAGGCACAGCACGCTTCCTTCAAGCCAACCACCGGCTGCATCCAATGTTCACCGACATCATGGCGTACCGCAGGCCAATGACACTTCGGTCCGCAGAGCGAACATCATGAAAATGGGTCAGCGGAACAAACCCAGATATCACTAATTTTTTGGGCCATACATTTCAGTAATTTTCAACAAAAGGACTGTTCAGATTTCTACCAAACACACAAAAGCACACTTTCTGACCCAAGCCCCCGCTCCTGCCGCAAATATGGTGAAAATCCGTCCTGCCGTTCGGGCTGTAGCCGTGCGCAAAGTTTTTCCCCATTCAGTCTATGGAGAAAAAAAATGTGAAGCTCCCCCTGTAACTTTGCCCCCCCTGCACACAGCCTCACCCAACTTGGCGAAAAAATTCAGAGCCAGCCATGTACTTTATTTGGTGAGGATTCCTCCAGGGGGATCGAAGTTATAAGCTGCCAAAAAAGTGTGATTCGTATGAGTTTAGCAACTTAACCGTAACTACAGGGCCGCTACCACGGGCCGTGTAATAAAGCAACAAGAAAAACATAATAAAAAAACAAACAAATACATTTCTATAGTGGTACACTATATCATTCTTTGACTAGCTATACAACGTGTACATATGAACAATCAGCATTCCAATAAAATCAGTAGAAATCAGTAGAATCAATCAAATACAATATATTGAACTACAACAGCAGGTTTAAAAGCTGTCATGAATAATACAGGTAAAATATAATAGGAGTAGCACACTGGGCATTTCACAGACCCTGCAACTTTTCATCGTTCATTAGTTTTTGTTAAATCAAGAGACTCCAAAAATTGTACCGTAGCTATTCTAACCGATGTTACATTTGTACAAAATATAAACCTCTACAAATCGTCAGTCTGCATAATTCTGTGTTCCAATAACAACCATCTAAAGTATTTATGCTGTTGTTGAATCAAGGGTTGACAGGCTGCTAGAAGATGATGTGAAGTTTCATTTTCTGATTCATCATACAGAAACGACACACATTTTCAGCTTTAGAAATAATTCCACGGCGAGCTAAAATATAAATATCTCTTGTATGCCATTTATTTAACTGAAATCGCATATATTGATTTCTAAAGTGTGGTGATGGATATTTCCATATGGACTCAGCCATATGGTGATATTTTTTGTGGCTAAATAAGGATATCTCAAAGTCTTTATATGACATACATCTATTTTGGGTAAGTATTCAATCATGCTGGTACAGTTTAACTTGTGCTTGGACAGGGTTCTCCATGAATAGGTTTAAAGAAACATCAGCATCTACCAGCGTGTCCAGAGCTTGATTTCTGTATTTTAGTGGAAAGGCATTATTTGATGTTAAAAGGTAATTTGATCAAATGTATAAGAGGTTGTTATGATTACCAGCAAGTAGACATTTTCTAAATAGGGATCACAGTTTCCATATGTATATTGCGTACATACAAAGTACACCCAACTCATACTGAATTAACGCTAAAGGGACGCATTTTGGCGCAGGTTAAAACATTTCTCCAAAACGTTCCTTCGATCTTGTCCCAAAAGGTTTGGTCTCTTACTGGCTTAGTTTCAGCTCCATATAATACAGTTGGTAACGCTTTTTGATTATAATACATCATAGCATTGTTACATGTAAATTTGCCAAATTTAAACAATAATATTTTTGCATGGGAGCTTATAATAGCCAGTTTGGAATCAATATTCATCAGATATGGTTTGTCATTTGGGGAGCTATTTACAATGACTCCAAGGTACTTGTACTGCTGAATAACTAGTAATACATTTCCTTGCAGTGTCCATCAGAAAGATTTTTTTTTTCTTGACAGTCAAATTTATACATTCCATGACTTGGGTTTCGTCTAAATTTATTGTCATATTATTGTTCTTCCAAAGCAGCTCAAACCATCTAACAATTTCTGTAGGCCTATGTGAGTCTTGGATAAAAGGACAAGATCGTCGGCATATAATAAATAAGGAATTTTCATAAAACCAAATTTAGGAGCATCGGATAATATAGATACAAATATGTCTTTCATATCCAATATAAAAAAGTTAAAAAAAATAGCTGCCAGTATGCATCCCTGTTTTAAACATCGGTAGATTGGAAAAGAAGCTGTTGAAAATTCCTTCAAGGGTCATTCTTACTTGCATAGAAGTGCATAAGCGCAGTAAATCAATTCAAATCAGTAGCGAGGGAGGGCAAAGGCGTTCGATATATTTTTTTAACAGATTCCTGTCGATCGAATCAAAAGCCATTCAGAATTCTACAAAAGCGAGATATAGCGGTTGTTTCTGAATTGTGCATTGTGCTTTTATTGCATTGATGGTGGTGATATTTATTGCTGTTCCCATCCCAGCCACAAACCAAGTCTTAAATGGATCTTAAATGGATCGCGAGTGTTAGTCGTCTTGGTCCATGAATTAAATTCCTCTAGCATTATGTGAGCAAAAGTTTTCCTGCAGCATCTAGAAGAGCGATCAGCCTATTATTAGCAGGGTCTTGCCGATTGCCCTTTTTAAATATTGGGATGACTATTGAGTGGCGCCATGATTTGGGGATTTGCTGTGTTTTAACAATGTATACAAACAATGTACAAAGAATAGAGGCCCGGGCTTCGGGATGCTGTTTAAACATACGGTTTGAAAGCCCACCAGGACAAAGGGCCCTCGAGCGGCTGGCCTTATTAATATAATACAAAATGTCGCTAAATGAGAATTGTAAAGTAAAGAGTTCAGCTTTAGCAACAGTTTGTATCATTGGTGTAGTTTCTGGTACAGAATATAAATTTGAATAATGTGCTATCCATTTTTGCTCACTGACGCTGTTGATTTGAAAAGCTAATTGCAAATCTGGTCGTTTGGTTAATTAAAGCCCATATTTGAGCTGAATTTTTATTCTGAATTGTTCTAAACATCAATTCACCATCTTTTTGAAACAAAATAGACTTACTTCCACAAATCCAATTACGGTATTTGGTCTTAATAGTTTTCAAGCTACTCCATCTGATCTCGAGAGGTAAAGACATAGGGCCTCATTACGACTTTGGAGGTAGCCATGGCGCTATTAGCACCATGGCTGACTCCAAAATCGTGTCCTGGTCCAGTCAGGTGGAGTGAGGATTTACCGGGACATTCCGTCCTAGGCGGTTCTGGTAAGTCCCCATTCCAAATGCCATTCCCCATTCCCATTTGAGCCCCCATAGGGCTCAATGGCAGAGGCGCTAATAATGGCCCCGCTAATTGCGGGCCCGTTATTAGCTGCAAGGTCCCTTAACGGGTCCCGTATAGAACGTGTAGTCAGACCACACATCCCTTACGGTTCCCGCTAAGGGACCTCGGAATTGGGCGGTAAGGGATTACCGGCACTGGTCTCCTTAACGGTGCCCGGTATCCCTTACTGCCCACCTCGTAATGACCCCATAGCCTTTTTTTCATAACAATAGACAGCTTTCCTTTCTTTAACTGTAGTGTCAAAGAAATTATTTTTTTTAAATTTCCTGCTGGCCTTTAAATGTATAGTGGTACAATTGAAGTAGGTCTTTAAATTCGAAATTCTTCATTGCAGATTTACAAGAGCACTCACACAACTGTCTAGCAAAGTGACATGTAACTTCTCTGATGATTTGTCAGTCCATCGAAATCTGGTACCGGAGGTATTAACTGTTGGAATACCTTCAAATTTCCTTTGGGGGCCGTTTTTACTTTTTGTAGCCAGGAAGCATTACAGAACCAGTATGTTGTGGTCACTTTCTTCTGTGTCCAAAACATGTTTAGTTTCAGGCAACAATGTCATATTGACATTGATGTAGTCTATTGTAGCTCTCAAGGTCCCCCTCTTTCATGTTTTCTTTTGGCGGAATATCTCCCTTTAACGCCCTATTCCCCATAATCATATTTCTTGATGCCATTAATTTATTCCATCTCATTACTCTTGTGTCTTTCTGAGAAACTAGCTTGTCTAAACATTGCAAATTTAGATTGCCTGCTACTATAATGTTGGATATTTGAGCTGAGGAACGTATCAAATCTAAAAGTGCCATAACTTCGATAAAAGGTTATCTTCCGATATGCCTGCCAGGTTCCAATAGATATTTACTGTTGCTATATATGCTTGTTCTATCTTAATTTTTACTAATTGCATGTATAGATTCAGCATCAGCCAAGGTTGCACAGTAAGTCTGGATCTTCTTTTCACGGCAATCAGCAGGCTTGACACAGGTCTACATCTCAGAGCAGGTTTGGCTGGATGTAGTAGGATATCATGGTCATCCCACACAGTTTCATTTGTTAACCATGTCTCGTGTAGGATGACTATATCATATTTTCCTAGTATACTCTCTTGATTGTTAAGCAAATGGTTAAAACCTCTTGTGTTCCAGTTAGCTATATGAATTCACTGCATAGTCTGTTCTCTCGTCAGTTATGGGTTGGCGCTACAACACATACAGCTGAATTTGGCCATGGGTTGTTCTAAATTGTTGCAAGGATTCCGGACTACTATTTTCTCTTGTGCTCGATTAGTATCCATATTCGTCTTAAAGCAGTTATTGGACATATTTCTCATTGTTGTTAGGTTTAAAAAGACTTAAAAACCTGGTGCAAACAGCTCCTGTTTAGCCACCCAGATAGTATTCAATATTACTCTGGAGCAGAGTCATATTTTTGATATGGCTGTGTTTCTCTCGTCCACCCACGATTTGAACCTGGTTAATATCAACAGAGCTGACGTCCTCTAATGCTGGGATTTCTGTAAAGATTTCAAGTATACTTACTCGATTTAGAACATAGCTAGGAAAAGGTGCGGCTCTGCAATGTATAACAACCACCTTAATTGCCATATTCATCTATGCTCTTTACTGTACAGGTGACATGTTTGATGGACACTGACACACCATTGCACTACTGCAGCACCCTTACATATTAAGTGCATGTACTGTTTGCTTAGGTTTCATATGCATTCATAGAGTGTTTTCTGATATGCCTTATTGGACGGACACATTCCTAGTCAAAAAGGCGACAAAACATCTGGAGCGTTTGCACATTTATTTTGACAAATCTCTTATTCTTATTCACCTTACTCTCTTATTCTATTTTCGTTACTGTCTGAAGCATAACATATGAACAAACCCAGCCATTTACAGCTAGTGAACATACATTCCTGGGATGACATCTAATCGGTGGTTCAGTGAGCCAGATAATAATACAGTGTGTCAGTACATTGTGGGCAGGAACGTCTGGCTCTCTGGTCTGTGACACATATTTAGACAGTAGTGTAGGTCTCCTTAGATGCCTTTGTAGGGTGGAACTAGCATGTAAAGCTACCTTTAGAAAATGTGCTGTGACACACTACCACCGAGCCATGAACTCATCTTTTTTCTTGGCCACAATTCACAAATAGGCCAAGTATTGAGGGACTCACTTTGTCTATAGGGGCGTTTGTTGTACATATTTAAAGCAGTGAAGGAGCTTCAGGTTTCAGAGCTTGCTGTGTGTGAAAGTCAAAATCGAGGCCTTGGGATGTATTTATTATATGTCCACTATCTTGTATGCAGCGAACCGTTGTCCTTACAGAGGCACTGGGATCCTGATTAGACCCTAGTCTCCCTTGTGGGTGGCAGCAACTTAAAATAGCAGAAATATGCAGTTGTAGTTCTGAACAAAGTGAATGTTTGAGGGACTCTTCTCTTGTCTGCAAAAAGGAGCCCATGATGACTCTCCAGTGAGAACCCATACCTGCGATTGTGCTTCCATTCAGTCTCAATGGGAAATATGGAACACTTCTCTGCCCAGTCAGTGCATTTGCACATATACTATTACTGCTTCAATCACTTTCTCTCAAGGCAAGACCCTCCTAGATTCCAACAAACCTGGGCCTGACCTGGCACACACCACAGCTCAGAACACACTGCACTCAGCACAGGACTGACTCATCCTGAAAGATAAAGGTACACTCATTGGATTGCAGTCTCAGACTCTCCTTTTGAAACAAGTCAGACATACTACATCCGTAGCCCATCCCTAGATGCCCAGGCATATTCACTACACTTTTCCCCTGTTTTTAAATAATTAAAGTCTCCTCTGATTCCTCTTGTCAAGCAGATCCTTGTTTTCGACATCATCAACCACTAAGGGTCTCAATGTTAGTTTGGGCAAAATAGCTCTTTTAATACTGCCAAAATGAGTTACAGTTACTTCATGTGGTAACAGTAAATCACAGCACAATTTATGGTTGTATGTATTCCCCATTATAAAGTCCCATTTAATCTCCATCACTGCCATTGTAAGTGGAGTTAGACCTCCATTTATGATCTGCGTTTGGTAAATGTACACTAACATCCTTAATTATGCAGTGTGGTAAAAGAGGCGGTATTCCAAACAACAAGGCTCCACGTTTAATAATAATCCATGATTAGCCAGCTACAGGCATATGTAAGTCTAAAAAAGAAACATTGCAGAATATAAAGGAGCAACTTAAAGGCATTCCAATATCCCTCGTGGCGTGAATACTTTGAAACTGAATGTGTTATTTCTATCAATGTCTTACAGTGCATATTCACTAAAACTAGTGGCTGAAAAATATGTTGTGCTTCATTGTCTAACTCATGACTCCTCCTGTGTGCAAGCCTGTAAAAATAAAATAGGTGTTATTACTACGAAATGTAATAGTACTTATTTTTCCATCCTCGGAAGGATGAAGGGATGATTTAGCCCAGTTGAAATATGCACTTGGAAAGTGCAAGCTGACACATGTCACAGTTGAGCCGTTAACTTGCAGAGCTAACCAACTGTTGCACAGTGTGTTGTTTACTTAATTGTGAAGTTAAAAATGTTTTTAAGGATATCTACCTAACACCCTTTCTTGTTCCTTCAAGTCCCTTCTAAATCAAAAGTAACAATACTATTATCAGGTTTTCTAGTGGGACATGGCATAGTCCTCCTGCTTCTAAGCACTGTAATTATAAGTGTTATATTAATAGGAAATGTAACCCCCAGAGCCACTGATTAAGTAAATGTTGTGGAATGCACATTTACGGTGGAATAGCTGGTAAGATAGCTCTGCAGGTTTTAGTGCCCACTTCTGAGAATCTATATGTGTTCTGCAGGTCACAGGTTTGGATCTGAGCAAGGTCTACGCAACCTTTCATTCTTCAGAGGTTGAGAAACTAATATTAATTTCCGTTACTGCGTAACATTCGTTTTTATACAAGAGTGTTTTACGTAAAGTGCTTTATGGGTACTACTATATAGGTAATGGATTCCTATAAATGTCTATGTGTGACCAACAACAAATCCAAGCACAGGCTCAAAATAATGTCATAGGGCCTCATTACTAGGTTGGAGGTAGCCTTGCCGGTTATACCGGCAAGGCTACCTCCAAACTCGATCCGGGTCCGGCACCCGGGAATGGCCAATTACCGGACTATTACGGCCCAGCCGGACCCGGTAATTGCCCTTTCGCGGGTGCTGGCCTGGTACATCCCCATTCCCATTTGAGCCCCATAGCGCTCAATGGAAATGGGGAGGGTGGTAGCACCGGTACCGTTAATAACGGTACCGGTGCTACCATCATGTTCTGCCCGCGGGTTCCGGAACAACCACCAGGTCAGACCTGGTGGCTTCAAGGGCACCCATGAGCAGAACTCCTAGTATGGCGGTACGGTAGCCACGGTTCCGGTAGCGATACCATCGCTGTTGTTGCCTTATTGCCATACTTGTTTTAAATTAGTGTCGCTTTAAAAGGTGTTTCTTTGCTTCCCTGAGATATGTGTGAATCACATTTGGTACTGGCATGTATGAAGCTAAGTGAGACTGGGTTATGAATGTATTGGAATAGGAAATATGTATGTTATATCTATTTCAAACTACGGATCAGCGGCACCAGCTAGGGGGCAATTGGATCTCCACTCTTTCACATTCTATAAAGAAACCCTTTTAAAATAACACCATTGTTGGAGGAAAAGGATGTATAAACAATGTGTAAAAGGAACAGGCAAATACAACCCGTCCTTTTGATATACCCTAAAACATTACTTCGATTACGATATGATCCTCTCCTGATGAGCCTTCTAAACATAGAGGTGAAACACGTGTAGAGAGTTAAAAAATGTGACATGAGAGTTACAAATGTGACATGTGAAATAAACAACTATAGCAAGATCTAAAGTGTGATAAATACTTATTTGGATCTCACTGTGGAGGAACCATACAAAAACCTGGAATTTCGTAACATTGGAAACCAAAAACAGAGACTTTTAAGAGTTAACTTAACTCAATCATTTGGCGCTATAAGGGTAATACCTGCTACACAAACATTATCCTCTACTATTGAACAGTCAAAATAGCGGTATGTAGCTGTTCAGACAACTGTAACTACTACAATGTCTTAGACTCACCAATAGGTAGTTTATTGACTGAACCTTGTGCATGACAAATATTTCAAACTTTGTCAAAGTTGTGTAAACTTTGTTAATGCCACCTTTGCCTTTCCTAATGGTCTGGACTACATCTCCTATCAGCCTTATACAGCACAGTCAATTGTGAGGGAGCACGAGAGCTATAGACCAAAACATCTGATTGGCCACTGGCTGCTGACCCCTTTATGGTAAAGATGGTAAAGATGCCATGAGGCATGTAGGTGTCATGAGAAGGGCAGCAACTAGGCCTGAGGTTGCACATTACACATTACATGTGACTTGCGATTCACAGGAGTCATTCATTGTCATTTCCTGGGGCGTTTGAGGCTGCACATCATCCATGGATATCATGCATGTTAGGAACTATGGGGTGTTAATGGATTATTTGAGGATGAGCTTGGCACATGATGGAATCAGTTACCAGTGGGGCTGCACATATGGTACATTATGCCATGCATAAAAAAGCATTGAATGTTATTATTGGGGCACTTGAGGCTGCAATTAACAAATGATAGTAGAAATTACATATGGCGACCATACCAGGTCCATGAGGCATTATCTGTCATTGGGTGGTATTTCTGCCACTGTGTTGCATTGATGATGCATTTTGTTGGCATAGGCCAAAAACAACTGGGCATGAGGTTGCACATTACACATTAAATTACAGTGCAATACTATTCACATGAGGCATTGATTATCATTTCCTTGGGCATTTGAGGCTGCATATAACCCATGGTAAAGATACCATGCACAATAGGCTCTATGGGGCATTAATGGAACATTTGAGGTTGAGCTTGTCACTGATGGAATCAGGTACACGTGAGGCTGCACATAGGGTACCTTATACCATGCATAAAATAGCAATGAATGGCATTCCTGGGGTACTTGACACTGCAGATCACACATGATAGTAGCAATTACAAATGGTGACTTTTCTAGGTGTATGAGACATCAACTATCAGTGAGTGGTATTAATCAACATTTAAGGATGCACTTGGCAAATGACAAAATCAACTGGACAAATAAAGCTGTTATCAATATATTTTGACTATACCTATGCTGAAAGGCTAAGACAGACATATGATGGTAGTAGCTTCAATTAGAGGCTACATTTGTCTTACTGTATTATGACAGGACCTGACATGTAAAGATATGAATGGTATGAGAAGGCACTAAATGGCCATATGAGGCTGTAGTGGCATATGCATGTCAGTGCTCTTGGTCTATATTGATTGCACTGGCCCTACCCCTGTCCTAACATGACACACTTTATGAGATATCAAGGCAGCACTGTACCTAAACTGTGGTTGGCTTCTAAAAATGTCTTACGTCTTTTTTAGTACCGGTTTGGTATTTTCTGAAATGTAAGCTTACATACCTTTTTTATACCCCCCAATCAACTCAATTGGTGACATCTGGGTTACATTTTATTTTATTTTTTATATATATGTTTATAGTGCGCAGGCAGCCTGCGGGCATCAAGGCACAACAAGAACATGAAAGGACAAGAGGACGGGACATTGAGAGAGAGCCCAATAATACGGATAGAGTGTCGATATCCAGGCAATTACTTGAAAAGATGCTTATCTGGGTTTTCCTGAAAAGCTTCATGTTGGGCATGATTCTAATAGGGGTTGGTAAAGCGTTCTAGAAGGACACCACAATGACTTGAAAGGATCTACCAAGACCCCTGGATTGCGTGGCTTTCGGTCCCTGAACCTGTGCAAGGATAGAAGATCGTACATTTCTTGTAGGCTGGTAGGGTAGTACCAAGGCTTTAAGATATTCTGGAGATTGGCCACAAAGGCAGTGGTGCACCTAGGTGCTCATTTTGAAAAGGATGTGTTCCTGCACGAGGAGCCAATGAAGTTCCCTTCTGAATTTGAAGATGTGGGATCTTCTAGGAACATTCTTAACCACGCAAATTGCATTGTTCTGGATAATGTGGCAGGCCTGAATGTTGGACTTGGAGGCCCCACAAAGCAGGACGTTACAATAGCCAAATCTGGTTAAGATAGTGACCCGAGCTATTGTCACTGAGTTCCTTTTGCTGAGATGGGGCAAATGTTCCAGAGAAGCCTTAAATAGTAGTTACAATTTCCGCAGAGGTAGTGTATTTGGGCATCTGAGTTAAGGGAGGCAGAGAAATAAAAAGAGAAACAGAGAGGAGAGGGAGAACAGAAGGGAATGCTGAATCCCGAGGATTATTCCTCAAAAATATTGGTTTTCAACCCTTTTCTAAATTTGAATAAGTCATTTGCTAGGCCCAGGACTTTAGGAAGTTTATTGACAGTTTGTACGGCAAAGGATCCACCCATGCCTCTGGCGCGCTTACTCCTAGGAACAGATAAGCAGACCAAGTCGCTCGATCTGGTAGTTCTACCCGAATGATGACCCTTAATACAATCTTTTAAATAGCCCGGATCTGGGCCATACACACATTTATGGATAATTGTCATGTCCTTAAAATGGATCGGAGCTTCCATTGGGAGCCAATAGAAGCTCTTTCTGTGGGAGGAAATAGGTTCATGTCTAGTAACACTTTTAACAAAGTGTACAGCATCATTTTGCAAATCTTGGAGACTTCTGAGGCTATTTTTACTGTCCCCAATCATCAAGAAATAGCAATAATAAATCGTTGGCATTGTTAGGGCACAAACGAGGGTACCATGATTAGCTTCAGAGACATAGGGTTTAACTAGTCTAAGGAGCCTGAGTAGATATTTGCCTTTGTTAGTAACATTTTCGATGTGCATGTCCGAGTTCATAGAGGATTCAAATGTTTTAACTTTGCCAATAGTTTGAATAGGACGAGTCTCAATAGGGAATCCAGCATATTGGCTGTCCAGTTTGAATCTGGCCTGGGATCAGCCAAACAGCATGAGCTCAGTTTTGGTAGCATTCAGACACTTCCCATTATTAGCCATCCAATAATGAATTGCTGCGTAGAGAAATACATTGATATTTCTGGTCATTGGCCATAATGTTGTGTAATGTAAGTGTCAACCGTGTATAAGCCAGGCCAAATTACGAAATAAAATGCAATAGCTGACACATATAGAAGTTAGACAGGATGGGGCATACTAAAACATTGACCTCCAAACTGCTGGGGTACTCCTTTCTAGAAATCATTGAAACCACTATATTGCAACGGTGCCAATTACTGCTACCTTCACCAAATGTGAGCATAGAATGCAATCAGGGGCCATTGGATGGTCAAGGAGCACCAGGAAGGCATGCATTGTTGGGATATTTGGGATATAAGCTTGTGTTGACATGCGCATTAGGACATTCCTGTCTACTTTGTAATTAAACTGCAGTCTCAGAACTGAAGAGCCTAAAAGAGGTGGCAGTAAAATACAATTGAGGAAACAACGACTCATGTTTGTTTGCAGAATGTGCTGCTATGCCTAGCATGATTTTAGTATGACACCACACAGTGGAGTGATGCTGATTTGCAGAGTTCTATTTGATTTACCGTTCGACAAGATAACAACAAAAGGTGAAATCAATGAATGTGAGAGGTGATCATTTTTTTTTGAAAATCTGATTTTATTGAATATTGTATGTGTTATAACATCACAGAGCATACTAAAAGACAGAATAACAGAAAATCAATTATAACACGTCCCCCCGACCCTCCCTCAATCCCTCCCCCCTCTCACCTCCAGTTCAAGTTCTTGTTTGCTGCTTGCATGACGGGTTCTTAAAGAGCATAGCGGTATTGTCTTGATGTGTCATTTAGCACGCCAAAGTCATGAGCCAAGTTTTGGGAAGTTCACAACCAAGTTAATGGGCAGCAGGCTATCGCCCTTGGGAGAAGAGCCCCGGCCTGGGTGCCTCGCGTCAGGCGGGGCATCCGTATTTATCAAAGAATGGCAGCCATGTCTCTTCGATATTTGACTTAGCCTCGTAAAGTAGATGTGTAAGGAATTCCATATCGTAAATGGCCCGCACTTTAGTGACCAATGCTTTTTCCCCCGGCTTTCCGGGGTTCTTCCATTTCTGTGCCAGACAGCACCTGGCCGCCACCAACATGACCTGTAACATATGGTCCTGGGTATCTTCCTGGCCATCTCCAGAGTCGATTCCGAAAAGGAGAAGCCAGGGGCAGGAAGATCGTTCATCCCTGTCAACCCCTTTGATCCAGGCTAATACCTCTCCCCAATACTTTTGGACCACTGGGCACCCCCACCGCATATGAATATAATCCCCCCTCACTGTCCTGCACTTCCAGCAGTGTGGGTCATATCCTGGCCTCATTCTAGCAATCCTCTGTGTGGGTAGTGCCATCGATGCAAAACCTTGAGGGCCTGGTGGCGCTATTGGAGTGAGGCTGTGGATTGGTTGGCTAGCCTGCACATTGCTGCCCATCTTTCATTATCGATTTCCTCTCCCAGGTCCCTTTCCCATTGCGTGCATGCTGGTGGTGGGTCTCTTGGGGCGGAAAACAGGAAGAGCTTGTAAAGGCGAGATATTATCCCCTTAGAGCCCCTAACAGAGATGAGGAGTTTCTCAAAATCCGTAAGGTCCCTCCTGAGGGAGTCCCCCCCACGATG
The DNA here is from genome assembly GCF_040938575.1 of Ambystoma mexicanum. Lineage (NCBI taxonomy): Eukaryota > Metazoa > Chordata > Amphibia > Caudata > Ambystomatidae > Ambystoma > Ambystoma mexicanum. Next base: position 415,895,995 of record NC_090939.1, read on the forward strand.
GCTCAGTGAGAACACCCTTGAGTTGGAGATAGCGGAAGGGGGACAGGGTACCTATTCCCAGGGCCTCCTCCGAATCTCTCAAGGGTAAGAACGTGCCCCCCACCCTGAGGTGACTGGCCCTGCTTAGGCCGGCTTCGAACCACTTTTGGTATGCCGCTGGCTCGGCTATCTTAGCTAAGAAGGGGGGGGCCCAGATGCAGCTCAGTGGAGAGGGCCAGGTCGTGAGCCAACAATAGTAACCTCCCTCCCTCCACAGGGACCATAGTACTTTTAGGACTGGGTGGTTCAGGATGCTTCTAGGGATGTTTTTCCTGGGGACCAAGAGCCATTCCTCTACTGTAACAGGTGCGAGAACCCTATTATCCATGGCCACCCATGTTTTTTCTGAACCTGGGGTGAAGTGGTAAATCAGGACCCTCAGCTGGGAAGCTCTGTGATATGTTTCCAAGTCGGGGTATCCCACCCCGCCATCTTCCTTCGTCCTGGTCAATACCTCATAAGAGATCCTGTGTTTTTTGCCCAACCAGAGGAAGTTGAGAAGGACTTGCTTCGTTTCCGTGAAGAATGTTTTGGGGATCAGTACCGGGAGCATTTGGAAAAGGAATGGGAACTTGGGGAGGATAACCATTTTTATAAGATTAAGGCGTGTCATCCAAGAGAGACCCGACCCTGCCCATCTTTCTGTGTCTTTTCTGATTGCAGACCAAAGGGGGGGGAAGTTGGCCGAGTATAGGCCCTCGGGGTCACGTGTGGCCTGGACCCCCAGATATCGGAATCCCTCTTCCCGTAGACTAAAGGGGAGCCCACTCACATAGGTTACCTCTGGGTCAGGTAAGTTTCACCCTATGAATGCCACCGATTTCTCGAGGTTGACCTTGTACCCCGACAGTTCCCCGTAGCGTGAGAGACCCTGTAGCATCCTGGGGACTGTCTGGGACGGCTTTGTAATGTAGAGCAGTGTGTCATCTGCGAAGAGGGAGATTTTACAATGTGTATCTCCTATCTGTAATCCCCTGATGGCCTCATCATTGCGGACCGAAATCGCCCATGGTTCCATCACAAGAGCGTAGATTAACAGGGACAGTGGGTATCCTTGTCATGTGCCCCGCTCGAGAAGAAATACTCTCGACTCTGTCCCATTCGCTACCACTCTGGCAGAGGGAGAGGAATAGAGCGCGGACATCCAGCCAAGCCACCTTGGGCCCATTCCCAGAGTCGCAAAGACCTCCCGCATGAAAGCCCAGCTGACCCTGTCGAAGGCTTTCACCGCATCAAGGGCCTGTGGGAGTGCGCCCTCATCGTGAACCACCTTAGAGGTGAGCACGTGGAGAGTCTTAAGCATGTTATCAGAGCCCTGTCTATTTAGGACAACTCCCGCTTGATCGGGGTGAATCAGGCGAGGGAGGCAGCGTTCCAATCTGGAGGCCAGGATTCTCGCAAAGATCTTGGTGTCTAGGTTTAGGAGTGAGATAGGTCTATAGGATCCACATTCCATCTGATCTTTACCGGGTTTGGGTATCACAGTGATGAGGGCCTGTAAGAACGTCGGTGCAATTGAGTCTCGGTTTCTGATTTGATTAAATAATTTTGCCAGTGGCTTTAGCAGGACAGATTGGGTCTGCGTATAGAAGTCGGCTGTATAGCCGTCTCCCCCTGGGACCTTTCCCGCTTTCAATCTCTTGATGGTGCCCTTCACCTCCTCCTCCAATATCTTGCCTCCAGGGCCTCTAGCTCTGTTTCAGACAGCCTAGGCAGAGGGTGTTCTGCCAGGTAGGTACGGATGTCATCTAATGATTCACCTGTCTGTCTGGAATAGAGTTTGCTATAGTAGTTGGCAAAACATTCCACTATTTCCTCCCTGCCTCGGTAGGGCCCTCCCTCCCCATCCTTGAGACGAGCAACTCCTCTCTCAACCCTACAACCTCGGGCTCTTTGTGCTAGGAGAGTCCCAACCATGTCTCCTCGTTCGTAGTACCTTTGCTTGGTGTATCGCATTTTCTTAATAACTTCCCCTATGAGGACCGTGTGAAGTTCTTGTCTTTTGCCCTGCATCTCCTCCAGGAGAGCCTCACGGTCTACCCCTGGGAGGCCCAGCCTGGCGCGCAGCCCACCCAATTCCCAGCGGATCTTATTTTCAATTAGGCTCCTTTCCCGTTTGCGCATTGAACCTTCCGCGATAAGGAGGCCCCTGAAGGTGGCTTTTGCAGCCTCCCACACCATGGACATATCAGTCTCACAGTTGTCGTTTACCTCAAAGTAGGCCAACATTTCTTTCCTCATGAAATCCCGAAATACGGGGTCCCTGAGGAGTGTGTAGTTGCATCGCCATAGGGACGATCTTGGAGAGACGGGCACAGACAAGTTGGCTATGAGTAGTTCATGGTCGGACCATGTTATGGCTTCTACCTTCAGTTGTTCCACCACCCCAATCCCCTCTTCGGAAATCAATAAGAGATCAATTCTGGTGTAGGTGCAGTGCGGTGGTGAGAAAAAGGTGTACCCGCCCTGGCCTGGATGTGTTTTGTGCCAGACGTCAACCCGATAGTGTTCCCTCAGAAGGGTTTGCATGGCCAGGTTATCATTGGAAGTCCCCTTGGGTGCCCCCCCTTCGCAGACCACCATCTAGATGGGGATCCAATATCAGGTTGAAGTCCCCACCCAGTATCATGGCCCCTTCTGCCCATTCGTCCATGAGATTAAAAATCTGGGTAAGGAAACGTATTTGTCCCAAATTGGGTCTGTATAAAGTTTCTAGGGTGATGCATTCCCCCTCGTAAGTTCCCTTAATACCTAGGAATCGACCCCTGAAGCCCCTTTTGGTTTCTACTCCCGTGAGATTAAACGTCCTGCCCAGGAGAATGCCCACCCCTTCCTTTTTTGAGCTCCTGTGTGAGGCCCAGATGTTACTACCAATCTCTTTCCCCTTTATTTTCGACTCCTTTCCTTGCCTGTAGTGTGTTTCCTGTAGGAAAAGGACTGTTAGGTGTTGTTTGTGAAACATATTACTCGTAAGGGACCTTTTGTTCTGGGAGTTGAGACCCTTGACATTCAGCGTGCCTATCTTCCCCTCAATCATTGTCATCTTTCATATTGTGCTCTCTAGACTCCTTTGAATGGCCGCTATTTAGAACCTGTTGCAAAACCAGTGTCCATGACTTGAGCTGGATCCCCCTTTCCCCTTGACCCATTCAGAAAATCCGTCCCCCTCCCCCTCTCCACCCCTCCCTCCCCCTTACCCATTTTGTAGGGCGTTCGCCGACTGCTCCCCCGAGGGGGTTGAAGCGAGCAACGAACCGCCAGGGTCACTACCCCGGCCCCGGGAAACAGAATTTTTAGAATGACACCTTACATCATGCCCTTCTCTGCTAAGTATCAGCCCTCCAGCGCTGGTGGTGGTGATCCTGCGGTGGTGCCCCCTCTCCCTTTTACCCTCCAACCTTGGCGTATGGTCAACCTCCCTCGTCCCTCTTGGTGCATGTCACAAGACGGGGTCACAGGCCGCCACCACCTCTCTAAGGAGAAACACCAAGTGTCACTCTATAGAACCAAAAACAGCCTCAAAGTGGGCAACATTTCAACTCTGACCTTGGTCATTAGAACAAAGAGCTTCCCGCCACTGTAGGAGAAACATGGTGTGCCCAGCGAGGGCCTCAGGTCTACGAGGACTGCAAAAGGACATAAATCAAGCCTTGGCATGGTGATTAAGCCTTGATTGCTGCGTGTGTGAATATGTAGGGTCCCCCCGATCCGTTGAGGGGTGTCGGGTTTTCTGAAATTTGCATGAGCCTTTGACTTTTAGCTTCCCCTGAGAGGGGTCTGGGCCCAGAGGGACACGAGCGTGGTCCCTGTCAGTTCCATTTTGATCTCCAGATGATCCCGCGAGGTCACCCGTAAGGTCATCCATAGCCCTTTGAATGTCTATTTCTGTGACTAGCTGGTATCTCTGGCCCTGCCATTCGAACGCCAGGTAGAATGAATGATCCCAGAGATATCGTACCCCCTTCTCTTGTAGCCATCTGGTGATAGTGCCGCATTTCTTTCTCATCTGGAGTGTGAGGGCAGAGAGGTCTTGATATATTGTCACCCTGGAATTCCCGTGCTGAATGTCATGCAAGGTTCTCACCCTCTTCAACACCCTAGCTTTGTCTCTATAATAATTAAATCTTGCTAGGACCGAGCGTGGGCCCCTGCCTCCGCCACCGTCCCGGTGGACCCTGTCGAGCAGGAGAGTTTCGCCTGAGTCTGACCCCAGGACAATTCTGATGATGTCTTGGATTTTACTTTCCAGTCCCACCGGGGTCTCTCCTTCTGTCTCCTCAAGGCCGAAAATTCTCAAGTTGTTCCTCCTCTCCCGGTTTTCCATATCATCGACCTTGAGCCGGAGATCTTCTTTGCGGCGCTGCAGTCTTTGAATCTGGTTTCCATTTGCGTTTTAAGGAGGTCCGTTGATGCCTGATTGCTCTCGAGCCCTTCCATTCGGTCCTCTAGCGTAGAGACCTTGGCCGTGAGGTCAGCCAGTTTGGCCCCCATGTCCGTCCTCATTGCCCCTGATCTCCTCAAGGATCATTTGAATGTTACATTGCATAGCGTTCATTTCTGGGGGCTGTGCAGTGGTGGGGCCGGTCTCCATTTTGAGGTGTCCTGGGGTGAACTGGTATTTTGCAAGAGTTTCTCTCCAGCTCATGGGGTGTCGATCGCCTTGAGTTACAGGGACCTCCTGGGGTATCTTCTAGGAGGGTCCTAGGGCCCTGTATCGCTAACCCCGTTGTGTAGGCTGAGACCTTGGGGTTGTTTTCAGTTGGTGGGGAAGTGTGCCAGTGTCTGGGTTCCGGTTTGTGAGGCACCCCTTTAATTTCACCAGGAATGCAATCTCTCTTGGCCTTGTCCTGGGTCGCTGGGGTTCCCTGGCCCACTCTGGCGGTCCTCCCGGAGGGGCCGGAGAGGCCTCGGTTGGCGGTTGCACTTCCAGGGGCGGGCCCGGCCTGATGTGGTGCACTATGTCCCTTCGATATGGCGAGCCCCCAGTGTCAGCGTATTGGTTACAGGGAGGTGTTGATGGGGGCGAGGGCCTCAAGGGGGTGGCGCTGTGTCTCACCTGTTTCTCACCTGGGGTGGCCACTGGATGACAGTTTGGTGGGGCAGCGCCTACGGCATGGAGCAGGCTGTAGCTCGTGGGCAAGAGGACCAATATGGCTCTGCAGCAATGTATGGGTCTGAAGCCACGGAGCCTAGCCAGGAAACTCCTTCACGTGGGACCCGCTCTGGTAACTGGGCAGGCTGAGAGGTGGGGGGGCCCAGGCGCGCTCCCGCGACGACCCGAGCCTGCCCCGGTTTTTTTGCGGGTTCTTCTGCCTGCTGTTGCTCTCCCAGGGGGGTTATGCAGGGCGGGCCCCTGCTTTTCCTATGGCGGCGTTGCACTACGAAGGTGCAGGTCACAGAAGTAGGGCCAAGGCGCACTCCTGAGTCAGCCCGGGCCAGATCTTGGCCATGGTAGTGAAGTTGGTGGGGAGGACACGGCTCCCCGAGTGCCCTGAGTTGTGATCTGCACGGCACTTCTGACTCCGTACCCTTTATGATGGCGGCCGTGTGCCGCTCATCTCCTGCGGTGTGGGGGCGGATTGCTGGCCACCGGCAGGGATCTTCCAGAGGCCCGCCCGGCTCTGCGATGGTATGTCAGGCGTTGCTCGTTGTGCGAGCGAGCGCAGGCAGGGGGCCCGGCTCCTCCTCCCTCGGCGCGTTTGAAAAGCTCACAGCTACCGGTGCAGGGCTTCCACAAGGGTGCTTGGGGGAGGGGGAGGGCCGTGGTCCGCGAGACACTATCGGGAGAACGGGGGCACCTCCAGAGTCCGGACAAACTTCCTCACGTTCCTTGATGGTTCCCCTACTTAGATTCTGCTGGCAATTGGGGCTTATGGATATTTAAAGCATGTTTAGGCTTGTTTCCCGGGGCCATGCAGGGAGCTTGAAGTTCAGGCAGCCATCTTCCCTGCGCCCCCTGGTGGCCTCCAGAGGTGATCATTTTTAACGTGTGATCTATCATTTTTTGAAAAACAGCATATTGCACTATGTCGGACAACTTGACATATCATCAAATGGGCGTTTGCAGCCTCTCCTGGAAACAAACCATTCTGCGAGAGAAGGTCAAGTTCAGTGGCGTTCGTATTTGCTGGTTTGGACATGCCTCTAAAAAGTAAGTTCAGAAAAAAGAAAACAACACTGTCATGCCTACACAGGTGAGAGTTTGGGATTGTACAAAACAAGGAGCTACACGTAGAGTTCAGTCATTACAGGATGTGCTGTTATTAGATTCTAAAAATAAATTTGACTGTTTCAGGGAAAGGATACCAGAGGGAGAGTCGATCTACATACACAATTGTTTTACTTACCTGAGTTTTCTCATTCAGAAAAGACAAGCTGTGGCACAGTTGGTGTATAAAACACGTCCCATTTTTAAATTGATATACTCAGAGGACGTGTATGTTAAGGTTCCAATTTTATAACTATGTGGCTGATACAAAGTTTATCGTTCGTTTGGATAACAACAGCGGTAACACAATTTATAATTAATTAATATGACCCGAGCAGCGAGGGAATTACTGACTCAGGTAATGCCATGGGGCCCATAGTTATAGTCCTGAGCGAAGCAAGGGAAAGGGAGCGGGGGAACGGAGTCCACTTTCCCTTTCCATGGCAGCCATTGGCAGCGGACGCACTGGGAAAAGAACACTTTCCAGTGCGTCCGTTCCCGGAAAAAAAAGAAGAAGGTAAGTGGGGTTGGAAGGGTGGAAGGGAGGGAGGAAGTTAAGGGAAAAAAAGAAAAAAAGAAGAAAAAAAACGTACCTGCGTCTGTGGCTCTGAGTCTCCACATGGCTGGAGGCTGCCATCGTCACCCACTGGGGACAAAGGAGCAAGAAGGTAAGTGGGGTGGGGAGGGCAGGGAGGAGGGAGGAAAGGGGAGGGGAAACAAAAAATACCTTACCTGAGTCTGCAGCAGGGGGCGAAGGCAGCCTCTCAGCCGTGGGGAGGCTTGGAGCGGGGATGGCCCTGCTTCGAGCTTACCGATTGGCTGAGGGGTTGCCACGCCCCCCGCTATGGACAAGGAGGCTGGAATCCCGGCTGAGAATCGACCCAGCGGAGCCAATCAGAAGGCGTTTTGCATTCTGCTTGACTCTTGCTGGGTACTAAGTTTAAATAGTATCTTCTGAAAGCAGACCACTGAATGTGTCTAACCTGTTTAAAATGTGATGGTAGAAAGACTGAGTTCCTGTTGGTAAATTGTTCCTCTACGCAGTGGTGAGAGAGGTTACTGCCTTTCTGGTCCCTGCCCATATGGTAGATACGGTAACAAATCTTGACATACAAGTCAGTTCCTCTCCTTTGAATTCACACATATTCTCTGTGGCCCAGTCTGGGATTTTCAAGTTAAGTTTGTGGAGAAGGATGTGTAACTACTTCTGCACAAATTCCTTGACTGTCGTTGTGAAAGCATTAGTGTCTTTAAGGCTCGACTATGTATCAAGGCTCGACTATGTAACACTGTCCATCTGCCGCACGTTATGCAGTCTGGGTCCACATGAGCATGTCTCACGTACTCTTCATCTACTTAACTTTTTCACTTTACTGGCCTGGTATTCTGATTTGAAAATGTTTAAGCTGGATCCAGGTCCCATTACTAAAAGAAACTCACCAGCAGGCAGATGGCTGGTGATTTTGGCTTGTTTAAATGTATTGCCTCAGTCTAAAAGAATGACCCAGATGAAGGGTTCTGTTAAATGTGGATGTAAGACAGGGTTCTAGGTGGATCTGGTACATTTTCTTCCAATGTGTCCACACTATCATGATTTGAGGAAGGAATGGTTAAAACTGAATTGTAGGAGTGAGCCGATTAGGGTTATTGAGGAAGCAATGTCTATTGTCTTATTTAAGAGAATATTTATTTTTATTATGATTTGGTTGAATTTTTGAAAAGAGCCTTAGACCTGAGATTGCATATTTTGCACAACACAGGTAAATAGGTTTTTACTTGCCTTGAAGTTTATCAGACTGTCTGTTTTAAACTTTTGTGCTTGGAGCTGGAAGATTTTAAATTGGGTTTTATGATGTTGCATTTATCTTGTTGGTTTAATTATGTGTTTTTTTGGTGTATTGCTAATGGAGAAATTGGAAATATTATATTGATTGATTGATTACTAACCCGGTCAATATAAGAATGGGTTCAAACGTCTATACTGTGCACTTAAATCCTTTTATGGATCTAAACCAACTTTCTTTGCAGATAAGCACCTCAGGGCTATATCCACCCATGGAGTTTGCTCCTTTTAACAATGCACAGGAATAGGTCTTAAATAAATAGGAATAGAAGATACCTAATCCTCAGAGCTGTGAAGAGGTTATTTCCTTACTCAAACGCAGATGTATCCTGTATAAAATTAACATTATTAATATTGCAAATCCACCAGAGAGTGTGAGCACAAATTAACATACGCTGAGAGAAATGTGAACAACATACACATGGGACCGTCAGTTCAAGGTTCATGATGAATACAGGAACGTTCAGTTTTATGCGGTATCTTATCGCTCCTGAAATACATGTGCAGCTTTGTGGGGCACAGTAAACATTGTACTACTTCGATTCCAGTGGGAAAAGAGGCAGAACGTGCTGCACGAGAAACAGAAAAACATGTTATCAGTTTATAAATGATGGTGGGATTTCCTTGCTAGCAAAAAAAGGCTTGCTGAGGACTGCACTGTAAATGCTAAACATTTATTGATTGCAAGACGAATTTATTTCTTGTTAAGGGTCATCCGATGGTAGCATGAATCATCATCTTACCCAGCTGTCTACATACACAGTTTATAATACGATGTTGTGGGGGGCACCTCTATAGAATTACTGTTGTGTGAATACATTTTACCGACTATATGTCATTTGCCATAACAGCCTGATACGGAATGCCTGACTCCATACAGAACTTTGGAGGCAACATAGGGGAGTGCAATATTAGATAAAACAATAGTTCTGGACAATGACCTCAAAGTTGATGTACCCACTTTGGAAGTTCGTACAGTGGCGAATGGAATCTTCAGTAGACAAGTTTACCAACAAGAGCACATCAGGGAAATCTGTTGTGTTTCAAGTTTCAGTTCTAGAGATCCACTCTCCAGAACAAGGAGGAGGCAGCTGCACAGAGGGTAAAAATTGAGAGAGAGCGAGGGGGAGGGAGAGAGAAAGAAAGTCAATTCTGGTAACTGGCAAGTAAACTGCTCTCTCACAGGGGGCCATGGATTGAGGCCACAAACTCATGAATGTACAAAGGACCTGCATGTTACACCTAGTCACATCCTTAAACAACCTTGTTAAACTACATTGGATTATTAATTAATTGATACAGTTGTACTCAGTGCGTCACAGCACTCTACAAGTAGCATGGATTGTATATCTGCATTTGTGTTGATCATACTAGGGATGGGTGCACACGCTTGAAAAAGATTCAAGCTGCTCTTCACAAAGGGGGTCCGGCTCAGCTCAAAATATTCAACCCAATTGGTGCTGCGACTTGAAATTGTTTGAAACTTTTCAGCTGGGATTTTGGCCACTCACGGATATCCATGTATTTGCTGTTGCAACTCGGCTCAAATACAAATCTTTGGTAATATTGAATTGTATAATACAGGGGCAGGATCCACAAATTCAGTATTACTGGTTGCTAAGGAAATGATACAAAAGGGAAATACACATTATTGCAAATGAAAAAGTGCAGAGGATGGATTTTTTTTAATTCACGTAAATTTAGAAACGAACATATCACCATATCCCAATTGGAACCATAATCAATTATGGCATGAAAAGGCTTGAACCAATTTGGCCCGAATCACATATTTACCGACTCAGACCAATTCGGCTCGCATGCCATCTCTATGGAGGCTCGAATGGCACAAACCGTTCAAACCAGTTCTTCAAAGGATCGAGCTGACATTCTAATCAGGCACTTTCAGGCTTGCCCATCCTTAGATGATATAACACAGTACAGTGAATTATCCATTTCTAAGGTGCTGTGCCGGCAACAGAGGAGAAAGGCATTATCTTTAAGATTACCTATAAAGTCACAGAGCAATATTTGTTTATAAATCTGGGACCACAATATCGAAACCTAACCCTTCTGAAACAAAATGGAACAGTTGAATTTGGCACCAATTTTCCTACTTATTTAATAGGGAATGGAGCAAACAGATTTTGCCCAAATCCAAATTATCTAAACATGTTTTCATTAAGGCAAAATTAAGCCGACTGTTTCATTTTGCTATGTTTTCCGAGTAACCTTAAAAGCAAATTGTTTTAACGAAACAGTCTTCTTTCTCTAAATGGGTAGAATTATCACCCAGCTGTGCTCTTCTGAGATAACAAACATGTCAGTCCTCAGACCCCACTATTGTTCAGTGTGGCATGTTAGCTATTGGGTATAGCAATCTGATCAGAGTTACTTCTTTGAGTGATCCATACAGAGAAAATAAACTGTTAAAACATAGTTTATGTTTGATTTCCTTATTTCTCCATTAGCCCCAGCACTTAATCCCATCTATCTTTTTAATTTGATGAATAAGCATGTTTTTCAGGAAGATGATACTTTGGTCCAAATTAATGCTAATAACCCTTTCTTCTGAGAGAGGCTCTTCGAGCAGATTTAAAATGACGTGGCTTTAGGTGGATCATAAATGACGTACCTTTGAATTTTTTTTAAAGATGTGTTATCATTAATCTCACTGATTTTTTCACGTTTATATATCTGGATTAAGATAGTCAGAGGTAGTGTATGCTAAACTATATATACACAGTGTTCCCTAACACAGAGCGTCCTTGAAAAGTAACTGGTGAGATTTGATCAAATTAATTAAACAATCTTTTGGGGCTTAGTTGAAAAACATAGCTGTAGCTGAAAATGATAAGGCTCTAGGTAAGGGTAGATTTTCCCTTTATCCTGTCTCACAAAAATAGCAATAGTCTTATGTCTTGCACTAATGCAGCTTCTGGCTCAGTCCACTGTCTTAAGAAACACTAAAATAGCTTGGGTGATTGAACCTTAATGAGGGATGTAGCATGTTCAAACCTATTGGGAAAGCATTGACACAGCCAGGAACACATTATGATTTGTTTTGCATTGCAATAGAATGAAGCTCCTCAAATCCAAGCAACCAAACTCCTGGAAAAATCTAAAATTAAACTGAAGGTCACACCAATAAACTGTATATTCTGGAATCAACAAAGGAATTATTTCTCAAGACAGGTAAAATGACAGGATATTGTCATTTGCTGACATTGTGAGGATTTCCAAACTGAGAAGCCAGGGACTCCAGAATTACCTTCCCTTGACTGTGGTTTTGCAAGGTATCCACACTTGTTACTGATCAAACAGTGTTGTTAAAGCTGTTTTATTAAAGGTCATTCCAATCTTCAATGAAGAACTTGGGGCCTCATTACACGGATGGCGATAAGGATTTAATGGTACCGGTAAAATACTGGTACCGGTAAATCCTTACCGCCTTACTACGAGGTCCCTTTGCGGGTTGGGGGATTTAACGCCTGCTTTTTGCAGGCGTTAAAAACCAACCCGCAAAGGGACCCAGGGAGCTAATTACGGCACCGCAATTTGCGGTGCCGTAATTAGCGCCTTCCCCATTCCCATTATGCTCTATGGGGCAAAAATGGGAATGGGGAAGGGCAATGGTGGAAGGGGGAATTACCGCCCGCCAACCTTGGAATGGGGCGGTAATTCCCCTTTCCGCCAAGGCGGCACCAGTATTTTACCGGCATGAACCATGGCGCTAATAGCGCCATGGTTCTCCGCCATCCGTGTAATGAGGCCCTATATGTTGTACTGGGGAAACAATCTCAAGTTTGAATCTACTCTTGAACAACTGGAATCCCTTCTCCGATTGCTGTGATATTACAAAGGTTGTAGTCACTAAAATGTATGATTTGATGGCTGCAACACCAATGACAAATATTTAAACTTTGGTGCATAGAAAAAGGTGGGATGAGAGGTTAGAAGTCTGATTACACAGGATATTTAAAAGAGGCACTGGGATTTAAATGTTACACTGAGAGCCTTGTAGGTAAGCAGAATAGACTTCCTGGAGGTGGGAGGGATTTAACTACTAACAGAATGGTGTTTACATTAAAAAAAATGCTTTGTTTGCATTTGGTTTTACAAAACTACATTCTCAAAAGCTGTCAACACATGTAACACTCGGCATGTTAAATCACAAAAAATGACTAATTCACAACTAATACAAAGAGCATTATGCCATCCACCTCATAATTGATGTGTTCCAAGTAACCGAGCAAACATCCATGGAGCTTTAGACAGGTCACATTGCTGTAGTCCAGGTGGGAGGCTGTAATTGCCAAAAATGTCAGCTAATCGTGAGAGATTTCTAGCATAAAATTATCCTTTTAAAAAGTAAAGAAAATTAAATCAGTCTCATTGACATGGGTAATATGAGATGCTATGGTCTAGCATCAATGTAAACTCCCAAATTATTGACCTCTGACACTGGGATGAGGTTGGTGTTCAGAGCAGAGGGCCAGATCTAAAACACACAGACTCACACTTTGGTGCAACAAGCACATGCTATTCATAAAGGTATTTAGCTCAAAGCTGTTTGGCACAATACCATCATTAATGTCTGGTTTGGGGGGGTTTCCCAACTACTTTCTCACTCATGGATGCTCTTTTCCATGTTCTGCCACAATAGGTGTAATTTATATAGTTTGGCTCAGAGAGATAATCATTCACTCCACACCACTGTATGGAATTGTTTTTGGCTACTTTGATTCCATGCAGTTTCCACGGGCAATCTATAACAGGTCACAAGTGTCATATTTTTAAAGCTTCAAATGAAATTACTACCACCCCGTGGTGGTTTTACCTGAAGTTACATATTTGAACAGCTTAGTTCCTATCCGAGAGTTAGGATGCAAACTAATTGAGAACTGCGCCCATGAAGCCCATGCTGTTAATGAGTAGACTGGTCAGTGTGACGTGTTCAACCATGACAAATGCAGAAGAACGTTTGAGAAGGACCAGGAGGCATTAGTCTACTTTGACCCTGATTTGAAGAGCATCATCTATGATTTGAACGGTGGCTGTTTCAGGGTTTCATTTTGTCCTGTACCCATACTGGTAATGGTGTACAGGTCGTTCTGGTTAATTGGATCATGCTATTGGTTGGAAACTGTCTTCTTAATGATTTGTGCAATTAATGGAGGCTTGTGATTGGACAGTAGCTCTCAAGATTGTGTGGGTCCAAGGAGGGATTTTTGAGCAGAGGGTAGGTTAGTCCAATTCTTTCAGGGTGTTTGGTAAAATGCCTTGCATGAGTGAGACATTTACTATTTTGAGCAGGTTGTGGTGGCATCTCCTTGAACTGCATTAGGATGAGTACAGGAAAAGCGTTATCTTTGCATACATTTGGTTTAAGTGAGTGAGACAGAGTGTCAGCATACATATTTATTGTTCTCATATGAACTAATAATTTCATTCAAATATTTCTTGCATTAGAAGTACTAAAATATTTTGTAGGGAATGGAGTTCAACTTTAATTGTATTCATGTACAGATAAGTAGTTCATTTCAGATTCTATTTGTTTATATGGCTGAAAGAGCTGTCAGAGAATAAAACACCACTCCAGCGTTTCAGTACCAGAAAACAAAGTTAATGCCATCTCTTATCATTACCACACAGCGCCCTCCCCCCAAATTTGGGGAGTCTTTTTATTCAAATACCCCACACAAGGCCGCAGAGAAATGCTGTGTGTTATGTCATTTTGTTTTCAGTGCAATTATAATTGGAGAATTTCATATATCACTGTAAACCTCAAAATGCCCTCCAAATATTCCAAATTATATTTGTAAGCATCAATGCTTTCTCCATAAAAGAATACATATCAAAGATAGAAAGTGTGGGCATTCATTACCAAGTCATTTCAACCCCTCTTTATAATCCTATACAAACAAGGCTTGTACTTTTGTGGAGCGATTCCACACAATCCCTCTGGCAGGGCAACTATTTGGAATGTTTATCTGGACAGTAATCTTACACCATGAACGTCCTGGGTAGTTGCATGAAACAAGGTCCAGCAGGTCTCAGTTCAAATGTAGCAGAACAATAACACTACGATTAATGTGAAACAGTGTGGTTTCCTCTGGTGTAATCTGATTATTTAAATTAGATTAGGGGTTGCAGTTAATATGTTCTCCTTGTATCTCAATTTGTTTTCTCAGCGTATGCCCCAATACGGTTCTATTATATGTGCAACAGGAAATGCTATTCTCCTTCAATGGTCAGCATCAAAAATCCCCAGTCAAGTGCCAGTTATCAAGGTGGCTCCTACTGTAAGCAGAATTCTTCAGTTTCAGGCAATCGCCAGGTCAGGGATCCCAGTGCTGTGACAGTAAGCCAGAGTGAACCAAATTCTACCTCAGAGTGGAGAGATGGAGTGAGTCAGACTGACCAGAGTCCCCCCAGTGAGGAAAGAGAGCAAGCAACTAAGAGACAGGTTAGAAAGGAGAGATGATGTGAGCTCAGGACCTCAGGATTTATTTTTATTGGGTTTTCTCCAACTCAATGTGGATTGTCAATACACTATGTACTAGAACAGACTCAAAATAATCTATGTCTCAAAGGGGGCACAGCTATGATCCAGCGCCCAGATGCCTTTTGGCCTTGGTTCGCGCTTTATAAATATAATTACATTACATTACATACGCATTTGGGTTTTTAACAGATACTCACACTTAGGTGGCCCTGACCTACTACGCATTACTGTTTGCTCTGCATTGTGTTAAACTAGGGTGTTTTTCTCCCCCCGCAGGATTCTCACACTTAGGTGGCCCTGACCTTCTACGCATTACTGTTTGCTCTGCATTGTGTTAAACTAGGGTGTTTTTCTCCCCCCGCAGGATTCTCACACTTAGGTGGCCCTGACCTACTACGCATTACTGTTTGCTCTGCATTGTGTTAAACTAGGGTGTTTTTCTCCCCCCGCAGGATTCTCACACTTAGGTGGCCCTGACCTACTACGCATTACTGTTTGCTCTGCATTGTGTTAAACTAGGGTGTTTTTCTCCCCCCGCAGGATTCTCACACTTAGGTGGCCCTGACCTACTACGCATTACTGTTTGCTCTGCATTGTGTTAAACTAGGGTGTTTTTCTCCCCCCGCAGGATTCTCAAACTTAGGTGGCCCTGACCTACTACGCATTACTGTTTGCTCTGCATTGTGGTAAACTAGTGCCCTCCACTCACTTCCTGTCTGCATACTCGTGGCGTCCGCCTCCCCTCCTACTCCATGGTGCTCTCTATCTCGCCTATCTACTCTAACTGCTTCTCCATTGACTATCCTGCTCTCCTCACTAAATCCGGTAGGAAAAAGTTTAAAAAGGACATCCTGGTCTCCAACCCAGGCCTCCCTATCGCTGACACCTACACGAGCGCCTGCTCCAAGGAAACTCTCACTGACATTCTCTTTTTCGTGCCTTCACCTGACCTATGGACCCCTCACATGGTCGCTGTGCTCTCTCCTTTCTCCACCTCTCCCATTAATGGTGGCACCCGTTGGGATGTCCTCTTGGCCCCTTTCCACTCCTCTAAAGCCATCATTAATGTCTATGCTAACGGGACCGTCTTGGTCCAAGGCCCTCAGGCCAACCTTCACCTCTTTGATAGACGCTTCCCATGCCTCATCAACTTCCTCTCCGCTCCCGCTGTCCCCCCTCCTCTGTCCTCGGCTACCTTGCCTCTCCCCTCCCTCCCTGCCCCTTCTCTTGCTCCCTCTTCAACTCCTTCTCTAACGCCTCCGCAGGGCGTACCTCTGATCTGTACCCCTCCCCGGAAGTTTTTCAAGGGTGGCAACCTTCTCCACATTGCCACTCTAAATTCTCGCTCTGCCATCAAGCACTCCTCTGATATCTGTCGCCTTCTTGAGGAACTGGACCTCGACGTCCTCGGTCTCACTGAGACTTGGTTCACTGCCAGCTCTGCCACCAGCTTCGACACACTCCTACCTGACGGCTACAAGATCCTCTCCGTGCCCCGGCCCAACCGCTCAGGGGGTGGTGTTGCCCTTATCTTCCCTGAGTGGATTCCTGCCACTGTCACTCCTACGCAGACCTACTCCTCTTTTGAATATCTTGTCTGCCGACTCTCTCTCTCTCCTAGCCATTCCCTTACCGTGGCTACTATCTATCGGCCACCTGGTCAAATTTCCTCCTTCCTCTCTGAGTGAGCTGACCTCTCCTCCTCACTCCTGTCCTCAACCACCCAACTCCTCTTTCTCGGTGACTTCAACATCCACCTCGATGCCTCCTGTCCTCTCACTGGTCTCTTTCGCGAACTCTGCAACTCTCTCTCACTCTCTATTCTCCCGTCTGGGCCTACTCACTCTGCAGGGCACACTCTTGATGCTCTGATCTCTTCTGACCTTCCCCTCTCCCTCCCTCTCTCCACTCCTCTCTCCTGGAGCGATCACTTTCTCCTATCCTCCCACCTCTCCCTCCCTACCCCACAGGCAAAGCCACCCTCTTCACTGCCACCCACCTTCTCGGTCATCCGGCCCATGAAGCGCGTGTCAGTTGAGGCCTTCGCTGCTACCTTCTCGCCCCCTCCCCCCCCCGGCTGACTCCCACCCTGACACAGCCCTCTCCATGCTCTATTCCTCTATATCTGATACTCTCGATATCCTTGCCCCCGTCATGAGAATCCGCCTGAAGCCCAAAGCCAAATGTAACTCCTGGTATGACTCGGATCTCGTCACCCTAAAACGCAAGTGCAGGGTGGCAGAGAGGAAATGGCGTGCTTCATGTTCATCCTCTGACAAACTGGCCTGCCGCCTGCTCCAAAGGCAATACCGGCTCTCCGTTCTCACCAAGAAGAGAGCCCTTATCCAAGCCCGCATCTCTGAGGCATCTAACAACTCGGCCGAACTCTTTAAAATCTGCAAGGAGCTGGCCAACCCTGCTGCAGTCTCTACCTCTCCTGTCCCCTCCCAGGCCCTCTGCACTGCACTGGCCTCGCACTTCATCTCAAAAACTCAGGACATCCTGTCCTCGCTCTCCTCCGCTCTCCTCCCTCCCTCTCTTCCCGGCTCTTCCTCTTGCTCTCTTGCAGCCGCCCCTCCGCCCTCCTTCTCTGCTTTTCCACCTTTTTCTGCTGATGAGGTTTCCAGACAAGTCCGATCTATGAAAGCCTCGTCTAAACAGGTTCACCCCTGTTCCTCCAAAACCATCAAGGACCACATCGACTCCCTGGCTCCTGCCCTGGCTGACTTTTGCAACCACTCATTCGCCTCTGGAGTCTTCCCATCCCCCCTCAAGCACTCCCTTGTGCACCCCCTCCTCAAGAAACCCTCTTCCGACCCCTCCTGCCCGGCCAACTATCGCCCATTCTCCATTACTCCCTTCCTGGGCAAACTCCTGGAGAAACTGGCCATCTCCCAGCTTAACCTCCATGCTGAATCTGTTGGTAATCTTCATGACCATCAATCCGGCTTCAGAGCGGCCAGAAGCACGGAAACTGCTCTCCTGAACATCCGTGAGGACCTGCTCCTGAACCTCGATTCCAACACTCCCTGCGTTCTCATTCTGCTCGATCTCTCCTCTGCCTTTGACACTGTCAACCATGCCATCCTGCTCAACCGTCTCCGTGATAACCTGGGTATCACTGGTCAGGCTCTGGCATGGCTGACCTCTTTCCTTTCCGGTCGACCCTCCCAGGTCCAAATGGGCCCCTTCCTCTCTGACATCTTTTTCTCCACTTGTGGTGTCCCCCAGGGATCCAACCTCTCTCCCTGGCTTTTCAACCAGTATCTGGCACTCCTTGCCCACCGCATCGCCGCTCTCTGCCCCCACTTTCAGTGCTATGCGGACGATACCCAGCTCATTTTCAGGCTACCCTCGGCCTCCTCCTCTCCTTCCCTCATCTCCGACTGTCTGTCTGCTATCCAGGAATGGTGTGCCGCCAATGACCTCTGCCTTAATGCCAGTAAGACTGAGATTCTACTCATCGGCACACCCACTCCCTCCTTCCCTGCAGCTCTCTGGCCGGCCTCCCTTGGCCCCCTTCCTGCCCCTACCTGCAAGGCTAAAAACCTCGGGGTCATCTTCGACTCCACACTCTCCTTCTCTCCTCATATATCTGACGTCTCTAAGAAGTCACACTACCAGCTGCACCTCCTCAGAGGTATTCTTCCCTTCCTCTCCTTCCCCCAGAAGCTCACTGTCTCCCGAGCCCTGGTTCTCTCTAGGCTGGACTACTGTAACAGCCTCTATCTTAATCTGCCTGCCTCCACTCTCCGCCCTCTGCAACTTATCCAGAACAGAACTGCGAGACTTGTCCTTGGCCTCTCTCTTCCTAAATATCTTCCTTCACGAGCCCTTCGCTCATCCGTCTCCAACTCCCTCATGGTCAGCCGCTTCTCGAAGCAACGAGCTGGGGGTAGATCTCTCTCCGCGGCAGGGGCCTCCCTCTGGAACAGCCTTCCTGCCTCCCTGAAACTTGAGGAGAACCATCTCCGGTTCCGGAAGTACCTCAAAACCTTCCTCTTCGCTTCTGCCTTCTCTCTCCCTCTCCCCTGCTAAACCTGCTTAACTCCCCACTGAATTCTGCACTAAACCTGCATCTGGGCCACTCTCAGCGACCTCGGTCCAGGGCTCAGCCACTCTCCACTTGCACTGCCTCCCTGGCTCCCCCTGCACTGTGGGACTGTCACTGTTTCCCTACAGCCCCCCTTCCCAGCACTTGCTCTGCACTTACCTCGCACTTGCCACCAGCTGGCCCTTTTTATTTATTATTTATTATTTATTATTTTATTACGCTACTTACCTTGTACTGCACTTCCCCCCCACCTCCTCCCCTTGCACTTTCTCCTTTTCCCCTTACCTCTGCACTTGCGCGATCTGAATGACACCTGGCCTAGTAGGATCGTTTGTCTGTCTTCCCCTTGTTTCCCTCCCTCCCTGCCTCGTCGCGCCTTGAAACACTTGTGTATAGGCGCGTTACAAATACCATATCATATCATATCATATCATATCCATGCCATCAAATGATTGCAGAAATTGCATACAATACAAATTAATAATGCTGGTATAAATGTCGCATGAACTTTTCTTTTTTCAGAGTCTTACAATAGTGAGGGGAGAGGATGGTGATTTTATCACCTCGTAATTATGTGCCTATCCTTTTTAACTAAATGTTTCATCCTCAAACTAAGTAAAACCCTTCATGTTCTAGATCAAATTTGAAATATTAAATGATAAATCTAGACTCCATGACTTCTTGAACCACAAGTTTTTGTAAGCAACATCTTTCTTTGCACATATCAGTTGTGTTTTATTTAAAATGTACTACACACATTAGTAGTGGTTTGTCATTTATATAACAGCGTTATCCCATTATTATGGCCTCAACTGACTTGTTGTGGGAATGTTCCTGGGGACCAAAGTCCAAGATATGTGAAAATGGTGTCATGATTCCTACCCCTCATGTCCCCAGCCCTCCAAGATGTCAGGCTGAAGCCAGGCCACGATCACCTACATGGCCCTCAAGTGCCTCTCCATCCCTCCAAAGATCTACTTGGAGTCAAACTTGGCGCTTGTGGCACCAGACTCACTCACTCCCATAGGATAATATTGGGGATTGGACTTGTAGTGCTTTGATGGGGACAAGAAGGATGCCCCCACATATTTCGGTTCCCAGAATTGCATGTGCAGTCTAGTCTTTTGGGTGTGGTTCAGCCCAGAGACACCTGGGATGCCCAAAGACTATTTAAGCCATGCCCAGGCTGAGAAACATGCTTTGTGTTTTCTGCACCTGCAGCGTGACACTCACCGTGTTCGGATCGGTCTCCAGTAGGCCTGCACCTTTCTTCTGCGCTCAGCTCCTGCAAGAACAAGAACACTGTTAGGAACAGCCTTACCTTGTGGCGCTTCTGCCCATCATTCATCGCTTCTTCTATTCCGTGGGCATCTTCGGTGGTGTCGTTCCCATCCCGGCACGCTGCTTCCTAAGGAAAAGGGAAAAGAACAGAAGAATGGCATTAATAAGCATTCAGCAAATCTTCGCTTATTTTTAAAGACTGTATGAGCTTCAAACGCTTACCTGAATCCCAGCCACTCTGGGGGAACACTGTCTCCGGAACTTCTCATCCATCTGCAAGAGGGAAAAGACACTCCAGGTTAGCGTGGAAACATCTAGAGGCGCCGCATACCGCGCTTACTCGCGCATCGCACTCTCACTCACCTTCAGCGCTACTCATCTCAGCAGCACATCGCCATCCCCGGACGCCGGCCATCATCTAAGGAAGGAAAGGAACGAAGTTAGAGAACTGTTCAAAAGACTCTTTATACTTACCTGTCGGACTCTTGCCAGTGAAGTAACTAGGCAGCAACGAGCTGCATCAATCAACGTGCCCTCGCACTGAAGGCAGGACGGAGAGCACACTTTCAAGAAAACAAGGCCCAGTCTCCAGTCAAGTAGACTCCAGGGAAGGGTTCTAGGTCATAAGAGGTCAGAACAATCTGAGTGATGTCCCCGTGGATACCAGGTGAGTGTTACAAATTGTCAGCAGTAATACAATGCATGTGTGCATTTGGCCACGATAGGGATTCGGGTGGGCTGACTGAGTTCCAATAAGCTTCCCATGATGGTCAGGCATGTGGATGGGTTCTGAGAGGTGGTCAAGAGAGTGTGTGAGTGCAAGAGGCTCGTTTTGTGCCCTGCTAGAGCTAATGTTATTTCGTAGGTCGTAGCTACATTCTTATGCAAGTGACTCATTATGTGTCCAGCTAGATCAAAGTTTTAGTTGTAGATCACATTTGCATTCTAATGGTAGATATGTTGTGCTTTGTATTTAGTCTGGTGTATGGAGGCAAATGCATGCAGGAGTGCGACCATGCCTGCAGCTTAAGTTCCATAACGCTTTTTGCCTCACAGTCCCCTGATTTAAACTGAAAAAAGCAGGTGGCAGCAGCTTTCCTGCCATGTCCGCTCAGCTATGGAACGCACTCCCATCTTCTCTGCAAAATGAACAGTCTTTCTATAGCTTTAGGAAAAACACTAAAAGTTGGCTAGCTACTAAGGACATATGAGAGTCCTTAGGTCATTTTACGGATTTCCTTTCATATCAAGAGTCTGTCTTCTGCTATGTACATTGTCATAATGTACCTTCTTTGTATTATACTGCCCACTCCCTTTTGTATTATTGTATTATTGTATTTTTGTACATAACGAATGTAAACTGTATACTGCTCGCTCCCTTTTTTTTATTGCATTACTGTATTATTGTACATAACGACTGTAACTACTCTGTGTGTAACTTGAAAACTTGAAATCTATTTGATAAATGCACCCAGATACCCTCGGGATTGGTGCGCTATATAAATCAATAAACAAACAAACAAACAAACAATATAAGCATGGAGTGTGACAGGTATGAATTCATTGGCTATATGATATGATATATGATATGATAGTTTATTTACATAGTGCCTATACCCAATGTGTTTCAAAGCGCTTCAAGGCAAGGGAGGCAACAAGGGAAAATACAATGACATTCTTACAGGCCATGAACAGTAAGGATGTGAAATTAACTATCGTACTCGGCCTGACGACATTTCAGATAGTGCAAGAGCTAAGACATAGATAAGGAAGGGAGGGAGAGAGTGGGAAGGAAATGGAAACAGACTAGGCCTGACAACATTTCTGGTAGAGCCGGAGAAAAACAAAAGGTGAGGGAGAAGGGTGCAGAAAGGGAGGGGAGGAACAAAACAAGCAACTATGATACTAGGCCTGACGACATTTAAGATAGTGCTGGAGGAGGCATGGGGAGGAAAAAAACAGTAATGGGAGGGTGGAGGAAACAGACGAGGTTGCTATCATATTAGGTCCAGGGACAATTCTGATAGAGTAAGTGCATAGAAGAAAGCAAGGGGAGGAGATAGGAAAAAGGAGAAGGGGAAGGAGGAGAGAACAGAGAGTAAGCAGTCAAAAAGAGTGGAGAAGCAAGAGGGGAGAGCGAATACAATTGCAGAAGTCAGTAGTAACACATAATGTTGCAAGCCAGGATACAAGATGAAGATGGGAACAGCATGATTCAGGGCCACCATGAGTACAAGATGCAAAGGAAGTCCAGCATGAGAGTTGAGAAAGAGCGACACACTGTGAATGAATGAAGTCCATAAAAGTCAAATCCAGCATTGGCGACAATACAGTGATGGTGAAACCAGAATCTATCAGGACGGACTCCTGCAGAAGTAGGCTGCAGGAGGTTGAGTGGGAGCAGGGTAGAAGAAACAAGCAAAACAGGCAATACCTGTGTGCGAGAAGGGGGGGCACAAGGGAACATGACAGGGGGACCAGAGGTGGTGTGGATGGCCTGTGGGGACAGAGGGGTAACACATGTTGGTGCATGCTTACCTGCTGTCTGAGCAGGCGGTCAGGCCCTGGGTCCTCCTGGTCTGAACAGGTCCAAACAGGAATTGCCCTTTTCTTCGTCTGCCCTTTGCTCCAGACACCCGGGCGAGAGACACCCTTGATCTAATAGTTAAGAGCAGGAAGGAAGCGGCAGGGTTAAGAAGATGGGTGGTGCTTAGACCAGGTGACCTAGATCCACTTGCACCTGCTCCCCATCTATATTTTAACTAATGCCATAGTGCACTAGCTACATTCAACGTTGACCTAGAATCCTTGCACTGGCTTGATTCTAGATTCGAAGCATGGTCTACTTTCACCTACACCTAAATTCAATGGACCAGTTACATTCTACCTTTATCTAGATTCAATATACTGCCTACATTCTACATACACCTAGATTCAGTGCCTTGGACACTTTCTACATACACCTAAATGTAATGCACTGGCTGTATACTAATCAGTTCTATTGAGTGCAACATTGGCTAATCTACACAATTCTTCTAAGTGCATCATATTGGATATGCTATATGATTCTTCTAAGTGCAATAAATGGGCTAACTGACACAATTCTTCTAAGTGCAATGTAATGGATAATCTATGCAGTTATTATCAGTGTGATACATGCACTAACCTACACAATTTTCTACGAGCAACACATGGGCTAGCCTACATAATTCATCATGGTGCAATATAAGGGATAATCTACAAAAGTATTCTGAGTGTAATGCGTGGGCTAACCTACAAAAAGCTTCTAAGTGCAATGCCATCGGCTAACCTCCACAATTCTTCTAAGTGCAATAAAATGGTTAATATACACAATTCTTCTATGTGTGATAGATGGGTTAACCTACACAATTGCAATACAATGTCAAACTAAAGAGCAGAGTGCATATCAACACAGTGTTAAGCAGTCATTATGTAGGAGTATTTGTATCTGTATTTAATTTGTAACTTATATAGCGCCTTATGCCAAAGTGCTGAACAAAAAGTATACACTTTTCAGTACAATGAAATGCAATATTAAAAACTGAGAAGAAGTATTCAAAGTTGTTCTACTGGATGAAGGAGATGATTCTTAAGAGTAGAATGAAGAAGATGGACACCAGACTGAGGACTAGGAAGAATAGAATTATCAGAGACAAAAGTAGAGACCTGGGAATAAACAATATGTTCAAGAAGCTTGGACAGATAGTGAAGAAGAGAAATAGGTAAAAAATCAGAAGGAAGTGCGGGGTCTAGAGAAGGTTTCTATAGAATACGAAGAATCAAAGCGTGCTAAAATGAAGAAGGAAGGTCGAGGTGAGCAGATTAATATTGAAAAGAGAGGTAAGATAAGAAACCAGAGAGGGATAAACCTTGTAGATGAGTGTGGATGGAATAGTATCAGAAGGAGAAGTGGTAGGGTGGGCACCGGCAAGTAAAGAAGAAGTCTCAGAATTAGAAATCTTAAAAAAGGATGAAATAACTGAAGAGGGAGAGTGTAGAGGACAAGATAACTGTAAAAGAGGGAACAATGACTGCTTGAAGAGTTGTCAGCTTACAAGAAAAGTACGAAGCAAGATCAGAAGCAGTTAAAGGAGATTGCGTAAATAGTCAAGGGAACGCGGAGAGATGGAGTGAGTCAGACTGACCAGAGCCCTCCAGTGAGGAAAGAGAGAAAGCAACTAAGAGCCAGGCTAGAAAGGAGAGATGATGTGAGCTCAGGACCTCAAGTTTTGTTTTTATAGGGTTTTTTCCAACTCAAGGTGGATTTTCAATACTCTATGTACCAGATTAATCGATGTCTCAAATGGGGGCACAGCTGTGATCCAGTGCCCAGATGCCTTTTGGCCTTGGTTCGGGCTTTATAAATATAATTGCATTACATTACATACGCATTTGGGTTTTTAACAGCTATTTGTGCCATCAAATGATTGCAGAAATTGCATACAAGACAAATTAATAATGCTGGTATAAACGTTGCATGAACTGTTCTCTTTTCAGAGCCTTACAATAGTGAGTTGAGAAGATGGTGATTTTATCGCCTCGTAATTATGTGCCTATCCTTTTTAATGAAATCATGTTGTCAGCTTAGAAGAAAAGTACGAAGCAAGTTCCGAAGCAGATAAAGGGGATTTGCGTGAATAGTCAAATGAACGGGGAGAACAAGGGCAAGATAATGATTAAAACAGATGGTTGGGATGAGTAGATTGGGATTGTAGAAGATTAGAGTGATGTGAACGTGGGGATGAAAGAAGAACATCATCATATAGTGTGTGATAAGAGGAAAAAGACAAATGATCTGTGTCAAAAAGAAAGAACTGCGCCAGCGTCACTCCAGACGGTGAAGAACTCACTGCATGGGGTGATTTGTGACAGGTACTGAATGTGGTAGTAGGGTAAAGAGAAACAAGAGACAAACAAAGAGATGTGGAATTTATTTAGTTACCTCATCAGCAGAAAGAGCAGTAAATGAGGGATGCAAAGAAAGAGTAGAAGTACAAGAGGAAACAAAGTAGTGTTAAAAGCACAACAATCTCTACAAAAATATGTTCGGACTTCAGAACTGGCTGAACTAGTCGGGAGAATAGAAGGGAGAATCAAGAAGAATAAACACTGATTATCAGAAGAAAAAAAGGGTGTACAGAAGCAGAAGTTCTGGATAAAGGTGAAGTGAAAATAAGATTGAGACAAGAACCAGAAACATGTGAATGAGGAGTAGTAAGAGCAGGCAGGCCATACAAATCAAGAATAGAAAGAAACGGAAGAGATGAATGAATAGGAGAGAGATGAAGATTGAAATCACATAGGAGTTTAAATGGGGTAGAGCAAGGCAAAATAATAGGCAGCAAAAGATCAATATCATCACAGAAGGTTCCAACAGGGCCAGGAGGATGATAGACAAGTAAAAAGATGAAGGGATGGGGATAAGAAAAATAAATGAGTGGCAGGGTTCTGCCAGAGCACAGTAATTGCTGTGATCTCCACCCATACCACCTTACCTGAGCTGTAGGGTTGTTCCGTCGGCATCCATGGGTGAACTGGGGCAAACAGGGAACAGGAGCTGCAGAGAAAAGAGCCACCTTTGCCTTGGGGCCCTTGGGTAGGGATTGTGGCACAAGGTAGGGCTGCCTTGGGAGATCCACATAAGAGGAGTACTTCTGTCCATCTGGTGTGGCCCCGGTCGAACTGGGCATGGTGGGCAGGTTGTGGGAGGAAGGGGAGGCAGGGAAGGGGAGGCCTGAAAGGCCTCTGCACCGAGGTTCATGGGGTGGGGTTATAAAAATAAATGTTTAAGTAATTAGTGCAAACACTTGCCTGCAGGTGCGGCTCCAGCTGTGGCAGCATGGGAGTCAATAGTTTATACAAGGCTGGCTGCCAGATTTTTGGTCAATGGTATGTTGTCGGCACCGTTTGAACTATGCCCCTTTCACCCCCTATTATTTGTGCTTGCCATCGAGCCA
This sequence comes from Ambystoma mexicanum, assembly GCF_040938575.1. Lineage (NCBI taxonomy): Eukaryota > Metazoa > Chordata > Amphibia > Caudata > Ambystomatidae > Ambystoma > Ambystoma mexicanum. The sequence goes on from NC_090939.1 coordinate 415,921,903, forward strand.
TTGGAGTGTGTTCTGTTTGCAGAGCACATACAGAGAGGCCTACGTTTCGCTGCTCAGTGAGTACTTGTATCACTATATTCTGATGATCTCCTTATTTATGGACTCGTAGTTAAAAACAACCCAATAGATCAAACAGTAATTGAGTTCTGTGAGCTGTCGGGTCACTTCATCAACTGGGCAAAATCAGAAATTATGCCGTTACTGTCCAGCACTTCACAAGGGTGCACTGAATGGGGTTTATGTGGTGCCCCAATGGGTTGTGATTTTGGGGGGTGTGGGTATCTCAAAATGCACATAGACTCTGTGTACCAATGCATTGCAAGGCACAGCAAGCTCCAGGAGTGGATGCTTGGTTATGAGACCTGGCCTGATTAAAAACACAAGAAGATACATATAGGGAATTCACAATACTTATCTCCCATCCAAATGACTACTTGGGCCCACTTCGTCCTACCATAATACTGTAGATACCCCTCAAAGTTAACGAGGCATAGTGGAGGTAATATCTGGGGGTTTCAGATTCGAGTTCGGCTGATGAATGGGGGATCCTCCGGTACATGGGTTACTCCACCGGGTAGATCATGGTCAGTCTGTTTCATACAGACACAGCACACTGTATGTGCAATATATGGGGTGATGCTGACAAGTAACAATGGCAAGGATGTCAAAGTATGGTTATGGTGGGGTTTACTCTTTTTATTTCTGTTTCTTTTCAATATTACAGCGGTGGGGAAAAGGTAGGGTGGAAGAGGTCAGTAGGAAGCAGTAATCTCTCCTTTAAGGATTTTATTATGCTCACCCCCATGTGGGAACAATTCCTAGCACATGGGGACTGTTTGTTAGATGACAGATCATCATTGCAGTCAAGACCCCTATGAAGAGGTGCAGCCAGCTGAAGACCTGAGAACACCCATTGCAGCTGACCAGCATTGTTCTCAGCAATGGCCTGGTGAAGCCCTTCTCCACTCTCCGGATCTCCAGAAGGCCCTTGTCAGTGATTCAACCCTTGAACTGGTGAGCACAACCTGTCCCAATCCCTGCTCAAGAATATGTGCCTGTTGAACCTTTGGAAGTGTCATGGTCTACCCGGTGGACTGGACAATTCTCTCCAGGGCTACCTTGCTGCAGCGTCACAATTTTCAGTTCATCCTTAGCACTTTGTGCATATTTAACTTGCATAGCGAAACCCCTGCTTCTGCAGTTTCAGCCTTTCTGACAGAAGAGAAGGTGTGCAGGGCGGCTCCTTTTTTGGCACAACAAGGATCGCTTGTCTCCGTCTGACTATTGTGATTTCTGTCTTCATTGTGTCCTGGAGATGTGCAGTGGTTGCCTGTTCTGTGAAGGTCTTCGGCATGTCATGTAATGGGTGTCTAGTTGTCCAGTCTTCAGAATTGTATCACTGGAGCCTGGAACCATGGACTTGCTATACCCAATCCCTAGCCGAAAGTGTCCTCTGCACCCATAGGCCCTGGACCTCCCTCAGCTGGTCATAGCACAGTACACCAAACATATTCAGGAGCACCCGAAGCACTTACTGAAGAAATATGAGTGTGGACTTTTGGGTTTCTTCCAAAAAGACTGAAAAAAATGACCTACCCAACCAAAAGTCCTAAATGAGGCACTACCAAAAGTTTGATTTTCTAAAAGTTCGACTTTTGGTTTTGGTTGGGTAGGTCATTTTTTCAGTCTAGGGCTGCGGGGGTTTCCCCGCAATCCCTGCCTGCTATTCTGTGAGCAAGAGTTGCAGGGGGGCCCCCCGCAGCTGTCCCGCGGTCCTGAAGGAAAAAAAAGGGCTGCATGGGTTGTGGTGGTGTCCCCTGCAGCTCACCCCAAAAATAAAAAAAGAGAGGACCCTGCGGCGCTGGTTCCCGATCACGGAAGTGAAAGGGAACAGGCGTCGCAGGGACCAGCAAGTCAGAGGTAAGGTAAGTAGGGCGGTGGGGGTGTGGCAGAGGTGTGTTGGGGGTGTCGGCAGGAGAGGGGGTGTGGGCAGGGGTTTGACCGAGTGACACATGTTCAGGGGAGAAAAGACTGAAGGTTATTTCGAAACAAAAATTTGGTCTTTTCTCCCTTGAACATTTGTCACTCAGTCTTTCAACCCCAAACCAACTTTTAGGCACAAGCCCCAATTCATAGTGCTGGACCTATTAAGAACTAGGGACCCTGTTTAAGGTTTATCTGTTTATCTGTAGGTGTTGAACCTAATTTGCTTACCTATATATACTGGTTCTAAATGACTGTTTTCTCTTTTCTCACATACTTTACCAAACAGTTATTCAGAGTGTTGCCCTTGACTTTGCTAACTATTGCATAGCTGTTTCTAAAGGTAAAGTAAGATGTAATCGTGAATATGTATATATGTATATGATGATAGTTGTGTGATAATTCTTACCTGAAGGTGTATTTTCTAAGAGTGTATTCTAAAGGCCTAACAAAAATGATTGTAGATTTTTGTACATTTTACGACTAACTGTAATCGCTGGAGTTCTCTGAGTGTGTCTCATTATACCCATAGACAGAGACGTTTTTCTGGGAGGGCAAAAGGGCACTTGCCCAGGGCCCCCACCTTTGAGGGGGCCGCACAAAGCTTGCTCATCTGAAGAAGTAACATTCCATTGTACACTAATCTTAAATTACACACGTCAGGATATTTTATGGGGTGCCACTGAGGCTCCAAACCCATTGCCTTTCTGTTTTGGCAAGTGCATTCTGCCTTCATCAATTCATCATGTATTGCTTTCTGTGTTCACTGTGGGATACAGAGTTTGCGTGTTCCTTATGGCACAACTCTGTAGCATTATTTCCTTCTTGTGGAAATTGTGTCGATCATGTGCAATAGGCAATGGTGAAATGCATATTGATAAATTGAGTGCCACAATGGTTCAGAAGTTAGCTCGGTGTGTGAAGCACCCATTGCAGAGATGTGTGGTCATATGCAAAATTAGAATCTCCAATTCCAACAAGGCTGGCTGTGCCTTTCCTATGTCTGAAGTTTGTAAACCTGCCTGCATATGTACTTGGTTTTGCAGAACAACATCTGCTATTATCAGCAATGTACCTGCACCAGATAGGTGTTGCTGTAAAAACCTATGGTGAAGGCCTAGAAATTGGTTTGTTCAGATGGGGTGTAAAACCTAGGCAATCGCCTCCAACACTGGCATAAACTGTTAGTCCAAAAGGTGAATAAGTGTCCATATTCAAGACTATGGAACAACAGTGTTAATGTTGGTATCCTGGATTTGCCAGCAGATGATAGAGTGATCCTAGTCAAATCATCTAATATATCTTCCATTAAGTGCTGTCTTCTGTGAGGTTTGCCTTCTTGCATGCTGCTGGTTTTGGTAAGAAAGATCAAGTAATGGGCTGGTATTGGTCAGCCCATTACTTGATCTTTCTTCTTATGTAGGGCATTTGGGTGGAAGGGTTGGTAGACAGAAGAGAGCGGACCATATGTTGCAGGCATCAGGCAAGGATATTTTAAGGTCTGCTTGTTTGACACAAAAAACGGTTTGCTTTTTGGTAAAAGTCAAAAGTTTTTATGAAAATGCCACAAGCCATTGTTTTGGAAGTATTTAAAGCTTTAAAATACAAAAGCAAACCCAGATTAAATGTGTTAAATCACATTGATTGGTATGCTGGTTCTTATATACTTCCCTTCATGATGGAGAGAATAAAGCTAGAATCATTCCCATTTTGCATAACACCCTTCTATAATATTTTGCTTAAACATGTTTTATAATGTGATTTGTGTACTTTCCAATTCTTTTTCTTTTTTTTTTTAATAAAAAATGAGATTGTTTTAGTTCATGGTAAGAACTGGAAAAGAAAGGGTTCAAATGCAGAAATTGCAGAGTTGGCACACATCCCAGCTTCACCCCTTAACCAATGTGTGACCCTGGGCATCTCATTTAATCTTGTATTGCAGAACCTCTCAATATTGCCAGTCCCTAAACCTTTTGAAATTGTCAGCCCTTCAGGTTGATTTCCTTCTCATGGTATGATCTTCATAAAAGCCTTATTCAAGGTTTCACCGCGTTAATTGTGAGCATATCCATATTGCACACCACGGCATGTGTTCCTTTGATATCTAATGGCAACACTATTTGAAAACCATATCCCACTTCTAATCTCTGTCTGGATAAAGACACCTTCCTGGTAGTTTCTTATCTGCCTCCACTATCCATCCTACAGTATGTGTAGCGTTCTCCTTCCTTCCAATTGGTGGGCTCTATCTATGCATGAGCACGTTTGTGTTCTGTGAAGCAGCTAATGTGAGTTTTCTGTCTATTATGGGTTAAATGTACCTTTTACATAAAATTCTGCATTAATACTACATCTACCTTCTTGGATGTTATTGATAAAAAGTATCCTGTATGTACTAGAACAGCAACCTCTTTGTAGACTAATGTTGGTCTTCAAATACTACTTGTTTATCATTCTGATTAGAGCAAGAATGAAGAAGGTAAGGGGACTTAAAGGGAGTAAACGTGCTTATTACGCTGCAAGACAGCACATCAACCAATAGGTTGTGAGTGCGACGGGTGGGAGTTTGGGGGCCCAACCAGTATTCTTGATCTGTTCATTGGTTTGGTGGAGGGGGCCCCAAAGATGTCCGTGCCCAGGGCCCCAAAAGTGCTTAAGATGGCCCTGGCCATAGAGCACTCTCACACACTTCTGATTCTAAGGCTAACTGCACTGCTATTCTACCATGACTGGGTTTGGCTAGACATCATTGTTTTTCCTGTTCTCCATAATAGGTAGCCACTCAGAATCCACCCTAGGATTGATTCTGAAAATGTATTTTAGCACACATTAACCAAACAAAAGCTCATCATCAGAGACAGAGAGGGACTGGTCGCTACTGCAATGAGTGCGCTATTCAAACAAATGCTCGCCATTTAATTTCTGACATAGAGAGGGACTTCCTGCTATCACATCAAACATATTATTCAAAGGCTCACCAGCCTGTATAGAGAAAGAAACATCCCACTACTGTGGTAGGAATCAGGTGAGCCATGGTTCCACTCACAAGGAGCAGAGGCAGCAGGACCTGAAGTGGAATTCAAAGCATATATCCATATAGCCTATATCCATATAAGACACATAAAAGACCAATTTCTGGGACAAATATAATGGTGTGTCCAAGACAGGTGTCTAGTATGCCATGCAACATATCAAATTAAATTCTAAAATCCAAAGGTTCAATGTTGTTGAAACAGAATCAAAGTGGGATAGCCCAAACCATTGTGTAAAAGTCATATTTGGCATACATATATTCTCATATGCTTAGGCCCATAACTTTGGTAATAACAGAACTACAATACTTTAGACATATGGGGTTGAACATTAAAATAATAATGTAAAGCAAACCGGCTTGCGGCAAACTGAAGAAACAATAGTAATACAGAGTAATACAAAATATCCTCAGTAGGTGATTTCCCAAATTTGAGGCTACATTAATTTAAAAGGCACTTGCCAAGAAATTGTAAAGCCAAGATAGGATGTTGAATTTTTCAGGTCAGAAGTTTGTGTTATTTGTTTTATTTCAATTTGGGTAAATCTGCCCAGTTTTATAAACTGCAGGGAAGATTCTGTCTGTGAGCAAAACATTTAGCAAAAGGCACCAAAGATGCACAATTGCTTTGTCTAATAATTTTATTACAGGAATCAGATCATTATTGTAACTTGCAAATTCAATTGAGTTAATGAAAATTGAACAGTCCTGATCTGACAGAACAGCAACATCTTCCCATAGAAGTATTTCATGGCTAGGTGGCTGGACTTGTTTGTATAAACTACCATCAATATCATTACGATTCATACATCTCCCGCTGTATGTCGAAGTCTAACTCCAAACCAATAGACCTAATCATAAAAGTGTATCACAGTAAAGTAGAAGAATTGGAAAAATATGGAATGGTGTTATGGGGATACGTGAATACCCTGGATCTCCAAATAATAGAGAATCACTTTTTCTTTTAAGTGCTTGGTCTACCTGGCTCAGCATCAAACAATCGGGTGCACATGGAGCTAGATCTCACTCATATTAATAATGATATATCCATTCAACTTATTTTACATTGGATTCGCCTCTAAGGGGAATCAGAAGCAGAACTTACCCAATCAATCATAAAGTCATTATTAGTTAAAGACAAAACATGGAAATCAATGCACATATTCTTTTTTATGTTCCAGACACTTTAGACCAACTTATTGTAAATCAATTAAAAAGGAACATCATTGTCCACACACAAGATGGGAGAGAGATGCTCGAGCTCTCCAAACTATTTAATTGCAATTATTAGGGAATGCTTCATGCAAACATATTTGCTATGGGCATCCCATCCTAATCATAGAACTTCAATTACAAGGGCAAGGTTCAACTACAATTGCATCATCAAGGTGAGGCAAATCGGTACAAAAATCTTGTCCGCTGTGTCAAGGTCCAGAAGAAGATTTGCCCCATTTTCTGTTCTTCTGTCCCCTTTACATGAATATTAAAGTTATGAAACTAAGACCAATACTGAGAGAGTTAGGATATTTTGTCCAGTGTAAGTGTGCCTACTACAGGGATATTCCCTACGTTCGCTATTAATGGACTTAACACAAGCCTTGCATATAAGGAAACAACTACTAGCACTTCAAGAATGTTTTAATAGCTTTTACAGTTGACTTTATTTTACTTGAATCACAGGGAAAGCAATGCATTTTTGGCACAAAATCGCATACAGAATTTGCCATTCATAACAAACTTTTTACAATCGGGTTAGAGAATGTGACTCAAAGACCTGTATGGGAAGGTGGAAACATAAACCAGAGATGAGGGTAGGACAGAATGACATAGGAACTGGATCATGGAGAAAGTGATGAATTAAGGATGATAGCGAGAGAGGAAAACAGGGCGATGCAGTAGCTTAGAGTGCAGAAACGAGAGGAGCATAGGTGCTCAGATGGTGGTAAGGAGGTGAGCTGGATACATTTTAAAGAGCAAGGAGGAGAGTAGGGAATGTGATGAGCAAATAGGTAGGGTGGGATGAGTCCATTGATAGTTTTGAAGATGATGAGAAGAAGTTCATACTTAGCTCTTTGTTTCATAGGTAGTCAGAGGCAGAGGAGGTAGTGGTAAAGTGAGAAAGGTTGAAAAGTGTGTGAGGGTTTTGTCCAGAGGTGAAAATGCATATTTGTGAAGGCAATAGAGGAAACTGCATAGTAGTCAGATCTCGAAAGAACTAAGGAGGAGATTAGCTGTTGAGCAGTTTTGAAAGGAATAAGATTACATATTGTTATGATATTGAGGAGGTTAAGTTTGGTTGCAGTGGCAGATTTGGAGATGAACAGTGAGAATTTCTGTGATGGTTTGAAGATGACACCAAGGATATGAGTCGAAGAAGAGTAAGGGGGGTTGGAAGGAGAGAATAGAAGAAGAGGAGGAGAGGCTAGCAAATAGAGCACTTCAGTCTTAGTGGAGTTGAGCATGAGCGAGTGAGAGACGGTTTGAAATTTGTGGCAACAGCTCAACAGATACGGAGTGAAAGGTGAGAAAGATCTGAGTGTCATCAGCGAAGAGTTGTTCCACATCTAAGGTCATGGAGGATGGCCACCTCTAATGACTGAGTGCTTCCCAGAGGCTGAAATCTGACTTTCGTTTGACTCTGGTGGATATGATTCCACAGATTCCTGCAGTTGTTGTACCTGGACCATTCATGAACTAGCCATAAATGCATGATTGGAATTAGGCTGTAGTAGTCATTATCTGTGAGATCAGCCTGAGGTTTCTTGCTTAAAATACACACCATTCTTCTATTTAATTCTTAAGAGACTAAGCCCTGCTGGAGTGAGTAGTGGGTCAACAGCCATAAATGACTGGTGACCAGTTGGTTGTTTGCCATAGTTTAAAAAGCTATGACAGGGCGGTACTCACGGTGAGCTCTTTACCACAAACAACCTTATTTGAGAAACAACCTGGTGAGGGTAATGAAAAGCTTAATTATGCAAACACCAAATTACTCTCAAAGGCACAAAAAAAACGTACAACTTGGATAGAACATGCATAACGTTATAATCAATGAGTAATAGGACCCTGAATGCCTGGAACTGGCATTTGACACCTGACATTGTTGATGAAACAATTATTCATACAAACACATTTTAACCTGAACAACTTATCCAGCAACCCAGCATGGGGACTCCTAGCATTATTCACCACCTTGCCTACACGTGTTTCAAAGATACAGCGAGTGGATTGACACACAATACTTCATGACAATAAAATGACTATAGAATATTGTCATACATTGGTTGTAAAAGGCTCACACCCTCCATCGTCTTCATCAGGGCATAGGTTTTGGTGCGGCGGTGTGTGTCATGAAGACGGCATGATGTTAATGAAGCTGCCTTCAGGATGTTGATCGCCCCTTTAGTTATTGTCCATGTTCATGTGGTTGTTTTGCTGGAAATTTATACAGGAAACATACTTTTCTGAATAAGAGTCAATCTTGAGATCCCAAGCTGGCAGTGATCTGGCCTGACTGCGCTCGCTGTGATTCCTATGTGGATACCAAAAGCCTGCGCTGCCGCCAACCTGAATGTAGTTGACATTGGGGAGAAACTTGTCAGGGAAGATGCCATATTTTCTCCTACTAGAGGTGAAAATAACGACCAAAGAAGCAGTGGGGTATGATGATCTGATAAACCGTGTTCTAACAAATTCCTGCCAATATGCAGGTACATAGTAGTATACAGTGACATTTGGGGGACCCACTCCGTAGAAGAATTGTACACTTATTTCCAGTAAAACATAACCAGTTTGCTTCTACGCTGTTTATGTTTGTTAACCCTTCGGACTTCATCAGAAAGGAAACTTACATTTGAACCAACATTTCAATGTCAGAAGGCACTGTTTACAGCTTTGGACGGGTCAACGCTTCAGTTGGGTATCTTGTCAGAATACTGTGTGCATAGGTATGTGAAATCCTCTTCGGTTCCACCGATCTTTAAAAATATCTGTGCCTCTGCCTTTAAATAATTTTACCTCTGTGTTGTCCCCCCTGCTGTTTAGTGTAAAAAAAAACATTTTTTATGTGCATTTTACAAGTTTATCAGATAACCAAGAACCAAAGCCATGATTAAAGAAAAAAGTGGAACTCAGTAGTTCCATAAGCAAATACAGAGGGAGCAGACATTTTATTGGTAACTTGCCCAGGTCCAAAGTGCTACTGTGTGGCACAGAGGACTGGGCCTCTCTGTGATTCCTTTCAGATGCATACACATTTAATAATGGCAAATAAAAAAAACATATTGATCTATGTCATAATGCAAAAATATGTTCGGTTTTATTACTGTATGTGCATCAAATAGTATCATGAATACTTTCCAACGGTGTCTCGAAGCATCCTTTGCTGATATAGAAATATGGAAACATTAGTTCGTAGTGGATATGTGCATAAACTACCACTAGGTTTTTCTTCTTGCTGCACTGATATTTGATCATAAACACTAAGGGGCCGATTCATGGAACAAACGTGTGCCGAAAATCTCCGCGCAAGCAGGCGCAAGCGGAAAAAAACAGGCGCACGCGTGCGATTCATGGAAGTCCCTGCACGTGTACACCTCGGGATGTGTGCCAAACCCATGCATGGCACACAAGTCACTGCAACATCCCGAAAGGCGTGCGCGACGCGCACAGTGAAAGCGCACAACCTCGGCGCATACACCAGAAAGTGGGCGGGACACGGGGCGTAACGCGTGGAATGGGGAACAACGCGCAAAAATAAGGGCGTAACTGGGGATGTACTGCAGGGAAGCAGACGGAACGCCCACACGCACTCGAACCACACGTATTCATGGAATCGAATAAGGCAAAGCCACACACAGCCAAAGACACGCACAAGCTGAAACACGTCCGCCACACGAAGGCAGGCGGTAGAGTCCCAGCACATCACAAAAGTGGCAACATACAGCAATTGGGCCTGTGCGAGCGGGGTAGTGTATTTCGGGGCGCGCGGGAAGATACACACGTGATTGAGCGGGGTACGTGTATTTTGGGGGTGCGCGGGAAGTTACACACGCGATTGAGTGGGGTACGTGTATTTTGGGGGCGCGCGGGAAGTTACACACGCGATTGAGCGGGGTACGTGTATTTCAGGGGTGCGCGCGAAGTCACACACTCGATTGAGTGGGGTACGTGTATTTCGGGGGCGCGCGGGAAGTTACAAACGCGATTGAGCGGGGTACGTGTATTTTGGGGGTGCGCGGGAAGTTACACACGCGATTGAGCGGGGTACGTGTATTCCAGGAGTGCGTGGGAAGTTCCACACACGATCTCATCAGGGTACGTGTATTACAGGGGTGCGCCGGGAGCAGCACACGTGAATTGCACGTGTGGGTCCTCCCAGGTGTTCCCTCTACACCCTCCACATCCCCTGCAGGTGGCTCACACCACAGGGGCCTACCCAGCACATGTCCTGCAGACACCCCATCCACCATGGCCATGCCCACCAGCCAACCCACATGTCAACTTGCACTACTGCCCACCAGCGCATGTCCCCCTGCACCCCCAGCCAGCAGGGGCACCCACCACCAGGCCCCCACCCATGTCTCCCACCACCCCCACCACCCAGCAGTGCAGGTGCAGCCTCCACCAGGCCCCACTCATGTCTCACCCCACCACCCCCACCCCCCATCACTGTGGGGCACCTCCCACCAGGCCCCCACCCATGTCTCCCAGCACCCCCACCGCCCCAGCCAACAGGGGCAGCCTCCACCAGGCCCCCACCCATGTCTCCCACCACTCCCACCCCCCAGCAGTGCAGGGGCAGCCTACACCAGGCCCCCACCCATGTCGACCACCACCCCCACCCCCCAGCCACCAGGGGCAGCCTCCACCAGGCCCCCACCCATGTCTCCCACCACCCCCACCCCCCAGCAGTGCAGGGGCACCCACCACCAGGCCCCCACCCATGTCTCCCAGCACCCCCACCCCCCAGCCACCAGGGGCAGCCTCCACCATGCCCCCACCCATGTCTCCCAGCACCCCCACCCCCTCGCCACCAGGGGAAGCCTCCACCAGGCCCCCACCCATGTCTCCCACCACCCCCACCCCCAGCAGTGCAGGGGCAGCCTCCACCAGGCCCCCACCCATGTCTCCCACCACCCCCAACCCCCAGCACTGTGGGGCACCTGCCAGCAGGCCCCCACCCATGTCCAACTCATGTTCCCCACCACCCCCACCCCCCAGCACTGTGGGGCACCTCCCAGCAGGCCCCCACCCATGTCTCCCAGCACCCCCACCCCCCAGCCACCAGGGGCAGCCTCCACCAGGCCCCCACCCATGTCTCCCACCACCACCATCCCCCAGCAGTGCAGGGGCAGCCTCCACCAGGCCCCCACCCATGTCGACCACCAACCCCCACCCCCCAGCCACCAGGGGCAGCCTCCACCAGGCCCCCACCCATGTCTCCCACCACCCCCACCCCCCAGCAGTGCAGGGGCACCCACCACCAGGCCCCCACCCATGTCGATCACCACCCCCACCCCCCAGCCACCAGGGGCAGCCTCCACCAGGCCCCCACCCATGTCTCCCACCACCCCCACCCCCCCAGCACTGTGGGGCACCCACCACCAGGCCCCCACCCACGTCTCCCAGCACCCCCACCCCCCAGCAGTGCAGGGGTAGCCTCTGCCAGGCCCACACCCATGTCTCCGAGCACCCCCACCTCCCAGCACTGTGGGGCACCTGCCAGCAGGCCCCCACCCATGTCCAACTCATGTTCCCCACCACCCCCACCCCCCAGCACTGTGGGGCACCTGCCAGCAGGCCCCCACCCATGTCCAACTCATGTCTCCCACCACCCCCACCCCCAGCACTGTGGGGCACCTGCCAGCAGGCCCCCACCCATGTCCAACTCATGTTCCCCACCACCCCACCCCCCAGCACTGTGGGGCACCTGCCAGCAGGCCCCCACCCATGTCCAACTCATGTTCCCCACCACCCCCACCCCCCAGCACTGTGGGGCACCTGCCAGCAGGCCCCCACCCATGTCCAACTCATGTCTCCCACCACCCCCACCCCCCAGCACTGTGGGGCACCTGCCAGCAGGCCCCCACCCATGTCCAACTCATGTTCCCCACCACCTCCACCCCCCAGCAGTGCAGGGGCACCCACCACCAGGCCCCCACCCATGTCTCCCAGCACCCCCACCCCCAGCACTGTGGGGCACCTGCCAGCAGGCCCCCACCCATGTCCAACTCATGTTCCCCACCACCCCCACACCCCAGCACTGTGGGGCACCTCCCAGCAGGCCCCCACCCATGTCTCCCAGCACCCCCACCCCCCAGCCACCAGGGGCAGCCTCCACCAGGCCCCCACCCATGTCTCCCACCTCCCCCAACCCCCAGCAGTGCACGGGCAGCCTCCACCAGGCCCCCACCCATGTCGACCACCACCCCCACCCCCAGCCACCAGGGGCAGCCTCCACCAGGCCCCCACCCATGTCTCCCACCACCCCCACCCCCCAGCAGTGCAGGGGCACCCACCACCAGGCCCCCACCCATGTCTCCCAGCACTTCCACCCCCCAGCCACCAGGGGCAGCCTCCACCAGGCTCCCACCCATGTCTCCCAGCACCCCCACCCCCCGGCCACCAGGGGCAGCCTCCACCAGGCCCCCACCCATGTCTCCCACCACCCCCACCCCCCAGCCACCAGGGGCAGCCTCCACCAGGCCCCCACCCATGTCTCCCACCACCCCCACCCCCCAGCAGTGCAGGGGCAGCCTCCACCAGGCCCCCACCCATGTCTCCCACCACCCCCACCCCCCAGCACTGTGGGGCACCTGCCAGCAGGCCCCCACCCATGTCCAACTCATGTTCCCCACCACCCCAACCCCCCAGCAATGTGGGGCACCTGCCAGCAGGCCCCCACCCATGTCCAACTCATGTTCCCCACCACCCCCACCCCCCAGCACTGTGGGGCACTTGCCAGCAGGCCCCCACCCATGTGCAACTCATGTTCCCCAGCCAACATGTCATCACAATCTAGATCCCTGGTCCCTATGGTCAGCCTCCAAATGCAAAACACCCACCCTAGTATTGCATCCACCCACTCATAATTTGCAATTACATCACAGAACACCAATTGCAAGTTCCGAAACAAACACATTTCCCTCACATACACCCAATGGGTGTCAGTGAATCTCAAAACACATATCATGAAATCCATGAAACCAATGAGATATCACACATTGAAGTTCACCAAAAAAAATATGTATTAAAGGAAACATAAATAGAATAAAAAATGAAGAAACAGAAATGTGAATGTACAAAAATGAAAAGAAGCATGTCCGTTAAAAAAAGCAAAACCAAAAATAAAATTCCAAAGTAATGTTGTCCAAAGTCAATGTCCACAAAACAAAATCCAATGGGAAATAAAAAAGAAAGCCATTGTTCCATGGTTAAAAAGTGAAAAAAAAATACAATCCAACTGTGAACTATGTACATGGGAACAAGCCAGGGTCCATTATCCCAACAAAATAAAGGAAACCTATCTAACTACACTAACTAATAAAAAAAACTATATACAAAAATGTGGCCAATGTCCGAAAGGTCCAAATAAAATAAAAACAAAAATGAAACCTAAAACTACCTACATAACTATGTACAAGGGCAGCGGGCTAGTTTCACGGCTCACTTGTGGATGTCCCGGGCCAGGGCATCATCGAACTCCTCCTCAATGTCCCAGAGGCGGTCCTCCTCCATGGCCCCGAGGGTCCGCAGGGCCGTCGACGTCTCCACCTCCAAACCCCTGCGGATTGCCTCGAGACACTCGGCCCGCCTCAGGGCCCTCCGCATGGAGTTCTCCGCCCTGACCATTGTGAGCCGTGCCTCTTCCGCCCGCTGCCGCTCCGCATCTATGGCGTGGCCCAACCGCTGCCACACGGAAGACACTCTCTGTCCTGGGTCCTCCTGCCCTCCGGCCGATGCCTGCCCCTCCAATGTTGAAGGCCCGGAGCCTTCATGGCTCCCACCACGTTGCTGTTGCTGCTGTGCCTCTGCCCTTGCACTGCCTCCTGCTGCCTGCACATCCTCCGCCGGCTGGGGTGCTGTCGTAGATGTGGCCACCCCTGCTGGACGTCCGACTCCCGACTGTGGCAGGGATGCCTCCTCCACCAGCCTGGCCGCACCGTCAGAGGCAGCTCCACAGGGCACCCAGGTGACTGATGGGTGGGAAGATGGCACAGAGGACGACTGGCGCGTAGGGGGTCCAGTTGAGGAGGGGGTCGTAGCAAGCCCCATCAGATGGAGGAATCCGGCCTGGGTGACCTGTCCCAGCAGGCTGACGTGGTCAACGAGCCATTCAAGATGACGTGCAGTCTCTTCATGAAAAGACTGCAGGTCACCTCGCATGGCCCATTGACGCAACGCCACACCAGCCAGGACAGGCTCAACCCGGACCTGGATAGCCACGTCCGCAGGCAGATGAAGGCCAGTTGACGTGAGCTCATCCCCTGCCTGAAAACGGGTCTGGAGGTAGGCATCCCTGCTGGTGCAAGATGATGCAGGGACAGGATCAGGGACAGGATTGCACACAGGCACCTCCGCGGCGGCCTGTGCTGACTCCTGTCCCTGGTCTTGCACTGCACCACTAGCACCAGTGGGATCCCCACCTCCAGACCCCGTCTCTGCTGCTTGCACGGCCTCTTCCTCCACCAAACCCCCCACCAACCTGGATGACTCCGTGCCATCTCCCCCTGTTGGGACCTGTGGGGTCCCAGCTGCCCCTTCTGCTGCCGAAGAGTCCAACTCCAACCTCTGCCTCTTGGACCTCCCCCCGGCAGCTGCGGCCTGGGATGCGGCACCGGACTCCTCACTCCCCGACGAGATGACAACATGGGAGGGGAGCTGGGCCTTGCGTCTCCGGCTGGCGGTGGGATCCCCGCCGCTGTGCTCCACAGCACCTTCTCCGCCCTCTTCATCAGTTGACGCTGCAGACAGGGAGAAACAAAACACAGGCATCAGGGCACTGTACAATGGACACATACACACATGACAGTTGTACATGAGTGGCATTGGCAAACCTCAGACATGTCATCACAACCACCAACACACATGTCATTACAACTCGCACACATGATCCATACCACAGCCATATCGCAACTGCCACCACCATCCATACACATACAACAGCATGAGCAGCCAAATGTGAGCCAGACATCACATGCAACACAGGAAGTGCACCACACATGTACACACACCACCACACTTGCATGCATGTGTACACCTCTGCCATGTGTCGCAGTGTTCAGACGGGCATCCATGTCACATCTGCCAATCAGGCTTCCACATACCGCTGTCACATGCATCCATGTTGCATCACTGTTGCACCCTTGTCAAATACACACACATGCACATGTACACAGTGCTGATACATGCAGCCAAAAACAACATACATGCGTGATATCACGGACATGTCTACTCACATACACATTCATCCAAACATGTGTGCCCACACAACTGCATTTGGCATGCAAGCCTACACACACAAGCACCATCCATGTCTCACACATTATAGCCCTCGCATGTGTCAGCCCCACGGCCCTGTACACCCCCACCCATACTCGACCCCATACAAACAGATGTGCAACCTGCACACTACTGAATAATCACCACACGCACTGCTCACAATCAGGATGCATGTACACTCACCGCTCGACTCCAGACGGGTCTGCTTCTCAAGGACCTGGACGTGGAGCGCTGGGGATATGCGTTCCAGGACCCTCATCTGTTCTTCCGACAAGTGGCCCCGGCGCCCCTTGGCATCCGCTGCCTTCAAGAGGCGCCGGGCCTTGTTCAGGGTCCTGGACCTGAAGTCCTCCCAGCGCTTCTTGACATGTTGTAAGTCGCGGACTGCCACCCCCTCCGCGTTGATGGCAGTCACGATGTCAGTCCAGATCCGAGTCCGTCCTTCCTTGTCGGCGCGGGAACTTCCGAAGAGGGCATCATACTGCCCCAGGACTTGCTCCACCAGGACACCAACTTTGGTGGCACTGAAGCTGGTGCCCCTCTGCCTCTCTGGCCAGGGGTTGTCAGTGGTCACAGATGGTGTTTGCCCCGACATGACAACCCCAGAGGCAGGAGTGGGTGGGCAACTGGGTCCTGGGGCTGGGCTGTGGAGCGATGGAATCCCAGTCAGGAGTCTTCGGTTCCAGCAGGGGTGGTCACAGCAACAGCACCCCTGGCTGATGTGCAAGCAGCAAATGGCAGGGCACGTGGGCAGCAGGCAGTCAGGCAGCAGCAGATGGCAGGTGGGAGCGTGCTCGGGGCTCTGGGGGGCAGTAGTTCGGCCTTCTGGGCAGGAGCGTGGTCTTCCGTGTGCTTACGCGTGGCCAGCTTGATACGGAGTGATTTGGCACGTGAAAAATCTGCACGTCAGCGTGTAATTCGAGGAAAGGCCCTTAGCACGTAAGCGCGTCTGCACGCATACGCATTTTCATTTGACAGAAGGCCCCTCAAGCGCAAGTGCCCCTGTGACGTGACAGACGTGCATGGGCATTTCAGCGCGCATGAAAAACTGCACGTCCGCGTGTAATACGAGGAAAGGGCCCATGCGCGTAAGCGCGCATGGAAAACTGCACGTCCGCGTGTAATACGAGGAAAGGCCCTTAGCGCGTCTGCACGGCAGCACGCATATGCGATTTCATTGGACCAAAGGCCCTTAGCGCGTGAACGCGTCTGTGACGTGACACGCGCAGGTGTTTCCCTTATTGCACGTGATGACAGAACACACGTGGATTTCCACCAATCGTGTGTGAAAGTTCCCGGCACCCCGGAACACACGTACCCAGGCTAATCGCGTGTGGAACTTCCCACGCACCCCGAAACACACGTACCCAGGCCAATTGCGTGTACGCGCACTCCCCTCCGATCACACGCGATGACACTTGGACCGTATCCGAATACGGGAAACCCGCGCACAGCAAAAGATGTGCACAGGCGTCAACGCGTCCGCCCACACGAAGGCAGGCGGAGCCGTCCCCGCGCACAAACAACAAACACGTATATACAGCTACGATGAATGCCCCATTTGTCGCTGCACTGATCGTGGGACACCGCAGGAGGAGGAGAATAGCCAGGGCACGCATTTTCACACCACGGACAAGCCTTTTTGGGATGCCTGATGACCAGGTCTATGGCAGGTATAGGTTTCCACCCCATATCATCCTAGACCTGGTAAGGGAGTGGGAAGATGACCTCACATCCCCCACCCTTTGCTCCCAAGCATTGAGCCCCTTGGAGAAGCTGCTCAATGTCCTGCATTTTTTGGCCACTGGGTCATTTCAGCGGACCACTGCCACAGTGGGGGGGTCTCACAGGCCACGCAGTCACGCTGCCTACACCAGGTACTGGCAATCATGACAGCGTGCCCCTCAGTTCGCAGGCACATATACATGCCCAGAACACCCGCAGAAAGGCAGGCCGTTATCCTGGATTTTTTCAGGGTAGCACACTTCCCCAAAGTGCTCGTGCCATAGATTGCACCCATGTGGCCCTACGTCCACCTAGGGCCATTGAGCACATCTACCGAAACCGCAAGCACTGGCATTCCATCAATGTACAGGTGGTATGTGATGCAAAGGGAATCATCACCTCTGTCTATGCAAACAACCCTGGCTCCACCCATGACAGTTTCATATACAGAATGACCGCCCTGAGCCGGGCCCTGGAAGCTGGGCAGCATGGCGACACATGGCTCCTAGGTCAGTACAAATGCCCTTGCACATGCATGCAAGTCACACACAGACAAATATCCAAACCCTAATAATCTCTACTATTATCACCTCCCCAGGGGACAGTGCCTACCCTCTGAGCAACCACATGATGACGCCAATCCGGAACCCCACCACACCACCCCAGGTAAGATACAACGCCGCCCATATTGCAACCAGGGGCATAGTGGAGCGCACATTCGGAGTGTTCAAGTCACGTTTCCGCTCCCTTGACCGCTCTGGTGGGCAACTACTCTATGCACCACCAGTAGTGTGCAGGATCATTGTGGCAGCATGTGTCCTGCACAATGTTGCAACACGGCAGGGCGTCCCGGTGGACATGGTGGTGCCCCCACATCCCCAACCACAGGCACAGGCGCGGCCCATGGGAGGGGACAGGGCACGTGGCGAGGAAGCCCGGACCCAGCTTGTGGCCACATTTTTCACCTAAACTCCCACCCCTTCGGAGTGCACACAGGCCTGGCACATACCAGGTGACAATCGATGATGACAAAGAGACAGTCAACTGTCACAACCCTACCACCCTGAGATAGTTGCCATGGAAGTGCCACATCATCTGCATCCCTAGCTACTTAAACACAAGCTATCCTTTGTGACCAAAAGGCACACATATGACATATGACATGATATGGGCCATACACAAGTATTCCAAGGCGCAATGAGGCAGGGAGGGGGGAACAAGGGAACACAGAGAACGGTACTACTAGGCCAGGTGTCATTGAGATCGTGCAAGTGCAGGGGTAGGGGGAATGGGAAAAGTGCAAGGGGAAGGGTGGGGGGGAGTCCAGTACAGGGGAAGTAGCCCAAAATAATAATACATAGGTCGCCTGGTGGCAACTACAAAGGTAAGTGCAGACAAGTGCTGGGAAGGGAGGGCTGTAGGGATAGAGAGACAGTACTGCAGTGCAGGGGTTGCCAGGGAGGCAGTGCAAGTGGAGAGTGGCTGGGCCAGGGACCGAGGTCAGTGAGAGTGGCCCAGTTGCAGCTCCTGTGCAGTTCCAGTGGACAATTCTGCAAGGGAGAGGCAGAGAGTAAGCAGAAGCAAAGAGGAAGGTCTTGAGGTGCTTCCAGAGCTGGAGATGGTTCACCTCAAGTTCAAGGCAGGCCGGAAGTCTGTTCAAAGGGGGGGGCCCTGCTGCGGAGAGAAATCTACCCCAGCTAGTTGCTCTGAGAAGCGGATGACCCGGACATGCAAGGTGTGCATCACACACACCTGCAAAACAGGCCATGGCCATCACTGTCATGTCACTCAAACCCTCCCAAACATCAACATGACACGGCAAGCAATACCCATACACATTGCCATGTCCTAAATGTACAGTGGCATCGGACACTGCTGCCTGACTCGGAATCAGATGAAATGACAGACCAACAAAATCTCCCATCCAAAATAAGTAATTTCCAAATGCATTACAACAGTCGTAGACGTAACATCACAATGAATGCCTGTCTACATGCACATTATGCATTGGAAAATCAACACTGCAGCTCATGTGTGCAGTGTCCTACTCCTGCATCACACTGCTCAGCGCACAGCACAGTGAACAGCCATTGTGTGTGATGCACACCCTGAGCATCACATCTAAGTGACAGACCACGTCAAACATCAAATTAGGTATGTACTGGATCCATGATCGGTCACAGAACATGTGCTGCCGGGACACAGTGGGCACCAGAAGGCAAACAGTGTACACGTGGATATGCAAGGGTGGGAGTACATGTAGTGCATCAGAGTGCAAGTGTGTGGTTCTGCAAGGACATGCACTCCACATATGCATGTGCACTCAAGTGACCATCAATGTTCCCTACACATCACATGTGAACATCCACCATGTGTACACCCCAGCATGTCAAACCACAACTATCCCCTCGCACCTGAAAGGAAAACACAACACATGAACAGGCATTGATCAGAAGAACACAACATGTACATAGGATACCACCATTACTATGTCAGAGTTCCCATCACAATGCAGGGCAAGGCAACTATCAACAACAACCCCCCCCTCACAAATGACCATGACCCACTGAACAACTGCACCTGGGTCATGGAGCCTCCAAACCTCAATTACACCTGGCCACAGGATCACCTTTACCCTTCGTCACCATCTCCCACCTTGTGTGTAAAAAGATGCCTGAACCCTCAGAATCCACACTCATTTCCAAAATCACAAAATCCAAGGCATAAAAACGAACCCGAACACCCTCCAGTAGATGACTTGACGTAGCAGTACCTCACAAAGGCCAAGTACTACCACAATGATGCAACAACCAAGGTAGCACAGCAAAACAATGTCACGACAGGATGTGAGACATGTGTGGTACATGACATAGGATGATGCACCATGAATGGATGTGTACTGTCACAGGTCCCCTGTACAGGCACGGGAGTGTCACGAAACAACCACCCCCACCATGTCCCGGGTGCCTGCAAGGTCAAACTCACACAGGCCCCTGAGACCCTGGTGGGGAATGAGGTTCAGGGATATGCAGTCGGGACAGGTGTTGACACACTGGATGACTGGAATGAGTGGCAGGAGAGGGGAGGAGGAATGACACATGAAAGTAGGGAATGCACGAAAATGTACAACCTGCATGAACACATACACAATCCAAACAAACTTGGACATCATTGTCATGGCCTTCTGTAGTCCAGGCTCAGGAGTGGTACGAACCAACCACCCCCTCTAGGGTTTTGGCGTCTGCAAGTTCGGGGCTTACACAGGCATCCGCAACCACAGTGGGGAAAGAGGGTCAGGGAACGTTGCTTGGATAGGCACAGGAAGCAGGAACACCGGGTAGAGGGTACAGGTTTCAAAATTGCATAGGATCACGGGTGATTAGGGAGAAAAAAACATACCAAATTGAACCACACATACATCCATGCATCAGTACACTCCCCAGCAAGCCTATGCAGAGCAGTTCGTAAGAAAAACAACAAGACACTTAGCTCTGGTTTTGAGTGCTGGCCTCCTGCCTGCGCACTCTCAGGTCCGGTTACAGGAGAACAACAATGCTGCAAAGAGAGCCACAGTCAACAAGCTGTACGTGCCAATTACACAAAAACACAACACCAAACATGCCCCATAGCAACAAACTACTCTACAAATAGACAATTTGTGGTCGATGCTTCGTACCCATATATAACATCACCCCTGTGACGGGTCATACACAGTCAATGCAGTAAGTCAGCCGCTGGTGGGTGCGTGGCAAATGGAACACCAATGTGTCACAATTCACACAACATGCAATGTTCCCTGGGTAAGCAGACAGACCAATATAGCAAGCCATGACTACAGAGCAAGTTACGTACCACCATGACCGAAACAAAGTTGGCAGTGCATTTATCATGAAGTACGTGGAAAAGACATGCACTGCACCCGAGTATGTCCCTTGCTGTATGTCCCTGTGAGCTGCCCCTTTCCATGTCTCGGAAGGCTACATGGTTGATACAAGTGCCTCAATGGACCTTGGTGTACCGGAGGGTATGTGCCACTGCCCCTGCATGTGTCCAAGACAACCCTACTATCAAGCTGCATTGTGTGCTTCAACACCAATATTCGTCTAAGCTCACCCTCAGTGCTGTGACTAAGCCTGCATGTGCAACTCGCCTGGTGCAAGCTTTGCTGTGTCGTGGCCGCCCTGTGATGCTCACCTTGCCTGGCGTTCCTTGTAACATGTCAGCAGTTCTAGGATGTGGGTCTGCAATCACTGTGCCTCTGCTTGTGCACCAACCGGTTCAGAATTCCGTCATCCAATGGGCCATGTCTGCTGGCAAAGGTGCTCTGGAGGCTCATCCCCCTGCAGAAAGGGTATGAAACACATGATTAATGCTTCAAAGTCATCTGTGTGTGTCTCATCAGGCATATCATTACTTGACCATGTCAGAGAGTCACATCACAAATCACACCATCAGTCCATCTTTCACCTCCAAAGTGTGGAACACTATCTACAGCATGAATTGCAACAAGCACATGTACAGGAAAGATATGAAACATACTACACAATGCATAGCAATCAATGTCCACATTAATCATGACACACCCCATCTAGCAAAAGCTGAACAGTGGACAATGACACCTAAATCATCCCCACTAGGGGTGTCAACATAAGTCACACAGCACCAGACATGCCACAGATATGACAGTCCAAAGCCCTTGTGTAAAATGCTGTAACACCGAACCATCTTTGCGAGCCCATTGATAAGGGAGGCAGGAGTGGCATATGTGAGTCAAGGACCCCAAGCAGCAAACACATACACAAGACAACCATGAAGGGCCCAGCTGGAACAGACAGTGGATGCCTTCAAAAGCCACAAAGCACCGCACCGTCACATGAAAGCACAATAGACTAGCAATTTTAAACTAACTCAACTATTAACTAATTACACTAACTATGGAAAACCTACATTACCTATTTAAACTAACTATCAAACAGAAACTTAACTAACTAAACTAAAAAAAAAATCAAAAATGGCCACATACGACCCGGGGGGAGGGGAGGCACCCAGGAGGGGGGAGGTACAGGGTGCTGCTCAACATCCACATGCGATGATGCTGAGCCAAAAAAAAAATCCTCCATGGGCTCAACGCCTGCACAGCACGACCTATGTGGGAGATAGATGGTCGTCCGAGTCTGGCTCATCCTGGAAAGGAGGATGTGGCACAGTAGCCTGGCCACGCCTAGCCGCAGCTTGCCCCTCATCGGCAGCAAGTCTGCCGGACGGGTGAGCCTGGTTCTGTGTGGCGATGTGACGTAGGTCTGCATGCAGAACCTCACGTGATACACGTGCTTCCTCTTGCAAGGTAGCACGTGTAACACGGAGTTCCTCCTGCAAGGCCTGGCTGGACAACCGCTGCACCTCCCGGCAAGCCTGTAGCTCAGCTGAGATGGGACGCTCAAGCTGTGCAAACCTCTCCTCTGCCTGCTGCCTCTGGGACATCATAAGGACACCCAGAGTGGATCTGAGGGAAGCATACTCCTCCCTCAGGGCATCCATGTGCGCCTCTGCGTGAGCAGCAATTGCTTGACGCAGAGACGACATTTCAGCCTGGCGTGCCTTGTCTGAGGCCGCCATGCCCAGCCTGAGCGAGCGGGCCGTGGACCGTGCCGCCTGCTGCTGGAGAAGCACCTGCCTAGCAGGGGGGAGCACAGATCGGGCCACACGCTCCATACTCTCAGCGATGTTCTCCATTGCTGCCCACTGCCGTTCAGAATTGGCAGTCATGTCTTGCTCCCACTCAGTATACAGCGGTTGCGCGCGGTGACCGCGTTGCCGGGCTTGACCCCTGCGGGACCCAAGGACCGGGGGTCCTCACTGTGTTGGCACCGCCTGCCGCTGCACGACTACATGCCCCCGTCGACGTGATGTCCCAGGCACATCAGTGACTGGTGTGGAGGGTGACCCTGTGTCCCGATCCACCACGGGCGGAGGAACCAAGACTGTCTGATCCCTCAGTGCAGGTGTCGCAGACAGAGGAGTGTCCACATCAGAATCACTCACCCCTGACACATGGACTTGATGCTCATCCAACTCAACATGGACATCAGAGTCGTCATCAAGGCTGGACTCATAGGCAGCCAGAGACAAGATGGACTGCAGCACTTGGGGGTTTTCGTGGCCTACCACCCCACGACCCCCACTAGTGCCGGGTTGATGTGGTGTTACCAACCCTGTGTCTGGCATGACAACACCATCCTCCGCCTCCATTGCGTCATCACCTGAAAAATAGAGAGAAAAAGGTCAATACACATGTCAGAAGCACACGACACACACACACACCGACAGCAAAGGCATCCGGCAGACATGTGACACACAACATATGACCTGGCATGCATGCTGGGTCTACTTTGAATAGCTTCTGTGATCAGACCTGTTGAAAGGTGGCAGTTTCCATGGAAGTGGGTCTATGCAGTGCAGAAAATGTGTACACCACTCACTACCTACATGTACAAGCACTACATGGTGTGTGCCAGGAAATGTGAAGGCAGTGCAATGTCAAATTCAGACATCACGTGCATTGTGCATTCAATGTGTACCATGTCTAGAAGCAAAGCACCCCTCCACCCCAGTACCAAAGCAGGGATGCCTAGCATGGTATCAAAAGGCTGACCATACACCTGTGTATTGACAGGCAGTGTTGACTGGCATCAACAGCTTAATGTGATTCAAATTTCAACACTGCAAATGATGCTGGGACAGTGGGCAGGACACATGATGGAAACTCCGGAGGCCGCCCACGTGTGAAGAAGACACAACAAGAGTTGGACAGAGTCATTGGCCATTGAACAGGCTGAGGCCTGTGAGCCACACAGATTGTCAGAGCCTAAACATGTGTGCAACGCAGGACTCAGCCACAGTTGACATGGGAAGGCTGATGAGATGGCAGGCAATGTATGTAACCAAGGACTTATATTACAGTGATCATCCAGTCAAGGACACATAGGGGCATGCATGCAATGCACATGGAGCATGAAGGGACACTCATGTCCCTGCGGGACATCTGACCCATGCACAGTACAAGTGAGATACCCTGCATCGAGTACTAAGGCTGTACCACACGGCATATGTCTGGCAGATTCTACGCTGGAAGTTAGCATCTACACAGGACACATGAACAAGAAAGTACACATTGGCAAGATTGAAGCAGACCAGTGCAAAGGTGGAACTGGGGTGCAGAGTGGCGGAGGAGGGGCAAGGGAGCATGCCTACATGAAGTCCCGCATGCAGGCAGAGGAGACATGCATGACGGTAGCATTGCATTACTTACACATCAGAACCATGTACACATCACATGTAGCAGCAATCATGCACAACACATCCCACAAGTGAAACACACACGTCCTCAACAAACACGCATCAACACTCACTGGACTGGGCATCAAAGTCCAGCATCTCTCCCACTCCTTCGACCAATTCAGGTGGTATGAACTCCGCAACGAGAGCCTCATGCGGAGTGAGTTCTTCCTCCTCTGGTGCAGGCCCACCGCCAGTCACCAGAGTCAAGTTGTAATTTGAGGCACGCTTGGCCTTAGTGCTGCGCTTGATGTCATTCCAATGCTTTTTGCACTCCTGCGCCGTGTGCACCTCATGGCCGAATGAACTGACATGTTCCGCAACATGCTTCCAGTGGGTGTCACGTTGGGCAGCCGTATTCTGACTATTGGCACCCACTAGCATGTCACAGCTGTGGCCCCGCACGTAGTCCACGAGGAAGTCCAGTTCCTGCTTACAGAAAGGCTTCTTCCTCGACGTGCAGGAGGTCGTGGCTGTGTGTGGGGTCCCAGCCTGTGCTGCAGGTGCAACCTTCCTCCTCTTGGACTGTGGCACAGACCCTGGCTGGCTAATGCCGCCCTGACCAGTATGGCCAGAGGGTTCGGTGGATTGAGCCAAGGGAGTGGCAGGTGGAGGGATGACCAAAGGCCTGACTTGTGTCAGTGGCAGCTGGGTGCCCACTAATGGACCCTGCGCAGCAACATCAGCTGTGGCAGGGTCATTGACCGCAACGGTCCTGGTTGGCAGACTCACAACCGGGGTGCTGTTGGGTGCATCTGCCCCTGCACTTGCCAACATCCGGCTGTTCGGGGCAGCAGATGACATGACTGCCCCAGGGACACGTGTCTTGGTCTGAGCAGCCTGGCCAGCCCCTATGGTTTCCCCCCTGGCCTGTTGGAGATCTACCAAGGGCTCTTCAAGTGCCAACGCATCCTGCGCTGGCAGACCCTGAGCCTGGGTGGCGGTGTCCACAGCTGCACCTGCAGCTACCACTACCCTTGGGCCCGTGGCAGTCGATGGAACGGACTGCCGGGTCATATGGGTGCCAGTGCCAGATGCAGGAGCTGCATCCCCCGGAACCACAGGGGGTGGTGGCATGGCTGCACCGACACATGGCACAACATTGTGCTCAAGTGGCGCACCCCTGCCTCTTCCCCCTCTGTGGCTGCCCTGGACACCCTGGAGTCCCCCTACTCCCTGGTCACCATGGCCACGTCCCCGGCCATGCCCGCCACGAGGAGTACGCCCAGCTGAGGCGCCCCTCAACTTTGGTGGCCTCCCAACCATGGCACAGATGTAGTAGTGCTGGCACAGATGGAGTGGTGCCAATGGGAGGTGTACACCACAATTGACCTGGGCAATTGGGGTGAAGGGGGTGGGAAGCAAGATGTTAACAGCCCCCCTGCACCTGCAAGGCTGTATGTGACCCCGGTGATGTGGTGACGGGTCACGCAATGCTCAGGCACCCCAAAACTGCAGTAAAACCGTGCACGCAACCCTGCAGCCTACGTGCGTGGATTCAACCTCCTGCAGTACGCTGTGGCACCCAGTAACACGAATAACGCGTACGCGTGGGACACGCAGGCTACTATGACATCGAAAATGGGAGCGATACACAGGGGCACGCGCAGTGGGAAAAAGAGCGTGTGCGACTCACCGTCTGACTAGCGCGATGCAGAAAAACACGCGTAGCCAATACCCCTGCCAAAAGAAGAGATACGTCCTTGATAGCTGTGAAGTTGTGATGGCGTGCGAAACAACAGGAAACAGCAACACACGTAGGTCTCCACGAAAGGCACGTACAGCGAACTGCTGGGCCCGTTCACCTTTAACCCGTGCTGAGGGAAACGCATGCGCGCGTCACGTCACTTACGCGCATGGGCCCTTTCCTCGTATTACATGCGGATGTGCAGTTTTTCACGCCCGCTCACGCGCTAAGGGCCTTTGGTCCAATGAAATCGCATATGCGTGCTGCCGTGCATACGCACTAAGGGCCTTTCCTCGTATTACACGCGGATGTGCAGTTTTCCACGTGCGCTTATGCGCATGGGCCCTTTCCTTGTATTACACGCGGACGTGCAGTTTTTCACGCACGCTGAAATGCCCATGCACGTCTGTCACGTCACAGGGGCGCTTGCGCTTGAGGGGCCTTCTGTCCAATGAAAATGCGTATGCGTGCAGACGAGCTTACGCGCTAAGGGCCTTTCCTCGAATTACACGCTGACGTGCAGATTTTTCACGTGCCAAATCACTCCGTATCAAGCTGGCCACGCGTAAGCACACGGAAGAACACGCTCCTGCCCAGAAGGTCGAACTACTGCCCCCCAGAGCCCCGAGCACGCTCCCACCTGCCATCTGCTGCTGCCTGACTGCCTGCTGCCCACGTGCCCTGCCATTTGCTGCCTGCACATCAGCCAGGGGTGCTGTTGCTGTGACCACCCCTGCTGGAACCGAAGACTCCCGACTGGGATTCCATCACTCCACAGCCCAGCCCCAGGACCCAGTTGCCCACCCACTCCTGCCTCTGGGGTTGTCATGTCGGGGCAAACACCATCTGTGACCACTGACAACCCCCGGCCAGAGAGGCAGAGGGGCACCAGCTTCAGTGCCACCGAAGTTGGTGTCCTGGTGGAGCAAGTCCTGGGGCAGTATGATGCCCTCTTCGGAAGTTCCCGCGCCGACAAGGAAGGACGGACTTGGATCTGAACTGACATTGTGACTGCCATCAACGCGGAGGGGGTGGCAGTCCGCGACTTACAACATGTCAAGAAGCGCTGGGAGGACTTCAGGTCCAGGACCCTGAACAAGGCCCGGCGCCTCTTGAAGGCAGCGGATGCCAAGGGGCGCCGGGGCCACTTGTCGGAAGAACAGATGAGGGTCCTGGAACGCATATCCCCAGCACTCCACGTCCAGGTCCTTGAGAAGCAGACCCGTCTGGAGTCGAGCGGTGAGTGTACATGCATCCTGATTGTGAGCAGTGCGTGTGGTGATTATTCAGTAGTGTGCAGGTTGCACATCTGTTTGTATGGGGTCGAGTATGGGTGGGGGTGTACAGGGCCGTGGGGCTGACACATGCGAGGTCTGTAATGTGTGAGACATGGATGGTGCTTGTGTGTGTAGGCTTGCATGCCAAATGCAGTTGTGTGGGCACACATGTTTGGATGAATGTGTATGTGAGTAGACATGTCCGTGATGTCACAAATGTATGTTGTTTTTGGCTGCATGTATCAGCACTGTATACATGTGCATGTGTGTGTATTTGACAAGGGTGCAACAGTGATGCAACATGGATGCATGTGACAGCGGTATGTGGAAGCCTGATTGGCAGATGTGACATGGATGCCCGTCTGAACACTGCAACACTTGGCAGAGGTGTACACATGCATGCAAGTGTGGTGGTGTGTGTACATGTGTGGTGCACTTCCTGTGTTGCATGTGATGTCTGGCTCACCTTTGGCTGCTCATGCTGTTGTATGTGTATGGATGGTGGTGGCAGTTGCGATATGACTGTGGTATGGCTCATGTGTGCGAGTTGTAATGACATGTGTGTTGGGGATTGTGATGACATGTCTGAGGTTTGCCAATGCCACTCATGTACAACTGTCATGTGTGTATGTGTCCATTGTACAGTGCCCTGATGCCTGTGTTTTGTTTCTCTCTGTCTGCAACGTCAACTGATGAAGAGGGCGGAGAAGGTGCTGTGGAGCACAGCGGCGGGGATCCCACCGCCAGCCGGAGACGCAAGACCCGGCTCCCCTCCCATGTTGTCATCTCGTCGGGGAGTGAGGAGTCCGGTGCCGCGTCCCAGGCCGCAGCTGCCGGGGGGAGGTCCAAGAGGCGGAGGTTGGAGTTGGACTCCTCGGTAGCAGAAGGGGCAGCTGGGACCCCACAGGGCCCAACAAGGGGAGATGGCACGGAGTCATCCAGGTTGGTGGGGGATTTGGTGGAGGAGGAGGCCGTGCAAGCACCAGAGACGGGGTCTGGAGGTGGGGAGCCCACTGGTGCTAGTGGTGCAGTGCAGGACCAGGGACAGGAGTCAGCACAGGCCGCCGCGGAGGTGCCTGTGTGCAATCCTGTCCCTGATCCTGTCCCTGCATCATCTTGCACCAGCAGGGATGCCTACCTCCAGACCCGTTTTCAGGCAGGGGATGAGCTCACGTCAACTGGCCTTCCTCTGCCTGCGGACGTGGCTATCCAGGTCCGGGTTGAGCCTGTCCTGGCTGGTGTGGCGTTGCGTCAACGGGCCATGCGAGGTGACCTGCAGTCTTTTCATGAAGAGACTGCACGTCATCTTGAATGGCTCGTTGACCACGTCAGCCTGCTGGGACAGGTCACCCAGGCCAGATTCCTCCGTCTGATGGGGCTTGCTACGACCCCCTCCTCAACTGGACCCCCTACGCGCCAGTCGTCCTCTGTGCCATCTTCCCACCCATCAGTCACCTGGGTGCCCTGTGGAGCTGCCTCTGACGGTGCGGCCAGGCTGGTGGAGGAGGCATCCCTGCCACAGTCGGGAGTCGGACGTCCAGCAGGGGTGGCCACATCTACGACAGCACCCCAGCCGGCGGAGGATGTGCAGGCAGCAGGAGGCAGTGCACGGGCAGAGGCACAGCAGCAGCAGCAACGTGGTGGGAGCCATGAAGGCTCGGGGCCTTCAACATCGGAGGGGCAGGCATCGGCCGGAGGGCAGGAGGACCCAGGACAGAGAGTGTCTTCCGTGTGGCAGCAGTTGGGCCACGCCATAGATGCGGAGCGGCAGCGGGCGGAAGAGGCACGGCTCACAATGGTCAGGGCGGAGAACTCCATGCGGAGGGCCCTGAGGCGGGCCGAGTGTCTCGAGGCAATCCGCAGGGGTTTGGAGGTGGAGACGTCGACGGCCCTGCGGACCCTCGGGGCCATGGAGGAGGACCGCCTCTGGGACATTGAGGAGGAGTTCGATGATGCCCTGGCCCGGGACATCCACAAGTGAGCCGTGAAACTAGCCCGCTGCCCTTGTACATAGTTATGTAGGTAGTGTTAGGTTTCATTTTTGTTTTTATTTTATTTGGACCTTTCGGACATTGGCCACATTTTTGTATATAGTTTTGTTTATTAGTTAGTGTAGTTAGATAGGTTTCCTTTATTTTGTTGGTATAATGGACCCTGGCTTGTTCCCATGTTCATAGTTCACAGTTGGATTGTATTTTTTTTCACTTTTTAACCATGGAGCAATGGCTTTCTTTTTTATTTCCCATTGGATTTTGTTTTGTGGACATTGACTTTGGACAATATTACTTTGGAATTTTATTTTTGGTTTTGCTTTTTTTAACGGACATGCTTCTTTTCATTTTTGTACATTCACATTTCTGTTTCTTCATTTTTTATTCTATTTATGTTTCCTTTAATACATATTTTTTTTGGTGAACTTCAATGTGTGGTATCTCATTGGTTTCATGCATTTCATGATATGTGTTTTGAGATTCACTGACACCCATTGGGTGTATGTGAGGGAAATGTGTTTGTTTCAGAACTTGCAATTGGTGTTCTGTGATGTAATTGCAAATTATGAGTGGGTGGATGCAATACTCGGGTGGGTGTTTTGCATTTGGAGGCTGACCATAGGGACCAGGGATCTAGATTGTGATGACATGTTGGCTGGGGAACATGAGTTGCACATGGGTGGGGGCCTGCTGGCAGGTGCCCCACAGTGCTGGGGGGTGGGGGTGGTGGGGAACATGAGTTGGACATGGGTGGGGGCCTGCTGGCAGCTGCCCCACATTGCTGGGGGGTGGGGGTGGTGGGGAACATGAGTTGGACATGGGTGGGGGCCTGCTGGCAGGTGCCCCACAGTGCTGGGGGTGGGGGTGCTGGGAGACATGGGTGGGGGCCTGGTGGTGGGTGCCCCTGCACTGCTGGGGGGTGGGGGTGGTGGGGAACATGAGTTGGACATGGGTGGGGGCCTGCTGGCAGGTGCCCCACAGTGCTGGGGGGTGGGGGTGGTGGGAGACATGAGTTGGACATCGGTGGGGGCCTGCTGGCAGGTGCCCCACAGTGCTGGGGGGTGGGGCTGGTGGGAGACATGAGTTGGACATGGGTGGTGGCCTGCTGGCAGGTGCCCCACAGTGCTGGGGGGTTGGGGGTGGGGGTGGTGGGGAACATGAGTTGGACATGGGTGTGGACCTGCTGGCAGGTGCCCCACAGTGCTGGGGAGTGGGGGTGCTGGGAGACATGGGTGGGGGCCTGGTGGAGGCTGCCCCTGCACTGCTGGGGGTTGGGGGTGCTGGGAGACATGGGTGGGGGCCTGGTGGTGGGTGCCCCTGCACTGCTGGGGGGTGGGGATGGTGGGGAACATGAGTTGGACATGGGTGGGGGCCTGCTGGCAGGTGCCCCACAGTGCTGGGGGGTGGGGGTGGTGGGAGACATGAGTTGGACATGGGTGGGGGCCTGCTGGCAGGTGCCCCACAGTGCTGGGGGGTGGGGGTGGTGGGGAACATGAGTTGGACATGGGTGGGGGCCTACTGGCAGGTGCCCCACATTTCTGGGGTGTGGGGGTGGTGGGGAACATGAGTTGGACATGGGTGGGGGCCTGCTGGCAGGTGCCCCACAGTGCTGGGGGTGGGGGTGGTGGGAGACATGAGTTTGACATGGGTGGGGGCCTGCTGGCTGGTGCCCCACATTGCTGGGGGGTGGGGGTGGTGGGGAACATGAGTTGGACATGGGTGGGGGCCTGCTGGCAGGTGCCCCACAGTGCTGGGGGGTGGGGGTGCTGGGAGACATGGGTGGGGGCCTGGTGTAGGCTGTCCCTGGTGACTGGTGGGGGTGGGGGTGGTGGGAGACATGGGTGGGGGCCTGGTGGAGGCTGCCCCTGGTGGCTGGGGGGTGGGGGTGGTGGGAGACATGGGTGAGGGCCTGGTGGAGGCTGCCCCTGGTGGCTGGGGGGTGGGGGTGCTGGGAGACATGGGTGGGGGCCTGCTGGCAGGTGCCCCACAGTGCTGGGGGGTGGGGGTGGTGGGGAACATGAGTTGGACATGGGTGGAGGCCTGCTGGCAGGTGCCCCACAGTGCTGGGGGGTGGGGTGATGGGAGACATGGGTTGGGGCCTGATGGAGGCTGCCCCTGGTGGCTGGGGGGTGGGGGTGGTGTGAGACATGGGTGGGGGCCTGGTGGAGGCTGCCCCTGCCCTGCTGGGGGGTGGGGGTGCTGGGAGACATGGGTGGAGGCCTGGTGGTGGGTGCCCCTGGTGGCTGGGGGGTGGGGGTGGTGGGAGACATTGGTGGGGGCCTGGTGGAGGCTGCCCCTGCACTGCTGGGGGTGGGGGTGGTGGGAGACATGGGTGGGGGCCTGGTGGTGGGTGCCCCTGCACTCCTGGGGGGTGGGGGTGGTGGGAGACATGGGTGGGGGCCTGGTGGAGGGTGCCCCTGGTGACTGGGGGTGCAGGGGGACATGCGTTGGTGGGCAGTAGTGCAAGTTGACATGTGGGTTGACTGGGGGTCATGGCCATGGTGGATGGTGTGCCTGCAGGAAATGTGCAGGGTAGGCCCCTGTGGTGTGAGCCACCTGCAGGGGCCGTGGAGGGTGTAGAGGGAACCCCTGGGAGGACCCACACGTGCAATTCACGTGTGGTGCTCCCCGTGCACCCCTGTAATACACGTACCCTGATGGAATCGCGTGTGTAACTTCCCGCGCACCCCTGGAATACACGTGCCCTGCTGATGTCCCGTGTGAAACTTCCCCCGCACCCCAAAATACACATACCATGATGAAATTGCGTGTGGAATTTCCCGCGCACCCCTGAAATACACATGCCCCGCTGAAATCGCGTGTGGCACTTCCCGCGCACCCCTGAGATACGCGTACCCCCAATCGCTTGTGGAAATTCCCGCGCACCCCTGAAATACACATAACCTGCTGAAATCGCGTGTGGCACTTCCTGCGCACCCCTGAGATACGCGTACCCTGCTCGCACGGGCCCAATCGCGTGTGGAAATTCCTGCGCACCCCTGAGATACACGTACCCTGCGGAAATCATGTGTGGAACTTCCTGCGCACCCCTGAAATACGCGTACCCTGCTCGCACTGGGCCAATCGCGTGAGGTACTTCCCGCGCACCCCAGTGATACACGTAGCCCGCTTGCCGTGCTGGTACAGGGTTAGCGCAGCCCTTTGCGCTGGATTGGGTATATTGATGGCTTTTCCCTGCGTGAGAGGCGTTCTTGGGGGCGTAACTGGCGCTGCTGCAGGGTCGCTGCGCCACTGTGCGCCACGGCTGGTTTTGGTGGCTGGAATCCATGAATACGCTGTGCGCGGAAATGGATTTTAGCGCACGCGGCTGGCGCAGGGATTCGCACGCGCACACTGTGCGCCAGCCGCGTGCGCCACTTGTGCGCTGAATTCTATGAATTACCCCCTCAATCACACCACCAAGTGAATGCAAACACATGGTGATAATAGGTAATTACTAAAAAAGTGGAATAGGTGATGTCGTACCTTAACCTTTTCCGAATTGATGAGCATCATGAGAGCTCTGTAAACTATTTTGTTGGCATGCAACGTAATGACCGCTTCTCTTCAATCGCTTGTCCATGATAAACCACACTCTGAAAGGGAAAGTAATGCTCCCCCTGAAACCACTACAAAAACACCCCAGAAGACCCACAAAACACAATGTGAAAAGTGCACATAATCAGGATACAAAAACAACAAAAAATGTGTGCATGCATTCCTAGCCTTACCGTGTCCATCCACCAATGCCTACTAACTGGCATCAAAGATGTCATCTTTGATGTCCTGGGTGTTAGTCTTAGCAGTGCACAGTGGTGGTGCGAGTTACGGTTGCTTAGTTTACCATAACTGGTGAATTTCAGGGTTTTTTCGGCTTTACTTGTAACCATAACGTCCCTTTAACAGCAGTTTTTCACTGATTTCCATAGGGTTTTACCAGTGCACCATTAATTTGCTACAATTTCAGTGTATATTACTCACCTCCATTGCAGCAGCTCTAGAGTCCGCGGACAGTGTAATAGTCCGCAAACAGAAGGCAAACAGAAGGCAGCCTTTAACAAGCTCTGAAGCACAAGGGAGAACACTAAGGGGGTCATTACGAGTCATGCGGTAAGGGATACCAGGCACCGGTAAGGAGACCGGTGCCGTAATCCCTTACCGCCTGATTCCGAGGTCCCTTGGAGGGAACCATAAGGAACGTGTGGTCTGACCACACGTCCCTTACAGGTCCCGCTAAGGGACCAGGGCGCTAATAACGGGCTTGCCATTTGCGAGCCCGTTATTAGCGCCCTCCCCATTCCCATTGAGCCCTATGGGGGCAATATAGGAATGGGGAATGGTTTGTTCAATGGGGACTTACCGGTCCCGCCAGGGTCAGATTGCACCGGTAAGTCCCCATTGAACAAGACCGGTGCCGGACCCGGTATTGGAGGCAGCCATGGCGCGAATAGCGCCATGGCTACCTCCAATCTCGGAATGAGGCCCCAAATGTTCTAGCCATCTGTTAAGACTGATTTCTTATACTCTGACCAGGGGACAGATGTATAGAAGGCCAAACTATATTGTGACAGGGACAACTCTGGCAGCTGTAGCCAAACCAGTTCAAGGTAGCAGTGACACATGGTCTAGGCCAACTCTCAAGAGGTGATGAGCTTGTAAAGGGTCCACACTAAGTACACACAATATCAGTCACAAATTACACTTAGCAATATGTATAAAAACACAGTTAATTATTTATGGCCACCAACACTATGAAAAATGACTGCAACAGGTTGAAGTATCACAGACGACCAATAATAGAATACATATATACAGTCGCTAGAGTAGGGCATACTACAGATTAAACCCCTTTAAAGGAAAGTACAAATTAGATTATGCGCTACATGTCCACAGAGAATTAGCCCTAGCTTCAAATGTCCATCCCTAAATTGTCTGGGGCCTTATGCCCAAAACTTCAAAAAATGTTCTGACACAGTTTGTAACGCTGGAGAAAATGAATGCAGGGTCTCTGGGGTCCAGTGAACAATTCCAATAGTTAGAAGACAAGTTATAATAGTCAACTAAATTGTCCCCAACTTCCGGAAGGCTTGCGCAAGCAAGCAATGGCAAAGCAAAAGTGTTATAAACATTTATAAAAGTTAGCAAAACTTTTAAAGCAGTTTAGGGGAAGGTAAGAACCACTGTAACTCACGCCCCTACTCAGATTCTTCACATGACTTGGCAGGTCAAAGGAAGAAGTTCTGAGGTCGCTTTTCCCGCCATCAGCCTTAGTCCTTCATTTGCAGGGTTTGCAGGTTTGGGCTGATCTCCAGTTTGTGTCTTTGGCTGTTTCAAAGACTCTCTGTGGCAGAGAGCAGCAAAACATGATGCAGGACCCCTCTCAGGGCTGAATTCGACTCAGGTGAGCTGTTTCGAACTGCGGTCACCGCAGCACTGTGACGTAAGGGGACTTACTTGTCACTATCAGACATTCCCTCCTATCCCGTGTCGGCTTGGCACTAGTACTCTGATATTTTGCTGCGGTAAATCTTGTAGGAGAAGCTGAGGATCCACCAAGTTCCAGGCCTCAACTCAGAATGTCGATGTCAGCAGCACAGTAGCCCAAAGTCAGAGCTGGTCAGCCACAGGGCATTCCAGGGGCACTTCCGATAGCTCTTCTTCACAGGGCACCAAGCAGACGTCAGGAATGATGTTGCTTCCACTCCACAGGTTGCAGCACCCTCACAGGACTACTGAGATCGACAGCAATACAGGGTTCTTCCAGGACAGCAGCAGAAGGTGGTCGCCAGGCCTCCTTCAGACGGGTAACTGGTCTCCTCACGGGTCTCACAGCTCAACAGAAGTCTTGGCTCCTTCAGGTGTTTCCAGGATCTCTCTAGAGTGTGTGCAGGGGTACTCTTCTTATCCGAAAAGCCAGGTAAGCGCAGAAACTCCTGCTAGCCAATAATCAAACTAGCCCCCCCACACACCCCAGCAGTGGTCCAATCCACTCATGCATATCACTCAGACACACTGAAACCAGTTTCTGTATTGGGACCAGACAGTCCCAGCCCACATCCTGCCAGCAAACACACATAGCTCTCCAAAAGCTTCTGCTTTCCAGGGCACTAGAAGTTCATATAAGGACTTCCCTGGCCTCACAGGCCTGGAAGAAGGCTAAAAGCAAGATGAAAGGACATACAAAAAACCTTTTGGCATGACCATGTTTTGTCATTTGCCACAGTTAGTAACCAAACAACGTAAACAAGGTAAGGCTAAAACAAAAAAACATCAAAAATTGGTAAAAATGTCACTGCTGCCAGGAGCTTGTCCATTTAGCAGACCTATAGTAACCAAAAATACTCTCAGTGTTAGTCTATGGCAAAAACAAAAGTGTACCACATTGTACTGCATTGTAAGATTCACTGTACAATGATACAAAGTTATCACAAGTGATAAGATACTAAAAGTAGTAACCGAGTAACAAGACTAAGGGAAACAATATTTCCCAGTTCTGACAGCCTGAACGAAATGTCAATTTCACCATAACAGATAAGCAAAAGAGAGTGTAGTGATCACTGTAATGTAAAACGTACAGGTCAGGATAAAAAATAAAAGCAAAAAGTTTGGGGGTCTATCAAAATGGAACGGAGGATGCAGTAAAGAGAAATCTTTCCTTACACCATCAACCAACACACAGATATACCTGAAACAACATTACTCATATTTACTACACCCAAATATACCTTTTTGTAGAAAAGAGTGCTTCAAAATGTAGAAATCATGTTTTCATTTAGCACACAATACACCAAGCATAAATAAAAACTGTCCACCTGATATCATCACTTCAGTACAACTGTTCATAGAGACTCATATACACCAAGCACTTAGTCCAAACCAATCTCTCATTAAACAGTAAGTACACTGTATTTCTTTCTTTAGTATTAGTATTCATTAAGTAAACATTTCTTATAAGCAATTTTTTTTTATTTGAACAGAAATGGCAAACACACTTGAGTGGTTGGATGAAAACTTTTCAACAGAAGAAATCAGTGATGATAACATCTCTAATGGTAAACAATACATCTTGTAATATAAACAAACAATACAATTTCTCCAGCGGTCAGTGAAATAATAATTTCCTATTTTCTAATAGTACATAGTTTACATGAAGAAACAACACCCCAATTTAATTATGCAGAATTCCAAGAATCACAAAGACAATCTCTATCCCCAGCTGTACATAATGAAATTCTGATGTTGTCTGAAACATTGGATAAACTTAGTAATCACTTTAAGGAACTTTTAAATTGTGTTAAAAAATGCTGATTATCACTGTCCTTCTTGCACCTGTGCCCCTTGTCCCCAGCAATCATCCCCAGCAAATTCCCAAAATATAAATGGAAGCTGCTTTGATGAAACTTCACTCCCTTCCTCCCTTGATCTTTATTGTACACAATTTCAAATTATCTCATTTATGTTTCCCATTGCGATAGCCCATCCCTTTTATAAATACATTTATATATATAACATAAATATCTTGTATATTGGTCTGTCATATTTTATTTTTGTTTTAAAACTCCACTTAATAGACTGTAGATGATATGACTGTCCAGGGTGTCCGTTCTCATAATGGTGGTGTCCGCGGACAGCTCACAGTGTCCAGACTTGTCTGTTTTTGCATGATGTACTTTTAATTAATCCATGGATAGTGTGCCAGTTCTACGGACAGTCACACGCATGAACCCTGTGTCTCCTCTCTGATGTGTATCTGCGGACAGCTGCCAGGGCCACAGATGTCCCCGGCATCATCATGTGACCGCACCCATGCAGCATGACAGCTGTGCAGAATGACAGCCTGTCCACACATGGTTTCAGTGACCACAGACAGTTTGAAACTGCATTTTTGGCCTTTCTAGGGTGTTTCAAGTTGGAAGTTTACCCTTCCAGAGCTCCTCGAACCAATCTTAGGTGATCTCGCAACTTTTTACAATTTTCTAAGGCCTATTTTTGACTCACTACTCTGCGGACAGTCACACGGTCCATGGACGGCTCCTCTGAAGGGACCCACATATTATTTATTTTTTAAGTTTTGTGATTGTCAGACAATTCACAGTGCTCAGATTACACCTTCAGCTAATGGATCCATAATTCTCCTGCAATCCAAACAGTCTGCTTCCTCAGAGTCATCTTCACTACATACAACAAAGATATCTCTTCCCGCACACCACACACCATACCCAGGAAACTGGATTGGCTAATCCCCAGATGTCCACGGACATCCACGACTGTCCTCGTTTTGTGCAGTCCCCTTTCCATGCCAGCTATCCTCAAAAGACCCAGATGTGGCACGTGCCATCCAAGGACTACTGTGGTGTCCATGGACACAATAGCACAGGGCAGCCCCTTTTCCCTTTTTACTTTTATGTTTGTAACACTCCCTCATTGGCTGCTTTCAAACAGTCTCACATCCATCCACCAATCACATCCAAAAACTCTACATGTTACCCTGTCATCTAGGTTTAACACTGACATGTACTCCTGAACTCTCAAGGTACGTCTCCTGTAACTCACAGCCACTTGCATCAAACATTACTATAAATTCGTCCAAGATTTCTATTTGCACATTACAAAACATCTCGATCTAACAAGGCATAGCAAAGGTAAGCTTACATGTTTTAAGTATTTTTGTCAACTCTTTGACAAATGTATGTATGCAGGGTTCCTGCCACTTACCCTGGAATACCCTTCTCAATAAGCATTTTCGCTTTTTTAACCACTCTATTAAATTCCATGCATTGCAGCATTTGGCACCTGCTCACATCTGTCAGTTATTTACAGTGATGTACGTTTACACATTGTTGCTTTCAGAAGCATTTTCATTAAAGTTAAAACATGCATTTGTGCATTTATTGCAGCACTGTGTGTAACTTTTTTTTTAAATTGTAACGGAAAAACAGATCATTTTGAAGTGGTGCTTGGTGTGTGCAAGTTTAATATGTTGGCAGTACATGCATACTTGCCAACATGACCCACTCCTAACTATAGCTGCTTATCATGTCTTGGTTTCTTTGCTGGCATTTTGTGACTTCTAACATCACTTCTCACATTGCACAACTCATACTACAAGTCCCAGAATGCAAAATAAAACTTAAGTAGGCCTACACTGCAACATTAAAAGGTGTCACATTTAAATGAAATGAAAAATTGAAAATACTGAGCATTTGAAAAAATATCTGTTTAGCAGCATTATCACTACAGTTACTAAATGCAACTATACATTTACAGCAGCATTGTGTGTAACTTCTTCCTAAAACAAACAAAAAGCAGATGCACTACATTTCTCCAACATTTGTAAGTGCCACCTAGTGTGTGGAAGTTCAATACATGCATATTTCAATATCTTCACACTACATGCATATTCCTTCCTGCTACATTAAGGAGATCAGAGACTGCATTGGTCGAACCGACTCGCCCAGAAGCCCCCCCTCACAGTGAGGTGCCTTCCTAGGAAATTGCATCGACGGCCATCTGCCGGTAAGTCCACTTGGGCTGACCAATGTGTGGGTTGCGCACATGCCAGATTTGGGCACTAAAAACCCCGGATTGGCTCTTATCACGTATTTTCTGACTGCCTCTGACCGGAAGGAGGGAGCCGGGTCCCGCAGCAGAAGGCTTGCAGCAAAAGGCTCTGAGCCTGTCCTTGCCTGTTACTGCCTGGCACTACTGGCTATAAGTCATACCCACAATTGACTGATTACCTGGTACTACAAATCCAGCAAATACAACACTGCTGCGACACTGCCCCACTCACAACACAGCGCGCTACGGTGTCTGCCAACTGAATTATAACACCACATTCGAACTTGGACTCTTTACCAGATCCATATCGCATCAACTGTCTACAGCACAAGCTTTGATTGCGTAAGCAAGCTACTCTACCATCCAGTAATGATCACTCATCTACACTGAACCTCTCTGTGAGTATGTACCTGTTGGCTGTATGATGTTGTCCTCAATAATGTAATCACTGTAAAGTTAACGCATGATACCATAGGCCTAACGCTAATATATCCACTGCCCACCATGATCACTTGCATTGACTGAAAATAGCCATAGATATGTTTAAAATAATACCGGCTATGACTGCTACCTGCCATAGCAAATACTGCTGTTTCCCACATGCCAATGATCAGTTCATTGCTCATTCAAACTAGCAGCATCATCCTGCTCTAGATTTGTGATAACCCATAGCTGCGCATTTGTGTTCATTGTGTCTACTTGCAACTGTATTAGAATTGTCCTCATATTCACATGTATACTACTTTGCATTATTTGAAACAGCCCACCCCTGGATTGTGATCCTCTCTTCTTCAAAATAGCCTACTCTATCATTCCAGCATAACATCCTCTGATTGTGCAATGAAAAGACCAACATAACCTAGTTGACTGCTGTGTACTTTGATTACTCTAGTTACTTGCCAGAAAGTAAATGAATACTCCTTCTGAATGTATGCTATATTGCCTTGAGAAAACTTGAAATAGTCTATTTTACCTATCCAATCTCAGCCCTTGATCACACAATGAAACTGCCTGTATAACCTATCTCACTTTATGACTGTGTATACCGGCTTTCCTAGCTAACTCACTAGTTTAACTTGTAATAGCAACCAAACCAAATGTTGTATTGACTCAATTGTAACTCAGCAACACTAACTAAATTAAACACAGTCAGATGAGTCATAGAATGCTGACCCTCCTGACAACCATCATGTTCCCGTTCTGCATAATACCCCAATCCACTCCATGTACAAGAGGTCATTTCACCAAGATAAACAAAGGTCTAGCCAAATTGGGCTGCCAACGCCACCACCCTATCCCCTGCCCAACCCATTCCTGCCTACTCCACCTCCATTTCCCCGCATTAACCGCACCCACGAACAATACTCCTACAAACATCACGAATAAGGCACTCTCAACCAGCCCCAGGCTCATTCCCACCTCAAACCCTAGACCTAAAGAGATCAACACAAGACCTCACCTACCCTCAGTGTCGACAGGCTTCATAGACTCAGGTCCAGAACAAAAAGCATCCCACAAGCTTCCACTCTCTCCACAAACTGATCTGGTAAATCAGACGCCATTCACATAACCACCACTCCAAAGACCACTACAAAAAAGCCATCAAACCCCAAATCAAATCTAGAACCAATACTCAGGCCCCCAACCCAGGCAACACCTCTGGAAACGCAACATCTCTTTTTCCTACAATCAATCTCAGCGGCATACTTATCAATGTGCGATTCCTAGGAGCTCATGCCATAGAAATACACAATCTCCTCATGGACCAAAAACTTGATATATTGGTGGTCACTGAAACATTGTTACACCCTACTGCAGGTCCACTCTTAGCTCTTGCCACCACCCCAGGCTTCAGTATACACAGAACAGACAGGACCAACACCCAAGGAGGTGGAGTTGCTCTAATATCCAAAACCACCCTACAAATTAGAGCATGCCCAATGGAACAAATACAAGGCTATGAACTACTACTACTAGTTAAATACACTCCCAAACCCAAGACCACTACCAATATCGTGGTAGTGTATAGATCACCCAACAAAAGTACTCACCCCAACTTAGATATCCCGAAACTACTCACACCCATTATCAAGCCAAACACCAAATGCATCATCTTCAGAGACATCAACCTAGGATTTGGTGATCCCCTCCACACTGATGCATCAGCCTTCCACACTAAGATGTTAGACACAAATTTCACACATTTGATGAATGAACCCACACACTCCAAAGGAAGAACTATAGACTGGCTCCTCACACTGAACTCACAAGTCGACTCTATCCTCCCTGTAGAGTGGTCAGATCACTTTGTCATTAACTTCACACTGAACAAAAACACCTCTGACCACATTACCCCCAATAAACCAGAAACCTTTGAAACCAGAAACATCAATAAGCTCTCAATAGATATCCTCTCCCTGTCCTCAAAGCAGCATTAGCCAACATTTCTCCTGATAAAAACAACCCTGATTACTTAGCAGAACGTTACCAACAGAGTCTCAACCATACCATCGACCTACTTGCTCCCATCACTACCAGAACTTGCAAAACAGACAAATGATCTTGCTTTTGGTTCCATGAGGAACTAGTCTCCCTGAGACGCATAAAAAGATCACTTGACCACATTCACAGGAAAACTAGCACCACAGAATCCGCAAAAGCCTTTGAAATAGCAAACAAAATGTACAAATCAGCCATAATCACACAAAAAGCCAATGCCCTGAACACTTGCATCATAAACACCTCCTCCGACAGCAAAGAATTATTCTCTATCCTCAGAGAGCTAGAAAATCCATGCCAAGTTACGGCACCCACGAACACCAGCAAAGCTTGGTGTACCACTATACAAGAAGCCTTAGCAGCCAAAATCCTACTACTGCAACAAAAAATGGATAGCAAAAAAAACCTCTTAGCGGAAAAAACAATGGAATCGGAGAGAATCCAGCTCATCCCACCATAGGTAAGCCATTTCACTTTACTCCAGTCTCACACAAAGAAGTGTCTTACATTATGGCCAAACTTAAAGCCTCCAATTTCAAAGAAGACCAATTCCCATTTCAACTAGTAAATCTCTGCACATCCACTCTCACACCCATCATTACTGAATTTGTTAATGCCTCATTCCACACCAACTGAGTCACCAACAGCATCAAGAAAGCATGGGTGACCCCCCTCCTAAAAAAATAACATTCGACCCAGCAATCCCAACAAACTACCGACCCATCACAACGGTACCGTTTCTTCTCAAAATAATTGACAAAATGGCTTAACCGAAATACAAATCCACTTAGAACAGTACCAGCTATTAGGAGACCGGCAGTCAGGTTTCCGCCCGAATTATAGCATGGAGGCAGCCCTACTTGATCTGAAGATCCAAATGGATGCCACCAGAGATGCAGGTAGACTCTGTCTACTAATGCTATTGGACCTCTCAGCAGTTTTCGATCTGGTCGACCATGACAAACTCTGCTGCACACTAGCAAATAACTTCAATCTGTCTAGGATGCCACTGACTGGATCAAATCATTCTTAGCAGACAGGACATCAAGAGTGTCAATTGGCAAAGAATCAGCTGACCCCATACCAGTCCCTATAAGCGTCCCGCAAGGCTCTTTCCTATCCCCTACTTTGTACAATGCGTATAGCCAGTTGCTCTTCGCAGCCCTGGATGCCATATACACCAACTTTGCAGATGACACCCAGATCCTCATCCCACTCACAGGCAACCACGAGCAAGACTCACTACTCATCCATCAAATCTACTCAATTATCCAAAATTGGATGGCCTTTGCCTCAATGATGATAAAATAGTGCTACTCATAGTATGTTCCCCTTCCAAAATTGATGTGCTCCAGCCAGCCTATAAATCATTGGTCATTGATGGCGCCACAATTCCAGACCTCAAACACGTGAAGATACTCGGTGTCTACTTAGACGCCACCTTAACCATGACTAAACAAGTTAACACACTAGACTCCTCTACCTCCTACACCTCCAAACTCATCCCTCTCAGCGGCACATTCCTCTCACCCAATAACTGCATTACATAAGCAAGAACACTCATACTCTCCAAGCTCGATTATTGTAACATTCTCTTCCTTGGCACTACCAAAATCAACATAGCCAAACTTCAACTCATGCAGAATAAAGCACTCAGTGCTGCCCTAGGCATAGAAAAATCTGAACACATTTCCAACACTAGGCAAGACAACCATTGACTCCCCGTCCAAGCCAGGATACTGTTCAAAACTCTAAGCATTACACACAAATGTATTGCAAATAAAGCCCCCAAATACCTTATCAATACAGTCCTGATGAAACCCCAGACCAGACACCTCAGATCCAACAACAACTCACAACTTGAAATCCATCGCTACAAAAGAGAGAAATCCAGGGGTAGCTGCTTCAAGGTCCTTGCTCCTAAACATTGGAACTCCCTACCTATCAATATCAAGAATGAAACATCCTTACCGCAATTTAAAAAATTACTGAAAATTTGGTTATTCAATTAAATGCTAAACTGAATGACGACCACACAATTTGACGGGCAAACCAGTACTATTCCTTGTAAATACTCTGTATGTAACTTTACCATTGTCTTCTCCCCATTATTGTATTACAAAGATTGTATGAGCCCATTGTATGTAACTACTTCATGATACCTCTGGGTGTATTATAAATGTGATGAATAAATAAATAAATAATAATAGAATATATTTTTCTGGACAATCCACTTTAATTTGGTGCTACTGCAAAACAAGTGCCAGCATTTGCATCTTGCTCATTTACCAATATCTATTGCCCGTTCTGTGACTGCTCCAATATGGCAGCCACTGAGCACAGTAGTGCTTTGGTGGGCTTGACTCTTTGAGGGCCTGTGATGGGCCGAGCCCAACACATCAGGGCTAATCAGAGTTGATGGCATGCGAACGCTGGCCACCTTCCAGAGGCCCACTCCTGATCCCTGCTCCCAACATCATCCCTCACTCCTGCCTGCTATATCAAGGACATTGGAGGCTGCATCAGCGAAGCGGCTCGCCCAGGAGCTCCCCCTCACCACAAGGCATCTTCTTATGAAATTGCATCAAGAGCCATCTGCAGTTAAGTCGACATGGGCTAACCACTGTGTGGGTTGTGCACACGCCGAATGTGGGCACTAATTGAAAATATTTTTCTGGACAATCCACTTTAATTTGGTGCTATTGCAAAATGAGTACCATCATTTGCATCTTGGGCACTTGAATACATTTACCAATATCTATTGCCCGTTCCGTGACCGGAGTGCTTTGGTGGGCTTGACTCCTTCAGGGCCTCTGATAGGCCGAGCCCAACACATCAGGGCCCGTCAGGATTGCCGGCAGGTGAACGCCAGCCCCCTTCCAAAAGCCCACTCCAAATGCCCCTGTCTGAGCCTGTCCGGGCCGAGGTGGGCTCAGATGGCCCCCCTTTTTTCTAACCCTTCT
The DNA here is from genome assembly GCF_040938575.1 of Ambystoma mexicanum. Taxonomy (NCBI): domain Eukaryota; kingdom Metazoa; phylum Chordata; class Amphibia; order Caudata; family Ambystomatidae; genus Ambystoma; species Ambystoma mexicanum. The sequence goes on from NC_090939.1 coordinate 415,966,458, forward strand.
AATTATGCAGCTGCCTCCTGGTGTACAGCCTGCCACCCTACAAACGTATGCTGCTGCACCTCTATACTCCCTGTATATCTAACTGTGAGTAATGGGTGAACCTTCTCACCGAATCTTCCATTAACTACTCTGAACAAAACTGTGCCTATCTCACTCTGCCTTCCTTGCCTCACCTAATCAACTTCCTCACTCATTGAGTTTTTTGTGTTTTTCAATATCCTTGCACCCCATTTTGCATTGCATTTTGTGCCCCTTTTTGAAAATGTGTATTTTGATGTGTGTTTTTTAACTTCCTTGCAGACCATTTTGCATTGCATTTTGTGCACCCTTTTGAAATTCAAATTTAGGTGTGGGTTTTTTAACATATTTGCACCCGATTTTGCATTGCATTTTTTCCCCTTTTTGAAATTCAAATTTAGTTGTGTGTTTTTTTAACATCTTTGCACCCCATTTAGCATTACATTTTGTGCCCCTTTTTTAAATTCAAATGTAGGTGTGGGTTATTTAACATCTGTGCATCCCATGGTGGCATTTCATTGTGTGTCCTTTTACAACTACTAGGCTGCCTGGTGAGTTTGTGCTAGAACTGTGCTGTGCAACCACTCCTCTTTCCTTCAACTATCCTCTGCTGCCCCTATGGCGCACACCATCTCCCCTATCTTCTCCGACTGTTACACTATAACCTATTATCCCTCTCTCACAAAATCTGGAATAAAAAAGCATTACAAAACATCCTGACCACAAACCCTGTCCTGCCCTTTGCAGACATCCATGTCAGCGTAACTTCCAGACAGGTCTTCACTGATATTCATTCCCTGTCCCCTCCCCAGATCTTTGGACTCCTCATCTCATCCCTACACTCTAGCCTTACACATCCTCTCCCATTAATGCTGGCACCAAATGGGAAGTTGTCTTGGCGGGCTGCGCATCATCGACGTGTGTCATTAATGTCTATCACACTGGAACTATCTTGTCTCAGGGCCCTCAATGCAACCTCCTTCTCTTTGACTCTTGCCTGCCCTCCCTCCTCGACTTCCTTCCCACACCTGCTACTCCTTCCTCCAGTCTCTCTTTCCCCCCTCCCCTGACTTGTGTACCACTGCCCTGTACTTCTCAGAAAACCTTCAAAGGTGGAGACCTCTTCCATCTTGACACATTTGTTCAGCCATCAAACACTCTGCCGACATCTGACTCCTCCTTGAAGACATGGACCTCGATATACTTGCTCTTACCAAGACTTGGTTCAATGCCAGCTCAATCCCTGCTTTTGACTCCCTTCTCCCCGATGGCTATAAGATCATCTCCAAGCCTTACCCTAACTAAGCTGGTGTTGGAGTAGCTCTGATCTTCCCTTAGTGGGTCCCTTCTTCCCTCATGATCAACCAGCCCTATTCTTCCTTTGAGAGCCTGGTCTGCAAGCTGGTTATCGCTCCTTCCTCCTCTCTGGCCATTGCCACTATCTACAGGGCTTCTGGCTCTAACACCATGTTTCTCTCTGAATGGGCCGATTTCTCCTTCTCTCTCCTTCGTAAACACTTCTAAACTCCTACTTGTGGTTGATTTCAACATCCACCTTGACTCCTCAATCACGGCATACACTCACTTCTGTGACCTTTGCAACTCTGTCCCCCTCCATCCTCCCTTCTGGTCCTACCCACTCGACTGGACACACTGATATTTCACTCTCCTCTCCACTGACCACCCCTCTTTCCTGGTCAGACCCCTCTCTCCTCTCCTCTCAACGGGGTCCTCTCATCCCTCTGACCACTACTCTACCAGCACTGCCAATCTTGTACATGAACATCCATCAGATGAAAGAGTGTCAGCTGCTGCCTTTGCATCTACCTTCACCACTCCTCCACCACTACTGACTCAACCTCTGACTCTGCGCTCAGAAAACTCCACCTTGCCATTACCAATAGCCCCAAGACTCTTGCGCCAGTCATGAGGATCAGCCTGAACAATGCCTCCAACCATAACACCTACTACGACTCCGGACTTGGAGCCTTGAAACAAAAGTACAGAGCTGAGGATCGGAAGTGGCAGAACTCAGGCTCACCCTCTGACAAACGGGCCTGTCTCTGCTCCAAAGGCAATACAGACTTTCCATGCGCACCAAGAAAATAGCCCACATCCAGGCTTGTATCTCCGGTGCATCCAACAACACGGCTGAACTCTTCAAAATCTGCAAGGAACTAGCCAACCCTTCTGCAGTATCCTCCTCACCTCTTCCCTCCAGGCCCTCTGCAACACATTGGCCACTCACTTCACAGCAAAAAATAAGGACATCGTGAGCACCCTTGTTTCCCTCGCCATCTGCCCTTTCTCCACTTCCTGACTCCTGAATACGCCTTCCATCCTCTGCCCCTCTCTCCTATCACACCTGATGAGGTCACTAGTGTTGTCCACTGCATGAAGGGTTCATCCAAACAGGTTTCCCCCTGCTCTTCCAGAACCATCAAGGACAATATTGTCTCTCTTGCCCATGCGCTTTCTGATCTCTGCAACCATTATTTTGCTACTGGATCTTTCCTTTCCTCCCTCAAGCACTCCCTTGTGTACCCCCTCCTGAAAGAAAACCTTCTGCAGACTCGTATTGTCCAGCCAACTACCTCCTCATATCTATCACCCACTTCCTTGGGAACCGCTTTGAGAAGCTGGTCCTCCCCCAACTGACTGAGCACACTACTTAGCTTGTTGGTTGTCTACACGACCATCAATTCGGATTCCAAGCATCCAAAGGCATGGACACTGCTCTTCTGAACACCCGTGAGGAACTGCTTGCATCTCTATATTCCAACTCTCCAGCTGTTCTCATTCGACTCAATCTCTCTTCTGCATTCGATACGATCAACCACTCCATCCTCATAAAACGGCTCTACGATACCCTAGCTGTATCGGAGCGGGCACTGGACTGGCTGACCTCCTTCGACAGCAACCAATAATCCCAGGTCATTCTGGGATCTTTCTCCTCCCCCACCTCCATCTCCACCTGTGGCGTCCCCCATGGCTCCAAGCTTTCTCCTTGCCTATTTAACAACTGTCTTGCGCTGCCTGCATACCTCATTACCACCTTCTCCCCTAACTTCCAATGTTATACAGTTGACATTCAACTCTTCTTCAAACTTCCCTCTGATCCTCTTCTCACTTCATCTATCATTCCTCACTGTCTATCTGCCATCCAGTCCTGGTGTACTTCCATTGACCTCTGCCTCAACACCAGCAAGACTGAGATCATTCCTATTGGGACACCTGGTCCCTCTACCTCTCCTTCACTCTGGCCATCTTCTATGGGCTCTCCCCCTTCTCCCTAATCTGAAGCCAGAAACCTTCATCCCTCACATTCAGGACCTTGCCAAGAAGTACCACTTTCAACTCCACCTCCTCAAAGGAATTCTTATTTTCCTCACTGTCCCCCAAAAGCTCAATGTCTCTAGAGCTCTGGATCTCTCTAGGCTAGACTACTGCAATAGACTCTTCCTTAATCTACCCTCTTCCTCTCTACGACCCCTCCAGCTAATCCAGAATAGGGCTGCAAGACTTATCCTTGGCATCAAGCCCAGGGACCATATCTCTCCAGTGCAAAAACTATCCACTGGCTCCCAGTTGCTGCAAGGATCAAATTCAAATCCCTCTGCATCATCCACAAGGCTGTCTGAGGCCGGGATGACACTATCCGCAACTTATTCTCACTAAATACTCTCCCTGCAGATCTTTACATTCCTCTGGCACCAATTCTCTGTGTGTTAAACACTTCACTAAATAGCATGATAGTGACCGATCTCTTTCCTCAGCAGGCACCCTCCAATGGAACAGCCTCTCCCTTCCTCTTGAGCTGGATCTCCTAAAATTCCAGAAGCTCCTCAAGACTCTCCTTTCCACCTCCTCCTTCCCTTCCTCCCACCTTTGCTAAACCCCACAACTGCTGGGATTGGTGACCACGGCCCATATGTCTCCTTCTGGGTCCTGGCCTCCCACACACAATCACCTACAGCCTCTCTCCCTCCCAGCACTTTGCCTTGGCACCCACTGGCATGTGCCACCACAGGACTGCACTTACCTATTTATTGGTGGATCTTCACTCCACCTAGGCACTTACAGCTGCTCACTCCCTAGCACTTCCTAACGATACACCTAGCACTCCCCTCCTACTCTCCCACCCCTTCCCTCTCTCTGCACTTGAATGGTCTCAATGCTCACAAGACCTAGTATGTTGCCTCTATCTTACAATGTTATATCTAATTACTCCCATGTTCCCTCCCTGTTGCCATGTGGGTGATTTGAAACACAATTTACTTGTTGTAAAAGTGCCTTACAAATGCACATACATAAAGTAAAATAAATACTTGCTACCATTACCCATTGCAATCTGTAGGTACTTATCCAGTTCTAGTTTCTTCTATGCATTCTGGGCTTGCACACCAGGTTTTCTAATGGAAAAAGTGCAAGTACAACTCTCAAAATGCAAAGAAAACCACCAAGACTGTATACGCGCCTAGATATTGCAATGGGTCATGTTGCCAGTTATGGACATACTGCCAACATAGAAAAATTCCATACACCACTGCCACCTAAACATTTGCTACAAATCTCCTCCATCTGTTTTTATTTTCATATACAAAAAAGTTACACAGTGCTGCTATAAATAATACACTGCCACCATTCTCCACCTGCTCACCACCAAAGTATCTATACACAACACTTCACCTACATATGAAGTACTCTTCTTTCCCAACCTCTACTATAAGACGCCAACCACTACTACATCAACAATCTGCCATTGCATTACCACTAGGCCACAGTTTTTGTATTCTTTAAAAACATTGTAACACATTACAAATGCATTACACCACAAACACAGCACTGCTTATATTAAAATCAGCCACACAAAAATAACCTAAATACACACCCTTTTCTCACACCCATTTTTTCCCTGTTACCTCTAATGTGCCAAACAGCAGTAATCATGCTGCAATTCTTCTAACAACATAGTTAACACACTTTATAACATCACCCAGAACACAACTTCATTAACTTTTTTCCCAACAACTCCTCGTACCTTAATACATAACAATGCTGTTTACTAAAGTACTTTACCATTACCACATATACCCATTAACTTTCATTTTTAATTACAGGAAAGAAGAAGATTGGCAAAGACAGCTACCTAAGAAAGAACACTCTTCACATTCTACAAAGTACATTAATATACAATGTATACCTTTTTAATTGTAACAATGTGCTTGCACTATATTTTAGTCAAGAGTATTTTATTTCGAATCAACAAAATGTATTTCAATCTTACTCATTATATTGCAACATTCACACTCTTTCTATACCCATCAAAACACCACCATTACAACACCCACTGTTTTCCTCAAAACATCATAATGTCCCTACTTATTCAATCACACCACCACTCCCTTACTCACTAACCCAAACCCACCACATTTGCACAGACTCTTACCCTTACAACCTTCCCAACTACACATATCATCCGACTATACAATCACATAGCACTCTCTTCATCTTTACAATCACAGCCACACAACCATCCACAATACATCCATGTACACTCCGCCACTTTCAAATTCAAACTTTCATTTTTCCCAACAGACAGAACTGAATGTCTGCTCTAAAGCGACTCTGTAGAAAACAAAGAAAAAATAGAGCAGCTAAGAATAAAAACAAGCCATATAGTCACCCACCTCTAAAACAATTTGTAGAAAACATTAAACAAAACAACTAGTAACCTCACTCAACAAAATGAAACCAGTGACCACTAAAAAAAGTAAGGCCGCTCTTCCAAAATCTAAAGGTAAAAAAGATGCATAAATAAAAGTAACTCTACTAATGATCTTAACACGATATCTATCAATGTTAAGATAGCCACAGTAAAGCATTACAACAAATTAATTTAACAACAAAAAGTAGAGTTCTTCACAATCTTATAAAGACAGTCGGAAAGTCACACATGAGGTTGTTCTCTTGAAGTGCGTATTTGAGCTTTACAATAGCCTTGACAAAGACCTGCATAGGTCAAAACATGTGTTGGCTGAGACCTAGTTTGACTCAGATTCTAGTGTCTACTGAAGATCACTGCAATAAATAATTTGTTCTTAATTGTGAATATTGAAGACTCGTTTTGATAATTGTGTCTACTGTTTATTGGAAGTGCATGCTAGCCAGGGCTAACATTTACTCTGTACTATTTCTTGTGTTCTACCCTAAAAAAATCACAGCAGAAGATTAATCTTTGAAGCTCTAATTGACAGCGCATTTCTAGCAAAGAGAAAGTTGTTTATATTAATTTTGAACAGAATGAAACCACTAACTAAATGAATCAATACAAAACAAAAAGTACTTCTAAAGATGTGCAATGTCAATATAGATACCTTTTCAAACTTCTGTGAAGGTGTATGGATTCACACAAGCAGCATAGAACCTTATTTCAATGAAGGGGCTAATAATCAAGAACAACAAAAAAAACAATTGCCATAGTAATGGTCGAGGGTATGACATGGTAGGAGACACCATTATGGCAAAAGAAACTCGTATAGAAAAATCTTCCCCAACAAACTTTCAACCAAATGTTCCTTTTGCCCAAACAAAACCTTCTGGTGTACAAATGGACATGCAGCTCATATAACGTACACCAATAATCCTTTAAATCTTGACAATTCCTCAGTCACCATGTGAAACTAAAAGACAAAAGTACAATAGAAGCTTTACAAACCATGAACACCTGTCCAGTGCGCAGCATCTTTCATCATATCAAAATGTTAGCAATGCACCATTCTGCTACATGGAATCTTGTGCATAGACTATACTATGCAAAAAGTCCTTCTCTAGTACTGCAACATTTTAATTACATTCTCCGACATGGAACAGCCAAAGAACTTCTTTGATAAATAAAGCACATCCAAAGTAAATATTTTGGAACTGAAGTAGAAATTCAGTAACTTCGGAAAACATTAGCCAATGCCTCACAAACCCCAACCTCCTTACAAGCAAATATAAAAAAGAAATCGCTAAGTTTGAAAACACATCTGCTGAAATACCAGACCAAGTATTTGTCTGTTGTCGAAGAACTTTTTTATAAGAAAAGCACAAAAATAGCAGCTATAGCCCACGAAATAGAGGACAATGAGGGATCCCAATATCTAACAGCAGAACATAAATACAAAATAACTGACCCCTCAATAGTTTGTATGTACTGCAATACAAAGCTTGACAATAACCAAATGCCGTTACGTGCTGTCACTAATAACTTAGACATATTCCCACTTCCAAATGGACTCCAGCAACGTAACATGTATGAGAGCATTATAATCTGAACAGTGCACCCATTTCAAGCTATAATACGTCTTTAACTGAACATGGCCAAATTGCTTCCATCTGAGTTACTAAAAGGCAACCATGGCAAAGCATAATATTTGCCATTAGATCCTAAGGTTAATATAGAAAGTCTCAAAGTACAACTGTCAATAGATCAATCTTTGATTATACTAGCTAATGGTGTACCAACAAAACAAAATACATGTGGCAACAGCGAGTCGACTTAAACAAAGACAGACAAGCCCTACAATATCTGGAAAAAAAACAATGAATAGTACAGAGATATAAACATAGATGAAAACCTATGAGAAACCACCCAAATGATTCAAGATTCACCAGTAACTGGCCAATTTTAACATGTTGATCCCATTACTGCAGCCAACATTTTAGACCAGTATATGGTCATATGGTAAAAAAGTGTAGAACCACGTTCTTTTGCTCTACTCTTTCCTACTTAAAAGGAGGAAGATATGATGAAAGGTCCACACAAATTAGTACATCAGAATATAGCTCTTTACAAATGTATTCTGAAGATCCCAGATTCATACAAAGGGCCTCATCACGACTTTGGCGGTAACCCTTAAATCTGGTGGTTGCGCTATTACCGCCGGATTTAAGGGTATGCCAAATCACGACTTTGGCTGATTTCGCCCCAGCTCTTGGCTGGGGGGAAATCCACCGAAAATTTGCGCTATTACCTCCAGCGGGAAATCCGCCGGCGGTAAGAGGGTGAATTTTCCCCATTGAGCCCAATGGGGAATGGGGCATTCCCGAATTGGCTCAATGGGGAACGGGGAATTACGTTACCGCCAAACTCGTGATCCGGCGCTATTAGCGCCAATAGGTTCAGTGGCAGGGCTAATCCAGCCAGCGGTAATACCGTCGGCCTTACCGCCAAAGTCGTGATCAGGCCCAAAATGTAGAATATATTTTCCACCTTTCTGTTCGAAAGTGAACTAGCAACTCTATGTGATGGTGTTGCGCACACATTAAAAACAGGCTCTTATATTTTATACATGTCCACTACCCAACTGCTTCAAAAAATGAAAACCAAAGATGAAGTTTTACAGTCAAGTATCAAAAATCTCTTGGCAAACATGCGTGGTACAAAAGAATACTGATTCCAACATTTCACTGATGTATGTTGTATGCTAAGGAACATAGGCTCACCCACATGGTTGTGCAGAGTATGCATGGGATGACTCGCACATGGTTTTATGCACTATAAACCAAAATAAAGATGGTATTGATATAGAAAAACCAGGAGAACTCTATTTTCTTGTCCCTTTCTATGTATCAAGGTACATTCATCATCGCTTCATGGCCATGCTACACTTCATCTGTTATAAAACTACCCCTCCGCTCAGAAAAGTGCAACACTTCTTTTGGAGAAAAGAATATCAAAACAGAGGAGCACCACACATCAACATACTTTTGTGGATAAAGGATGCTCCCAAATTTGGACATGACAGTGATACCACTGCTTTACAGTTTATTCAAAAATACATTACTTTTGACATCCCACTAGAAACCGCACATAGTGACCTACGTATGCAAATCGTATGCTTCCAAAAACATAAGTGTGGCAAATACTGCCGATTTCGACATAACAAAAAAGGTAATTTAAATGTATTTAATGTGTTACATAGTTAAACAGAACTGAAAGAATCCCATCCGTGCCTTAACTGCCAAATAATCCATTCTCCTTCTCACACCACCATTTAATCCACTTGGAGATCATTCAAAATTGAGGTCAGCTTTTTCCACATGATTGTAAAAAAGACAAGCTTTGTTGTTTCCGTTCATGAACTGCATCCATGTCCCTTCATTTACACCACCATTTATAACAGCAGCCTGGCAAGCGGTAGTCCTTAACATCACTACTGCTTCACAAGTAATTACGAGATGTTCTGCAGTTTCAAGCTGGAGTTCCCCACAGAGTCCACAACAGCGAGAGTACCGAGGAGTGTTAGACCAAACTCTGGTTATTTCAAGAGTCTTAACTGAATTGATTGTAATCCATAAATAGTCCCACACCAGCTTTCCTGCAGTAGGATATATTCATGGAGCAAAGCAGAGTTACTCATCCCAGATAGCTTTGCAGTCTGCTGGTCATGATAGCTTTGGAAAATGATGGATTTCATGATAGATTTATGTCTATGGTAGCCAAGGCTCTGTGAATAACCCAATGCCATCGAAAACCAATGATCCACCATTATTGATATAAGCCATGTTGCTACTTGGCATAAACTTTGCCTTTAAATGTCCCGCCTCAAAGATGTATACATTTAGGGTGCCACTAGGGGTGTCGCCACACATGGAGCCATATTAAATTCGAAGTGGATCAAATCCACTGGGACCCGTGCTGGTAATCGAAATAATTTCTTCAGCAGTTTAGACTCCAACCCGTTCACAGCAGGAATATTATCAAGTTTGCAGGTCTCAACTCCATACATAAGGATCAGAAGGATCTTTGCTGTGTATAATTGGACCAACATCCCTAAGGAATAGCCCCCTCCTCTGCGGGCCAGTTCAGCCAAACCACCCCGAATCTGGGAGCATTTTTGCTCAAGGAGGTCAATGTGTTGGGTACACGATAACTTGTTGTCAAACAGGACACCTAGGTATTTATATTCCTTGATCACCTCCAATGTATTCCCATCCAACCACCAATTTAGAGAATGAACCTTCCCGGTGTGAAAACCATAACCTTGGTTTTGTTAATATTAATAGCCAGGGAACTAATATCAGAGAATTCCTTGAGTTGGTTTAATGCTGTCCGGAGCCCATCGAGGGTGAGGTCCAAAAGGACTATATCGTCCACATATCTCATCCATTGGAGGGGACCATGCCCCCGTTTCGGTGGTCTGGAAATAGGATTACTCACTGCTTATCCTATGTCTGCCAGTTATAGGTTGTAAAACAGGGTAGTACAAATGCACCCCTGTTTCAGTCCCTGGTAGGTAGGGATCCAAGTTGTTGTCCTGCCTGATTTGTCAAGATGGAATTTGGCTCTAGTCCTGTCATGGAAAGCAATTATCATAGTAAGAAGTCCAGGAGGAATTTTCCAGTTGGCAAGTTTATTCCAAAGCCTGGTGCTGATAACCGAGTCAAAGGCAGCCACTACCTGTACATCATTACCAGCAGGGAGACAGCATGAACAAAAATGACAATACACTCTAATCCATACAGAAGAATTGTACACCCCTAACCCCCTTATCTGAAGGACAATGTGATATATAATACACAACAGAAATAAAGGTCCTGAAGAAGATGATGACACCTCTTATGTCATCAAAACCGGTCGACCATACTACAGTATGATATCCCAGAAGGGAATTGGGGATACATATAAGGAATACAAGATCCAACTTTTGGGACTACCAGCACCAAACTGATGATATTTTCCAGATACACCTGGATAGGATAAAAATCAAACTCATAACCAATGCAATATTGGGACAACACCAGTTACCAGTCCCCCAAAAAACTGATCTGATAAGACAGACTTAGAAATATTTTTTTAGCTTGTTTCAAGCACCTTTTTTTAGCTCTGTTGAACCATAATATACCAACTGCTCTATGCAGACTGGACACTCTTCTTTCGGGGTGAATAAAAAGATACGGCACCTAGCCAGAAGGAAATGCTTCCTCCTTGAAATGTTCATGAAGAAATAGATTTGGTTCAACCAACTGTTTTGTGATTGTGTTTTTTTCATACTTTGTAGAAGCAGGGATAGTCCTTCTATGCTCTTTCCTTTCAAATAGGCAGTGCATCAGCTCTGACCTAGAGACAGCATGACCCTATAGGGATAGGGTGTGATTCCTCTTAGGGATAGTGCTGGCATACACACAAAAGGTCCATCTTCGAAAGACCCCTGCTAAATAAGAAAAACGCTCTAACACTGTTCCTGTGAGAAAAAAAGAAGGCAAATAAAGGCCATTAGAGCAGAGCAATGTTACTGGGTGGAGATCCATCATGAGCAACGTAGCTCTTAGTAGGGGCAGGATCTCACTATGTCAGGTGGATTCACTTGTCTCAATTGTATGTTTTGTGAATGGGGGCAATGGCAGTGATTCAAATTCTGGTGCAGAGCTGACTTCATTATATATTTGTATCCCATTCTCATTGGGAGGTTGAGGCCCTCTTGCGGGATGTCAACACAGGGCTGCAAATGGGATTAGGGGGAGTAGAAGGGACAGCGTAGCTCTGGTGCACCGTAACATTGGTAAGAGCATTTACCACTGTAACTATCATCTTAGAACCCAGGCAAGTGATTGATTTTGAAAACTCAAAAAAGTCCTCATTACAAGACCCGCCTGCAAGGTCACTAGGGATGTCATTATTAGAGGCAGGGAAGTAATCAGTCCTTTTCTTACTCACCATATTACCTTTTGGGCCTCCCCCATCTTGAGAGTTTATTGGGGGCTGGTGCGTGCATCCAGTGTGAGGTTGACACCTACTTCAATATTTGGGGGCTCACACACCTCGTCCAGCGAAATAATGTGCAATGACTTGGTGTTCAAAGTACCTAGTTTTCGCAGAGCAGCAGATTTTGCTATTACTGCAGCAAAAGGGCAAGTAGCCCGATGCATCAGTGTAAGAAAATGGAGGGGAGATTAGCCAATAATGGAGAGGGAGAGGCTGATGGCAAAAAGCAAAAAACGCAGACCGTGCCAGTAGCAGGAGAGAAAGCAGTGCAAACAGAGCAGTAAAACAAGCAATGGCACTTACAGGTCCAGCGTGTCAGATGTCCAAACCCTAATGGGTTAAGTTGGGAAGAGGGGAACAAGCAACCCATCTCTCACAGCCCAAAGAGCTGCATAACTAAACACTGCCGCACACAGTGCACGTACCACGTCAGGCACAGAAGTTAACAAGGACTAACCTCATGGTAATGGAGACAGCAGAAAGATTCCCAAGCAGGACTCCAGGCTCCCTCAGGTGATCAGAACTGCACACTGCCACACATCACATGTTTACGGTGCCAGGTGCAGCTTTTACCAAGGACCTCCTCAAAGGCAATGGAAACAGCAGACTCCCAAGCATGACTCCAGGCTCCCGCAGGCTCTCAGAACTGCACACTGCTGCACACCATAAATACTATACAAAATGATGTGTTGGTTCCACAGACCAGTTTGCAAAAAAGGACAAGTAAATAGCTTGATGTCTTCTGTTAGACACAGTGTAAAAGGCAAATCTCCTAACACCACATAGAACATTAAAAGGGACGAATCACCCAAGTACATCAAATGATCGCAACAGCTAGGACATTTAAAAAAAACGACCAAAATAGAAGCACAGCTTTGGAAAACATGTGCCTGTACGACATAGCCCAAAACTTCCCCTACATAAACAATGTCACACCAGATGAGACAACTGGCAAATATTCAGTCTAAATTTATGAAGGAAGCCTAGTGAAACTTACCAAACCCAGCCTAATTAATCATATAAAGCTATCATTTCAATCTCTGCAACATAGACAACTTTATTACATGACCCTACTGCAACTTTTTAAACCTTGGAGATGAGAAGAAGAATGATTGGTGACGGAAGCTGAATTCAAAGTAAATGAAAGCAGCATAACAAATGTCAATTTCAAACAATACAAAGAAATGTTGGACAATGAACGCCAACAGGAGAAAGTAATTGAAGCTCAACTAGAAAAAGACAGTCCTGAGGGCAGTCTACCTTCCCTTAACGGAACCAAGAACCACTTGGAGAACTACTCACTCTAAATGTCTCGGGAGGATAGCTCAGGGGCAACATGCTCACCTTGGAAGCAAGACGACGCGTAGAAACACAGTATTGATCCCCGGGTCCACGCTTAGAAACCTCTGGGTAATAAATGTGTTATAAATAACCTATCATAAATGAAGCCAAAATAACCATGACTGATGTAGAAAATACTATGTATCAATATGAACAATCTGAAGAAGACATGTCAGTGCTTCAATCACAGCTAAATGATGAACAACTCACCATTTATCTGGAAGTCACTGAAGAAATTGAACATGGTTTTAGACATGAAACTAAAATCCGCAGCTGTAAAAATTATGAACCTCTGCCCCTGTATGTAAGTGGTGAAGCTGGTTCGGGTAAACATTTCTTAATTAAAATAATCATCACGTTTCTACAAAACTTTACAAACAGCAACCTTTCAGCTGTTGTAACAGCCTCCACAGCTTTAGCTGCCTACAACATAGGAGGTGTAACTTTACGCTGACTACTGCTCCTTCCAGTAGAATATCAAAAGAAATTAGAATACTACAAATAATCAGTAGAAGCTGTAACTGAAGTACACATAATTCTGAAACAAATGAACCTGCTCCTAATAGATGAATTAAGCATGGTTTCCAACCTCATGTTGGCTTTAATTCACCTCAGAATGCAATAAATCCTGTAAACTGACTATGAAGAACTGCTGGGAAGAAACACATAAAAGTTTTCTGAGACCGTCTCCAGTTAACACCAATGAAGGCAAGCCTATTTTCAAAATATTAGGACACAAACAATGCTGAAACACACTTGGCAGCATTGGAAATGTGCATCTCTGGCAACATTTTCACTACAGAGCACTAACTCAAAACATGTGTCAGTCTGCAGACCTCACCTATGCTAACATTTCAAAACGCATTTGAACTAGTCTGCTTACTAAAGATGGAAAATACATATTAAATAGTAGACTAATCCATGAGCTATATTGGCAAAACACATCTGTTTGTGGTGTCATGGAGCAATTAACTCAACAAAATATAACATGCATGTCCTTAATGCAAACCCTTGCAAGCTGTAGTGAATTCACTGAGACAATGTTAAAGAAAGATATGCAACCCACACTGCATATCAGCTCCACAGAGAAACTAGAAGTGCATGGCAGCAACAGCACGAATGAATAGTTTAGGAAAATGTATCTCCAACACTGCAGGATTGGAAAAAATATTAACTTTGTGTCTAAACTGAAGAGTAATTCTAAAACATAATCTGCTTTAGTCAATGGAGCAATGGAGCAATTGTTAAGGTTGTTGGCTTTCAAATATATCCACATGACCATAACATTCAGTTTGTCAACATCCACTTTAAAAAACATGCAGCAGAATAGCACATTTCATACCATTCAAAAAAATGTACATGCACAGAGAACAATTCTCTCTATCCCTTGCATATGCTGTCACTATTCACAAATCGCACGGTCTAACCCTAGATAACGCATTAATTGACATTGGCAGCACAGCCTTTAACGAAGGTATGAGTTACGTGTCACTTTCAAGTCTCTGTACACTGAATGGTCTATTCCTAGTTAACTTTGATACAAACAAAGTCAACACTGACATTCTTTGCAACATAGAATACAACACGCCACTTGCTCTGTACACCCCATCTAGATATATACCCTGTATCTCAAAAAATAAACCTTTATAACAAAAATGAATATAAACAGGACCTATAACAGATCTCCCAACAATACAGCTAAGAAACAATGTCCAACTGCTTCTCCATCAAATAATACAACCACACAACTGTCTACTACAAACTCAACTGCACATCCACCAGAAGACAAACAGACAAAATGTCTCTTCTAAAAAAAGATCTGCAGGCCAATCAAACAATGCAGATTCACAACTCTCTGGTCCATTTACATTCAGCAACACAACTGCACTAAATTGCTATGCAAATTTAACAATCAATCTTCTCTCCCAATTGCCACCAATTGTTCACAAAATTTACTTAAGCGGCTCGGACAAGTTGTGCTTGCAAATGCTCATCTTTCATAGAAATGCCACAAATAATCCTAACAACACTTGCAGTGTATAAGGTATAAGGCAATAATTGGACTACTGTGTAGGAATGGTCACATTTACCGTAAAAACACAGGAAGATCCACAATAATTCCTAATGTACTTACTACCAGTACTGGAAACCAAAAACATCCCTATAAATGAAATCTTCTAGATTTCAGACATGTGGAAACATACACGCATTCTCTGTAAGCAACCATGTTTCAACCATGTTTCACAAGAGCACATCCCTACCTAATGAATGATTTGTGTATGTATTCATACCAAATTGTGAATCCATTCCATTTTTACCAGCTTTGCCAGAATGCAAATCATGACATATTATGCTTTTTTTTAAAATTCAGACAATCATTCCAGCATACAAATAAACTCACATGATATGATAGTTTATTTATATTTTTTAATTAATTTATTTATTTTAGTATAAAATAGCACATATGTCATACTAATGTTGCTAAGGTACAATGCATATGGTGCAACAAATAACTGTAAGCTCACCAGCTTTACACACAGCCAAGTATATCTTCGCAAGAAATCCTTCATAACAGTAGGCATAATATACCACACTGGTGCCACAACCACTTCAGGTCAATATACTGCATATGTCGAAAAAAGAAGTGGGTGGTTTGCATGTAACAACACCTCAGTTTCTCCACAACATAGGTTACAAGCAAATCTAACAAATGCCTACTTAATATCCCTTCAACCCAAATTTACTCACTAAACTGTAGCACAACAAACTGTTAGAAAATGTCAACAGACAGCTAAGCACATCCATAATACCACAGAACTACTTTTAAAAGTCAAGATAGTTACAATATGCCAACAGCTATCTAACTACTTCAAAAATACCATTCATTACAATACACTTCAAATACACGATCACAGTTCTTGATACTACAAAACTTCTTCTAATGTCCAATATAGTTAGAATATGCCAACATTCCCTTATTTACAAGACACTTCAAACAAACATACTATCACATTTACACTCACATACGTTTTTTCCAATCCTCTAAAGATTTTATTCCCAATGACCCAATGATTATTTAATGTCAATACAACAACAGTGTGACACACACTAATGTTGTACCAAACATAGTACATAAAATGTACTGTTTATGAGGGTTAAAAAAAAATTAAATGGGCCTCATTATGATACTGGCAGTAGCTGTGCCGGTAAAACTGGCACGGCTGCCGCTGATATCATTTTTTTCCGGCACCCACGAATGGGCAATTATAGGGTCATTACGGCCTTGCCGGACCCGGTAATTGCCCATTCGCGGGCGCCAGAAAATATTCTTCCCCATACATATAGCTGTTGGCATATTGTAACTATCTTGACTTTTAAAAGTAGTTCTGTGGTATTATGGATGTGCTTAGCTGTCTGTTGGCATTTTCTAACAGTTTGTTGTGCTACAGTTTAGTGAGTAAATTTGGGTTGAAGGGATATTAAGTAGGCATTTGTTAGATTTGCTGGTAACCTATGTTGTGGAGAAACTGAGGTGTTGTTACATGCAAACCAACCACTTCTTTTTTTGACATATGCAGTATATTGACCTGAAGTGGTTGTGGCACCAGTGTGGTATATTATGCCTACTGTTGTGAAGGATTTCTCGCAAAGATATACTTGGCTGTGTGTAAAGCTGGTGAGCTTACAGTTATTTGTCGTACCATATGCATTGTACCTTAGCAACATTAGTATGACATATGTGCTATTTTATACTAAAATAAATAAATTAATTAAAAAATATAAATAAACTATCATATCATGTGAGTTTATTTGTATGCTGGAACGATTGTCTGAATTTCAAAAAAAGGCATAATATGTCATGATTTGCATTCTGGCAAAGCTGGTAAAATGGAATGGATTCACAATTTGGTATGAATACATACACAAATCATTCATTAGGTAGGGATGTGCTCTTGTGAAACATGGTTGAAACATGGTTGCTTACAGAGAATGCGTGTATGTTTCCACATGTCTGAAATCTAGAAGATTTCATTTATAGGGATGTTTTTGGTTTCCAGTACTGGTAGTAAGTACATTAGGAATTATTGTGGATCTTCCTGTGTGTTTACGGTAAATGTGACCATTCCTACACAGTAATCCAATTCTTGCCTTATACCTTATACACTGCAAGTGTTGTCAGGATTATTTGTGGCATTTCTATGAAAGATGAGCATTTGCAAGCACAACTTGTCCGAGCCGCTTAAGTAAATGTTGTGAACAATTGGTGGCAATTGGGAGAGAAGATTGGGAATCTTCTGGGAATGGGGAAGCCGGATGCACTTTCACCATTCGTGAATGGAGCCAGTGCATCCGACATGCTCTGCTCGTGGGTGCCGGTATGCCCGCCAGCGAGCAGAACTCGTAGTTTGCCGGTCCGGTCGTAACGGCACTGGTAGCTTACCGGAGCTGTTACTACCAGACCAGCAAACTTATAATGAGGCCCAATGTGTATGTAAAATTGTATGTGATGAAAGGTTTTAAACTATCCTGCTTAACAAATTATACTGTTTTTTTCACAGAAAAGAACCAGAAGATTCCACCTTTATTGCTGTATGCAACTAACTAACTATACCAAGTACAAACAAATACACATTTTATAATCACTATCCTCAATTGTACTACAATCATAAATACCATGTAAACTTCAATTATATAATTCCGCCATATTACAAATACTTTATACTCCCACTACTGTACCTATCATGACTATACACATATTACTATAGTGTGTGTTACCATTCCCAGATTCTTGGGATGCACGGCCTATGGCCATGCCCCCAAGAATATGGGCACTGGGCACAACCACCACAATATAATGAAACCATATAACAAGTACATACAACACAGCTTCAAATAACAAAACTCGTCCTGAATCATCTGCAATTGAAATAATGTCAGTGGACACTAAAATTGATTGTGGACTCTGCAGCATCCGCAAACCCTTGTTTTCACTTATAAAAACAGCTCCATATCATCTCTATTCCACTCCCCTACCCTTTCCATGCCCTCTTTCAGCCATCAAATGACCTGAAATGTGTTTTCTGAACTGTTAGTTCACAGCGCTGTCCGCTGACTACCACAGTGTCCACAGCCAAGGTGGAACCTGCATGCCCTCTTTTCACCTATAAAAAAGCCCCATATTTTCTTTATTCCACCCCCTCATCCTTTCCAGCCCTTCTTTCGACCATCAAATAATCCCAAATGTGTTTTCCAGAATTTTTCCCAACCGCACTTTCCACATACAATGAAACTGCCACGGACTCAACACGGCGACCGAAAAATATGACGCGCTTCATGCTTTCCACCATCCAATCAGCGTGCATGTCCGGACCGAACAGGGAAGTGAGTTTGTGGACTGGACCAGATATCACTATTTTTTTTACCTACTTTTTGACAATTTCATAAAACATTTATAGGTGGATTTACACCTTAGGGACCAAGTCACTGCTCCTGGTGCACATTTAGTGAAATTCCATCATGCGGTTTGGGCTGTGGGCGTGAGGAATTTTTTTATATTGCGTCTATGAGGATTTCCACACATTTTGGGACCTCTCTATAACTTTGCACCCCCTTGACGAAAACCGAACCAAACTTTGCAGAATCATTCCCAGGGGACCATATACTTTTTTTTGCAATGGTTGGTGAGGATTCGTCCAGGGGGACAAATTTATTAGCCACCCAAAAGGTGCTCTTCCTATGGGTTGAACAACTTAACCACAGATTACAATGCAGATGCTCAAATTCGCACTTTAGTACATTGTTGTGTGAAAGTTGTAAACATTGCTTGACTTGGGGACATACCAGATGTATTCATTTTAACTTTATGTAGGCTGAAGCAACAGTTCAAATGAATCGAATAAGGTGTGTTTTTGTCGTGATAACTTGAAGTGTGCACCTTAAATCTAGTCCTGTATCATGTAGTACTTTTCTTAACCAGGCCCACATTGTGTTTTTATTGTACACATGTGTACATCTACAATCTTGTCCTTCTAGGACGTTGTCATCTACATAGTAGTAAAACATGTATCCAATTCCTGCTACCACCTTTTACATTTTTCTTTCTATAAAGCAAAATATGCCTGGCACATAAAATATCCATGAATCTATTGACTGTTGTCATCAGGGTACACCCAACTCAATGTAACATATTCGACACTGCATGTTACATTACCTTTTGACTAAACTACATGCTGAAAGTACAAGTGATCGTTGGCTGTTTTCCTATCCAGGGAGAGGAGTAAAACCCCACTCATCCATACAGTGAAAAACTGAAACCAAAAAGCAATTGTTATATTGATTGCATTCTGCTACGGGAAAGATTTGGATGCCAGTGGAAAGATGTAGTCACCGCTGCTAGCAATAGCGAACACAAACAGTTGCACTGCATATTATCCAGGGAAAAATAAGGAGATGTTCTGCTTTACCAAATCAGTGTGTGTGCTGGGCCAACAAATAAATATGGCATTTTCTACACATCCACAGAAAAAATCTGTTTTGTTCAATCTTGAAATGATTTCTTGGTGGGTGTGTTGTTTTCTGTATTTGCTAAGATTTTACAAACTGCAGGCTGTCGCAAGCAGAAAAATAGAAGGAAGCTTGGAAATGCGCATTTCAAAATGGTTCTGTAGTCTGGGGGGAGGAGGTGGCTGAAATGATGGGCCAACTGGAAAGAAGAATGTTTCCTATGATTCTGCAGGCCTCAGGTGTATGTGAGTGCAGTGAAAGCAGTGATTGTGAGAGAAATTATGCTGCATCTGGAGAAGAGGAGTGGGTGCCACATGTGGACAGCTGCTCTGAACAAAGTGTTTGTTTCATCTGTACATTCCTCCTTATCATCAACCGATGATGAGCATTCTGTGCAAATGCGTCTGCTTGTGCGTGCAGGAGGTCTGTCCCATACCAGTCAAAGGAGCTGACAAAGAAGAGATACATGATGTCGAGGTGTGTTAGTAACACTCACATAACAAAGGTTAACACCATGTTAATGCAGGTACCTTGAAAGGCAAGGAGGGGAGTACCTGGCACACAACTCAATAGCTTGTTCACCAAAGAGCAGCTGGAGACATTGGGCCTCATTACATGTTTGGCTGGCCAGAAACCAGGGTGCCGGAGCTGCTGTGCCCAAAAGGTCTGACCCTGCTGGGCGCAGCGGTCATGGAGGAAAACCCTTCTCGGAAGCACTGGCAATGTTAGCAACAGTGCTGGTGCTTCTGTGTCCCCACTCCTATAGAGTCTGATCGGACGCAGAAGATACAAACATACACATCCCTGAAGTGAACTTTGTGCCAGTACGTTGGTGCAAAGAATGGCATGTCATAGGGATTATGTGCCAAAGCAGAGACAGTTTGCCACTGTGGTAGAAGCATGACCCCAAAGATGAGCAATGCATGTGCTCAAGAAAGACGTGTGTGTGCGTGAGTGTGTTCTTCCTGCACGTACTGTTGTGTGGGTGTTCTGTCATCTTTGGTTCAAAACTATTGTTTTTCATGTGTTTATTTGAAAATAGAAATATTTGATGTTTGAAGGTTCCGAAATGTCGTTGGTTAGTTACTCTGTATGCAAAAATACACTTCATAATGATGAATAACTAAAAAAATTGAATCGTGGCAAATTGCATTCCCTCTTGGTGCTGCGTGTATACAACAGGCCCAGTACTGGACACCACGTCATAATATGCCTATTTCTTTCCAAACCCAGTTTAATTTTACACAGCATTTAACCTTATTCCAATTGGATTCATAGACTGGGACACAATACTCCAAGCTTAGGTAGTTAGTTAATTTGCATCTTTAGTATAAATCTCAAAACGTGTGGCAGCAATTTCATCAAGTATTTTTGGGGACATAAAAATGAGAATTGGTAGTCTAATAATTCTTTAAACTTTTTAGCTTGATTTTACCAATCTCACTTTTTTAATTTAACAGTGAATTCCAAATGTTCTCAATATAGTCCAAAAGCTATGACCAAGTGCAGCTTTAAAGTAGGGGCTCAGAATACTGCACATGTCTGCAGCGTGCAAAGGGAGCCTATCATACCAGTTTTTTGGAGCCATCACTCAGTCAAACTGAACAGACCACATTCTAACAGGGAATGGAAAACACCATCTTGGTCTCTGCTAATGTTCGATCATTAAACAGTCTAAAAATAGGAAGAAGGAATTTTCTTCTAGGCATATTCAAAATAGGACAAACGAATACAACATTAATTAAACCTCCCACCGTATTGCTATTACAGCCACAAAAAGGATCTATGGACTGTGTCTTACTAAAAGACCAATTAGCCACTAGAGACGCTAGAGAGACGGTTTACTCTAACATTGAATACAATGCTCCTCTTACATGGGTTAGAAAACCAGTTGGTCTAGTTATCTGGACTCAGCTATAGACTATGCTCCTGGAAATATCGAACGCTGGGCTTTTACAGCTCAAAGCTTTGCTGAGTTAGATCTTTTTCCTGTATAAAAGCAGCTTCAGATTTTGGGACATCACTATCCCTTCCTCAAAGGGCCTTATAAATATATTACAAAGTCCCATCAAGGACAAGACCTGCTTTATAAATTGCAGCCATGAGTGTGGCTGCTCACCTCTGACATCAGCAAATCCTTTATGAGCCAATGTGTAAGGTGATAATCAGATTCCCTAGTGCGCCACAATCTTGCCCATAATGCCAGTGGTTTCTGATTTATGGTATCAGAAATATGTCCCCAACCGGATTACAAGTGCAGCATGTATGTAAGAGCACTGGTCAATAACCAAACAAATAATGCAGGAAATTATTCTCTTTTCATTGGATTGGGGCTACAACAGGGTGCCCCTGCACTTGTGACCCATAACCAGCGGTTGGCATGGCTTTAACATTATAAATGGGTCAATAGCCTCTACAGAGCAACCACCCAGGTTCTTACTAAAAGCAAAACAGAAGCATTTTCCTGCACAAATGTGATGGCACTATTAGACACCTAAGAGCACCAGCCCATGTTGTTCTTTTTTTTTAGTTTTACTTTTATTTATTGGCAAAACTTTCAGAATACAAGGACATAACATGAAGTTGTGGAATGTATGCAGATATATCATACATATTAATATATAGTGGTACGGTACATTCTTATGTATGGTGCATAAGTCTCAAACCCATATTCGTGCATTGTATACAGCTCATTCGTCTGAGTGGTGGAATAGGTATGTATGGAACTCAGCCCATACATTTTTGCAACAAGAGTGCAGAGGAAGCATGGTCTGATACTCTTGCTCCTTGGTTTGAGTCCAGGTAAATCCTGCCAACCACCTTGCAAAGGTTGGCGGGGAGAAATGCTTCCAGTGTTGCAATATACATTTGTTAAGGATTTTAAAGATGCAGCACACTCCAGACCAGGACTCTTTCTACTGGCCAGGGAAGTTTTAAGTTTATTTTATTCAGATTGCATTTTTGAGAAGGCCCGTACACCCCGTATCGCAACGGGCCATGAACCAGGCCGGTGTTTAATAATGAAATATATATATATATATTTTTAATTATGAATAAGAATCAAACACATTCAATAAAGGGAAGCAATCATCAGTGTGGTGATAATTACACAATACATTGATTGGATACACTTTGTTTAACCTTCTATCATAAGAGACACAATGCACAAATGAATGAAAGCAATATTACTTTTCAGGTAGTATTTTCAGATAGCACCACAGTTAGGCATTCCCCCTGTGACACTCCCTCAAACATCTGTTAACCAAATTCTGTGTGGGTAGGAAGGAGTAGTGAGGAGTCAGGTATAGTAGGCAAAAATCAGAATGTAAATCCAACCTACCACCCTTGAATGGGAGGCACAAATCGGAATGCGCTCCCGTGAAAGATGAGCAAAATGGCACTCAGAATGACTAAATAGTTATTTTACATGTGCGGTTGAATGGATAAGGCAAGAATGTGTGTGGTTGTACTAACAAGGCAAGAAAACCTACGAGCTACAAAGCAATGTACTAAGCAACGGGCATACAGTTTAGAAAATTGACTTTGGAAGGAAAAACACAGTGCAGCAAGAATCACACGTGGCAAAATTGCAATTGCTTTGTTTCAAGGGTTTAAAATAGCAAAAGGGCTTGGAAAATGAGCTAAACAGACATATTCAGAAATTGTTTTTAATGCTAAGGTAGAAAGGCACATAACAGGTATGATATTAAAGTGAAAAAGTGCTTTTTGATGATGACAGCATGGGATTCTTAATGGAAGGGAAAACTTAGATTTTATAATAAAAGCAGTTAAACGGGCATAATCGTTTTTAGGAGGAACATGACAGGTTCTACTGAGGCTATTTTTTAGTGGCTAGATTATAAAAGAGAGACGCTGCCAGCAAAAAGGTTAATTTGCAATGTTAACCCATTCACGCCCATTCAACCCATTTATTCCAAATAGGACTAAGGATTTATATAGCGGACTGAAATTATATGGAAAGAATGGCGCTAACACATGGAGATTAACACAGATTTTCCTAAAGGCAGAATACACAGAGGATTCTGACACTTTTAGTATACTTATAGGATTTCTTATGGGGTTCATAATAGGGTTGGAAAAATTGCAAGGTAACAAAGCAATAGATGCAGCTTGTTGCTTACTCACAAAAAAATACTTGAAGGGAATAGTTTGGACAGCCATCCAGGTATTTGGACAGCGTGACAGGGGTCTAGTCACTGTGCAGCGGCGGCTCTCCTCTAGGGACACAGCAAGGCAACCGAGGTATGGTCTCAGTGGACAGAAGGGTGCATCAGCTGGGCAAAGCAGGTAGCTGGGCAAAGCAGGTCTGGTCACTGGATAATCCCAAAAGGCTTCAGCAGCCGTTCCCCCTTTCTCCCTGAATTATTGGGATTTTTGCAGGTTTTCATTCTAGATAGTGGTTCTGCCTGCATAGGAGATACTGCATGGATCAGGATCAGCTACCTCTGACCTCGCACTGCAGTCTCTATCTTGCAGGGTGAATGTGGAATGCCTGGGTCTCTGGATGTTGCAGGTTGGATTTTTGAATGCTGGATTTTTTTGAATGTCCTGAATTTTGAATGTCTCTTCCTTATATAGGCCAGGTGACATCAGAGGATTTTTACTATGTGGGCAGAACTAGGCTGGAGATACCTCTAAAATGGGGTAGGTAAGCCTGTGAATGTCGCTGCCTCCCTGTAAGCAGATTGGACTGGAGGAAGTGACTCAGTTTTAGTGTGGGTGTTTTTATGAGGTGCTTTGTTATGAAAAAAAAATCATATTTATAAATGTCACCCTTATAAAAATTAGATAGGCAGATACCATATTTCACATGGAGCATACCATTGCAAATCCCAAGTTTGTACGATGCTGTTTAGTCCTTCTGGCAATCTTTTGCCATTTCTATGGCAAATATTTCCCCTAAAAATCTACAAATGGGTACACTGAAGCTTATCAATGGGGGACATGCTTGCAACAGAGTTCATACCTGTACCATGTATGATTTTACCAGAAATGCCATTTTACTGGTGTTTGCGTCCCCCACATGCTAGGAATATCCACATCATCTTATTTCCAAGGCGCAAAAATTACATTCAAGCTGTCCACATTTTACATTACTGCTTCTTTAGATTACTGACATGAATAACTTCATATGAAAAGTCTTTTCAATCATATTGGCCTGCTTTGTTTCCAAAGGTGGGCAGTCTTTCCAACCCCCCAGCAAAATGGGTTAGGGTCCCTCTTGTTCTTTTGAGCATCTCTGCCATGCAGTCTGAGGCACCCTGCAATTATGACACTAGGCAGTCCAAAGAACAGGGTTCCTGTTCTGATATTTGGCCTTTAAGCTAAAACTGGTCTAACAGGAATGTCTCTTTAGTCAGGCTGTTGAAGTTCTTTTTGTGAAGAAAATAAAATGCACAGAGTAAAATATACCTATATGTTGGCAGCTTTTCTTCCCAACATATATAGTTTTGTTTCAGGGCATGCTACAGCTTGCATTGCCTTTGGAGGTGCTGGAGCCCTCCCACACTGCAGGAGCAGTGCCTGATGTCCCGGAGGAGTCCTGGACATGACTCATAGCCTAAAGGTAGGCCGTGGGGCTTACCCAGCTGCTTACCTACAATTGCAGCTTTTTTTCCACGGACCCTGCAAAATCCGAAAATCCACGGCGCAAATATGTACATGTGCGCCTGTAGCCCTAATCAGCTTCGACTTGGCTCTGAAACTAGGTTTATGGTAATTTCTGCATACAGCCTCAATTGCCTGCCATGAGGACATAGCACTCTAAAATGGACGACCCCCGCAACCTAATTCAGACATCAGCCTAATTTCCTACCTTTGCCCTGTAAAGCGACGTGATTGAGCAACTTGCCATTCTTGGGAGCCTATCCCAAGCCGGCAGGCGAACGCCGGCCCACCAGCAAAGGCACACCTTCTAAGGCACTAAGCCTGTCATGCACCTGTCCTGCATACAGCTCGCATACCCTCTGGAGGTGCTGGAGCCCTCCCACACTGCAGAAGCAGTGCCTGATGTCCCGGAGGAGTCCTGGAGGCGACTCATTACCTAAAGGTAGGCCGTGGGGCTTACCCAGAAGCTTACCTACAATTGCAGCTTTTTTCCACGAACCCTGCAAAATTCGAAAATCCACCACACAAATATTTACATGTGCGCCTGTAGCCCTAATCAGCTTTGACTTGGCTCTGAAACTAGGTTTATGGTAATTTCTGTATACGGCCGCCATTGCCTGCCATGAGGACATGGCACTCTAAAATGGCCGACCCCCACAACCTAATTCAAACATCAGCCTAACTTTCTACCTTTTTCCTGTAAAGCGACGTGATTGTGGAACTTGCCCTTCTTTGGAGCCTATCCCAAGCTGCCAGGCGAACGCCGGGCCACCAGCACAGGCACACCTTCTAAGGCACTAAGCCTGTCGTGTGCCTGTCTGGTGCCTTCGTGCCGAGGGCCACAAGTTTTACACTTCGTCCGTGCCTATTCGCTAGCCCCTCCAACCTGGAACTCCCACTTGCTGCTGAGACTTTCATCATGGACCTACAGACTCGGTAAGCAGACTTGCTGACCACGCTTGAGACTCTAAAACTCTAATACTGCATTTACGAGTGTACGCTGACCTTACCTTAGGTACCGGCCACATACCTATATTGTAAAATTGTACCAGTTGATTCCCTTACATTCTATCGTGCCATAATCTGGGCATTAGATGTAATTATGTTATTACCACTATGCGCATGCTACCTTTGTCACGATTACTATTGTCCCAATGTACCTGTTTAGCCCTATGATAGTCGTTGTACCTTCTGCAAATAGCCTGCCTCATGGTAGCTGATGTGCTCACTGTAACAGCCTTGCCATATCAGTTGTTGCGCTCTACTGTACCTTCTGCAAATAGCCTGCCTCATGGTAGCTGATGTGCTCACTATAATATCCTTGCCATATTAGCTGCTGCGCCATATTGCACCTACTGCAAATAGCCTGCCTCATGGTAGCTGATGTGCTCATTGTAACAGCCTTGCCATATTAGTTGTTGCGCCCTATTTTACCTTATGCAAATAGCCTGCCTCACGGTAGCTGATGTTCTCACTGTAATAGCCATGCCATATTAGTTGGTGCGCCATACTTTACCTGTTGCAAATAGCCTTGCCTCATGACCCATGTCCTCTGCCTATATCAGTCACTGTGCCCCATTACAATAGCCTACATTGTGCAAGTTGCTTTGCCCCTATTGCATCAGCCCAGCCCCATGTCCGTAAGGTATCCGATTGCGCCAGCCTGGCCCAATGCCACCCAATGTGCCATATTGTACTAGCCTAGCCTTATGTTAGATGGTGACATTACTGTATCAGCCTGCCTTTACACTCTCTTACCCCACCTACTATATTAGCCTAGTCATATGCTATCTGCTGTGCCCCCTGTACCAGCCTTGACTAACGTTAACCTTACTAATTGTACCCTACAGTGACTGAAAATAGTTTTGCCTTTGGTGTACTTTTTCACCTGCTTGCTTACTTTGCACCCTAGAGTGCCCACCCCTGAAACAGCCCCTTGATAGCCTTTTGTGCCTAACTAGGATTGCTTTCCACTATTGTCACTATGTACGTTCAATGCCCCATTAAACACATCTTAGGTGTTCCATCCAAGACAGCGTGGTTAACTTTACATATTACCCTCACCATCATCTTAGCATTACAGACCAGCAGCCTGCTTACCTACATCCTGAATAGTATGCTTAGTGATACAATGACCCTTAACAGCAATCTTACCTGCCCCGGTTTGTCGGACACTTCCACATACAAATTCAGCTTGCAACAAGAATTATCTATCACACAAACTCCATGTAGTACTGCTGATAGAAATCTAAGACTACGTGCACACTTATCAAAACTGTATGAACGACCAGCTAAAAAAGTAGAGCAACTAAATTACCTAAAAGAAGGCCTACCCTATAAAGCAGTGATAGAGCCTAACATAAGCCTCGCCAATCATAAAAGACCCAAACCTAACCGCCCTAGGCTAACTATCAAAAACACTCCTAGAGCCATTGCTCCAAATTCATTAGAAAGTTATCCACATAATCTTAAAGGAGCTCTAATTAATGCAAGGTCTTTAGTCGCACATGCAACTGAAATATCTGACATTATCCTATTAGACAACCTTGACTTCCTGGCCATCTCTTGGTTACATGATGCTGCAGGCCCTGCCCTTTCTCTGGCAGTCCCTGACAATTATACCATCCTGCGAGCAGACAGACATATCTCTCGAGGTGGAGGAATTACAATCATTGCCAAAACCTAGCTATGAGAGTAGTTACCACACCAACTTTGAAATCTTGTGAGTGCCTCTCAGTCAAAGTACCTGTTGCCAACTCTCAACCACTGAACATCTTTCTCATCTATAGACTGCCATGTCCTATTGGAACCTTCCCGGAAGACATATCCACAGCCCTGTCTAACAACTTAAAAAACACCACCCAAACCTTAGTGCTAGGTGACTTTAAGGTAGGTTATAATGATACCAAAGATACCCAATCCACTGTCATCGCTACAACTTTGAAAGAACTAGGCTTTACTCAGAAAGTGAACCTACCTACTCATGACAAAGGTCGAACTCTCGATTGGATCGCAGAGTACAACTGCAATGTCACCATCACAACTATCGCACCTCAAATCTGGAGTGACCATTTCTTCTGGCATTTACATTGGCCACTAAATTAGCTGCAGGTCAGATTACCCCGCTTGCCCCACCCACCATTACGAGGAAAAAAAAAATATGACAGTTGACAATCTGTTACCCCACATATTACCTAATCTTAACTCCATACCAGACAGCTCTGACCCCAACTCTCTAGTTGAACACTATAATAATGCCATGAAAACAGCCCTAGACAATATTACACCTCTTAAACCAAGGAAGAGCAAATACAAAAAACATCTCAACACTTGGTTCACCCCGCACTTAAAAAATCTAAGATTAATCAAAAGAAAATATGAAACTGCTTGGAGACTCTCACCCACAGAAGAAAATAAACTAAACCTGACCAATATCACATCTCAATATAAGAAAGACATTCTCCTAGCCAAACAGGAAACCTACAATAATAGAATCTCACAATCTAAATCGAGCATCAAAGAACTGTTTACTATTCTAAAAGAACTGGAAACACCTATCTCACCGCAAGAAAACTGTACCAAAAATAAAATGTGGTGTTCCAGTATCCAGCATGCATTAACAAATAATGTTTCCAATCTACAAACCAAAATTGCTGATAAGAAACCCACACTAGCTCATTGGACTACTCCTACGATAGTACTGATGCCTCACAGCATACAAAAAACCCGCTTTAGCTTCTCAAAAGTCTCATTCATTGAGGTGGAGAAGGTCATACTGGGACTCAAACCGTCCAACTGTAAGGGTGACCAATGTCCTGCACAACTTATTAAGGACACTGCTAGAGAACTTGCGCCTTTCATAACCAAACATATTTACTCATCATATTTACTCTTCATTCACAACTGGCATCGTCCCAAACAACCTAAAAGAATCTTGGGTACTACCACTCCTCTAAAAGCAAACCCTCGACCCCACCATACCCACCAACTATAAACCTATCACGACTGTGCCATTTTTCCTAAAATTTTTAGATAAAGTGGCCTACATGAATACAGAATTTCTTGGAATCCAATCTCTTACTAGGATCTCGCCAATCTGGCTTCCGTCTGCAGCACGGTACGGACACAGCTATGATTGATCTTAAGGCCCAAATAGATGATTTTAGAGACAAGGGCCAATCAGCCCTACTTCTAGACCTCTCAGCTGCATTCGACTTGGTGGCCCATAAAGTCCTGTGCAGCCACCTAGACTCTGCAGCACACTTCTCTATGGAGGCCATAATATGGATTGAGTCATTCTTAAGCAACAGGACTATGAGAGTCTTTTCACCATCGGCCTCAGCAGACCCTATCCCCATAATTTGCGGTGTACCCCAGGGATCCTGGGTGTCTCCGACACTTTACAATGTATTCACAAAGCCACTCTTCGATGAAATGGACAATCTGGGTGATGCCAATGTAGGCCCAGTCCCCGACTTACACGCCCAAGATACAAAAGAATATAACACACCCCAGCGGGGAATGAGACCAGGAGGGCAGGCTGCAAGAGTTAGTCATTTATATAAAATTTGGCATCCAGAGAACTCTGCTGCCCGAGAGCGCTCTGGCAAACATTACAAAGGTGGCAGCTTAAGTAAGACTATTGCTTCATACATGACATCATTGCATAGGGGACTACATAGACACAGGATTGGATAAAACAGTTGGATACATATGTAATATATGATGTTGCTCCCGCTGGATTGGTTGTTCAGTTGGCGGGAGGGCTTATACCACGAGGTCCAGCTGCCTGGTGGGATGAGGGTCAGGTCACGATGAAGCCGGGCAGGCCCTAGCTAATCTAACATAAAATGTTGTTTTAAGCATGCACTAAATAATAGTTACTGAGGCTCCTTTGAGCAAATCATTATCCTCTATAAATTCTAAGTTTACAACATCATCATTATTCACTGCGGTCTTAGGGGGTTGATTGCAACTCAGGCGGGGGCTCGATCCAGGTGGGATCATTGATCATGGGGTGGGTTTAGGCGCATCGAAAGGGACTAGGGGGCATGCTGACATTTGTTAGTTCTAAGGTGCAATATACTGTGACAGAGGTTGACTTTTATTAGTCGTGGCACACTGGGGTGGGCTTTGCACTGGGGTTGCATGTCTGGCACATCAAAAGAATACCTATCGGGGCCATGGGGTTGCATTGGCAG
The DNA here is from genome assembly GCF_040938575.1 of Ambystoma mexicanum. Classification (NCBI taxonomy): domain Eukaryota; kingdom Metazoa; phylum Chordata; class Amphibia; order Caudata; family Ambystomatidae; genus Ambystoma; species Ambystoma mexicanum. Next base: position 415,996,902 of record NC_090939.1, read on the forward strand.
TAATTTTCCACTACCAGGGGTGAGGGAGGCATAGGCAGTTTTTGTGGAGATGGATGTGTTCGCAAGGCATGGTTCGAGCCGGTTCACGCACAGGACAGTGATCTCAGAGGAAAGGTAAGGCGTTACATTTATATTGTTGCAATTACCTCCGGCTCAGGTGTGAGAATGGAGCTGCAGGGCTTTCAGAGATGGGGAGAAAAGGTGGGGGCTTTTGCGAGCGCTGTGTGCGGCGCTGCAGAGGGGAGAGAAGCCTTCTCGTAATATCACGGTGAGGCCTAATCCAAAGATGGAGTCGGAGGTGTCTAAGATGGATGTCAAGTGTCTCTCCAACAGCCCCCCTGTGTCATCATCAGCATGTGGCTGGTTATGTGCACAGGGGCAAAAATAGGAAGCGTCCTCCACTATTGGTCGAGCAAGTGATGCATCTTAAACTGAATGGGTGAGGGGGGCCCAAATGGCCCTGCACTCCCACACATTCCCCCCTTTTGTTACATCTAAATTAACAAATTACTTTTTGTTTTTACTCTCATTGCGATAATACTCTGCTTCAGCTAGCGCTTTGTCCCATGCAGGTGTGCCTTTAATGGGCATCCATGCTCTACATAGACTTCCCAAACTATGCCCATTCCTGGCAAACTCCTCGGGTGTACAGGTCATGTATATCCATCCATCCCCATCCAGGTCCGCCCACACTTCCCTATACCACTGCAGCTCTATTGGCTCTTTGATTGTGGTATGATATAAGTTGTGTACCCTGTCCCCATTTTGACGGTAGACAACAGTCATGCAGTATTTTGGGGGTTTGGTTCTCCAGTTTGCATTTGTGCATCTATCATTGTTCCTACCATTGCCTGTCGGCCCATTGTTACCATCATCATTGCTAAACTAGGCATAGACTTTGCGCAACATCGGACCCCTAGTTGGCACACTGAAAAATAGTAAAATAAAAACAATGACCGGAACAAAAATTTTCATCATGATACTGAACCAAGAGGGTATCCAATTGAACATGTTGTCATATCAGTTGCACGGCTGTTCTCCTGCTTCTTCCCGTGTGTGTTCCCCCAAACTGTGCACTGCTGAGATAACGTGGGTGAGGGTCCCATTGTCTGCGTCCTCAAAGGTATGAATGTACAGCACGCGCTCCCTATTTTTCGGCAAACACTGCCGTCCGTGGCTGTGAGGAGGTCTAGGACGTACCAGTTCTGCATTGTCATTAGTCGTAAGGCAAGCAGTTCCTGGAGCCCTGGCGTTAGGAGGGACACAAAGAATGTTTCTGCTGCATTGAAAAGCTTGTATTTTGAAGAAATTTCAGCTAGGAGTTTTGAAGATTCCGTGGAAATATAATTTGACCTTTTTCTGTGGGACAGTCTCTCTTTGAGGTCGTTCACTGATATGATATTGTATGCGTACGATTCTGTCGGTGTTGGTTGGGGCACTGCCGGTGTGCTACCCGAATGCCCTGCTGCCGATGTGCCAACCGATTCCCCTACTGCAAAAATGCCAGCCTATTTCCCTTTTATTTGGATGTTGCTTTATGGAATCACCATTAGTGCGGAGTGCAAAGTGGCCAGGGCGCAAGTACTTCTCCATGATGCTGGTAAATGCAGGTACGCTTGTTTGCCACACACCCAATACATGTCCATAAGTGCAGCCGTACCTTTTTTCATGTCGGGGATGATGATGGTTTTGTTGCATTGTTTGTTGGTGCCCATTTGCACCTTGCCCTCTCCATGGAAGCATAGTTCATGTGAAACTTCCTTTTGCGTTTTGATTGGTTTTTCGAGGGGCGGTAACCCATGTCAGTTTTCCAATGTGCTGGGACCAGATGGAAGCACATGTGTCTTTGACCCATTGGAAGTTTTCTTCAGTTAGCCCTCTTAGTGCTTCGGCTTTGCACTCTATTTTCTTGTCATGCCACTTATTGTCTGTGAATCTGGTCCCCTTTATGACAAAAAATGGTTCTTTGATGCAAATCACTCCCTGGCGCTTGCTTGTACACGTTTTTTCATTCTCCAGCATTTCTATTGTAACTGTGTGTGCCTGGAAGGTACTCCAAATTCTACATAATACTAGATGAATCAAACATTGGACGTCTTGCAAGGGTACTTCCTGGGGTATCAGTATTTTAGGAGTTCCTGATGTGTGCAGTATGAGGGAACAGACATAGCAGCTCTCATTAGTAGCTTGTTTTTCGGTTGCGCTCATGTCTGAATACCATTTGTTGGACTGGTCTGGGTGGCTGGGGTCTTCTATTTCATCTAATCCCAACCCATGGTAAATGTCATATCTCTTCCCTCCCACCCCCCTTTTCTGTCTCCTCCTCCCCCTTTGTGATTCTGGGACATTTTCACTTTTCGATAGTGTATGGCAAATACCCCTGCCCATGCCGTTTTAGTATTGTTGTTAGCAGCTTCCCAGGCTTGTGTGTCTGGCGTTTCTGGTGTCGTAGTAGCAGCAGTATTTAGTGCATTACAGTGCTTTGCGATGTAGGTTCTATGGTTGTCTGTGCATTAGTATACATTAAATCATGCTCACTTTCCCAAAGATAATCCCCATCATATTGGTTGGTCTCATTTATGGTACTTGGAAGTGGAAAAAGAGGCATTGGTTCAGTTTGATTCTTGTGCAACGTGGTGAGATTTACATTGTTAGAGGGACTGTGTTTCCACATTTTTTTAACCCCGGCCCATATCAGTGCTGAGCCTTCTCGTATTAGGTTTACCCTACTCCCCCCTTCTTTTATATCTTCTACAATAAAAGAAATCGTGTAATACCATGCCATAAAAAATAACATTACGGAAAACAATATCATACTGTATTTCACCCCACATTCATATTGTACCACTTATTATTTCTATTTACTACCCTATCTCTAACTAAGATTGTGTCGTCATCCGTGAGCGCAGTCCTTTCTGCCATTGTGTTACCTGAAGGGGCAATATGAAGTTGTTAAGTAACATGAATATATAGATTATAATTTTTACACATTTCATGTTTTTTTTTTAAATCTAATTTTCTACCACTCCTTTTTCTATTCTATGATGTGCATATCTTACTATTTTCTATTAACTTTTCAATTTTTGCAATCTTTTTCATATCTTTTCAAACACTGCGTTTATTTTATATTTTACTTTTGCACCATATCATCATCAAGACGTTTGTTCATATTTTGCAAATGTTTTGTCACACAATAGGTTAAAGTTACTTTAATGGTGGTAATGTTGAGACGAGGGAGGGCATGATACACATCTCCTATGTGTGTAACTATAGATAAGAGATAGCTAAAGAACTCCAGATAGAACTTATATGTCAAAGTGTTTGTAGGCAGTTAGCGAGAACCAGACAGAGAGGGAGAGGGAGAGAGAGAGAGAGAGACAGAGGCAGAGAGAGAGAGACAGAGAGAGAGAGAGCGAGCGGTAAAGACAGATACAGTAGGAAGTCATATATTCTGAGACAGATAAAAGAGGGAAACACAATTATATGCATCTTTTCAATTGATCTGTTGGTTAGTGTATAATTTTTTCATACTCATAGTGTTATACCATGTATTTTCCATCATCCACTCGCAACTTCGTTGCTCGTTCCATGTTCATTTTCGGGGATTGTACTATTGTTTGCCTTTCTCACATCTGACAAATGCACCCAATATTTCAATCCCTTGATGAAAGATGAACTGTTTGTTTCCTATCTGCGCTCCCGCTAGTGGTTCCTCTTCTGCACGTAGGGTGGTGGATAGGACTGGACACGCAAGTGCTTTCTATGGGCTGTCCTAATCTGCATATGTCTCATTTCCTGGAACGGAGAATACATTATCCCCTACCACTGTTACACCTTGGAAAGGTGCTAGTGCACCATTTGCAGATGTTGCAAAAATATTGTTGTTTGCGTTCGCCATAGTGTTTTTTCTTGCCATCTGCTGTGGCATAACTCTCTGCTGCACATGCTACTGTGGTGGCTGTGTCTGTGCATTTGTTGTTCGTTATACCCTTGTCCTTGTTGTCCATTTTCACCCATAGGTAACCCGTACGGACTGCCTGGGTGGGGGTGGCCATATTGCTGCTCATTTCCCATGAGGGGCTGCCCTTGGTAGTATCCCATAGGTCTCATCCTGCATTCTCGTCAGTAATGCCCCCACCTTCCACAGTTCCAACACGATCCTTGTGGCCCTCCCCTGGCCCCAGGTCCTCCAAATCCTCTATTTTCCATTCCTCTGAACCCCCCTCTCGATCCTCTGTACCCACCTCATCCTCTTTGTGTCCTTTCTTGCCACTGTTGCCCTCCGTATTGCTCCTCTCCATCCCACTGTTCTTGCCCGTTTCCTGTCCATGTTGCTGCCATTTTTATTGGGCCGCTTCCTCCCTCTTCTTCGCCTTCCTCCTGTCTGGCTGTTGATGTTTTAGCATTCATAACCGCAACCTTCACTAATTTATTCTGTACCAATTTTGCTTTGTCTGCCAACCTTCGCTGCACTATCTCTTTTTCCCTTTCTTTGATCCTCCTACAGTGGTGTACAATTATGCTTTGAATCTCTGGCCAACCTTTGGCTTCTATCCCAGCTATTTTGTCCAAGGCCTTCTGAACCTCCTTCAGGAGCCCTTTCTTTATTATGAAATAAAATAAGGCTGTTGATTGGTCCCAGGGCGTGCCAGTTTCACTTCTCCACAGGTTTTGTACCTGGAGGATGAATTGCGTAGGCTCCTTCTACTCTCCCATAGTGCATTGCATCACTAAGTGTAAATCTGGAGTATCAGGAAACGTCCTTCGTAAGGCATCCCACACCATTGCCCTGACATTGTTAAATGCTGACACGTCATGGCTGTCACAACTCATAGTCACTCCTGGGAACCCCTCCTTTACCCACACTGCATCTGATTGATCACCCACCGCCGATACCAACAAACTCTTTACATTCCCTATCGCTAGCGGGACCCCTGCCGTATGTTTTTCGAACACATGTATCCACTTTCCCCCACCACCCGAGAGTGGGTGGAGGAGCTTCAACAAGTTGTTCTTGTCCATTTGCGCCCATGGTATCTAGTTGGGCCTCCCTGCCCCCTTGTGTATTAGAGGCATTTGTAGTTGTGTCTTTCCCCCTCTTTTACTTACCGTTCACTTCTTTGTTTTACTTACCAGCATGCTTCCTATCCTCTGTCTCAACCTCTCTTGCCACCTTGGTGGCGATCTAACATCTCCTTGATCAAAGTGGAATGGCAGTGTTGTTCCCGCTGCTGTTGCTCCTTCCTCGTATTCATCTAAATCACTCCACACTTCCTCTTCTCTTTTTCTGACTCCCTTTCCCCCTGCCCTCCTCCGTGTTGGCAGTCTGGTGTTGCCAGTTGTATTATCCTCACCGGTTTGCCATTTAAATGAAACAGGAACTCTCCAGACTGCCACTCTTGCTCTTGTCCCTTTGGTATCTGCACAGGTATAGGTGGTGTTGGTGTCCCCCCTACAACACTTTCTCCAGCAATACTTGATCCCGCAACACTCGACGGTGGGGTGAGTTCACCAGTCGTCAATGGTGACATTTCCCCTCCCCCTTGCAACATTTGGCTCCTGTCACACAATGCTCTTAACCTCGTTATCTCCATCTGTGCATGTGCTAGCTGTCTATCTAAGTCTCCAGTTGGACGTGTTATGTTCACCGGGGGCACGATAATAGGTCCATACAGCCCTCCTCTCTCATGGGGGGTGGGGCGGTGGGAGATGCTGCTGTTCTTTGGGTTGCTGTGGTGCACCCTGGAACATACAGGGGCTCACTGTACCCCACTGCAGGCCTTGCCAGAAACGGGTAAATATTTGTCGACTCGCTCTCTTTTGGTGGTGTTGAACACTCTCCCCCTACACACCCATCTCCAACCTCGTGTATCTCTTCCTTTTTTACTACCGTGTCTTTACTCACCTGACTGCTAGGTGTTACCTCCTCGAACATGCGCCGCAAATCTAGTACCCCCCTTCGGTTTTGCAACTTCTTGCCTTTATATTTCGCTAGTAGATGTGTCAATACCAAATCCAATACCCTCTTATCGAAGGACCCTCCTTCCGGCCATTTGTGCTGTATGCTATCTCCCTTTATTTCCGTCACCCACTGATCATGTTATTTCTGTATTTTCTCGCTATATAAAGTTAGATGCTGACAGATATGTGCTAGTGGCGTGCTCCCTCCCATAGTGGCGTATGTGTTACCTTGGCTCGTGTTTAGCACCTCTTTTTACTTTTCCCCTCCCAGGGTCAAATAAACTTTCTCGATTTACATTACAACTTAGTTTACCAAAAGAAAATTCCAACTCTCCAATAGTCAGAACATTTTTGATGGTCAATCACAATTTTGTCAGTGCTACTTCTTGATAAACATTATATTTGTTGGACCACAAATGCAACGGTACTTACTGACAGACAAACATACAACAGAAAAAACAAAGTACATGTAACATAAACTGCCTTCTCGTTATCCCCTGTTTTAGCTTATTTAACGCTATCGCCCCTCACTCTTGCTGTCTCACACACACGCCCCACCTGTAAGCCCCCTCAGGCTACCTTTCCACGATCTCTGCTCACATGGAAAAAGAATAATCTAAATTATTACTCCAAGCCTACTCAATATATGAGACTCCTACTTTTTCTCTTTATCTTCGCTTGTTCCCTGCAGTGGACGAGACAATGCTATGCGCGCCGCCGTCTACCCCGTTCAGGCTAGGCTTCCGTACTCCCTGTTTATTTCTTTTTACCACAAAACCTAATTGCCATATAAAGGATAGATGAGAAAAAGCCTCAGTAACATTCACAAAGACCCTGTATCTTGTCCCCCACTGTTCTATACTTTTAACCAAGCCGTTCCCTTGTCCCTTTCTACCCCAATCCCTTTCTTCCCCTTGCAAAGTCTCACAGCCAGTACTCACATGTTCAGATGGGTTATCCGAGAGCCACCATTCACGGTCTATCCACAATATGGTCCGCACCCCAACCAAGCCATGGCCCGCCCTGGCGAGCAGTTTTTAGTTGGGTATTTGGCAAGTGGGAACCGTTGGACCCGCTCTTTTGTGCGCACAAACTGGTCGACCCTGGAGGCGATGGTTTTGATGGGGGGCATCCTGGATGTCACTGCACGGGGGCCTCGGGGCATCCTTCCAATCACATCACGGGGGTCATCAAAATGTAGGCCCACTCCCCGACTTACACGCCCAAGATACAAAAGAATATAACACACCCCAGCAGGGAATGAGACCAGGAGGACAGGCTGCAAGAGTTAGTTGTTTATATAAAATTTGGCATCCAGAGAACTCTGCTGCCCGAGAGCGCTCTGGCAAAGATTACAAAGCTGCCTGTGTCCAGGTAGGGTGAGAGTCAGGTCACTATGAAGCGAGGCAGGCCCTAGCTAATCTAACATAACATATTGTTTCAAGCATGCACTAAATAATAGTTACTGAGGCTCCTTTGAGCAAATCATTATCCTTTATAAATTCTAAGTTTACAACAACATCATTATTCACTGGGATCTTAGGGGGTTGATTGCAACTCGGGGGGGCTTGATCACGGTAGGGTTCATTGATCATGGGGTGGGTTTAGGCGTATCAAAAGGGACTAGGAGGCATGCTGACATTTGTTAGTTCTAAGGTGCAATATACTGTGACAGAGGTTGACTTTTATTAGTCGTGGCACACTGGGGTGGGCTTTGCACTGGGGTTACGTGTCTGGCACATCAAGAGAATACCTATCGGGCCATGGGGTTGCATTGGCAGTAATCTTCCAGTACTAGGGGTGAGGGAGGCATGGGCAGTTTTTGAGGAGATGGATGTGTTCGCAAGGCATTGTTTTGAGCCTATTCACGCACAGGACAGTGATCTCAGAGGAAGGGTGAGGCGTTACATTTATATTGTTGCAATTACCTCTGGCTCAGGCATGAGAATGGAGCAGCAGGGCTTTCAGAGACAGGGTGAAAAGGTGGGGGCTTTTGTGAGTGCTGTGCGCGGCGCTGCAGAGGGGAGAGAAGCCTTCTCGTAATATCGCAGTGAGGCCTAATCCAAACATGGGGTCGGAGGTGTCCAAGATGGATGCCAAGTGTCTCTCCAACAGCCCCACCTGCGTTGTCATCAGCACGGGGTTGGTTATGTACACAGGGGCAAAAATGGGACCGTCCTCCACTGTTGGTCGAGCAAGTGATGCATCTTTAACTGAATGGGTGAGGGGGGGCACGAACGGCCCTGCCACTCCCACACACCTACACAAACTATGCAGATGATACCCAGATCCTCCTACCTTTTACTGGAGAGTACTCCGTTGAACTGGCTCTGGTGAATAGAATTCATGGCATCGTTCAGGCATGGATGGCCACCCATGGACTATGCCTGAACGATGATAAAACTGAGTTTATCATCCTAAGCACTACAGCTCACCTATCTAAACTAGGCCCGGATTATGCTAATTTCACCATTGATGCTAATGACATTAAAGTCTCTAAGGAAGTGAAGACTTTAGGTTTCTATCTAGACGCTCCCAGAACTTTATTAAACAAGTCAATTCCCTGGCCTCTGCTACTGCATATACGTGCAAATTAATCAGAGCAAGCAAACAATTCCCTTCCATGGACAGCTGCCTTATTCTTGCTAGAGCCCTCATACTCTCCAAATTGGACTATTGTTATGCTCTTTACATTGGCGCAAGCAAACAGATCATCCAAAAAATACAGGTTCTCCAGAACAACGACTCAAGAGCAGCACTCAAGATGAATAAAAAGGAGCATATCTCTTCCACCAGGAGAAAATGCAAATGGCTATCTACCTTTGACAACATTCAATTTAAAACTGCCTCCCTACCCACAAATGCCTTAATAACAAAGCACCGCCATACCTTACTGATAGGATCAGCAGAAAAACCTCTCACATACCGACTAGATCAGTCAATTCTAATTGCCTCCTAGTAACACGTTTCAAACTGTCCACCATTGGTTGACATAGCTTCACAGTTAAGGTAGCTCAATTGTGGAATTCCTTGCCCCCTGGCCTTAGAGAATATCATTCCTTCTCTAAATTTAGACAGAACATGACCGACTGGCTGAAAGAAAATGACAAGTGACTAGCCTGGCCCTAGCCTTTCTATAGCTGCCCTACCTCAGACCAAGCACCCTGCTAACCATTTACTTGACTGTGTTTATTCTTCCTCTCTGCATACCCTTCAATATTTTTATTTGCTTACTACGTGTTAGTCCACATTGGATTCTCAGGGTGTTCTATGTTTCATCTCTCCCCATATGTGTTCAACAGAGCCAGCGCAGCCATTATTTTTGGTAACTGCAAAAAAAAATTGATCAAAGGGAATAAGTGCTCAGCAGAGTCAGTGCAGCCATTCTTCTTGTAACTGCTAAAATGCAGTTTGGTGGTGCGGAGGAGTTCTGCTGGGCTGGTAATGTACCCCACACCTTGTATGGCCACCACAACGCTAATATTGAGAAAGGATGACATTTTATTATTCACAACTACCCCCCAAACACTAAATAGTATCCCCAGGGGATTGGGTTAGATAGTAGACCCCATGATTTCCGTAAGTGCCTGTAAGATCTTGCTCCAAAAAGTACGGAGCTTGTTGCATGCCCAGAACATGTGTAGATGATCAGCCTCTTCAGCATGATACCTAGGGTACCTATGGAGAGATTGACGGGCAAATTGGTTGAAACAATGGTGTGTATAATACAGCCTGTTTAAAAGTTTGTACTGTATGCAGCGAAATCTAAAGTTGAGAGAAACCTTACTTGTGAGGGAGCACATGACATTCCATTGGGCGCCTGAGAGGTCTAGGTGCAACTCACCCACCCAAGCCGCCTGAACCTTGGGTGTATTGTCTGAGGTGTTCCCCAGCAACATCTTGAATAGGGAGGAGGCTACCCCGCAAGCTCCACCTGAGTTGTATTGTAGCTCCTGGTTGTCCGGCGGTTCGCCCGGGAAACATGGCCACAAAGATTGGATAACAGCTCAGTGCCTATAGTATTGTAGGGTTTCTAAGCCTGAAAATCTTTGACTTGCTGTAATTAATCATAAAGCCAGAGAAGGTCCTTACTCAGATCAGGTCTCTCAGTATCGGATTAAGGTTTTCGTACATGGATCTCTAATGTACAGTAACACATCATCTCTGTAAAATGATATTATTTCTGGCCAGTCTTTCAACTGAATTCCCCTCTGAGCGTGGCAGGCCCTGATCCAATCCACCATTGGCTCTATGACCAGGGCAAAGAGGATGGGAGAGAATGAGCAACCCTGTTGAGTGCCCCTGTTAAGTGTAAAGGGGGAGGATCATTGGGAGTTGACCAGTACACTCGTAGTAGGGCTAGTATATAATAGTTTGATGTACCTAATAATTTCAGGTCCAAAACCTGTCCTATCCAGGACCTCCCACATATATTGCCACAAGACCATGTCAAAGACTCCATACTCGGCTTGCCAGGTTTCAGAAGAATGGTAATGGTAGCATCTCGCAATGTAGGAGGCAGAACAGACTCACAGAGTGATTCATTCCAAATCTCAAGGAGACGGGGGTGAGTAATGCTACATGATCCTGACAGAACTCCGTGGTAAATCCGTCCAGCCCACGGGCCTTACCTTTCGGCAGTTTAGTTATCACCTTCACTATCTCCTCCAGAGTGATCGGGCACTCGAGTTCTTCCCTAGTTTGGTGATTTATGGAGGACATGGAAATCTTCGCCAAAAGGGAACTGTCATGATCTCTGCTTCCAAAAGGTCAGGGTTTTCCCAACTCCCTTGGAAGCAGATTCATAACCCAGGTTCCGAGTGCCAACCAGTCCCAATTTGGACCTTTTGGACCCAGTCCTGGCGCCAGTGGCACCAGGCTCATAAATATGCCCAGTCCCAGCGCTGGAAGCGCCGGGCTCATAATGCTTGGGTGGACTTACCTGCAGCAGACCATGCTGCTTACTTGCCTGCCAGTTGAGCCTCTGATCCTCTTCTGTTTGGAACTACTTTTCCTGTTGGGTGGGGCAGGAGCCACTCCCTAGGTTCAGAACACTAGAACTCTTCTGGAAAGCAGGAACTCTTTTCTTACGTAGGCGTCATCCACCATCGCCGGAACCCTGCAAAACAAGAGACATCATTACTAAAGACTTTAAAGACATTAGAATTACTCGAAACTTACCGTTCGTGCAGTAAACGACGGACATCAGTCCTCTGAAGTCAAGAGGCCTGCTCCCCTTATCCAGTGAAGAAACTGGTTACAGCACCCTGCCCCGAGGCAGATGGAGAGCACGGCGTTCATTTACCTAAGACATCTTACCCTTCGAGTCAAACATACAGTGCACAGAGGTCCAGCCCAAAGAGCCAGCCGTGTGTTACACATCACCTTTGAAGTTACGGTATACGCCCAGTCAAGACCGGCGCCTCTACGGGAATCAGGTGAGCGTTACAGGAACACAGGGTGCCAATATCATGTGGTTGACCTGCTATATATATGGTGCTGTAAAAATGCGGAAAACATCCAGTATCTCCTGCTACACCCATTACTGGTCACCCCGCTTGTCAATAATACACTCTACTTGGGTCTGCCCTCTCTCAGTTCTAGACAGTCTAGCCAGTGTCTGTCCCGGCCTTTATCCCTCCACATACCTCCTTCCTGCCACCCCAACACTGCAGTTTGCACCTCCCTACCTCCCTTACCCCCTCTGTAAAACCTACCCCAACTCGGCCATTTCTTTTTCCCTTGAACCAACACAATAATAGCAACTGCTTTGGGGGCGAGCTGCTATTGTCTGGGCACATTATAAATGTCAAGGTTACCCCATGCTTTTCACCATTTTCTATGTCACAGATAGACTTCTGTTTACCATATCAAAATTACATTAGCAGGAGAATATTTAGGGTCATCAATGTTACAAACATTATTTATGGGGTGGGTTGTTATCGGTCACTTCAATAGCATCTGAGATTGGTATCTGCACCTCAATGAACCTAACAGCCTCCTCGGGGACAGAAAAGAAGTAGAGTTTGCAATGGAATTTAAGTTTCAGTCTAGCTGGGAATAGCATGGCATATTCAATATTGAGGCTACGTAGAAGCTTCTTGACCCGAATAAACTTGCACCTCTCATTTTGCACCCTAGTGGAGACATCTGGAAAAAGCCTGATCACCTGGGAGCCCAAACTTAACTCCCCTTTTTCCCTGGCCAGGCGAAGAAGTTGGTCCCTGTCCCGGTAATTGAGGACCTCTTGGATATGATAGGTCTTGGCAAGTCTCAAAGCCTCGGGCGGGGGCACAGGGCAAGGTGAGCACATTCGATCGCAAATAGGGGGACAGCGCAGGCAACCCCAGGAGATCTCTAAGGAGACTCTAAGGAGACTCTCCACCGCCTCCTCCATTCTTCCTGTCAGAGCGTCCCCCGGAACCCCCACTATCCTAATATTGTTCCTGCTAGAACAGGATTTGAAATCATCACACTTCGCCTGCACAGTTTTCATGTCCTTCACTAGTATTGGTACAGTGTTATGGAGGCTTTGCATGGTGATATGATATGATATGATCGTTTATTTATATAGCGCCTATACACAATGTGTTTCAAAGCGCTTCAAGGCAAGGGAGGGAACAGGGGAAAATACAACCACATTCTTACAGGCCATTAACAGTAAGGATGTGAAATTAACTATCGTACTCGGCCTGATGACATTTCAGATAGTGCAAGAGCTAAGACATAGATAAGGAAGGGAGGGGGAGAGTGGGAAGGAAATGGAAACAGACAGGCGACTACCCTACTAGGCATGACAACATTTCTGGTAGAGCCGGAGAAAAACAAAAGGTGAGGGAGAGTGGTGCAGAAAGGGAGGGGAGGAACAAAAGAAGCGACTATCATACTAGGCCTGACGACATTTCAGAAAGTGCTGGAGGGGTGGTAGGGAGGAAAAAAACAGTAATGGGAGGGTGGAGGAAACAGACGAGGTTGCTATCATATTAGGTCCAGGGACAATTCTGATAGAGTAAGTGCATAGAAGAAAGTAAGGAGAGGAGATAGGAAAAGGGAGAAGGGAAAGGAGGAGAGAACAGAGAGTAAGCTGTCAAAAAGAGTGGAGAAGCAAGAGTGGAGAGCGAATACAATTGCAGAAGTCAGTAGTAACACATAATGGTGCAAGCCAGGATATAAGATGAAGATGGGAACAGCATGATTCAGGGCCACCATGAGTACAAGATGCAAAGGACGTCCAGCATGAGAGTTGAGAAAGAGTGACGCACCGTGAATGAAGTCCATAAAAGTCAAATCCAGCATTGGCCACAAGACGGTGATTGTGAAGGAAGGCGGAGCTTGCTAAGGGGTGAAAAAGAGCAGCAGGCGGGAAGGCGCCAGGTGGGCAGGGCTTAGGCCAGGTGACCTAGATCCACTTGCACCTGCTCACCATCTGCAAAGGAAAAGAAGCTGGAGGGCTCCTTAGGTAGGGAAACAGAGCGGCAAGCAGGAAGGCACCAGGTGGGCGGGGCTTGCTAAGTGGTGAAAAAGAGCGGGAAGCAGGAAGGCACCAGGTGGGTGTCCTCAGTCGCCCCAATTCTCATCTTGGCTTCTGTAATGCGTTCAGATTCTTTGGCCAGCTGGGTTCTCATATCAGTTACACTAGCAGTGATATCATCCAGTTTCTCATGGATTACCACAAACCCCTTTGCCATAGCTTCCATCATGTGTGTGAGTTCCGTTGGTGGGGTTGACAGGGGTTGGGGATGTTCCTCTGTGGAGGTAGTTGGAGGGTCCCCTTAGCAATAGATGTAGTATATCTGTCCATGGCGCCTGTTTTTTGCTTCCCCCTGCACCTCTGGTCATTTTATTACATGCAAATAAGTATGTCGCAGTGCCAGAAAACCAATACCGTGGGCTAGGTAGGCATGAATAATGTTCTATTGGTAGACCTGGCAGTAGAGCAGGTTTTCAGCTCACCAAAACTTCAAAAGCGAATGGTGTACTGGCATGAATGGGCACACACTTAGTATTGTTACCAGGCCCGTGACTCCTCACCAGCCCTGATATATTTGAGCCCTGTATACAGCAGCGGGATCGACCCCCACATCTACAACAGGGGTAGGGTGTAAGTGGGGCAACATGCCCTTGTGTCCAGCGCATAATAATCGGGTGCCCATACAGCGACAATCTCCAGCCTGAATATGGGCCTGCACCTCCCGGAGATGACTAGTCACACGACTGGGCACACAAGTCCACACACCACCACTCTATGTCTATGTTGGGTGCAGGGTACAGGCCCTCCAGTTTCACTCAATCTCAGGTTTGCTAATTACGTCCAGTATCCCAGGTAAGTGGTGTTACTTTGGTGGCTCCACGTGCAGTACATCCGTTGCGCTGCCCAGGTCCTGCTGCATCCAGCCTGCAGCAGGAACACCACGGGCCAGGTGCAGGGCAGGCAGATTAGTAGCTGCAAAGACCGAGGGGGGGAAATGTCACACCTACTGGTATGATGGAGGCTGGTAAGTATGCAGGAGGCTCTCACGCCATAGATAGTATTCTTTAATTGAACGGGCCGTACACCACCTTTGGCAGCCTCAGACCCGGTGTCAGACGGATCATGGGAGGATTCAATAGCATCCCATGCTCCGGGCTGGGGCTGTTACACCGTCCACTTTGCTCAATGTGTATTGAAACAAAGATGGGGAAATTATATAGACAAATAAGGGATATGGAAGGGTATAGAACTCAAGAGGGTTAACAAAAAGCATCCGTTAGAGGAACAGGAGGAAGCTTGGATGACATCAGAGTAGACTATCATAGAACTATATCCTAAAAGTGGGTAAGATCTTGAGGATGTAGAAGAGGACAACAGTCATACAAGTTGGGCATAATAATGACACACGAGGAAAGGAAACAAAATAAGAAGACAAAAGAAGAAGGTGCATACAGATTTTCAAGAGAATCAAGCATAGATAAAGGGGTAACATGGTTAGATGTAGAAGATCTTATAAGAAGAACACCAAAACCAATACAATATACTATACTGAACAACCACAAGTACGATCACACAATACAGGGGATGCGTCCCAACCCTTTGTGAGCAGACTAAGGGCATTGCCAGCGAGAAAACAAGCAGGCAATGATAATGCTGTCTGGAAGATAGGCAGTGTGGGTAAGTATGACAAAGGATCAGGGTTTTCACAGTTCCCACTATTAGAGAAAGGAGGGAGTTGACCACAATATGTACCATGGCCCCAGATGTATAAGGATAATTTAAAATGCACACTGCCGAGTTTGACTTGTGGTGCAGAAAAATTGATTAAGTAATTAGAGAAAAGGACGCCAGGAATGACATTAGCTATAGGCGATATAAAGGCTTGTTATCAACTATCCTAGGGGAGAGGTCTGATGACATTTGGAAGAGAGCAGATATCCAAAAGTAACTGCACAAAATACAGTGCACGATGAAGCGCCATTCAATAATGGTAGAGCAGATATATGGCGAGCGCTCAGAGCACAATATCCAGATACATCAGATATTGGGGCGATATTGACTTGGAAAATGAGGGAGGAGGAAGACCCCCATTGCTTTCATTCAGGATATTCAGGATAGGTGGAGCTCGGAGATACACAAACCGTGGGAAAAAAACGGTAGTGTTATTTTACCACGTATTATGTCTGCAAAATGCTAAACGAGAAAGTCAAGAAGAAATCTGAGGATAGAAAGCAAGAAGAGGCGAAGTTGGTGCAGAAAAAATTATCATAAATCGCCATAGAAGGAGCAGTAGCGACAAGTAATGAGGGAAGCAACGCGCAGGTGATGCAGTTCCCACAGCAAAATAATATAGCCAATGCCCAATAACAGAGTGGGCATTATTATATGCCAAGAGGCAGAGAGAACTGGCCTCGAGGAGGAGGATTTCAAAATCTTCAAGGAAGGGGAGGACATAATGGAAGACAGCCCTTGACATGTTGGAATTATAGAAAAATAGGACATGTGGATAGATTATGTAGAAGTAGAGGAGGCATCCAACAACAGAATTGGCAGTCTCCAAGGGGACAGGATTTGCTCCACAATATAATACAGACTCATAAGGATATTATGCCCGAGATCTCATGCAAAATCAAATATATGCGCCACAAACACAGCAGTTTAAGCAAGTGCCAATACGAACACAAATGCCACAACCACAGCAATTGCAACATGCACCAATGCAGACACTGGCATTACCAGGGCAGCAACAGCAAACACGTATGCAAATGCAACAGACACCCACTCAGCAAATACAATACATTCAAATGTAACAGACAGGCACACCACAGTGGCAAATGGACACGGGAGCTACACAAGCAGCCAAACCCAAATTAGGGAGTGTGACTCTGGTGGGAGGGGAAACCGTCACAGGCATGGGAATGGTTTTATACCCACAAAAGGATATCCCACAGGACAGCCTGATGTGCTCAGCACTATCTGTAACACCAGAACCCCAAGAGGAGCCAAGGGTCAAGGTGATGACAGGAGGGAAAACATTCTCATTTCTTGTAGACACTGGAGCAACTCGTTCCTGTGTCTGTGAGGGAAAATTTCCAATGTCAGCCATTGCCATGAACGTTTAGGGATTTTCTGGGGTGACGAGTTTAGTTCCATTTACAGACAAATTACCCATTTCTATAGGGGAACACAAAGTGTCTACGCCATTCATATACTGTAAACAGACTGAACATATTAGGATGTGATTTAATGACAAAACTTAACATGACAATATCCTTTACTGATGAAGGATGTTCAACCCTGGGTATACATTATGTGAATGTGAGGGAATTTATATTAGCCTTTGCAAGAATTAAAGCCTTAAGGGGAGTTCTTCTAGATAAGGAAGTATTTTTGTATGGTGTGACCGTTCTATTATCACAGTTACCTAAATTGCTGGGTAAAATAATAAGGATGCCTGATACAGTTTTGTTTAGGCCAGAAATTCCTATTGATGATCAGGAAGGGCAAGTTGTTCTTCAGGAATTAGAAGCAGCAGTGGTAAAAGAAGAAAGAGTGATGCTTCATGGGACAGATGATGAGCGAAGGGGATGGAGAACAGTGATAGCCCTCAATGAAGAATATAGACTGACAGACTTGACAGATGAGGAACTATTTAGGGATGACTATTCAGATGATGAATTAGTATTCTTATAAATCAAACTTATTGGATTAAACTTGGGAACATAGAGATACCACAGAGAATGGTGCTGGTAAAAACAAAACCGCAATTTTTTCAGGAAGACATGGAAAAAGTGGCAAGTATCTTATGGACCACAAGTCCATATGACATGGGCTTGTTGAAAGGAGTTGGAGTAGTGAATATTAAGCTTAAATCAGGAGCTATTTTGCCACATGCAAAACAGTACCTGATGTCCAGAGAATTGGGTGAGGGTTTATTCAATACTTTATCAGCCCTAATGTAAGAAAGCATTCAAGTACCATCAGATTCTCCATGCAACACGGCTGTGTACCCTCTCAAAAAATCTAAAGGGGGTCGTGGAGTGCTTTGCCCCCTAACTCATATAGTCAAAGTAGAGTTCCCTTTAGTTCCAAAATCTGCAATAATATTGTGCAATATCCTGTCAACAGCGAGCTATTTTACTGTTGTAGATTTGAAAAATGCATTTTGCTCAATTCCCCTACACAAAGACTCACCGGATTTGACTTGCTTTTCATATAGAACGATTCACCTGGAACATACTCATCTGCCTCAGGGGTACTGTGAGTCCCCTTCTATTTTTAATAGTGTACTTCAGAGAGACTTGGGAAATGTTGAGCTTGAAAGCGCCATAATTCAATATGTACATGAAATTTTTGTGTGCAGTGAGATGGAAGAAAAATGTAGAGAAGACAAACTTATGACATTATTTGCATAAGAGGGGTAAAAAGTAGACAAAGGAAATTTACAGTATTGTCAGGAAGAATTATTTTACATAGGACAGTTAATCTCGCATGAAGGAAGAAAAGTGACCCCTTAAAGAGCGGAAGCCATTATAAGAACCGTACAGCCAAAAATGGTGAGACAAAGGCAGACATTTTGAGGCCTGTGCTGTTATTGCAGGGCCTAGGTTTTTGACTACAGCACATATACAGTACATATATTCAATCACTTGTAAAAGCACTTAAAGAGGCAAAGATGGCTAAAACTAAATTAGTGCGGATAGAAGATATGACTGAAGGATTTAATGAATTAAAAAATGTAATTTGTAAAGCTCCTGTATCAGGAAATTCAAACTACAGTGACAAATGTAACTTATTTTCCCATTCAAATGGAGAAGACATGACAGCAGTTCTGACATAGAAAACAACATTAGGACATGATCATACCATTAGCTTATTAGAGTGGGAGTTTAGGTGCAGTTATGAAAGGACACTACACCTGCAAACAATCTTTGGCAGCTGCTGCATTTGCCATAGAAAAATCTTTAAGTATAACTATGGGATGTTCCATAACTCTATTTTTAGAGCATGCATTATTTGCAATTTTTAGAGAAAACCAAATGTATGTTGACCACTCAAAGAGCATCAGGGTATGAAGTAATTATTTCAAACCTGTGATAAAAATTGTAAGGTGTCGCATAGTAAATCCAGCAATGTTCATAGCTGAAACATTGGGAGAAGATGATGATGTGCATGACTGACTCCCACCCTGACATAGCCCTCTTCACTCTCCACTCTGCTTTATCTGATACTCTTGATATCCTTGCCCCTGTCATGAGAATCTGCCTGAAGCCCAAAGCCAAATGTAACTCCTGGTATGACTCGGATCTCGACACCCTTAAACGCAAGTGCAGGGTGGCGGAGAGGAAATGGCGTGCTTCATGTTCATCCTCTGACAAACTGGCCTGTCGCCTGCTCCAAAGGCAATACCGGCTCTCTGTTCTCTCCAAGAAGAGAGCCCTCATCCAAGCCCGCATCTCTGCGGCATCTAACAATTCGGCCGAACTCTTTCAAATCTGCAAGGAGCTGGTCAACCCTGCTGCAGTCTCTACCTCTACCTCTCCTGTCCCCTCCCAGACCCTCTGCACAGCACTGGCCTCTCACTTCATTTCTAAAACTCAGGACATCCTGTCCTCACTCTCCTCCTATCACCTTCTCCCCCCTCTATTCCCTGCTCTTCCTCTGGCCCTTCTGCAGCCACTCTTCCTCCCCCCTTCTCTGCCTTTCCCCTTTTTTCTGAGGTTTCGAGACAAGTCAAGATCTATGAAAGTCTCATCAAAACAGGTCCACCCCTGTTCCCCCAAAACTATCAAGGACCACATCGACTCCTTGGCTCCTGCCCTTGCTGACTTCTGCAATCACGCCTTCGCCTCTGGAGTCTTCCCATCCCCTCTCAAGCACTCCCTTGTGCACCCCCTTCTTAAGAAACCCTCTTACGACCCCACCTGCCCAGCTAATTATCGCCCAATCTCTATCACTCCCTTCCTGGGCAAGCTCCTGGAGAAACTGGCCATCTGCCAGATCAATCTCCATGCTGAATCGGTTGGTAGTCTTCATGACCATCAGTCTGGCTTCAGAGCTGCCAGAAGCAAACTGCTCTCCTGAACATCCGTGAGGACCTGATCTCGAACCTTGACTCTAACACTCCATGTGCTCTCATTTTGCTTGATCTCTCTTCTGCCTTTGATACTGTCAACCATACCATCCTGGTCAACCGTCTCGGTGATAACCTGGGTACACTGGTCAGGCTCTGGCGTGGCTGACCTCTTTCCTCTCCAATCGACCCTCCCAGGTCCAACTGGGGTCCTTCCTCTCTGACATCTTTTTCTCTACCTGTGGTGTCCCCCAGGGATCTAACCTCTCTCCCTGGCTTTTCAACCAGTATCTGGCACTTCTCACCCACTGCATCGCCGCTCTATGCCCCAACTTTCAGTGCTATGTGGATGATACCCAGCTCATTTTCAGACTACCCTCGGCCACCTCTTCTCCTTCCCTCATCTCTGACTGTCTTTCTGCTATCCAGGACTGGTGTGCCGCCAATGACCACTGCCTTAATGCCAGTAAGACTGAGATTCTACTCATCGGCACACCCACTCCCTCCTTCCCTGCAGCTCTCTGGCCGGCCTCACTTGGCCCTCTTCCTGCTCCTACCTGCAAGGCAAATAACCTCAGGGTCATCTTCGACCCCACACTCTCCTTCTCTCCTCACATAGCTGATATCTCTAAGAAGTCACACTACCAGCTACACCTCCTCAGAGGTATCCTTCCTTTCCTCTCCTTCACCCAGAAGCTCACTGTCTCTAGAGCACTGGTTCTCTCGAAGCTGGACTACTGTAACAGCCTCTGTCTAAATCTGCCTGCCTCTACTCTCCGCCCTTTGCAACTCATCCAGAACAGGACTGCGAGACTTGTCCTTGGCCTCAAGCCCAGGGAACCGTATCTCTCCAGGACTGAAATCACTACACTGGCTCCCAGTGACTGCGAGGATCAAGTTCAAAACCCTCTGCATTGTCCACAAGGCCTTCTGGGGCCTTGGGCCAAAATACCTTCAACTCTCTCTTCCTAAATATCTTCCTTCTCGAGCTCTTCGCTCATCCGCCTCCAACTCCCTCAGGGTCAGCCGCTTCTCCAAACAACGAGTTGGGGGCAGATCTCTCTCCGCTGCAGGGGCCCCCTCTGGAACAGCCTTCCTGCCCCCCTGAAACTTGAGGAGAACCATCTGCGGTTCCGGAAGCACCTCAAAACCTTCCTCTTTGCCTCCGCCTTCTCTCCCCCTCTCCCCTGCTAAAGTTACTGAAACTGCACTGAATCTGCAACTGGGCCACTCACCGTTCTCGGCCCTTGGCCCAGCCACCCTCCCCTACACTGCCTCCCTGGCAACCCCTGCACTGCAGGACTGTGTATGTATCCCTACAGCCCCCCTTCTCAGCACTTGACTGCACTTACCTCGCCCTTGCCACTAGCTGGCCCTTGTTATTTATCCTGTATGCTATTAACCCTGTACCACACTTTCCCCTCTCCCTTCCCCCTTGCACTTTCCCTTCCCATCTACCCTTGCACTTGCGCAATCTGAATGAGACCTTGCCTAGTAGGATCGTTGTCTGTCTCCCCTTATTCCCCCTCACCTCGTCGTGCCTTGAAACACTTGTGTATAGGCGCGTTACAAATGCCATATCATATGATAGCGTATCATTTCATATAGTGTTATAATGATATTCCCCTAATTAGAGAGAATGCTCTAGGAAGAGGGGAAGTGGTTTTCACTGATGGTTCATCTAAAATTGATCAAAAAAGGGGTGAGACATTTAAGATCAACAGTAGTAAAGGTGACCCAAGAGGGCACATTCGAAGTATTGAACCGCTGAATATTGCCGTAAACCTATTCTTCACAGGCTACATAATTAGCCACACGTATTGATGCACTACAAGGTTTGGAGGATGACGAAGTGATGGAGTACTCTGACTCTGCCTATGTGACATCAACTGTACATGCAGGCCTGTAACATTGGAAGAGGAAGGGCTTCCTCTACGCAGACGGCACTCCCATGCAACATGCAGGGCTATTAGACAACCTCATTGAAGCCTTAAGCTTTCCAGAAACCATAGCCATTGTGAAATGCACAGCACATTAAAAAAGAACAGACTTAATCTCTCGCCGGAATGAAGTCACAGACTTAGAGGCCAAAAGTGCTATAAACGATTTAAAGCAAGCAGTAGGGAGATGCATGTTGGTTAAAGAAGGAATTAATATGACATACATTGTACAGTTAATTGAGTTACAGGGACAAACATTGCAAGAAGAAAAGAAGCTATTGAAAAAGCGTGGGTGTTCCATATCCACCACTGAGGCAATTTGGAGACAGTACAATACAGGAAAGCCAGTTATGCCTCTACCATTGTTGAGAGTAGAGTTGGAGCAGTTCCACTATCCTGCATGCGACTCGAGAGAGTCTAAATGCTGCAATAACAGAAGACTGGTTCCTACTGAACCTCAGTCAACATGTGGCACAGTTCATTGTAAACTGTATTGTGTGCCCAAAATATTTGGCAGGACATACCCTGCAAACGGTGAGAGGAGTAATCCCCAGACCTAATGGCCCCTTCCAACATTTGCACATAGAATATGTGGATATGTTGTAAACATGTAATGGCTATAGAAGCATGTTAGTTTTAGTTTGTGCTTTTTCCAGATGGATTGAAGCAGGTCCGTGCACGCATCCTGATGCTGCATGCACTGCAAAGTATTAAGTCCCCAAAGTATTTCCAAGATGGGGGTGTGAAAAGTTTGGCGATCCGTTAATGGACCACATATTGTGAATGAACTGTTTGAAAATATAGTGGCACTCTTAGGCATCAAACATGAGTTTGCTTCGGCCTATCACCTGCAAGCCAATGAATTATTTGAGAAATTAAATGGCCTTCTGAAAAAGAGAATATCAAAGTTTAGAATAACATTGAAGAAGGGATGGCTGCATTGCCTACCCCTTACATGATATGCATTACGCAACTAGCCTGGTTCAGATCACCATTCAACACCCTATGAGTTGGTGACTGAACGCCTAATGAGAACTCCTCTCACACCCCAGAAAAAGGGCAAATAGCGACGTCCACAGTGTAGCCAGGGCATTGGGCGATGATATGCATGTTTATTTGAAAAAAATGACTCCAAGTATCTATTTTATTTCTCAACAGATCAAAAGTGAACAAGTGGGGTCAAAAGTGAACAAAACAAACAATCTGCCTAGTAGTTTGAGGACTCATTAATACCTCCAATATTATACACAGGGGACCAGGTACTAGTATGCAAGTTGGTGCACACCTGGAATACCCTGTGATTCTACTGACATTTCGAAGTAGAGGAAGTAGGCCCTAAGGCCACGAAGCTTAAGCACCGACGGACTTGGATCCATCTACATAATATCAAGCCCTATAAAGTCAAAGCATTGACCCCTCCTGCACCTACTCAAAGAGAAGCAAGACTCACAGGGAAGCAAGAGAAGAGTGACAATGGATGACCACGCGATCGATGGCCAAGAACCCGGATAAAGAAAGAGAAACATGTTTATATTGGAATTGACTTACGGACTAATTCATTTGTAGTAATCATGGAACATTTTCCCTATAATAGTTTTGTCACAACCTCTACCTTAATTGCCCCTGTTCCCACCAAGCCAGTAACCCATCCACACACAGGTGCCCCAAGATTCCCTTATTGGGCTTCACAATACCTCCTCACAGGATATGAGAAGAAACTCAGTTGGACCAGGGCATGGCGCTTCTGGAACCAGCTATGCCAATCAACACTGAGCTATCACCCAACATGGAGGGGGAAGCAACCTAATGAGGCATCAGGAACAAAAGACTAATCTCTGCCAAAGCTCTGGGTGTGGCTGCCTATATAAGCCACACTCAGGCAGGATTCCACACTTTGCGTTACACTGCCTATGGGAGCAGAACGCTCACCGTGGTCAGGAGCATCTACTTCTGCAAACACCTTTATTTTACCATCCAACTTCCGTACTGTGGGAGATCCAGCCAACGGAGCCACTTCAGCAACCACACCTACCTGTCTTCGGCTCTGCAGTAGCTCCAGCCCCTCCTCATCTGATCCATGCTCCAGCTGCTCAGGTCTTCAGGTCTTTGGCTTCACAGCAGCGCCGGCCCCTCCTCCTTCGATCCGCGGCACAGCTGCTCTGCTTTGCGGGTCTTGGGCTTCTCAGCTTCCAGTTACCACCGGCCTGTCACTCCACAGTATCTGGCTCGCTCCGGACCCCGCTCAGCTCTGAATCCTGCAAAGGAAAGAAAACACACGTTACGGCATGATAAGGACAAAAAAACAAACAATGAAAGCAGGCCAGAGGCAAGAAAAGACACACAGAACATAATAAGGCAAAGGCAGCAAACTTAAGGACTGCAAAGGATACAAGTGAAAAAGTAAGAAGGAACAAGTGAACAAGATAGAAGGAAAGACTTAACAAACTAGACAATAGGAAGAGACATCCAACAAAGACCACCTCTCCAAAAGCATAGCAGCATTTTCCAAGCCACAGCAGGACTGGGCTGGAAGAAACATCAGTGAAGTAACTGGTGCCACAGGACAAATGGGCCCTTGCTGAAAACAGAAAAAAGCAGGACGGAGAGCCTACCTTCAAAACATATGAGGTGAGCGCACACACACACACACACACACACACACACACAAAAGGCAATAGAGGAAGTGTGTAGAAGCTTGTTTACCAGTACTTAGCCCCCAGAAATCACTGTTACTTTTCATCCTTGAAGCCAGAGATCAGCCATCCTAGACAAGACAACCAGGGAAAGAGTGGCGCACAGAGGTTCCGGATACCCCCGAGCTAAGGTGAGCATAACAGAACGCAAAGCCCGCTTTGAAACCTCTGTCTGGGTATCATGGAGACCTCCGATACTGACCAGTTAGCGTTATTGTTGGGGAATTGAGGGCCGAGGTCCACGCTGCTCGGCAGGAAACAAATGCCTTGCGGAGAGAACTGGTCGTTAACAGGGACCGTACCAAGGAATTAGTGCGACAAGTGCTACAGCACCTAGCTGGAATGGCCCTGTTACCAGGTAGTCAGCCATCCGTCACATCTTCGCCAGCCCCGGTGCAGGTAGTTCTTCCAGGGGCAGTACCATTAGCCCCACCCGAACGGTTCTCCAGAGACCCTAATAAATTCGGCGTTTTTATGAACCAGTGCCGTCTGCACTTTCTGTGCAGACCGGGGGCTTTTCCCAATGAACAGTCACAAGTGGCCTTTGTTTTTTTCTGTTTGGGGGGAAGTGCAGCTGACTGGTCTATCCGTCTGGGAATCGGGACGACCCATTGTTGCATAATTTCGTGGGTTTCCAACGGGAGCTAGAAAAGTTATTCGCCCGACATACCAGGGGTCAAGCATTAGACAATGAGCTCCTGTCATTGCGACAAGGGAATCAAGACCTGTTAACTTATATAGCCACGTTTAACAGATTGGTAGCAGAGACGAATTGGCCGGAAGAAAAGAGGACATCCCTCTTTCATAGAGGACTGCGAGGGAAATTAAAGAGCGTTCTTGCCCAAGTCATGATCCCCCCCGATGATTATGCAGAATTCATTGATATTGTGGTACGGCTTGATCATAGACTACAGGATCGAAAGGCTGTCCGAGCGCGATCAGAAGGGAGAGCCATGTTTGTACATCCCAGGGAACCGCAGCCTCGCCAGCCAGAGAGCCAACCAGAACCTATGCAGATCGGTGGTGTACGGGGCCCACTGACTAAGGCCAAACGGGAAAAAAGGCGACAGCAGCAGCTATGTTTGTATTGCGGTAAGGCAGGACATTTCCTACGAGATTGCCCAGTAAAACCACCCAGGAAAACTGTAGGGGCTATGGAACAAGAAGAGCCCAAGCTCGACTCGGAAATCTCCAAGGCCCGGCAAATGTAATGGTCCGTTTGTCGCGCAAAGGGAAAGAACCACATACCTCTCATCTCGTCGTCCCAGTAATCCTGATCAGGCAACAGCAGCCCACGCGGTTGCATCCCCTTGAGGCATACATAGACAGCGGGACAGAAGGCAACTATATTGATCAGGACCTGGCGGGCCAAATCGGTCTCCTCACACATCCAAAGGCAATGTCGGAATGCGTTACGGCGGTGGATGGTACCCAATTATCCTCTGGACCGGTTACCCTCCGCACTGAAGTCGTAACACTCCTTTGCCAATATGGTCACAGGGAAGACATTAACTTCGACCTAATAAGCGCTCCCCAGTTTTGGGTGAGCCTGGGGATTCCATGGTTAGAGGCCCATAACGCGCGAATCCACTGGCGAACAAGGAGGTTAACCTTATCTGAGGAGTTTACCCATTCCTGCTACAAAAGCACAGTTACTCAGGAAATACAAACTCAAGGTATCTCAAGAGAGGAAAAAATGCTTGGTGTACTGGGTGTTCTGCCTCTAGTATATGCTTATTACCAAGACATTCTCCAGAAGGAACAGGCTAACACGCTGCCACCGCACCGAGCATATGACTGCCAGATAGATCTCATCCCAGGTGCTCAGGTTCATTGTAGCCTTATTTATGCACTGACCGAACAGGAGAACACCCACCTGGAGGCATACCTGGAGCAATATCTGGCGAACGGTTTTATCCGACCCTCCAAGTCCCTGGCAGCTTCGCCTCTCTTCTTCGTCCCAAAAAAAGAGGGGGACCTTAGGGCCTGCATCGATTATCGGTTTCTGAATCAAGTAACGATAAAGAACCGCTATCCATTGCCACTTATTCCAAAACTATTATACCAGGTGAAGGACGCACGGATCTATACGAAGTTGGACCTGCGTGGGACATACCACCTGGTACGGGTCAAAAGTGGGGACAGCATTCCAGACAAAATATGGGCTTTATGAATACCAGGTAATGCCCTTCGGGCTTTGCAATGCCCCGGCTGCCTTTCAGAATTTTATGAACGAAGTGCTAAGGGATTTATTGGATGTCTGTGCCATGGTGTACATCAACGATATCCTGGTGTACTCCAACACCGAACAGGAGCACGTCAATCATGTTCGGGCCGTTCTTGACAGGCTGATGCGCCATCGATTCTACGCTAAACTGGAAAAGTGTTCTTTTCATGTATCAGAAGTGGATTTTTTAGGATTCATCCTGGCCCCTCAGGGAATCCGAATGGATAACAGGAAGGTGGATGCAATTTCAAACTGGCTGTCTCCCACCTCCATCAAGGGAATCCAGAACTTCCTCAGCTTTGCAAATTTTTATCATCGCTTCATACCAGGCTTTTCCCAAATAGTCCATCCAATTACCTCGCTGCTGTGGAAAAACAAGCACTTTGAGTAGCCTGTGGATGCAGAAACTGCTTTCCAAACCTTGAAGTCAAGGTTTACTTCAGCTCCAGTGTTACGTTACCCAAAGCCTGACCTCCCCAACATAGTTGAAACCGATGCCTCCATCACTGCCATGAGTGTGGTCCACTCACAAAGAGACCCTGACACCGGCCAGCTACACCCAATGGCATTCTGGTCAAAAAAGTTCACTCCAGCCGAAATGAACTACGCAATTACCGATCAAAGCTGCTTTCAAAGAATGGAGGCATTATCTTTTGGGAGCCCAACACACGGTCACCGTCATCACAGACCACCGTAATCTACAATACGTCAGAACAGCAAAAGCACAATCATCACGCCAACTCTGATGGGCATTGTTTTTCGCAGATTACGTATCGTCCGGGAGTGCGCAACGGCAAGGCCGACATGTTGTCACAATTGGGTACTGAAGACAAGGCTTATGAGAAAACTGAACCGAAAGCCATAATACCTGGAAGTAAGCTTCTGGGAATTGCAGCTACCATCCCACTTGATGTTCTAAAAGCCGAAATACTGCACAACATGAGAAGAGAAGAACTTCAAGCATGGGTCACCAAGAGCAGTCAGCATAAAGTACGCAATGGCTTACCATGTTTCCGGGAACGGATAAACATTCCAATGAGAAAAGATCATCAATACCTATCATGACGCATTACTGGAAGGACATCCAGGGATAGCAAAGACCTTTGCCAAGATCCAAAGAACTTACTGGTGGCCTACTTGGCGAAAGGACGTAACTCGGTTCCAGGGGCGCCACCAAGGGGTGGCCATGGGGCCATGGCCACCCTTATAAAAATGCTTGCCCCACTATCGGCCACCACACGAAAAAACACCAAAAAAATACTTTTCTTTCGCACTGAACTGTGTGCAAGGACAATAATAACATGCTTAGTTCAGTGTGAAAAAAGGACTGGAGTCAGAGCCACGTATGATGATGACCCTACCCCCCATTGATTGCACATGCTCAGTGGACCCAGCATGAGCATGTGCATTTCTACTTTTGCAATGCTCATGATCCAGGCTGTGTAAGCCACAGGTCTGCCTGCCTGCCCGGCCTGGTTGGGGAGGAAACCTGCGAGCGAGCCTCCAAAGAATGCAGCTCTGGGCCAAGCAGAGACAATGGTGCTTCCGTTGACATTTTCAATGACCATCTGTGGGTATCTACAGCTCTGCCACAACAGTTTGACTGTGGATTTTCTGACGTGGGCAGCAAGGAGATGAAAATGTGCTATAATCAGAGAGAAATGTGATTAGATTATTGCAAAGACATATCAGGTATGCCATCATCCAGCATTATCTAAATAGAGATTTACTGCACGCAGAAAACAATACAGAACACAAATGAAAAAGGACTACCGGACAGGGAGGCCCTGCCCCTCCAATGCATTTCCAGCATCACAGTCGCCCCCCACAGACTGAGGTTAGGGTGCCTAATGTCCCACGAGATAGGCACCCTCACCCAGACGGCCAACATATCTTCTGGAAAGGCCATCTGCATGATTGTGACTCTTCCCTGGTCAATGCTCTATGGTGAAGTCTATGAATAGAGATGTATCCCACCCGGTGAAGGAAACAAAAAAGGGCGGAGTAAACTTAATAGTAGTGGAAACCTGACTATTACTTTGCGAGTATTGTTTATGGATTCTCAATCATCCAAACCAATTGTTTATAAATGTCAGAGGATGATTGAGCCTATTGGAGAGGGAACACATACTCTGTACCAAGTTCAATCAATTGTCAGATGTCGAGATGTGCAAATTGATCAACAAATAAACAGTGCTGTAACATCTGGTATTTTAATTTCCATACAATGAGAGCAAATAGAAATGTTTGACATGACAATACATAGAAAGGATATTTGTTATCATGCTAAGAAAAAAGTAGTCAAATGATACAAAGAATAGGATAGATAATGATGCATTTCAGCAAAATCATAAATCCACATCAGAACAAATGCAATAACACTAAAAGTGAGTCAATTGGGAAACTTCATTTAATTGCCAATTGTGCACCTAAATAGAGGTGGCATAACATATTGCCTGTGTCACCCTATATCTATTCTGTCTGGACCTTGAATGTAGACCCCGCAACGTAGGGCCTAAAACGCCTAAGGCTCCAAACTATACTAAAACAATCCTTTCCAACAGTAGCCCAGCTAAGTTCCTTACCCTGGAGTTGTCTACTGATGAAGATGATCGGATGTTCCCTCCATTTGTCATCTAACTGGGACAAGACAACTCCAATTCAGGTGTCGCAGGCATCCGTCTGGACGATAAAGGGTTTGCTATAGACAGGCGCACACAATACAGGTGCCCTACAGAGACTTTCTTTCAAGCCATCAACGGCCCTCTGGCAGTCTTCAGTCCAATAAACCAGCTAGGCTGTTTGGGTGAAGTCAGAGCAGTCAGTGGTGCAGATATGGTTCCATAGTCCGCCATGACATTACGATAATACCCAGTGAGGCCCAAAAAGGCTCTCACCTGGGTTTGAGTAGTGAGAGTCTCCCAGTCCTGTACATTCTGTACTTTACAGGGGAGAGGTTGGATTTGACCCCCTCCTACCTCATGACCAAGATAAGTGACTTTCCCCTGAGCTATCTGGCACTTGGTGGCCTTGATAGTGAGATTAGCCCTTATCAAGGCCTGCAACACCTTATCCAGGTGTGTCATATGCTCTTCCCAGGTGGAACTGTAGACAACAATGTTGTCTAAGTAGGCCACACAAAAGGCCTCCAGCCCACTGAGCGCATATTGACCAATCTCTGGAAGGTGGCAGGGCCATTCTTCAACCCCAAAGGCATGACTCTAAACTGGTAGAGTCCCTCAGGTGTTGAGAATGCCGTTTTTTCCTTGGTATGGTCCGTCAGAGCTATTTGCTTATAGCCTGAGGTAAGGTCAAAGGTGCTTACAAATTTGGCAGCACCTATGGTGTCCACGAGCTCATCAGCCCTGGGCAACGGGTGCGCGTCAGTTTTGGTGATGGCATTGACTCCTCTATATTCCACACAGAACCTCCAATCCTTGGTACCTGCCTGGGAACTTGCTTTGGGGACAAGGACCACGGGACTGGACCAGGGACTGGTTGAGGGTTCAATAACACCCAGATCTAACATCTTGGCGACCTCAGCCTGCATGTGGTTCTTAACTGTATCTGACATACTGTAGCACCTGCTTTTGACAGGCACACTGTCACCAGTGTCAATTCTGTGCCTACACCAAGGTGTAAGGCCTGGTGTCAGTGAGAACAGAGAGGCATACTGCCGGAGCAAAGCCCTGCAGGCCATCTGCTGCTCTGTCGTCAGATCGGGAGAGAGAGGGACTCCCTCCACTGAGCCATCCTGAGGGTTGCTATGCAGCACATCAGGAAGGAGATCACTCTCATCCTCTTCTTGCTCTGAAGCTAGCAAGAGACACAAGACTTCTGCTTGCCTGTGGAAAGGCTTGAGCCTGTTAACATGGCATACCTGAGGGGCTACCCCATGGACTCCCATGTCCACCAGATAATTTACTTCGCCCATCTTGGAGATGATCCTGAAGGGTCCAGTCCATGAGTCTGCCAAAGCTCTAGGCTTGGTAGGCTCCATCACAAGTATTTCCTGTCTCGGAGAGCAATCCACTTGCAAGGCTTTAAGGTCATACCAGTACTTATTCAGTTCCTGGCTGGCCTTGAGGTTTGCTGTTGCCTGACCCATCATCTGTGTCATCCTCCGTCTGAGGCCTAACAAATAGTCCCCCACTTGCTTGGCGGGACATGGAGGGGTGGCTTCCAAACCTTCTCTGATCAAGGCAAGAGGCCCCCTCACGGGATGTCCAAAGAGTAACTCAAAGGGGCTGAAACCAACACCCTCTTGATGTACCTCTCTGTAAGAAAACAGCAGGCATGACAGGAGGAGATCCCATTTCCTCCTTAGAGGCTCTTCTAAAGCGCCTAGCATGCCCTTGATAGTTTTATTAAATCTCTCAACCAGACCATTGGTCTGGGGATGGTAAGAGGTGGAGAACTTATAGGTTAGCCCGCACTCTTTCCACATGGTTTTCATGTAACTAGACATGAAGTTGGATCCTCTGTCAGAGACAACCTCCTAAGGGAATCCAACACGGGTGAAAATGCCCAGGAGAGCCCTGGCAACCACCTTGGCAGTAACAGTCCGAAGGGGGATAGCCTCAGGGTACCTGGTGGCATGCTCAATCAAGACCAGGATGAACCGATGTCCACCTGAATTGGGAGGGTCAAGGGGACCGACAATGTCGATGCCCACCCTCTCAAACGGTGTGCCAACCACTGGCAATGGATGCAGTGAGGCAATGACACTGCCTCCAGTCTTGCCTCCAGTCTTGCCAGACAACTGACAAGTTGGACAGGTCCTGCACTTCTACTCCCATCCAAGGCCAGTAGAAATGGGCAGAGAGCCTCTTCTTAGTCTTCTTTGTACCAAGATGACCAGCTAAGGGCACCTCATGCGCCAACAGTAGCAGGAAGGGCCTGCAAACCTGGGGTACCACAAATCTCTTGAGGGCACCAGGTTCAGGCTAAGTGGGCTCACTAACAAGGATCTCACCCTCCCAATAGATCTTGAATGTCCTAGGCACTTCTCCTTGTGCCTGGGACAGGGCCTGTTTCCTCAGACCCTCGAGAGAGTGGCACTCTCTCTGTCCCTTACAGAAGTCCTCCCGGGAGGGTCCCCCTTCAGCCAACAGGCATTGAACGATGGGGTGGTCCTCTGGGTTGAGAACCTCTCCCACGGGAGAGTCTTCTGTCTCTTCTCCCTCAGGAGTTGAGTTTGGGTTTTCCACTGGACCCAGCCCGTCCGGAGCATGGATCCGAATGGGTGCTGTAGGAACAGCAGGAAGAGAAGGAGCCCCCCTTGCTGAGGTGGCCTTCTTGTTCTTCCTTTTTCTTGCTTTAGGCCTCACAGCCAGACCCTGTGTCACCTGGGACCTAGTGACTGCAGCAGAAGTTATGGGGAGACCATCTGAGATCAACCCCAACTCTACTAGAAAATTTCCTAACAGAATGTTAGCAAGTACTTTGTCCTGAACCAGGACAGGAAGCTTTGCTGTCTTGTCTCCAATAATGAGTGTGACTAAGGCTACATGCGATAATTTGGGAGGCCCACCAGCTAATCTGGTGGGTTTCAGAGGAGCACCTACATAGTCCTCTGGCTTGAGCAGGGTCCTGTCAACCACTGTCATGCTTGCCCCAGTGTCTCTCAAACCAGTAGAAGGCTGGCCATTCAAGAGGACACTTCTCAAAAACCTACGGGTGTTCTGTGGGATAGTCGCCAGTACTTCCGCTTACGGGTCCCAGGGCCCAAGGGACTCTAAGGAGATCTCTATGGGAGCACCAAATGTGATTCTTGTAGAGGAGGGGAGGACAGCGGCCCCACCTCAGACATGGGGTAAGTGTAGCTCAGGCTGACGGCCTTACCTTTACACTTGGAGTCACCCTTCTTATGGTCCAGAGCCCCACATTCCCAACAGGTGCCAGGAATGCGGGGTACGGTACTGGAAAAACTGGGAGCCTGCTTTGCAGCAGGTGGACCATGTAACAAAGTGGACCTCCAGTACTTCAGGTAAGTTACAGGTTCCTTTATTGTCCATGTCCAGTACTCTTCCTCAAGACACAGGGATGGTAGGGGACACAAGATGACAAGGAAAAAACACCGGGCTCACCCCCACACCCATCTTCTCAGCTCACTCTTCACTCTCACTCCCAACCGTCACTCACAGAACCCCGCACACCAACATTCAACATAAACATTCCAAGTAGGTGATGTCACACACCCACCTAACCTGAAAGCAGATTACTACACTTCTCCCCCCCCTTAGAAACACAAAAGCCAACTGCTACGCCAACGCTTCCCAGGGAAGACAAAAAGGAATGACAAGGTAGTGTGACCAGCACGGGACCTTAACACCCCAAGACACCACGCTACCAGAAATTTCACAACACAGCGGCCGCCTATGTGCAGAACCTCTGGCAAAACCAAAAACGGGAATCCAACAAAAGGACAGCATTAACTGGACACCAACGGACCAAGAAGGAAAAGATTGCCAACGGCATGCAACCAAAACAACTCCCTCGGTCACACCTCGAGGCCACAAAAATAAAAACAGAGCACTTACGCCTGTCCCGAGCTGCCCCTCAGGACCTAGGGCTGTGACCCCTAGCCAAAACTATTGTTAGCGAACACTAACACAACTCACACCTAACCAACCTACCCACCTTAGCACAAATCACCTTCCACTTCGGTCTGCCACCCCAAAGTCTCAGAGCTGCCCCTCCAAGCGCTAACCAACTGCCCCCAAAGGAAGCAACAACAAATGCCCAACAAACCGAGGGACCACTTAAACAACTTTGACAACAGTATGAGGAAGAACCACAACACCATGCTGCTACTCTGCACAAAACCGTTGGCCATTACCTCTATCCACAAAATTCATTTCGAACACACCAGGAGACAACCTGACATACCAGACTCGGGATCAGGAGGCACACTGGCAAAGCAAAATTGACACCACCTCGTCCAATAGGATAACACTATGGACAGTAAGAAAAACTCCACTCAACTCAGGCATAGCGACCAAAACAGAGATAACAACGCTATGAATCACTAAAGCGAACAACTGCCCTGAGAATAAGACTCCGCCAAAAGTGACTCACCCTGATTTAAGCTCAGGCACTAATGACCACAACATACAGGCCAAAGTGACCAAACCTGAACTATCAGGCACTAATCACCACAGTAATGAGGGAGATACTAAATCTAAAGTGACCTACCCCGGAAAGACCAGGCACCCAAGAACATCTAAAGTGACCCACCCTGGACAGACCAGGCACCAAAGACCATAATCACACCTCACTCCAAGGCACCTAACCTGAAACCACACAGGTAGATGCAACCAAAGGTCAAGAGATCAACAACACACGCAAACATAGTGACCAACCCTAGCACAACCAATGCCAGGCACTAAGAACCAAATGCAGTTGAAAACACATGACCTCAGATGTGCCAGAACACTTGCACGCACCCATACAGTGCGCTCTCGTACCAAACACTGATAACATTAACCATACACAACATGACATAGCAATAAGCATTAATGCAGGCATCATAAAAACACATTTCAAGATTGAAAACATTGCACAACACATGTTGAAAACATTGCACAAAACATGTTAAAAGATTAAATGATGACCCCCCCTGCAAAGTCCTCAGATGTAAAATAGCACTAAAAATATGTGCAAAGACAATGTCACTGTTGCTTGCTTGAAATCAGTGTTCCCAATGAAAGTTGACGCGTGGACCACCACCCTCAAGTCCATGAAAATTCTAGACCCTACACTTTACTTCATAAGTAAGAACGCACCCCAATCTACACAACTAGGGGTTAACATTAGTCCCAGTAACGTTCCATCCACCAGGTGAAACACTAATATAGTATTGGCATTTACAATCGCAAAAGTGGTTAATCAGTACACCTCCGAAGAGCATTTAATTACAAACCACCCACACCAACCCTTCAATTGCAAAAAAGGGACCACCCCGAGCCCCCTATGCTAGGGTACAGATTCCCCACCGGGCCACAACACAGTGACACCACAGGAAACAAACAACGGCCACCTACACCTAAGTGAGGGTAATCCCCGCCTTGAGACTAATCAAAGGCACTTATATCTCCAAACAAATGGGCCACAACAGATACAACACTCAAACACAGACACGCGGCCCCACACTAACCTGACCCAAAAATTTGGCAATTCATTAATCCGGAACTTGTTCCAAGGCCCGCACTTTATGAAACCAGGCCACAGAGTTTCTATCCGGAAACACGCTCAGGAACACACGGAAGAAACGAAATGCCCTTGAAGAAAAAAAAATAATAATAACATTTCCTGGTCCGTACATCCATAAAGTAGTAGGATGACTCCTTGGCAACCAAACGGGCACGACTCACGTGACTACTCAGTAGTCGTAGTCCTGCCGTGACGTCACCACACTTGCTGGCAACACAGGCCTGGCCATCTCAGCTGGCTGCTCCAATAACGCTCCACACACAAAACGTGTGCTGTCCGGCCCCAACGTAGCCTACCGGGGGCAGAGCACAAAGAAGGCGTGCATTCCACTGCAGTCCCGACATACCTCTGAGGACGTGCTGCTCAGACGGAGACATCACTTCCTGAAATTGCGTTGATAACTCTCACAGGTGAGCGCGCACCACAGCGCCACCTGAAGGTTGCAGGGGAAGTTAGCACCCTGAAAATGAAACAAGCATGTCAAAACATACGGAGGAAATCCTGATACTTCAGCCTTGTTGGACATCCGTCTTAAGCCCTGTTAGACATTCGCACCCGTAGAGCACAGGCTCCCAGGGCTCTCAACCAAGGCTGTACTCGCCGAGAACTGGCACTCCAGCTCCAGACCCAGGGGAAAGGCACCCCACTGCGGAAGAACGGGCAATGGGACAACACACTCCGGTACTCGCTGGCAAACCACAAAGCTCCGACTCTGGACCCAGGGGAAAACTCAGCGCCACAGATCATAACGGGAGACCCCTTGCTGATCCTATGTCCGGCCATACGATCCGAACATCCAGCACACCGTGGACCCTTTCTTCCTCTTGCGCTGCAGCCGTGTTGAACCACCACTGTCAGGGAACACGCAACGCTGGATAGCCGCCAGTCCAGGTCACCAGGCCGCACCACAAATCACCCTCAACAACGTGACAGAGGGGAGGCCAACGGTTTAAATGGGCAGAGACGACAAACTGAGCCCAACATAGTCCCACAGAGCAAGGGACTACCCACGACGAGTCAACACGACACAGACCCGCCTGGGTGTGGGGGAGATTCACGGGGGCGGTGTTCCTGAAGTGCTGCACCCCCCCCAGCAGCGCCAACGTGAAGGCAGTCCACCTACATCCCATCCTCGTCGCCAGTGTAACAAAGTGGACCTCCAGTACTTCAGGTAAGTTACAGGTTCCTTTATTGTCCATGTCCAGTACTCTTCCTCAAGACAGAGGGATGGTAGGGGACACAAGATGACAAGGAAAAAACACCAGGCTCACCCCCACACCCATCTTCTCAGCTCACTCTTCACTCTCACTCCCAACCGTCACTCACAGAACCCTGCACACCAACATTCTACATAAACATTCCAAGTAGGTGATGTCACACACCCACCTAACCTGAAAGCAGATTACTACAGACCACTACTCTTATTCCCACCCACAGATGACTTATCCCCACTAGATTTTGGGGTTTTAGGAGAGGAAGGTTTTGGTTTACCCGACTGTGACTGCTTTTGGGACTACTCATCTTTCTGAGAGGTCCCCTTTTCTTTGTCCTTGTCCTTCCCACTGAAGTCCTTAGGGGAAACCCAGTGGGAAACACACCTGTCAGCCAACCTAGCCAGCTTAAAGGGATCTAAAATGCTCTGGTCAGCAACATACTGATGCAGTTCTGGTGAACAAGCTTCAGGAAAATGCCCAAAAAACAACAGGTGGGACAATTCAACAAAGGTTTTTACCTTGTAACCATCAATCCACCCCATCATGTTCATGTGCGCGCCACTCATCTAGTCAACCCAAGACACATTCTCTCTTTTCTTAAAATCCCTGAACCTTTTAAGGTTTTGGGTAGGTGTCTTGCCAAGCTTGGCAATGAAAGCAGTCTTCATGCACTCATACTGACCCCTTTCTTTCACACTCAGTTTCAGAATACAGTCATATCCAGTCTGAGGCCATCTGCTTAACAAACACTTAGCCCAATCTCTCTTATCTACATCATGATTTGCACAGGCCATTTCAAACACTTCAATCCATTGGAGGATATCTGAACCCTCCACAAACACACCAACCAAATCTGTCATCAACTTGGTTGCTGGGGACCTGCCACTCTCAACTGGTTAAGCTGAAGTCTCCACTCTAGCTTTCTCTAGCTGAATTCTCTGACATTCAGTGTCCTTGTCTTTGAGTTCAAGATCCCTATTCTTGAGTTCCACTTGCTGTGTCAGCTCCTCTTTCTTAAGCTCAGCTTCTATTTCCAAATTGCGGTATTCAAAGGCCAATTTCCTCCTTAAAAACTCAAATTCCACGGAATTGTTGGGGTTTGGAACAGAGGCAGCAGGAATGGTGGCATTCCCAGAAACAGATTCAGCAACAACCCCTGGGTCAGAGTCCTCATTGGTTGCACGCCCCCCCTTGAAGAGTTTAACCCTCAGTCTGGTAGTCCACCAGGGCAGCTCTCAGCTCAGCCCTAGATTTATCCAAAAAGTCTAACTCACTGGCTTCACAAGCACTCTGGAGAGCATCTAAGCTAATCCTAGTCAATTTACCATTTGCAATAGACTCCATTGCTTGTAATGCAGTTATCTTGTACACAACTAAACCTTAATTTAACAAAGTACAGATATTTTGTAAATGGCACGGTAATACACTGATTCTAAAAACCATAAGCATTCCACCGCTGCCACCAGTGTAAAGACTGGAGGGGGGGTCTGTACTTCTGCTCTCTATATGGTAGAGGAGAGGCACAGAGGACCCAAGCCAAGATTCTCTATTACGGTAGCAATGGACGAGCAATCAAGGCCTAGCTTCTCAGGAAGTGATGCAGGCTGGTTCTTAAGTACATTGTAGTCTCCAAGCCCCCTCAAAGGAAAGTCCACCCACTGTATTAGTTAAAACACAGTCTTTATATAATTAATATTCAAGGTTATGTACACTATCACAATAACTCACTTTGTGCTCAGAAAATCAATAATGGTAAATATATACAGTTCTAAAGTGGTACCACACTTATTAACAGATCTCATTAAAGTGCATCAACTATACTCTTGGTCCAATGTCACATAGATCACTTAATAAAGGCAACCAACAATAGACATAGGAGGAAAGCAGTTTGTTAGAACAATTGGCAGAATACTGGCCCTACCACTAGACACAGTTCTATTCATATATGCATGGTTGTAGAGATGTTGAGATAGTACTGGGGTAAATCCCGTCTCCGGCAAAACAACAATAAAAAATAACACCTAAAAGCCATGTGGCTGGGCTAGAGAGAGTTGGACAACTACAGAGAAAGGACTCTTTCATATCCCTTCCAGAACTAACTGAAGCCCTCGGAATTGCCCCCCTGCCCACATTCCACTACATCCAAATAAAAGGCGTTTTGACGAGACCGGGGTGGAAACAGTACCTGATGAGGGACCTCACACCCTTTGAGAAGATATTGGACTCGAGAACAGAGATAAAAGGCCTAATATCAGCGATGTATAAAGAATTGATAGAAAGTGAGGGGGGGAACACAGACCTATTGAGAAACAAATGGGGAAGAGACTTTGGTAAACAGTTCACCCCAGAGTTATGGGGAACCATATGCAAAGCAGCCACGCAAACTTCCACTGCAAACCAATACAGACTTCACGCCATCAAATTACTCCATAGGTGTCAATATGACCCCATCAAACTATCTAAGATGTTCCAAACTACAAGTCCAGAATGCTGGAGGGGATGTGGAGAGAACGCAGATTACTGGCACATGTGGTGGAGCTGCACTCATGTAACAGTCTTCTGGAACGAGGTCCTGGGCTGGATAAAAGAAATCGACGGCATCTCCAGAACGTTAGACCCCTATTTTATTTTATTTGGCCTAGAAAAAAATGATGACGACTGGACTAGAGTGAGAGATCTGTCCCCACAGTTACTGCTAGCAGCTTGAGCCGTACTTGTTATGAAATGGAAATCAACTTCACTGCCCACCAAAAACGAATGGGCTAACATCGCCACCAATATATGCATAATGGAGCAAATCACATCATCGCTCCATGAAAGGTCAGCGCAGGTAGAGGGCCTATGGATGGACTACAAAACCAAATATCTCCCCAACGGACTCTATCGAGGTCCACCATCGACCCCTCCCGTGTAAACCTGAAAATAAAAATAGGAAGCGACCCGGCATGATGCATCACCCTACTCTCACCGATGAAGCTGCTACTTTGACAAATGAGAGACCATGACTGCCATTTGTAAAACGCTGCAATGATCGAACTGAATGCTGCATGACCAACTGGGGGGTGGGGGGTGGGACGGGGGAATGGTGAAGTCGGGTCCTCATACAGAACTAAATCAGAGACAATGGGCTTGTCAATATGAACATCTGCTGTTATTGAGCTTCGCTGATTTGTCTTGTATATCAAAGCCTTAAAGTTTTTCTTTTTTCTGTTTTTGTACCATGACTTCTGTTTGTAAACTGAATAAAGACAAATTTAAAAAAAACAAAGGCATGTGGCGTATGATGGTATTTACTGACTTATCCATCTTGACATTGTGTTGGGTGTCCCTCTATTGATTTTAAGCTGTGCGTAAGCTTAAACACTTGTGGCTGTGTTTAATATTTGCTGCACCTGTTTCCACGTAACGTTATATTTCCTCTCTCTCGTGCATTTGTGCACATTTAGGTAAATAGGGGAGTGCACTTGGGCAATACATTAAATTGAATTGATTGCTCATTTACTGTTTATTGTTTGTGCAATTAAACATGTGTGGCTGAGTTAGGAATGCGCAAATGCAAAAAAATTAATTTGGAGTAATAGCTTGTGTTTAATATGAAATTGCTTAATGCAGCATTGTGTGCGTTATTGACCTAGCATCCAGTGCCAGTTACAGCAGAGATGTTAATCTAATTTTGTAATGCGGTGGGTGTGCTTGCTGAGACCCCTAGGGCTTACCTGAAAATGTTTGTTTCTAGCAGCTTGTATCGTGTGTAATGGCCGCCGGTCCTCTGGTAGGACATGTTTATCTCCTGTTGACATGGAAGCATGGTAGTCCTACCATTGTTTCCATGGACTGCTGGAGCTTGTCGGCCATACCTTGGGAGCTCTAAGCATACTTTGAGGAATATGTGCTCAGTCTGATTGGTCCAGTTACCGTTCTGGATGCTTGGAGAGTAATTAAACAATATACCATTGTAAAATGCCTCCAAAAATAGATTGTTAATTATATATGTGTATCATAATGTCAAACAAAATATATGCATAAAATATATGATGCATCCGTGTTAAGTGTTCCTTGTCCCTGGTGATGCAAGAAACTACCTGAGGCTGGCCCCATGGAAGATTTGTTAGGAGCTGATTCATGATACTATCCACCTGCTAAGACTAGTGTCTTATGGGAAATGTAGTCGCAAAGTTAATTGGTTTGAATATCCTGAAAGGTGATGATGTAAAACATACATGTCAGGTCAATTCAAAGCTCACACTAATACTACATGGCCATTGGTCATGGCCCTCAATGATTTATGGTAATTGTAGTCCAAAAGTGGTGAAATTGAAATGCCCTAATGCCTGCTATAAATAGCATGAGGAGTGCTTATTAGAAGGGTTTGGCAAAGGTTAATCCCTTGAAGATTCGACTGGGAGCTAAATCAAGGTCCCTGGGTGCTAACGCTGGTGTCCTTTGGGAAATGTGGTCCCAATGTTAATGCGTACACATCTCCCAGAACATTAAAATGGTACTGTGAAAGTTAAATGTTATGTTAATTTACTACTCTCCTGAATGCTAATGGTTTCTTAGGAGCTGATTCATGATAATCTCCACGTGCTAAGACTAGTGTCTTGTGGGAAATGTACTCCCAAGGTCAATAGGTTTTAACATCCTGAAAGGTGATGATGTAAAACGTGCATGTCAGGTCAATTCAGCGCTCACATTAATACTGCGTGGCCATTGGTCATTGGCCCTTAATGCTTTATGGAAATTGTAGTCCCAAAGTGGTGAAATTAAAATGCCCTAATGCCTGCTATAAATAGCGTGAGGAGTGCTCATTAGGATGGTTTGGCAAAGGTTAATCCCTTGAAGAGTTGACTGGGAGCTAAATCAAGGTCCCCAGGTGCTAACGCTAGTGTCTTGTAGGAAATGTGGTCCCAATGTTAGTGCATACACATCTCCCAGAACATTATGATGGTACCATGAAAGATAAATGTTACTTTAATTTACTACTTTCCAGAAATATGGCAGTAGTTCTTAACATAAAAGCACTAATTCACAAATTCATGAATGTTATTACAGTTAGTGATGTTGCTAATATTGTGCTTCTTTTTAGTAACGAAAATATGCCATCTCATTGTCTGTGTTCAAACCTGACTCTACATTTCTGAAACGACAGATGAGCTTTGCTTCTTCTTGTCTTAGGAGTAGTTCCTGATTGCCTCCTCTGCGACCCAAGGTTACCTTTTTTAGTCCGATAAATTTCATTTCTTTTTTGTTCAATTGGTGTTGATTCTGCCAGTGGTCTGCTAAGGGTAGGTTTTTGTCCTGACTGCAAATTGCAGATAAATGTTCTCTGGTCCTGATCCGTAGCTCTTGGATCATGCTTCCGATGTAGACTCGTTTGCAAGTGCATATGATTGCATATATTACAAATTTTGACCGACAATTGATTTGTTCTTTTATTTGATCTGAACACCATTTAGATCGTTGAAGGTGTCTGTGCTGGCCATTGAATATTGGCACATGGAGCATGTGCCATCTTTTTTCTAATGCCTGAATCCGGTTGCTGAAGCCATGTCTGAGGTGTATCTTCTTTCACTTCTGGTAATAGTGAGGGGCTCAAGCTGGTTCTAAGGGTTCTGGCTCACCTGTAAATTATAGATGGACGGTCATTGATGAAGTCCCATATGTGAGGATCCAGCTTGAGCAGATACCAGTTTCTTGTGTGTATCCTTCTGATGAGGTAATTATTAGCACAGTATGTGGTGATAATTTTGACTTTGTTTTTGGATGGTAGTCCTTTGTCTTTTTGTGTCAGAGTTTGTACTCTTCGTGTCTGTTGCGCTTTGTTTTGGCTGTTTCAATGCTTTAATGTGAATATCCTCTGACAGAAAATCGGCTAGATAATAATTCACATTCTGCGTCGAAATATATAGAGTCCCCACAGTTTTTTCTAGCTCTAATGAAGTCTCCTTTCGGAATGTTCTTAATTACAGGTTGGTAGTGACAACTGGTGGCAAACAATGTTGAATTGACTTCAGTCTCTTGCGATTATTGTCTTTAAGTGGTCTCCTGATACATAGATTGTTAAGTCCAAGAAATTGATCTCCAACTTTGTTCTCATTGATTTTTTGCCTGAAAGTTTCCAAATCTTGAAGTGTGCCATTCCATATTATAAAGACATTGTCAATGTAGCGTATCCATTTGATGACGCTTTTCCTGTATGCTTCAGTTGTGTAAACAATAAGATCTTCAAACATACCCATTACCGGGTTGGCCAAAGCTGGTGCGTATTTTATGCCCATTGCGATGCCTTTTTTTGTTTAAAAAATTGATTCTCAAATAGAAAAATATTATTGTCAAGTGTAGCCATAAGCATTTCTTTGAGCATGCAAACAAAGGGGAAGTGAGATGCTGATACTTCTTTGAATATGTAGTCAATCGTTTCTAAAGCAAGATCGTGCCTGATATAAGTGTAGAGGGCTTTCACATTCCATGTCTCAAGGTAGTAATTCGGGTGCCATTGTATTCCTTCTACAATATGTATTGCTGCTGTGGTATCTTTAAGGTATGCTGGAATCGTATATACACGTGGTCTTAGTATGTTGTCAATATATTCCGCTATAGGCTCCGTGGCCCAGCCCATGCCACTAAGAATGGACCTCCCTTCTGGAATATCAGTGAATGGCTTGTGCACCTTTAGAAGAAAATAGATTGTGGGTAGTGTTGGTTTGGGGACAGACATAAATCTTTTTTCCTCATCCGTGATCAGGCCCTGCCGGTGCCATCCCACTATTGAGTTATTTAGATCTTTTACAATGTCATTATTGGGATTGGTTAGTAGTACCTCATAGCAATTAGGTGTATCAAGATGGTTATGTGCCATTTTGACATAATCTTTCCTGTTCATCACAATTATGTTCCCGCCCCTGTCAGCTTCTTTTATAACTATCTACTTGTTGCCTTTTAGTATTCGGAGGGCTTGTATTAAAGTACTAGCAGTCTACCTGATGTTATCTTAAAATATTTTATCTGGGTTTCTCTTTTGTATTGTAATGCTTTAAATACGCTAAAAACACAGGCTTGTGAAATTGTTAGTTAGAAACATGCAGATAAACCTTTGAATTGTACAAAAAAGCAAACCGTTTTTCTGTCAAAAGAGCAGACCTGAAAATGTGCTTGCCAGAGGCCTTCAATATCTGGTCACTTTCTTCTGTGTAGAACCCCTCCCACTCAAATGGCCTATTTAAGAGGAAAGATCAGCGAATGGGTTAAACAAATGCCACCAGCATGTGAGAAAGCAGACCTTTTTTCACAGAAGACAGCACAGTAATGTCAGTGATATTAGATGATTTGTCCAGGATCACTATATCATCTGCTTACAAAGCCAGGA
Organism: Ambystoma mexicanum; assembly: GCF_040938575.1. Classification (NCBI taxonomy): domain Eukaryota; kingdom Metazoa; phylum Chordata; class Amphibia; order Caudata; family Ambystomatidae; genus Ambystoma; species Ambystoma mexicanum. Next base: position 416,040,061 of record NC_090939.1, read on the forward strand.
CATGAGAATTAGTGCCTTGGTTTCATAGTCTTGAATATGGATACCTAATCACCTCTCCAGACTAACACTTATGCTCATAATTAGGGGTGGTTGTCTGGGTTTTACAACCACCCGTCTGAAGAAACCGATTTCTGATTTCTAGATCGTCACCACACTGATGCCTTTTGTTTTTATAGCAACTGCTATCTGGTGCAGTTGCATTGCTGATAATAGCACCTGATGTGCTACAAAACAAGTACATGTACATGCAGGTTTATAGACATAGGAAAGGCAGAGTCGGCCTTGCTGGAATTGGTTTTGTAATCTTGCATATGAACACAGACACCTCTGCCATGAGTGCTTAGCGCACTAAGCTATCATCTGAACCCTTGCAGCTCTCAAATGTATCAATATGCATTTCATCTTTGGCTGTTGCACATGATCAAGAGGGTCTCCACAGAAAGGTGAGAATGCTACAGGAGGTGTGCTATAGTTAATGCACAAACTATACTACAGTGAACACAGACAGCATTAGAGGATGAATTAATCAGAGCAGGAAGTTCTTGTCAACAAAATCAGGCAATAGGTTTAACCTCAGCAGCAAGCCATAAAATATCCCAACACGTGTGCCATTTATGTTTGGTCAACAATGGAAACTAGCTTCAAAGGACCGTGCAGCCTTGTGTGGCCCTCTCCAAGGTGGGGCTGGGGCAAATGCCCCTACTGCCCTCCCATAAAGACGTCTCTGCTCTGAACACAGCAATGAATCTGTCTTAGCATTGAGTGCCTGTCTCTCACCGTGTTCCTCCACATCCCTATAGAAGTCATCTGAATTGTGTTTTATATTGTTTATTCCTCCCTGTCCCCAATATCATATAACTTCGGCTAATGCGTAAACCCATAAGTGCCAGGTTATATTGGCTCATGGGGTTCAAGCCCCACCAATAATAAATACCCTGTAGCTCAGTAGCCAACCTCGAAGCCCCTTTACTGGCAATTACTATACTGTGTGGGACAATCGTATAATATTTGCACTGATTATGGGTTTGGTCGCCACAGAATGAAGGTAATTCTCCCCCCTCCCTCTCAACACCCCTCCTCTGCTATTTTCTTCTTTAAGCTATTATGCAAGTGTATGCAAAAAGGACGAGCATATTCGTCCTTGGCACTTAAGGGGTTAAGCAGTGCATTTGGTAAGTCTTTTACTGCAGGCTGCAGCAGACACACGTTTGAAGCTTGGAGTGGGAATAGCCCATTTCTCTGTCAGTTCACTGCTCAATTGATTGGCCACTTAGCATTTCCAAAGCCATCCAACTGCACCAACGCCAAAGGAAATACCTTCATGACGTACACCTCATGTATACACGTAATGATGCAGAACTCTGTACTCTGTCTGCTATGTGTTTGCACGATTGCACATTCTGGTACCTATAGGTGCTACTTTCCAATCTGGAAAACTACAAATATGCAAGAATGCAAAATGACATAGACTCAAGGAGATAGGACTTACAGAACAGGACTAAAGATGTCTATCACTCAATTTTTTAGCAATAAGAGGGTTAATGACATAATTATGTTAGGTGAGAAAAGTTTTTAGTAGGTTGTCTTCATTACTAGCTTTATTAAAAGTCTAATTGAAAAGGCCCTATTTGCACCTTTTCCATTCATCTTTCATAGCTCTTGCCCAGAGCCCGTTGTGTGGGGACAGAGAGAAAGCAGGATAGGGAAGATAAGTGCGAAGGTTACTTTCCAAAAAAAGGAATCAAGGAAAGTAAACGTGTATGTCTATTCCTAGACAAAAGAAGGAATATTCAAGCATGTGGTAGGGATAGTGAACTTTACCTATCCCTGGTTTTGGATATAATGTTTGATGTGTCGGAACAAGTCTAAGAGGCTGTTTTAAAAACCACTGGTTTGAGGCCACAGAAGCAAGCTCTCCTCAAGCAGAGGCTTTCATGTGCTGGCCGCAGCGCTGCGTGGGTTGAGTTCTGGCATAGTTCCTTCCCTCTGCTACTCGTGACCCTCTAGTCAGCACCTCGCAATATGAAGCTCACCCTCCCCTTGCTGGTTTGTTAGCCCCTCGCAAGATACAAAACGGTGTAAGGGGAATAATGGCACTGTGCCAGCCTGCATAAGGAGCATCATGATTGGAGCTTCATACTCTTCTTCCTTTACATTTTTTCAATAGCAGTTTATATGTTGTGTGCATCTACTCCACCCATATATACTTTGAATGTGTTGACTATTCTCTCAATAAACCTTGGAGTGTGTCTATAATCCGCTAGGCTGCCACTTCACACACGACTGCATCTCTTACTGAAGCTGCCATTGTCCCTCTGAGTGACACTTATCCGAACCACCACTAAGTTTACCATATGCATCTGTCTCATCTAAGTTATGTTAATCTTGCTTATCTACTTTGCCTTTATGCACTTTAAAATCTGATGACCGTTAACTGCTCTGTTTTCTTTGCCCACTTGCACTACTGATGTAGCCCTCGTACCATGAGGCAAGGCTTTATCAGACTGTTTTCACCCACTGATTTTGTCCTTATTCTTGTTACCACACCTGACATAGCCCCCCCACCGTACTTGAGGCAAGGCTTTATCAGACTGTGCACACCCACTGACTGTGTACTCATGCTTGTTTGCACACCTGACATACCCCTGTACCATGTGCACACCCACTGATTTTGTCCTTATGCTTGTTTGCACACCTGACGCACCACCCCCCTCCCACCTCGTACCATGTGGCAAGGCTTTACCAGACTGTGTACATTGTTAGGCAAGATTGTATGCAGTAACCCTGTGGGAGACTACACCAGTCTTGTCTTCTTGACATTAGGTAACCCACCTATTGGTTTAGGTCTGTACTACACAAGTTGGTAATGTGACTGAGCAGTAAGACTTATCACAAGAAGGGTAAATGTGAATTGTAGAGCTGTAGCATCGACATCCACACAAACAAGTATCCAAAGAACACTTACACTCAAGGTGTTCTAGTAAAATAGGTATTTATTTATTCTTTAAAAAGGGCAATGTGCAACAATACAACTACACTTCATAACACAATCTCAGAATCAAGATAAGCAAGTAGATATTCTTTAGAGATGCTTCATACACATGTCCTACACCCTGGGTGTACTTCAATTGCTCGGACAGTATTTGCATTTATAAATCACTTTTGCACTTGGAAAAGGGAAGAAGCGTCCTCTCCAGAGCTTCTCTAGTCGATTCAGAAAAGGAGGTTAAGCATAGCAGCAGGGCTTTACCGGGCAGTTCAACGGTCCTGGAGGATGCAGCAAGCTTCTGTTAATGATTCCTTGATCAGATGTTTCGTCCAGTGGTCGACTCTGTCTTCACTTCAAGAAGCCTAGTTTTTTATGCAGTTTTCTCAATTTCATGCACAGCCTAGCAGTCTGTTAGGCAAGATTGTATGCAGTACCCTTTGGGTGCACTAAAATGACATTGACCTCCTGGCAATAGGGACCCAACCTTTGGTATAAGTCTGAACAACACACGTTGATAGTGTGGCTGAGCTGCCAGACTTATCTCAAGAGGGGTCAATGTGAGCAGTAATGTTGTGACACAGAGTTTCACAGTACATATATTCAAATTAACACTTACACTCAAGGTGTCTTGATAAAAATAATTATTAATTTACTTCACAGTCAGTTATATAAGACTTCTTCATAAAGGGAACAAAAACATGTAACACTTAAATACACTTCAAAACACACTCTTAGTTTCTCTAAATCAGATGATACCCATTGGGGATGGAACACATACACTTCCTACACCCTCAGGTGACTTAAATAGCTAGGACACTGCGGACATTGATGTATCACTGTTACATTTAGAGCAATACTGAGTTTGGTGTAAAAGATAGAATAGAGGAATGAAACAAAGGTTAACAAATAATTCATAAACAGGTAAGTATTTTTAAGAACCTTCCAAAGCAGAGTAAATTAACCCTTTCCTGGGCGAAAGGCCAAAGTACAAGATCAGAGGTAAAGAGGAGTCTTTCAGGGACGCAGGGCAGCCAATGTTAATTGCACAATGTCAAGGGGAGCTGAAGATCTTCTTTGCAGGTAGGTAAAAACTCTTGCACAATGTTTTTGAAAATGTTTGTATAAAATAAAACACTTGAAGGGCCACAAGCTGAGAGGCTTGTGAGGGGCAAATCTATATCAACTCTGCAAGGTAACTAAGACAGGTCTCAACTGAAATCAAGTAAGGCCACAAACCAAGAGGTAAATTCTGCTAGACTTTCCAGGACCTCTGGTTAGAAGGAATGATTCCAACTGGCTTCTGTTCCTGTAGAGGTCTGCAGATCCTGTTGTTCCTGAGCCTCGGTCATGGGGACAAGAGGGAGGGCATCTGGGGACTCCTACTCTGCAATGGGAAGGTCAGCAGCAACAATGGGTAAACTTCAATTCAGCAGTCCTTCAGTGTTTCAGCTCCTCGTGCCTGACACCAAATAGCAACACTGCAGTTCTCGGATATCACTTCAGACTTTCCTTGCTTCTGGGGTCCAGCACTCTGTTGCGGTGGCTCAGGCTTGGTCAGTCCTGCATCAGGGAAGTCCAGAGGATCTTCCTAGTGCTCGGGTATGACTTGAAAGCAACACACACAATCTGGTGTTCCTCTCCCTGGCTCTTCGGTTCCAGCAGCAGCAGCAGGGGAAATAGAACCAGCTTCGAGAGGATGTCCAGATAGGCTTACTTTGGAGTTGATTGGTCCCACCAACTCAAATGGAGAAGTAGTCCTTGCAGGGCTTCTCTAGTTGAGGCAGATTCAGGGTTTCAGTTCAGCAGCAGGGCTTCACTGGGCAAATCAACGGTCCAGGAGTTGCAGCAGGCATCTCTTCCAAGTACTTCTTCATCCATCCACTGGTCGACTCTGCCTTCCAAGCCAAAAAGCATTGCCTTTCATGCAAGTTTCTCCCATTCATTCCAGCCTAGCTATCAATCACACAACACAATGGCTGTCCTTGCCAAAGAGCCAGCCAATCACCTTTGTGTGCATTTCTGTAACCAAGGGGATTAAGCACAGGGAGTTCTGGGCACCTCCCTCACTTCCTGCCCCTGCTAGTCATACTGGAGCCAGAGGCGGGCTTCACTCGTGAATCCCGCCAAAGACGAAAGAACAGAGGGACCAAACCTGGTTTTTCGCACAGAGTAAATCCCATGAAGGATCTTTCCAATAAGAAATGGTGAAAAAAGAAGAACAGGAGCCATTTTGACGAAATGGGCACCCATGAGTGCCTTACCGAGGCTGCGTACGCAGCCCGCGGTAAAAACACACAATGGTAGTAAAATCTAAAACACTGCCACCAGCCAATAATTGTAGAAAGGGTAACATAAAAATGTTACATGAGAAACTAGACGAAGAGGATACTAAGCAACCCCTCCAGCACCCTATGGTAAGATAGTGTGTGCTGGGTCTAGAAAGTGGCAAAAATGTAAATTTCACTTCACTGCTCTTGGAAACAGTAGTAACTTTTGGGAAATCTAAGAGACTTCCCTGGGCAACTGACCTGAGGGTGCTGTGTAACACAATGTAAAGATGATGCCTATGGAGTTTGTCAGACTCCAAAGTCAAAAGAAACACAGACAATAAATCACATTAACATTACATGAGAGATAAAAAGTCCAGCAAAAAGAGCTGGGGGTTTCTAAGCTAGAAGGGAATTAACCAATTTCTAAGTATTCTCCCTAACACTGTCACTCACACAGCCGGGCGACTGTACTCTAAGGAATCCAAATTTAGTATCTGTCCTGAAGAACCATGGGCCTATACCATGGGGAAAAACGTGCTGAGCGGAAAAAAAATTGTACATGGGAATAAATGAAAATCACATTTGCATGAAAACTAATGCAGAACATAAAGAAAAATAAATGTGAACATGTGAATATATGAAAATTGAAGCTGCATGAAAATTAATGTAAAGAATAAACATAATAAATAGAACAATAAACATTGTGTGATCTAAATTGCTGATTCCAGAAGCGCAACCCACAACAGTGTTTTTCGAAAAGCAAAATTGATTTAAGATATTGCTGGAGTCACAATATAAACACTTGAGGGTGCAGATGCTAGACACACTTACAAGTTAATTTTGGCACAAAAATATATCACCGAAAGAGGAAAAGAAAGCCGACAATGACTGCAATCTGATAATCAAAATATTTCTTTCATTGATTTCAGTAGGATGAATTGAATAGATGTATGGTTTTTTCGATTTGGAAGTGGTGGTAGTATTGTTGGAATTAGATAGCAGTTGGTGTATTGTATTTGTTTATTTCTTTCTCCATTTTAGTGGTATTCATATATCTGTTGGCTTGTTGCAGATTTTAGGGGCAGTTAGATACCTGTTGGCGTATTCTGTTTATTTCTTGTTTCATTTTAGTGGTATTCATTTATCTGTTTGCTTGTTGCAGAATCTTGGGGCAGTTAGATACCTGTTGGCGTATTGTAACTGTTTATTTCTTGTTTCATTTTAGTGGTATTCATTTATCTCTTTGCTTGTTGCAGAATCTTGGGGCAGTAAGATACCTGTCGGCATATTCTAACTGTTCATAGTTCTGAAGTTGAAGTTTTGTTTATGTTCATACACAGATTAGTTATAAAATGTTGGTTTTAAGAATATTAAGTAAGCATTTACAAGATTTACTGGTAATCTCTGTTTTAGAGTAATGGTAGTATCATTACATTCAATCCATCCACAATTCTTTTTTATATATGCAGTGTATTGACCTGCATTGGTTGTGGCTCCTGCATGGTAGATTATACCTATTATTCAGATGATTTTCTTACCAAGTGATACTTCACCATGTGTGAATCCAGTCAGCATTACTATTATGTATTTACTATGTGTCTGTATTTGTAAGGTGGAGTGATTATCTGAATTGCAGATGGTACATAATCTGCTATGGTTTGCATTTTGTACAAGTTGCTGAAATGGAATGGATTCACAGTTAAAATTGGATACATATACCAGGCAATCATTAGGGACTTCTTCTTGTGCGACATGGCTGCAAAGAGTGCATGTATGTTTCCACATGTATGAAATCTGGAAAATGTTATTTATATGTATGTTTTTGTTTTCTTGTACTTGTAGTACATTAGACATTCTTGTGGATCTTCCTGTGTGTTTATAGTGAATTTGACCATTCCAGCACAGTAGTCCAATTCCTGCCTTATTACGGAAAACACTGTAAGTGTTGTCAAGATTGTTGGATGCATTTCTGTGAAGGACTAACATTTGCAAACACAATTGGTCTGTCCCGTGTAAGTAATTGTGTCAATAATTTGTGGCAATTGGAATATAATATTGATTGCTACATTTGCGTAGCAATTTACACCAGTTGTATTAGAAAATTTGAATGTACCTGACAGTTCTGTGTCCAAGTCATTTGTTCTGAGTGCACATTGTTTCTTTGAAGAGGTAGTTGACTTTGTGCAGTAGATTCTTCTTTGGTTGTGGTCCTTGATGAAGTATTAGCTTCTTTTAATTTCTTTGGGGGAATTGCTGTGAGATCCTGCATAATTTGAGTCTGAAATAGTTTTCTTTTACAAAGTTTTGCTTTTTGTGGAATAGGATAGGTTTTTAGATGGGGTGTAGAGTGAACACAGTCTATTGTATTCTAGAATGCAAGGAATATCAGCATTTACTTTACTTGCATCAAAGTTGATTAGAAATAGTCTGTCAAGTGTACGTAAGCATGATAGTGCTAAATAGCTCATGCCTTCTTTAAAGACTGTGCTACCAATATCTATCAATGCTTTATCTAGCTTAAGACCTTGTGATTTGTGAATCGTGACTGCGTATGCTAGAGTTAGAGAGCATTGTTCTCTGCGTACATACATGTCTTTGAAAAGAAGAACGCGGGCTGTTGAGCGTCCTATCCTTTTAACTTCTGATAGTTTGTCAAAGTGAATATTGACAAACTGAATGTTGTTGTCACATGGGTATGTTGTAAAGCCAACAACTGTACCAAGTGCTCCATTAACTAGTCCTTGGTCCACATCAAGGTTACGTTTAAGCATTACTCTATAGTTTAAAGATAATTTTAATTTTTTCTCCAAACCAGCTGTGTTAGAGATATAGTTTTCTAAGGTATTTAGCCTTGCTGTGGCTTGTTGACACATAGGTAGCGTCATACCATGTACGCCCAGTATGACTATAGAGCACATTTGAAGTATTGGTTGGATTTCTTTTTTTAACATTGTTTAATTACATTTTGAACAGCTTGCAAGAGTTGGCATCAAGGACATGCAATTGACATTTTTGTGTGCTAATTGTTCCATGACATGAGAAGCACATGAGTTATGGCCGTAGAGTGCATGGATGTGCCCAGTTTTTAATATAGATTGTGCTTCTTGAGATAGTACACCAACTCTAATACATTTTAAAATGTTGGCATAAGTTAGATCTGCAGACTGACAAATGTTTTCAGTTAATTCTCTGTATTAGAAATGTTGCCAAAGGTTGACATTTCCTATGCTGCCAAGAGTTTTATGGCATAGTTTGTTCCCTAAGGTTTTAAAAATAGGTTCACCTTTAACTGGTGTTAATTGAAGATCTCCAAAAACTATAATGTATTATCCTCCAAAGAGTTCTTCATAGTCTGTTTTCAGGACTTCTTGTAATCTGACGTGAATGAAGGCTAACATTAGGTTGGAAGCCATGCTTACCTTATCTATTAGCAGCATTTTCATTTGTTTGAAAACTCTGTGTAGTTCCATTGCAGCGTCTGCAGAAAGTTTGTAATAGTCTAATTTGTTTTGGTGCTCTACTGGAAGGAGTAGTAATCAGTTTAAAGTGACACCGCCTATGTTGTTGGCAGCTAAACCTGTCGGGGCAGTTACAACAGCTGACAGTTTGTTGTTTGTCAATTGTTGGAGGAACTTGCTGATGATTTTGATTAAGAACATTTTGCCAGAACCAGCTTGATCACTCACGTATAGCAGTATCGGTTTGTAGTCTTGTCAGGTACAATTTTTACTTTCATGCTACACACCATGTTCATTTTGTTTGGTTACTTCTTGGAAAATGCTACGCTGCTCATTGTTTAGTTGTGATTTTAGTAGAGCAAAGTCTTCTGTAGATTGCTGCTACTGACACATGGTGATTTCTACTTCTCTCATGGTTAATTCTACCTCATTTGCTACTAGTGGCTATCCAAGTGGTTCTTGGCTCACTGTTACAGAAGGTTGACTACTGTCAGTACGTGCACATCTAGTTGCGCCTGGAGTTCTTCTTGTTGCTGTTCATTGTGCAACATTGTTTTGTACTGTGTAAAGTTTATGTCTGTTATAGTGCTTTCATTTGATTTGAAAGCATCTTCATAGGAGTCATAGGTATCTAGTAAATTTTCTTTTTTTCACCGTGGTTTAAAATGTTATAGCAGGAACATGTAATACAGTTCTTTATGTTGAGGAGTTTTTATTGACAATTTGATATGATTAATTAAGCTTCGTTTGGTAAGTTTCACTAAGCTGCCTTCACAATTTTCCACTCTGTATCTACCTTTCTTCTCATCTGGTTTAATATTATTTTTACATGTGAAGTTTTGGGCTATGTGGTATAGACACATGGTTTCCAAAGTGGTACTTGTGTTTAGGTAGTATGTGTCTAGTAAATTGTTTTTCAAAATGTCTTGCAGTTGGGATCATTTTTGGCTATTGTTTCTATGTCTTCATATGATTTCAGAACTATTTTTCTATATTTAGCCAGACCAAGGCTCAGCCATACTATATTTTCTGATTTTCCATACATGGCAGTACCGGTTAAACGGTTTGCAGCTTCATATCAGCCACATTCATATGGGGGAGCATTTGTATGCCTAAGCTGTACAATTTCTGTGAGAGTGCTTTGTCAGATGATATGTCATCCCAGAGGTCTTGGAGCTCTGTTTTTTCTGCTTTGGTTAAGTGAGCTGTGACATATCATGCAACTGCAGTGGAATTGTCTGCAATGTACTGCTCATCTATGTTTGAATTCCATAGGAGGGCAATGATTGCATTGTAATAATTTATGTATTTTTATCCTTCTGTTCTTTTTATGTAATATGTGTTGTTAGGTGATTTACCTTTGACACTATGTCTAACTGAAGACATGAAGTTGTTTAATTGACCTGTTGTTGAAACTAGTCTAGGGAAACCAAAGCAGCATTTGGTGTGGTATTTCCCTTTGTTTTTATATTTGCAACGACAATACTTCCCGCATTTGTGTCTTTGAAATTGTAAAATGTGTGCATGAAGGTCACTATGTGTCGTTTGTGAAGGGATTTCACAAGTGACATATTTTTGGACGAATTGGAAAACAATGGCATCACTGTCCTGAACAACGCATGTGGATGTGTGGTGCTCCTCTGGCTTGGTATTCTTGTCTCCAAAAGAAGTGTTGCACTTCTCCGAGTGGATGAACAGTTTTATTACAAATGAAGTGTAGCATAGCAATGAAGCGATGATGGAAATATCTTGATAGATTTACAGGATCTGGAGAGCAGGGTTCTACTGGTGTTTTTATATCTATATTTGTTTTGTTTTTGTTTGCTATGCGTAGGAAATCATATAAATCTTTTGATGCATTTTCTGCACAATTTAAAGTCACAAACAAAGTGGGTGGGCCAAGGTTTCTTATCATAAAGCGTACATCTCTGTGACATCAGAACCAGTATTCTTTTGTACCATGCATGTTTGCTTAAAGATTTGTAATGCTTGACTGTAAAACCTCATCTTTTTCTTGCACTTTTTGTGTTAATTGCGTAGCTGACATATTTTGAAAATTGGTACCTGATTTCAATGTGTGTGGAGCTACTAATTCAATTTCAAAGAGAAAGTGGAATATGTATTCCACATTTTGTCTGAATCTGGGGTCTTCAGAATACATTTGTAAAGAGCGGTATTCTGATGCTGTTATTTGTGTGGGTCTATCATCGTACCTTCCTCCTTTTCCAGTAGGAAAGAGTTAGAGGAAAGACACGTGCTTCTATACTTTTTTCTCATATGCTGATTGGAGATCCTTTGGCTTGTCGCATTTGGTACTTTTCCGGAGCATCATCTTTGGTGTCTTTAGAGTGTAATGGGTGAATTGTATAATGGTCTAAAATATTTGATTCTGTAGCAGGATCTAGAAGTTGAAAATGACCAGTTTCTGATGAGTCTTGAATTATTTCAGTGGTTTCCCTAAGGTTTTCCAACAATATTGATTTCTTTGTAGTATTAATTGTTGTCTTTTAGATATTGCAGGGCTTGTCTAACTTTATGTAAGTCCACAAGTTGTTGGCAAATTGTTTTGTCTTTTGTAGGCACACCATTTACTAAGATAATTAAAGATTGATCTATTGGACATTGCACTCCCAGAGTGTGTACATTTTCTTTGAGATCGAATGGCAAATAAACTACTTATCCACAAATGTCTTTCAGTAATTCAGAGGGAGGTAGTTTTGCTGTTTTTGGTTGAAGGCGTATTATTGCTTGAAATGGGTGCACTGTTTGAATTATGATACTCTCACATAAGTTAAGTTTTTGCAGGGGTTTTGGTAGCGGGAATAGCACGCAAATTTGTTTGGTTGTTGTCAAGCTTTGCAGTGCAGTAACTGCAAATTATTAAGGGGTCAGTAAGTTCGTATTTGTTTTCTGCTATAAGATAGAGAGCTAATAGGAACTACTTGGAATCTTCATTGTCTTCTATTTTGTATATTATGTCTACAGTTTTTGTGCTATTCTTATAAAAAGTCCTGCGGCATCACACACACACATGGTTCGGTACTTCAGCAGATGTACTTTTGAACTTTATTATTTTTTTTTATATGTGTGTAGTAGAAGGTTGCCATCTGTAAAGTTGTTGCTAGTCTGTTGTAAAGCTATTACATTTTGTAAGTGGCTTTCACTTCCAAAATATTTTCTCTGGATATGCTCTATTTCTTCAAGTAGTTCTTTGGCTGTATCATGTTAATGTTAATGTTAAAGGTCATTTTTACCGCGCACTATCACCACCGGAGTGGTCCCCTGGCACTCTGGCGGCTCTGAAAGAGGGGGGGGAGGGTGGGTTAGTGGGTGGAGGCTGGAAAAGTGCAAGATTGCAGTGATGTGCTGTTGGCAGCCCCAGCCCGGTGGTTCCGTCGGCTGGGCCTGGGGTGCATGCGGCCGGTAGTCGTTGTGTGCTGATGTGCGAGTGTATGTGTTTTTTTGTTTTGTTGTTGCAGTGTAGTGAAGTTCGTGCGGTTTGCTGCGCTAGAGGTTTGTGGTTGTGTTTGGTTTGGAGTTTGAGAGGTGTATGCAGAGAAGGAAATTGTTAATGGTATTCGTTAGTCATCTCTATCCTGGACTGAACCGGTTGGGCTCGTGTAATCTTACCCGACGGGATGCTTGTACACCCTGAGCCTCAGGAGGTACGTGCCCGTTTTTCCATTCGAGGCCGTTTGAGGATCTAGCTATCCCCTCCGCCCGCTCCCTTAATAACCTTGCATGCTCCTCACCCCCTCCACATGACTAGCGCCGCTGCTAGTGTCCATACACCCGGTTGTGTGGTGATTGGTGGTATCTTGTCCGTTCCACAGCCTTGTGGAACCTAGTTGTGGCTGTACGGGCGGTGGGGGATGGTAAGGGTTGGCTGGAGTAGTTGTATCCGTTTCTCTGGGTCTCGCGGGTGGACCCCTTTAGTACATGCAGAAGATTGTTATTTAAATTGGCTAGTGCTAAAGCAGGACTTTTGGCATAGTACAGTTTATGAACCAAATTTCTTATAGTTAAATGGTGTGTTGGTATAATTTTGATATGATGGAAGGTGCTTTTGCAAATAGGTCCATAAATGCAGGCTAATGAATGTCCTTGTAGTCCTGTGTATTTGCGCAGTGGACAGGAGTCCATACTTCGTAATAGTTTAATTTTCAATTTGTTTTTGCCTTTCACATACTGATTGAGGTACTGGCGTAAAGATCTGAAAGATTTTTTGTCTATGTTACATAATTGATGTGAATGGCCATTTGTAGACTGGACGCATTGGTTCAGTGGAATGGAGAGTTGATACTAAGTTTTCTGTGGATATTTTTTTGAGCAGCGTTTCTTGTTCCATAATGCTATTCTTACCTTTTTCAAACCCTCGTCCACTGCTATGTATGGCAATTGGGTTTATTTGCTTTTGTTTGTATGCTTCTTCATTGAAATCCGGTTCTGTGCTGGTGGTATGTGTACGTTCACCTCCACAGATGTCTGTGAAGCTATCTTTGTTGATATTCCGTTTATTGAGAAGTCTTTTTTGTAGTTTAGTACTTAGTTTTGTTAGTGGTTTCATTATGTTTAAAACTAAAATAAATAATTTCATTTTGAGAAGGATTGCACTATCTTTGAGAGCTTCTAGGATGAACTTTATACGGTAGGTTTTAATGGGTGTGCGTGATTTTTCTCCTGTTTTTATAAGGTTGTGAAGGACTCTGTGGAGGAACATTTTTAGTAAAATAATGTTTTGCTATGCTTACTTGTGGCCACATCAAGATTTATAGGTGCAGTGTTAGCACTAGTGGTATCTGCAGTCTTGTTAATCACTTTCTGTTTCGTTTTACATTTTGAAAGAGGAGGCAACATTTTTAGTGACTGTATTAGCTGTTTTGTTTGACATTTGTGTACAATTTCTGCTAGAGGTGGATGCTTATGTTGGACACTTGTATTTTGATTTTGTCTACATATGTGTTGCTTTCTACTGAGTTGCTTTCTGGTAGGCATTCTTTGGGGTCTGTTGGAGAAAAAAAGAAAGTGTGGGTTGGGATGTTGTGCAATGTATGTGTGCTCTGTGCATGAGTGTCTGTGTATGATGGTAAGCATGTATGTAGAGGTGTGTGATTGTGCAATGGGCTGTTATTTCAGGTTGGGAAGGCTATTCTCATAATTGTGTATTACTATACTGGTGTTCAGATGACAATACAAAGTATGCAGCTGCTGAGGGGCAAGCAGTAATAGTGAATCTAATGCTGTAGGGTTAATACAATTGTTTGTTCTACAATACTAGAATTCTACAGTGTTTGAGTAACAGTGAGAACATTATGGCAGTATTGCACTTACTTTTTTGATGGAAAGAGTAGGTTTCTTCGGAATTCTGAATTCTGGTTCGTAATTCAGACATTGCTGGTTTTCAGGAGAGTGATCTGCACTGCAATTGTGAAAGACAGAACTTAGTAAATATGTATGTTAATAGCATTGTTGTTAATGTAGACATGATTTTGTTTTTGCAGTAGTAGCGCTTTCTGATAACCATGCATAGCATGTAGATGCACTTTCCTTTGTCTATGTGCATTCTGTATATTTTACTTACAATCTGTCAGTTGAACGTGCCTTAGAAATTATTACAATAGTAAGCACACAGGGCACATTTGGTGTTATTGGATGTTATGAGATAGCTAGGAGAAATAACCGTATGCTTTTCTTGCTATTTATAGAGGGTAAATGGCAGGAACTGTGGGGAAAAGCATGCAATGTATGCATTTGTGAAGGAGTGGGAAATAAAGCAGACAAATTTGATGGGTTCAGCAGCTTATTACTCTCTAGGATAGTTGTAGGGTAGAAGGTTCAAACAAGAAAACCTGGAGAAGTGTCAAAGGGACAAAGCAAGTTTACCAGACTGCAGGTGATTAGCAAACTACTGGGTGATCCTGTGGTGCTTGGAGATGGGAGAGTCTGAAATAAAGTAAGGGTTAAAATGAAGGGTCTGGTGCTTGCTTTGCAGACTGAAGGGAAGGGGGAGATTTTGTATGTGTTGGTTTACTGCACTGTTTGTACATAGTTGTACATGATGTGCTAGACATGACTGCACCTGTGTATAGTTGAATGCTGTTGTAAATTGTAGAATGGAATGGACAACTAGCTGGAATGAGAGAGCTGTCTAGATTGGAAGAACAGTTGTGGAGGCAGTGGTGTTGTTTCAGCTGGGAGCCTTTCAAATGAAATTGGCTATCTGTGTGAATGAATAAAGATGCATGTTCTTATCTTTGCTGCGTGTCACTTTATAACACACTAAAAAGCCTTCTTCCACAATTATACTGTTATTTCTTCCATCTTTTAACATGAAATGACACTTTGTTAGACAGCTGTGTGTGTTGTGCATGATTACTATTATAATCATTCCTAAAGGAAGTTCAAATGATAGATTGTATGTTAAATATCCAGAATGTATAGAAAGGAAAATGTTATTATAGTTGAAATCTGGATAAATAGGTGGCAGTGGTTACAAAAATGTCAGAATGAATGAAGAAAATAACAGTTTGCACAATTCAGTTAGTAGTATGAGTAAATTAAAATGTGGAGAGCAGGGAGCTTTGCAAGTGACACTTGATCATAGCAGATGGGAGAAATGACAGTAAGCTTATTTTACAGGTTATACAGGGTAAGTGCCAGTTACCCTATGTATATGAATATATACAAGAGCTGTACATGTACTGTGCAGAAAATATTCATACCTGTAGTTTGTGTTTGTGCATGAATCTGCAAGCAGAAATCTTGGAGAGTTTTATAGTAGTTGTTGCTGTAGGTGCTTTGCAATCACCGCACAATTGTACCCAGAGTGATCAACAGTACATCTAAAGTGCTGATGGAGTTAGATGTAGAGTTCTTGGATGTGATTGTGGATGGTTGTGTGACTGCTTAACAGTAGCCACTGAAGGAATGGTGCAGAGAGTGAAGTGGAAAGGGTAGAAGGGCTGCCCCAGTGTTACGCACTCCGAAGACAGCGTGGCTGTCCGCGGACAGGGTGTGTCACATCTGGGGCTTCTGAGCATGAAATGGGAGTGTATTTTGGGGATTAGCCAATCAGGTGTTGAGGTTCTGTTTTGTATTGAGAGAGGCTGTGTGTAGTGAATGTAGTGAAGATGGCAGAGGTGGAGAAATTCAGGGTGTTGGTGGCTGGAGATATATTTGTGAATGGTTTGGAGAATTATGCTAAATTTAGGAATGTAGCTAACAATTTTGATACTAAAGGAGTCGAGGTGGTGTGGTGCACTGTGCCTGGTTTTAATTTGCAGGGAGTGCTGGAAGTTTGTCAAGATATGGCTAGGTTCAATAGTCCAGATGTAGTTTTCCTGCACTATGGTGCTGTGCATTTGGGCTATGTCAGTGCCCCTACTTTGTTGCAAGATCTGCAAAACTTGGTTCAGGCAGTCATGAAAGTCCTTCAAAATGCCAAGGTTATTTTTTCTGCATTGTTACCTAGGGCAGTATGGGACAATAGTTCTGTTTTTTGTCCTCATCAAAATGTTGCTAGGTGTTTAATTAACCAAGGCTTGTTTGCTTTTATAATTATAGCTGGGATGTTCTTTTGCAATAATGACAACATTGCATCTGGTAATGTTGTTTACTTTAAAGCAGATTGCATGTCTTTATATTTCATGGGAAATTCCATGCTGTTTTGGAATATAAGGATTGCTTTGGAGAAGCTAATGTGGAGATATTTAGAGGATAATAAGAAAAAAAATAAAAAAAATACAAAATAAAAGGTGTTTCTGAAGCATCTTCCAAAAAACAAAAAAAAGGCTATTTTCAGAGATAAACCTCAAAGGGGAAATAGGGCACACTATTTAAATTTTAATTCCCCACTGTCAGATTTTACAATTTGTCCGCGGACACCGCAGTTGTCCGCGGACAGCACATATTACATACGGGGATTTTGAGGCTGAGAGGCATGCAAATTAGATTTAGCAGGGCAAGGGATTGGTCAATAAGGTTTACTGGGTGTGATGTGTAAGGAGAGACTTTGTCAGAAAGTATTTTTCCTGAGAGGAGAGCAGATAGCTATGGTTGTGTCTTTCAGAAGGCAGATTGTCTGTATTTTGAGAGACTCGTGGATAGATTGGTTGGAGGTGCATGCAGATCACTGTGGAGTGGCTGCGCATCTTTGATTCCCTTATGTGGAAGTCCACTGGCATGGAGTGCGTGGAAAGAAGTGGCTGGATTTTGTACCTCTTTGTGCTACTTTGGTGACACAGCGTCATCCAGACATTATTATTATTATTCATTGTGGAGGGAACAGTTTAGGACATGTCTCTGGAATCTTTTTGCAATTTGCAATGAAAGAAAGACTTGGGAAAGTCAGGGGCATGTTTCCAAACTCCAGAGTAATTATTTCTCGTATTGCACAGAGACAAATGTGGCTACATTCTTCTTCATTTGGTGCACAAATGGAGAAAGCGAGTCGCAATGTCAACAAGGCTGTTTGTGCCTTTTTCAGATATGTTGGCATGTCCTCTTTTCGCAATGAAAATATTATGTTTCGTAGTACACACATTTTTTTGCAGAGATGGAGTACATCTTACTTATGCTGCCAATTTGATTTTTCTGCGAAATATACACAATGCATTGCAACCCTTTTTGGAATTATAGCAATCCTTTTCCCAGTAGGTGTTGACCATTTGAAGTTTTCAAAACACAAAAAACACCACCAAAAGGCTCTTTTCAGAGCCATCACTTCCTCGCGGAGAAGAGTGCAATGGTTTTGATAGGGCATCACCCCAAAAGTTTTAAATGTTAGCGGTCTCTCCGCAGACTTCTACAAATGCACAGGCCCCTGCAGCATGTAATTGGCACTTCTATTTTTGAACTGTGAAAGGCGGCTCTGAAAAGAGCCTTTTTTTTGGTATTTGTTTTGTATTTTTTTTGGTTTTTCAGACATGACACATAAGGAAAGGAAGGGAAGGGACGGTATGGAAGGGGCACCAACCACAGGGATAAGAAAGGCAGGTGGAAAGAGGAAGATGTAGGGTGGGCCTTAATCAGGTAGTTGGCAGTCCTTCACATGCTCCCGGACCGCAGCCTCGAAAGCACGTAGAAGGGTCTCCCCCCTGCAGAGTACTGCATCGCAGTACATTCATAATACTGTGACCCTCAAAAGGTAAGGGTCTACATAATCACGTATGGCCGGCGAGGCAGCAGGAGGGATGTGCTGCCCCACAGGAGTACCTCTTGTGGTAGCAGGAACAGAAACGGAGGATGCTGCAGAGGAACTCACCATACCACGTTTATCACAAGGTACAACCTTACGAATAGCCCCACTGTGGAAAGACTTTAGGTTTCGCTTCATTGAGGTAGTGCCATAGCTGTACAAACCTGGTTTTCCACGACTCAACACCAACTGGAACTGAGTGCAGTGCACCTGGTTTGCACAAGCTTTCGGTACTCCATCAAGAGTGGCAAACTACCTCCACACCCAAGTCTCACGATGAGTGCTAGTAGTAGGGACTTCCACTACCTCATCCTCGTCATCCTCTTCATCCTTCTCTGCATCCTCATGCCTGTTCCACTCTGCAGGGCCATGGGGAGGTGGTGGTGGTGGAGGGATTGGGGGTGGTGCAGAGACAGAAGTAGCAGCAGAAGCAGCCATGGATGCCATCAGGACAGCTCACAGGAATTTTCCAAAAGTAGCAAAAGCAGGTCCACCAAGGATCAATGTCCAGCAATGCTCTGTCTTGCTTGGGAAACCAAAAGCAGAATGAGGATCAGCTCTGGGGTGTGGCCTTTTATAGGGGTGCTGGTGCGTGCTTCGCGGACACCCACGCTGCCTGCGAATACTTCGAACACCAAAAAGGGCTCAAAAAGTTCCGGAAAATATGTAGATTGCTAGGGACATTGTCTGGGACATGGGCAAGGGTGAATTTACACAGGAAAATACCTTGGATTGCGCAAAAAATAACTTTTTGGTGTCCGGGGCCCGGACTCTGTTCGCAAACAAGGACCCACGCTTGGGTGCGGTCACATGATGAAGTTGTGGACACGTTCGCGAATGGGATGGGTGTCCGTAGGATACCAAATGCATGAGGTTGGGTGTACGCATGCGTGCAGGTCTTCTACAGTGTTTGTGTCCCCGAACTAATTAAAAGTGCGACACACGTGCGACGGACAGTTACAGACAGGCGTTCGTAGGACCCAAGGTTGTGACACGCATGCGTGCGGATGTTCTACATACAGTGTTCAGGTCCCCAAACAAATTAAATGTGCGTCACATCTTTGCAGACAGGCGGCCGGGCTAATTGTTCTACGGACATTTTCATTCTGGTTGCAGACAATGCGAACAGGGGGTATGTTTTTAGGACACTTTAATAGTTGCAGACATGTGGACGGATTTAGTGTCCTGCGGACACCCGCGTTTTGATTGCAGACAGTGCGAACAGGCATAGTGTCCTTAGGACAGCCCTATTTTGGTTAATTGCGGACATGCAGACATCTTGTCCTAAAAACACCTCAATTTTCATTGCGGGCAGTGCGAACAAGTATAGTGTCCTTAGGACACCCCCATTTTGGTTAATTGCGGACATGCAGACATCTTATGTGTCTTAAGGACACCTCCATTTTGATTGCGGACAGTGCAAACAGGTATAGTGTCCTTAGGACACCCCCATTTTGGTTAATTGCAGACATCCGGGACACCTGTGCTGTCCGCGGACACAGAGGAACATAGTAACAGCACACATAATATTTTATTATTGTATGAAAATATAAAAATTATGAAAGAGAGGGGGAAACAGAAATTGATACAAATACAGGGGAATTAGGAGTGTGTACATGTTGGGTGGTAGGGGAGGAAGGGAGTGAAGTCTCATCATAAAGTTTTTCTTGATGGGGATTTTTTGGGGATGGTTGGCTGGGACATGGAGACAGGGTACAGGTACATGCGGGACAAAGATATTAGATGTTTTCCTTTATATGATCCTCTACAAAATTTTTCAATATCTTAAAATGCGTCATTAGTTGATCCATTTTTGCTCTAAATGCTGCAGATGATTTTCCGAGGTGTCTCTTTCAATATTATTCTTATTGTCTGTATGTTCTGTTTAAAAAATTATATTAAGCACACATAAAATAATGGTTATTAATTGGTTTATTTAGAGAAGTGTAGTGTCTATCATTAGTATCACTGTTTTCACTCATTTCGTTCTGAGGAAAATTTTCTTCTAGCCATTCCAAAGTACTAGACATTTCTGTTTAAAAAAATATATATATTTTTCAGTATACCCTACTACAGAAAGTTTATAAATATAGGAATTAATGTAGTGTACTTACCAGTTTGCTTTTTAGTTTTTCTGTTATTGCTTCATAGGTGTGCTACTGATGTTTGCTGTGCAGTTTCTGTGAGGTAATTCTGCTGGAGGCATATGTTATGTTTTTTAATGTCATTTATTTATATGCTGCTCTTTGAAAATTTTCAGTGTTTTCATTGCATGATACAACAATGTAAGATACCCCCTGAGGTTTTGGATAGTGTTGATGCTGACCGAGTCTGTCCACGGACATGCGCATGTTATGCGGACATCAGAAGCACTAGCACAGGACAGGGTGTTCAGTATGTTCTATGTTACATGCATATAAACTAAAGGAATCCTACTAAAAACCTATCAAAATCATGCTATCTATATCTATATTCAGTGATAAAATATTTTTAAGAATATGTTATGGTTATGTTGCGCTACTAAAAACCTATGAAATTCTGTGAAAAAACTTTGTTAAAGGGGCGTTATGGTTACAAGTAAAACCGAAAACCTCTGAAATTCGCCAGTTATGGTAAGATACCCAGGAAATCAAAGATGATATCACAAATGTCATTGATGTGATCACTGATGACATCACATGTGCATTTACTTTTGTTACGCTCAGTTGGTCTCTGCGGAGGCATTGGGCACAGTCGCAGCCCTCCCTGAACCTGAATCACCCCCTTCAAGCCTCTCCCTCAGTAGAAAAGCTGCGGGCGGTGGTACGTGGTGATACTGCTCCTGCGTGGAGATAACAGTGTTTGAGTGCATCAATCTGTGATTGTTGTACCTCTGGAACCCTTCAAACCAAAGTACGGTTTCTGTGAGCATACGCAGGCTCATAAAGTTCACCTGTGAATTATGGAAGATAAGCTCTACGTCCTGCTACTTTTGGCAGGGGTGCGTCAAATGGGATCTAGTTCCTTCACTGATCCCTGATGAGGATTAATCCAGTTCAGCTGCAACTATGCTTCTCCTTATGATTGGTAAGTCTTTCTTGAGCTCTAGTGATGCTGTTTGTTCTGTTTAATGTCTTTATATGTTGCTCCTATGTATGCCCGCAATAATGTCTCTCTTCTGTTTTCTTCCCTTAGATGGAAATGCAGCCTCAATGCAGCTGTGAGAAGCGATACAGGGCTGGATGGAAGATTGATGCTAACGCAATGTTCGACAGCAGGTAAGGGATGGTTTAAGTAAAAGCGTGAAGTATGGCAAAGCGCAACCTTAAACTGCCTGTTTTTTTTAAGTCTAACCTTGTCTTCTGTTTTTCCTTGCAGGCGCTGCTGTCGACGATGGAGGGTGTTGTGCTGCGGTGCCAAGATGAAGATTTCAGCGTTACGGAAAGTGTAAAAATGAATACTTGGTTCGCCGAAGAGATGTACAGGTAAGAACAGCTTCCCCAGTTGGTAAGTATGCTGGCAGGAAGCAGGATGTCCAGGAAGCAGGATCTTCAAAGGTAAGTCTGACCTCAGGCGACGGTGAGCGTTACGCTGCTTGCAAGTGCAGAATAATGCGAAGCGTCTGTCTTGAGGATTGGGGCAGCTTATATAGCTGAGATTGTGGGCACGCCCATTAGGGCCGGTTTACCAGCCACACCCTACCACTCCTAGAGAGTGAGCATGTGCGAAGGCAATCTATTAGCAGCCACATCCAAGAATACACTTGGGGCTGCTTAATGGATGGAATGTTCAAGGTTAATGCATCCTGCTTAATGGATGGAATGTTCATGGTTAATGCATCTGAAGTGCTATGTCCATAATAAAAGCTTTTTGGTGTTAAATGGATGGTCTTGTTTACTTTTGTTCATGAGCCTGGCGCCAGGACAGTGTCCACCCAGGTCTCCTGTGCATGCGACCCCTGCATGCTTGTGCCCCTGACTTCATGACCATGACAACTTTTCATGACCATGACAACTTTTCATGAAAATAGCATTCTATTTTGAAGTTCTTTATACTAAGCTACTCATGTAGAAACATAGGCATTGTGTGCAGCATACATGATGGAGGTGCAATATTCATAATCTTGCCATGTTGAATAGTGAAATGATGAATGCTTTCTTTTTGGAGTTCTGCGTACTGTGAAACATGTAATAAGTATCTAATAAAACCCACTTACTACATAATTATATTATTACAGACAAAACACAAAGAGACAACGCATACAAATATGAGCATATACAGAGAAAGTGAAGTAAGCAAAAAACCAGAAAGTGTTCATAACCTAACTGATTATCTTCATGCACAGAAATGATTGCTCTGTTTCAAAGCTGCTACTTCCCCTATGTATACGTATGACATGATGTGGCTGGACCCTAAGGAAAATAGTGTGAGTACAATGTATACAAATATGGGCATATACAGGTAAAGTACAGTAATAAAAAAACAGCACAACTATCAAAAAGTGTTCATAACCTTACTGATTATCTTCATGGACAGATAGAATTGCTGTCTTTCAAGCCTGTGTCTTCCCCTATGTATATGGATCACATGATGTGACTGGACCCTAAGGGAATTACTGTAAGAACATATTTAAAGTATAAGTCTACAAATATGGTACCTTTTGAATTGTTAGTTCCTGACTGTTACTGAAGAAAACCATGTGGCCTAGATATGCCAATAAAGAAAAAAGAGGGAGCTAGACATGTGATGTCATCAGTGATGTCATCAATGACATTTGTGATGTAATCTTTGATTTCCTGGGTGTTAGTCTTAGCAGTGTACGGTGGTGGCGCGAGTTGCTTACCATAACTGGCGAATTTCAGCGTTTTTTCGGATTTAATTGTAACCATAACATCCCTTTAACAAAGTTTTTTCACTGAATAAATATATATTCCATCGACTGCTTTCATTTCTCTGTAATGTTGCTCTACTATTGTGTAATTGCGTAACTCAGTAATTGTTGTTCTACTATTGTTTAACTGGGTAACCCTCTGTAACTATAGCTATACTATTATGTAATTGCGTAAATTAAAGCTAAAAGTATTCATGTACCTTCTTGTTCCTCTGCACCCTGATACCCTTGGGTCTGGTGTGCATTACAAATAAATAAACAAACAAAACAAACAAAAGATGGGGTGTGCTGGACCAACATAGGAAAAAGGTAAGTCAATCAATTTCACTGTACTCCTCTTGGGAACTGTAGTCCACCGAAGAGAAGGTATTTAAACCTTAAGAAAAGTCTAAAGGATTTCTCTATGACACTGCACTTAAGGTGCTGTGTGTCACCAAACAAAAAGTAGATCCCTATGGAGTTTGTCAGACTTAAAAAAACAAAGGAAATACAGAATCCAAATCAGATCAAAATACACGAGAGAGTGAGAAAACCGGCTCACTCTCTTCAGGGGGAAAATGAAAAAGTCCTAAAGTCCAGCAAAAGAACTGGGGGTCCCTAAGGTTGAAGGGAAATGATAATTCTCCCTAACATACATGCCTTTGCAACTCTTATTCGTGTGACTGCACTTTATTAACTGTATGATGCACTTTCTGTAACTAATGCTTAGATGCATCTGGGTTTTGGGCGCTGAAATAAATGCAAAATAAATAAATAAATAAATAAATAAATAAACAAATATTGGCGGGTGAGTTTGTTATGTAGCTCATATATTTTAAACACAATCTCTAAAAGACACATTTTTTAGCATTCAGAAGCTAAACATTAACTCATATCTGCCAAGTATAGCTTGTTAGATATGTGGTCAAGGGCGTAGATGTCATAATGGGATCAGATCCTGGTGACCCTTCCACGCCGATGCTATTTCCTGTCCATGCTGCTCTAGTGAGGAAATGAGAGCTTTTCTTTATGCTCAGTTTGTCTGCGCTCTGTGCTCCAGATGGGGTTGTCATTAATTTAATTGATTTTCATTCTAGTGTTTCAAATTACACAGACATCATGCACTTTATCCTTGTGTGCATTAGAACACGTTCAGCCTGGCATGTTTAATGCGAGCATGTCTGCATGCATCCCCTGTGTGAGAGAAGACCGTGCTGTTTGCAGTTGGAAGCTCTAATTATTTTCTACAGGAAAAACGAAGGCAACAGATTGTGACCGCCCTACCTGACAACTTTACCTCCAATAGTGAGTGCAGCGCTGGCTCCAATAACAAGGACTGCATTTACGTGCGAACTGCTCCACTCCCAAAATATATGTTGGCACGATTTTCGAAATACATGTCAGAATTTCTCTTCGGTGAATCAAAATCACGATGACTTCTACGGCGCGGGACTCTGTAATAAACGCTGTAAAATGATCTTGCTGGAAATGTTTTTTGTTGGGAAGTAAATCTCCGCATCTTCCGTGTCTCATTTTGATGTCAGCTCAGCGTTCCACATCAGCTTTTTCCCATTCCGCCCACACGCGCCACCCCCACACGCCTACGCATCAGAACATTAGCAGTGCCCATAAACAGTTCTTTATAGGAAATATGGAAATCGGGTTCGCTGTGCTGTGCAAGCAATCTGTTAAATCCGCCGCACTCATGATGAGAGCAATGCAGCGTGTACACAAACAGGGACATATTGAAATGGCGGACACTTCGAAAATGCTGCCAAACTCTGAGCGGGTCCGCTTTTTGCAGGGCCCGGTGATACATGTCTTGCTGTAGCCTTAAATGGAACTGAAGCCATTGCAGTAATCACCCGAGCTGCTGATAATGACCCCAGGCACGCGAGGCTATCAAGTCAATCCTCCCTATTATATTTTAAGGAGTATGAACGCTGTACGTTTATTGGTTCGTGGCTTATACCAACTTCGCTGATAACTTCACTAGATAAAGCTGCGTGATACCAACGTGACAATTAGTTACTTATCTTTCAATTCAGAAAATGGAAGTTTAGAGCCAAATAACCACACAAAGCTAAGCACCTTGGAGACCGGGTTTCCAGCAGAGGCTAGACAGAATTGACAGAAAATCGTTGGGAAGGGAAGGCACCAAAAGGTCAGAAATAAATTGTGATCAAGGCCTCTTCGACCATTTTATCAGCCTGGATCTCTCATGGCTTTTTAGAATCAGACAATATTTACCTTTCTCTGAAGGCGCTTGAGTTATGACGTACAAACCTTCATTACCTGCTGCTGTAGAAATGCGCGCATTGGGACCCCAGAAGTATCTTGATGTCTTAATGCCAATGAGAAATGCATATCCAAGTATTCAATTACGTGGAGTGTCATTCAACAGACGGATGCTATGCCAGAATATGTCACTTCACGTTGCATGCCGCATTAGGTTATTATTTGATGGCATATTAGCATTTTTTTTAAAAAGCAATTTCGGCAGCTGTCCCAATCGATTGATCTAGAAGTCATTCATCTCTTGTTGGAATGCAAAGGACCATCACAGAACTAGACAGTTCTTCTAAAGGAAAGCACACACACAAAAGATTTTGACTTCAGACTCTTCACTTCCCGAAAACATCACTTACGATTATACTTAAATTGATTTTGGCAAAAAAATAACCCAAAGAAAAATAAAGACGCACCGCCATATTGCACTAAAGCAATACGAACTTTAGAGTCTGCAATTTCTATTTGCAACGGACACACTGCATGCTCTGCCGTTTTCAATGTACTTTTATTTTAGAGAGACTGAGCATAGGAACACAACATTAGGGCAAGAGTTCAGAGATGCTGCACTTTGGGATAAAGAAGTGCAAAGTTAAATTAAAAATCTTTGGGCAAACATCCACATCTTCAAGTGCTTTCTAAAAGTTAGCAAGAAAAGTCTACGGAATAAGTGAGTGAGGAAAAAAAAAGCATTAACCTGGGTGCTTCAATGGAAAAAAGCAAGCATGCCGTGATATTGAGGTCAGCATTCACCAAAGTAAGCAAACAAAAACAAAAAGGGGAAATGAATCACAAGCTGGGACAGATCTCTGGAGGAACAAATCCAGAACATGCCTTTATCGGAGAAGCTGCCGGTCATTGGAGAAATAGGTGGCTGTCAAAGTGACCAGGTGCACATGCTAATACTCACTGTGCCATTGTTATTTTGCTTGTATTTGTATTTTGTTGTATTTTATATAGTGCTTTTGTCCAAAGCGCTATACAATTAAAAACAGAGTGCAGTACAAAAATAATGGTAGATAAACATCAAAATATCAATGCATCAATGCTGGTAGCAGACAATCAAGAACAATGTAACAGGTGAGATTTTAAAGAAGAGTCAAAAGTAGGATAGTCAGTGATAGATCGAATAGCCACAGGAAGGGCATTCCAGTTTGGGGGGCCAGAAACTGAAAAGAAGGGAAACGGGACTGGGCACATAGCGGGCATGGGACATTCAGTCTGAAAAGCCAAGAGGAACGCAAAGGGCGAGATGGAATGTAAAATGAAAGAAGTGAAGCAAAATAGGTGCAGGCTGGTAAAGTGATTTGAAGACTAAGCATAAGAAATGGAATTTCAGCAGAGAGTGAAAAGGTAGCCAGGCAAGTGAAGAAGAGATTGAGTCACGATGGGAGAGAAAGCAAAGTAAATGAACAGAAGAGTTATCGATTGATTTCAGGCGAGCAAGACTGGAACTTGGAAGGCCAAAGAAAGTGTTGGAGCAGTAGAAGAGTTGTGAAAAGATTAGGGATGAAATAAGGAGTTTGGTCACCTGAAAAGTGAGAAAATGACAGACTTTACGAATATTGTATAAATGGAAACGACAAGAACGGGAGGTAAGATAAATATGGCGAACAAAGGAAAGTTTGGAGTCGAGGTAAAGACCAAGATTCCGAGCTGTGGGAGCAATAGTAAGACTATCAGGTGGAAAAGATATGGAAGGAGGTGGAGGGTGAGGCGGAATAACATTAGCAGGGAAGAATAACACCTCAGTTTTCCCTGCATTTAAGGTGAGGAAATGAGAAGCCATCTAAAATTTGATAGCGGAGAGACAAGCTGTGAGGCTATGGTGAATGTCAAGAGTAAACGACAAGAAGGATGGGAAGAGTTATGTGTCATCAGCGTAAAAGTTATGAGAAAGACCAAAAGTAGAAATTATAGGTAAGAGCTCGGAGGTGTAAAGAGAGAAAAGGAAGGGACCCAAGACAGATCCTTGGGGAACCCTGTGCTCGGGGGGAAATGGAGGAGGTCTGACCAGCCCAGGAGACAATAACAGTTTGATTTGAAAGATAGGAAGAGAACCAAGAAAGACCAGTACCCCTAAGACCAAAAGAGAAAAGAGATTGCAAAAGCAAAAAATTATCCACAGTGTCAAACGCAGCAGATAAGTCAAGCAGAATAAGGAAAGAAGAGTGTTTGAAGTAACAAGCTGATAGAAGGGAGTTAAGTACACAGAACAAAGCAGTTTCAGTGGAGTGACGAGGACAAAAACCGGACTGAAAAGGAAGAAGTGATAAATCAGTGACAAAAGATAAAATCTGAGAGTAAACAAGACGTTCAAGGAGTTTAGAAAGATATGGTAAGAGAGAGATAGGTTGAAAATTAGAGACACTAAGAGGGCATGGCCATGGGCTTTTTCAAAATAGGAATAATTGCTGTGTGTTTAAAAGCTGTAGGAAGAACAGAAGTGGTGAGGCAGGTGTTGAAAAAATAAACAATATAAGGTACAAGAAGAGGATACACTTTAAGAATAAGAGCAGAAGGGATTGTGTTGCTGGGAGTAGCGGTAGGATGTGCCTTAGCTAATAAAAGTAATACATCAGAGTCAGAGACTGGAGAGAAATTAGAGATGAAAGCAGATTGAGTAGAATGAGGTGCAGATACGATAGTTGGGGAAGGAGAATTTAAAATGTCTTGACAAAGAGACTGGACTTTAGAGGAAAAGAAATGAGCGAACTCAGGAGCAGACAAAGTAGAATTAATAGAGTGATCGGGAGAAGAGGGAGAGGGGAGCCGTGCTAAAGTACAAATGAACTATGCTTTGAGTTTGTTAGCGAGTAATAATATGTATGCATTTCTGAAAAGAACACAGGAGGTCACCTCTGTGAACATAACTTGTTCATTTTGTACATTGTGTGTGTGTTTTTGTGTGATAAACACAACCACTGCCCCTTTTGTGTTATTTCTTAAACGTTTTTATGGAATTTACAGAGAAGTAGCAGGCTTTAGCTGAGCTGCCACTACGAAGAGAGCAGCCAGCCATTCCTTAACAGAGGCTTGCCACAAGCAAACGTGCCATACCCGTTGCTTTACCCGAGGTGGCTTCTACCTAACTCAAGATTTCAATTAGACAGAAGTGCTTGGAAATCCATGAGTCAAAAAGTGGCAACTTATATGTTATGGATGATGGGGTGCTGACCTGCCACCCATCATGGAGGAGCCAAGCCAGCCTAGTGAACATTCTAAGCACTCCAAAATAATGCACTACGTACAGCACTCAACATCCCAAGGCGAGAGCACATTTCCACAACCAGGAAAGCGTGTAAATGGCTCTCCATACAGCAAAAAATTGACCTCAAAACCATCTGCCTCACTTAGAAGTCCTTAAACCACCTAGTCCCACCGTACCTCACCAATAAATTTACTTTAAAAACCGCCACCAGAACCACCAGATCATCCAACTCCCTATGCCTGGCAGTGCCTAGATTTGCCCTAAAAAGAGCAGGAGGCACTAGTTTCACAGTGCTTGCCTCCCAATTTTAGAACACCCTACCACTCAACGTTAAAATTATTGAGTCCTTTCTGATCTTTAGGAAACATGTTATTGGCTGGTTACTGAACAAAGAATAGCATTTACCGTCACCTTCTAAGATCCTCA
This sequence comes from Ambystoma mexicanum, assembly GCF_040938575.1. NCBI lineage: Eukaryota > Metazoa > Chordata > Amphibia > Caudata > Ambystomatidae > Ambystoma > Ambystoma mexicanum. Next base: position 416,068,749 of record NC_090939.1, read on the forward strand.
ACTCCCTAAGGGGGACCATGCCTATATTATATGTAAATTGCTGCACCATGTAATTCATGTAAATTGCTGTACTATGTAAATGTATATCTCATGCCTGTAACCACTTCCTTAAGCGCCCTTCTACCTACAGGTCCGGAGCGCTATACAAATAAATAAAACAAACAAACTCCCTCAGTTGCAGAACACTACGGAAGGCATGCTTGTGTGCTTGTTTCATTAAGAATACATGCTTTCATTTGGCCTACCGTACCCCAGCTGTGCATGCCCAATGGACAATGCATGCACAGGAGCATTTAGCTTTCTCAGTCTTGCATTGCCCATTGGGCATGCAGACTGGGTACTACCTGCACAAATGCATGTAGGAGGTTCTCTTGCATATCCCTGTACAATTAAAGGGCCTGTGGTGGTGTGCTGGTGGCATGCTTGTGCCACTGTGCATGTCAGGAACCAGGAAGGGGGAAGTGATTGATTACCACACCCTTGCTTCCTGGTTCCTGGGTGTGGGTTGCGTAGGAGCCAGAGAGCCATCCAGACAGCATTTGCGAAGGTGGTGGGAGTCCGTACCTAGAGCTGAGATGCCATCAGAAAAGTAAAAGACAAACCTTGAGTCATATGCATGTAAACATGTATGTGTTCATGTGAGGGGCCTGTCTCTGTGTAAGTGCACATGTGAATTAGTTGTAGAGTGAGTGAGAGTGCAGTGGTTATGTTTGACTGTATGGGGCATAAATGAATGAGAATGCAGTGTGCTTGTTGCCGTGTATGGGTGTACATTTGAATGTTTATGAATGCATGTGCATGTGGCCCCGGGGAGGAGAGCCTCTTTTTCGGGGGAATGATCTGAGGTATTAAGGTCCCAAACTAAATGTTTAATATTTTTACTTTTAACTGGCATTATGAGCAGAGTCAAGAAGTTGAGCATTTGTTCATGTGGATACTGGCCTAAATTGGTTCAGCCAGTATGGACATGCTTTCTTACGGCACACAAAACATTATTAATGTTATTATGGGGAAAGCCATTTAACCTAAAGACCCATCGATTCAATGAGTAACCTGGATGCACTCTAATAAGGAATACCCTTCTAAAGTAAAGTAAAGTAAATTAAAGTGTGCAACACTGGGTACCTTCGACCCTATCCCACAGCTGTACACCAATTTGTCAAGATGGATTTCTGAACTCTGACCTGGAATGTAGAGTTTCAGAAGGCCAGCCTAGTTTATTGGAACAGGGTAAGCTTCTGGACAAGCCAGACCAATCATGGTAGCATTGGCGGCGGTCAAGACTAAGTCTCAGGAAGAGTGAGGGTGATCAAAAGCCCACAATGCGCACACACAGTAAAGATAATGACAAATTACTCTCAGTCAGGTGTATATCAAAAATATATATACATTTATTAAACGGCTTTTAAGTCAAACATAAAGTAATTATTCAGCAGTAATAACAAAAACAACACAACACCAACAGGGATAGTGCAGTTCCACAACCTGCAAAGAAACGGGTTATACAGTGCGAATATCTCTGGGGCAGTACTTCACAATTCACATCCTAGCTAAAAGGCAGTCCAGTTCCTAAGATGAGTGGAGCCTTGAGCTCAAAAGTATTTTCAGTGCTGGCGCACGCGATTGTGTGGTTAAGTCAAAATCGGGTCTCTTCAAGAGGCTGTACCGACCCAGGAAAGTGTGTGAGGCAGTGAAGAATACATTCCCACGATTCGAGGAAGGTCTCCCAAGAGGGCAAAACAGGATCCAAGAGTTGACAATAGCTCAGTAGCACAGGATACCTCGATAAAGAAGGTTGGCCCTCAGGGGACACTCGTGTGTAAAAATGGATGGATGCGCCAAGGGCCACTGGTAAGGGTTTCGAGTACTCACCAACCCGCGGGGCACTCCGCACCAAACATCGGCAGTCAAGTCCACTTCGATCACAGGTTCAAATCCTGCAGTTGTGCGGCTCTGCAGCATTCAGGGGCTGCGTTCCAGGAATGTTTCTGTGGTGGGACAGTGGCGATTTCTCTGCTCCTGATGAAGAGATCACGCCAGTACTGCGGCAGCGAGTCTGAGAACACAGGGAGGCACAGCAGCAAGGCACCCACGAAGTTCGTCATTACAACTGGGTGACACAGTGACCACATATGCTCGGGTTCAGGTGTACTCTCCTAATTCCAGATCTAGGAAAACTAGGCGTACGAAACTCGGCAGGACAATGCCTTATACTGAGATCTTAGTGTTTCCAAAGGCTCAAGTCAGAACTCAAGACAACGGCGGTTCCAGGGCTAAGATTACATATGAGCTGGTCAGTTCACTGGACGGTCCAGGAACACTTCCGAAAAAGCATGCTTACAGGTTAAGTTAGAGGTGCCGAGTCTAGTTGGTCCCACTATTCCCATGGGTCAAAGCACCCTTGCAGGCCTTCTAGGTTTGATCAGAAACAGGGGGTCCGACGGGACAACAGCATACTTAGGGTACCAAATCTTCCAGCGGGTCACCAGTGGTTCCACGGTTTTGCTTCTTCAGTTCAAGATAATTGGCTCCTTTACTAAGTTCGGTCTGAACTCGGAAGATTGACCTGGAATGGGTGTAAGATGCCTTCTCTTATCCAAAATCTCCTGGACCAATCACAGACCACGGTTGTCCCGATCATCCCAGCACACCAGATATCCTGGCACCCAGGATGTGTATTGGAACTAGACAGCTCAGGCCCATATCCTGGAGGCACACACACAAGGCATGCAGAAGCCTGTGAAAGCTTTTGTTTGCATGTGGATCTGTATGACCAATTAAGGAATTTCCCAGGTCTGTTCGATCTGGGGAAGGCAAAGGGACAAGATGGCCAAAGTACAGAACAAAGGACCTAGTGGCATGGCCATTTTAGGCACTGGCCACTGTCCAGGGCCAAACGTGGTATACGTGGTTTGGATCATTGAAAAGAGTTACATCTACATCTACCACCAGCTCTATCCAAGGCACACTTGTAAATTCACAAAATATCCTTCAGGGTGTCTAGGGCCTCGAAAATAAAAAAGGGACCCAGCGCACTGTACTGTAAGTTACTTTGTGCACTGATAAAATGTTACTAAAGAATAGCAACAAAGTGAAAGACTAAGGGAAACAAAGTCTCCCACTACTGACTGCCTTAAGGGCATGCCAGTTTCCCCATAACAAAATAATCAAATGCCCAGCGGAGTAGAGCAGAAGGCTGGGCTCCGCTGGCAAAAAGTCAGGCTAGTATGGTCAGACAACAGCAAAAAGTTGGAGGTACACAACTGGAGGGAAAATGACCCATAAATGGAAATCTTTTCAAACATCATTGTGATATTGTGATGCTTATTTGGACCCCACACGATCAACAACTTTGAACAGGCAGTCAGGTCTTCCATTGGTGCCAAAGAGGCATAGCTGGAGTAAACTTCCATGAACAGGTGTGACGGTGAGTGTTTCTGACACCGAAGAGTACCATTCAGCTTTAGACATTTTCCTATTTAAGGGAAAGGGACCACCCCTTCAGTTAATTCCTATTTAAATTGAAGAAGACAGATTTCATATGCAACTTTGTTGGGGTAAAGTCTGCTCAAAAGTTCTCTTCCATAGAGGGGAAGACAAAGACTTCTAAGGAAAGGGCAAGCATTGTCCTTATACCATCCAAGATGAACATTTTGGGTAATCTACCGGCTGGAAAAGGTCTATGGCAAGCTTAGACCACTGATATCCAGGACCCTGCTCACCAGAGGTAACAAACCCTGCAAGTGCTCTCTAAAAACCTTCCTTGCTGCAGATAAATGACTTACCTTTCCCCTAGAGACCCTTGCCATTTTCCCCCAGCAACCAGAGGTCAAGAAACAGCTTTGGTACCAGTTTTCTGCCCTTTCCACTTGCTGCTGTCGATGTGCTTTAGACCCATCAAGCCAACTAGCTACTGAAATGACCCATTGTCTGCCTGCGGTCTAGCTATTTTTGAGTTGATCTCCAAAGAAGAACCACAGAGCTATCTAGCCCAATTCAACATATTCAGGCTTATTAAGAGTTCAGCTGTATGTGGAAAAAGTGGTGTTAACAGAATTACTGCCACCTTTGCCACTCCTCCGAATTAAGGGTACTAGAAAAAGGGCACACTTAGCTCTTGCGGAAATAACACCATCTGTCAGAATTAACCACAGAGCTAATTCTGATGGCGGGATAAGCGCCATGGGGAACAATGGTAATTCTGCCACATCAGAAGTCTAAATACCAATGGAAATGGGTTGTTATTTCAAATAAATAAATAAATAAACAGGCCAGTTACCACCGCCCAAAAGGTGGACGTTAATGCATATAGGTGATGGAAATAAAGCCACATGTGCACCCAATTGTTAGGCAGAATCCTGTGCAGTGCCCTTAGGGACCACTACACACAATTAAGACCACAGGTGGCAGTACAAGTTTTCCTTTGGTACATGCCCGTACTACTAAGTTATAGTGGTAGCAGTAGCAGAGCAGCCAGGCTTATCTCAAGAGTATATGAGCAGTAGCAGATATTACACAAAGGGAACACAATTACTGTGACTCAAGCAAACTCTGACTCAAGGTTTTAGGTAGAAAGATATAAGTACATTTATTTTTGAACCGTCAGTTATGAACACAACACTTCTATTAAACTTTAAACAAAACCACACTTTAAATATACTACAACTAACCAATTCACTTTGTACAGTATGTCTCAGGGTAAGTACCCTGTGTTTGAATGAACCAGAGTTATGAACAAAACACAATACCGCAGATACGGTTGCAATCACTTTTTGATAGTTCGGTCTACTAAATAAACGCATATCCGTGACATGAAATGCTACCTGGGCAAAAACACACTTAGCACCTGAGATACCCAGAGAGAGTTGGAGGCAAAAATCACAGGCAATATTTAGGTTAGGCAAACAGTATCGAGAAACACTCGGAAACAGGAGTGCAAAAGTCAAAGGGTCGGAGCCAGGATTAAGTGACACTGAAGACCTGTTGCTGAAGATCACACCGTTAGATAGTTCACGATTCAGTGTAGCCAAGAGTACTTTGATATTGTCAATGTTCGGAAGCAAAAGTTATAAGAAGGAGGGAAGACAAGGGCAAGCCTTAGAGATGAAGAAAAGGGATTCACCCAGTTTCCTCAAGCAGAACACAGTACCTTATTCCAATGGTGTAGCTGGTGCCCTGGCAGTTGTTCATGTTGGTTTCCCCCAGACCCACAATTCCTGGAGCTTCGTTGTGAAGGAGGACGTCTGAAGGGGGTCTGCACCACACAAGGTTGAAGCCAGCAGCAGCGACAACAAATAAAAGGTGTGCTCCTTAAAAACAGGAGAGGATCGTCAGGTGGCTATCCGGACCACTACAGCAGTGTGCAGCGATTTCGACCACGAGGGTGACCTCTGGCTGAAGAAGATGAGCTGGTTAGCCCCACCAGGCTCAAGGGAAGAAGACTCGGACTGGATCTCCTCTTAGTCGTTGAAGGTTAGATAGCTCAGGACTGCAGCAGGGCGTCACCAGGGTGGGGTAGTTGCAGCAGCCGTCGTTCTCTCCGCTTCTTTTCGGTTCCTTGTGGTTCCAGTAGCGACTCTGACTTCTAGCCCAAGAGACCTGCCTTTTATGCGCAAAACCCCCATTCACACAGCCTAGCTGTCAATCACGCAGCAGGGGGGTTGTCCAGCTGGGACAACCACCTCAGCCAATCATGGCAAAGTGCAACTTGGGTTTCCTAGGATACCCTGTGCAGGGGGTGACTACACCCCTTCCCCACATTCAGTCTACCAAGACACCCAGGTGCCAAGAGGTGGGCTTCTCTGCAGAAGCCTGCCAAAAGACAGTGAACAAAGAAGGCAAACCTAGTTTGCCGCGCAAAGTGAAACACAAGAAGGACTTCAACAAAAAGAAATGGCGAATAAACCCAACCAGAGCCAAAAGAAAGACGATTTGGCCAAGCGGGTTTATGCTTAAGGCTGCAAACATAGCCAAAAGTATTACCACGGTTATCTATTATAACCTCGGTAGAAAAGTTAGGGTAGATACCACTGCCACCAGCCAAGTCTAAATGTTAAAAGAGTGAAACAATGCTCAGGGAGGTACAGACAGAAAAGGGGTACAGATTAGCCCTTTCCAGTTCTCAATGTAAGATGGGGTGCACTGGGTCTGTGGAAAAAGTGACTATGTAAAGTAAATGGCAACTTTACCTTTCTCTGGGGGACAGTAGTCAGCCCCAGCGAAATGGAGCCAGAGGGTAGTCTTAAAGACAACCCTGGGTCACTACACTGAAGGTGCTGTGTAACCCATACAAGAACAGGGGCACCTGGGGTGGTGTGCTCCTGTGCCCAAGATCACACAATGAGTAAAAACACACAGGCCAAAACACATGTAAGAGTTTAAAAAGGATGCACACTCTTACCAGGTGGAAAAACAAACTCCAGAAATCCAGCAAAGCTGCTGGGGGACTCAATAGGGGAGGGAAATTAGTCCTAGAAGGAGAATTCTCCCTAACACTAATCCACTCAGAAAGGGTATATAAGGCCCTCACCTCCCCCCAAACACACTTTCCAACACCATGCTGCACCTACTAGTTGCAAACTTGGAAATGCAGCACCTTCTGCTCTACATTAAGGTCCAGAGGCAGGAACAGCATCAGAGAGCACATGGATCTGAGGGAAGGAGGAGGTGCCAAGCAAGGCGAGCACCATTCCCCAAGGCCAGGCCATCATCCTGGCCACTGACAGATGGATCCCCAGTTGGCTGCAGAAGGCTTTCCAGAACCTTTAAGTACATTTGGACATCCTCTCTGAGACCACTGAAGACGATAAACCATGTAGCTTCTCCACATTCTGTACAAACAACTCTGCTAAATGCCCTGCCATAGCATTCCCTTAAAGGGCACAAAATGTCAGATAATCCACCATCACCCAAACGTTATCATATCCCTTAACCTTGGGCAATTCCATCACAAAGTCCATGGAAATATCCTCCCATGGTTCAGTCAGGGATGCCAATGACTTGAGCAATCCCACCTTTGTTTGATGTGATGCTTTGTTTCATGCACATACCTCACACTTCCATACCCATTGCTGTACCATGTGTGTCAACTGTGGCCACCAAAAGTCTCTTTGCATCTGCGGTGTCCTTTTTCCAATCCCTGGATGTCCTGCTAGAGGACCCTCATGAAACCATTGTATAATCTGTGTTTGAAGTTCCCCTGTAGGAACACATATTTGTACTCCCTGATATGGCAATCCTTTCCAGATATACCTACTAGGATCATGTGTACACCACTCCGCTTTCTCCTACTGAGTCATGCTCTGTATGATTGCTTCCAAAAGCCCATCTGCCAAGGCGCCTACAAATCGTGCAGGCGGTATTATAGATCACATGTCTCTCACCTGGCTGGTATGTAATGATGTAATCCAACCCGCCGGAATACTACGATCACTGCAGTTGTCTTGCACTCAATGTTTTTGTGGTCTTCAAGTATTTCAAATTCTTATGATCCATAAAAATGCTAATGGTATGTGTCGCCCTTAGGGGATAATGCTGCCACTCCCCCAATGATTTCTTGATTGCCAACAATTCTCTGTCTGCCACTGCATAATTGCACTCACTAGAAGTCAGTTTTCATCAGAAATAGGCCACTGGATGCGTGACTCCCTACTAATCATATTGAGACAATAGAGCTTCTTGTTATACTTGGAATGGCCTGGCTGTATCAGGATGCCTCAGTATAGGAGCAGTGGTAAATGCCTGTTTCAATGTCTCAAGCGCCTTTCCTGGTTGATCCTCCCACTCAAACTTAACCCCTTTCTTCAACAGCCTCCTTATTGGAGTCACCATATCGGAGAAACTCAGACTAAATCTTTGATAGAAATGAGAAATTCCTAGAAAGGATTGTACATCTTTCACCTTCTTAGGCACTGGCCACTCCACTACTGCTTGTAATTTAGTTGGATCCATCACAATCCCTTCAGGCGTCAACACATACCCCAAGAAAGCTACTGTGGTTGTCTCAAACACACATTTCTCCAATTTTACATACAATTGATTTTCACACAATCGCTGTAACACCCTTTGTGCATGCTCCCTATCCTCTTCCTTTGATTCAGAATATATCAAAATATAATCTATGCAGATTTTAACAAACACATCTCCCGAACCTCATAACACCTCTCGCATAAAAAACTGGAAGGCTGCAGAGTCATTATACAGCCCAAAAGGCATCACCATGTATTTGAATAAACCAAACTTGGTTTGAAATGCAGTTTTCCATTCATCTCACTCCTTCACTCTCAGCAAATGATAAGCGCCCCTTAAATCCAACTTCGTAAACACCTGAGCTAACTGTATTTGATCTAGTAATACAGAAATGAAAGGTAATGGAAACCTGTTTTTCACTGTCATTTTGTTTACTGCTCTGTAATCTATGCAAATACAGAGTACCCTTCTTTTTAGGTATGAAAAACAAAGGAGATGAAATGGGTGACTGAGAGGGTCTGATAAACGCAATTTCAAGCATATGATTTAGATACTCTCGAAGATGTAAAGTTTCTGCTTTCGTCAATGAATAAAGACTACTAAAAAGTAACGTGGCATTGGGCTCCAACTCAATGGTGCAATCATATGGCCAGTGAGGGGGAGTATCTGCCTTTTTCTTGTGGAACACATCTGCATAATCTTGACACCACCAAGGTATTTCTGTGTTAATGATGCACACATGATGAGCCAAATTGATACTAGCGTCTAAATCGACCATGGTTTCTTCATCTCTTCACAAGCTGCTCACAATGTTTAGCCGTGACGGACACTCTTCTCATCTGCCAATAAATTATAGGATTATGTTTCATCAATCACAGCATTTCCAAAATAATCTTAAACTGAGGAGCTGCTATTAAATCAAACACTATACTCTCTTTGTGAGATGTTATGTTATTTAGTATTTATATAGCGCCCTACACATCATTGGTATGATCTCAAAGCGATTGTGGGTTGAACGACCTTGGGGACCGTAGTCCAGGTAAGTCGAGAGAGTAGGGTAGAATAGTGCTTGGGGGCACTCAATATGTGTGCAGCCAGCATGATTTGCGTGATGTTGGCTGCACCCTAACACTAAGTGCGGTGGTAGTGAGAGATCAGTCGAATGAGTGAAGTCAGGGGGATGGTCTCTGACACTTCATTCTGGTGGCACTAGGCCTGCGTAAGATGTTTTGTGTTCTGCTAGGCTGATTTTTTCATGGGGTATAGCTGCGTTCTAACAGGTTGTTGAGGTGTTCATGGAGAATTGTTTGTATGTGTGCGGCTAGGCTGAAATTATGGAAAGGTATAGCTGCACTCTATTGTTTGTTGGTGGAAAGTGGAGAGTGAGTATAGTGGTAGGGGAGGTGAGTGTCTGGAGGGGATGATTTACTCTTAGGAGCCCACTGTTCCTGGTTATTATATGGAACTGGATGAGCAGGCACTGATGTCCTCATGTTTTGTGGTAGCAGTACTCTGAGGTAGATTCACAGGTTGTACCATTGTAAGTTATTATTTGCACTGTCGGAGGATCATTATTCTAAGGCTCAGCACTATCTGTCGGTGAGCCCATTTTCCAGGTCCCTGGTTGTGGTTTATGGTGGTTTACAGGGTAGTTCTTGGTAGGGTACTGGTTATAGATCAGGCTATAACTCGTAGCAACTTAGTCCTACAAAGGCAATGGTACTAAAGGGCATGCTGAACAGAGGCATTGTAGTGCCTGGTTGTTTTAGTGCCTTGGGTGGGTTTGTATCTAAGGAATGTGGTCGGGCAAGGTAGGGACTGAATGGGTATGATCAACTTGATGGCACAAGAGTCTGGTAGGGCTGTGTAATAGAATATGGAAGCAGAGAGTCATCAGATGCATATCCTAGAGCCTGCAGGACAGTAAAGCTGACAACTGTGGCCCACAGTTCCTAATTCTGCCTTGATGTCTTATTGGTCGGTTACTGTGGTCCCTTCACTTGGTATCTCTGGAAACACTTGTTGGCCGGCTGTAATTACTTTCCAATTTAATGTCACTGAACTCATGATTCTAGACTTTTGGTGGGTTCTGGCGGCCATAGACGGTCCTAATCATGGTGTACGGAAAAGCCAGGTTTTTAGATCTTTATGGAAGGCCATGTAGTCTTGGGTGTGTTGAATGTGAGGAGGGAGTGAGTTCCACAGAGTTGGAGCCAAGGTTGAGTAGGTGGAACCTCCAATCCTGTTTGAATTGGAGGCTGTAATCACTAATAAGAGGGCAGTGCTTGACCTTAGGGTTCGTGATGGATGGTAGGGTGTAATTTTCGCTTGTAGTTATACTGGCCCGGTTTTTTGCACTGCTCGGTGGGTAATGCATAGGATTTTGAAAGTGGCTGTTTGTCCAACAGGGAGCCAGTGAAGGGTGTGTAGAGCGGGGGAGATGTGATCCCTGTGTCTTAGTCCAAGAAGGGGCCTTGCGGCAGCGTTTTGGGCTCTTTGGAGTTTGTTAAGTTGGTATGCCGGTCCAGTCTCAACATAACAATGGACACAATAGCAGCGAGTATGTTGGGGTAGGTGAGGTAACGGAAAATGCATCTTAGGTGGTAGTGACAGGATTTTGATACATTATTGATCTGATGGGATAGGGTCAAGCCCGAGTCCATAGTGCAGCCAAGGTGTTTGACTATTTTGGAGGTAGGGGGGGGTGCCAAGGAAGGGGGGCCATGGGAGTGGTTGTCAGAGAAGGGCAGTGTTGCTGCACACCATCATCTCAGTTTTATATGGGTTAAGAAGGAGGTGGTTTCTTGTCATCCATCTGTCAGTGTCTCTGAGGCAAGCTTCAAGGTCGGGTCATGGGTTGAAGCTTGTTTTGGGAATTCTCAGGATAATTTGGGTATCGTCAGCGTAGTTTTAGCAGGTGAGGTTGTGTGCTCAGATGATCCCTGGTAGAGTGGTCAGATAGAGGTTGAGAAGAAGAGCAGAGAGGCAGACACCTTGTGGTACTCCAATGTTCACAGTGCGATCGGTTGAGCGAAAAGGGGAGAGGAAGGTGATTTGTTTCCTGTTGTTGAGGAATGAGGCAATCCATTTCAGTGCCAAGCCTCAGATTCCTAGAGAGTGGAGTCGGTCAAGGAGGATAGAATGATTAACGGTGTGAAAGGCGGCTGACAAATAAAGGAGAACCAGTGCTGCACAGCCCTTTGAGTCTGCCGAGACTTTGAGATCATCAGAGATCAAGATCAGACTGGTTTTTGTTCCATGGTAAACCTGAAGCCAGATTGAGCGGGGTCAAGTAGGTTTTTGGATTCTACAAAACGGTTTGCTGAGAGTATGCAGTGCGGTCAATGAGTTTCGCCAAGAATCGGGTGTTGTAAATCGGCTTGTAATTGTTAGGCTCAAGGAGGTCAGGGGATGCCTTCTTCAGAAGCGGTTTGACATGTGCTATTTTAAAGGCCTTCGGAAAGGTGACAGAGGTGAGAGAGTCATTTAGAATGGACTTTGCTTGTTCTCCTGCACATGTGGAGGAGACTATTTCTTTCAGATGAGAGGCCGGACAGGTGTCAATAGGGGATTCAGAGGGTCTGCTGCTGGATAACAGGTCAAGGAACTCATCTCTTGAGATGGGATTGAAAGAGTCGAAAGGTGGCATTGCAACGGTCAGAGCAGTGGAGTCAGGCGGGGCATGTGTTGGGCAGGGTGTGAGGGTAGGCATTAAGGGTTGCAATCCTGTCTAGTGATGTTTTGTAGAAATGCATAGCATTTGCATGGGCAATGTCTGGGCAGAGGTGCAGGAGGGTCTCATGAATTCAGAGATAATCCTGTGTAACATGTTGCTGCTGTTACGACAGTTCAGGATTTGTTTATTGTAATAGGCCTTTTTGGCCTTTTGGATCTCTGATGTGTAATCATGGTGGTGGTGGGCAAACATAGATCTGCTGAGAGAGGTTTTAGATGTTCTACATTTGTGCTCAAGAAAGTTATTTTGGCTTTTGAATGTCTTCAGGTGGGGCATGAACCATTTGGGGAATAGTCCTTTTTGTGAGGCTGTGGGGCGTGAGCAGGTGAGAGGAAGTAGTGATTCTTTAAGCCAGGAGTCAGAGGATTCGATGGTTAATGGTCTATCTGAGGTCGGCAGTGCTGGGTGACCGTATAGCAGGGCCTCAGCTAGGTCAGGGAGTAATTTGACTTTGTTCCAACATTTGTGGTCATGTGTGTAGGAAGGGTGAGCCTTGGGTGGAGGGGATTGAGTGTCAACAGAGGCAGTGTCTGTCAATGTTTGCGACGAGATACAGAGATGAGGTCATAGGAGCTGAAGATTGCATCAAGGGTGACACCTCCAGAGTTGATTGGACCTGTGGTATGTCGGGAGAGATTGAGTGCCTCTAGACTGTCGACCAGGGGTTGGGTCATGGAGTTTTTTGGCACATCAAACCAGTTATTGAAGTCCCCCAGTACTGCGAGTTTTGGGTGGTTTACCTGACTGGTAGACAGTGAGTCACAAAGATTCTTGGTAAAATGTCTGTCATATCCGGGGGGTCTGTATATGAGTAGGAAGCAGTGAGTGAGTGTTGACATTTGAGAGAGTTTTACTTAATGGGAAACAACTCAAACCCACCTCTTGTGTCTTTGTAATCATAGGTCCTGTGTTCACAAAGTCTCGGGAAGATAGCGCAGGGGCAACATGCCTGTCTTGGAAGCAAGACAACACGGATCACCACAGGTTCGATCCCTGGGTCTGCGCTTAGAGACCTCTGGGTATTAAACGCATTATAAATAACCTATCATATCATATCATATACTAACCATACTGGTTCAATAATGGATTTTGCCTGTAATGGCATCTTCAACTCCTGAGCATCCCCCACATCAATTAAATGTCCTGTTGCGCCTGAATCTAGCAGGGTCACCAATATGGAAATATGTGGTTCTTCCTGAGCAGGTTGGGACAGAGTATATGTAGGAGCCTGTAACTTCTCCCCTGCCCCGAATCCCCAGCCCCACTTCCCCCCCCCCTTTTTTCTGAAAGGGACCTCCACAATACAAACAATTGTTTCTTCTTCATTTCTCTTTTTCCTCAGCACCTAATGGTCTCCGGATACTACCAATTTGCGTGTCTCAACTTCATTACCTTTCAACTCTTTTACCTTATCCAATCACACAAGCGGGGTATAATACTTTCATCTTTCCCCCTTTTTCTCAGACAACTGGTTATCCAGTCTTAACGCTAAATCAATAAGTTCTGTACATGACTGTGGTCGTGACTCCACCGGTGAAATTGCATCTTTCAATTCATCCTTTAACCATTGATAGAATAACACTTGCCTCTTCTTTACAGGACACTGTGCCTCAATCACCAACTGATTAAATTGGGTAACATAAGTGATGTGAGGAATCTGAGGGCATCCTCACTTCTTTCCCCAATATATCCACTGCCCAGGTGGCCAGGGAAACACAGTCGCTATCGGATCCTAACCCTGTGGGTGGATATGCGTGCGAGGATCACCTGGGTGGAGGAGACATGGGGAGTGGGAATGAGGGACGTTTGGTATTCCCCATTTACCTTTTCTAATGAGTCTAATATCCCCCAAGTAGGTCACCACCAGTCCATTTCCAGTCCCTTTCCTATCGTTCACCTAAATCATCTCCAAGTAAACACCAGTCAGGTAATGGGATGAGGAAGAGACACACCAGAGCCATACATCCTGTCTTTATATTTACTCTTACACACATGAACATCACTTTGGTACTGAGACGAGGAAGAGGCATCAAACACTGAAGAAAGACTGTTGGTTTGACATGCAATGGTCTAGGCTTTCTGAAACCTTAATTGATGCCAGGAACTTTAAAATGAGGAAACTATGGCAAGAAAGAGACTTTGGTTTCCTTTTGGGAACACGGCAGGGCACAGGATGAGAGGCTGAGACCCAGAGAAGCTTCAGCAGCATAGGAGCAGGAACCGGAGAGAAGCCAGGTCGTGACAGTGGAACCTGTGAGGTGGAATGCTGCAGAGATTTTTGGGGCAGAGAGAAGCTCCCTGGGCATTCACAGCGGCAGAACCATGAGGACAGTGCTTACCGGTGCTCCAGGCAAGGCAGCGGGGTGAAGCAAAGTCCTTTAGAAGGGAACTCAAGGCCGTGAAATGGTGGCACGAAGCAGCGAGAACCAAAGGAGGATTTCCAGTGCCACATCGAAGTCGGCAGATATGTGACTGGAAACCGGTGAGTCTGCCGAGAAGGCAAGTTGACCCCGGGGCATGACAATTGCACACAAGAAGCTAAGAAAACATGAATATATTAAAGGGCTGACAGCAGGGGATCGTGAAGCATTGAAGAGGCATTGCCAAGATTCAAGTAAGCATTGTCAAAAGTCAAACAGATATGATTAAGTAGTACTGGATGGAATAATTGGTTGTGATTAATTTTGTCAAGAGGCAAACAAGCATTGACAAGAGTCAAGTTTGTGATGAACATTGTCAAGAGGCAAACAAGCACTGCCAAGTGTCACGTTTGTAATGAGCATTTTCAATAGGCAAACAAACATTTGCCAAGAATCTAACAGATATCAATAAATGTTATTGAAAGAAATGAATTGTTGACAAACAAAAACCTTTATGCAAGCGTAAAGTACGAGGAAACCTGGAAATGGGTTCCAGATGCTTTGGTCAAGTGAATTATAGCAGTGACTAATTTTCCTACCAGTAGAGTGTATTGGGCAGCATATTCTGTCTTGCACAAAAGAACTATAACAGAAACTAAGTTTCCTAACAGGAGAGTGTATTGGGAAGCCTAAGTTGGTTTTTGCAAGCAAAAGGTACTAAACAAGTGAATGGTGGCAAAACAAGCAAAATAAAGAAACAAGGGCATGTGCTGAAACTGTGGCATGAAGCCGACGCAAGTAAGGTGTGTCGGTTGAGTGACATTTAATGGGTGGACTGTGTGGTACAACAACTGCACCTATACCGAGTACACCCACCTCAGGAAAGCCACTTTAAGAATGAACCAAGGACAACTTATATAAACTGAACTTTATAAATTGGTAAAAGGTAACCAAACCAGAAGAACAGGGAAGTATCCCAGGGAATTTAGCTATTTTGGAACATTTTGAGACTTGAAAGCTCGGGGAAGGGAAGCCCTATTTGATAGTATGAACTATTTGAACCTTGGGGGAAGGCAAACCGCTTTTCCTCCCAGGAGCTGGAAGAAGTTCTGAACTTTTATTTTGACCGCTTCTCATTTGTTGCTGACATGTATACATTTAGATGTGAGGGCAAGTATAGGTTATGGGCACAGACAGACATTTTGCTTTGAACTTCCTGACGCAAGCTATTATTAGTTTTATTTAAGTAGGGAAATCCCACCTTAGCATAGGGCAAGTTAGGCCATTCTCCAGCCCTCCTTTTTTAGTTAATAAAAGTGTATAGCCCAAACTGTATTCAGTTGTCTGTGTCCACTTCATGATGTCTTCAAAGTGATCAAATCTTTAGTGCACTGCTTCCATAATAACAATTCCATATCAAACAAACAAGACATGTTCTTCGATCAAAAAGTCTGCAAAATTCCTGCTTAAGCTGTCCCCAATCATAAAGTATGGTGTCATCCTTACTATCCAACTGGATGGCCCAAGCTGCTGCATCTCCTACTAGATACAAAAATACAAATGTCGTCCTTGCTTGCATAGACTGGAATGCCAATGGCTTACACAAGAAATTAGGTGCACACTGCGTCATGAACATCTAAAATGTACGCACATCCCCCGAAAATCTTTCCAGGGCTGCCAACGGCACCTGACCTGAGGGAACTACCACCAGTGTAGGTACTGCTCCCCCCCTCCTCCTGATGCTGAGTCCTGAGCTGATCCACTCCTTGGATTAATAAGTGTGAACTATTGTAATGTTTTAAATGATAAATTAACATCCCAATCCAAACTTATCAACGCAGTCCGACCCTTCCTGTACCAACAACACTGCCTCACCATCATCAGGGCCATTATTGGCTCCAGGCTTCATTACTGCAATGCCCTATTCATAGGCACCGCTGCCAAGAATGTGGCCAAATTTCAAATTGTTCAAAACAACGCACTCAGAGCCGCAACTGGTCTCTCGCGCAAAGAACACATTTCTGAACTTAGAAGACAAGTCCATTGGCTTCCAGTTAAGCTTAGGATGATCTTTAAAGCCCTCGATGTGACTCACAAGTGTCTCCATGACCTCGCTCCTCCCTATCTAGCACGGAGGATCACCAAACCCACTACCTACAAACCTTCCAGGTCCCCGTACACGAACCTGCTGTCCATTCCCAGAACACGCAAAGCCTGTGCGGGCGGCTCTAGCTTCCCCTCAGTCACACCCACTCTCTGCAATGCCCTCCTACCACACCACAGGCTTATTGATTCTCACTCAGCGTTTCGCAAAGCCATCAAAACAAACCTCTTTCATGCAACCAGTGATGTTCTGTAACATGCAATTCTGTAATGTGAACACGTTCTCTCATTGGGCGGCTTCATTGTAACCCTCAAGTAAGCCTCCTTAAGCTCTATTATAGTGTCTCGATGCCTGTGGGCTGTAGCATGCTCTACAAATCCAAATAACGAACTAAATAAATAAATCAGTAGCCATTTTATTCAGAAAAATTAAGTCCTTAAACTGGACCATACCATTTCACAAGGAGGTTGCTCTTAATTTCCTTTGAATTACACTTAGAGAGACCTGTTTGGTCCATTCTCCTCGACTCTGGAGTAAATCAACAGTAAGCATGAGCTCAAAATTGAGCCACTCTTTGATTCAGAATCAAGGAACTCTGGCCAATTCCGGTGTACCAGTCCATCACAGTAACATCTTTGTGTGTTAGCTCTGTTGCTCATCTCTTGGTGTGCTAATATGTACCACAACTTACTTTCTTTAGTGAGAAGCAGGTTATATAGCTTGTTTTGTGCTATGTTTTCAATCTGCATTTAAAATGTTAGCCCTCCTTGTGAGTTGTACCCGTTTTCTTTAATTAGGAAATACAGTTTATCCTTTGGAAACAATCGCGAGGGCATCATTAATGACGATGCCAGCAGTAGTAGACAACCTGATACACAAAGGTACGTGTGATGAGACCAGCAAATGTGCTGTTCCACAACTTTGGTTTCTCAGTTTGCTGCATGTTCCCTATTCATCAACTTCTTTAGCTCCCATCACAGGCATTAAGGATGCGTGCGAATGTGTGTTTGTGCTCATTGGTGGGTGTTTTAGTGGGGCATTCTGCAGGGGTGTATGCTTTGGTCAGTGGTTAGAGTTGGAGGCTTCGAAATAACATCAGCATGGTTTGTCATTTAATACAGGGCTGAATAATGTGGTACCTTTAGGCTGCATACTCATCTCAGAATCCAGGATGACGAATACCATACATTTTTAAAGATAGACTAAATTATTCACACAGCCCATATCCAAAATACACTGTGTAAGATTGCCATTTATGGAAGAATTACATTGGACAAATTACTCGAGCTCCCATTTGTAATTTTACATACAAACTCGGGTCAAGCTGCAATCCTTTGAAATTACCATATTGAACACATCAACCATTTATCGGCATTCGTCTCCACGCGTGCCTTTTCAGGGGACTCTGTATTATGAACTGCTCTTCAGGAGCAATGGGTATTAATGTCTTTTTTTTTTTTTTTTACATGCTATGGATTTCAGAATCTTGCTTTATAGGAATAATACCAAAGCGACAATGATGGGCACACTTTTGACCTCATGTTCTCCACTGGAGGCAAAGTCATTAACTTTAGAATAATACTCAGGAACTGCAGTTCTTTCCTTAATTACATTTGCAAGTGCATTTTTGGGATACCATAGAAAATGAAGGGCTAAGTATAGAGAAGAAGAAGCTTGAAATGGAGAATCGCTGTCAATCATTTGAGAGACAACTCAGCTCAAGAGTTCATACCTACATCATCACCTGAAGGAAGTATTTGATAAAAGGGCCCCTCCACTAGTTTAGGTGTTCCAATAATGACAGGGAAAATAACTTTTGGCTCATCCCATGTTGGCTAAACATTAATATTTTGCTCATGCTGAAAGCACGTGGTGAAAGCTACAACTAGTTGGCAGAGGCTTCATTTGAAAGAGCGAGCTATGAACACTATAATCATACATTTCTGAAGCACTTCAAAATCTTGTGTGAATTTCTACGCATTTTATATAGGCACAGTTAATATTAAGAAATCGGATTCGTTTTCAGAGTATTGGCCCCCCAACAAGCTAAATGGCTTACTTATGAAATCCATGAAAATAGAACAAAAAATAAGCATTTAACATTCATCTTAAAAGAACAAAAATAAGCACAAGTGGGTTGTGATTGCACCAAGAGCATATATTAATAAAACCACGTTCATAGGTGTGAGTTTTTTCATCCCCTGCTTTCTGTCCTTTCTATGGGCTTATTGCTGGTCCTTCTCTTCTTCGACCTTTGGAATTTGCCTGCATGGATTAGAGAGTGGATTTTCTGCAGTGTCTTGGACCGTGATGGATGCTTTGATGCTAACAGATTTGTATAATTACTTTTTACCTTGATTTTACTTGAGAGCCCCAGTGCCTAAGGGAGAGTAGCACAATATAATAATTAAATAGATAGATAGATATATAGATAGATTTTGGAACCTTCGTTGTTCCATGCAACCTTCTCTGGAGATGTGAAGCTGTGGTTTTGGTCAACATGGGAACATTGAGGGATGTTGACAATAGTTTTACTTGACAATGGTTCCAAAACCTTCTAAGAATCCGGATGCTCTAGCTTACATAGTTATATACTGGATTTGTCACGCCAAAGGCAGCTGTACAATTATCAGAGATCCTGTTACTGCTTCTGACAGATATACAAATCCAACAAGATCTATGCTTGATGTAATTGAAGTCACATTTACTGAATCTGGCCAGGTAGATTGCTTTTTGCAATAGATTATCGTTGTTATGCTCATGTGAGGCCCCATATTGTGTTACAAAAACATACTATATTTCAGTACTGATGGTTAGACCAATGCAAGTTGTCACTGCATCTGACTGTAGTAGGCATATCAAAGTTACAGACCACCCAGAGTGTAATGCAATGAGGAATCCATCCTAGATTCTGAGCATCTAGAGGCACTGAAACTGCTCTTCTGTACACCTGTGAAGAACTTCTCGCATCCCTTGACTCGAACTCCCTTGCTATGCTCATCGTTCTTGATCTCTCTACTGCATTTGACACAGTGAACCATTCCATCCTCATAAAAGGGCTTCATGACACCCTTGGCATCTCAGAGCGGCACTGGACTGGCTTACCTCCTTCCTAACTGACCATTCCTCCAAAACCATATGGGGCCCTTTCTCCACCCCTTCATCCTCCGCCACCTGTGGCGCCCCCCAGGGCTCCATTCTTTCGCTCTGGCTCTTCACCATATACATTTCTCTGCTGGCTTGACTCATTTCCTCCTTCTCCCCCAACTTCCAAAATTACCACTGACGCCCATGCACCTTCCTTCATCCCGGACTGCCTCTCTGCCATCCAGGCCTGTTGAGCTGCTAATTACCTCTGCCTCAATGCCAGCAAAACTGAGATTCTCCCAATTGGGTTCCCTGCACCACAATTCTTCCCTGCATGCTGGGCTTCCTCCATGGGCAACCCCACCCCCTCCACTGAAGCTAGGAATCTCAGAGTCATCTTCGACTCTTCCCCTTCCTTCATCCCTCATATTCAAGACATTGGGCCTCATTAGGAGTTAATGACGGGTCCGTTGTTAGCATCCTGGTTTGCTTGTGGGTGGTGGTATGCATGTCTGGTCTGGACCAGATGAGCACTCCGCCACCTGTGAGGAAACCCGTAATGTGGCGGCCCGGAATGAACCGTGCCGGTACCTTACCCACACCGTTCATTCCGCGGCCGCTAGCCTCCTAATGAGGCCCATTGTCAAGAATTCCTACTTTCAGCTCTTTCTTCTCAAAGGGACACTTCCCTTCCTCACCCTCCCCCAGAGACTCAATGTTACCCATGCTCTGGTCCTCTACAGGCTAGACTACTGCAATAGCTGTTATACTAACCTTGTCTTTGCGGGGACGTCGGGCGCTGATGCGTGGAGTGTCTGCTTCCCTGGTTTAAGACGCTGTGTGTCTTCTGTTCCCTGGACTGGCCTCGGTTGGTGGGCTCTCCTTCCTGCTTAGTCTCAGCAGGGGTGCAATGTCCTCTAGGATCCAGTTACTTCTCTGACCCTTGAAGTTGAGTGGCAACCCAATAATGCTGTGGTCGCAACTCGTGTTGCTTGTGTTGCTCTGCTTGTTATTGTCCATGTAATCCGTTGTATTGTATGTTGCTCGTGTCCAGTTATCTGTGTTGTCCTTCGCTGCGTGCCGTAGTCTGTGCTCATTTCATTGTTGTGACTCGTGTCGCTGTTGTGGCACTAAGCCCTCCTCAGTGTGCATTGGTTTGGTGCATAGCGTGTGAGCGGCTGAGCCAGTGGGTCAGGGTGGCCTGCCTTGTGTCTAGGCGGCTGTTAGGGAGAATTCTCCAAAATGGCTCATTTCCCTTACCTACTGAGTCCCTCAGCAGCTTTGCTGGATTTCTCGGATTTATTCTTTTCACCTGGTAAGAGTGTGAGCGTTTTTCCCACTCTTACACGTGTTTTGCTGTGTGTGTTTAACATGTTTCTGTTCATAGACTGTGGAACCTCACCTACTCCATAGGCATCATATTTTACTGTGTGTTACACAGCACCTTCAGTACAGTAACACACGGTTGTCTTTTTAGACTTCCCAACTCAGACTCCATTTTCCGGGACTGACTGCTGTCTCCCAGAACATGTAAAGTTGCCATTGACTTTATTACTCTTTTTAAAACCACAGACCCAGTACAAACTATTTTACATTGTTTTGTTCCCTTTTCATTAAGACTAGGCTGGTGGCAGTGGTATCTACCCTATTTTTCCTAACGCTGTTATTTTATGTAGCCTTGGTATTGATTAGGCTATCTTAGTAGCCTCAAATTAAAAATGTTATATGAACTTATTTTGTTCCGGCTGGGTTTATTTGCCATTTCCTTTTGTAAAGGTCTTTCTCGTGTTTTACTCTGTGCGCCAAACCAGGTTAGGTCCCTTTGTTTGCCGACCTTTGGCGCCTGAAAGTCTGGGTAGGCAGGATGTGAGGGAGGGGTTTTAGGACCCCTGTCATGGGTTCCCTTGGTAACCCAAGTCACACTCCTGTTTGATTGGCTGCGTGACTGTCCGGACAGGACAGCCACCCTGCTGTGTGATTGACAGCCATGTTGTGTAAATGGGGGAAAACTGCATAAAAAGCAGGTCTCTGTGACGGCGAAGGCAGAGTCACCACTGGATTGAGAGAACCGAAGAGAAACTGACAGAAGAGGACCTTTACCACGACTGAACCTCCTGGTGAAGCCCTGCTTCGGGTCTGAATCTCCAAACTCCCCTTGAGGAACAACCAGTTTGCCAAGAGAGTCTTCTCTCCTTCGGCCGCAGCTGACCCAAATCCTATAACTTGTGGTGTTCCACAGGGATCCTGCGTGTCACCCACTCTATATAATGTATTCACTAAGCCCCTCTTTGACGAAATGGACCATCTGGGTATCACCTACACTAACTATGCAGATGATACCCAGATCCTCCTCCCGCTTTCAGGAGATTACGCCGTGGATTTGGCCTTAGTGAATAGAATCTGCAGTATCGTTCAGGTATGGATGGCCACTCATGGGCTATGCCTGAACGACGACAAAACCGAGCTCATTATTCTGGGTACCCCAACCCTTATCTCCAAACTGAGTCCTGACTACGCTAACTTCACCATCGATGGCAGTAATATAAAAGTAGCCAAGGAAGTGAAGACCTTAGGCTTCTACTTAGATTCTACCTTGAACTTCTCCAAACAAGTCAACTCCCTAGCCTCTGCCACCTCATACACATGCAAACTCATCAGAGCTAGTAAAAAATTCCTCTCCACAGATAGCTGCCTCACGCTAGCCAGAGCCCTCATACTCAGTAAACTGGATTACTGTAATGCACTTTACATTGGCGCTAATAAAAATATCATCCATAAAATACAGGTTCTCCAGAACAACGCCCTCAGAGCAGCTCTCAAAATTAACAGAAATGAGCACATATCCTCACTAAGAAGAGAACACAAATGGCTATCCACCTTTGACAAAAATCAACTGAAAATTGCCTCTCTCACTCATAAGTGCCTTAACAATAACGCACCACCATACCTCATGGATAGAATTTGTAAAAAAACCTCACCTAGACCTACAAGAATAGCTAACCTTAACTGCCTCCAAGTTCCACGATTTAGACTCTCTACCATAGGATGTCAGAGCTTCCCAGTCAAGGCTGTGCAACTATGGAACTCCCTTCCACCAGGTTTTAGAGAACCTCAACCCTTCCCTAAGTTCAGACTGCATCTAACCAATTGGCTAAAAGAGAATGATTCCTAATCACTCTGATCACAACCTCTGGCTATCGACTTCTCCCTTCTTGTCCCCTGTATTGCATGACCTTACGTGTACTCTGCTGTGACCTGTCGCTGGATGCATTAGATTCCTTTCTACAACTGGATCATGTAACTCTGCCTTGCAAGGAATCAGTGTTATGATATGCATTCTGTACCTCTGTGTTCTGTACACAATATGTGTTCTGTACACAAGAAATCATTGTTATGATATGTATTCTGTACCTCTGTACTATGCAAGTTCTTGTTTAAGTGTCATGTATAGTTGTATACCTATGCAACCTGTAACTAAGTTGAACATATCCGTATCTCATGCGCCCTGATGCCTCGGGGTATGGTGCGCATTATAAATAAATAAAGAAACAAACAAACAAACAACTGTGTAGTACAGGCTTGTACCAAAGGTGAATTTCTACTGTCACTTGTAGTCCTAATTGTGTGTGGTGTTCCCAAAGGGTACTGCATATAATTCTGCCTAACACTGGTGCACAGCAGTGAGGATCAAGTATCGTGATTACACTTAGAGTGCTGCTATTGCATTCAATCAACTAACCACAAGGCTAAACACCACTAAAAAGCAATATTAATCATGTCTGATATGGAAAGCTACAGTCAGGAGACCTTCCGTAGTTACACTGTGGATTATCTGAAAAATCTGTGTTGAGAAAGGAATCTCTCTGTTAAAGGCAAGAAGTCTGAATTGATTGAAAGTTTGTTAAAGAAACAAAGTCTGGAGGTTGGGTCTTAAATACCTAACCCCTCAGCAAATGTGGAAAAGGATGAGGATGATAATGTGTCTATTATTGATGAGTTAGATGAAACAGGTGTGTCCCACAATGTAGGCCTCACTGCTCCTTTACCTGTTCAGCAACCACAACCTTTGTCCACTGGGCCCCCTGCAGGTCCTACACTCAGTCCTGAATTCATTGCCCTAGAAAAGATGAGGCTTGAATTGGAATTTAAATGTTTAAATGCTCAAACTGAACAAAAGCATCAAGAACTTAAGCTCAAAGAAATGGAGATGAACCATGCCTTAGAAATGAAAAAGTTGTCTTTGGAAAATTCTTCCCTCCCAGAGTCTTCTAGGTCTTCCAGTCCTAAGCGACCCTGTATGCCTAAATACATTGAAGGTATGTATGAGGTTAAGCTTGATATTTTGGATTAGTTGGCAATGTTTGAATATAAACATGGGATTCAAGTCATTACAGGGAATCAGTTGCTTCCTTGGCTCTTCTCTAGGCAACCCCCCGTTGCATCTGATGTTGTGATGGAGTTGGGGGGAGGTGGATAGGATGGATTATGAGTGTGTGAAGCTAGCTTTAATTACCAGATTTGGGAAGACCCCTTCTCTTTACCTTACAAGGTTTAGGACCCTCAAAAAGCATGATGGTACCCCTTGGGCTACCTGGATATGTGAATGTTTAAAAAACTTAGATGGTTGGGTTAAGGGTTACAGAGTAAACACTTGTGAAGGTATGAGAAATCATGTTATATTGGAGTCAATGTATGATGCCTGCTCTCCTGAGCTCAGACAGCACTTGGTTGATTCTAAGGAGATAGATCCCAAGAAGTTAGCTAAGGCTGCTGACTTGTGGGTTGCCAACAGGGATACTCACAAGGATTCTGGGGCAACTCAGAAGAAGGATGAGGGAAAGCAGATAAAGAAATATAACAAGGAGAATTCAAATACCTCCAATCCAGAAGAGGACCCCAAACATAACCAGGGTAAGCCACATGAGAAACCAAACAGGGCTAGTGAAACCTCTGGTGTCCAACCAGAGGGAGGCCAGCAGAAGCCCCTATTCCAGAGAGCATTTGGTGAATGCTATGTTTGTGGTTCAAATGACCATGTCAAAGGAGATCCCAGATGCAAGGGTAAACCTGCAGAGATCAGCACTGCCTCCTTGGCCTTCTCCCCAGAGGAAGAAGTACACATGGCTAGTTCCCACTTTGAACAATTTGCTGAAGCACCCTTGGGTCTTCAGGCAACTGTATCCTTAGAGTCCATGGATCTGGGTAAGAAACAGAATATGGATGTCTACAACTCCATTGCAGAAAACTCTAGAGGGTATTGGATGGACAGTGTTCTTGTCAATGGCCAGGATACTCCTGCCAGGAGAGACACTGGGGCCAGCAGAACAGTATTGGATGAAAGCTTTTTCAAGCCTGGGGATGTGTGCTAAGGCACCCAAAGGTCCCACTAAATTCTCTGGAGGCCCTGTCCAGTTGGTGCCAATTCTACCAGCTCTCATTCAGTGTAATAATATGACAGTGGGTATTCCTGTCAGTATCCAGAATGAGGCGCCTGGGAGAGTCCTGCTGGGGAATGATCTAAAAGCTCTAGGAGAAGTATTCTGTACCACCAGGCCTCTCAGTGAGAGAAAACAGACCCAAACCAAATTGGCTAGAGAGGCAGCCTTAAGAGACCACTCTGAGCCTGTGGGAACCTCGACAGAGAACCCCACTACAAGCCCTGGTGTTAGTAAGTAGACCTCTAACCCAGACAAATCTGAGGGTAGTATAGTAGGGAAATGGGAGCCCCAACCAAGCTCCATCATTGCCCATCCAATTGTAAACTCTTTGACTCCCCCTACTTCTGAGGAAGAGGCGGATAGACACGTTGGACCCCTTTCTAGGCCTGTGAGAACTGGTAATTCTCAAAGCTGGTGAAAAACCAGGAAAAATAGGCCTAAGGCTAAACAGCTTAAGGCTGTTGGAGCTTCTACTGATGACTCCAAGGTAAATCCTAGTATTAGGAAGGAAACTTCTACAATAGGTAAGGTCAGATCTCAGAGGAAGTGGGATCATGTACCTTGCTTGACCACATCCCCTCCAACCAAGACACCTGAGACCACACCTGCTCTTAGGAGAGAGGTGGCGAGGAACCATGGAGGCCCCTCTAGATCTAAAGGATTCATTTCTAAGGACCCCTTTGAAAAGCCTATCATAGGTTCAGGAGTTGTTACAACTTCTGAGGGACTTGTAGACCAAAAACCCCTATACATTAAAAAGAGTGATGTACCTCAACAGGTTTGTAGGTCATATAGTCTGCAAATAAAAAATGTCATCACAAAAATGCTAATGGTCTCTCTAGGATGTTTTTAACAGACTAGTATGAAGAGATTCATCCAGCGTTGGATTAAATCCTCCTGCCCCTTAATCTGGGGGGTGGGAGGGGCGAGTGTTAGGGAGTATTCTCCAAAATGGCTAATTTTCCTTACCTACTGTGCCCCTCAGCCACTTTGCTGGATTTCTAGGATTTATATTTTTCACCTGGTAAGAGTGTGAGTATTTTTTCCCACTCTTACATGTGTTTTGCTGTGTGTGTTTAACATGTTTGTGTTCAAAGACTGTGGACTCTCACCTACTCCATAGGCATCATCTTTTTACTGTGTGTTACACAGCATCTTCAGTGCAGTAACACAGGGTTGTCTTTTTAGACTTCCCAACTCAGACTCCATTTCCTGGGACTGACTACTGTCTCCCAGAACATGTAAAGTTGCCATTGTCTTTATTAGTCTTTTTAAAACCACAGACCCAGTACAAACTATCTTACATAGGGTACTGGAAAGGATTAATAGTTATCCCTTTTTGTCTGTCTGTCATGGAAAATTGTTTTATTCCCTTTTCATTAAGACTTGGCTGGTGGCAGTGGTATCTACCCTATTTTTCCTACCGTGGTTTTTTTATATAGCCTTGGTATTGTTTTAAGCTATCTTAGTAGCCTCGAACTTAAACCCGCTGGACCATATATGTTCTTATTTTCTTCTGGCTGGGTTTATTCACCATTTCGTTTTGTAAAGGTCTTTCTCGTGTTTTACTCTGCGCGCCAAACCAGGCTTGGTCCCTTTGTTCGCGACCTTTGTCGGGCTCATGCACAGAAGCCTTGATTAGGCGCCTGAAAGTCTGGGTAGGCAGGATGTGAGGGAGGGGTTTTAGGACCCCTGCCATGGGTTCACTTGGTAACCCACATCGCACTACTGTTTGATTAGCTGGGTGACTGTAACGCCAGGACAGCCACCCTGCTGTGTGATTGACAGCAAGGCTGTGTGAATGGGGGAAAACTGCATAAAAATCAGGTCTCTGGGACTGAGAAGGCAGAGTAGCCACTGGATCGAGAGAACTGATGAGAAGCTGACAGAAGAGGACCTCTACCATGACTGAACCTCCCGGTGAAGCCCTCCTACTGGTCCGAATCTACAAACTTCGACGACAGGGAAGATCTGCAAGGAATCTTCTCCCCTTGAGCTGGTGCGAACCACCCATTCGCCAAACTACAAGCCAGGAGCGCACCTTTTATTTGTCGCTTTACTCCACGCTGGTTTCTTCCCTGGGCAGTGCAGGACCCTCTAGTCTTCCTCCCTCTTGTCAGTCTGACAGTCGCTTCAGGAACCGTGAGCCTGCAGGACCTGCCAGGAACGTCTGCTGCAGCGACAGCATTCTTCTACTCTAAAGGTACTGTGCTAACCCGGTTGTTCGTTTTGTCCAGCCGCTGTGAAAGTGTGTGAAATCTTTCGCCAATCCAAGGGCTTGTCCTTCTTTATTCTTTAAAGTAACTTTTCGTCTGACCAACTTTGTTCTGAACTTTTGGCAAAGACTTAACCCTGAACTACCCTGAACTTTGTGATCCTCTGCAAAGACTTTGGTCCTTTGACTTTGGGCCAGGCCCCTTGATTTGATTTCCTCGCTGTAGTTCCTTTTTCTAAATTGCCCTGCTTACTTACTTGTTGGTGCTGCTCAACTTCTGTCTAACTTTGTCTTTCTCTCCCTTTTAAATTAATGGAGTGCTATTTTGCCCACACTTCATTTTGAGCCTAACATGTCCGGAATCTATTGGGTGTGGTGTAGTGTATTAAGATTGTGATTTTTCAACAGCTTGATAATAGTGAAATGTTTTATAACTGATGTGTAAATAAATGTATATTCTTTTACTCAGAAACCTTGAGTCAGTGTTTGTTTGAATCATAGTAATTGCTGTGCTTTGTGTAACTATTGATACTGCTCACTTACTCTTGAAATAAGTCTGGCTGTTCAGCCATCGCTAACACTTTACTGTGTAGTACAGGCTTGTACAATAGGTGAATTTGTACTGTCACTTGTAGTCGTAATTGTGTGTGGTGATCACAAAGGGTACTGCATATAATTCTGCTTAACAGGTGCCAGCGCAAGCTCAGGTGCGGTTTGCATGATTTTACCTGGTCTTTCTTTCTCTTTTCCAGGTACCTGTGAGCCGGCGTGATGAATGAATCTGGTTGATGGTGATGAAAGCAGTGAGTAATGTGGGGCGGTGACAGGGCGCGATGAATGAGCTCAGCGGTTAACCTTGTCTTCCTTATCTTGCTTCTACAGGTTTCCAGCGATAGATTAAAGCTGGAGTCCTCGATGAAAGCTGGGGTCCTCGACGAACAACTGGGTCATTGCTGGGGGCACAGGTAACTCTGAGCAGCTGAGTATGCAAGGCCCAATGGTCTCCGGCTTTTCTTTGCAGGTTTGTAGAAGATTGCTGGCAGGAGTTCCTCAGAGAGCATTACCCTGCTAACTACAGAATAACGCGAAGCATGCCTTAGGGCTTGGGTGGGGCTTATATAGCCAACCATGCCCTGCCACTCCCATTGTGCAATGAATCCCAGAAGCTCTCTGCCACTCCCATGATTGCAGTCTAATGCACAAGCTAATGGCTTAGAGCCACGTCCTTTACTACAATTAGCACAGAAGTCAATCACTCAGTGGCAGACCAACTATACCTGTGTTTTCCTTGAGATTAGATCCATGAGTCTGGTGCCAGTTGCACCAGGACTGGGTCCAGGTGGCCCTCCTTTGATGCTTGATTGAGTCAGGGCTCTTAATGTGCCCCAATGTACCCACTTCTGTTGGGTTGGGGCTATCTGGTCTGCTCATCGTGACAATAGCCTCCTCCTTAATCTTCCTACCTCCACCCTTCAACCCCTCCAGCTAACCCAGAAAAGTGCAGCAAGACTTATCATCTGCCTAAAGCCAGGGACCGCATCTCTCCTGCCCTACAAAGCCTTCACTGGCTCCCGGTCTCAGCACAGATTACATTTGAATCCATCTGTATCATCCACAAGGCCATCTGGGACCGGGGACCACTCTATCTCCAACGCTTCCCGACTAAATACTCCTTTTCTAAATTCCTCCGTTCCTCTGGCACCAACTGCCTTTGCTAAACATCGAGCTGGTGGGTGATCACTTTCCTTGGCTGGCTCCCTCCTGTGGAACAACCTCCCTCTCCTTCTACGTCTTGAGTATGACCTCCTTAAGGTCCGGAAAAGCCTCAACGCCTTTCTCTTTACCTCTTCCTTCTCCTCCTTTCTGCCCTGCTAATCCTACAGCAGCATGACTGATGTGCCGGGCCCTTATGTTTCCTCAGGGCCTTGACCCCCCACATCCCTCATCCCAGCTGCTGTCTTTCTGCTGCACTTACTTGGGCTCACCCTACCCTTCTGTTTGCCCTGTGGGTGCTTTGAAACAGTTTTTCTAATTGAATACGGGCCTAACAAGTGACAAATAAAAAAATAAATACGTTGTTCGAGGGATAATGGATCATTGAATCCCCCACAGCTGATAGAGATGAATGGGAATAGATATCCAGAATTGGTTGTAAAGTGTTGTCTATTGTCTCTTCAAATATAGCAGGTTTAGTAAGTAAGTTTGAAGATTAGGATTGGAAGGATGTATTGAAAGTTTTGACATTATTTTTTACCAGGAGACATGGGCCATTGATCGAACTTCAATTTCTGGATTTCAAAATGTCATGGTACCAGCGGCAAAATACCATTTGGGACGTCTAAGTGGGGAATTATCTACATGGTGCTAGTTGAATATGAGGTTTTGGATTTCCACGTTACCCATTAATAACCCAAATATTCTTTGTCTAAGATTTTGTTTGGATGGGGATGAGCGGTTTATCTTCTGTAATGTTACCTAAGAACGTCTGATGTCTAATAAATCTCAAACCGTCAGATGATTTTTCTAATTTGATTCTCTCTTCAATCCTTATGTTCAACTTGGATATTGCTCAAACATTTTTGTGGTTGGAAATTGCAATGCCTAACCTCAACCATTGCCTCTGTTGGACAACATTTCTAAGGGAGAGGACATGACATGGAACATTCCAGAATGATTTGTCTCCACCCAAAAATTCTGTCATTGTGATGCAGTAAAATCGGCTTTTCAGATATTGGGTTGGGTCCCGAGGCAGTTGAAATGCATATCT
This sequence comes from Ambystoma mexicanum, assembly GCF_040938575.1. NCBI lineage: Eukaryota > Metazoa > Chordata > Amphibia > Caudata > Ambystomatidae > Ambystoma > Ambystoma mexicanum. The sequence continues at coordinate 416,098,424 of NC_090939.1, forward strand.
ATATATAGAGAGAGAGATATTCCTGCAAAAGCAATTTATAAAAAAGGTTCCGCTTACTCACATTTTGACAACATTCTTATTCACTTGGATTGCTATTAATTAGTTGGATTGAAGCAGTTAGTTATTGCTAATTGACACCGTCATTTTAAAAATATGTTTTTCAAAGAATTGGGAATCTATTATTCCCAGTAACAAATCGAATACCAGAGTCCTTATTTGCAGCAATAGACTGAGACTTAAATTGGTCATCATAGATTTAGAAAAAAAATACCAGTAATGAATTCAAAACTGTTACAGTTCTGGAAGGTTTTAAAAGTCAATTGACAATGAATGATGTCAATAATAATTCTACATATGATTATAGTATGGGGGCAATTGCACCTATTGATACCTATAATGCAAAGGCTGTACTAACTCCAAACACTTGGCATGGTAAATAATGTAAATTGTCAAAAATCAATCTGAAAGCAAAATTACTTGGTAACGCTGCTATTAACATGAGTGAAGACCCTAGATTAAGAAAGGAGTATAAATTACTGTTGGGAAAAAATACATCTAAAGGATTACAATCTTTGGCGATCCCAAAAGGGTGCAGAAGGTAATAAAGACCAGTGGTTTTTCTGGAACATTGTGTCAAACGGATCTGATAACATTGATAAGAATGTTTTTTCTATGGACATCTCAGCAGACGTTTGATGTAACTATTTTAAATGTTTAAATAAAATGTCTAATATAGTTAACGGAACTCTAATTGCAGATAATATGGCAGAGGCAGGGACCAAATATATGGGGGACCTTGTCTTTAAAACTAGCCTTTGCAAAATCAGAAATGAAAGTGGCGTTGTCCTCACAAAAAGCAGGTAAATCTCCTTGCTTCATAAAATACTGGAGGATTTTTTCCAGAATAAAGCGTCAGTATGTGTGGCGCTGCCCGATGATGGGGCGCGCACGCGACGGCGTGACGATGCACGCCGCCGTGTGCAGCATAAATAAACGGGGCGTTTCCCGGTCGCGTCAGAGCGACCGGGAAGCCCGAACCGAGAGGACATGTGTGTGTGAGTCCTTTGGGGTCCGGGGCTTACGGACAGCACCGGGAGGCACCAGTAACCCCCAACAGTGGTGACGAGTGGGGGAGACGATGCCTGGGCCCGGCGGTGAACATTTCTGCAATTTTTTCACTGAAACGAGGTTGGGTTAAGACTTCATTTCGAGCCGCAGGCAGTGCGTCACCCACGCGGCTGGCGGCTATTTTACCCATCAGGCCGTGGAACTTCACGGAGCTCCGGTTCGAGCTCTGAAGTTCATCCAGACCTAATTTTTGGAAATCCTGCCAGCAGGCAGCTATACCTGCATACATATGTGCCCAATTTGTGATTTTTTCATTTTCTTGGGTCTACTACGTCGAGTGCAAGCAAGGAGGACGGCTACAATGGCTGGGCCTGCATAGCCTATTATTCTTTCTGGTCTCAATTTTTGGAACAGTCAAAGGCTGGGGCCTTCTTCATCCTCTTCATCATCAGACTGGTGGCCCTACTGTTCTTCATCCTCTTCATCATCACAGAGGTGTGTTGCAGTGATCTTCTTCTGTTTGAATGCTGGTGGCCCTACTGTTTTTCATCCTCTTCATCATCACAGAGGTGTGTTACAGTGACTTTTCACCTGCCTGGAGGTGGCTCTGAGTTTGAGTTGCGGCCCCCATCTTCCACACTGGGGGTGCCTGTGCGCTCAAGCTCATGAGTGACACTGAGGATCAAGACGGTGCACAACCAGCAGTGGTGCAGCAGCCTCCACATGCTCAAATGGTGCTTCCAGGCCCATTGCCTCCAGTGCAGCAGCCTCCAGCTGTGCAAGCAGGTCCTCCAGGCCTGTTGCCTCCCGTGCAGCCGGCGGTAGTACCGGCTGTTCAGCCAATTCCTCCTGCTATGGCCCAGGCACGTGCACACGCGGCCCTGCAGCCCATCCTGGAGTTTGATGTCTCAGGCCCACCTTCCAGCTTGGGGCCCAGATGGAAGAGGTGGGGCGACCGCCTGGACATGTACTTTCGAGGCGCCAAGATTTTTGTATCACTTCTGCCAGGGGATGGATCCTACGGTCAGGTGAAGGCCGCCCTTCAAGCTCATTTTCTGCCTCTTGCCAACGCAGACTATGACCGTTTCGTGATGCTGTCCGCCAAACGGAAAGAGGACGAGACTTTGGACACTTTCTATGGGCGCCTGAGGCGCCTGTCGCTGGCCTCCACTTGGGGTGATGCAGAAGATATGATCAGGACTATGCTCATCCAGGCGTGTTCCTCAGGCAAGCTTAGGCACCAAGTATTAAGGGAGCCCGGAATCACACTCCCATGCATCCTTGAACTGGGGAGGTGCCATGAGGTGTCCGAGATGAGGGCAGCTAGAATGGAGGCCGGGTCGTGCTCCATCAAGACCGAGGAGGTATGTGCGATGTGGCGCGGTGGTAGGGGCACCAGGAGACCTGGTGGCGGTCCCCGGGACAGAGCCGGGAGGGCAGGAGAGTCTTGCCAAAAGTGTGGATATGACCTGCCCCACCCAACGGAATGCCCTGCGGCCGGAAAGACTTGTGGATGGTATGGGCTGCCAGACCACTTCTCGAGAGTGTGCAAGGTGGCGATGCCTGTGTTGGTGGCACGAGGCCCAGCCTGCTTTCATTCGCCAGGGTCGACCGCCCAACGTCGATCAAGTGGACCAGGGCAAAGAGGATGCCCAGGCAGAAAAAGCTGACGAAGCAGCATAAATAAACAGGGTGTTTCCCGGCCGCAACAGAGCGACCGGGAAGCCTGAACCGAGAGGACGTGTGTGTGTGAGTCCTTTAGGGTCCGGGGCTTACGGACAGCGCCGGGGGGCGCCAATAACCCCCAACAGTTACGACCCGTTTTAGGGCACTTTTTTTAAGGACATTGATACAAAATTGACACTATGCCCAAAACTTAGTTTTTGGCTGAGATAGTGACAATTTTCAAATCAACCATAGAACTATTGGCCTATCTCCATAATTGAGAGTATGGACAAAATATACTGTAAGACTTTGCTAACTGGTTTAGATGACTGGGCAAAGGATAATGATCGTCTAACAAACTTACGAGGTGATTTCAGCGAGAGAAAAAAAAAACACCATTGAGCACCATTTCTTTTTTTCTGCCATGTGGCATAAGTAATCTGCCCAAAAGACTACTTTTCTAAATATTTAGTTTTAATTGATTTTAAAACAGCGTTTGACAGCCTTGACAGGGATAAGCAGTCACAAGCACTTTATATAACTCGGGCCATGGTTAGATTTAGACAGGAGGTGAATGTACTGACAACTTTGATTTGGCTATTGGATGCATTGCATCACCTTTAATGTTTTCCCTGTATATTATTTATTCTGCAGAGATGATTCAAAGCTTTGACTACTGTGATGCACCGAAGGTGGGTGGTAATACAACTGGTATACTTTTGTATGCCAGTGATGTGGTGCTGCTCTTGGAGACCTTGTCGGCATAGAAGGTGAACAACCATGCTTGCAAGAATGGGCAATGCCAGCTAAGGTGCCCAAGACAACGATAATGGCTTGTCACAAGAAGCTCAAAAGAAAGATCAGTTTTAACTATAAGGATGCAGGTTCATAACTTTGATTACCTGAGAGTCAGGGTGACATTCAATGGCCCCTGAAGTGACTGAGTTGAATGACATTTGTGTGTGCTAAGAAACTGTGCTTGTGCCACTCTAGGTTTTTCATGGACATTTGGCAGGAAAGATAGACTGGAGACAGGTGTTTCTTAACAAGTCTATTTTGCCTCCCAAATTGTGCACCTTTCATCCCAGTGTATTTCGGAGTCGGGTTATTAACCATACAATATGAGGTCTGGTGGAGAGTTATGTTGTTCTAGCTTCACCTCTATGCACGATATGAATGAAAGCTCCATAGAAGTTTAAGGAGGGTGCTTAGCAAACAAGGTGAAGGTTGTCATTGGAACTGGCTTGTGTTTGTCAAAACAATGTTAAAGCATTTAGGTGTGAATATATGTGGAATGAATCTAGTGAGTGTTCTATTCAGAAACAACGTATAGTCAAAGACGTCTTTGTGGGATGGTGTTAATCACACCTTTACTCTGGCTCAGCCTTGGTGCCAATGCCTATGGAGTAATGATAATTATGATAATGAATTGTGTACTTAGCACTTTTGGCAAAGTGCTGTACATATTCACTTACAATTATCACCAAACGGAAGTTGGTACTTATATTTCACCTCCGAAGGGTGAAAGTCTCAGTTGGCCTTACCAGCATTCGAACCTCCGATCATGGACATATTTCTGTCCATGATTTGCTGCTGTGATCACGGACAGATTGCAGCAGCAAACGCTCAACCATTTGAACTATCTTATTGACATTTATGTTTTAAAATACACATGGTGATACAAACTTTATTTGAGCTAGATAATGTACCCAAGAAAGCGTGCTCTATAAATCAAATTTCTTCTAGACCGCTTACTTTTAGCCAATGCTGTGGCCAAATGGAGCAAGACTGTCTGATCTTTATATTTTTTATGAATCCATTATTGAATCTTTTTGCTTCATTGCCCACTGTACAAAACACGCAGGGGTAAATACTTGATACCCCATATTGTTTTCCTTTACCCTTACTAGTGCTCAGAGCGCCATAATATTCCCAAACAGGATGGGGTAGACATTTCTAAAAAAAATAGATGATGCCTGGTGTAAGCAGGAGATTTTTATTTTACATTTTACCATAAATTGTTTTGTCTTACATGTTTTAAATAAATGTATGCTGTTTTTATCAGATTTCCGTTGTTGGACTATTGTTATATATGGCGTGTGTGTTTTTGTTGATATTAATTGTTTATCTGAATAAAGCCATTTACTAACTAATCAGCTATTCTACTCTCCTTGGAATACTGATTAATGTCTGCTCTGTCATGCACTCTCCTTTAGTCCACTCACTGAACAATTAAATAAATACTTGATACGTTGTACCCAGGTAAGATAAATTCTTAGTTTTTTTTTATATGATAGCATATATTTAGGTGTAGTATGGTACAATGTAAAACATCACAGAATTCAGAGGAAAACACAAGAACATAGACAATGGGCCTCATTACGAGGCTGGAGGCAGCCATGGAGCTATTAGCTCCATGGCTGCCTCCAAAACCCTACCAAACCCTACCAAAACCCTACCGACTCCGCCCTGGTGAATGGAGCAATTACTGGTCCATTCCAAGGTTGGCGGGACCGGTAATTCCCCATTCACCAGGGCCCTTCCCCATTCCCATTTGAGCCCCCATAGGGCTCAATGGGAATGGGGCAAGTGCTAATAACGGTACCGCAAATTGCTCCAGAGTCCCTTTGCGGATCCTGTCCTTAACGCCTGGAAAAAACAGGCGTTAAGGGAGGACCCGCAAAGGGAACTCGTAATAGGGTGGTAAGGGATTACCGGCACCGGTGCCCTTACTGGTACCGGTAATCCCTTACCGCCTACCTCGTAATGAGGCCCAATAGGTCAACACAATTGCTGTGCATTGAATGAAGCATAAATCATCTACTGTCGATATATGGCGAACGGTGTCAAAAAAACACAAGTGAACATTTAAAACAAAGATACAAACACAGTTTTTTTAATAGTGTACAGTGTTACCAGTTTATTAACACTATTAAAAAAAAACCTGCATGAGTGAATTACGGACCTATTCATTTGTATCCTTGTTTCATAAGAAGCCCTCCTGGGCAGACTAGGGTCTTCTCCAGGAGTCGAAATTTCTAAATGTAATGCCTGCTCTACCATTAAACATTGAGAAATTATCTATGATTTAATTACTGTCTACTCTCTGATCGTTCTCTTTTTGACAGACATAGGTATTTTAGACAACAGGGGACCAGCAATATAAACCCATATAGCAATAACTGAAATTTGAGGATAATATTATTCAAAGTGGTCAGTGATGAAGGTACACTTGTTGCAGAGGGATTGTGCATTCCATAGACCATGTAAAATAGTAATAGAAGAGGGCGGGGTGGGGAAGGTGTTGTTTGGTAGGCGATGGTGAGTGAAGAGGTGGCAGATTCTGGGAGAATGAATAAGCAGTTTGAGGGGGGAAGGTACAAGTGTAGAGGAGGGAGATTAGGGGGTGTCATGTCTTGGACACAGACGGACCAGAAGGGATCACCCATGCACACCCTACATACACCACTCACAGAATAGGGCCAAACTACTCTTATCCAACACACAGCACCCACAGCATAAGGTCCAAAACACTATGGCCCTGTGCCAACCTAGTGCTGAAATGAGAAACAACCTTTGGCTACAACAGCACAACAGCCCAGAACACACTAGTCTGTGTTTGGTTTTAGCTATAAATCCACAAGATTTGGGCAATCTCATGGGATCTGGTAATCCCAGTTGCCATCAAGCCTTGTCCTGAAGCAAGCAAATGCCCTTTGCTTATTCCCATAATGCTGCACTGTGCTGGAACAGCAGAGCCAAACACCCATACTACTTATCTGGAATTCTCACTCTCCCCTGCCGGGCACCAAATGCAGCGTGTGCTCACATCAGTGGACTCTGCTTACTACTATGCTTACCTGGAACTCTTCATTCCTGGGCTTGCCCACATCAGTGGATTGTACTTACCTGGAGTCTTTGTTCTCTGCTGCTGCACTAGCATGGCTTGCTCACATCAGTCAACTATACTTACTTGGAATCTTAGTTCTCATTGCTGTTGCACCTACATTGCTTGTACACCAGAGCACATATCTAAGTTCCAGCCTGAGCCGCCCCTGGCTGTATCCATTCAGCATTCACACAAGGATACAGTTTACCTCTGGAAAGAAAACACTACTGACAATCAATGAACAGACCAGTTTCAGTGTATTAGCAAGACAAGCTAAGGAACTACAAGCGAAATGGGTATATTTCTTCAACCAACCAAGAGACTTGTGAACACCACAGCGCAAACACTAGCACAAGACAATGACAGAAGGACTGCATTATTGGAATAGAAATGTAAATAATCCCAGCAGCTTCAAGACATTGTCCACACCACTCTCTGGTAAACTTATAAACAGGGATACTAGCGAGTGGGGAGGCATACTTGGATAAAACCACAGTTGAGCTTGTATTAATTCCACCCCATTGCTCTATCATGTTGTGTAGTTGGCACAGGCACAGTCCACACTCACACACATAAGAGAGAGAAAGTATGCCATAGCTGTCCACACTTAACAAAGGAGGGGACACGGATGAGAAACAACTCCTCTCCACTGACGCTGTTGCTTTTTTCAGTTGTCTCAATAAGCACCGTGGGGATCCATGGGGGGGTGAGGGCATCAGCAGTGACACCACAAGACCAGCAGTTCAGGGAAGCATTACAGAATGCTGAATTCAAGAAATCATCTTGCCTGGGCTCCATGGAGTCCTCAGATGTGGATGCTTTTGATGAATCTTTGGGGACCTCAGAGCTGAGGTACAGGCAGCATGATCAGAAACCAATGTCTTATGTAGGTAATTGGTAGTCAGTGGGGAAACGACCATTGACTTAGCTACTAGTTACAAACAGTTGTCAGGCTGCTCAGACCCACTTACCAAGGGAGTCCAGAACAACAGCTTCAGGGGAAGTCCCATCACAGGTTGTCGGCTGAACAGGAGCTATAATCACCACTAGTCCTTTCTCGTTTGCCTTCCTGAGTTGTAATCAGGGGCCCATTAAAGTGTGCTGTCTTCATGAATCAGTGCAAGTTGCATTTCTTATGTAGACAAGGGAACATTACAAATTACATCACCAAGATGGCCTTCTTTTTGTATTATTTGGGAGGACACACTGTTGCCTGTTCTATACCTTTATTCAATGAAATTATCTGATTCAACAAGATTTCCAGGGGTTCCAAAGGAAGCTGGAAATACTCTTTGCCTGTAAAACACATGCTCCGACTTTAACCCATAATAACATGCTCAGACCTTGGACAACACATTACTATCACTCAGACAGAAGTCCGACGTTCTTCTAGCTTATATTGGTGCTTCAAACTGCTTGAAAGCAGAAATGAACTGTCCAGAGGAAAAATGCATGTCATTATTTCCTTGTGGTTTGGAAGGTGAACTACTGGGTGTGTTTGCTCATGTAGTGACCCCTCAGAGAATTGCCCTGAAGTTATAATCCTCATGGTACAACTTGGTCATCTGCTTTCAATGAGGAAGCTGACCCTAGACCCGGCGAGGCATGCCCTTTGTATCTCCATCCTAAGTAGGCACCTGCACCAGGAAGTACTGAGCCCCGTTGAAACCAATGCAACTGGACAGGGTCTGAGTCCCACTCTCTACGGAAGATTGGGGAACCCTGAAGACAGCAACAATTGGGTCTTTATTGTGGCAATGCAATGCACTATCTATGGGATTGTCCAGCCAAACCCAGCAACTCTAGGTTGGCTTGGTTGAAAGCAAAATTTGGGAAAACCTGTCGATAAAGCATGAAGGCCAACAGCTGGATGAAGAGGCTGGTTTGTCAAGTCTACACACAATAAACACCTCAGATTTCAACAAGCCTGTTACTATATTTAGTTCTACAGACACTGAAAATGATCAGATTGGAAGCTTGTATTGATTCTGTAGCCATAGGTAATTACATGGACATCTCATTAGCAAATTAAATCTGAGTAACTATTTGTCCGAAAGTCCAACCCAGCCCATATAATGGCAGAGCAGTGTACGCTTCACATTTCATCTCTGGGTTAGTCGCGTTATGTACAAAAGGCTCATCCTACTGGCTGAAGGTCATAACTATGAGAGCTTCCAAGTTGACTGAATCAATGTCCCTCAGTTCCAGCTCGTCTAGGGGATGCCTTAGTTGGAAAAACATGTTCCCAGAATCACTGGAGAGAAAATCTCCTGTGCTTGTAGTCACCATATTGAATAGATATATACTACACAACTCACCAAAAGACTCAAAGAAAACTCTTTACCTGCTATTGAAAAAACAACAACAGACACCATCAAAGGAGTATCTCAATCAATATCTTTCAAATGGATTCATTCAACAATCAAAATCCCACATGAACTCTCCTCTGTTCTTCATCACCAGGAGGGGGAACAAAGGACAAGCATTGACTACCAAGACTTGAACGGATCACTATCAAAACACAGTATGTGTTTCTGCTTATTCCCGTACTTTTAGATCGAATGAAGTCATCAAGTTTGACATATGGGAGGCATACCATCTGGTTCATGTTAAGGAAGGAGATAAAGGGAAGGCAACATTCTGCACCAACTATGGTCTGTTTAAATACCAGGTTAAGCTTTTGGACTTATGCAACACACCAGCTGCAGGAATATATTGGATGTTTGTGCCATTGTGTATATTGATGATACATTGGTTTATACAAAATCCAACAAAGGACACATTAAACATGTAGATGCAGACCATGGAGCATCGTCTTTTTACAAACCTGGAAAAATATTCCTTCCACACTCGACAGAGTGAATATTTTAAGGTTTACCTTAAAACCACAAGGCATAACCATGCACAATTGAAAGTGGTAGACAATTTTGCAATAGCCTCCCCTAACTACTGTTAAAGGTGCAGGAAGTTAAAACACAGAAGAAAGGCCTTCTCTGTACACATTACAAGACTCTAGAACCTCCTCACCATCGACATCCAACTTGCCCTTTCATCACTACATTACAGGAAGGAGTTCAAGATGCTTGTCTTCAAGCATGTCTCCTTCTTAACCCCTAGATCTATACCCTATACTCGCCTGACCTTATCTAAGACTGGGGGATCTGATCCCCACTGTTTCCTTCCCTGATTACTTGTAGAGCCAGTTCTGCTCCCTAACCTTGTCCTTTCACCTATGATTTTAAAAAACCCTGTTTCTTCCCAAAGCTAGGTCCACACTCAATAAATGCCCTAATAATAGTATTACAAACATTCTAATAATAATAATAATAATAATAATAATAATAATAATAATAATAATAATAATAATACAATGCTTCATAGAATTTGCACATCTTTACAATTGGTTTAACCGTGTTTATTCTGGGAGTCTGAATTAAGGAAGCAGAACAAGCATTCCAAACCTTGAAGACCTGCCTTACCTCAGCTCCCATCTCATTACATCTGAACCCATCAGCTACCCTTTAGTGTAGAGATAGATCATCATTAGTTGATATGGAAGCGGTTTTACCACAACAACACTCAGACACTGGAATTCTCAATCCAGTAGAATTCCAGTAAAGAAAATTCTCACCACTGGAATTGAACCATTTCATCACAGATATATAACTGTTAGCCACCAGGGCCACATGGAGAGCCCATCCTCTGGGAGTCAAAACATAAGATTGCTATCTTTATAGACTACTCCAATCATCAATATTTAAGTCAGCACAGGCCCATTGCTGACAAAGAACTTCACCCCTCTCAAGAAGCTGCATTTTGAGCTGTCTCACTAAGCACAGTGCAGATATTGGGGGAGTGCTGGGGACATCCATAGTGACCCAGAAATACCAAGCATTTCAGGTCAGTGTTACAAGGGGGAGAGTGAAATAGACATTGGACTAAAGTTGGGGATAAAGGCTTCCAGAAAAGGGAGGGAGAAGAGTGAGTCCAAGGAGACAAGAAACACAGTAAAACAAAGTCAAGGTGCAAGTAGGAAATGGAGGGTAGAAGAAATAGGCAAATTAAGACAGTGAATGAAGTGTGAAAACAAAGAAGGAGAGGGTAGGTGGGGAGTGGAAAGGGAAAAGGGAAAGGTTGTCTGTGAAGTGGAATGTGTAATTTCTTATTTAGACTGGAATAGGGCTACAGATAGGCAAAATATAGTCAACACTTCCTAAACAGGCACGTCTGTTGTATGGTGCATGGACTAGAGCTTTACAATTCAAAGGCATTTATTTTAAATAAAGATAAAATACCTACCTGTCCCTATTGCTATAAATTAATTTCCTTGCCTAAACACTAAACTAAGTGTGCTCATCAGTTGCTGAGTCCGAAACCTAACCACTAAATGGCCCTACCAATTTTTGAAAAAATGTAACAAAAAATAGTAGCAGACCAGTCTCCTTTACACTCCAGCTTCTTCTGGCCAAATAGCAGACCAGTAGCCTTTACACTCCGGCTTCTTCTAGCCAAAGCTACTTTGTTTACTCCCAAATAATGTTCATCAGTCTGACATGGATTTTCAGTAGGTTATCAAAAGCCTGGTTGTCAGTCCTCTGTTCAGGTTCCTTATAAGGAGAAATGATTGTCTGTGGCCATCCCACCAACGGGTACATTGGGCCTCATTACTAGTCTGCTGGTAACAAATCCGACTTTCCGAAATGCCGGTGCCACCGTGTCCGGTAACTCATGGTGCCGGAATCTATGGCTGATTACGTGTTGACGTGCAAGCACATTCCGGCATGCCGGAAACGGCGTTATCAGTATGCCGGAAAACACCATGAAAACCACCCAAAAATGACAACACGGTCGTACTCGGTGCCAGTGACTCAGAATCTCACAACATAGTCCTGGATCCACCAGCATCGTAACAGCAGTACTGCAAATACTGTGACGGAAACACAGTGATCACCGGAACAGGAAATCAGCTGGCAGCCATTACAACAACCCAGTCTATTGCAAACCTGAAAGCACAGGCAATAGCCACCACATCTGACCACAGACACTCCACCTTTACCATGTCATCAAGGGTCCGTGAGACCCGGAGCTGCAAGCCACGTTTTCGTAATGCAGAGCTTAACATGTTATCTGACACTATAGTCCTGCATGCTGCAGAGCTCTACGCAAACGTCCAGCACAGACAGGCCCAGCTGCGCAAGAAGAGCAACTGAGAGGAGATTGCCCAGAAAGTCTCTGCAGTCTGAACAAGCCCCCGCACAGTGTGAGACTGCCACAAGAGGTGGGACAACCTGCGCTTGACGGTGCGCAACCGCCTCTTGGCCCAGTGCAGAGAGAGCATGGCCACAGATAACAGGAGCGCATTCCTCAATACGCCTGCTGTCATGGGAGGAGACGTGCAGCAGTGTGCTGCACCTCAAGGCCATTGAAGGGGTCGTTGCTGCAGAGGCTGTAGCCAGGACACATGTAGAGGCTGTTGAGTACACGTAATCCCAATGTAATTTTCAGCTCCCTGTCCACCCTGCAACAGTGTAATGTCTCCAATAGCTGAGACAATTACTATGTTCCTTCAGGCCTGCCTAAACCGACGGCCTACAGAACTCCCCATGCACCTTCCACCAGTACAGAGCCTGCTAGTTCCGTGCAGAGCAGCCCAGGTGGCGTTCTGTGCAGTCCAGCTCGGCACACAGCCACATGCATGACCTGAAAAGGGGACATAAATAGGGCCAGGACACACATGTGCCATGTCTGTGCTTTCTGTGACTTGTACAAATCATCCTTGCAGAACATGACAGGAGTTGTGTAGAGGCAGTTGGGGAGTGGGAGTGGGGAGGGATAGTTGGAAAGGGGTAGTGGCGAGGGATAGTTGAGGAGGGTGAGTGGGGTGGGATAGTTGGGGAGGGGGAGTGAGGTGGGAAAGCTGGGGACGGGGCGTGGTGAGGGAATAGTTTTGGCAGAGATTGGTATTCCACATTTGTAAATAATTTCAATACACACAATGTCATTGTTTTAGCATTGGAATCATGACTGGACATTTTTTTATTTTATTTATTTACTCTGCAGTGCCCTGTTCCTTAGCTGGCCTGTGTCACATGTTTGTGTGAAGTGCTCAAAAGTAGTGGTAAATCAGGTCATCGAGTGCAACACGGCCATCCATGGCATCCCTGTGATGTGCCAATGGCGGATCATCATCACTGTCATCCTCCTCCGCCTCTGGTGGGTGCATGTCCATGTCAGGGAGCAGTGGGATGTTGCACCTGATACACATGTTGTGCAACATGGCAAAGGCCAGGACTATTTTGCCCACCTTCCCCAGCTGTACATAATTGTGCCCCCCCCCCCAATCTGCTCAGGCAGCGGAACCTTGCTTTTAACAGGCCACATGTCTGCTCTGTTGTACAACGAGAACGCATGTGAGCACGATTGCATCCCTGCTCATGCCGGTTCTGTGGTGGCCTCACAGGGATCATCAGCCATGGCATCAGAGGAGATCCAGCATCACCTGCACAGGAGTGACAGAAAGGGTAGAATGTCATTCTTGTGGCCGATTCATGTTGATACACCATGTATAGTGTTCACTAAGCAATGCAAATTTACACATGCTAATTGCTGATGACGTAGCATATGTCATAGTTGTGCATGTTAACATGTTCATTGTCAGTGTGAATGGATGTCATTTTTACGTAGCATTAGGGTCATATTAGGGATTAATGTCTGCAGTCATCAATGTCAAGGTAATGGCATGTTCTACATGCAATTGTGGTGTGTACTGGTATAAGCGTTCCGGTACAATCACCAGGTGGCAATGTTTCTCAACTTGCAAAATAGTATTTGGACTGACACAGCTGGTGTGCCTGACACAGCAGTCCCTGCCGGTGGCCGCAGACCTGGTAGGCAAGTCTGACACATGCAAGGACGTATATCTGAATTACAATGTGAGTTAATGTATTTTTGGGATTCCGTACATGCCTGAAGTCATGCTTGCATTCCAAAGTACATGATGTGATGCATGGGAGTGGGTGTACATTATCAAAGATTATGGTAAAATGATGGATATCCATATATTCACAGAGAAATACCATACAAGGAATTGAATGGATGTGGAAGGCGATGACCGAAGTATAATTGCCAACAAGCCAATACACCTTGGCAATATGAATGCTGGGTGTGTGGTTTTTTGTCGCTTTTCCATGGCTCATACACACCAACCTTGACCTCTGACCCTTTCACTTCAACACACACAAATGAGAGTGGTGTGTGTTCTGATTGTGTTCCAATTCTGCAGTCCTATGATGAGCATATCACACATTCATAAACATGCCTGGCTGCATCTATTAGAATTAGCTAACATGCATTTGTCTATGTTCACTTGAAACAGGCAGGGGAGCTGACTACCTAGTGGGCAGAATGCTAGTGGTACGTAGGTGGTGTGTTGTGATGCCGAAGAATGATTAGTCCATGCAGCAGGTGGTGTGGGTTGTGCTGAGTGTGTTTGTGCAGGGTTTAGGGACATTGCTGTGATGCATTCTGGTGCATGTAGTGTTTTGATGTTGCAGTACATATTTGATGTTGTTATGGATGCGCGTATCCCATTTGGACAATTGACACATGCCATTCAAGGCCTAGAACTCCAGCATGATATTTCTGTGTTGGACAGGCACTACCTTGAGCAAGGGGCGATGACTGTACGTATCTGTATGAGGCAGACCATGTCATCATGTATCATGTCCACTATGGATGTGATGGTCTTCCTGTCTAGCAGGTATAGGGTGTGAATCTGGGTTGGGCTCAGGTTGCAGGGGTGGCCCTTATGCATGGTATAGGTGGCTGCCTATGGCCTGCAACCTGCTGGACGTTGTTTTGCAGGGCAATTATGCTCCCCCTTCTCCTCCTGTGCCTCCACCACCTCCTCTGCCTCCTGCCTCTTCAAGTAGTAGGCCTGCATGCAGGACTTCCAGCTCCAGTACTGCTACTGCTAGCATGGTAGTGTTGGAAGGGATGTGGGGAGTGGGGTGTGGGTGTGGCCCTTTTGTGTTTTTGCAGTGCTCATTGGGGCTACCTAGGCAGATTTTGGCCACTTGTGGCCTGTTACTGCACACCTCACTCTAGTTAATGCCTGGTCTGCGATGCTGTTGTTTCCGGTTCAGAAATCATGGTGCTACTGGCAGGTCCATGCCTGTGCTTCTGTGTACATGGCACTCGGAATGTGTACGTGCTAACCCCATGCCAGTGTCTCGGGCACAGCAGATGCACTTTGCCATAGATTCTGGTCACATTGTTTACGGTTATTGTAGGTCGCTTGCAGTGACTTTGTTAGCAGCATCGCAACTCAGAGTATGCCGGACCAGAAAAGGGTGCCGGTATGGAGCGATCGGCACCGCTATTTCCTGACCGGCATACTTGTAATGAGGCCCATTGTCTTTCAAATTGTTCCTGATTTAGGCTTGAATAATTGAACCCTCAAAGATCCTTGTATTCTAAGTGTTAAAAAATGCAACTTATTTTTCTAGTGCTCCCCAAAGCCTTCTGGCCCCCTGGTTTGATCAACTCAGCAGGGCTTCTCTTGGGCATCTGCCTGTCTCCGGCAATCAGGTTTCTCAGGCTCTCGTAACCGTTATGGCTTCTCCAGCTCAATTTAGGATTGAGTACTTGAAACCTTTGTTACTTATTATTCTACGGCTCCCCAAATCCTCCTGGTCCTCTTATTCGCTCAACTCACCAATGTATTTCTTGGGCATCTGCTCGTCTTCAGCAATCTGGTTTCTCAGGATCCAGTAACCTTCATGGCTACTCCCAATCAATTTAGTATTGAGTACTTGAACCCTCCAGTTTCCCTGTTTTCCAAGTGCTGAAAAATTGTACCTATTATTCTAGGGCTCCCCAAAACCTCTTGGCCCTCTGATTTATAGTTAAAGCACTTTTGCTTTTGGATTTGCTTAATTCATGGATCTAACCATCTGTCCCTCCCGCCGCCTTTGCCTTCTCTGGAGCCAGGGGAGTACCCAACATTGCAAGAGTGCAGGGATGAGCCACCAATAAAGTCCTGCAACTTTTCCACCCAAATTCAGTTCAAGTAATTCCATATGGTCTCATTCGTGCCCCCAAACCACCCATTCCTGCCCCAATCTACTTTTTTGGTAACATTAGTTGCAGATGGAATTTTAACACATAACAAAAAAAAAACCTGCAGGATCCTTACAAGTGCAGGAATCACATCTATTACTCTTTCCAGAAGCTCTGGGGCAAAATACATGCACACCTACCAATTTACATATGGATTGCACCAGCAGAAGGACCTTCACAGAAAATGACATTGCAAGTGGTATTATCAGTCTTTCATACTTGGCAGCACCATGGAAAGGAATTTAAAATAAGTTGCCATAAGTAAGCCAAGTGGCAAATAATGTTATTGTTCAAAGTGCTTAAATTGCAATATTATTATGTTACAGGGCCTGCGGTAGCAGACCTGCATTTATGGTTAAGTTGCTCAACTCATAGAAAGAGCACTTTTGGGAGGCTTATAATTTGCCTCCCCTGGACAAATCCTCACCAAACTCTGCAAAAAATGTATATGGCCCCTTGGAATTAATCTATAAAGTGTGGTCCGGTTTCGTTAAGGGGGGCACAGTTATAGGGCGGTTGCAAAATATGTGGAAATGGAAAGAAATGTTCTCACGCATATAGCCAAAACCGATGGACGGATTTTCACAAAATGTGAGTGGTGGCTTTGTCCCAAAAGCGTGACTTTGTAGGGGGGTCCCACAATGTGTGGAAATTCTCAAAGACAAAATGGAAACAAAATTTTGCTCACAAATATAGCCCAAACCGCTGGACGGATTTTCACCAAATTTGAGTAGTGGCTTTGTCCAGAAAGCTTGCATTTTTTTAAAATTATTTGCATTTTTAAAGCGCTCACACAGCCTAGGGGCATTGAGGCGCTGTTACAGGAGTTGTTATCTTAGTTGTGTAGTTGTTTGTCTTAGTTGCATATTTATAACGTGCATAAACACCCAGATGTTTCTAAGCGCGGATCCGGGGATCGAACCTGTTTTGCTATGTGTCATCTTGCTTCCAAGGTGAGCACGTTGCTGCTGAGCTATCCTCCCGGGACACATCTGCAAATATGGTGTAAATCTGTCCAATAGTTTTTTTTTAAAATGGGCAGATAGTAGGTAAAAGAAATCGTGTGATATCTGGGCCCAATCCGTGGAATCATTTCCATATTTGATCTGCGGACACTACCATGGACCAATCAGGTTCCAGCGAGAAGTCTGCAGGCATCGTATGTGCCCGCTGATTGGATGGTAAAAAGGTTGAGGCGCTTCATCTTTTTCAGAACGGTCACCATATTGAAAACTCTGGATGCCGACTGCTGTCTGCCGATAGTGTGATTGGCAAAAAATCTGGAAAACACATTTGGGGTTATTTGAATAAAGATGTTATGGGGTTGATTTTCTAGGTGAAAAAAGTGGGTGCAGGTGTCACCCAGTCCGCAGACACCAGGGTAGTCCGTGGACAATATTGTGAACAAACAGTTTGGAAAACACATTTGGGGTTATTTGTTGGCTGAAAGAGGGCGTGGAAAGGGTAGGGGTGTGGAATGAAGATGATATGGAGTTGTTTTTAAAGGTAAAAAAGGGTTTGCAGATACTACCGAGTCTGCGGTCCATTTTGGTGTCTGCAGACATTATTTCAATTGCAGGGGGTTCAGGGCAAGTTTTGTTATTTGAAGGTATATTGTACGTACTTGTTATATGGTTTAATTATATTGTGATGGTTGTGGCCAGTGGCCAGATTCTTTGGGGCATCGCCAAGTGCCGTACCCACAAGAATCTGGTCATTAGCCACACACACCATAGTCATAGTTGTATAGTAATTATAGCTAACGTAGGTGGAGTATACAGTATTAGTAAAATGCTGCATTCATATGATGAACTGTATATGGTATTCATGATTGCAGTACAATTGAGGAAAGTGCTTATGGAATATGTATTTTTTAATACTTGGTATGTATAATTAGTTGTATACAGTAATAAAGATGGTATCTCTGCTTCTTTTTCTGTGAAAAAAACCCAGTATAATTTGTTAACCAGGATAGTTGAAAAGCTTAATTGTATAATATTTTAAATATACATTACATTTTTTGGACCCTCATAAACGGTACATTCCATGTACTACGGTAAAACATTATTGTATTATACACTGTTGTAGTACTGAGATTGAATAATCATTGGGTCATTGTTAAATACCTTCCTTCTCGATCACTTCGCTCAGCTACCTCCAACTCTCTAAGGGTTAGACGCTTCTCCAGGCAGAGAGTGGGGGGGGTAGATCGCTCTCCTCTGCAGGTGCCTCCCTCTGGAATAGTATCCATGCCCCTCTTAAACTTGAGCCGGACCACCTGAAGTTCCGCAAGCAGCCCCAAACATTCCTCTTCTCCTCTGCTTTCTCTCTGTATCTCCCCAGCTGACCTACCTGATGTACTTGTCAGCCACACCAACTGGTTGCTTGACTACCCTCAGAGTCTCACTGGGCACCAGGCTCTCTCTTGATCAGTGACCTCTACACTGCCTCTGGGCCCTCCACGCACTTAGGGGCTATAACTGTTACTTCTACAGTCACTTGCCTCATAACACTTACCCAGCACCGCGCTGCCCTATGCTGCACTTAATCAAAGCTTTGCTGACCTGTTCCCCGCGTCCCTCTCTATGGTACTTCTCACCCCAATCCCCTTGCACTTTGCGTTCTCGCACTTAGACGATCTGAATGACACAAGGTCTAGTAAGATTGTTTGTCTTGTCCTGCCTCTGTCTTCCATCCCTTGTCTTTTTTCATGCCTAGAAACACTTTTGTACAGGCGCGTCATAAATGACTTATCACATAATATCATAGAACATATCATTGGGAGAAAAAAAATCCATAGAGGATTAAAAAAAAACTATTATAATGATGTGAGTGTAAGTGTTTTTTGAAATCTGTTGTGATTAAGGGATTGTTGAAAGTAGTTAGATACCTGTTGGTGTATTTTAACTGCATTCGAATTTAGAAGAAGTTTAGCAGTAACAAGAATTGTGATGGCATATCTGAAGTGTATTCTAATGAAGGGTATTTTTGAAGTAATTAGATAGCTGCTGGTGTATTCTAACTGTTAATTGTACTACAGTTTAGTGAGTAAATTTGGGTTGAAGGAATATTAAGTAGGCATTTGTTAGATTTGCTGGTAACCTAGGTTTTGGAGTAACAGAGGTGATATTATAATTAAACCAACCACTTATTTTTTTACATATGCAGTATAGAGGCCTAAAGTGATTGTAGCACCAGTGTAGTAGATTATATTCACTGTTGTGAAGGTTTTCTTGCCAAGAGATAATTCGGCGTGTGTGAAGCTTGTGAGTTTACAGTTATTTTTAGTAACATCTGCATTGTACCTCAGAAGCATTAGTATGACATATTGGCTATGTGAGTTTATGTGTGTGCTGGAACAATTGTCTGAATTGCAAAAAGGGCATAATATGCCAGGATTTGAATTCTACAGAAGCTGGTGGGATGGAATTGATCCACAATTTGGTATGGATACATATACAAATCCTTCATAAGGGATGTGCTCTTGTGAAACATGGTTGCAGAGAGTGCATGTATGTTTTCAGGTGTATGAAATCTAAAAGATTTCATTCATATGGATGTTTTTGGATTCTAGTACTTGTTGTAAGTACATTAGGAATCCTTGAGGATCTTCCTGTGTGTTTATGGTAAATTGTACCATTCCTAAACAGTAGTCCAATTATTGTCCTATACCTGAGGCACTGTAAGTGTTGTCAGGATTATTTGTGGCATTTCCATGAAGGAAGAGCATTTGCAAACACAACTGGTCCGAGCTGTTTAAGTAAATGGTGTCAACAATTGGTGGCTATTGGAAGAGAAGATTTATCAATGCATAAATGGAGCAGATAGGTGTGTCTCTGCAAAGTTTTTTGGACCTGCAGATATTTTTGGAGTAGAGATATTGAGAGGCCAATTATTTTAACTTCTGCAAGTTTGTCAAAGTGGATGTTGACAAACAGAGGTTATTGTCATGTGGATATGTTTGGAAGCCAACATCTTTACTAATTGCTCCATTGACTAAACCTTGTTCTACGTCAAGGTTGCGTTTTAGAATTACTCTGCAATTTAGACACAAAGTTAATATTTTTTCCAATCCAACTGTGTTGGAGATACATTTTTTGAATATAATTTGTCGTGTTGTTGCATGTTGGCACACATGGAGCGTCATGCCATGCATTTCTAGTTTGTATGTGCAGATGATATGCAGTATGAGTTGCATTTCTTTTTTTTTTAATGGTCTTTCTTCAATTGATTACAGCTTGCAAGGGTTAGCATTAAGGACATGCATTTCATATCTTATTGAGTTAATTGTTCCATGACATCAGGAGCAGATGAGTTTTGCCCATATAGTTCATGGATTAGTCTACCATTTAAGATGGATTTTTCATCTTTTGTAAGCAGACCAGTTGTAATTCCATTGTATTGATCTTGGAAATACAATAATATTGTACAAACAACGTGGATGTATTCCTAGAGAGAACAAGAGTGAAAACAAGAGAAAAAAAGAAAATAAGAAAGACACATTTATTGTGGATTACATGTCTTTTATTTCATGAAATGCATTTTAGATATGTTATCACAATTGTATAGTGTGTTAGTGTGATTGTGGATATTATCCTGGATGTGTGCAGTAGGTTGTCTTGAATGCTGGATGGGTAAAAAAATGAGTAGGTTAATTTTCCTCTTCTTGCCCTTTATTTTGTGTGTTGGCATTGTATTTTTTTACCTGAAATTAATAGTGCAATTCTAGATTCATTGATGATTACTCGTTCATCTAATAAATGTATACATTTGTATCAATCTAAATAAATATTTTTGATACTTTATATAATTAATGATGTCCTTTGGTGCTTCCTTTCAGAAATGTTCCATATGTTACATATTGAGCTGCATGTCCATTTGTACACTGGATAATTTGTTTTTGCGAAAGGAACATTTGGTTGAAAGTTTGTTGAGGATGTTTTTTTTCTATAAGGGTTTCTTTTACCATAATGGTGTCTCCTACTATTATAAGCGTCTTCATTGAACAATGGTTCTGTGCTGCTTGTGTGAATCCATTCACCTTCACAGAAGTTTGAGAAAGGTTTATATATTGATATTGCGCGTGTTTAGAAGTTCTTTTTGTAATGTATTGATTACTTTAATGAGAGGTTTCATTCTCTTTAAAATTAATATAAACACTTTTCTCTTTACTAGAAACGCACTGTCAATTTCACCTCGAGGATTAGCCTTCTGCTGTAGACTTTTATAAAGGTAGATAGTGACTTTTTAGCTATCTTTATAAGACTGTGAAGAACTGTACAGTGGACATCTTTTTGTAAAAATATTTTTTTAATGATTTACTGTGGCTACGTGAACATTGATAGATATAGTGTTAGGTTCATTAGTAGGTCTGCTTTTGTATGTATATCTTTTTTTACTTTTAGGTTTTGCAAGAGGCACCTTACTTTTATTTAGTGGTGGCTGGTTTAGTTTTATTGAGTGAGGTTACTAGCTGTTAAGTTTTAATGCTTTCTATACATTGTTCTAGAGGTGGATGAGTATATGGCTCCTTTGATTTAGCTCTGCGCTATGTTTGCTTTGTTTTCTATCTAGTTGGCTTTTAGTGGGCATTATGTTTTGTCTGTTGGAAAAAAGAACATTTGGGTTTGAACATTGTTGAATGTATATGCATACATTATGGATGGGTGTGTGGGTGTGATTGTAGAGCTGAATAGAGTGTTGTGTGAGTGTGTAGTATGAATAAGGTGTGGTTTTGACCGTTGTAAGAATACAAGTCTGTACAGGTGTGGTAAGGGAGTTAGTGTGTGGGGTTAGTGAGTAAGGGAGTGGTGGTGTGACTGAATAGGTAAGGACATTATGATGATTTGAGGACAAAGTGGTGTTATAAGGGTGTGATTTAGTGCATCGGTATAAGGGTTGTGTGGGTGTGATGAAAAATGGGTGAGGAAGTGTGTGTATGTTTGGTAATGTCTGATAGTGATTTGGAATGCAATGATTGTGATACCTGTTGGGTTGGAATTAGGGCCTCATGTTGATAGCGGTGTGGACTAGTAAAGAAGTGCAATTGTGGTATAGAAAATGATGAGAGATGGTTTTGTTGTTAGCCAGTAAGGCATGAGTGGTGTATTGAATAAGATGGGAATAGACAGAGTGTGAGTTTTGCAATATAATGAGTGAGAGTGAAATACAATATTGTTGACTCAAAAAGAATACTCTAGGCTAATATATATTTAAAGTACATTGTTACAATTAAAGAAATATACATGCTATATTAATGTACTTACTCTGTACAATGTGAAGAGTGTTTTTTCTTCAGTAGCTGTCTTTGTCAATCTTCTTATTTTCCTTTAATTGTAAACGAAAGTTAGTGGGTATATGTGGTAATGGTGAAGTAGTTTTAGTAATAGAGGTTATTATTTATGTAGGTAGGAGGAGATGTTGGGAAAAAGAGTTAAGAAAGTTGTGTTATGGATGGTGTAGTGAAATATGTTAACTATGTTGTTAGAACAATTGGAGTATGAGTAGTACTGTTTAGGATATTACAAGGAATAGGGTAAACAAGGGTGTGTAAAAAAGATGCATATCTATGTTATTTTTGTGCTGGTGATTTTAATAAGAGAAGTGCTGTGGTTGTGGTGCAATGTGTTCGTAGTGTGTTGCAGTGTTTTTATAGAATTGGGAAACTCTGGCCTACTGCTAATGCAATGGCGGATTCTAGTTGCAGCAGTATTTAGTGTCTTATAGTAGTGGTTGTGAAAGAGCAGTACTTTATATATAAAGTGAAGTGTAATATATAGATACTTTGGCAGTATACACATATGTGTGAGCAGGTTGAGAATGCTGGCACTATAATTGATCTAATGAGAGAGGTTGCAAAGTGTGACATTTATATGGAATGAAAAAGGGAAAATGCTGAGCATTTTAAAAACGTTTCTTTTTAGGAGTATTTTGTTGAAAGTAAAGCAATGCATATGGGTGTTTATAACAGCACTGTGTATAACATGTTTCTAAAAGAAAGGAAAATCAGATGTAAAAAATGTGTAGAACATTTTTAAGTACTACATTGCTCTCAAAATGGCTTTGTCCACAGTGGGGGATTCACAACTATTTACTCTATGGAGAAGTACTTATATTATGCAAAAAGAAGTTCAATAACATACATTTCCTATCTAAATGGGTATACTGTCTGGCAGTCAATACCATTACATATGTTTCATCTCCATACAATTCACATTTTATTAATCACACACAATAGAATTATTAATAAAACAATCATAAAAATGAGCATATCACATAAAACAAATACACTAGTAAAAACAACACAAGTGTATCTATATAAGTGGGTCCTAATAATATGATTTCTCTTAGGTCATACAAAGTGTAACTTATTCACACACAGAACCTTATGCCGTAAAAATTCCGGAAATTTCATATTATTTGCTGTACTCTATAGGTTCCCAACTTGTACAAGTTTCTGTCCCTTGAACACAAAAGATGTAGGACATTCTTCAGGGGTATAAAATGTCTTGTGTCGGTTCTATTCACAGTAACTTTGAATTCCGCTAGAAGAGTCTTCTAACAGTGAAGGGGTATCCTCTCTGTCTCATGGGATAGTTGTCCCGGAGTCTCTTAAAACCTTGACTGGTTTGTAATCGGCAGGTTCCAAATAATTGTGGAATTCTTGCCTTCTTCTCCTCTATCTCCCAACCCAACATTTATTGTGTTGTGAGTTATCCCATCCACATGGGTAAGTAGCCTACTGGTTGGCTATAGTCTGGAGTGACACACTGTCATTCTTACAAAGGTTCTTACTGTTCTTTGTGTATATACAAGGTTTACACCACTCTCTTCATCTGGTTCAGCCAGTGTTAAAATGTGCAATCCAGGCACAAAATATTCTTATGATTATTATACTACTTAACTTCTTGTCACCCCAGATATCCATGCAAGGTTCTCATTCCATCAATCATTTTTAAGTTGCCCTTGGTGTACGGAAGTTTAATATGTTGGTAGTACATGCGTAGTTGCCAACATGATCCATTCAAATCTGTAGGTGCTCATCCAGTCCTACTTCTTTCTTTGCATTCTGGGACTTGTGATTCCACTTTTCCCATGATAAAACATTATAAAAATAAGCCTTGTAAAGTTGTAAAAAGTTGGCAGAACAACAAAGTTGGGGTCTAGGAGCTGTGCAAGGGTAAACGTTCATCTTGAAGCATCCTAGACACTGTCCGTGGACAGGCTGTAATGCCGCTTGGGTGTGGTCATATGATGACATACAGGAAGAGTACATGGCACTAACAGGTGTCCATGGACTTCAGCAGGTGGGAAATGTCAGTCGCATGTTCATGGATGTCCACAAATGGGCGTGTTGTCCGCGGACAAATTAAAAGTTCATCATGAGAATCCGGACATGTCCGAACACTATACGATGTCCACGCCATTGCATAAATGGATACTCAGGACAGCTTAATCGTTCAAAGATTATTAATTGGAGTTCAAAAAGAAAGAATTTACTGCAAAATTATATACAAGATATTTATAGTAGAAAAAAATGTATTTATGAAATGAGCGGGGTATTGGAATGAGAAACATAAATGAGAGAATTTGGAATTTCTAGAAAGTCATCATTGGGGGAGGAAGGAAGTTTCATCAAACCCTCTTTCATTTATATTTTGTGAATTTGATTGGTGTGAATGCTGGGGGAAGGTGGGCAGGTGCAAGTAGGACAGTGATAATCAACATTTTTACATAAATCAAACTTTCGTTAAAGTCATTATTAAGTTCATCCAATTTTGCAAACAAGATCATGATTGCATTGTGTAGAGTTGGGGATCAACTTTTACTGCAGTTTCTTCAAGTAAAGTATGTGCTATAAGAAAAGAAGAAATTATTATTTAAGTGAACTGTATATAAATTAAATTATTTGTTTACATGGAAAGGGGTATTGTTTACGAGTAGAGATTTCATCATCACTAATTTCTTCTTTGGGAAAGTTTTCTTTTAGCCACTCAAGTGTGTTTGCCAATAAAAAATGGTGATATTTGCTTATGAGAAATGTTTATATAATGAATGGTAATAATAGAGAAATAAATACACTGTACTTACAATTTGGTGAAAGGTTCTTTTGCAATGAACTTCTGGTGCATCTCAGTCTGTATGAAGAAAAGCATTGAACTGATAATTTGAGGTGTTCAGTTATGGTTTGTGCTTGGAGCATTCCATAATAGTGTGTGCTAACTGAAAATAGTTTTTACATTCTGAAATGTTGAATTGTACAAAACCAAATATTTGCGCGTAGTAAATATAAGTACTGTTGTTTTATATATATGTTATGTTGGTTGAAGGGTACAACATTTACTGTTGTTCCCTGTGCTTCTGGGTTCTGTTGATGCTACCTGCTGTCTGCAGACTTTCGTTCTCTCCGCAGACTCTAGAGCAGCTATATTGGGGATGAGTATAATATAGTATAACATAATGAACTTGATAAAACAACCTAATAATATGCACCACAGAAGTAAAGTATTTTTTAATGTGGTCGTTTTGACTAGTAAAACAAAGAATGCTAACATATCAGAGTTTTCAGTAATGTTAAACATGGAATAAATAGTTAATATTTGAAGACTTACTACATACGTGTGTTGGTACAAACAATACAAGTGAAGATCCACAATACATACAAATCTGAGGTACATACAGGGAAACTTTAGTAAGAAGGAAAGAAAAAACACCACCAAAAAATGACAATAATATAAGGCTTCATCATCATGAACACAAACAAATTGTGTCTTTGAGGGTTGGTTATTTCCACATGTATATGCACCATAAGTGGAGGCCAAATCCTAAGGGAAGTACCTTAAAAACATAAAACAAGGTTAATGTCTATGTATGTAGCACCTTTCCAATTTAAAAATTATCTCTATCACTAAACAAAACCATGTGGCCTTGATATATTAGTGAACAAAAACAAGTGGCCCAGAAATGTGATGTCATCAGTGATGTTATCAATGACATTTGTGATGTCATCTTTGATGTCTTGGGTAAAAGTTTCAGCAGTGCATGGTGGTGGCACGAGTTATGGTTGCTTAGCTTACCATAACTGGTGAATTTCTGGGGGTTTCGGTTTTACTTGTAACCACAACGTTCTTTTAACAACGATTTTTCACGGAATATATATATACATATCAGTGACTTAGTCACATATCTTGCTTATCATCTATCAGACACTCCTAGACTCTGCGGAGAAAGGGATCACTATCCAGCTATTTGCACATGATACTGTTTTGATTTCTGTAATCCCCAGTGATATAAGAAATGAAATAATGTGTCTGAACAAGAAACAGATCACACACTAAATAATCTAACCTTTCGATCAATAATGAAGGATTGAGAAGGTTACCAGGTGTGCATGATATCGTTCTTAAATAAAAGCATAATAGGTAAGGATTCCTGGGCCGAGAACACCATAGAATGAGCACATTTGTGTTGGTTTACCATGCCCCTTTCACCAAACTCAAAAAGCTCATGGCATATTGTACCTAATCTGTGACACCACCGCACAGTGGTGAAAATATAGTGAATGGCAAATATACACAGCTAAGGCAAATAGAGAAGCTTTTTTAGCCACTATTTCAAAGCTAGTGTCTAGGAACTGTACCCATTGAACCTATCTCCCTTTCAAATGACTTACATTATTTTGCATGCCCAACCATCCCTCCACTCCCTAGTATTTCTTTGCACACACACACTGGGCCTCTTCCTAATGGAATGCAGAACGACTTGTCACTCCATTCCTTAGTGGAACATATAATCTACTAGAGTATGGTCACATTTTTAGATATTTTCTTGAAGATGCAATACACTCACAACTGCATGAAAAATAAAAAATAAATAATGACATGGAGACAGTGAATCAGAACAATACAGATATTTCTATATGTGGTGATACATCACCTTAACTGTTGCTATTTAATAGGGTACATGTGTGACATCTGTATTGCTCATATACTGATGGAGGCACGTACACGTAAGATATCTAATTGGAATGAATCCCTATTAAATTCTCTACTTATCGCTCTCCCAATGTTTGCTACCAACATCACTTTAATGTCTGACAACCGCTTACTTCGTCGTGCGTTGGAATTAAATGTTCAATGGGCATGAGTACCGTTATTGCATGACCCCTCGTCTCCTAGCCTTTGAATTCGTGCATTCGATAGTCAAAATAATTCATGTTGTGCGTTCGAATCCTGCTGTGAAATGCAGCTTCTATTTTCAATGTTTTTCTCTCATTTCGCCTGCTCTTCCTCTACATATCGATCATGCATCCGTGTCTTCCAGCCAGACGTGTGAGCATAGAGATTCCTTAGCCGTGCGTGTTCTGTTTAATATACAGCTCCAGCGAAAAGATGACGCAGAATTGACGAAAACATGGCCACAAATACTCTTTTTCCAAAAGCTGCGCCACACTGTCACTTCAAAAAGAGAAAATTAAGTTTCTCCCTCTTTTGTCAAGACCTGGCACAGTATGGCTTAAGGCTAGCTTCAGGGGCGCCTGCAGCTATCTGAGCATGCTGATCTTGCCTGACATGCTGAAGAACTCAGAAGCTGTGCATGTCCATATTTAAACTTTTACGAAATAGTAGCAAATCCTTCCCATTGGCGCCTGTCTCTGAGTAAATCACATTGGGAAAGACCCTGGCCCTGTATCGAGAAACGATGCCCTAACTCTGTACACACAGTAAAACCTTTTATTGAAGGGTAACGTATAGAGCTGCAACTCTTGCAGAAAGCGGGTGGCCTTTCCCTAGTTGGTGGCACACATTATTGGTTGAATAATATTTAATTGTTTAGCAGCGTAATATAAATATACATAAGTATACATAGGAAGGGTACAAGAAACGCACCCCGCATACTGCTGCTTGTAACCCTTGGGGTTGCCTTGAAATCACTGTGATTTAAGAAATATGTCCACTGTGCATTTCATATAAAGACTGCTCTTAACATTTGCTTAAGTATCGTAAAAGAAACTGCTAAACTGCTGTTAGAACATATTGGATTTTATAGAGGGCAATATGACTCTACCGTGGATTACGTTCAACGCTATCTTTGCACGCAAGATTCGTTTTGCAGGGTACCAGGGTCAGGCAAACTGAGATATATAATCTTGCAAGTAGGATACCCTTTTTCATTCAATAAAAGTACCCTCCAGTGCTCCTTGTTGGACCCCCTCGGGGCCATCCCAGATAATTCACATACACATGACACGGGAGCCTTTGTCTGCTTTACCTTCCTTTATTCCTCCCCTTACAGAATGTTCCCTCTCTCCCCTGGCCCTCCCTTTTTCCTCCTCCCTGGTCTTCCTCCTCCTCCTTCTCCCAGTTCCCTCCCACTGTTTTGTGTCCTCTCTCTTAAAGAGGCTCTTCCCTTTATTCACTCGTAACACCCCTCCTGCCAAAGAGTTGCCACTAGTGGACATTGGGCCTCATTACAACCCAGGCTTTAAGGGGTTAATGGTGCCGTAAAAGGTGTCGGCGCCGTTAAACCCTTAACGCCTGATTACAAGGTCCCTTTGCGGGTTGCACTTTAACGCCTGCTTTTAGCAGGCGTTAAAACACCAACCCGCAAAGGGACCTAGGAGCTAATTACGGCACCATAATTTACGGTGCCGTAATTAGCGCCTTCCCCATTCCGATTGAGCCCTATGGGGCAAAAATGGGAATGGGAAAGGGCCATGGCGGCATGGGGAATTACCGCCCCGACAACCTCGGAATGGGGTGGTAATTCCCCATTCCGCCATGGCGGAGTCGGTAAGTTACCGGCATGGACCATGGTGCTATTAGCACCATGGTCCAACGCCTGGGTCGTAATGAGGCCCATTGTTGTTAATAGCAGCTTGGTGCACTTATGTTACTCTGTTCTTGCCACTGGATTCATCAAACGTTATTGTTCAATCTTTATTTGTGCAAAGATTTGTTTAGACACCCCCCCCATGCAGGAGCCCCTGAAATTATATTTTGTACTAAATTATTTATGCATTGGTGTTTTAGAAATTGCCACATGCTGCTTATAACTGCAACTTATTCTTAAAGATGGTATTGACTATAATGTTGCCTTGGGTACGAGCACCCCTCTCCAAAATGACAACTACTTTATTGACATTTTGAGATGTCATGTAGGGTGACAATGAAAGTATTTAAAACAATCTGTGACTAAGACATTTTGTTTAAACAATTGAACAATGGCCAGGGATTGTACATTCCTTGAAGTGCAAGATAACAGTCTATCACAAAATGTTCTACTTAGGGAATCTCATGCTGGGCAATCTTATTATACTGTATATGGACATGTCCTTTACTGTTGAGTGAATATGCTTACTGGAATGTGTGATCCCCGGGCATGCACTGTTATTAGTTCTGGATCACGTGCAGAAAAAAAAGATGTTCTGTGGTGGTTTTATTGAAGAAAAGGTGGGGCTGTTGTTGTGTTATCTTAAACTAACTATAGATGAAGAATACCCATGGTGTCACTTTATGGTGCATGCTATGACGTACCGATGATGCCATCAAGATGGCCATCAATGATGTACATACAATCTTCAACATCTCTGATATTTATGGACAGATTTTAATTCCTAGCTTCCATTTTGAAAGGTTATGTTTTGACTTTGTGGGATATATTGACCCACTCAACGCATTGCCCCACATCACTGAGCTGCATTTGCGCAAGAAACAGAAACCTGCGCCCCAGGACCTCAAAACTGCTTTCTTGGAAGCAACAGAAAAATGGTTGCACCATCTTACCACCCACATTCAGGTGGGGTGGAAAATAGGGCACACTGCAGAAGCATGCCAGTGTGTTCTGAGACATATATATGGAATCAAGTGAACCGGCAGCGCTGCATTGCTGCAAAAGCCAAACATTCCCCTTTAGAATGAAACATTTTCACCCTTTCAAAATGCTGCTTTGGTGCCAATGCCACCTGTCATTCTGAAACCACTGTGAGTAAAAAAGGCCCAGTCAAACCAACTCTCAGAGAAATCAAAAGCAACTTCATTTTTCCCTTGCACGGGAACACATGTTTATTTCTTGACAAAATGTAGCAAGGCGCAGCAGTTCAAAGACACTTTTTACTCTCTGAGCCAGGTCAAGGATAAATGTATCTATACTTTAGATAAGAGCTGACTGAAGAGAAAATAAAATGGCCTGTTTAAAACTCAAATGTTAATGAAAGCCTGTTTACTTAGCAATATAAAGGGATTATGTTATTGGTGATAATACACACATAGGCTATATTCAGTCACAGGTTTGTTTAATTCCAGACTCAAAGTAAAACATTAAACAGTTTAAAACACATAGGCTGGAGTTGCAAGATCTCAGAAAAACCTGTGATTCCAGTTGCCAGCCATGTAACTTCCCAACGGAAGGGAGATACACCCTAAAACCAGGACAATTAGGTGCGAAGTGCCAGCTGAAAAACTTAGCATGGGACAGGACAATGAGAGTTCACAAGCTTGTCAGACATTTGTCTGTGCTCCAGGCTGGGACAATAGCAGGCCTGGGACACTCACCTGTCAAGTGTGAAGGGGAAAAAAACTTTCAATTAACACCGGAAACCC
Source organism: Ambystoma mexicanum (assembly GCF_040938575.1). Lineage (NCBI taxonomy): Eukaryota > Metazoa > Chordata > Amphibia > Caudata > Ambystomatidae > Ambystoma > Ambystoma mexicanum. The sequence continues at coordinate 416,128,766 of NC_090939.1, forward strand.
CCTTGCCTGGAAGGAAATGACAACTCTTATTTCTGTAGGAAGAATTAGCAGAAATGTAAAGGTTTGCAGTGTTAAATCTAATTGTGTGGGCCATCTTTCAAAACTTGGTAGAACTCATTGCCACATGGGGAACAGAAGTTACAAAATATGGCAGATTCCCAGGAAAGTATTAATGTGGCAAACATAAGATTTTGCACATACATCCCTGGGGGTAAATTCACATTTGTGTATAAAATTGTGGAATTTTAGGCCAAATTTTAATGTGTAAAACTACCAAAATGTGTCAGAAAGGCGAAACAAGGTTGCACAGACTGGAGGTTTGGACTAATTTGTGCTGCACATCATATGTAACCTGTGTGTATAATTTGCCAAGAGATTGCAAGTAAAGAAATGTAGGTTTTTGGAAAAATCAGATTTGAAGTAAAGTAAATGTGGGAGTGTTGGGGCATTGTAAACTTCACCACATAAACCTGACATCATCCCCTTAGAAATCCAACCAGCAGAGAGCAAGGCAGAGATTACTACCCTTGCTCAATCCTATTGTTAGGGGCATGTGTAGTAAAGCCGGCCCCTGTCATATACTGTGATGATGTCACATGGCATTATAAATAAGAGCCCCTGACAACACACAGGAACACACTGATTCCTGACTGATTCCTTATTGCCTGCCCGGCGTCCTGTCTGTTCCTGTCTTCATCTTGCATTTATCCATCTAAACTCCAGATCCCAACCACAAGGCCAAGCATTGCTGATTCTGCTACAGCAAGGCCTCAATTCTAAAATAATCCCCATAACCAAGGGAAACTCTGTGGTCTTTTGGGAAGCATCCTGGACTAACCTGGCTTGCCACTCACTGCATGCTGCTGCCATTCTGCTCTCCTGATGCCCTATCTTATCCAGTAACCAGAAGTGCCACCCGGTATCCAGTCCATGCCTGCTGATTTTGTCCGACTGTCCTGGGTTAAACCAAATAAGTGTGGTGATCCAGAGCTCTAACTGTCCAAAATCCTAACAAAAGTGGATGTGAGTATCAATAGGAACCATAGAACCATAGCCTAACTTGACTTGCCTTGTCCTTAGTTCCACTCTCTAAGTCCTCCTATCCTTATCCTGATCATTGTAATATTGTCAAAATCATTCTTGAAACCCTGCCTTTGATTCCTTGTGCTAGCGCCAAAATCTTTAATCATTTTATCTTGTAAAATCCTAAGCTATTAATCCTGTTTGGAGTGATCGGACTGGGTCGGCTAGGGTGGGCATGGAGGTGCTAGGGTTGAACTCGAGAGTCAACCCCGGGGATTACTGTGTCTCAATCTGGTAGCCTATCCTGAATGCCCTAGTGCAGAGTAAAAATGTTTCTTGTCAAAACTGATTTCTTTACCTTTTTCGTGCCTTCATTTTCTCAAAAACACACCTCACTAGATCTTGCATAACTCACTCAATTTAACAGTTAGAGACCTCATTTCACTTTCATATTGTGCTATGATCCATAGCGACACCGCAACCCAAACTTTTACAATGTGTCATTTTGATTATAAACTGTTTCAATCTTCCATTTAATTTCAAATTGTATGCTTTTGCTCAGTCCATTGCTTGTGATTGCTAGCATCTTCCCAGTGATGCTCCAGTAAAGAACTGTTTTTTTCAAGAGTTACACACATTCATTCATTTATTCATCCATTTCCAAGTGTCATTTTCACATTGGCACGGTTTAAAATCCGTTTTCTTCTCTTGTTTGGGAAGGGAAGGTCTGATTTAAATTCTGTTTCTTGTCTGTCATTCCTGATTACCTGCTGCTTCTGTTTACCCACTTAGAATTGATTATTTGTGGGTTGAGGGAACATTGCAGGGGGAAATTCTAACTCAAGTGCTATCTTAACTAAAATCAAAAAGTGCTCCTATTCCCTGGTGTTTTGTAGATGTGTCAATAGAAGGTTAAACTAAGTGCATTTATTACATTCCTGTTGTTCCTATCCCCGCATTGGTGATTGCTGCCCCATATTAAAAATGGTATGATTTCTTTTGAATTTTTAAATAAATAAATAAATATTACCTTTACTAACCAGCCTGGTTCCTGGTCCATTGTGACCCGGGGTATTTGAAAAGGGGGTGTGATATGAGTGGTGTATCACCTGAATATTGAATCAAATCTAACATAAGCATTTACATTTCACGCTGCATACTGGGCCGAGACTAAGGTGTGCGTCACCTGATTGAAATCCTTAACAACTAGAAAAACTGTCCCCAGCAACATTTGTTCGGAAGTCAATGGCATCTCAGAAATGTACATATTGAAAGAACAGATGCGTAATTGCTGCAAAAGTGTTACACAATTAGTTTTGCATTTGTTTGAATGATACATGTTTTATATCTGTTTCAGGTATAACAATTCGACTGAAGATATAGGGCCTCATTACAAGCATGGAGATAATGAAAAAAGGAAGGTGGAATGGTATTACTGGCATCGATAACAGGTCTGGGCCATTACGAGCTGACAATCTGGCAATACTGCCACCACCCTTACCGTGCCCCTTCTTACCGTCATGCGCGCATACACACGCCCCTTTGCGGTGGAAATACCGGGATGCTGCTAACAGGAGGACATCACAAGTTACGTGGGCATGCACTTACCAGCATCCTGAAGGCGGTAAATAGGGCCTGTATGATGGCGGTAATACAGGCATCACGGACCACCCATAAATAGCAACCTGCAGTGTAACCAACTGCCACAGGCGCACACAATCACCACAGGTGGAGTCAATGGAGCCTGTCCCAGTACAAAAGGAGCACCCCCACACACCACACCCCTTCCCACACCAAAATGATCCCACTAGCTTTTGCAATCCTGGGGCTGGAGGACATGCCTGTACTGCTACACCAGCAACAACAACTACAACTACAACAACAACAGGCAGCACAGAGTAGACGCAGAAGGAGAATGAGGGTGAGACAGGCCCAGCAAGTCCCACCAGTGCAGCCAGTGGTACCACGTAGGCAGCCACCAAACCCTCGCATCAGAGCCAGTCCATTCAACCTAACCCCTCAGCAGATCCACACCCTGTACCGGTTGGATCGGGACACCATCACCAACATAGTGGACATGATACACAACAACATCGTCAGCCTGATAGAAATCCGTCTGCCATCCCCCCTCTAATAAAGATAGTGTCTGTGCTGCACTTCCTGGCCACAGGCACCTACCTACCAGCACACAGTGGGTCAGCTGCATGGCACATCACAACCTCTCGTTTTACGCATGCTGACCGAAGTGCTGGATGCCCTCCTGAAGCACGCAAGCTTCCACATATCCCTACCACGGACTGGCCAGGAGCTTGCTGACACTAAAGTTGGCTTCCACGCACTGGCAGGCATGCCCAATTGCATCGGTGCCCTCGACTGCACCCATGTAGAATTGGTGGTCCCTCATGTCATAGAGGCAGTGTACCGCAATCATAAGCAATACCACTCCATCAATGTGCAGATGGTATGTGACTCGAGCAAGATCATCACACATTGTTGTGTCCGATATCCCGGATCCACACATGATGCCATGGTGCTGCGTAACTCCTCGCTACCCCGCTACATGAAGCGACATGCTGGACGACGTGCCTGGCTGCTTTATAAGTTGCCTGACCGGCCCATGGCAGTGCAGTGGGGGAGTTAGAAGGGGGGATGCATAATCCACCTGGGTGAGAATGGGGAGGTGCATAATCCACCTGGGTGAGAATGGGGGATGCATAATCCACCTGGGTGAGAATGGGGGGGTGCATAATCCACCTGGGTGAGATTGGGCGGTGAGTGGACAATGCACATACAGCTAAACACTGTTGCCCTGAACATCCCAACCTGAACATGACACATCAATGCCTTATATAAGACCAATTCTGCACAGCAATGAAAATATGCCAGACGCACATGCAGGCCACCATGGGAATGTCAAGCGATGGATGACAAAACATGATTACACCTGTGACAATGCCGCTAGTGTCAATACATACAGAGTGCCATACATCGCCATTATGGGTGGCAAGACATGGTTCCGCATCCACACTACATCTGCAGCAGCATGCAAATGAACACCCTGAATCATCTGGACAATGCAATCCACACCAGAAGACCATAGTACAGTACACATTGCATCACATGAGCCTGTGTGCAAACATCCAGGGACATGTGCATGTCAGCACCAATTAGCTGTACCCATGGCAATGATTTCAAATGGTGTCAGGTCAGATATTGACTTACACATACCTCATTGTGCTCCCATGCAGGTGATGGTGGCTATCCTTTGAAGCCATGGCTACTTACCCCTGTATGTAACCCGCAAAACAGGCATGAAGAGGAGTACAATTGGGTTCATACCTGTACCCGTGTTGTGATTGAACAGATCTTTGGCCTGTTGAAGGCATGGTTCTGCTGCCTCAGCAGGTCTGGTGGAGCACTCCTTTACAGGCCTGAGAAGGTGGGAAAGATCACCATGGTCTGTATCATGCTGCACAACATGTGCAATCGGAGAAACGTACCACTGCCACCTGACATTGACCTGTATGCACTGGGTGAGGATGATGATGGAGGAGGACCAGCACCTCTGGCAGTTCGCGATGCACAAGATGGACGTGCTGTGCGCCAATCAGTGATTGACGATTTCTTCTGAACCACAGGGATGCAGATGGTTCTGTGTTAGTATTACACTGGGCACTGGGATGTTGCGGACATGGACACAGGGTGTGTGGGAGTTGGGCACTGTGCGCTGTCATGAATTGAATAAACACACACAAAATGGCAGTCATGATATGATTTTTAACTCAATGGGTGTATTGAAATATTAACAATATTGTGCTTCATCCCTCCACTTCACACACACCCTCCCCCTCCCACACCCCCCAAAACCTCCAACAACCCATATCCCCCCAACACCCCATACCCCCCAACAACCCCCACACTGCCCAACATCCCCCAAACACCATCAACACCACCTCCCCCTCACCCATTGTCATCCCACACACGATGTGCAATCATGAATATCCCAAGGTGGCAGTTGGCACATGCAGGGTGGACCTGCTAGTTCCGGCCTCTCTTCGGGTCTGCGAGCAGCATGTCCGTGTGGCGTGCGCTGCACCTGGTCATGCGCACAGGGCTTGCGGGAGTTGAGCTGGCAGGTGTGATCGGTGGGTTGGATGTGGATGGCTGTGCGACCACCGATGCAGATTGTTGCTGTTGCATAAGGTCTACAATCCTGCCAAGGACCTGTGTAACTGCAGCTAAACTGTCTCTGATCACAAATGTGTTGGATTTCATGGCCATTATGGAAGCCGCATTTGCCTCCCGTATCTCACGGTGGGTCAGATCCCCCTCCGCCACATACTGCCGGACAAGTTCAATCATACTGTCCTGGCGGGCCTGTACCCTCGCCAGGCGGGCCTCCATGTTGGTGGGGGCTGTGGAGGTGGATGGTGCAGTGGCAGGGTGGCCCATTGCAGGACTGCCCTCTGATGTGGTTGACAGATGCGGACTCCCCAGTACAACGGCAAGTTCCTGCATGGGGCTTGCTGGTGTGCCCTGTGTGGAGTGCAGGGGGGTGGCCTGGGGGCTCGGTGTATGGGGACAGACTACATATATGTTATTTTCCATGTCGACAAATTCCTCAGCTTGGCGCTCCACGTCGCTGAGGGGGGCAATGGCTGCTACCTCCCCTATGGAACTTGTGGCAGCTGACTGCATTCCATAACCCTCTGCCTCTGCAGGAGTTGACGACTCCATTGTGGCTGTGTAGTCGGCTGGTGTTGTCTTCTTCTGTGCTGGCCTGGCCTGTACTGCTGGCCTGTGTTGCAATCTGGGCATTGGTGTTGCCCTTGAGGTGGAAGGTCCAGTGCCTTCTTGTCTGGCCCTGGATCCCTTTGAGGATGTACTGGCCTTTGGGGCAGACTCCCGGCCTTCACTTTCTGCATCTGTGCCTGTGGGGGAACAAGAGATGCAGGGCATTAGTGATAGTGATACATGCAAGATGCATGATTTGGTGCTGTTCAGTATTTTACATTTCATGCATTGCTTTCTTGTAGATGTGACGCTCAGGGTACTTGCAATGTGGGGGGGCCATATTGGCATACGCTGTGGACTCTCCTTTCTGGACTGATGTGTACTAGGTGGCGGTTTCTAGGTGGCGGTTTGCATGATGTGTGACGTGTGATTGATCCCTGTGTGTTGGGTGTCTGTTGGTAATGGGATTGGCACGCAGCATGCATTTCATTGTGCCAGGGTTTGGGCCACCCTCTGGATATGGATCTGAATATGTGTGTATGATGGGCCATACATTGGCTTGGTTCACTTTCACATCTGTTATGCTGTGCCATGCTTTGATTCTCTGTGGTTTGTGGGTACACTCACCTCCATCTCCCAATGTCGGCACAACCGTCTCCATTTCTGCAAAGCCCTTGATCGATTCCATGTTGATCATGGTGCTGCACGTCTCCTCCCATCTCATCAATTTGGTGGGGGGAGTGGTCCCCGCTCCAAGTAGCCATGGCCTCCCTGCGGTTGGCTGCAAGGATGTTGCGCACCAGGAGACGTAGATCGCCCCACCTTTTTTTGCAGTCCTTCACAGTACGGGTGGTGGTACCAACCACAGTCACCTTCCGTGCCACCTCCTCCCATATTTGCTTTTTGCGCAGTTGTGCTTTGCGTTTGAGGTTATTGGCAAACACCTCATCCACATGGCCTGCCAGTGTGTCCGCCAACATATTAAGCTCCTCGTCAGAGAAGCGCTTATTGCGCATGTGGGGGGTGGACTTATGGGTAGCCTTGGACATGATGGGTTTATTGGGCCTGCTCTCCACTCTGTACCTGTGCTGTGTTATGAGGATTGCAATGGATTGTGTTTTTTAAGATTGCCGCTGGTGCAATTCCCATTATGGCGCGATGACGTTACTTCCGGGTCCGGTATTATGAACCCGGTATTTGCATGATGGTATTTCCGGGTCCGTTATTAAGGGGTTGCTCCTGGGCATGGGCGGTATCAGCGGGTTCTGTGATGCCGCTATCAGGGGTTTGGGGAGCCTTTAGCAGCATGGCCGTGCAGCCATTACTGCATGGGGGTTCGCGCATGCTCGCACACTCGTAATCAGCCGCTATTAGCGGTGTCAAGGGTGCACAGACGCACTAATACCACCATGCTGGTAATGACTGCGTTTTTAGTGCGATTCTCATAATGAGGCCCATAGAAGGTGTAAAGCAGATAGATTAACCATCATCATCCAAACACACATGCTCAAGTATGCTTGGCTTTTTGTTTCCCCCTTCTGGAATTCTTCTAATGCTTCGCCAGTCCCCTCCTATTCGTTCCTGCTTGCTGCCTCGTTACCTTGCTTCTTAGATGCTGCCTGATGCAAGCATCTTTCCTGTAAGACTCCTTACATGCCTGCTGCACTACTTTATCTGAAGATACACACCATCTGAGGGTTTTTACCCAGTCCTGGGATTTTCCCTCGGGCAGCTGCCATTGGGTTTCAACTGCGAGCTTTATAATTAGCGGGCAGTTGGAGATTTGCCATATTCACTTTGTCTTTCTTACACAAAACCAGGGGTCACAGGTGTGGACTGATTATTGCCAAATCGTAACACCACCCTCCTAAGGAGATGTACAGATAATGCAGACTTTTGAAGGAAATGGAAATTCTAGGTAGTGAATAACCGGGTGTCTGCAGGTAAATAGTCTTTTAGGAAGTTCAAGAATGTCTTCGTATTGAATGGGACTTTAGGCTTCGTTTGTCCCAATATATAAGAAGGTGGACTGGGTAGCTCTGCAATAATATCGTCCAATTTCTCTTCTGGACACAGCACATTATTTGCTAAATTGGCCACTGCCCGCCTTAATGAGTTGGCGGTGCAAGTGGTTATGTTATCTCAGACCCAGGGAGGTTTCCGTGCAGGCCTCGGCACAAGAGAGCACATTCTCAATGTATATCTTTTAGTGGCCAAATACTATCACTTGTACAAAGCACCAATGTACTTAGCATTTATGGATCTCTCGACCGCCTTTGACCTGGTAAATAGGGCTAGAGTTTAAGCCTCTTGCGGATTCCTCCAGAGTCAGTTGGGATCTGGAGCTTGAGCACAGGGGGACTGGAGGATGTTTCTCTAGCTGTGAACTGTATTTCTCTCCAATATGAACTTGTCTTAACTGTGCTGACTTAACTCCTAACGTACTTACCTGAGTCTGTGAACCCAGTAAAGCTAACCATGTCATTTTGGGCTCCTCAGTGATCTGTCTTGCCAAAAATGGCCAATTTCAACAGTGGCGACAAGGATCTTGGTAACTGAAGGAAGGCATATATACAGAAAAGGAGTAACAGAGTAAGAAGTAGCTAAAACCAGAAGGCAAGAGGTGGAAAGGAAAAAGACCAGGAGAGTGACAACCACTGGAAAGGATTCAAGAAACAGAGGCATCCAGCGGTCCCTCCGTAGCCCTTTGGGGGCCTTCCCTGGCTTTAAGGTGACCGCACCCCTGTACTGTGTGACCGTAAGCTGTAATGGGACATGTGGTGTCTCTGGAGGGCAGTGCAGTGCACCTTAATTGAAGCTGCTGCAGTGCTTTGAATAAACTCTCTTCGCCATAGGGAGCTCCTGGAAAGTATGTTTAGAGCTGAGAGAGCGTAATGAAATGGTTCGGCGGTTGGCAGCTCAGCTTCATGGTGTCAGCATTAAGGGGCCAGGGAACATACAAGAGACTGTTACTATCAGCGTTAGAAAATGCTATTAAGAGGAGCGGCTGCATTATTTACTGTAAAAAAGTGATTCCAAAGACTGTACCTGTGGTGCGGCCTTAACGTTGTGTGGGCGTTGGTGGTCAGCTGGCAGTATCTCGGAGATATCAAGGCCGTAGAAGCAAGGCTGACAGTTGGTCCTGGGAGATGTTTGCAGGTCGCTGCTCCGTTCAGAAGTGATGACGTCATTGTACTCCACTGGGTATCAGCGATGTTCACAGTGAGTGAATGTTTACACCAACGTTTCCAAATGCTCAGGCAGTGTCATGTACCTCACAGCAATGTTCTAAGGAAAGAACCTCTCAATGTGCCCAGCGTGTTTGTGGGCTGGAGCGTTCAATGGTTAGTGGGATTGATGCGAGTTCGGATTAAAGGACCCTCCAACGTGTTTCAACGTGCTCCAAGTGTCTACTGGGTCGGTCAGAAGTACACAGCGCCGTATCAGAAGGAATTCATAGTGAAGAACATTGCAATGCCCTTTTAATGTTGGTGATGCGGATGATTTTAAGAGAAGTCGTTTTTTTCACATCGGATCATCAGGATTTAAAATGTAAAGCAAGTTATGTCCCACCTTTATGAGTGTGACTATGACATGACCCCAATTGCAAAAATGTTTTCTTTTCTGGTAACCTTTTGTGTACAATCGTGTCATGAACAAATTACTGCAATGTTTTCATTAAGATGTACATGATCTGCGGAAGCTGTCACACATAGGGGTGTTTTCTGTGCTATCCGCATTAGTGCAATGTTTTTCTCAGTTGTCACTAATTAGTGCAGCCATCAGGTGGCTGTGCTGATGTTATCAGCAGACTATTTAGTTGGCTTGAGCAACAACTTTTAATGGCATACGTTGCAAGTCAATGGGCTCATGAGTGTGGTGCCATCATTTGTTAAAGTGCTGTGTGAAAACATAGTGTTTGCAGATTGACATGCAGTTGATTTTAGGTTCTAGTTATGTTGTTGTCCAAATGGTATTTTAGTGGACATGTTTTGTGGGGAAGGTGGTTCCCGGCTTTGGTGGAGGCCATAGAGATGGCATGTGTTTGGCTTTAGTGGTGGCATGAGTGGTGCCAAACTGGGTAGCATGTGTGGTGCCAAAATGTGTGGTGTTGTGTGGTGCTGAAATGTGTGTTTGTGTTTCTGATGATTATGTGACTTGATGAACTTCAAAACAAATGTTTTGTTGTTTTCTGCTTTGCACTGTTTTTTTTTTTTTACCTGACATTTTTCGCAAAGGTAAACGACCATTAAGGACTTTGCGAGCTTTAATGTTGGACTCAAGTGTGATGCATAACCCTTGGTTATCATATTTTAATGCACCATTTTCCTAACTGGTGTGTGGTGGGGGAATGTGTGTGGTGTGTGTGTGGTGGTGCAAGTGTGTGTGGGGCATGTGGTTGACCAAGTTGTGATGCCAATTTGTGTACGGGCTGTGGATGCCCAGTTGTGGTGCCAATGTGTGCGCAGGTTATGGATGCCCGGTTGTGGTGCCAATATGTGCGCGGGTTGTGGATGCCCGGGTTTTGTAGTGTCAATTGTTTGCAGGATGTGGATTCCCAGTATTGTGGTGCCAATGGTGAATGGAGATGTTTCCCCGACTACTCTGGTACCAAATTGTTGAGAGGGTTGTATATGCCCTGATATTCTGGTGCCAGGTGGTGAGCGGGATGCATTTGCCTATATTTGTGTGTCAAATGGTTGGGGGTTCTGGATGCCTGACGTTTTGGTTGATGCCAAATCGGGAGTGGAGCTGTGTAGTTTGCTTCCGGTTGTCAGTGGGGTTTGGGTTTTGTGTTTTGGCACAATTAGTTGTTGGTGGACAGAGAAGGATGGATATAGGTGTGATGTTTGGTTTGTTTTGGGTTTGAGTTGGATGGGGGGCTTGTTCCCTTGTGTGAGTTCTATAGTAGGCCAGCTATAGTACTGTTGATTGTTCTGGTGTCAGTATAGCTATGTGGTTAGCTATTTTAAGGTTTACTGGAGGGGAGAGTTTTGTTGCTCGGAGCGGTTTGCTGGATAGGTGACTTTAGAAGGATAGTACAATGTTTGTGGTTGTTACAAATGTTAACTTTTGACTTTTCCTTATGTTTCTTCCTCTGTGAGTGTATTGTTATATAAAGGGGAAGTGTGGTGTGATCTACCTGAGCTGGCTGTAACCTGTGTGTGTCTGAGCATGACGTGTTGGGTCTTTGTAGTATGTTATGATGCAAGCCTCCTAGGGATTCCACCAGAGTCAATTGGGATCTGAAGCTTGAACCCAGGGGGACCAGTGGATGTTTCTCTAGCTATGAACTGTACTTGTCTCCAATATGAACTTGGCTTAACTGTGCTGACTTAACTCCTAATGTACTTACCTGAGTCTGTGAACCCAGTAAAGCTGTCCATGTCACTTTGGGCTCCTGTGTGATCTGTCTTGCCCAAAAACACCAATCTCAACATTAATACAAATCATTGATTACAAACACCTTGCAAAATACTTTGGAACTCCAACTGCAGATGACATGAACCAGTGTAAAGCAAGGGCCATTGTTTTGTTACAAGAAGTGAATACACAAAGGTAAATATGATTGAATGTAGGCCAAATATAACATTAACTAAAAGAGCATGAATGTACAAATGCCTGTACACAATCTCAAAGCACCAAAATGCACACACACAAATGATTGCTTCTTTTACGATAGATCAAAAGCAACATGGCATCCATGGCCCACTGCCTGCATTGATAATGCCCGTCAAAAGATGGATGATACTGGTACTAGAGTGGAACTAGATAATGGAAACTGGGGTCAGCGGGTGCATCAATCCAAAAGATACTTGTGCATATGATAGAGTATATCACAAGGAATGCAATGAGAAAAGTGTACACACTTGTCATGCAAAGGGCAGACTAAACCCCTGAAACAACACCAAATGACCTGGGAAGTCCAAGTCAGCTAGAATTAATTTACCCTTTACAGGCCTTTTCAAGGGTAAGGTTGTCACAGTGCCAATATGTTATAAAAATTTGGCAACACGGAAGATATTCTAGTGTCCTGTTTTCACTATCTGTTGTCCTGTCTTTCTGTCAGCGCTCGGATGCCCGTGGGCTTACAGCACTTTATAAACAAATACATAAATAAATATTGAGGAAATACCAAAAAACACATATTGAAAATTAGTTTTTTAACATGGACATAGAAACCAGCAATCCCGTGCCCAAAAACAGACTACTGCATATTTCTTTGAAATCTGCTAATAATGCTGTGCTCACTATGCAGAAGCAAGTTTCAGCATGCATTCAAATATGAACGCACTATATCAAGCTTCCAAATGATCACGGAAAACCATCCTGGCAGAAAAGAAGTGTGAATCATGGGAATTTACAAGATCCATCAAGCATACAAATTAATGAAGCCATATGACAAGAAATATTGCACCTTTTGAAATGGTGTGTAGGTTGGAAAAGAATGTTCGATAGCTTATTTGGACGATGGAAATACACATTGGAAGTGGAACGCTGCTATTTTTCACAAACTCTCATGCATGGAAGCCTAACAGATCATTTGGTGCCTTAAATTTAGTAAAGTTTAGACACACTCATAACGTTCCACTTCAGGGGTGCTGTTGGCCTAACACAATCCAAAACTCACAGAAAAATCTTGGCGCATCTTATGCATGATTTGTGTTCCTCAATCAACCATAATAAAGTTCTCTGGCATGCAACAGTTTTTGCCGCTGACGATTTTACACTGCAAAGAAGAAGATTGAGTGGTATATGTGCAACTGAATCTAGTGAAAGCAAAATACATGCATTGTGCTGAAGATTATTTGAACGTCCTTGAGGGCACACCTGGTGAAAAGGGAACCCTTCATGCAACTGTGATGCCCTGTTATAAAGAATGTCATAACAAGGATTTGTTCACTCTAGAAACTATGCTGGTACATGACAGACTACCTCTCTTACAATGGTCCAAAGATCCTAAAGCCAAAGAGCACTATTTTTAAGGAATAGGATGTTAAAAGATTGTTTAAGGCTTTGAAATTCTTTTGAGCAATAGAGAGAATGGCTGTTATGCAAAACCATGTAGTATACAAAGCTCTGCTACGTTCAATATTGAGAGCACAAAATATGCAAGCCGGATAGATGATGCTGCAATGGTTACAGACTCACAAAATGAACGTGGAAAGTAAGTTCTTATCCTGAGGTTGTTCCAAAATGGACGCAGTTTATGCATCATTCAAGGTGTGCTGAAGCAAATAAGTCAAATATATGTTCTGACCATCAAGCCAACTACCCCTGAAGGTCGTTCAGTTGACATATCCTTTTTGTGGAAAGATTCAAAGCATGCAGTGATGTTATAATTGGCTCAGAGGAAGTGGAGGGCCTAGGATGCATCCTCTGACAGCCTTCTCCAAAGGCAATACAGACTCTCTGTCCTGTCCAAGAAGAGAACCTACATCCAAGTCTGTGTCTCTGCGGCCTCTAGCAAAACACCAAACTCTTTAAAATCTGCAAGGAGCTGGCCAATCATTCTGAAGTTTCCACCTCTCCTGTTCACTCCTATGTCCTCTGTACGGCTCGGGCTTCTCACTTGACCACTAAAACTCAGGACATCCTGTCCTCACTCTCATCTTCATCTCCCTCTACCTCTTGCAGCCACCTCTCCTTCTCTCCTCTTTTCTCCTTTTTCTCTCTGACAACACCTGATGAGCTTTCTAGATAAGTTCGATCTATGAAAGAGACATCCAAATAGGTGCTCCCTTGCACCTCCAGAACCATCAAGGACCAAATTGACACCCTTGCCCCAGACTTGGCCGATTTTTGCAATCACCCTTTCACCACTGACTCTTTCCCCTCTCTCCTCAAGCATTCCCTTGTGCACCCCCTCCTCAAAAAACGTTCTGCCAATCCTACCTGTCCAGCAAACTCCCCAATATCAAGATCTCCTTTCCTGGGCAAACTTCTGGAAAAGCTGGCCATCTGTCAGCTTACTCTCCACACTGAATGTGTCAGTTGTCTCCATGACCATCAGACTGGCTTCAGAGCAGTCAGAGGCACAGAAACTGCTCTCCTGAACACCCGTGAAGATCTGCTCTCTAATCTGGACCCCAACTTTCCTTCTGTCCTCTTCTTCCTCAATCTTTCCTCTGTTTTTGACACAGTCTACCACTCCTTCTTGATCAAGCGACTCTGCAAGAACCTGAGCATAATGAATCTGGCTCTGGAGTGGCTGCTCTCCTTCCTCTGGGACCGGGTCCAACGTGGGTCTTTTCTCTCCACACCTCTCTCTCCACATGTGGTGTTCCCCAGGCCTCTAACCTCTCACGCTAGCCCTTCAATGTCTACTTGGCCCACTTGGCCCACTTGATCTCTACCTTTTCCTCTAACTTTCAGCATTATGCAGATGACACTCTGTTCTCCTTCCAGCTCCTGTCAGCCTCTTCTCCTCTCTCGCTGATTCCTGATTATCCATCCATGATTCACGATTGGTGCGCCACCAATGACCTCTGCCTTAATGCCGGTAAGATAGAGCACCTTCTCATTGGGACCCCTGCTTCTGCTTTCCCTCTTTCACTCTGGCCGTCCCGCTTGGGCCCTCTTCCTCCACATTCCTGTGAGGCAAAAAACCTGGGTGTCATCTTGGACTCCACCCTCTCCTTCTCTCTGCACATCACAGACCTTGCCAAGAAGGGACACTACAAGATGCACCTCCTCAGAGGTATTCTTCCTTTTTTTCATGTTGACCCCAAAGCTCACTGTCTTTAAAGCCTGGTTCTCTCTATGCTGGACTACTGCAATAGCCTCTTTCTCAACCTTGCTTTCTCTACTCCCCGCCCTCTGCAACTAATCCAGAGCAGGACTGCAAGAACTATTCTTGACTCAGCCCAAGGACCATATCTCTGCAGCCCTGAAATCTCTCCACTGGCTCCCGGTGGCTGCAAGACCCTCTGGATCATTCACAAGGCTTTCTGTGGTTGGGGCCCACACTACATCCAACTCTCTCATCCAAAATACCTTCCTTCTCGAGCCCATTGGTCAGCTACCTCCAACTCTCTGAGGTTCAGAAGGTTCTCCAGGCAGAGATGGGGGTAGATCTCTCTCCTTGGCAGATACCTCCCTCTGGAATGGCCTCCCTGCCCCTCTCAAACTTGAGCCATCCCACCTGATGTTCCGGAAGCAGCTCAAGAACTTCCTTTCTTCCTCTTCTTTCTCTCTCTCCCTCCCCTGCTGTCCACCTGTCTGCAGTGCTGACTGGTGCTTGGTTACCCTCAGAGTCTCACTGGGTACCATGATCCCCCATGATCAGTCTCCCCTGCCTACTGGGCCTACTGCACACTTAGGGGCTGTAACTGGAACCTCACAGTTCCCTGCCTCCTTGCACATATTCAGATCTGTGTTGCCCTGGCTGCAATTACTCAGAGCAATGCTGCCCTGATTGCCCTTCCTCCTTCCCTCTCCATGAAACTTCCCCATCTCCCTTCCCCCAGCACTTGGTGTTGTCGCACTTGCACAATCTGAATGACACAAGGCCTAGTAAGATCGTTTGTCTTGTCCTCCCTCTGTCTTCCATCCTTTGTCTTGCTTTGTCTAGAAACACTTGTTATAAATGACTCATCATATAATATCATATTATATCATATTTTGGGTGTCTATCATCTTGTGCAACAATTATTAATCATTGATATGTCTTACAGCCTAATGAGCTGCTAGTACTTATGGCATTACTTCATGATATTTGCTTTTCATTGAAGGATACAGATGTACAGACATGAGTGATGTCTGGTAGAATGAGTGCACTGTACAACAAATCATCAGTGGCACATCATTGATAGGTCAAAGAAGCACATGAATGCACACTTGGTTGCACTATAATCTTGCTACCTGTAAGTGTTCCTGCAGACACATTAATGTCTAGAAATTTATAATGGAGTAGAAGAATGACATAACACATGTACCAAGAGCTGTGACATTCAGGACCTGCTAGCAACAATAGAGGTACGTAATATGCCTGAAATAAAATAAGGAGAGTACAAATTTCCAAGAACAGTACTACCCAACATTTAAAACTATGGGGGATTATATGCCAATGTAGAATCTTCATCGCAATTAATAAAATCTGTTAAATGTGGTGACTAGAATTTACACATATTGTTATTGTTATTGTTGTTATTGTTATTTTGCATTTATATAGCGCCTTATATACCATTGGTATGGCCTGAAGGCACTTGTAGGTTGAACGCCCTTGGGAACCGAAGTTCGGATCAGTAGAGAGAGTAGAGAGAGTCAAAAGGTGCATGTGAGCACCTGGTATGTGTGCAGCTCGTGCGGAATCCGTGTAATAGCTGTTTTTTAGCAGTAGGTGTGGTGGTTGAGAGATCAGGAGAATGTTTTTGTTCTGGCAGGATTTTCCCAGACCGGAAGTGGCTGTGTTAGGCCTGAGGAGAACGCCTGGCTGGGGGGTGTGTAACCAGCAGTGATTACTTAGAATGATGTGGAGAGAGCAGCGGATGTTGGTATGAGAACAGTTATACCGAATGGTGTCATAGTATCTCTGTGTTCTAGTTGAGTAGTGATGTAAGGCAAGAGTAAGCGTGGGGTGTGATATGATAGGTTATATGCACTTTCAAACGTTCTCTGCATTCAAAACCATACTATATACGTCACACAATTCTATGTGCTCCAGTCGGTTCCATGCACTCCTATCACTCCATGCATTCCGGCCTGCTCCATACTCTCCGGTCCGCTCCACGCGCACATGCAATCTGTCTTGCCTCGCGCGTTCTAGACCGCTCCGCACGCTCCAGTCCGTCATGCGTATTCCAGTCAGCCACACGCATGCAGTTTTGTCTTCCCCACGCGTGCACTCTTGTCTGCGCCAAGCATGCACACTTGTCTGTCTCACGCATGCATTCCTGTCAGTCCCACGCATGCACGCCTGTCTGCACCATGCATGCATTCCTGTCGGCCCCACGCATGCGCACACACTCATCCCCTCTACGCACTCATCCCCTCTTCGCACTCATCCCTTCTACGCACTCATCCCCTCTACGCACTCATCCCCTCTAGGCACTCATCCCCTGTAGGCGCTCATCCCCTCTACGCACTCATCCCCTATCTGTAAGTAATAATTGAGTATGTATTTGCATACAACCTTCATAATTAATCAGTGATTATGGCACGCTATCTTTGAGAAATTAATATTTTGAAAGAGTCAAATTCTGCAATAGTGTAAGAAGGAAACTGATTTGTGATGAACTTCAAAGCAGATCTTTGACAGTTACTGGACCTTAGGAGATGTAACACAACACCATAGTGCACTTGCATGCTATTTGTTTTAACAGAACCAGTACTTGACCATATATCTGAACAGATATCGATCATGGCAGGGACACTGGAGCAAGATGCACCACACAGCCATCAATATGACTCTAACAAAGGAATAAACGGGTGATAGTGGGAACAAAAGTTGCTTACTGAACTTTAGTGGATTATAAATCCATTTTCAAATGATGGCTCTGAATTTGTCAACATGCAATCAACGTGTTCTTTAGTGAGGGTATTGCAATATATTGGTCGACTTCATGCTTTTGGAGTAAGAGTGTATGAGTCCAACACAAAGAGACTCATCTCTTAAACTAACATCGAGAAATGATGAGATCCTCTCAAGAGGAACACATTAAATCTGTGTTTGATCGATAAGCAGAACATAATAATAATTGTGACTGATACTGTAACATGTGAAGATCAGATGGATCACTATTTCCCCGACTACTTGTTGCAATTTGATCACAGTATAAAGTAGCATTAAGTGAGAAATTAAGGTTGCACAACGTTTCTTCTGTGCTATGATCACTGTTTAATGATGAAAGAACAATGCGTCTTTGCAAGCAAAAAACACATTGATCAAAATCTTGATCAAGCAGCAGCACAAACAGCAAAGAAACATCTCCAGAATTGGCAATTACAAATAACCACATGAAAGGATCGTATCTGTTGCAATTGTTGATGGCATATCAGAGGTACCCAAGTCAAAAGGCATTAAGAGATACAATAAACAAGTTTATTTATTCAATAAAGAAATAGAAGGAAATAATGCAAGAAGAATCAAATATACCTATTGTTTGGTATATACAAAAAAGACAATCACAAGTAAAACAAGGCATAAGGGTATTTCATAATAATTCTGCCGACCCACTGCGGAATCATGGACAGCATAAATTTAGCTAATGCAACTTTGAAAAAGCTACTTTTACACAATATTGCCAAGGGTGAATTAACAACCTACCTAGCTGAAAACATGCTCAGCATGTACACATTTCCATATTACGGGCCTGATTCATGGAAGTGTTTTATAATGGCGCAATCCCATAGGAAAACGTTCCATGAATTGGGTCCTTTCAGTGGCATGACTTCCACAAGTGTCTGCCTCGCATTACTCTTTGACCTGCTTTACTAGTACAAATTAATGCCATGTGCTTTCCACAGCATTCTGCAGCTGGTGAGATGTTGTGTGAAGAACCAATGTAATGCAGCGTGTAAATGTTTAGCAAATGACATACCATGCACAAACATGAGTGAGTGTGGGGGAAATGTTGAACTATGCAATCAATATTCCCACACTGTACTGAAATTGTCAGACTTTTGTTAGTGAAAAGAGTTTCAGCAAATGAATATGTTGATCACAATAAGTGTCCTGCCAGAGTATGCTGCAGTATTATGCTATCTCAAAGTTAGTAATTTCAAAGGATCAGACCTAGTAAATGATCATGGGTCACAAGTTACAATAGAATAGCAATTGCACACATTTTGTATAATGAGACTTTATGATATACATGTGGATATTTTTGAGACACTGTTGACTGCAAAGAATTGCATATCTGCTCATATATAAAGGGGATATTGACAAGCAACGTCATTGGTGGGGATCTTTACAACATCATCACTCCTACATGTCATACACATGGAGTGACACAATGAAAATGATTCAACCTATTGATAATTTCTGATGACGCAATACCAGCCCCATATTTTCTTCAATAAAACTGCCACAAACATATAAAAGCTCCCCCACTCACTACATCGCATCCCGTCTTCTCAAAACCACAAGAACATCCAAAATGTTTATAGCCTTATTTGACATTATCCGTGAGGTGTAGCTTCTGTTTCTAGGAACAGCCGGTGTGGGAGCCGCATGAGGACTTAGCTGACCCACTCAGGGTGACATTAGCAAAACTGAAGTCAGATGGCTTGACTGTTTGGAATGAAACATAACTTCAGGCATTGCTCTGGGCAACCCTTCAGACCATTGATTTTTCAGGCTGCTGTGCGATGACAGAAGGGAAAATAGCATATTTAAATCGTGCTTGCCCTCACCCTAAAGAAAGCAGTCCACCAGGAGACAACAAGTAACGCCAGAACTGTTTCAGCCCTTTCTGGGAATAGTCACTGACATCCAGTCTGATTGAATTAAATTTGCACATACTGTGTACTCATTGAAATCAACCCTTACTGGAAAATAAACCCTTGTCAATGAAAATCCATTCTCTGATGTAACTTCTGTAACGTGATGCTTCGGCAGCACATAATAGAAACCTATGGCTAGCTGGGTGCTTTTTAAAATCCTTAACAAAAAAATTAAAAAACACACCCATTCAAGAGAGGCTGCTTTGATGTTGCAACGAAACAAACATACAGTAGCATTGTCAAAAAATAACATTCACAGCTTCATTAACAGGGGCGTTGTCATGTTATGATACAATTAACAATAGACAAATGCTTTAGTAAATGTCGGGGACTGTTTTCAAGTTTCTTATCTCTTTGAAACTGCTATAAAATTGCTCCTGAGAGATTTTAGTCTGTGCGCCATTAGTATTAACATGACATTTTTCATGAAATGTAAAAAGGAATTGGAACATTCCTTTAAGCCTGCACTACTGCTTGAGTGACAGCATCACTGCTATTCTGCTTAAAATCTTCACAACACACACAATATTTTACTTTCATGAGTACAATGGGAATCAAAGCATAATATGTTCAAAATGTTGATACTTTGGGCAGTAATACTGTTACCGCTGCATTGACGAACTAGCCAACTATGAGTTTGGCGGGGAGGTGGAAGATTCATCTGCAGCTAAGAGCTGGAGGTAAATCCATCACCTTACCTCAAACAAATGACAATTTCGGCAGAATTACTGCCAGCTGTAATACCACAAAAATCCCCCGTGGAGTTGTATGAACTCCAATTAATGGGCACTAATACAGCCTAGCACCACGTGTACCCCCAGGCCAACTGGTGGTAACAGCAAATCCACTCAGTGGTATTACAATGGATTTACCGCCGAGATACCACCAAACTTGTAATGATATGATATTATGTATGATATGCATTTATAACGCGCCTATACACAAGTGTTTCAAGGTGCAACAAGGCAAGGGAGGAGGAACAAGGGAAGGACAGACAACAATCTTACTAGGCCAGGTGTCATTCAGATCAAGCAAAAATGAGGCTCAATATTGTTGGGTATTGTGGCTCTTTATGGCTATGCCTTATATGTTTCTCTGTATTTTCTCAACAGGACATTATGAAACACTCCCTGACCCAGAATCCACAGTGGCTGTTAAAATGGATCATCCAGATATGCTTAGACTAACAGTTTCAGAAGTCTTTGTTTGTCAATATTAAAAATAGAAAATTCCAGAGCGTAGATGCGCTATAGTTAGAGGTTATATGAATAACCCACCTTTTAATTGATTCAAATATCAAAACTTTATAAAACAGCGTCCAACAAGTCTAAATATCAGTTTCTTATCTTATCACAACAATTAGTACCTTTTCTAGAAGATAAAAATAAATAATTACCAGCACAATACACACTCATAGCCAAAAACCATGTTTGTTTTTTAACCAAAATGATAAGCTTGTGCATCTGAATAATAGTACACAAAACCTACATTAGCTCATTAGAGCATGTGACAATGATTCGCCCCTCAGGGCTTTATCCAGGTCCATCAATTTGTATTTTGTATTTGTATTTATTTTATTTGTATAGCGCAGACCAAGCCAGGAGGCTACCGGGCGCATTCCTTAAGCAATGGTTACATAAGTTGCATACAGTGATAATATATCAAACAATAAATATAGCATAGAAATAGACATAGGTAGGTAGTACAACGATACATGGAGTGTCAAGTAATACTTCCTTACATAGGTTATTGCAACATGTTTCAGGATGAAGCTTAGGCATTGGAGGAGGCAAGCCAACATTTGGCTCTATGTTTGAAAAGGTTGAGGGAGGGGAGGTTTCTAATAGTCAAGGGGACAGTATTCTAAAGTTTGGCTGCCAGGACTGGGAAGCTAGAACCACCAGCTGTTTGGAGCTTGTATCTGGGTATCAGTAGGCTCTGGTTCAGGGTAGATCTAAGTGAGCGAGCTGGAGTGTACAGCGTGAATCGTGAGGAGAGATAAGTGGGGGCCAGATTGTTCATGCATTTTAGGTAAGGGCAAGCGATTTTAGTGAGATCCTTTGGGTGACTGACAGCCAATGAAGGTTCTTCCTGGTATCCGAAATGTGTGCAGATCTGGGGATATTAAGGGCTACCCTGATAGCGTTATTTTGTATGATTTGGAGCTTGTCTAGGTTACACTGATTAGTGCCCTGGTACAATACATTGCAATAGTCAAGTTTAGACATGACCAGGGTCCTAGCAAGGATAGTGCAGTTGTGCGAGGAGAGGAAAGGGCGACATGCTGTGATCAACTTGCAGGTATATGCGGCGGCCGCCGCAACTGCATTGGTTTGTCTATGGAGGGAGAGGGTAGAGTCGAGGTAGATTCCAAGCATTTTTGTGTCTTTGGAGACTTTTGTTATATTTCCATCGATGTTAAAGGAACTGAACATAGGGTTCAGCTTGTTTAGTCTTTGCTGAGTACCTAGGATGAGGATCTCTGTCTTGTCATCATTGAGACAGAGCTCATGTTGGGCCATCCAAGTTTGAATGACGTGGTAAACATCATTCAAGGCTTTTGAGTCTAATGTGTAATCACCCGTGATGGGGATGAGTATGTGGGTGTCATCAGCATAATTTGTGTAGGTGACACCCAGATAGTCAAGCACATCAAATAAGGGTTTAGTGAATACATTGTAAAGGGTAGGGGATACACACGATCCTTGGGGGACTCTGTACGGGACTGGTGCAGGGTCAGCCGCGGAGATGGGCGAGAATACCCTCATCTGTCTGTTATCCAGGAAGGATTGAATCCAGTTTGTGGCCATGTCGGAGAAGTGAGCTGCAGTTTTCAGGTGGTGACAGAGGATTTGGTGATTAACCAGATCAAAGGCAGCAGATAAGTCTAATAGTAGTAGCAGGGCTAGTTTTCCTTTGTCTTTGAGATCCTCAATTTGGGTCTTGAGATCGAGGAGGGCTGTCTCCGTACTGTGCTTCGGTCTGAAGCCGGATTGTCTCGTGCCTAGTAGGTTGTTTGATTCCAAATAGTTCTGTATCTGAAGATAGGCTGCTCTGTCTAAGATCTTTAGCAGAAAAGGGACCGTTGTGATGGGTCTGTAATTGGTTGGAACCTCCGGGTCTAAGGTGGGTTTTTTTAGGAGAGGGATAACCCAAGCATCCTTTAGGTTATTGAACAGGCAAAGTTTGCATACAATCTCAGAACACAGTATTCATGTAACTTCTATAAGAAAACATTATCTTTGGGTCTCCCTGATCCTACATTCCTCAAAAATGTATATACATATAATTGTAAACAGTACAGTTATAGGTTGCAAACATTCATATTCCACAGTCCTCCTATGGCTAAGAAATCTAAAGAGAGAAAGAACAAATAACGAATAGTTGTAAGAAAAAGATAAACAGGAGGTGTGCAAAAGAAATATTCAATGTCAATCTAGTGTTGTTGATACCTTTCAAAACTATAAATGATGTTGATCATTAGTGAAATACCCATTTGAAGACTAAGTACCACATAGCTTCCCTGCATCACTCAGTACTGCCTATAACGTAAGGCATATCTCTATTAATATAATGTTGCTAAGCTCAACAGCTCCATCTCAGCATCCATTAGATGTATACGCATATTATTGACCATTAGTCCAATGTTGTTCATTATTTCGATTTTTGTAGGTGGCCTAACCAAAAGACTGATTATTTCTGGCTGATTTTAGGCGGCCTATAAAATTCGAAATAATGACATATCTTCACCCGCACCCCCTCCCCACACCCTCAGCCTCACCCTCTCTTCCCGGATTTATTCCAAATTAGGGGGTTACACCCGAGAATCCCCCTTCCTCAGCCCCCACATTCTCCCTCCCCTCCCACGACTCCGCCACCAAAGCACACACATACACCCAACACACACGCACATATCAACTTACCCGTTTCCATCGAGGCCGCTTCCGGGTCCTAGCGTGGCTGTCAGCCCCTGTGCACACTCCTGTGCATTGCAGGGGCTAATAGTTTGATTTAGAAAGACCGCTCTTTCTTAATGTTTTTTTTTTTTAAAGGTCCACAAGATGGTGTACATGCAGGACGCCGCCGCATCTTGTAAAACAATGTTCAATGATATGGTGAGTGTTACAGCACGTTTCAATATTGAAACATTTAATTTTGTTTATTTTCAATTTATCAAGGATTACAATATTACCTGGATAAAGCCCAAAGGGGAAAACATTAGCACGTGCTCTAATAAGTTAATGTACGTTTTTTGTGCTGTTATTCAGATGCATGAGCTTATCATTTTGGTTTAAACACAAACAGGGTTTTTGGCTATGATTTTGTAGTGTGCTCATAATAGTTTTTTTTCCATTAGAAAAGGTGCTAATTGTTGTGACAAGAGAATAATATGGCAATTAATCGGACTTGTTGGATGCTGTTTTATAAAGTTTTGATGTTTGAACCAATTAAAGGTGATACAAAGTGATAAAGTTATACATGTAAGCTCTAACTATAGCGCATCTACAGTCAGGATTTTTTAAACTTTTTAATACTTTATATAGGTTGTCTTGTAGTGTTACAACCTGCAGATAGCTGATGCTGCTGGTCAAGTCAAAGTTAAAATTACTAGATGATTATTAAATATAAGAAGGAAACCTATACATCAAGTTAGGAGAGCACAGTGCCCTCAAATACTGAGTTCCCCCACTTAGATTTCTCTTTGTTTGACAATACCTTTGCCCTAATTCACAGAACATTTAGTGTAGCGCAGGACAAAGTGACTTTACACTGGAAAAATACACTTTGCATAGGGACTAATTCACAGAGCAGAGCAAAGTGACTTTACACTGCAAAAATACTATGCACTGCACTAAATTGGCCTAATTCACAAAAACACACCAAGTCTGAATTACTAACGCAGACTCAATGCTTTTTTTTTTTAATTTGGCCCGGTGCAAAGAGTACTTTTCCAGTACAAAGTCACTTTGCTGCACTCTGTGAAGTAGGCCGCCAGTGTGCAGGTGAATGCACACAAAGGACCCTGTAAAATCACCAAAGATCAAAGACGGTTACAGCAAATGGCCAGCATATATACATGGCAAGGGATAAACCCACAAACAGTGCTGTAGACCGAGATGAGCAGAGAACACCCCTCAAAATAAGGCATCCAACCACAAATTAGGGTCATCCTGTGAGGAATTGCGATCTGGCAAGGCAGTAGACTCCTGGCTTTTTTATTTTTATTAACTAAGAAAAATATGCTGGTAATTCCATCTCAGAAAGGATGAACTGCCAACCAAGTCTCCCTTTCCCAAAGCTCCATGCCAAAAGCATAGTGTAAACCTGTGCCCAGTGGTATCAGAGCTTGACCTTCTGTGACTGCTCTCCAGTGTCACATAGCAGGTACAGGGATCATGTGGACCTCTTGACAGGTGCAGAGACATCCAACATCCCTGAAGCGCAGGGGCTGCATTTAGGATATGCACCTCTGTTTCAAATACTCCATAACTATGAGAATGCTGTCCTGGTGGCACTTTGAACTGTTAATGTAAGCCATACCTGTGTTTTGGTTATGGTGGCCAGCATCTCGCATAGTTATCCACGCCAAGCCCATTTGATATCATGCATGTGGTAGCCCTGTGAGCCCAATTCATCTGTGAAAGGGTTCAGTGAATTCCCCAAGCCATCCTGTCATTGCTACATCCAGCAGGATTGTAGCCCTGGGGTTGTGCCTCTTTCTACATTTGTGAGGGCAGGTAACGCTCTCACCAGAAGAGAACGACTCCACAGGAAGCTGCCTTGGGAATAGGAATCAAAAGACAAAAGAAGAAGCCTCACACAAGGGGGCTGTATATATATATATATATATATATATATATATATATATATATATATATAGTTATGGTTAAGTTGGTGTTTTATAACTTCGCTCCCTCTGGACGAATCCTCACCAAACTTTGCAAAAAAAGTATACGGCCCACTATTCATTTTTTTGCAAAGTTTGGAGAGGTTTTGTCCAAGGGGGCAAAGTTATAGGGGGGTCCCAAAACTTTTGTTTTTTCCCATAGACACAATGGGAAAAAACTTTGCGCACGCCTACAGCCCAAACCGCTGGATGGATTTACACCAAATTTGTGGCAGGAGCAGGGGCTTGGTCCCGAAAGCGTGCTTTTGCAAATTTGGTGTAAATCCGTCCAGTAGTTTTTTTTTTAAATGACCAAAATGTAAGGGAAAAAAATTACTATTTTGGTTTAGTAACGGGAGTCCATGTTTTTCTTGTTCATTTCTGTGATAAAAGAAAATATCATGTTAGTATTAGTATTTTATAAAGACTTGTTACATTGTACAATCAACATTTTCTTCTTTTTTTTGACCCTCATATTTAGTAGATGACAAACCAGAGTACTGTGCGATTTGCTCAGTTTCTGTGTTTGTTGCTAAAATCATTGGGTCTGTGGGAGAAAAAAAATCCATGTTGGATTAAAAAAAAAAACTTTTTCTGTTATGCTACAGTTTATTTGTTTGTTTGTTTTCAGTGTTTACTTGTTGTTTCTGGCTAATGCTTTATACATTGGATTGTTCCAGTTTTTGGGAGCAGTAAGATATTAGGTATTTGTTTGGATATTGTAAAATTTTGGAGCAGTTAGATACCATTTGGCGTATTCTAACTGTCTGTTTCTTTCTCTATTTGAGTGGTATTAATTCATCTGATTAGTTGTTGTAGCATCTTTGGGCAGTTAGATAGCTTTTGGAATATTGTGACAGTTTATATTTTTTTACTACAAGTGTACTTAAGGTTTAAGTACAGTTTAGTTATCAAATGTTGGTTTTAAGAACATTAAATAAGCGTTTGTAAGATGTGGTGGTAATCTCTGCTTTAGAGTAATGGTACTATCATTACATTCAAATCATCCACATTTCTTTTTTATATATGCAGTGTAGTGCCCTGAATTGGTTGTGGCTCCTGCATGGTAGATTATACCTATTGTTGTGAAGGTTTTCCTACCAAGTGATATTTGACCATGTGTGAATCCAGTCACTTTGCAGTTGTTTTTGGTACCATCTGCATTGTAACGTAGAAGCATTAGTATTACGTATTTACTATGTGTTTGTATTACTAACGTGGAGCGATTATCTGAATTGCAGGTCGAACATAACCTACCATGGTTTGCATTTTGTACAAGTTGCTGAAATGGAACGGATTCACAATTAGGTATTGATATATACACAAAGCATTCATTGGGGATTTGTTCTTGTGTCACATTGTTGCAGACAGTGCATGTATGTTTCCACATGTATGAAATCTAGAAGATTTCATTTATAGGTATGTTTTTGTTTTCCAATACTAATAGTAAGTACATGAGAAATTCTTGTGGATCTTCCTGTGAGTTTATAGTGAATTTCACCATTCCAGCACAGTAGTCCAATTGTTGTCTTATTCCATGAGCACTATACGGGTTGTCAGGATTGTTTGTTGCATTTCTGTGAAGTACTAACATTTGCAAACACAATGGGTCTGTACTGTGTAAGTAAATGTTGTCAACAATTGGTGGTAATTGAAATAGAATATTTATTGCTACATTTGCGTAGCAACTTACACCAACTATATTTGAGAGTTTAAATGGACCAGGTAGTTATGTATCTGACTGCTTTTTTTGGAGTTTGTCTTCCGTCTTTGAAGAAGTACCTGGTTTACTTTCCCTAATTGATTCTTTTTTGCTTGTGGTACTTAATAATTGATGAAGTATTACTTTCATTTACTCTCTTTGGAGGATTTGCAGTGACATCCTGTTGCATTTCTGTTTGTTTTTTTTTTTTATAACGTTTTACTTTTTGTGGAACAGAATATGTGTTTAGATGGGGGGTGTATAGTGAGCAAAGTCTATTGTATTCTAACATGCAAGGAATATCAGCGTTTATTTTACTTGCATCAAAGTTGATTAGAAATAGACTGTCAAGTGTACGTAAGCGTGATAGTGCTACATAGCTCATGCCTTCTTTAAGGACTGTGTTACCAATGTCTATCATTGCTTTGTCTAGGGTAAAACCTTGTGATTTATGAATGGTGACTGCGTATTCAAGAGTTAGAGAAAATTGTTCTCTGCGTACATACATGTCTTTGAAGAGAAGGAATCGAGCTGTTGAGCGTCCTATTCTTTTTACTTCTGAAAGTTTGTCAAAGAGAATATTGACAAACATAATTTTGTTGTCACGTGGGTATGTTTGAAAGCCAACAACTTTACCCTGTGCTCCATTAACTAGTCCTTGGTCCACGTCAAGGTTACGTTTCAGCATTACTCTTCAATTTAAGGATAATTTTAGTATCTTTTCCAAGCCTGCTGTGTTTGAGATTGATTTTTCTAAACTATTTAGTCTTGTTGTGGCTTAGTCACACATGGGTAGTGTCATTCCATGTACATCTAGTTTGTCTGTGGCGCTAATTTCCATTATTGGTTGCATTTCTTTACTTAACATTATTTCATTGAATTTGAAACAGCTTGCAAGAGTTGGCATTAAGGCCATGCAATTGACATTTTTGTGGGCTAATTGTTCCATAACATCTGTATCATATGCATTATCACCATAAAGTGCATGAATGTGCCGGGTTTTCAATATTGCTTCTGCTTCTTTAGAAAGTATACCAACTCTGATACTTTTTAAGATGTTGGCATAAGTGAGATCTGCAGATTGGTGCATGTTTTCTGTTAATTCTCTGTATTGGAAATGTTGTCAAAGGTTGACATTTCCAATGCTGCCAACTGTTTTACGGCAGAGTTTGTGTCCTAATGTGTTAAAAATAGGCTCACCTTTTACTGGTGTCAATTGAAGAAGATCTCCGAAAACAATAATGTGTTTTCCTACAAAGAGCTCTTCATAGTTTGTTTTGAGTACTTCTTGTAATCTGAGGTGAATCAAAGCCAACATTAGGTTGGACACCATGACCACTTCATCTATTAGTAGCATTTTCATTTGTTTCAATACTCTGCGTAGTTCCATTGCAGCTTCTGCAGAAAGTTTGTAATAATCTAGTTTGTTTTGGTGTTCTACTGGCAGGAGTAGTAATCGGTGTAAAGTGACACCACCTATGTTGTAGGCAGCTAAACCTGTGGGGGCAGTGACAACAGCTGACAATTTGTTGTTTGTCAATTGTTGAAGGAACTTACTGATGATTTTGATTAGGAATGTTTTGCCAGAACCAGCTTCACCATTGACATACAATAGTATAGGTTTTGTAATTTTGACAGGTGCATTCTTTGTTTTCATATTGTACACCCTGTGCAATTTCTTTTGTTACTTCTTGCAAAATGCTACCTTGCTCATTGCTTAGCTTTGATTGTAGTATAGTTAAGTCTCCTTTATCTTCATACTGACACATGGTGTTTTCTTCTTCTATCATAGTTATTTCTGCCTCATTTGTTATTAGTGGGTCACCCAGTGGTTCTTGGCTTCCTGTGACAGAAGGTTGACTACTGTCAGGAGTGTCCTTATCTAGTTGGGCCTGGAGTTCTTCTTCGTGTTGCTGTTCATTGTGCAACATTGTTTTGTACTGTGCAAAGTTTACATCAGTTATACTGCTTTCATTTGCTTTGAAAGCGTCTTCATATGAGTCATAGTTATCTAGTATTTCTTCTTCTTTTCTTCATGGTTTAAAGAGTTGCGGCAGGGACATGTAATATACTTCTTTATGTTGAGGAGTCTTTAATGACAATTTGATATGATTAATTACATTTGTTTTGTTGAGTTTTACTAAGCTGCCTTCACAGTTTGTCACTTTGTATTTATGGTTTTGTTCATCTGATTGTATATTATTTTTGTATGTGTAGTTTTGGGTTATGTCGTATAGACACATGGTTTCCAAAGTGGTACTCCTGTTTGTGTAGTATGCGTCTAATAAATTGTTTTTTAAAATGTCTTAGCTGTTGGGATCATGTTTGGCTATTGTTTCTAAATCTTTGTATGATTTTAGAACTCTTTTTCTAGATTTAGCTGGACCAAGACTTAGCCATACTATATTTGCAGATTTACCATACAATGCAGTACCAGTTAATCGATCAGCTGCTTCATCGGATCCACATTCTCTATGGGACAGCATTTTTATGCCCAAGCTGTATAATTTCTGAGACACCGTTTTATCTGATGACAGGTCATTCCAGAGGTCTTGGAGCTTTGTCTTTTTTGATTTGGTTAAGTATGCTGTGACATATCGTGCAACTGCAGTAGAATTGTCTGCAATGTACTGCACATCTATGTTTGCATTCCATAAGTTGGCAATGATTGCATTGTAATCATTGATATATTTTTCTTCTTCTTTTCTTTTTATGCAATATGTATTTTTAGGTGACATCCCTTTAACACTATGTCTAAATGAAGACATGAGGTTGTTCACTTGACCTGTATTTGTAACTGGTCTAGGGAAACCAAATCGGCATTTGGTGTAGTATTTCCCTTTGTTTTTGTATTTGCGACGACAATATTTGCACATTTGTGTCTTTGGAATTGTAACATTTTTGCATGAAAATCACTATTTGTGGATTCTGATGGAATTTCACAAGTGACATATTTTTCTATAAACTGTAAAACAGTGTCATTACTGTCTTGACCAAATTTAGGAGCATCTTTAATCCATAAAAGCATATGGACATGTGGTGCTCCTCTGGCTTGGTATTCTTTTCTCCAAAAGAAGTGTTGCACTTCTCCAAGGGGAGGGACAGTTTTATTACAAATAAAATGTAGCATAGCAATAAAGTGAGGGTGAAAATATCTTCAAACATTAACAGGATCCCGAGAACAAAGTTCTCCAGGTGTTAGTATATCTATGTTTGTTTTGTTTTCGTTTGATATGCGTAGGAAAGCATGTAAATCTTCCCATGTATTTTCTGCACAAATTAATGTAACAAACCAAGTGGGTGGGCCAAGGATTCTGATCATACAACGTAGATCTCCATGACGTCGAAACCAGTACTCTTTAGTACCACGCATATTTGGAGCACAAAATGACCAGCTTATTGTGTCTCTTGAATTATTTCAGTTGTATCTTTCAAGTTTTCTTTAATATTAATTTCTTTGTAATATTCATTATTCTCTTTAAGATATTGCAGGTCTTCTCTAACTTTATGTAAATCTACCAGTTGTTGCCAAATTTATTTGTCTTTTGTAGGTACTCCATTTACCAAGATAATTAAAGATTGTTGCATTGGACTTTGCACTCCTAGAGTGTGCACATTTTCTTTTAGATCTAATGGTAAATACACTACTTTTCCATGAATACCTTTCACTAATTCAGAGGGAGGTAATTTTGCAGTTTTTGGTTGAAGGCGTATTATTGCTTGAAATGGGTGCACTGTTTGAATTATGATGCTCTCATATAAATTAAGTTGTTGACGTTTTTTTGGTAGTTGATATAATTCCAAGTTATTTGTGATAGCACGTGAAGGAGTTTGGTTGTTGTCAAGTTTTGTAGTGCAGTAACTGCAAAGTATCATGGGGTCAGTTATTTCGTATTTGTTTTCTGCTATAAGGTAGAGAGCTAATTCAAACCATTTAGAATCTTCATTGTCTTCTATTTTGTATGATAGGTCTACAGTTTTTGTGTTACTTTTATAAAAAGTTCTGCGGCAACATACACACACGTGGTTTGGTACTTCAGCTGAAGTACTTTCAAATGTTAGTATTTCTTTTTCGTATGTGTGTAGTGAAAGGTTGCCATGTGCAGAATTGTTACGAAGTTGGTTTACAGCTAATTCATCTTGTAAGTGGGTTTCACTTCCAAAATATTTTGTCTGGATACAGTCAATTTCTTTTAGTAGGTCTTTTGCTGTACCATGTAGAAGAATGTTATTTAAATTGGCTAGGGCTAAAGCAGGACTTTTAGCATAGTGCAGTTTATAAACTAGATTTCCTATACTTGCATGATGTGTTGATATCCTTTTGATATCATGGAAGGTTGTTTTGCAAGTAGGTCCTGTAATGCAGGCCAATGAATGTCCTTGTAGTCCTGTGTACTTGCGTACTGGACAAGCATCCATATTTTGCAGTAGTTTAATTTTGATGTTGTCTTTGCTTTTCACATATTGATTGAGGAATTGGCGTAAAGACTTGAAAATTTATTTGGGAATGTTACACATTGACATGCATGGCCATTTGTACACTAGATGTTCTGATTCAGTTGAATGGAGGGGTAAATCTACGTTTTCAGGGCATATTTTTGCAAGGAGTTCTTCTTGTTCCATTATAGTATTATTAACTTTTTCATAACCTCGACCACTGCTATCTATGGCAATTGTATTTGTTTGCTTTTGTTTGTACGCTTCTTCATTAAAGTATGGTTCTGTGCTTGTAGTGTGACTACATTCACCTCCACAGATATTTAAGAAGTTATTTCTGTTGACATTTCGTTTATTGAGAAGTATTTTTTGTAATTTAGTTATTAGTTTTGTTAGTGGTTTCATTCTGTTTAACACTAAGATAAATAACTTTCTTTTGACGCTTCTAAAATTACTTTTCTACGATAGGTTTGAAGTGTTGAACCTGGTTTCTCTCCTGTGTTCATAAGATTTTGAAGGACTTTGTGACGGAACATTTTGGCTAAAATACTTTTCTTGGTATGCTTAATTTGTACTACATCAAGATTTATAGAAGAAGTTTTATTTGTAGTGATAGTTGATTTTCTGTTAATATTTTTTTGGTTTGTTTTACTTTTTGATAGAGGAGGCAAAGTTTTTGTACTAGAAACTTCTTCTTTTTCACTACATGACTGTATTAGCTGTTGTGTTTCAACTTTTTTTTACAAATTCTGCTATAGATGGATGTTTATGTTGGAGAGTTTTCTTTTCATTTGCTCTACTTCTGCGTTCCTTTCTACGGAGTTGCTTTTGGGTAGGCATTCTTTAGGGTCTGTTGAAAAAAATACAGAAGGTATGGGTTGGGGTGTTCTGCAATGCATGTGTGTTGTGTGCATGAGTGTTTGAGTAAGATGATAAAGATGTATGTAATGGTGTGTGATTGTGCATTGGGAAGTACAACTACTAGGGATGGGTATGCTTGAATTAATGTGTTACGAAACTGGGGTTCAGAAGACAGAAAAAAATAAGCCAGTGGTTTGGAGAAGTATAAATAGTATATCTAAAGCTATACAATTAAAACAGTTGTTTGTTCTACAACATCTAAATTCTAGCGGCTGAGTTGGGTAATTTGTGTGTCGAAAAATAGGAAGTTGTGGTCCATTCTGCCAGTAAATCACTGTTTATGAGGGGGGGGGGTTTGGTCAGAATGGTGCAGAATCTCTATTTTTAGGCACAGAAATAGCATGAATTAAACTTACAGTGTGTTTGAGTAATAATTCAAATATTATGGTAACATTCTACTTACTTTTTTTCTAAAATGAGCAGTTTGCTTCTTAGTTGTTCTTTGTACTTCAAATTCGGCTGTTTCGTTTCTGGAGAATGGTCTTCACTGCAATTGTAAAAGAAAGAAATTAGTAATTTGGTTTGTACATAGCACTGTTTTTAATTTAGACATAGATTTTTTAAATTGAAATGCTCAGCGCCTTCCTCAAAACCATTAAAACTATCTTATGACTAACTGTAGGAAAGAAAATATCTTTACTATGGCTTGTGAAATTCATAATGTACCACTGTATACCACTATTCCTGTAACTAAGCTTTTCCACGTAATAGTGAGTCAATGTCATAGCCTGCTTTTCCACGTAATAGTGAGTCAATGTCAGAGCCTGCTTGTCCTATATAAATGTAAGTAATTATATAAATTGAAAAAATGAAAACCAATTATGTGGTTGTACAAATATTATTGTTTGAGATGTTAGTTTAACATTATTTGCGTTTGTGTGTGTGTATGAAGAAATGAAACGGTATAAAGGTTTGTAAGTCACAGTTCATTTTAGGACAATGAAAAAATGATCGTAGATTCATTTTACAGATTATACAAGGTAAAAGTCAGTTAGAAAATGTGTTCATGTACTGTATAGAAAATATGCATACCTGTAGTTTGTGTTCATGCATATGGATATGGACGAAGCTGCAAGTAGAAATCTTGGAGACTTGTATAGTATTTCTCGTAGATCGTGCTTGCCAATGGTATGAGACTTGTACTCCGAGAGATTCACCGTACATTTGCAGTGCTGATCTATGATGATGCAGTTACCTGTAGAGGTCTTAGATTTGATTGGTGGATGGTCATGTGATTTCTTAGCTACATCCAATGAGGGAATGGCACTGAGAGTGAAGTGGAAATGGTAGAAGGGCTGTCCATGTTACGATATGTTCGCGGACATGGCGGTAGTTCTAGGACACCACGTATTACATCCGGGGAATTTGGGGTGGGGAGGCATGCAAATGAGATTGAATGTAGCAAGGGATTGGTCAGTAAAGTTTAGTGAGTGTGTTGTGCTAGGAGAGGTTTTCTCATATATTCTTTTTGCTCAGAGAAGAACAGATAGCTATGACTGAGTGTTACAAAAAACAGATTCTGTGGATTTTGGGAGATTCGTGGATACATTGGTTGAAGGTGCATGCAGAAAGCTGTGGAGTATCTATAGATCTTGGATTCCCACATGTGGAAGTGCACTGGCATGGAGTGAGTGGAATGAAGTGGTTGGACTTGCTACCGCTCTGTGCAACTTTGAAGATAGAGGAACATCCAGACATAATTGTAATTCATTGTGGAGGGAACAGTTTAGGACATGTGTCTGGAATTTCTTTGCAATTTGCAATAAAAGAAGGACTTCAGAAGATCATAGACATGTTTCTAAACTCCAAAGTAATTGTTTCACGGATTGCGCAGAGACAAATGTGGCTTTGCTCTTTCTCATGTGGTCCACAAATGGAGAAAGCAAGGCGTAATGTCAATAAGGCTGTTTGTGCCTTCCTAAGAGATTTTGGCATGTCCTCTTTTCACAATGAAAATATTATGTTTCGTAGTAAATACATTTTTCGCAGAGATGGAGTCAATCTTACTTATGCTGGCAATCAGATTTTTCTGAGAAATGTACAAAATGCATTGCGACCTTTTTTAGAAATACAGCATCCATTTTGAAGTAGGTGTTAAGTATTTATAATTTTTGACATACAAACACCTCCCAAAGGCGCTTTTCAGAGCCACCACTTGCTCCCAGAGAAAAATGCAATGGTTACAATAGGGTAGCACCCCAATTTTGTTTATGTTCGCGAACTGTTTGCCAACTTTTAAGATATACAAAAGGCCCTGCTTTATTTATCTTCACTTCTATTTTTTAACTGTGAAAGGCGGATCTGAAAAGAGCCTTATTTTTTTTGTTATTTTGGTTTTTTTTTTGGTTTTTGATACACAACACACTAGGAGAGGAGGGGAAAGGAGGGTAAAGGGGGGGACACCAACCACAGGGATAAGAAAGGGCGAGCTGAGAGAGGAAGATGTAGAGTGGGTTTTATTTGGGTAGTGAGCAGGTCTTCTCGTGCTCTGAGACGATAGTCTCAAAAGCACTCCGAAGTCGCTCCCCCCTGCAGAGTATTGTGTCACAGTACATACATACAACTGTGACCCTCGAAAGGTAAGCGTCATTAGAATTCTGTATGGCCTGTGAGGCAGCTTGAGGAAGACGCTGTCCCACAGTGGTGTTCCCTGTGGTGACAGGATCAGAAACGGAGGATGAAGTAGAGGCAATCAACCTACTACGCTCTTCGCAAGGTACAACCTGGCGAATGGCCCCAGTGTGGAATGAGTTCAGGTGTAGCTTCATGGTCGTGGTCCCAAAGCTATAGGCACCGTGCATCCCGCGACTGAGTACCATTTTTCACTCATTGCAGGTGACACGGTTCGCATGAGCCTTAGGACTATTCCCATGAACGGTAAACAACTGCCACACCCAAGAATCATGCCGAGGTTGGGTAGTAGGGATTTCCTCTACCTCATTCTCGTAATCCTTTCTTCCTCCTCTGTATCCTCACTCCTGTTCCCCTCTTCAGGCCCTTGGGGAGATGGTGGTGGTGGAGGGGGTGGGGGTGTAGCACCAGCTGGCAATAGTGGAGCCATGGATGTCATCGGCTCGGAGATGGAAATCTCAAAATCTGCAAAGTATGCAGCAAAATGTAGTGTGCTCTGTGGAATAGCCAGAAACACAATGAGAATGAGCTCTAGGGCGTGGTCTTTTATAGGGGTGCTTGTACACGGTTCACGGACATGCGCGTCGTCCGCAAGACAGATCGAACACCAAAAAACGTTCAAAAAGTCACAAAAACTATGTGGAAAATTAGGTTTAGTATGTGGGATTTGTGGTATGGTGAGTTTTTAATGAGAAATATTGTGGATTACTTGGAAATGTACTTTTAAACTGTTCGGGGACACGAACAGTGTCCGCATTCAGAACACGTGATCAGCGTGGGCGCGGTCACATGATTGCTTCGTGAGCATGTTCGCTAAGTAAGCGGCCGTCTGCAGGACGCCCAATGTACGGATATTTTTTTGCGCATGCGTGTTGATGTTCTACGGACAGTGTTCGGGACCTGAACTACTTAAAAGTACGTCACACGTAAAACAACAGTTACGGACAGCCGTTTGTTCTTAGCACAGTTTAACTTACTTGCAAACAATACGGACATAGCGTTCCCAGCACACCTTCATTTTCGTTTATTTACAAACAATTCAGGACACCACAAGTGTTTTTAGAACAGTTTCAACTTGCTAGCGAGCACTACGAACAGGCATAGTGTTCTTAAGGACACCTCCATTTTCGTTTATTTACGAACATTTCAGGACAGTACGAGTGTTCTTAGAACAGTTTCAACTTGCATTAGAACATTATGGACAGATATAGTGTCCTCAGGACACTTACATTTTCGTTATTTACGAACATTTCCGAACAACCGCGCTGTCCGTGGACACCTAAATTGGTTTTAACACAAAGAACTGAAAGTAATTACAACACAATATAAAAAAGTAACTTTATTTGACATATATAAACAATTTATGACTGAGAAGGTGGGGCAGAAACGGAAACAAAAACCAGGAGAATTAGGAATTTCAACATAATTGGGATCAGGTGAAGAACGGATGGAAATGTCATCAAAACGTTTTGGTCCATGGAGAGGGTTTGGGGTTAAATGAGTGGGATGTGGTGAGGGGGGACAAGTACAGGTGGGACAAAGGCATGTTGTTGGTAGTTTTAGGTGATCTTCCTCAAAGTTCTTTAAATTGTTAAAATTTGTCATAAGTTGGTCCATTATTTGGTTGATGTGTTCCAGTGTGTTATCCACTGCTTCTTTTTCTGTGGTAGTGGTCATTTTTGTATGGTCTGTAAAAAAAATGTATATGTTAAATGTATACAAAATAATATTTATTAATTGGTTTATATAGTAAAGTGTGTACCATTACCATGACATTTCGTCTCATGGGAAATGCTCCTCTAGCCACTCCAGAGTACTACACATATCTGTGAGAAAACAAAAAAGTAATATATTTTTTTTTTATCTAATACAGAAAGTTTATAAATATATGAGTAAAATAAAGTGCACTTACTATTTCAGGAAAGTATGTGATGAGTAGTCTGTACGTCTGGTCTTGCTCTTAGTTGTGGAGTGTCTGTGAGGTAATTATGTTGGAAGCCACTTTATCTTCTTTTGGTATATTCCATTTTAGAACATAGTGTATTTAAATGAATGGTTAGTGCGTTACTTATATGGGTTACATTTCTTATGTATTACTACATATACTTTGTATGTGTGCTGCTTTGTGAATTTGTTAAATGTTCCTATGTTATGATATAACAATTACACATACCCCCCCAGAGTTTTTAGGTGGTGGTACTGTTGTCCGAACATGTCCGCGGACAGTCAAATTCAGTAGAAAGGGTTCAGTATATTCCATATTACATGTACATAAAGTCAAAGTTATTATTTTTAAGTTGTACTACTAAAGAACTATGAAATTCAGTAAAATAACTTTGTTAAAGGGACGTTATTATTCAGTTGTGGTACGAAAAACCTATGAAATTCAGTAAAAAAACATTGTTAAAGGGATGTTATGGTTAAGTTGGACTACTAAAAACCTATCAGATTCAGTAAAAAAACGTTGTCAAAGGGACGTTATGGTTCCAAGTAAAACCGAAAAAAAACCTGAAATTCACCAGTTATGGTAAGCTAAGCAACCATAACTCGCGCCACCACTGTGCACTGCTAAGA
This sequence comes from Ambystoma mexicanum, assembly GCF_040938575.1. Lineage (NCBI taxonomy): Eukaryota > Metazoa > Chordata > Amphibia > Caudata > Ambystomatidae > Ambystoma > Ambystoma mexicanum. The sequence goes on from NC_090939.1 coordinate 416,166,121, forward strand.
CTAACACCCAGGACATCAAAGATGACATCACAAATGTCATTGATGACATCACTGATGACATCACATGTGCATTTACCTTTCATGAAAAGTCTGTACAAGGGTTTCTTATTGTAATGTTAATAAATAAAGTGTCAAGGATCATTGGAATAAATATCAAGGGCTAATTAGTCCATCCAGTATACTAAGGTGCTCATGTAGAAACATAGGCATTGTATGCAGCATACATGATGGAGGTTCAATATTCATAAGCTTGCCATGTTGAATAGTGAAATGATAACTGTTTTCTTATTAGACTTTTGCATACTGAGAAACATGTGATAAGTAGATAATAAAACCCACTTACTACATAATTGCATTATTATAGACAAAACACAAAGAGACAACACCACATACAAATATGAGTATATACAAGGACATTGAAGTAAGAAAAAAAAACAGCAGTAGTAGCAAAAAGTGTTCATAACCTAACCGATTACCTTTATGCAGAGAAATGTTTGCTCTGTTTCAAAGCTGCTACTTACCCTATGTATATATATCGCATGATGTGACTGGACCCTAAGGAAAGTAGTGTGAATACAAGATATAAAAATAGGTGCATATACAGGGAAAGTACAGTAATAAAAAAACAACAGAACTATCAGAAAGTGCTGATAACTCTACTGATAATTTTAATGCACAGAAAGGATTGCTGTTTTTTATGCTTGTGTCTTCCCCTATGTATATGTTTCATATGATATGACTGGACCCTAAGGGAATTATTGTAAGAACATATTTGAAGGATAAGTCTACAAATATACTACCTTTTTCACTTTTAATTCCTGACTGTTACTGAAGAAAACCATGTGGCCTACATATGTCAGTAAAGGAAAAAAGGGGGGAGCCAGACATGTGATGTCATCAGTGATGTCATCAATGACATCCTGGGTGTTAGTCTTAGCAGTGCACAGTGGTGGCGTGAGTTATGGTTGCTTAGCTTAATGTGCCTTTAACAACGTTTTTTACTGAATATATGAATATATATATATATATATATATATATATATATATATATATATATATATATATATATATATATATATATATTACATGGCAACAGTAGTGGCCATGTACTTGTGGTTACGTTGGTGTTTCCATAGGAAGAGCACTTTTTGGGCGGCTTATAACTTCGCTCCTCCTGGACGAATACTCACCAAACTTTGAAACTTAAGTATATGGCCCACTCTGAATATTTTTGCAAAGTTTGGTGAGAATTCGTCCAGGGGGGGAAAAGTTATAGGGGGGTCCCTAAATTTCTTTTTTTCCCATAGACTAAATGGGAAAAAAATGTGCTTGCGCCTACAGCCCAAACCGCTGGACGGATTTTCACCAAATTTGGACCAGGAGCAGCGGCTTGGTCCCGAAAGCGTGCTTTTGCAGATTTGGTGAAAATCCGTCCAGTAGTTTTTTTAAAAATGATCAAAAAGTGGGTCATAATAAAATATCTGTGTTCGGTCCGCGGACACACTTCCCTGTTTGCTCCGCGGACAGTGTCCTGATTGGCCGATCGGCTTACGTCATGTCTGCGGACATGCGACGTGTTCGCTGATTGGACGGTGTGGAGCATGAAGCGAGTCAGATTTTCGGTGGCGCCCACCATCTTGGATTCGCGGACGTTCTCAGACAGCGCGGAGAAACTTGGTTCAAAATTTGTATTTAGTAGAGTGTGTTGGTGTGTAGGAGTGTTTGGGGAGGGTGGGAGAGTATGAGATAGATTGAAAGTTGTGTTTTTTCATGTGTTAGACGTTCTTGTTGTGTTCGATTTGTCTGCGGACATCACGGGTGTTCTGAAATGTTCTAAATAAACTGAATGGGGGGTGTTCAATATGTGTCCGTTTTGTTCGGAAGCAAGCTGAAACTGTTCTAAGAACACTTGCAGTGTTGGGAAATGTTCGTAGGGGGTGTCCTGAAGATGCTGTCCGTATTCTTCGTTGTCAAGTTGAAAATGTTCTAAGAACACTCGCGTTGTCCTGAAATGTTAGTAGCGGGTGTCCTGAGGACACTGTTCGTATTGTTCTCTGGCAAGTTGAATGTGTTCTAAGAACACTCGTGGTGTCCTGAAATATTCGTAGGGGGTGTTCTGATGATGCTTCCGTCCTGAAATGTTTGTAAATAAACAAAATGGGGGTGTTCTGAGGACGCTGTCCGTATTTTTCTCTGGCAAGTTGAATGTGTTCTAAGAACTCCCGCGGTGTCCTGAAATGTTTGCAAATAAACAAAATGGGGATGTTCTGAGGACGCTGTCCGTAGTGTTCTCTGGCAAGTTGAATGTGTTCTAAGAACACTCGCAGTGTCCTGAAATGTTTGCAAATAAACAAAATGGGGGTGTCCTGAGGACGCTGTCCGTATTGTTCGTTGTGAAGTTGAAAGTGTTCAAAGAACTCTCGCGTTGTCCTGAAATGTTCGTAGGGGGTGTCCTGAAGACGCTGTCCGTATTGTTCGATGGCAAGTTGAATGTGTTCTAAGATCACTCGCTGTGTCCTGAAATGTTCATAGGGGATGTTCTGATGACGCTGTCTGTCCTGAGGACGCTGTCCGTATTGTTCTCTGGCAAGTTGAATGTGTTCTGAGAACACTCGCGGTGTCTTGAAATGTTCGTAAATAAACAAAATGGGGGTGTTCTCAGGACGCTGTCCGTATTTTTCTCTGGCAAGTTGAATGTGTTCTAAGAACTCCCGCGGTGTCCTGAAATGTTCGCAAATAAAGAAAATGGGGGTGTTCCCAGGACGCTGTCCATAGTGTTCTTTGTAAAGTTGATTGTGTTCTAAGAACACACGTGGTGTCCTGAAATGTTTGCAAATAAACAAAATGGGGGTGTTCTGAGGAGGCTGTCCGTATTGTTCTCTGGCAAGTTGAATGTGTTCTAAGAACTCCCGTGGTGTCCTGAAATGTTCGCAAATAAAGAAAATGGGGATTTTCTGAGGACGCTGTCCGTAGTGTTCTCTGGCAAGTTGAATGTGTTCTAAGAACACTCGCAGTGTCCTGAAATGTTCGCAAATAAACAAAATGGGGGTGTCCTGAGGACGCTGTCCGTATTGTTCGTTGTGAAGTTGAAAGTGTTCAAAGAACTCTCGCGTTGTCCTGAAATGTTCGTAGGGGGTGTCCTGAAGACGCTGTCCGTATTGTTCGATGGCAAGTTGAATGTGTTCTAAGATCACTCGCAGTGTCCTGAAATGTTCGCAAATAAACAAAATGGGGGTGTCCTGAGGACGCTGTCCGTATTGTTCGTTGTGAAGTTGAAAGTGTTCAAAGAACTCTCGCGTTGTCCTGAAATGTTCGTAGGGGGTGTCCTGAAGACGCTGTCCGTATTGTTCGATGGCAAGTTGAATGTGTTCTAAGATCACTCGCTGTGTCCTGAAATGTTCATAGGGGATGTTCTGATGACGCTGTCTGTCCTGAGGACGCTGTCAGTATTGTTCTCTGGCAAGTTGAATGTGTTCTGAGAACACTCGCAGTGTCTTGAAATGTTCGTAAATAAACAAAATGGGGGTGTTCTCAGGACGCTGTCCGTATTTTTCTCTGGCAAGTTGAATGTGTTCTAAGAACTCCCGCGGTGTCCTGAAATGTTTGCAAATAAACAAAATGGGGATGTTCTGAGGACGCTGTCCGTAGTGTTCTCTGGCAAGTTGAATGTGTTCTAAGAACACTCGCAGTGTCCTGAAATGTTCGCAAATAAACAAAATGGGGGTGTCCTGAGGACGCTTTCCGTATTGTTCGTTGTGAAGTTGAAAGTGTTCAAAGAACTCTCGCGTTGTCCTGAAATGTTCGTAGGGGGTGTCCTGAAGACGCTGTCCGTATTGTTCGATGGCAAGTTGAATGTGTTCTAAGATCACTCGCTGTGTCCTGAAATGTTCATAGGGGATGTTCTGATGACGCTGTCTGTCCTGAGGACGCTGTCCGTATTGTTCTCTGGCAAGTTCAATGTGTTCTGAGAACACTCGCGGTGTCTTGAAATGTTCGTAAATAAACAAAATGGGGGTGTTCTCAGGACGCTGTCCGTATTTTTCTCTGGCAAGTTGAATGTGTTCTAAGAACTCCCGCGGTGTCCTGAAATGTTCGCAAATAAAGAAAATGGGGGTGTTCCCAGGACGCTGTCCATAGTGTTCTTTGTAAAGTTGATTGTGTTCTAAGAACACACGTGGTGTCCTGAAATGTTTGCAAATAAACAAAATGGGGGTGTTCTGAGGAGGCTGTCCGTATTGTTCTCTGGCAAGTTGAATGTGTTCTAAGAACTCCCGTGGTGTCCTGAAATGTTCGCAAATAAAGAAAATGGGGGTTTTCTGAGGACGCTGTCCGTAGTGTTATTTGTCAAGTTGATTGTGTTCTAAGAACACACGTGGTGTCCTGAAATGTTCACAAATTAACAAAATGGGGGTGTTCTGAGGACGCTGTCCATTTTGTTCGTTGTGAAGTTGAAAGTGTTCGAAGAACTCTCGGGTTGTCCAGAAATGTTCATAGGGGGTGTTCTGATGACGCTGTCCGTCCTGAGGACGCTGTCCGTAGTGTTCTTTGTCAAGTTGATTGTGTTCTGAGAACACTCGTGGTGTCCTGAAATGTTCATAGGGGGTGTCCTGAAGACGCTGTCTGTATTGTTCGTTGTCAAGTTGAAAATGTTCTAAGAACTCTCGCATTGTCCTGAAATGTTTGCAAATAAACAAAATGGGGGTGTTCTGAGGAGGCTGTCCGTATTGTTCTCTGGCAAGTTGAATGTGTTCTAAGAACTCCCGCGGTGTCCTGAAATGTTCGCAAATAAAGAAAATGGAGCTTTTCTGAGGACGCTGTCCGTCGTGTTCTTTGTCAAGTTGATGGTGTTCTAAGAACACACGTGGTGTCCTGAAATGTTTGCAAATAAACAAAATGGGGGTGTTCTGAGGAGGCTGTCTGTATTGTTCTCTGGCAAGTTGAATGTGTTCTAAGAACTCCCGCGGTGTCCTGAAATGTTCGCAAATAAAGAAAATGGGGGTTTTCTGAGGACGCTGTCCTTAGTGTTCTTTGTCAAGTTGATTGTGTTCTAAGAACACACGTGGTGTCCTGAAATGTTCGCAAATTAACACAATGGGGGTGTTCTGAGGATGCTGTCCATTTTGTTCGTTGTGAAGTTGAAAGTGTTCGAAGAACTCTCGCGTTGTCCAGAAATGTTCATAGGGGGTGTTCTGATGACGCTGTCCGTCCTGAGGACGCTGTCCGTAGTGTTCTTTGTCAAGTTGATTGTGTTCTAAGAACACTCGTGGTGTCCTGAAATGTTCGTAAATAAACAAAATGGGGGTGTTCAGAGGACTCTGTCCGTATTGTTCAATGGTAAATTTAATGTGTTCTGAGAACACTCGTGGTGTCCTGAAATGTTCGTAGGGGGTGTCCTGAAGACGCTGTCTGTATTGTTCGTTGTCAAGTTGAAAATGTTCTAAGAACTCTCGCGGTGTCCTGAAATGTTCGCAAATAAACAAAATGGGGGTGTTCTGAGGAGGCTGTCCGTATTGTTCTCTGGCAAGTTGAATGTGTTCTAAGAACTCCCGTGGTGTCCTGAAATGTTCGCAAATAAAGAAAATGGGGGTTTTCTGAGGACGCTGTCCGTAGTGTTCTTTGTCAAGTTGATTGTGTTCTAAGAACACACGTGGTGTCCTGAAATGTTCGCAAATTAACAAAATGGGGGTGTTCTGAGGACGCTGTCCACTTTGTTCGTTGTGAAGTTGAAAGTGTTCGAAGAACTCTCGCGTTGTCCGGAAATGTTCATAGGGGGTGTTCTGATGACGCTGTCCGTCCTGAGGACGCTGTCCGTAGTGTTCTTTGTCAAGTTGATTGTGTTCTAAGAACACTCGTGGTGTCCTGAAATGTTCGTAAATAAACAAAATGGGGGTGTTCTGAGGACTCTGTCCGTATTGTTCAATGGCAAATTGAATGTGTTCTGAGAACACTCGTGGTGTCCTGAAATGTTCGTAGGGGGTGTCCTGAAGACGCTGTCTGTATTGTTCATTGTCAAGTTGAAAATGTTCTAAGAACTCTCGCGGTGTCCTGAAATGTTTGTAGATAAACAAAATGGGGTGTTCTGAGGACGCTGTCCGTATTGTTCATTGTCAAGTTGGAAGTGTTCTAAGAACTCTCGCGTTGTCCTGAAATTTTCGTAGGGGGTGTCCTGAAGACGCTGTCCGTATTATTCGTTGTCAAGTTGAAAATATTCTAAGAAATCTCGCGGTGTCCTGAAATGTTCGTAAATAAACAAAATGGGGGTGTTCTGAGGAGGCTGTCCGTATTGTTCTCTGGCAAGTTGAATGTGTTCTGAGAACACTCGCGGTGTCTTGAAATGTTCGTAAATAAACAAAATGGGGGTGTTCTCAGGACGCTGTCCGTATTTTTCTCTGGCAAGTTGAATGTGTTCTAAGAACTCCCGCGGTGTCCTGAAATGTTCGCAAATAAAGAAAATGGAGGTTTTCTGAGGACGCTGTCCGTAGTGTTCTTTGTCAAGTTGATGGTGTTCTAAGAACACACGTGGTGTCCTGAAATGTTTGCAAATAAACAAAATGGGGGTGTTCTGAGGAGGCTGTCTGTATTGTTCTCTGGCAAGTTGAATGTGTTCTAAGAACTCCCGCGGTGTCCTGAAATGTTCGCAAATAAAGAAAATGGGGGTTTTCTGAGGACGCTGTCCTTAGTGTTCTTTGTCAAGTTGATTGTGTTCTAAGAACACACGTGGTGTCCTGAAATGTTCGCAAATTAACACAATGGGGGTGTTCTGAGGATGCTGTCCATTTTGTTCGTTGTGAAGTTGAAAGTGTTCGAAGAACTCTCGCGTTGTCCAGAAATGTTCATAGGGGGTGTTCTGATGACGCTGTCCATCCTGAGGACGCTGTCCGTAGTGTTCTTTGTCAAGTTGATTGTGTTCTAAGAACACTCGTGGTGTCCTGAAATGTTCGTAAATAAACAAAATGGGGGTGTTCAGAGGACTCTGTCCGTATTGTTCAATGGCAAATTTAATGTGTTCTGAGAACACTCGTGGTGTCCTGAAATGTTCGTAGGGGGTGTCCTGTAGACGCTGTCTGTATTGTTCGTTGTCAAGTTGAAAATGTTCTAAGAACTCTTGCGGTGTCCTGAAATGTTCGCAAATAAACAAAATGGGGGTGTTCTGAGGAGGCTGTCCGTATTGTTCTCTGGCAAGTTGAATGTGTTCTAAGAACTCCCGTGGTGTCCTGAAATGTTCGCAAATAAAGAAAATGGGGGTTTTCTGAGGACGCTGTCCATTTTGTTCGTTGTGAAGTTGAAAGTGTTCGAAGAACTCTCGCGTTGTCCGGAAATGTTCATAGGGGGTGTTCTGATGACGCTGTCCGTCCTGAGGACGCTGTCCGTAGTGTTCTTTGTCAAGTTGATTGTGTTCTAAGAACACTCGTGGTGTCCTGAAATGTTCGTAAATAAACAAAATGGGGGTGTTCTGAGGACTCTGTCCGTATTGTTCAATGGCAAATTGAATGTGTTCTGAGAACACTCGTGGTGTCCTGAAATGTTCGTAGGGGGTGTCCTGAAGACGCTGTCTGTATTGTTTGTTGTCAAGTTGAAAATGTTCTAAGAACTCTCGCGGTGTCCTGAAATGTTTGTAGATAAACAAAATGGGGTGTTCTGAGGACGCTGTCCGTATTGTTCATTGTCAAGTTGGAAGTGTTCTAAGAACTCTCGCGTTGTCCTGAAATTTTCGTAGGGGGTGTCCTGAAGACGCTGTCCGTATTATTCGTTGTCAAGTTGAAAATGTTCTAAGAAATCTCGCGGTGTCCTGAAATGTTCGTAAATAAACAAAATGGGGGGGTTCTGAGAACGCTGTCCGTATTGTTCGTTGTCAAGTTCAATGTTTTCTAAGAACACTCATAATGTCCGCGGACATTAAAAGTTTCCATAGGCCATAGTTGAAATGTTTCACTCTATGGGTGTGATATGCTCTATGCCCTGGCCACAACCAGTGCAGCATATCACACTTATAGTTGCTTATAACTTTGGGTCAAAAACAAATTTATACGGAACAAAGTTATAAGATACTATGGGTGTTATATGCTGCGATGGTTGTGGCCAGGGCATAGAGTGTATAATATATTTACTGTTTGGTTTAGTAACTGGAGTACATGTATTTCTTGTTCATTTCTGTGATAAAAGAAAATAGCATGCTAGTATTAGCATTTTGGAATTACTTATTACATTGTATAATCAACTTTTTTTTTTACCCTCATATTTAGTATATTACAACCCAGAGTACTGTTCAATTTGCTCAGTTGCTGTGTTCGTTGCTAAAATCATTGGGTCTGTGGGAGAAAAAAAATCCATATTGGATTAAAAAAAAGACCTTCTTCTGTTATACTACAGTTTATTTGTTTGTTTGTTTTCAGTATTCATGTGTTGTTTCTGGCTAATGTTTTATACATAGGCTTGTTGCATTTTTTTGGAGCAGTAACATATTTTTTATTTGTTTGGATATTATAAAATTTTGGAGCAGTTAGATACCAGTAGGCGTATTCTAACTGTCTTTTTTAAATATATTTTAGTGTTATTGATTTATCTGTTTGGATATTGTTAAATTTTGGGACAGTTATATACCAATTGGGGTATTCTAACTGTCTTTTTTTTTGCTATAATTTGTGGGTATTCATTTATCTGATTAGTTGTTGTAGAATCTTTGGGCAGTTAGATAGCTTTTGGAATATGCTAACAGTTTACATTTTTTTACTACAAGTTTACTTAGGTTTTAAGTACAGTTTAGTTATCAAATTTGGGTTTTAAGAACATTAAATAAGCGTTTGTAAGATTTTCTGGTAATCTCTGCTTTAGAGTAATGGTACTATCATTACATTGAAACCATCCACAATTCTTTTTTATATATGCAGTGTAGTGCCCTGAATTCGTTGTGGCTCCTGCGTAGTAGATTATACCTATTGTTGTGAAGGTTTTTTTACCAAGTGATATTTGACCATGTGTGAATCTAGTCAGCTTGCAGTTGTTTTTGGTACCATCTGCATTGTAACGTAGAAGCATTAGTATTACGTATTTACTATGTGTTTGTATTACTAACGTGGAACGATTATCCGAATTGCAGGTAGTACATAATCTGCTATGGTTTGCATTTTGTACAAGTTGCTGAAATGGAACGGATTCACAGTTAGGTATAGATACATACACAAAACCTTCATTAGGGATTTGTTCATACTGCATATTGTTGCACAGAGTGCATGTATGTTTCCACATGTATGAAATCTGGAAGATTTCATTTATAGGTATGTTTTTGTTTTCCAGTATTTGTAGCAAGTACATTATACATTCTTGTGGATCTTCTTGTGAGTTTATAGTGAATTTCACCATTCCAGCACAGTAGTCCAATTCTTGTCTTATTCCATGAACACTATGAGGGTAATTCATAGAATTTCGCAAAAAAGTGGCGCACGCGGCTGGCGCACAGTGTGCCCGTGCGAATGTCTGCGCCAGCCGCATGCGCTAAAATCGATTTCCGCGCACAGCGTATTCATGGATTTTAGCCTCCAAAAGCAGCCGTGGCGCAGAGTGGCGCAGCAACCCTGCAGCAGTGCCAGTCAGGCCCCCAAGAACGCCCTCGCGCAAGGAAAAGCCATAAAAATCCCCAAAACATCGCAAAGGGCTGGGCCAACCCTGGACCAGTTTACCAGACTGCCAAACAGCAAATGCCAAGCGGGGAACGTGTATTACGGGTTTCGCGGTAACTTACACACGCGAAAGGGCCTGTGCGAGTGGGGTACGTGTATTTCAGGGGTGCGCGGGACGTTCCACATGCAATTGGGCTGGGTATGCGTATTTCAGGGGTGCGCAGGAAGTATCACACGCGATTGGGCTGGGTACGTGCATTTCAGGGGTGCGCGGGAAGTGTCACACGCGATAGGCCCTGTGCGAGTGGGGTACGTGTATATCAGGGGTGCGCGGGAAGTTCCACACACAATTGGGCTGTGTACGTGTATATCAGGGGTGTGTGGGAAGTTCCACACGCGATTGGCCTGTGTACGTGTATTTCAGGGGTGCGCGGGAAGTTTCACACGTGAAAGGGCCTGTGCGAGTGGGGTACATGTATTACGGGGGTGCGTGGGAAGTTCCACATGCGAATGGGCTTTGTACGTGTATTTCAGGGGTGCGCGGGAAGTTTCACACGCGATTGGGCTCGGTACGTGTATCTCAGTGGTGCACGGGAAGTTCCACACACGAATGGGCTGGGTACGTGTATTTCAGGAGTGTGCGGGAAGTTTCACACCTGAAAGGGCCTGTGCGAGTGGGGTACGTGTATTACGGGGGTGCACGGGAAGTTCCACACGCGAATGGGCTGTCTACGTGTATTTCAGGGGTGCGTGGGAAGTTTCACACGCAATTGAGCTGGGTACGTGTATCTCAGGGGTGCACGGGAAGTTCCACACGCGAATGGGCTTGGTACGTGTATTTCTGGGGTGCGCGGGAAGTTCCACACACGAATGTGCTGGGTAAGTGTATTTCAGGGGTGCGCGGGAAGTTTCACACGCAATTGGGTTGGGTATGTGTATTTCAAGGGTGCGCGGGAAGTTCCACACGTGAATTGACAGTGTGGGTCCTCCCAGGTGTCCCCCCACCCCCTCCACGGCCCCTGCAGGCAGCCCACACCAAAGGGGACTACCCTGCACCCCTGGTCATGTTCCACAGGCAGCCCATCCACCATGGCCATGCCCCCCAGCCAAGCCACATGTCACGTTGCAATATGATCACCAACCCATGTCCCCCAGCACCCCCAGCAGTGTGGGGCACCTGCCAGCAGGCCCCCACTCATGTCCCCCAGCACCCCCGCTCTCCAACAGTGTGGGGCACCTGCCAGCAGGCCCCCACTCATGTTCCACTCATGTCCCCCAGCACCCCCGCCTCCCAGCAGTGTAGGGCACCTGCCAGCAGGCCCCCACTCATGTCCCCCAGCACCCCCACCCCCCAACAGTGTGGGGTACCTGCCAGCAGGCCCCCACTCATGTTCCACTCATGTCCCCCAGCACCCCTGCCCCCCAGCAGTGTGGGGCACCTGCCAGCAGGCCCCCACTCATTTCCCCCAGCACCCCCGCCCCCCAGCAGTGTGGGGTACCTGGCAGCAGACCCCCACTCATGTCCCCCAGCACCCCCGCCCCCATCAGTGTGGGGCACCTGCCAGCAGGCCCCCACCCATGTCCCCCAGCCAACACGTCATCACAATCTAGATCCCTGGCCCTCATGCCCAGCCTCCACAGGCCAAAGACCCACCCAAGTATTGCATACACCCACATAGACATGCCAATCACATGATACAACCCCAATGGCAAGTATCCAAATGAACACATGTCCCACCCACACACACAATGGGTGCAAGTCAATGTCAAAACCCATATCATGACATGCATGAAACCAATGACACAATACCACTAATAGAAGTATCAAAATGAATATATTAAATAAAACATGAATGTAAAACAACAGAAACACACAACAATGGGAATAAGAAAATAAAAGGTCCATGTCCGATAATAAATGCAAAACAATAAATCATAATCCAAAGAAAAACCAAATGAAATGTTGTCCAAAGTCACAGTCCAAAAAATGAAAATCCAAGGGAAAAACCAAAGTAAAAACCATTGCTCCACGGTGAACACATAAAAAAATCAAAAAATAGAAGGATCCAATGGCGAACTATGTACATCAGAATAATCCAGGGTCCATGAGCCCAATTCAATAAATGAAACCTACAAAAAAATACTACCTAATGTAAAAACTATACACAAAAATTTGGTCCATACAACAAGCGGTCCAAAATTAGAAAAAAACAAAAGGAAACCTAATACTAATTAACTAACTATTACAAGGGCAGCGGGCTAGTCTGACGGCTCACTTCTGGATGTTCCCGGCCAGGGCATCATCGAACTCCTGCTCGATGTCCCGGAGGCAGTCCTATTCCATGTCCCCGAGGGTTCGCAGGGACGATGACATCCGGACCCCTATGTCCCTGGGAATCTGCTCGAGGCACTAGGCATGCCTCAGGGCCCTCTGCATGGAGTTCTCCGCCCTGACCATTGTGAGCCGTGCCTCTTTTGCCAGCTGCCGCTCCGACCCTATCCGCTGGCCCAATCACTCCCACACGGAAGACACTTCACATCCAGGGTTCTCCTGCTCTCCAGCCGATGCCTGCCCCACCGATGTTGATGGCACCGAGCCATGATGCCTCCCACGTCAAGCCTGCCACTGCCTCTGACGCCACTGCCTCTGCCAGCACGACGGCATCCATGCTGATGGAATCCACTGATGCCGTCGTGCACGTGCCCTGCCCGATGATGCCGTCACATCCTCCATCTGCTGGGGTCCAGTTGCTGGTGTGTCCACCCCTGCTGGACCTCCGACTCCCGACTGTGGCAGGGATGGGATCCCCACCGAGCTGGCTGCGTTGGTCAGGGCAGGTCCACAGGGGGCCCTGGTGGCATCTGGGCCGGAAGACGGCATGGAGTACGACTGGCGCATAGCCTCCACAGAGGAGGAGAGGGTCGCCAGAGTGGCCGACACATGTAGGAAACCCCCGACCATGGTCGTTCCCAACTGGGCCACGTCGGCACAGTGCTCTTCGTGATGACATGTGTGCTCCCCCCGGAAAGCACGCACGTCATCACGAATGACACCCGCGCGCAACGCGACACCAATCAGGACCTTCTCCATACGGCCAGGGGACCCCTCGTCCGCAGGTAGAGTGTCAGATGACATGGACATCCTCCCTACCTGCGGACGGGCCTGGGATGGGGCATCCCTGCTGGTGCATGGTGGTGCAGTCACAGTGTCAGGGACAGTGACATGCACAGGCCCCTCCACGGCGACCTGTGCTGCCTCCTGCCCCTGGCCCTGGACTGCACCACTTGCACCAGCAGGGATGCCCCCACCAGGCCCCATGTGTGGCTCAGTAGCGGCCTCCGCCTCCTCTGTGTAGAGGGAGACATAGAACACAAGCATCAGGGTACTGTACAATGGTCCCCTAGACAGGAAGCAATAGCAGATGAGTGGCACTGTCAAACATCACTTCCAACATGTTCCTCCACAACACATGGGTCGGTTCAGGCAAAACACGTGCAGTAACAGGCATGGCGCATGCTATGGACATTAGCATACATGTCCAAGGGACTCTTGAAACATACAATGTTGGTTTGGAACTCACATGCATCATAGGTCATGCCTATCAAATGCACACACTTCACCGTAGTTTCATCCATCTAGACTCCTACACCCCAGACACAGTGGATACAAGGTTGACTAGGCTGCATCAGTGAATCTGAACATTCTCACAGACATGTGTCATGCATCCATGCCATTTTCAAGTCACAGACACGCAGGTCAGACACACAGACATGGACGCCATACATGTACATGGCATCAGCACCCATCCCTCACCCCCACCCATGTCCAGGAACAGAGACTGGCATGCTTTCATGTGTCCATTCCGCATCGATCTCCCCATGTTGCATTTAAACACATGCACCAACCATGTGGTTCACACATTACTGGCCTCACATGCATGACCATGATGTCCCTGCACACACACATACGTACATGGCCTATGTCACACATACAGGCAAGCATGGATGGTACTCATGGTGCCCCGGCCCCCCTCCACGAGGCTCCGGGCCTTCATGAGGGTCCTGGACCTCAAGTCTTCCCAGCGCTTCTTCACTTGCTTGATGGTGCGGGTTGCCACCCCCTCCGCGTGGATGGCAACCACAAAGTCGTCCCAGATCCTGTCCCGTCCAGCCCTGTTGGCGCGTGATGATCCGAAGAGGGCATCATAATGCCCCATAATGCCCCAGGACATGCTCCACCAGGACACCAACTTCCTTCTGACTGAAGTGGTGGCCCTCTGCCCCTCTGGCTGGGGGTCGCCAGTGGTCTCTAATGGTGTTTGCCCCGACATGGCGACCCCCGAGGCAGGCGTGGGTGGGCAACTGGGTCCTGGGGCTGTGGAGCGATGGTTTCCCAGTCGGGAGTCTTCTGTTCCAGCAGGGGTGGACACAGCAACTGGACCCCTGCAGATGGCTGATGTGCAGGCACCAAATGGCAGGGCACGGTGGCACCAGGCAGGCAGGCAGGCAGCAGCAGATGGCTCGTGGGAGGCTGCTCGGGGCTCTGGGGGGCAGTAATTCGGCCTTTTGGGCAGGAGCGTGGTCTTCCGTGTGCTTATGCGTGGCCAGCTTGATACGGAGTGATTTGGCATTCTGCGTGCGAATCGGGGAAAGGCCCTCAGTGCATAAGCGCGTCAGCACACGTACGCGATTTCATTGGACCAAAGGCCCTCACAGCGTAAGCGCGTCTGTGACGTGCGCGCGCGGGCATTTCCCTGTACCCGGGTGCATGTAACACGTCCGAGAACTGCACGTCCGAGTGTCAGCTCGTGTAATTGGAGGATAGGACCTTAGCGCGTATACGCGGAAGTGACGTTGAATGTGTGGGCCGTTTCAAAAGGTGCGTGTGGGACGTCATTTACTTGTACGTGCTTTTCGTGGAGAGCGAGTGGGTGGATTCTGTACTTGTTGTCGGTTCACACGCAATTTTCTTCACAGCGTTTCCAGTTCGTACTCCCTGTTACCGCTGACAGCTTTTTTCTGTTTTTCTGTTGGGCCTTTTTTCTCATACATCATTCACTTCTACTTTTGTCCTGTCTCCGTAGACAGCGTACAATTCTTCTTTTGTCGGGGGTGTTGCCAACGCGAACACGCGCGTATTTTTCACGCACTTTGCACTGGCAGACGGTGAGTCGAGCACGTATTTACCATCTGTGCTTGCCCCGTGTGTTGCGTACCCCTTCAGATGTCATTGTAGGCTGTGTGTGACACGCACACGTTCATTATTGTGTTTCTGGGTGCCATAGCTTAGTGCGGGTACATTTTTCCACGCACGTGGTCTACGAGGGGTAGCATGCACGTTATTTTCTGTTTTTGGGGTGCCTGTGCGTTGCGTGACCCGTCATCTTTCCCCAGGGGTCACATTCAGCCTTGCTAGAGCACTGGGGTACGAATTCCATCTAGTACCCTACCCCTTTCACCCCAATTGCCGAGGACAATATATTACTGCAACTCCCATTCGCACAACACCAGTGCCATGACTGGGAGGCGACCAAGCGGTAAGGGTGGCAAAGGTGGCCGAGCCTCAAGAGGTAGGTGTGGTGGGCACAGTAGGGGATGTGGCTTGGATTTGCAGGGTACCCCTATCCCCCCATGTGTGGAGGACCAGTCAGGGAGACCCATGCCCCCCCCATGGTTGAGGTAAACGTGGCTGACACCATCCCTGCTCAGCCCTTGTTGGACTGGCCCATTGTGGCACCTGACCTGGCACAGGGTGACTCCCAGGCTGACTTCCAGGTCGCCAAGTCTAGGCCACGTGTGGCGGTGCAAGTCGCTGTCACCAGGCCACGTGGATCAATGGCAGCTATGTCATCTGCTGCCCCGAGTAGGCAGGGCGGGGAGGCTGCAGGGGCAGCTGCAGTCCAATCCACCCAGCTCTGACTCTCCCAGCCAGGACAGTGTTGGTCCCAGTACATCTTGATAACGTTGCCCCTGACTCGATCACACACCAGCCAATGCCTGCACCAAGTCCCATGGTCAGTGTGCATTCCCCCACTCCAACTGCCCAGTCCACCGGTGCTCCTGCCCCTAGTGGCCAGAGCGGCGTAGGCCACTCAGGATCCCCACCACCTTCAAAAAGGAAGAGGAAGAGTGCTCGTCCAGTACAGGCTGATGCCCCAGACACGGCTACACAGTCCGGCACAACAAGGAAGCCTAGCTTCACTGATGCCGAACGTGATGCATTTGTGGAGTATGTGTCTGCACATGACTGCGAGATGCTGATAACTGCAGTGTGCAAGACCACACCTGCTCACCGTCAGGCACACTGGCAGACCATTGCAGAGATCATAAGTGCCCTTGGAAATGTGAGGCGCACAGCCAATGAATGCTACAAGCGCTGGAATGACCTAAAGCGCAGGGCAAAGCAAAAGCTGGCCTCTGGTCATGCCGCAACTCTGGTGACTGGAGGGGGGTCCCCAGTAGAGGACATAGAACTCACTCCACATGTATATGTTGCTGGGACCTACGTCACAGAGGAACAGATCCAAGGCGTGGGAGAACTGCCAGATTACGAGGCACAGTCCGGTGAGGGCACATGCATGTGTGTGTGTGATCCATGTGTATGTAGTGTGTGTGTGGGGTTCTGGTTGAGTGGCAGGTGTGGGTGTGTGTGCCTGAGTGGATTGGGTCACCCATGTGCCTCGCCAAATCATTCAGCGTCCCTGGATTTGTGTATTACAGTATCCCTTCTGCCCACAGTAGACATTTTGCACAACATCGCGCCAGTTGCCCTTGGAGTGGCATCTTGCACCTACATAGTTCCGTATTTTCCTGTGTTCATTCAGGCTGATTGTTTCAATTCCACCTCTTTTACTACGCATTTCTCTGCCCTATTGTCACATATTTGACATGCTTATGGTACATGGCATCTGTGTGATGGCACTGCTAGCCAGCATGCAGCTGATGTGTTGCTCTCCCATCTTGGTGTCATCAGTCTCTGCCATTTGCCTCCCCTCCAAACTCAGTGACAGTGCATGCATGGGAGGGTTGTTGTCATGTGGGACAAGTGTCAATCAAGTACTGGTTCTGTAGCTTCTCTGGCATAATTGTGTGCTATGGTGCTAATGTCTGTTTCCATTTTTTGTCTTCCGTGTTTTTGCAGGGGATGACGCACTTGATGCTGTTGAGGGTGAGGAGATGGTGCAGACCCAGGAGGGATCTCAGGCACGACCGGGCACCAGTAGGGGACGTGGTGTGGTGGTGGGGGAGAACGCTCTCTTGCTGCAGACCATTCTGTCCCGGGGTGTCCCTGGCTGCACCTCCCCAGAGCTCTATTCAGGTGTCGATTCGGATGAGACCTATGTGCTGTCGCAGGTAAGACTTTCTGGAAGGGATTCTGCTCTGTCGAACCCACCTGCACCAGGGGTGGAGCCCTCCATGGGGATGTCATTGTTGGTAGTTCCGCCTGTGGTGGTTACGGATGCAGGGCCACACTCCGCAACATCTGATCCTGTTCCTGGGCCAACAGATCAGAGGGGGAATGCAGACCTGCAGCCTCACGCAGTGCCGACACAACAAGGCGTAGTTCGCCTTTGCCCAGGCAGGTGTGGTGCCCGCCATCGCGGTGGCCATCCGCCAGCAGGCAATACCGCATGGGAGAAATACATATAAGGGATGGCAAACCAACAGGCAGCATCATCTGAGATGATGGCACAAGCAATGGAGAGGGTGGCCACTTCCATTGTCCCCCCAAAAAGGCAGATGGAGCATGTACAGCAGGCAACAGACTCCATTTGGCAATCAGTCAGGGAGGGCATGTTGGCGTCTGACAGGGACAGGCGGGCGGCACTGGAGACTCTACGCCAATCTATATCTATAGAGTCCCAGGGCCACAGGGAAGCCCTGAGGGTGGAAGTCCATCACCTCAGGGAGACTCTTGTTGATCTTGAGGCTTCCACAAAAGGAGGACAGAACAGCTGCTGGAGCGGGTCACATGTACCCTCTCAGCAGAGATGCAGGCAACTCGGGAGGAGGTCCGGGCAACACGTCAGGTGGTGCATGGGGACCTCCGCACCATAATCCTCCAGAATGAGAGCTTCCACACCCGCATGCTTGCTGCCATGGAGGACCAGACTAGGGCTTTGCGTGGGCTGCCTCCCATAGCACCACCACCTCCTGTGGCGGCAGCAGCACAGGGTGATGAGAACGAGCACAGCGATTCAGATTCTCCCACATAAGCGTAGCCGTGTAGGCCATGAGCCCATGGAGGTGTTTTATTTTCCCAACATCCACACAGGTCGGCTGTCCTCGGACCTCCTGGGTGGCCTCCCCCTCCCCCCCTGACCTCCACATGGCCATTTTTGATTTTTGATTTTTTTTTGGCAGTGTGTTGCCTTGTGTGGCTCCCGTGGGCATCCACAGTATTCAGACTGGGCACATGCAGGCTTGTCCTGAGTTTGGGTTAGATGCTTGGGTTCCAGAGTCACACACCCCTCCTGCTTCCCGTTTCCATGGGCTTGCAAAGGGTGTGCCCAAGTGACAGTGACTTACATGGTGACGTTGGACTCCCACGACATATGTGGGCAGTCTGTAGTCAATATTGTGTATACATTCCTATTGCATATTGTTGTTGTATTGTACACTGCATGGTGTATTGATGTGTGCTTGTGCATCCATGTCTCCCTCCGATTTTGCAGGGTCATTCCTCATGTCTTCACAAGGCCATCTACTTTGGGGATGGAGTTCGTGTTGTAAGCAGTGCACTTCAAGATGTGCGTGGCACCAACACTGTACTGTTGTAAGTGGGTGATGTGCTGGCATCACCAGGTGGTGAGTCTACTTATCCTTTGACTTGGTACTGTCATGTTGATGCTGTGTTTGGGGTTGGGTAGCTGCATAGTATTGTGGTATGTATTTGGTAATGTGTGTTGTTAGTCCTACATTCTTGGGTGCATATTGTGTGTGGGCAATTTCCATTAGGGACACTGTACTTTGTGACACTTGTATCATGTTTTGGGGTTTACTTTGTTTGCTCTCACATTGCATGTTATGCCATGGGGTTTTGGGTGGTGGTGCTAGGGAGGTGTTGGGTGACATGGCACTGTTGTCATGTTGTATCTTGCAAGGGGCTGATGATTTTTGCTGCATAGTAGTGTGTCCTTTGCTGACATGGCATTGGTGGTGTTTGTGTAGGTAGGGATGCACACAATGGAACACTTCCAGGTGAACAATCTCGGGCTGGTATGGTTGTGACAGTTGACTGTCACTTGACTCCTCATCATTGCTTGTTAGCTGGTATGTGCCAGGGCTGTGTGCACTCCACAGGGGTGTGTTTATTGTGAAGTAATTAGCCACCAGCTGTGTACGGGCTGCCTCACCCCGTGCCCTTTCCCCTCCGATGCGCAGTGGGCGTGCATGTGGTTGGGGATGTGAGGGCACCACCATCTCCACAGCCACGCCCCGGTGAGTTGCAACGTTGTGCAGGACACATGCTGCCACTATGATCCTGCACACTACTGGGGGAGCGTATAACAGCTGGCCTCCAGAACAGTCAAGGGAGCAAAAGCGTGACTTGAGCACTCCGAATGTGCGCTCCACTATGCCCCGGGTTGCAATGTGGGCTGTGTTGTATCTTACCTGGGGTGGCGTGGTGGGGTTCCGAATTGGCATCATCATGTGGGTGCTGAGAGGGTAGGCACTGTCCCCTGGGAAGGTGGAGATGGCTATCATTAGTGGGGTTGTGACATTACTCAGTATGTGACATGCATGTCACATACTGCATGCATGCATGTGCATGCATGTGCAGGGGCATTTGGACTCACCAAGCAGCCATGTATCGCCATGCCGTCCAGCTTCCAAACCCGGTTTAGGGTTGACATTCTCTAGATGAAACTGTCGTGGGTGGACCCTGGGTAGTTGGCATGTACTGAGGTGATGATTCCCTTGGCATCACACACTACCTGGACGTTGATGGAATGCCAGTGCTTGCGGTTTCTGTAGATGTGCTCAGGTGCCCTGGGGGGACGTAGAGCCACATGGGTGCAATCAATGGCACCTAGCACTTGGGGGAATTGTGCCACCCTGTAGAAATCCTGTGCGGCTACCTGCCTTTCTGCAGGTGTTCGGGGCAGGTATATATGTGCCTGCGGACTGATGGGCGTGTAGTGATGATGGCCAAGACCTGGTGTAGGCAGCGTGACTGCGTGGCCTGTGACAACCCCCCCCACTATGGCACTTGTCCGCTGGAATGATCCAGTGGCCAAGAAGTGTAGTACATTGAGGACCTTCTCCAGGGGGCTGAGTGCTTGGGAGCACAGGGTGGGTGATGTGAGGTCATCCTCCAACTCAGTGACCAGGTCCAGTATTATGTGAGGTGGAAACCTGTATCTCCCATACACGTGGTCATCAGGCATCCCGAAAAGGCTTGTTCTGGGTGTGAAAATTCTGGCCCTGACTATCCCCCTCCTCCTCCTGCGGTATCCCACGGCCACTGCTGCTAGGAACGGTATGTTCATCCTGGTGTCCAAGCTTGTTTGGTTGCACGCACTTTTATGCTGCGCGGCTCGACGTACGCCTACTTCCTGCTGGCGTACGTGTTTCCGGATTGGCATGTCTTTTTTGGCGCATGCCTTAGCCCCGTTAGATTCCATGTATACGTGTTGTAGGCGAGCGTGTGCAATTTCCCGCGCACCCCTGGAATACACGTACCCCGCTCCCCCAGGCCCGGTCGCATGTGAAACCACCCGCAGGCCCCTGAAATCCACGTACCCCGCTCGCCCAGCCCCGATCGCGTGTGTAACCACCCGCAGGCCCCTGTAATCCACGTACCCCGCTCCCCCAGGCACGATCGCGTGTGAAACCACCCACAGGCCCCTGTAATCCACGTACCCTGCTTCCCCAGGCACGATCGCTTGTGAAACCACTCGCAGGCCCCTGGAATCCACGTACCCGCTCCCCCAGGCCTGATCGCGTGTGAAACCACCCACAGGCCCCTGGAATCCACGTACCTACCCCCCCATACCCGATCGCGTGTGAAAACACCCGCAGGCCCCTGAAATCCATGTACCCCGCTCCCCCTGTCCCGATCGCCTGTAAGGCCACCCGCAGGCCCCTGGAATCCACGTACCACGCTCCCCCAGGCCCGATTGTGTGTGAAACCTCCCGCACACCCCTGAAATACACACACACACTATTTTTGACACAGCGGGTGTCCGTGTTTGTCGCGTACCCCTTTGCACGTCATTTGTCCTGGAGGGCCACAGTGTGGGTCAATCTTCATGGCTGTTTATTCGCTTTTTTTGTTAGCGCACATTTCGGCGCACATATTTTTCATGCGCAGGGACGCTACCGCCTGCTTTCGTGTGGCGGACATGTATGGCCCTGTGGGCGTCTTCGGCCGTGCGCTGGTTTGCCCTATTCGATTCCATGAATGCATGTTGTAGACGAGCGTGTGGGCGTTCCGCGCACTTGCCTCCTGTACTTCCCCCGTGACGCCCACATTTACTGGAGTTGTTCCCCATTCCGGTTGCCACGCCCCGTGTCCCGCCTACTTTTGTTGTGTGCGCCGCGCTATGTGCGCTATCGCTGTGGCCTTAGCGCATGCCGTTAGATGGCCTGTGCACCGTCGTGCACTGCGCACTTTTTCATCGCACATCCCACATTTTTCTCGCGCACGGACTTCCATGAATAGTTGTGCGCTGCTTTCTCTGCGATATTCGCACATGCACTGCGATTATCGCTATTTCACAGCGAATCGCACGATATCGCACGCTTGCGCGGGATTTTTCAGCGTACATTATTTACATGAATCGTCCTGTATATGTTTTCTCAGGATTGTTTGTTGCGTTTCTATGAAGGACTAACATTTGCACACACAATTGGTCTGTACTATTTAAGTAAATGTTGTCAACAATTGGTGGCAATTGAACTAGAATATTGCTACATATGTATAGCAACTTACACCAGTTATATTTGAAAATTTAAATGGATCAGATAGTTCTGTGTCCAAGTCATTTTTTCGAGTGTGTGTTGCTTCTTTGAAGAAGTACCTGAGTTACTTTGAGTAATAGGTTCTTCTTTGGTTGTGGTAATTGATGACATATTAGCTTCTTTAACTCTCTTTGGAGGATTTGCAGTGAGATCCTGTTGCATTTCTGTTTGAATTAGTTTTCTTTTAAAACATATTCCTTTTTGTGGAACAGGATATGTTTTTAGATGGGGTGTATAGTGAATGTATTCTATTGTATTCTAAAATGCAATGAATATCAGTGTTACTTTACTTGCATCAAAGTTGATTAGAAATAGACTGTCAAGTGTACGTAAGCGTGATAGTGCTACATAGCTCATGCCTTCTTTAAAGACTGTGTTTCCAATATCTATCAATGCTTTATCTAGGGTAAGACCTTGTGATTTGTGAATGGTGACTGCGTATGCTAGAGTTGGAGAAAATTGTTCTCTGCGTACATACATGTCTTTGAAGAGAAGGAATCGAGCTGTTGAGTGCCTTATCTTTTTTACTTCTGAAAGTTTGCCAAAGAGAATAGTGACAAACTGACTGTTGTTGTCACGTGTGTTTGAAAGCCAACAACTGTACCCATTTCTCCATTAACTAGTCCTTGCTCCACATTAATGTTACGTTTAAGTATTACTCTACAGTTTAAAGATAATGTCAATATTATCTCCAAACCAGCTGTGTTGGAGATAGAATTTTCTAAGGCATTCAGTCTTGTTGTAGCTTGTTGACATATGGGTTTAACATTGTTTCATTGAATTTGGAACAACTTGCAAGAGTTGGCATCAAGGACATACAATTGACATTTTTGTGTGCTAATTGTTCCATGACATCAGTAGCACATGAGTTATGGCCATAAAGTGCATGGATGTGCTGGGTTTTTATTATTGCTTGTGCTACTTGAGATAGTACACCAACTCTAATACTTTTTAAAATGTTGGCGTAGGTGAGGTCTGCAGACTGGCTCATGTTTTCTGTTAATTCTCTGTATTGGAAATGTTGCCAAAGGTTGACATTTCCTATGCTGCCAACAGTTTTACGGCAGAGTTTGTGTCCTAAGGTTTTAAAAATAGGTTCACCTTTCACTGGTGTCAATTGAAGGAGATCTCCGAAAACAATAATGTGTTTTCCTCCAAAGAGTTCTTCGTAGTTTGTTTTGAGTACTTCTTGTAATCTGAGGTGAATCAAAGCCAACATTAGGTTGGAGACCATGCTCACTTCATCTATTAGTAGCATTTTCATTTGTTTTAACACTCTGCGTAGTTCCATTGCAGCTTCTGTAGAAAGTTTGTAATATTCTAATTTGTTTGGGTGTTCTACTGGAAGGAGTAGTAATCGGTGTAAAGTGACAACACCTATATTCTAGGCAGCTAAAGCTGTGGGGGGCAGTTACAACAGTTTACAGTTTGTTGTTTGTCAATTGTTGAAGGAACTTGCTGATGATTTTGATTAAGAATGTTTTGCCTGAACCAGCTCAACAATGACGTATAGTAGTATAGGTTTGTAATTTTGGCAGGTACATTCTATATTTTCATGTTGTACACCATGCGCAATCTCTTTTGTTACTTCTTGAAAAATGCTACGCTGCTCATTGTTCAGTTTTGATTGTAGTACAGTTAATTCTTCTGTATCTTCACAGTGAAACATGGTGTTTTCTACTTCTGTCATAGCTAATTTTGCCTCATTTGCTAATAGTGGCTGTCCCAGTGGTTCTTGGCTTCCTGTTACAGAAGGTTGACTACAGTCGGGAGTGTCCCTATCTAGTTGGGCCTGGAGTTCTTCTTCGTGTTGATGTTCATTGGGCAACATTGTTTTGTACTGTGTAAAGTTTACATTGGTTATAGTGCTTTCATTTGCTCTGAAAGCGTCTTCATAGGAGTCATAGTTATCTAGCATCTTTTCTTCTTTTCTTCATGGTTTAAAGAGTTGTAGCAGGGACATGTAATATAGTTATTTATGTTGAGGAATTTTTAATGACAATTTGATATGATTAATGAAACTTGGTTTGGTAAGTTTTACTACGCTGCCTTTACAATTTGTCACTCTGTATCTACCTTTTTTTTCAACGGGTTTTATATTATTTTTGTATGTGAAGTTTTGGGCTAGGTGGTATAGACACATGGTTTCCAAAGTGGTACTTCTGTTTGGGTAGTATGTGTCTAATAAATCGTTTTTCAAAATGTCTTGTCTTTTGGGAACATTTCTATGTCGTCGTATGATTTGAGAACTCTTTTTCTAGATTTAGCAGGACCAAGACTTAGCCATACTATATTGTCAGACTTCCCATACAAAGCAGTACTGATTAAACGATCTGCAGCTGCATAGCAGCCACATTCTCAATAGGAGAGCATTTTTATGCACAAGCTGTACAATTTCTGAGACAGTGTTTTGTCTGATGACAAGTCATTCTAGAGGTCTTGAAGCTCTGTTTGTTCTGCTTTGGTTAAGTAGGCTGTAACATATCATGCAACTGCAGTGGCATTATCTGCAATGTACTGCACATCTATGTTTGCATTCCATAGTATGGCAATGATTTTGTTCTTTTTATGTAATATGTGTTTTTAGGCGATTTACCTTTAACACTATGTCTAACTGAAGACATGAAGTTGTTCACTTCACCTGTTTCTGTAACCGGTCTAGGGAAAACAAAGCAGCATTTGGTGTAGTATTTCTCTTTGTTTTTGTATTTGTGACGACAATATTTTCCACATTTGTGTCTTTGAAATTGTACCATTTGTGCATGAAGATCACTATTTGTTGCTTCTTATGGAATTTCACAACTGACACATTTTTCGATAAACTGTAAAACAGTGGCCTCACTGTGTTGACCAAATTTAGGAGCATCTTAAATCCATAAAAGCATGTGGATATGTGGTGCTCCTCTGGCTTGGTATTCTTTTCTCCAAAAGAAGTATTGCATTTCTTCGAGGGGAGGAACAGTTTTATTGCAAATAAAGTGTAGCATAGCAATGAAGCGATGATGGAAATATCTTGAAACATTAACAGGATCTAGAGAGCAAAGTTCTCCAGGTGTTAGTATATCTATGTTTGTTTTGTTTTTGTTTGATATGCGGAGGAAATCATATAAATCTTCCCATGCATATTCTTCACAACTTAATGTAACAAACCAAGTGGGTGTGTCAAGGTTTCTTATAATACAACGTACATCTCCGTGATGTCGAAACCAGTACTCTTTAGTACCATGCATGTTTGCTAACAGATTTTTAATGCTTGATTGTAAAACCTCATCTTTTTCTTGCACTTTTTGTAGTAATTACGTAGCTGACATATTTTGAAAGTGGGTTCCTGATTTTAATGTGTGTGCAACAACGTAACATAGAGTTGCTAGTTCACTTTCAAAGAGTAGGTGGAATATGTATTCCACATTTTGTCTAAATCTGGGATATTCAGAATACATTCGTAACAAGCGGTATTCTGATGCTTTTATCTAAATAGGTCTATCATCGTACCTTCCTCCTTTGCCAGTAGCAAAGAGTAAAGGAAAAGCATGTGCTTCTATACTTTTTACCCATATTCTGATTGGTGATCCTTTGGTTTGTCGCATTTGGTACGTTTCTAGTGCATCATCTGTAGTGTCATTAGAGTGTAATGGATGAATTGTATAATGGTCTAAAATACTGGATACTGTAGCAGGATCTAGAAGTTCAAATTGAACAGTTTCTGGTGACTCTTGAATTATTTCAGTTGTTTCCCTTATGTTTTCTTCAATATTATTTTCTTTGTAGTATTCATTATTGTCTTTTAGATATTGCAAGGCTTGTCTAACTTTATGTAAGTCTACGAGTTGTTGTCAATTTTTTTTCTTTTGTAGGTACACCATTTACTAAGACAATTAAAGATTGCTCTATTGAACTTTGCACTCCCAGAGTGTGCACAAATTCTTTTGGATCTAATGGTAAATAAACTACTTTGCCACGAATGCCTTTCACCAATTCAGAGGGAGGTCATTTTGCTCTTTTTGGTTAAAGGCGTATTATTGCTTGAAATGGGTGCACTGTTTGAATTATGATGCTCTCATATAAATTGAATTCTTGCAAGGGTTTTGGTAGTGGGAATAATTCCAAATTATTTGTGATAGCACGTGAAGGAGTTTGATTGTTGTCAAGTTTTGTAGTGCAGTAACTGAAAAGTATTAAGGGGTCAGTTATTTCGTATTTGTTTTCTGGTATAAAGTAGAGAGCTAATTCAAACCATTTGGCATCTTCATTGTTTTCTATTTTGTATGTTACGTCTATAGTTTTTGTGTTACTTTTATAAAAACACATGGTTTGGTACTTCGGCGGATGTACTTTTAAATTTTAGTATTACTTTTTTGTTTGTGTGTTGTAGAAGATTGCCATCTGTACAATTGTTGCTAGTCTGTTGTAAAGCTACTGTATTTTGTAAGTGGCTTTCACTTCCATAATTCTTTTCTGGATATGCTCTATTTCTTCCAGTATGACTTTGGCTGTACCATGTAGAAGATTGTTATTTAAATTGGCTAGTTCTAAAGCAGGACTGCATAGTACAGTTTATAGACTAGATTTCTTATAGTTGAATGATGTGTTGATATCATTTTGATATGATGGAAGGTGCTTTTGCAAATAGGTCCTGAAATGCAGGCCAATGAATGTCCTTGTAGTCCTGTGTATTTGCACACTGGATAGGTATCCATATTTTGCAGCAGTTTCATTTTGATTTTGTCTTTGCCTTTCACATATTGATTGAGGAACTGGTGTAAAGATTTGAAAGATTTTTTGGCAATGTTACACATTGACGTGCATGGCCATTTGTATACTGGACATTCTGGTTCAGTTGAATGGAGAGTTGATACTGAGTTTTCTGGGGATATTTTTGTAAGCAATATTTCATGTTGCATTATGGTATTATTAAGTTTTTCATAACCTCGTCCACTGCTATGTATGGCAATTGTGTTTTTTTGATTTTGTTTGTATGCTTCTTGATTAAAATATGGTTCTGTGCTCGTGGTGTGACTCCATTCACCTCCACAGATATTTAAGAAGTTATTTTTGTTGACATTTATTGAGAAGTCTTTTTTGTAATTTAGTAGTTAGTTTTGTTAGTGGTTTCATTATATTTAGCACTAAAATAAATATCTTTCTTTTGAGAAGAATTGCACTGTCTATCAAAGCTTCTAAGATTAATTTTCTACGGTAGGTTTTAAGGGTTGTGCATGATTTGTCTCATGTTTTTATAAGATGTTGAAGGACTCTGTGGCGGAACATTTTTGCTAAAATGCTTTTTTGGGTATGGTTACTTGCCACTATATCAAGATTTATAGGAGCAGTTTTAGCAGTAGTGATAGCTGCATTCTTGTTAATCATTTTCTGTTTTTGTACTGGAAGCTTTTTTTGTTTTGCTAAATGACTGTATTAGCTGTATTGTTTGAACTTTTTGTACAAACATTGCTAGAAATGGATGCTTATTTTGGACACTTTTATTATCATTTGCTCCATTTCTGCATTGCTTTCTACAGACTTGCATTCTGGTAAGCATTCTGTGGGGTCTGTTGAAATAAAAAAAGAAGGTATTTGTTGGGCTGTTGTGCAATGTATGTGTGCTGTATGCATGAGGGTCTGAGTATGATGTTAAAGATGTATGTGGTGGTGTGTAACTGTGTATGGGGCAGCTACAATTAGTTGGGAAGGCTATTCTTCTATTTGTGTGTTACTATACTGCGGTTCAGATCACAATAGAAAGTGAGCTAGTGGTGAGGAGAAGCACTAATAGTAAATATAATGGTATACAATTAAAACAGTTCTTTGTTTTGTAATACTAACATTCTAGGAGCTGAGTTATGTTATTTGTGTTCCGGGGATTTGTGTGTCATTCTGCCTGTTAATCCCTGTTTAATAAATGGTGATTTGTGGGCAGAATGGCACACAAATCTCAGTTTTTTTGGTGCACAAATTACATGAATCAACCGCACAACAAAACAGTAAGTATAGCAATTAAACTTAAAGGGAGAAGGAGAGTAGTGCAGTAGAACTGAGCGAGAGAGGGAGGGGTGGGGAAGAGGAGGAGGGAAATGGATGGGGTGAAGGGTGAGAATGGGGGGCAGTGGGGAGGGAGATGATCAAGGAGATAAGGCAAGAGGGAGGGGCCAAGAAGGGGGGAGGGGTTTCATGGTAGAAAATTGAGAAGGAGAGATTTGAGGGAAGTGTGGAATGAGGAAAAGGTAGAAATAGAGCGGAGTAAGAGAGGTAAGGAGTTCCAGTGCAGGGGGCTAGGAGATAGAAGGAGCGGAAACGGGATGTGGCACAAGAGGAAGGAGGAACAGTGAGAAGGAAGTGGTCAGCAGAGCGAAGTGAGTGGGTGGGAGTGTAGAAAGAGAAGAGGGAGGAGAGATAAGGGGGAGCAAGACAGTGGAGAGATTTAAAGTCTAGGCAGAGAAATTAAGGTCGTATTGTACTTACTGTTTTTTTGTGGAATGAGCAGGTTTCTTTGGAGTTGTTGTTTGTTGTTCAGATGCTGCTGTTTTCCAGGAGAGTGGTCTTCACTGCAATTGTAAAAGAAAGAAGTTAGTAATTTCGTATGTTTATAGCACTGATGTTAATTGAGACGTTGATTTTTATGTTTTTGTAGTAGTATTCTTGTTTGATATCTGAACATACTGTATGCATGCTGTTTCATTTGACTATGTGCAGCATTTATATTTTATTTTCAATATTTTAGTTCAACATGCTTTGCAAATGAGTAGAATATTAACTGTATGAAACTCACTTTGTTTTTTAAAGCTGTGTTATAGGATGTTAGTAGAAAGAAGACATAATGATATATTTAGTTTGCAATTTTTAGAAGGTAAATGGCAGAAACTGTATAGGAAATCATGGAATGTATGCATTTGTGAAGGTGTGGGTAATAAAGCACAAAGATGTGATATACAGGTAGTGGTGTTATTGCAGCAGGGAGCTTTTCAATTATAGTGTCTATGTGTGTGAGTGTATGAAGATGCATGACCTTTTACTGGCTGTGTGTAATTTTATAATACACTACTAAGTGTTTTTCCACAATTATGTTGTTATTTCTCCCATCTTCTAATATTATAATTTTTTAGATAGGTGTGTGTGTAAAAATAAAATTAGATGGCAGACAGGTTTGGAAGTGACAGTTGATTATAGCAGATGGGAAAAATGCCAGTACGTTCATTTTAAAGGTTATACAGGTTAAGTTGCAGTTACGCTGTTTATATGCATTTATACAAGTTCTACATATACTGTGCAGAAAATATGCATTCCTGTAGTTTGTATTCATGCATTTGGAAATGCATGCAGCTGCAAGTAGAAATCTTGGAGACTTGTAGAGTAGTTTTTGTAGTAGGTGCTTTCCAATGCTATGAGACTTGTACTCAGAGTCATCAACAGTACATTTGAAGTGCTGAACTCTGATGATTGAGTTAGATGTAGAGGTCGTGGATGTGATTGGCGGATGGTTGTATGACTGGTTAGCTGTATCCAATGAGGGAATGGCACAGAGAGTGAAGTGGAAATGGTAGAAGGGCTGTCCAAGTTACGATATGTCCGCGGACATGGCGGTAGTCCGCGGACACCCCGCATTACATACAGGGATTTTGGCGTGGAGAGGCATGCAAATGAGAATGAGCAGAGCAAGAGATTGGTCAGTAAAGTTTACTCGGTGTGTTATGTAAGGAGACAGTTTGTCAGAAAGTATTTTTCCTGAGAGAAGAACAGTTAGCTATGGCTGTGTGTTTCAGAAAACAGAGTATCTGGATTTTGGGAGACTCATGGATACATTGGTTGGAGGTGCATGCAGAATGCTGTGGAGTAGCTGCAGATCTTGGATTCCCTCATGTGGAAGTGCACTGGCATGGAGTGCATGAAATTAAGTGGTTGGACTTGGTACCTCTCTGTCCTAGTTTGGAGACAGCGCTTCATCCAGATATAATTATAATTAATTGTGGAGGGAACAGTTTAGGACATGTGTCAGGAACTTCTTTGCAATTTGCGATGAAAGAAGGACCTGGGAAGGTCATGGACATGTTTCCGAATTCCCAAGTAATTTTTTCTCGTATTGCGCAGACACAAATGTGGCTGCGTTCTTCTTCATTTGGTCCACAAATGGAGAAAGGGAGGCGGAATGTTAATAAGGCTGTTTGTGACTTTCTAAGAGATGTTGGCATGTCCTCTTTCCACAATTTTGCAGTAGGTGTTGACAATTTAAGTTTTTCAAACACAAAAAAACACCACCAAAAGGCTCTTTACAGAGCCACCACTTCCTCCCACAGAAAAGTGCAATGGTTTTGATAGGGAAGCATCCCACAATTTTAGATATCCGTGGACTGTCCGCGGACTTCTAAAAAATGCACACGGCCCTGCTCCATTTATTTGTCACTTCTATTTTTAGACTGTGAAAGGCGGCTCTGAAAAGAGACTTTTTTTTGGATTTTTGTTATTTTATATTTTTTGGGGTTTTTTACACACGAAACACTAGGAGAGGAGGGGAAAGGAGGGTAAGGGGGGTACACCAACCACGTGGATAAGAAAATCAGGTGGAGAGAGGAAGATGTAGGGTGGGCCTTACTTAAGTAGTGGGCAGGTCTTCTCGTGCTCTTTGACCGCAGTCTCTCCCCCCTGCAGAGTACTGCATGACAGTGCATACACAGAACTGTGACCCTCGAAAGGTAAGGGTCATCAGCATCATGGATGGCCTGTGAGGCAGCTGGAGGGATGCGCTGTCCCCCAGGAGTGTCTATTGTGGTGACAGGAGCAGAAACGGAGGATGTGGTAGAGGAACTCAACCTACTACGTTCATCACAAGGTACAACCTTGTGAACGGCCCCACCATGGAACGAATATGTGGGAGCGAGTGGCCAGCACTTCTCAGTACAAAGCTTGGACCAGGGCATTAATCTTTTGTGCCCCCTTTCGACTCCATCTTGGTGACCAGGCCTCACTGCAATAGTACGAAATGCTTCTTTCCCTTTCCCCGCAGCAGCCAGGCTCAGAGCACACGGCCCCCACCCTCGTTCCCACTCTGACTGGAAAACTCTGCGGCTCCATTCTCACGCTGAAGCCGGAGGTATTTGCAACAACTAATAAATGTATCACATCAGTCTTCCTCTGAGATGACTGTCCTGAATGTGAACCAGCATGAACTAAGCACATAGCTCATTCATCTCCACAAACGTGTCCTTGCCCCCGCATCTTCGCCAATGGAAACTTACTGCCATTCTGACCCTGTGTCCCTGCAAGATATTCCTTTCATGTGCCAGACCGCTGACCATGCTATGAGGCCCACCCAACAGACCCTCAACTAACATTAGACCCCCCGCTGCAGTATATCGTGTCTAATACTAACAAATGCCACATGCCTGAGATTCTTGTGAGACTAACCCCACAGTTCAATGAGAGTATTATAGTGGTCAGGACCCTTAAACCTGTGACCTGTATAACCCAAATGTTATATATGATATAGACACCTGTGTTATTTGTATAGTGACATGATAAACTACTGAGGGTCTTTTGATCAACCATTATTTAGTGCATGTATTATTTAGAATGTATTCATTAGCTTAGATAGTGACCACCCTGCTTCACGGCGACCTGACCTTCACCCATTCGGAGCACAGATATCTGACGTCCATCCTCCCGCCAACCAAGCAACCAACCAGGAGGAAGAGATGATGCCCACACCTAAGACACCACCCTGGTTGACCAATCCGGGTCCAACGTAGCATCATATGTTAGATATGACAATGTGCCTATATAATGTGATGTAACTTTGACTTTGTCAGAGCGCTCTCAGAGATCTAGATAAACTTTTCCGTGAACGCTCGCAGCCAGCTCTCTTTTGCCTTATTCCCAGTCCGGGAGTGTCTGTTTTATTTTCTTGCACGTGTGAGACAGGGAGGGCACAAACACGACCTTAGGTTTTGCTTCATAGATGTTGTGCCAAAGCTGTATGAACCAGGCCTCCCACTACTCAGCACCACTTTGCACTGGTTGCAGGTGACCTTGTTCGCACAATCTTTTGGTACGTCACCTTGAATGGTAAACAACCACAACACCCATGACTCACGGCGAGTGCTGGTAGTAGGGACTTCCATTACCTCAGCCTCGACATCCTCTTCATCCTCCTCCTCTACATCCTCACGCCTGTTCCCCTCTTCAGGCCCTTGGGGAGGTGGTGGTGGTGGAGGGGTTGGGGTGGTGCTGAGACAGATGTAGCGCCAGCTGGAGCAGCAAGCATTGATGCCATCAGGTCTCATGGAAAGCAGCAAGAGCAGCAACATCTGGAAGATTACCAGCAAAGTAGACAATGCTCTGTCAGATAGCCAGAAGCAAAATGAGGATGTGCTCTGGGGTGTGGCCTTTGATATTGGTGTGGGTGCGCGCTCCGCAGACAGCCGCGCTGTCTAACATAAAGTTATGATTATTAATTTGGTTATATTGAGAAGTGTCTACCATTAGTATCACTATCTTCAGTCATTTCCTCACATGGAAAATTTTCCTCAAGCCATTCCAAAGTACTGGCCATTTCTGTGTAAAAGAAAAATATATATTACTTTTAGTGTACCTAATACAGAACGTTTAGAAATATATACGAAAAATGATGTTTACTTACTAGTTTCTGGTAAATTGTGTTCTTATTGTTGTGTAGGTCTGCTGTTGCTCCTAGCTGTGCAGTTTCTGTGAGCTAATTATGTTGGAAGCATATCTTTTTTGTTGTGGTATATTCCATTTTAGTACATGTGGTATTTAAATGGATGGTTGATGTGTTACATATGTAGGTTCCACTTCTTATTTATTATTACATATACTGTGTTTATATGCTGCATTTTGAACTTGTGTAGTGTTTATATGACTTCATAGAACAATTTAAGATACCCCTGTGAGTTTTTGGGTAGTGTTGATGTTGTCCGCATCCGTCCACGGACATACGCAGAGTCCCCGGACATCAAAATCACTAGCTGGGGGTTCAGTATGTTCTATGTTACATGTACATAAAGTCAGTGAATTCTAGTAAACATCTATCAAATTCACAATATTGATATGTATATTCAATAAAATAAAAATTGTTAAAGGAAGGTTATGGTCCAGTTGCGCTTTTAACAACCTATGCAATTCAGTAAAAAACCTTGTTAAAGGGACGTTATCGTTAAGTTGCGGTACTAAAAACCTATGAAATTCAGTAAAAAAACATTGTTAAAGGGACGTTATGGTTCCAAGTAAAACCGAAAACCCCCTGAAATTCGCCAGTTATGGTAAGCTAAGTAACCATAACTCATGCCACCACCGTGCATTGCTAAAACTAACATCCAGGACATCAAATATGACATCACAATGTCATTGATGACATCACTGATGGCATCACATGTCTGACTCTCTCCTTTTTCCTTGAGTGATATATCTTGACCAGTAATAGTTAGGAACAAAGAAATCAATAAGTACTATATTTGTAGACTTATACTTCAAATATGTTCTTACAATAATTCACTTAGGGTCCACTCACAGCATTACACGGCCACGGTTATGGTTAAGATGCTGTTTCCACAGGAAGAGTACTTTTTGGGCGGTTTATAACTTTGTTCCCCCTGGACGAATCCTTACCAAACTATTTTTTTTCCCATAGACTGAATGGGGGAAAACTATGCGCACGGCTACAGTTCAAACTGCTGGACGGATTTTCATGAAATCTGTGGCAGGTACAGGGGCTTGGTCCAGAAAGCGTGCTTTTGTAAATTTGGTGAACTTCCGTGCAGTACTTTTCTTTAAAATTATTAAAAAGTAGGGCTGAAAAAATTAGTGATATATATGTCCTCTTTGCGGTCACACTTCCCTGTTCGGTCGGTCCACGGACAAGATACCGATTGGCTAAGGGGCTGGCGTAATGACCGTGGCCACGCAACGTATCTGCCTATTGGCTGCTGCGAGACGTGTTCTGCGTCATATTGTTTGGATGCACCTGACATCTTGGATCCGCCGAAAGCGGGGCAACAACCAGCATACACATGCTCTATTTATAAAACTCTTTTGCTGTGTCACAGAGCATTGGGAAAGGTTCAGACAGTAAGACATGGGTGATCAATGCATTTGTTCTGGGGGTTGGTCTTTATGATGTACTTTCTATGGACACCTTGAACGGACAGAAAATGAGGCACTTCAGTCCATGCAGTGGACAGGAATCTTCTAACTGTTGAAAGCACACGCGAAGTGGTAGCCAACATTGAAATTGACAACATGCCGTGATTGCATTACTTTTTCCGATGGCTATTATTATATTCATTACTACGCTGCCATGGGTGTCACATGCTACAGTGGTTGTGGCCAGGGCCTAGACTCTT
Source organism: Ambystoma mexicanum (assembly GCF_040938575.1). Lineage (NCBI taxonomy): Eukaryota > Metazoa > Chordata > Amphibia > Caudata > Ambystomatidae > Ambystoma > Ambystoma mexicanum. The sequence continues at coordinate 416,200,052 of NC_090939.1, forward strand.
GGATGCATGGTCTTATTCCAAGACTGTAGGCCCTGGCTACAACCACCGCACCATGTCACACCCATGGATACACCCGTAGTATTGCGTTTCGATTGGCAAGTTGTGGGGAGTGCATGAGTCTTAACAAAGTTCTAAGTACTAGTCGTGGAAGCCACTGCACACCCATCCCATGTAAGATCTATGGACATACAGCTAGGAGTGAAGCCTCTGGCCAGAAGCACTGAAGGATATCACACCTATAGAAAAGAAAAACACTACCACGCATCACTGAGGTGGTTGTGGAGAGACCCTGCAGTTATAATCTCTTCATGATGTATTTCCTATGGCCACCTTGTACGCACATAATATGAGGGGTCCAATAAGGGCAGTATTTCAGTCCGTCCAGTGCACAGGGAACTTATAACTGTTATAAGGACACGCGTAGTGGTAGCGAACATTAAAATTGACAACATGCCGTGATTGCATTAGTTTTTCCTATGGCTATTATTACATTCATTAGTACGCCACTATGGGTGTCACATGCTACAGTGGTTGTGGGCAGGGCCCAGAGTCTTGAATGCATGTCCGTTGGCCGAAGGCCGAAGGCCTTACTTCCAAGACTGTAGGCCCTGAATACAACCACCGCAGCATGTTACACCCATGGATACACCCGTAGTATCGCGTTTCGATTGGCAAGTTGTGGGGCGTGCGTGCAGTTTCCTATGGCCACCTCGTACGCACAGAAAATGAGGTTTCCAATAAGGGCAGTATTTCAGTCCGTGCAGTGCACGGGGAACTTGTAACAGTTGTAAGGACACATGTGGTGTTAGGGAACATTGAAATTGACACCATGAAGTAATTGCAATACTTTTTCCTATGGTTATTGTATTCATCAGTACGCCGCCATGGGTGGCACATGCTACGGTGGTTGTGGCCAGGGCCTAGAGTCTTGGATGCATGGCCGTTGGCTGAAGGCCTTACTTCCAAAACTCTAGGCCCTGCCCACAAACACTTCAGCATGTCACACCCATGGATACCCCCTTACTAATGCGTATCGATTGCCTGGTTGTGGGGAGTGTGTGCACTCTTGGGTGCAAGGCTGAAGGCCATGCCCCCAACAACAAAGCTATAACCTCTTCACTTACAATCCCACATGGGTTTCATGTAGTGTGGTGGTTGTGGACAAGATGTGTACTTTTGGGTGCATGGTTGCAGGCTGTATGCCATACACCCAAGCATGCACCCAACAGGAAACTTGTAAGCACTGGAGTTATAAGCCACTTCACAACCATATATCGCCTTGCCCACAAACAGTGCAGCATTTCAGAGCTACAGACACACCCATAGTATTGAACATCAGTCAGGTGGCTGTGGGGAGAGTCTGCAGTCATGAGTGCATGGCCGCAGGGCATGCACCCAACAGTACAGTGATATGTAGTGTACTTACAAGGCACAATGGGTACGATATGGTGTGGTAGTGCATCACTCTGGCGACTGTGGGGAGGGGCTGCAAAGTACATTTGTTCGTAGTGTAGTTATATGCCACAATGGATGTCATATGGTGTGGTCGTAGTGGCCAAGATCCAGAGTATTTGAACAAAGTAGTGAGCACTGCAGTTGTAAGTAACTATGCATTTTAAATACTGTATACCCATACATTCCTAATGATATGGCCTCAAACTCACATCTGTAGCCTGTGGCTACAAACTACTGCACCATATCACAGCTATTGGTACACTTGTACTATGCAACATCATTAAGATGGTTTTGGGAGGGCGTAGCGTTTTGGACGCATGGCCAAAGGCCATGCTCCCAAAACCAAGTTTGTACATAATAAAATGACAAGGCACAATGGTTCCGATATGCTGTGGTGTTTCTGGCCAGGACCCAGACTCTTGACTGCATGCCCAAAGGTCATGCACCCAAGACTGAAGTCATAAGCAGTGGAGTTACAAGTCAATATGGGTGTGGTGTAATGTGCTAGGTGTGTGGACGCCCTAGTGCCTTGGCTGCATGGCTGCAGACGATGGTCCGAAAAGTAAATTTATAAGTAGCTAATTTACAAGGACCATTGTTTTGATATGCAGCGATGGTTGTGGCTAGGAACTATACCCCTTGTACCTTGGTCGTAAGGCATAGGTGGTAGGTTACACACCGAAGATGCAAGGGCCAGCCTACAGGCACTGCAGCATATTACTACCATAGATTAGACGTGTAGATTCGCATTTGTAGAAAATGACTGCCAATATACTTACTCCTTACTTTGATTAGAATCCACATACAATTTTAAATGCCTATCGTACTTGGTGGAAGTATCCCTTTTTCCATTTCTGTGATAAAAGAAAAAGTTATGTTAGTCTTTGCATTTTTTGAAAATGTACTACATTGTACAATAGACAGTTTACCATTATTTTTTTACCCTCATATTTAGTTTACAAACCAGTGTACTGCGCATTGTGCTCAGTTTCTGTGTTTGCTTTTCTAATCCTTGGGTCTGGGGAAAATAAATCCTTGTCGGATTAAAAAAAACCTTCATTTACTATGGTACTAACTACTTCCTTGTTTCCTTTGAGTGTTTCCTTCATCTTTCTGATTAATGTTATGTTTGTTGCCTTCCTGCCGATTTTTAACAACAGTTAGATACCTGTAGGCGTATTCTAACTGTGCATTTGTTCCTACAGATTTGTGATGTTCATTCATTTGTGTTGTTGTTATATCCTGTTTCCTTCATCTTTCCTATTAAATGTTATGTTTGTTGCCTTCCTGCCGATTTTCAACAACAGTTAGATACCTGTAGGCGTAGTCTACTTGTGAATTTCTTCCCAACGATCTGTGATATTCATTTATTTGTGTCATTCTTACATCCTCCTGGGTAGTTAGATACCTGTTGGCATATTCTAAATGTTTGTAGTCTTTCACATAATTTTTTGACAATGTTGAAGTACACATTATTTTGTAAATTTTGGCTTTAAGAACATTAAATACACATTTGTTAGATTAGCTGGCAATCTCTGCTTTAGAGTAATGGTGCTATCATTACAATCGAACCATCCACAATTCTTTGTAATGTAGGCAGTGTAGTGACCTGCATTGGTTGTAGCTCCTGCATGGTAGATCAAACCTACTGTTGTGAAGGTTTTCTTTCCAAGGGACACTTGATCATGTGTGAATCCAGTCAGTTTGCAGTTGTTTTTGGTGCCATCTCCATTATAACGTAGAAGCATAAGTATTATGTAGGCACTATGTGATTGTATCAGTAAGGTGGAGCTATTGTCTGAATTGAAAATAGTACATAAACTGCCATGGTTTGCATTTTGTACAAGTTGCTGAAATGGAATGCTCTCACAATTTGGTATGGAAACATACACAAATCGCTCATTTGGGATTTCTTCCTGTATCACTTTGCTACAGAGAGTGCATGTATGTTTCCACATGTACGAAATCTGGAAGATTTCATTTACAGGTATGCTTTTGTTTTCCAATACTAATATGAATTCTTGTGGATTTTCTTGTGAGTTCATAGTGAATCTCACCATTCCAGCACAGTCGTCCAATTGTTGCCTTACTCCATGAACACTGTATGTGTTATCAGGATTGCTTGTTGCATTTCTATGCAGCACTAACATTTGCAAACACAATTGGTCTGTACTGTGAAGGTAAATATTGTTAACAATTGGTGGCAATTGAAATAGAATATTCATTGCTACATTTGCATAGCAACTTACCCCACTTTCATTTGCAAATTTGAATGGACCAAAAAGTTCTGTATCTGAGTGCATTTTTCTGAATTTCTATTGCTTCTTTGCCGACGTCCCTGGGAACATTCCCTAATAGGTTCTTCTATGTTTGCGATAATTGATGAAACTTTAGCTTATTTTCTTTTCTTTGCGGAATTTGCTGTTGGATTCTGTTGTATTTCTGTCTCATTTAGTTTTCTTTTACCACATTTTACTTTATCTGGAACAGGGTATTTTTTCAGATGATGGGTGTACAGTGACTGCAATCTATTTTATTCTAGAATGCAAGGAATATCAGCTTTGACGTTACTTGCATCAAAGTTCATTAGCAATAGACCGTCAAGTGTACAAAAGCGTGATAATGCTACGTAGCTCATGCCTTCTTAAAGACTGTGTTTCCTATATCTATCAATGTTTTGTCTAGGGTAAGACGTTGGGATTTATGAATGGTAACTGCATATGCAAGAGTTAGAGAAAATTCTCTCTATGTACATACATGTCTTTGAAGAGAAGGAATCGAGCAATTGAGCACCCTATCCTTTTCACTTCTGAATCTTTATCAAAGCGGATATTGACAAACTGAATGTTGCTATTACGTGGTTATGATTGAAAGCCAACAACTGTGCCCAATGCTCCATTAACTAGCCCTTGCTCTACGTCAAGGTTACGTTTAAGCATTACTCTACAATTTAAGGATAATTTCAATATTTTTTCCAACCCATCTTTGTTGGAGATTGAATTTTCTAAACTATTTAGTCTTGTTGTGGCTTGATCACACATAGGTACTGTCATACCACGTATGTCTAGTTTGTCTGTGGCGCTAATTTCCATTATTGGTTGCATTTCTTTATTTAACATTGTTTCATTGATTTTGAAACAGCTTGCAAGAGTTGGCATTAAGGCCATACAATTGACATTTTTGTGCGCTATTTGTTCCATAACATCAGTTGCACATGCATTATCGCCATAAAGTGCATGCATGTGCCGGTTTTTCAATACAACTTGTGCTTCTTGCGATAATACACCAACTCTAATACTTTTTAAGATGTTGGCATAAGTGAAATCTGCAGATTACTGCATGTTCTGAGTTAATTCTCTGTATTGGAAATGTTGCCAAAGGTTAACATTATCTATGCAAACAACAGTTTTCCGGCAGAGTTTGTGGCCCAGGTTTTACAAATCGGTTCACCTTTCACTGGTGTCAATTGTAGAATATCTCCGAAAACGATAATGTGTTTCCCTGCAAAGAGTTCTTTGTTGTTACTTTTAAGTACTTCTTGCAATCTGAGATGAATCAAAGCCAACATTGGGTTGGAAACCATGCTCACTTCATCTATTAGTAGCATTTTCATTTGTTTCAATACTCTGCATAATTCCATTACAGCTTCTGCAGAAATTTTGTAGTAGTCTAATTTATTTTGATGCTCTACTGGAAGCAGTAGTAATCGGTGTAAAGTGACACCGCCTAAGTTACAGGCAGCTAAACTTGTGGGGGCTGGTACAACAGCTGACAGTATGTTCTTTGTTAGTTGTTGAAGGAACTTGCTGATGATTTTGATTAAGAATGTTTTCCCTGATCCAGCTTCACCACTGACGTACAGCAGTATAGGTTTGTAATTTTGGCAGGTACATTCTTTATTATCGTGTTGTACACCATGTACAATTTGTTTTGTTATGTCTTCAAAAATGGTGCGCTGTTCGTTGTTAAGTTATGCTTGTTGTACAGTTAAGTCTTCTGTATCTTCTTGATACTGAAACATGGTGTTTTCTACTTCTGCCATAGCTACTTCAGCCTCATTTGCTATTAGTGGTTGTCCTAGTGGTTCTTGACTTCCTGTTACAGAAGGTTGACTACTGTCGGAAGAGTCCTTATCTAGTTGGGGCTGAAGTTCTTCTTCCTGTTGCTGCTCGTTGTGTAACATTGTTTTGTACTGCATAAAGTTCACATCGGTGATCGCGCTTTCATATGCTTTGAAAGCATCTTCATAGCAGTCATAGTTATCTAGTATGTCTTCCCCTTTTCTCCATGGTTTGAAAAGTTGTACCAGTGACATGTAATATAGTTCTTTCTGTTGAGGAGTTTTTAATGACAATTTTACATGATTAATTAAGCTTAGTTTGGTAAGTTTAACTAAGCTCCCTTCACAATCGGTCACTCTAATTCTACATTTGCTTTCATCGGGTTTTACATTATTTTTGTATGCAAAGTTTTAAGCTATGTGGTATAGACACATGCTTTCCAGAGTGCTACTCCTGTTCGGATATTAGGTGTCCGGTAAATTGTTTTTTAGAATGTCTTGACTGTTGGGATCATTTCTGGCAATTGTTTCTATGTCCTCATATGATTTTAGCACTCTTTTTCTAGATTTTGCAGGACCAAGACTGATCCATACTATGTTGTCTGATTTTCCATACAAAGCAGTACCGGTTAAACGATCTGCTGCTTCATAGGCGCCACATTCTCTAGGAGAGAGCATTTGTATGCCTAGGCTGTACAATTTCTGTGATAATGTTTTGTCTGATGCTAGGTCATACCAGAGGTCTTGAAGCTCTGTTTTTTCTGCTTTTGTTAAGTAGGCTGTAACATATCGGGCAACAGCAGTTGAATTGTCTGCAATGTACTGCACATCTATGTTTGCATTCCATAAGAGGGCAATGATTGCATTGTAATCATTGATATATTTTGATTCTTCCCTTCTTTTTATGTAATACATGTTCTTAGGTGATTTACCTTTAACACTACGTCAAACTGAAGACATGAAGTTGTTTACTTCACCTGTTTATGTAACTGGTCTAGGGAATTGAAAGCAGCATTTGTATTTGCAATGACAATATTTGCCACATTTGTGTCTTTGAAATCGAAAAATCTGCCCATGCAGCTCACTATGTGTCTGTTGTGAAGGGATTTCACAAGTGACATATTTTTGGTTAAACTGCAAAACAGTGCTATCACTGTTGTGACCAAATTTCGGTGTACCTTTGATCCATAAAAGAATGTGAATATGTGGTGCTCCTCTCACCTGATATTCTTTTCTCCAAAAGAAGTGTTGCACTTCTCCAAGGGGAGGAACAGTTTTATTGCAAACAAAGTGTAGCATGGCAATGAAACGATGATGGAGATATCTTGACACATTAACTGGATTTAGAGAGCAAAGTTATCCAGGTGTTAATATATCTATGTTGTTTTTGTTGCTGTTTGCTATGTGTAGGAACTCATGTAAATCTTCCCATGCATATTCTGCACAACTTTGCATAACAAACCAAGTCGGTGGTCCAAGGTTTCTGATCATACAACACACGTCTCTGTGCCATCGGAACCAGTATTCCTTTGTACCACGCATGTTTGCAAACAAATTTGTTATACTTGATTGTAAAACCTCATCTTTTTCCTGTACTTTTTGTATTAACTGTGTAGCTGACATATTTTGAAAGTGGGTTCCATATTTAAGAATGTGTGCAACTCCATAACATATTGTTGCTAATTCACTTTCATAGAGTAGGTGGAATATGTATTCCACATTTTGTCTAAATCTGGGATCTTCAAATATATTCGTAATGAGCGGTATTCTGATGCCCCAATCTGAGTGGGTCTGTCATCATATCTTCCACCTTTGCCAGTAGGAAATAGCAGTGGAAAAGCACGTGCTTCTACATTTTTTTCCCATATGCTCATTGGTGACCCTTCGGTTTGTCGCATTTGGTAAGTTTCTAGTGCATCATCTATGCTTTCATTGGAATGCAATGGATGAATTGTGTAATGGTCCAAAGGAGTGGATACTGTAACAGGATCCAGAAGTTCGAATTGTCCAGTTTCTGATGGCTCTTGAATTATTTCAGTTGTTTCCCTTAAGCTTTCATCAATATTTATTTCCTTGTAGTACTCAATATTGTCTTTTAGATATTGCAATGCTTGTGTAACTTTGTGTAAGTCCACAAATGTTGCCAAATTTCTGTTGTCCTATGTTGGCACTCCATTTACCAAGACTATTAAACAATGCTCTATTGAAACCACCCTCTTCACATAAGGTCTTTGCAGCCCCATGTGTGCCAATCAACTGTCTGTAATGTAATAACCAAAGATGCATGAGCCGTAATGACTAATATGTCTGTAGCAATCATAATGTGCCAACTACTGCTACCAATCCTGTACCCCCTGTAACTAAGTTCCTGCAAGTTACAGCGCCACAATGCCCCTGGGCTGTCTGAGCGCTATATAAATATAAATAAATAAATAAATTGAAAAAATAAACGTTCCACACCTAGAGTGTGTACATTTTCCGTAAGATCTAATGGCAAATAAACTATTTTTCGACTAATGCCTTTCACCAATTCAGAGGAAGGAAATTTTGCAGTTTTAGGATGAAGGCGTATAGTTGCTTGAAATATGTGAACTGTTTGAATTATTATGCTCTCATACAAATTGAGCAGTTGCAGGATTTTTGGTAATGGAAACAATTCCAAATTATTTGTAATAGCACGTGAAGGAGTGTGATTGTTGTCTAATTTTGTAGTACAGTAACTGCAACATATTAGGAGTTCAGTTAGTTCATATTTGTTTTCTGCTAAAAGGTAGAGAGCTAATTCAAACCATTTAGAATCTTCATTATCTTCTATTTTGTATGCTATGTCCACATTTTTTGTGTTCCTTTTGTAAAACGTTCTGCGGCAACACACACACCCATGGTTTGGTACTTCAGCAGATGACCTTTTAAATGTTACTATTTCTTTTCTGTATGGGTGTAATAGAAGGTTGCTATGTGCAGAATTGTTGCTACTATGTTCTAAAACTGTTGCATTTTGTAAGTGTCTCTCACTTCCAAAATATTTTCTCTGAAAACGGTCAATTTCTTCTTGTAAGTATTTGGGTGTACCATGCAGAAGAGTAGTATTTAAATTGCCTAATTCTGAAGCTGGACTTTTTGCGTAGTATTTATACACTAGATTTCTTACATTGGAATGATGTATTGATATACTTTTGATATCATGGAAGGTGCTTTTGCAAATAGGCCCAGAAATGCAGGCTAATGAATGTCCTTTTAATCCTGTGTATTTCCGCACTGGACAAACATCCATATTTTGCAGCACTCTCATTTTACTTTTGTCTTTATCTTTTACATATTGATTGAGGAACTGACGTAAAGATTTGAAAGCTTTGTTTGGAATGGAAAACATTGATGTGCACGGCTATTTGTATACTGGACGGTGTGGTTCTGCTGAATCGAGAGGTAATTCTGAGTTTTCAGGGGATACTTTTGTAAGCAGTGTTTCTTGTTCCATTTTGTTTGTATGCTTCTTCATTAAAATATGGTTCTGTGGTTGTTGTGTGACTCCATTCACCACCACAAACATGTAAGAAATTATTTTTGTTCACATTCCGTTTATTGCTGAGTTTCTTTTGTAGTTTGGTACTTAGTTTTGTTAGTGCTTTCATCCTATTTAACACTAACATAAACAACTTCCTTTTGAGAAGGATTGCATTGTCCACAAGAGCTTGTAGGATTAATTTTCTACGGTAGGTTTTAAGGGATGAGGATGATTTCGGTCCTCTTCTTAGTAGATTCTGAAGGACTCTGTGATGAACATTTTTTGATACAATACTTTTTTTACTATGGATTCTTGTTACACTATCAGTTTTATTAGGAGCATTGTTAGCTGTACTGGTAGCCGTTTTTTTGACAACATTTTTGTGTTTAGTGACACATTTTGATGGAGGAGGTAACGTTTCAGTAGTTGAGCCTTTCTTTGTTTTACTAACCAACTGCATTAGCTAGCTTGTTCCAACATTCTCTATATATATCCTACAGCAGGTGGATGCTTACATTGGGCACTTTTATTTTTATTTGCTCTACTTCTGCGTTCCTTTCTACGGAGTTGCTTTTTAGTAGGCATTCTTTGGTGTCTGTTGAAAAAAGAAAGGTATTCTTTGGTGTGTTGTCCAATGTATGTGTGCTGTGTGCATGTGTGCATGAGTCTGATGGGGAAGCTCTTTGTCATGGTGTGTCAATGTGCATTGAACTCTTGCAATGATTTGGTAAGGTTACTTTACTGTTTGTATACTACTACAATGTGCTTCAGATGAGAGTACAAAGTGGGCTACTTGTGACGAGAACCGTTAGTCATAAATTAAATGCCATAAACTTGCAACAGCAACATCTTTTCTAAATCGAACCTTCTAAGGATTACGTATGTTATTTGAGTTCCAAACACACAGGGATTTGTGCGCCATTCTGCCTGTTATTCTTTGTTCAATAAATGGATATTTGTTGGTAGAATGGTTTAGATATCAATGTTTGCTTTGGTGCCCAAAATAAACAAATAACCCACGCAGCCTCTTTGAGGAGTAGTTACAATATAAAGGTAGTACTATACTTACTTTTTTTTGCAAAATGGCCAGGTTTCTTTGGATATGTCGTCTGCAGTGTAGATGCTGTTGATTCTCAGGAGAGTAGTCTTCACTGCGATTCAAAAAAACAAAATCAATTACTTTGTGTCTTGTTTTTTAGAAGGTGTACTATGTATAGGAGAGAGGTTTGTAAGCGGTAGGGCACAGTAGTAGATGGGGAAAAATGTTCTACTTGCAAATTAAAAGCACAATGCTGAGAAATCGGGGGACCCTCAGAGGGAGATGTCACCAAAACAATCGGGAACGCTTACTTTTCTCAATCGATTACATTGCAAGAAGCATTACTGTAGGCCATACACAGTACACAACTCCGACATTTCCACATACAAAATTGAGTTCCGCCCTAAATAGGCATGCTTGCAACGTATGTATAGGTTATGCGGAAGACAGTGAGCAGTCGTGCAGTTTGTCAATGATAAATCGGACATCTTGCACTTAAAAGGGGGAGCGTTGGTATGTGTTGCTTATGCACAATTGCGGCATTAATTTGTCTAAATTAAATCATAAGGGTTGCACATGTTCTCTGATTAAAATATACATACCTGTACTCTATACTCATGCATGTGCGCATGCATGGAGCTGTACGTAGAAATTCGCAATTCTTGCACAGTAGCTGGTGAAGTAGGTGCTTTGCAATGATATGCGACTTCCATTCAGAATCATCGATAGTAATTTTGAAGTGCGCAATGTTGATGATGGAGTTAGAATAAGCGATATTCAATGTGATTGGTGGATGGTTGTGTGACTGCTTAGTTGTGTCCAATGATGAGGGACTCGATTTGCTACTGCTGTGGAAAGGGTGGAAGGACTGGGTAAGAATTATGTACCACACGTAGGCAACGCTTGTCCGCAGGTAGGGCGTGTCACATACGGGTTTCTACCTCAAATCCTGCATGGAAAGGGGACTGTAGGCATCAGTCAATCAGATGTTCACATTACTCTTTTGTGTCGAAAGACGGTGCGTACACTGAAGATGGGAGAGCTGGAGAGAGTCAGTGTTTTGGTGCTTGGAGACATTTTTGTGCATGGCTTACAAAACTATGCTGAGAGTAGTCATGTGTTACACCATGTCGATGTGTGAGGAGTGGAGGTGGTGAGGAGCACTGACACTGATGCCAATGCTGCGGCCATTCTGCAAGTTTGCAGAGACATGCGTACAATGACCACACCTTATGTGGTCATTTTGCACTACGGTGCTTGCCATTTGGGATACGTGAGTTCACATAATTTGTTGGCAGATTTGGCACAGTTGGTTGAAGCACTCATGACCATCTTCCCAACCAGGAAAGTCATTTTTTCTGCTTTACTCCCTAGAGTAAAATGGGACACAATTCTGTTTAATGTCCCGATCAAAGTATTGGGAGTTGTATCATCAATCGCGGCATGCGTGCATTCATGTTACAAGCTGGTATGTTTTTCTGCAGCCACAATAACATTGCTGCAAGCAATGCAGATTATTTTGAAGCAGATGGTGTTGTGCTATCTTCTTTGGGAAATGCGATGTTCTTTTGGAACGTAAGGCTTGCTTTAGAGAAGGTTCTGTAATGGTAGTAGGAGTAAAGCAAGGACAAAAAATACAAAAAAATAAATAAAATAACAGATGTCTGTACGGTATCTGGTCAAAAATAAAAAAAAACAGCTCTTTTCAGAGCCCACTTTAAAGGGGAAAAAGGGGAATAATACTTTAATGTACCATCGTCACACTCTGATCCTATACATGTCCGCGAACATGGCGGTAGTTTTCAGCCAGCGCATATCACCAACGGGGATTCAGGGGTGGAGACGCATGCAAATGAGAATGAGCAGAGATAGGGATTGGTCCATAAAGTTCAGTAGGTGTGTTCTGAACGGCGCACTTTAGTAAGACCGTCTTCTCCCTGACAGGAAACCACACAGCCATGGATGTCCATGCTCGGAAACAGATTATCTGGATTTTGGGAGACTCATGGACACATTGGTTGAAGGTGCATGCAGAAAGCTGCAGTTTATCTGCAGATCTCGGATTTCCTCATGTTTAAGTGCACTGGCATGGTGTGCGTGGCATGAGGTGGCTGGACTTGGTACCTCTTTGTGTTACTTTACTGACAGAGCATCCTCCAGATTTACCTATCATTCATTGCGGAGGAAACAGTTTAGGCCATGTCTCTGGAATTTCTTTGCAATTTGCAATGGAGGAAGGACTTGCAAAGTTCATGGACATGTTTCAAATTGTCAAATATTTTTTCCCGTATTGCACAAAGACAAATATGGCTGCGTTCTTCTGCTTTTGGTCCAAAAATGGAGAAAGCGAGACGCAATGTGAATAAGGCTGTTTGTGCCTTTTTAAGAGATGTTGGCATGTCCTCCTTCCACAATGAAAGCATTTTGTTTCGCAGCTCTTTCACTTTCCGCAGAGATGGAGTCCACCTCACATATGCTGGCAATCAGATTTTTATTCGCAATGTACAAAATGCATTGCAACCTCTTTTGAATTCACACTAACCTATCTAACAATCCTTTTTCTCCAATCCACAGTTTTTGACCCACACAACATACCACCGAAAGGCTCTTTTCAGAGCCACCACTTACTCCCAGCGTACACTTCATTGTGTTTGCTCCGCTTGCACCCTCCCTTTTTCCCCTACAACTGTCCGCAAACTTTTCCACAACACCGCGGGGGTCTACGACCGTTAATTCATAGTTATATTGTTAAACTGAGAAAGGCGGCTCTGTTGTTTTCACATTTATTTTTTCACAGCACACGACACACTAGCCAAAGGAGGCTAAGGAAGGGACACCAGCCACGGGGATAAGGAAGGGCAAGTGAACAGAGAAAGATATAGGGTGAGCTTTATTTAGGTATGGAGCAGATCTTCTGGTGCTCTGTGACCGTAGCCTCAAAAGCACTTCAAAAACTCTCCCCCCCGCAGAGTAGTGCGTCACAATACTTACACACTATTGTCACCTTTGAAAGGTAAGGGTCAACAGAATTGCGAATGGCTTGTGAGGCAGCTGGAGGGTGGCGCTCCCCCACAGGAGTGTCTCTTGTGGTGGGAGGATCGGACACGGAGGATGCTGTGGAGGAACTCAATCGACTACGCGCTTCACATGGCACCACCTTGCGAATTATCAAGTCCATCTTAGTTGAAATTAGTAAGGGTAGGTGTACTTTCTTTACAGCACCCACATTCCATTCCTTATGGATAGGTCAAACAGGCGCACTGTTCGCGGACATTTTACGTCTTTTTAAAAAAAACAATTACTCAATTCCTTTCACTACAACTACTCTACAAAAACATTCCAAACACACACACACACACACACACACTTCACTCCAAAGAAATAGCGGGGGAAGTTGACACTGAGACAAATATGGGGGACTTAGGATTCAACACGGGCTGGTTATGAGGAGAAGATTTGTGAGGGGAAGAAGGGATGGATATTTCGTCAAAACGTCTATTTTCCTCTTGAAGGTTTGGGGATGGTTCACTAGGGAATGGAGAAGCGGGGCAGGTACAGGTGGGGCAATTGTAACAAGCTTTTCCTCTCACACAGTTCTCCCCAAACTCCCGTAAACTTTAAAAATTCTCGTTCAATATGTCCATTTTCTGCTCAATCCTTTTTATCCTGTCTTCTTCTGTCTCGTTTGTTGCCCTTTCTTCTTTTCTTTCCTGGTCTGTTCAAAGAAAATATACATATGTCAAAGGCCTATAAAATACTGGTCATTATTTTGCATATGCAGAGCAATGTGTGCCATTATTGTCGCTGTCTTCAGACATCTGTCCACTGTCGTTCCAGGCTGCCGAATTTCTGTGAAGTGATCACGATGGAGGCATCCTTTTTTTATGGTACCATCCATTTCGTTCTACATGGTTATTAAATGTGTCATTTTCTTTTCACATCTTCAGGTTTCCATATTTACTTATTACTACTTATAATATCTTTATGACCTTCTTCTACGTTGCACACTTTTTGAGTAAGACAATAGTACATTTTCAGATACCCCCCGCCTCTTTGGGTAATGTTGATCCTCTCCGCCCCCGCCCAGGCGCTCAGTCCGTCCCTTTCTAATATCAATACGGAGGGGGTTCTGTATGTTCTATGTTAAATGTTTATCACGTACGTAGATTATACTACATATCTCCCAAAATCACATGATGACAGTGTATATTCCGCACAACAACTTCATTGACACAATGTCATGATTAAGTTCCCCTTTGAAAAACCTGTAGAATTCACTACAAAAAAAACTTTGTTAAGGGGATGTTATGGTTAAGTTGCTCTCCCAAAAACCTGTAAAATTCACTACAAAAAACTTTTTGAGTGGATGTTATGGTTAAGTTGCCCTACCAAATACCTGTGCACTTCACAAAAAACCCCTGAAATTCGAGTTATGGTAAACTAAGCCCCCAAACCTGCCACCACCCCTGTGCACTGCTAACACTAACACCCAGAACATGAAAGATGTCATCTCAAATGTCACTGATGACATCACTGACAACATCACATGTTTAGCCCCTTTGTTTTCGTTCCCTGCCATATTACACAGCCACAGTAGTGGCTGTGTAGTTATGGTTAAGATGCGGTTGCCATAGGAAGAGCCCTTTTTGGGTGGCTTATAATTTTGCTCCCCCTGGACGAATACTCACCAAACTTTGCAAATAAAAGTATATTGGTCACTGTGAATTTCTTTGCAAGGTTTGGTCCAGGGGGGGCAAAGTTATAGGGGGGGGGGGCAAAACTTCTTTTTTTCCCATAGACTGAATGGGGAAAAAACTTTGCTCACGCCTACAGCCCAAACCACTGGATGGATTTTTTCGCCAAATTTGGACAAGGAGCAGCGGCTTGGTCCCGAAAGTGTGCTTTTGCAAATTTGGTGAAAATCCATCCAGTAGTTTTTTTTATAAAATGACCAAAAGTAGGTCACAAAAAATTAGTAATATCTATGTTCAGTCCGCGGACATACTTCCCTGTTCGCTCCGCGGACGGTGTCCTGATTGGCCAATCGGCTTGCGTCCTGTCCGCGGACATGCAACGTGTTCATTGATGGACGATGAAGAGCCTGAAACGCGTCAGATTTTCTGGAACGTCCGCATCTTGGATTCGCGGATGTCCTTGGACAGCGCGGTGAAACTTTGTTGAAAACTACTATTTAGTACAGTGTGTTGTTGTGTGAAAGTGTTTGGAGAGGGTGGGGGAGTAAGAAATGGGTTAAATGTTTTATTTATTTAGGTGGTAGACCCCCCTATTGTGTTCGCTTTGTCCGCGGACAACTCAGATGTTCTAAAATGTTCTAAATAAACGATATAGGGGTTTTCTGAGGACACTACTCCTGTCCGTATTGTTCGCAAGCAAGCTGAAAGTGTTCTAAGAACACATCATGTGTCCTGGGATGTCCGTCAATAAATAAAATGGGGTGTCCTGAGGACGGTATGCCTGTCCGTTCTGTTTGCAAGCAATTTCAAATTGTTCTAAGAACACATGTTCGCAAGCATGTTCAAAGTGTTCTTAGAACACATTATGTGTCCTGGGATGTTCGTAAATAAACGAAATGAGGGTGTCCTGAGGACGCTATGTCTGTCCGTACTGTTCGTAGGCAAGTTGAAACTGTTCTAAGGACACTCATGATGTCCGCGGACATTAAAAGTGTCCATATGGCATAGTTGAAATGTTTGATTCTATGGGTTTGATATGCTGCGATGGTGCATAGCCATATGCCCATGCACCCAAGACTCTATGCCCTGGCCACAACTACCGCAGCATATCACACCCATAGTGGTTTATAACTTTGGGATCGAAGAACAAATTTATAAGCAACAAAGTTATAAGCCACTATGGGTGTGATATGCTGTGGTGGTTGTGGGCAAGGCCTGTAGTCTTGGGTGGACAAGATCAAATGTATAGGTAGCAAAGTTGAAACTGTTCTAAGAACACTCATGATGTCCGCGGACATTCAAAGTGTCCATATGGTATAGTTAAAATGTTTGACTCTATGGGTGTGATATACTGCGGTGTTTGTGGCCAGGGTCTATAGTCTTGGGTGCATGGACGAGATGAAATTTATAGGCAGTAACGTTATAAGTCACTATGGGTGTGATTTGCTGTGATGGTTGTACTTAATATAATATACTTACTGTTTGGTTTAGTATCTGTAGTACTTGTATTTCTTGTTTATTTCTGTGATAAAAGAAAAGATCATGTTAGTATTGGTATTTTGTAACAGCTTTTACCATTGAATAATGAACATTTTTTTTTTGACCCTCATATTTAGTAGATTACAAACCAGTGTACTGTACAATTCGCTCAGTTTCTGTGTTTGTTGCTAAAATCATTGGGTCTGTGGGAAAAAGAAAAATCCATGTTGGATTAAAAAAAAAACTTTTTTTGTTATGCTACAGTGTATTTGTTTGTTTGTTTTCAGTGTTCACTTGTTGTTTCTGTCTAATGCTTTATATATTGGATTTTTGTTATAATGAAGTGGTATTGATTTATCTACTTGGATGTTGTAAAATTTTGGGTTAGTTAGATACCATTTGGCGTATTCTAACTGTCTATTTTTTGTTATAATGTAGTGGTATTGATTTATCTGTTTGGTTATTGAAAATCTAGGGGTAGTTAGATACCAGTTGGCGCATTCTAACTGTTTATTTTTTTATATAATTTAGTGGTATTCATTTATCTGTTTAGTTGTTGTAGAATCTTGGGGCAGTTATATAGCTGTTGGCATATAATAACAGTTTATAATTTTCTAATAGAAGTTTAGTTAATGTTTAAGTACAGTTTAGTTAATAAATTTTGGTTTTAAGAAGATTAAATAAGCATTTGTAAGATTTACAGGTAATCTCTGCTTTAGAGTAATGGTACTATCATTACATTCGAATCATCCACAATTCTTTTTTATATATGCAGTATAGTGACCTGCATTGGTCGTGGCTCCTGCATGGTAGATTATACCTATTGTTGTGAAGGTTTTTTTACCAAGTGATACTTGTCCATGTGTGAATCCAGTCAGCTTGCAGTTGTTTTTGGTACCATTTGCATTGTAACGTAGAAGGATTAGTATTACATATTTACTATGTGTTTGTATTAGTAAGGTGGAGCGATTATCTGAATTGCAGGTAGTACATAATCTACTATGGTTTGCATTTTGTAAAAGTTGCTGAAATGGAACGGATTCACAATTAGATATTGATACATAAACAAAGCGCTCATTGGGGATTTCTTCTTGTGTCGCATTGTTGCAGAGAGTGCATGTATGTTTCCACTAGGGCTGTACCGAATAGCATATTTAGTATTCGGCCGAATACCGAACAGTTTGTCAACTATTGGACCGAAGCCAAATATAAAGCCGAATAGTGGCTTTATTAAATAAATCATGTTCTAAACTTTCGAAAAACACACGTAAAAAAAAAAAACAAAGCACCATTTTAAATGCATTCTATACTTTTTATTTCTCTACATTGTAATTAATCTAGCATCTTTATTTAAAGTATAAAAGCCAGAAATAAAGCAGATTTAACCAAAATGAAGGGACCAAATGTACAGAAATTGTTGATTATTCAGTGCCAGTTAAAGTAGGAGGCTTCACAAATGCAAAAGGACTGCCTTTGTGAATCAGATGCATTGCATTCTCTATCCAGTTGCAAAGTCGATGCGGTCGAGTTTCGAAACTTCTTTGCAGCTCACATAGAAATGTATAAAATGGTTCATGTCGGCTCATGCGGGACACAAGTCAAGAGGAAATCTGAAATGTGTGAACTCCATCTCACAACTATTCACCCCACCCAAACAAATGCTGCTCACTTTTCACTTATCGTAGCCACTTCTTCTCGCCAATACACAAACATATGCAACTTATCATTCCTGATAACATATCAGATAATGTTAAACTCAGGACTCAAGTCCTTAAAAAAAGAAAAGGGGGGACTATGACGTATGCAATGGGGAGTGACATGACAGGAACTGAAAGTATATATGCACGTTTCTTTCAGTTTGTCTTTTCCAACTGAAAAAAGTGCCTATTGCTTCTAAACATTCGCCGAAAGAAAAGATTTTGCTGTATTTTTGCAGGCTAACTCTAAAAGATAAGCACCTTTTATGTCTAAGAATCTGTAACAAAACATGCCCTAAAGAGCACATTACAACATAAGATATTTTTCAGCTGCGTGATAGCAATTTGTCTGGTCTAATTCTATTCAGTTTTGCAAACTGAAGTCTATGTTTGCCTTTCTGAGTTCATGTTGCATTGTATTCAAATGAGAAAGTCAAAGTATTCAGCAAGAACCGAATAGCAAGAAACTATTCGGCCGGAGCCGAATACCTTTTTTTCAGCTGGAATTCGGCCGAATACTTACTCAAAGCCGAAGTTCGGTACACCCCTAGTTTCCACATGTATGAAATCTGGAAGATTTCATTTATAGGTATGTTTTTGTTTCCCAGTAATTGTAGTAAGTACATTAGAAATTCTTGTGGATCTTCCTGTGAGTTTAAAGTGAATTTCACCATTCCAGCACAGTAGTCCAATTGTTGTCTTATTCCATAAACACTATACGTATTGTCAGGATTGTTTGTTGCGTTTCTATGAAGTACTAACATTTGCAAACACAATTGGTCTGTACTGTGTAAGTAAATGTTGTCAACTATTGGTGGTAATTGAAATAGAATATTCATTGCTACATTTGCGTAGCAATTTACACCATTTACATTTGAAAGTTTAAATGGACCAGGTAGTTCTGTATCTGAGTGCTTTTTTTGGAGTCTACTTCCTTTTTTGAAGAAGTACCTGGTTTACTTTCCCTAATGGGTTCTTTTTTGATTGTGGTATTTGATGAAGTAGTAGTTTCTTTTAATCTCATTGGAGGATTTGCAGTGACATCCAGTTGCATTTCTGTTTGATTTAGTTTTCTATTCGAACATTTTACTTTTTGTGGAATAGGATATGTTTTTAGATGGGGGTGTATAGTGAACGCAGTCTATTGTATTCTAAAATGCAAGGAATATCAGCGTTTACTTTACTTGCATCAAAGTTGATTAGAAATAGACCGTCACGTGTACGTAGGCGTGATAGTGCTACGTAGCTCATGCCTTCTTTAAAGACTGTGTTACCAATGTCTATCAATGCTTTGTCTAGGGTAAGACCTTGTGATTTATCAATGGTGACTGCGTATGCAAGAGTTAGAGAAAATTGTTCTCTTCGTACATACATGTCTTTGAAGAGAAGGAATCGAGCTGTTGAGCGTCCTATCCTTTTCACTTCTGAAAGTTTGTCAAAGAGAATATTGACAAACTGAATGTTGTTGTCACGTGGGTATATTTTAAAGCCAACAACTGTACCCAGTGCTCCATTAACTAGTCCTTGATCCAGTTCAAGGTTACGTTTAAGCATTACTCGGCAATTGAAGGATAATTGTAATATTTTTTCCAATCCAGCTGTGTTGGAGATTGAATTTT
The DNA here is from genome assembly GCF_040938575.1 of Ambystoma mexicanum. Lineage (NCBI taxonomy): Eukaryota > Metazoa > Chordata > Amphibia > Caudata > Ambystomatidae > Ambystoma > Ambystoma mexicanum. The sequence goes on from NC_090939.1 coordinate 416,219,600, forward strand.
CTAAACTATTTAGTCTCGTTGTGGCTTGTTCACACATGGGTAGTGTTATACCATGTATGTCTAGTTTGTCTGTGGCGCTAATTTCAATTATTGGTTGCATTCCTTTTTTTAACATTGTTTAATTGAATTTGAAACAGCTTGCAAGAGTTGGCATTAAGGCCATACAATTTACATTTGTGTGGGCTAATTGTTCCATACCATCCGTAGCACATGCATTATGGCCATAAAGTGCATGAATGTGCCGGGTTTTCAATATTGTTTGTGCTTCTTGAGATAATATACCAACCCTAATACTTTTTAAGATGTTGACATAAGGGAGATCTACAGATTGCGGTATATTTTCTGTTAATTCTCTGTATTGGAAATGTTGCCAAAGGTTGACATTTCCAATGCTGCCAACAGTTTTACGGAAGAGTTTGTGTCCTAAGGTTTTAAAAATAGGCTCACCTTTCACTGGTGTTAATTGAAGAAGATCTCCGAAAACAATAATGTGTTTTCCTCCAAAGAGCTCTTCGTAGTTTGTTTTGAGTACTTCTTGTAATCTGAGGTGAATCAAGGCCAACATTAGGTTGGAAACCATGCTCACTTCATCTATTAGTAGCATTTACATTTGTTTTAATACTCTGCGTAGTTCCATTGCAGCTTCTGTAGAAAGTTTGTAATAGTCTAATTTGTTTTGGTGTTCTACTGGCAGGAGTAGTAATCGGTGTAAAGTGACACCGCCTATGTTGTAGGCAGCTAAACCTGTGGGGGCAGTGACAACAGCTGACAGTTTGTTGTTTGTAAATTGTTGAAGGAATTTACTGATGATTTTGATTAAGACTGTTTTGCCAGAACCAGCTTCACCACTGACGTACAGTAGTATAGGTTTGTAATTTTGGCAGGTGCATTCTTTGTTTTCATGTTGTAGACCATGTGCAATTTCTTTTGTTACTTCTTCAAAAATGCTACGTTGTTCATTTTTTAGTTTTGATTGTACTATAGTTAAGTCTTCTTTATCTTCATACTGACACATGGTGTTTTCTACTTCTGTCATAGCTAATTCTGCCTCATTTGTTATTAGTGGCTCTCCCAGTGGTTCTTGTCTTCCTGTTACAGAAGGTTGACTACTGTCAGGAGTGCCCTTATCTAGTTGGGCCTGGAGTTCTTCTTTGTGTTGCTGTTCATTGTGCAACATTGTTTTGTACTGTGTAAAGTTTACACCAATTATAGGGCTTGCATTTGCTTTGAAAGCGTCTTCATAGGAGTCATAGTTATCTAGTATTTCTTCTTCTTTTCTCCATGGTTTAAAGAGTTGTAGCAGGGACATGTAATATAGTTCTTTATGTTGAGGAGTTATTAATGACAATTTGATATGATTAATAACATTCTGTTTGGTGAGTTTTACTAAGCTGCGTTCACAATTTGACACTCTGTATTTTCCATTTTTTTTCATCGGGTTTTATATTATTTTTGTATGTGAAGTTTTGGGCTATGTGGTATAGACACATGGTTTTCAAAGTGGTATTTCTGTTTGGGTAGTATGTGTCCAGCAAATTGTTTTTTAAAATGTCTTGGCTGTTGGGATCATGTTTGGCTATTGTTTCTATATCTTCGAATGATTTTAGAACTCTTTTTCTAGAATTAGCAGGACCAAGACTTAGCCATACTATATTTTCAGATTTTCCATACAAAGCAGTACCAGTTAAATGATCTGCTGCTTCATATGAGCCACATTCTCTATGGGAGAGCATTTTTATGCCCAAGCTGTATAATTTTTGAGACAGTGGGCCTCATTACATGGAAGGCGGTAAGGGTTAACGGTCACTGGTCATGGTACTGGTGACCGTTAACCCTTACCGCCTTACTACGAGGTCCCTTTGCGGGTAGGTACTTTAACGCCTGCTTTTTAGCAGGCGTTAAAAACCAACCCGCAAATGGAGCAGGGTGCTAATTACGGTACTGCAATTTGCGGCACCGTAATTAGCGCCTTCCCCATTCCCATAGAGCCCTATGGGGCAAAAATGGGAATGGGGAAGTGCAATTGGGGAAGGGGGAATTACCACCCCGCCAACCTTGGAATAGGGCGGTAATTCCCCTTTCCACCAAGGCGGTGCCAGTATTTTACCGGCATGGACCAAGGTGCTAACAGCACCTTGGTCCTCCACCTACCGTGTAATGAGGCCCAGTGTTTTGTCTGATGACAGGTCATTCCAGAGGTCTTGTAGCTCTGTTTTTTCTGCTTTGGTTAAGTATGCTGTAACATATCGTGCAACTACAGCGGAATTGTCTGCAATGTACTGCACATCTATGTTTGCATTCCATAAGTGGGCAATGATTGCATTGTAATCATTGATATATTTTTCTTCTTCTGTTCTTTTTATGTAATATGTAATTTTAGGTGATTTGCCTTTAACACCATGTCTAACTGAAGACATGAAGCTGTTCACTTGACCTGTTTTTGTAAATGGTCTACGGAAACCAGAGCGGCATTTGGTGTAGTATTTCCCTTTGTTTTTGTATTTGCGACGACAATGTTTGCCACATTTGTGTCTTTGAAATTGTAAAATTTGTGCTTGGAGATCACTATTTGTTGCTTCTGATGGAATTTGACAAGTGACATATTTTTCAATAAACTGTAAAACAGTGGCGTCACTGTCTTGACCAAATTTAGGAGCATCTTTAATCCATAAAAGCATGTGGATATGTGGTGTTCCTCTGGCTTGGTATTCTTTTCTCCAAAAGAAGTGTTGCACTTCTCCAAGGGGAGGAGCAGTTTTATTACAAATAAAGTGTAGCATAGTAATAAAGCGATGGTGAAAATATCTTGAAACATTAACAGGATCTAGAGATCAAAGTTCTCCAGGTGTTAGTATATCTCTGTTTGTGTTGTTTTTGTTTGATATGCGCAGGAAATCATGTAAATCTTTCCATGCATATTCTGTGCAACTTAATGTAACAAACCAAGTGGGTGGGCCAAGGTTTCTTATCATACAACATACATCTCTGTGACATTGAAACCAGTATTCTTTAGTACCACGCGTATTTGTTAATAGATTTGTAATATTTGATTGTAAAACCTCATCTTTTTGTTGCACTTTTTGTAATAATTGTGTAGCTGACATATTTTGAAAGTGGGATCCTGATTTTAATGTGTGTGCAACTCCGTAACATAATGTTGCTAGTTCACTTTCAAAGAGTAGGTGGAATATGTATTCCACATTTTGTCTATATCTGGGATCTTCAGAATACATCCGTAATGAGCGGTATTCTGATGCTGATATTTGAATAGGTCTATCATCGTACCTTCCTCCTTTGCCAGTAGGAAAAAGTAGAGGAAAAGCACGTGCTTCTATACTTTTTTCCCATCTGCTGATTGGTGATCCTTTTGTTTGACGCATTTGGTACGTTTCTAGTGCATCTTCAACGGTGTCATTAGAATGTAATGGGTGAATTGTATAATGGTCTAAAGTATTGGATATTGTAGCAGGATCTAGGAGCTCAAATTGACCACCAGCTTATTGTGTCTCTTGAATTATTTCAGTGGTATCCTTCAAGTTTTCTTCAATATTAATTTCTTTGTAGTAATCATTATTGTCTTTTAGATATTGCAAAGCTTGTCTAAATTTATGTAAATCTACTAGTTGTTGCCAATTTTTTTTGTCTTTTGTAGGTACACCATTTACTAAGATAATTAAAGATTGCTCCATTGGACGTTGCACTCCTAGAGTGTGCACATTTTCTTTTAGATCTAATGGTAAATACACTACTTTTCCACGAATACCTTTCACTAATTCAGAGGGAGGTGATTTAGCTGTTTTTGGTTGAAGGTGTATTATTGCTTGAAAGGGGTGCATTGTTTGAATTATGATGCTCTCATATGAATTGAGTTGTTGCAGGGGTTTTGGTAGTGGATATAATTCCAAATTATTTGTGATAGCACGTGAAGGAGTTTGGTTGTTGTCAAGTTAGTGCAGTAACTGCAAAGTATTAAGGGCTCAGTTATTTCATATTTGTTTTCTGCTATAAGGTAGAAAGCTAATTCAAACCATTTAGGAGCTTCATTGTTTTCTATTTTATATGTTAGGTCTACAGTTTTTGTGTTAGTTTTATAGAAAGTTCTACGGCAACATACACACACATGGTTTGGTATTTCAGTAGATGTACTTTTAAATTTCAGTATTTCTTTTTTGTATTTGTGTAGTAGAAGGTTGCCATGCATAGAATTGTTGCTAATTTGCTTTACAGCTATTTCATTCTTTAAGTGGCTTTCACGTGCAAAATATTTTTTCTGGATATAGTCGATTTCTTCAAGTAGGTCTTTTGCTGTACCATGTAGAAGAATGTTATTTAAATTGGCTAGTGCTAAAGCAGGACTTTTAGCATAGTAAAGTTTATAGACTAGATTTCTTATATTTGAATGATGTGTTAATTTTGTCTTTGCCTTTCACATATTGATTGAGGAATTGGCGTAAAGACTTGAAAGATTCTTTGGGAATGTTACACATTAACGTGCATGGCTATTTGTATACTAGACATTATGATTCACTTGAATTGAGAGGTAATTCTAAGTTTTCTGGCGATATTTTTGTAAGTAGTATTTCTTGTTCCATTATGGTATTATTAACTTTTTCATAACCTCGTCCACTGCTATGTATGGCAATTGTATTTGTTTGCTTTTGTTTTTCATTAAAGTATGGTTCTGTGATCGTAGTGTGACTCCATTCACCTCCACAGATACTTAAGAAGTTATTTCTGTTGACATTTTGTTTATTGGGAAGTCTTTCTTGTATTTAGTCATTAGTTTTGTTAGTGGTTTCATTTTGTTTAACACTAAAATAAATAAGTTTCTTTTGAGAAGGATTGCACTGTCTATCAACGCTTCTAATATTAATTTCCTACGATTTAAGGGTTGAGTTTAATTTATCTCCTGTTTATATAAGATTTTGCAGGACTCTGTGACGGAACCTTTTTGCTAAAATAATTCTGGTATGCTTAGTTTGCACTATATCAAGATTTATAGGAGCAGTTTCATCTGTAGTGGTAGCTGATTTTTTGTTAATTGTTTTGTGGTTTGTTTTACATTTTGATAGATTAGGCAAAGTTTCTGTACTTGAAGCTTGTTTTGTTTCGCTAAATGACTGTATTAGCTGTTTGTTTTAACTTTTTGTACAAATTCTGCTAGAGATGGATGCTTGTTTTGGACACTTCTATTTTCATTTGCTCTGTTTCTGCGTTGCTTTCTACGGACTTGATTTTTGGTAGGCATTCTTTAGGGTCTGTTGAAAAAAAATAAAGAAGGTATGGCTTGGGGTGTTCTTAATGTATATGTCCTGTTTGAGTGTGTGAGTAAGATAATAAAGATGTATGTAATGGTGTGTGATTGCGCATTGGGCAACAACAACTAGTTGGGATGGCTATTCTTGAATTGTATGTGCTAGTAAACTGGGGTTCAGATGATAGTAGAACGTAAGCTGGTGGTGTGGAGAAGTAGAAATAGTAGATCTAATGGTATACAATTAAAACAGTTGTTTGTTCTATAATATGAAAATTCTAGGGGTTGAGTTGGGTTATTTGTGTGTCGAAAACTAAGAAATTGTGCGTCATTCTGCCTGTAAATCTCTGTTTAAGAAATGGGTATTTGTAGACAGAATGGTGCACAATCTCTATTTTTAGAAACAGAAATAGCATGAATTAACATTACAGCGTATTTGAATAATAGTACAAATAATATGGTGGTTTTGAATTTACTTTTTTTTAAATGAGCAGGTTTCTTCTTAGTTGTTCTTTGTACTTCAAATTCGGCTGCTTCTTTTCAGGAGACTGGTCTTCACTGCAATTGTAAAGGAAACAAATACGGAATATTGTTTGTATATAGCATTGTTTTAAATTTAGACATTGATTTTTTTAATTGCCATTGACCCTCAGTGCCTTCCTCAAAATCATGAAAACTATCTTATTCACATAAGATGCGTCGCACCAGTTGAATACATATCATATGTTCTTAATGCATAAACTGTATTGTAATGACTAACTGTACCAACCAAAATATAATTTGTATGCCTTGTGGAATTCATAACGTACCACGGAATACCACTATTTCTGTAACTAAGCTCTTGTAAGTTACAGTGCCTCAATGCCATGGGCTGCTTGCGCAGTATATAAATATAAGTAAATACATGTTTACATTTTTGTACAAGTTGTTTGATTTTTGTTTGAGTATGTTAACTCTTCATATTGTACTTTAAATATGTTAGTTCAACATGCTTTGAAAATGTGTGTGTAAAAAGAAATTAAATAACAGATTTGGAAGTGACAGTTGATTTTAGGAGATGGAAAAAATGACAGTAAATTCATTTTTATAGATTATACAAGCTAAAAGTCAGTTAATCTGTTTATATGAATCTATAAAAATTGTACATGTACTATATAGAAAATATGCATACCTGTAGTTTGTGTTCATGCATATGGATATGCATGCAGCTGTAAGTAGAAATCTTGGAGACTTGTACAGTATTTCTTGTAGAAGGTGCTTTCCAATGATATGACACTTGTACTCAGAGAGATTAACAGTACATTTAAAGTGGTGATCTATGATGATGCATTTAGATGTAGAGGTCTTGGATGTGATTGGTGGATGTTCATGTGACTTCTTAGCTATATCCAATGAGGGAATGGCACAGAAAGTGAAAAGGAAATGGTAGAAGGACTGTTCATGTTACGATATGTCCACGGACATGATGGTAGTCCGTGGATATCGGGTGTTACATCTGGGGATTTTTGGGTTGGGGAGCCATGCAAATGAGAATGAGCAGAGAAAGGGATTGGTCAGTAAAGTTTATTGGATGTGTTGTGCCAGTATAGAGTTTCTCAGATACTCTTTTTGCTGAGAGAAGAACAGATAGCTATGGCTGTGTGTTTCAAAAAACAGATTGTTTGGATTTTGGGAGACTCGTGTATACATTGGTTGAAGGTGCATGCAGAAAGCTGTGGAGTAGCTGTAGATCTTGGATTCCCACATGTGGAAGTGCACTGGCATGGAGTACGTGGAATGAAGTGGTTGGACTTGCTACCTCTCTGTGCTACTTTGGAGACAGAGCAACATCCAGAAATAATTGTAATTCATTGTGGAGGGAACAGTTTAGGACATGTGTCTGGAATTTCTTTGCAATTTGCAATGAAAGAAGGACTTGGGAAGGTCATGGACATGTTTCCAAAATCTCAAGTAATTTTTTCACGGATTGTGCAGAGACAAATGAGGCTTCGTTCTTCTTCATTTGGTCCACAAATGGAGAAAGCAAGGTGCAATGTCAATAAGGCTGTGTGTGCCTTTCTAAGGGATTTTGGCATGTCCTGTTTTCACAATGAAAATATTATGTTTCGTAGTACATACATTTTTCGCATAGTTGGAGTCCATCTTACTTATGCTGGCAATCAGATTTTTTTGAGAAATGTACAAAATGCATTGCAACCTTTTTTGGAATTACAGCATCCATTTTATAGTAGGTGTTGAGCATTTCAAATTGTTCACACACAAATAAACACCACCAAAAGGCTCTTTTCAGAGCCACCACTTCCTCCCAGATAAAACTGCAATGTTTATGATAGGGTAGCACCCCAATATTTTAGATGTCCGCGGACTGTCCGCGGACTTCTGAAAAATACACAGAGTCCTGCTTCATTTATTTTCACTTCTATTTTTTAACTGTAAAAGGTGGCTCTGAAAAGAGCCTTTTTTGATTTTTGTTGTTTTACATTTTTTTGGTTTTTTATACAAGACACACTAGGAGAGGAGGGGAAAGGAGGGTAAGAGGGGACACCAACCACGGGGATAAGAAAGGGCGAGCTGAGAGAGGAAGATGTAGAGTGGGTTTTACTTGGGTAGCGAGCAGACTTTTTCGTGCTCTGAAACGATAGCCTCAAAAGCACTACGAAGTCTCTCCCCATGCACAGTACTGCGTCGCAGTACATACACACAACTGTGACCCTCGAAAGGTAAAGGTCATCAGCATTGCGTATGGCATGTGAGGCAGCTTGAGGAATGCGCTGTCCCACAGGAGTGTTCCTTGTGGTGACAGGATCGGAAACAGAGGATGAAGTAGAGGAAGTCAACCTGCTACGCTCCTCGCAAGGTACAACTTTGTGAAAGGGCCCTTAGTGGAATGACTTTAGGTGTCGCTTCATGGTAGTTGTCCCAAAGCTGTATGAACCATGCCTCCCGCGACTGAGTTCCAGGGGACTTGGTGCGTACGTGCCTTAGGACCATTACCACGAATGGTAAATAACCGCCACACCCAAGACTCACTGGCAGTAGGGACTTCTACTACCTCATTCTCATCATCCTCTTCTTCCTCCTGTGCATCCTCACTCCTGTTCCCCTCTTCAGGCCCTTGGGGAGGTGGTGGTGGTGGGGGGTGTGGGGGTGGTGCTGACACAGATGCAGCACCAGGTGGCAGTAGTGGAGCCATGGAAGCCATCAGCATGGCGTTGAAAATCTGTAAATTGGCAGGAAAATTTGCAGTGCTCTGTAGGATAGCCAGAAACACAATGAGAATCAGCGTACATGCACACTGTCCGCGGACAGCTCAAACAGAAAAAAGGTTTCAAAAAGTCACAAAAAGTATGTAGAAACTCAGGATTACTATGTGGGACTTGTTCTATGGTGAGTTTTTGTTGTAAAATATTATAGATTACTTGAAAATGTAGTTTTAAATTGTTCAGGGACATGACCAGTGTTCGCAATCAGAACCTACGCTGATCGTGGACGCGGTCACATGATAGCTTTGCGAACATGTCCGCGAAGGGAGCGGGTGTCCGCAGGACACCAAATGCATTGAAACTATTTTGCGCATGCGCGTTGGTGTTCTACGGACACTGTTCGGGTCCTTGAGTGATTAAAAGTGTGTCACAAGTGTCTGCGAACAATACGGACAGGCATAGCGTCCTTAGGACACCCCCATTTTGTTTATTTACGAACATTCCCGGACACTTGATGTGTTCTGAGAACAGTTTCAATCTGCCTACGAACAGTACGGACAGGCATAGCGTCCTCAGGACACCCCCATTTTGTTTATTTACGAACACCCCAGGACACATAATATGTTCTAAGAACACTTTCATCTTGCCAGCCAACAATATGGACAGCATCCTCAGGACACCCACATTTCGTCCATTAACGAACATTTCAGGACACCGCGTGTGTTCTTAGAACAGTTTTAAGTTGCCTGCAAACAATACGGACAGGCAGAGCGTCCTCAGGACACTCCCATTTTGTTTCTTTACGAACATTTTAGGACACAGCCTGTGCTCTTAGAATAATTTCAACTTGCCTGCGAACAATACGGACAACGGACAGGCATAGTGTCCTCAGGACACCCCCATTTTGTTTATTTACGAACATCCCAGGACACATAATATGTTCTAAGAACACTTTCATCTTGCCAGCGAACAATACGGACAGCGTCGTCAGGACACCCACATTTCGTGCATTGACGAACATTTCAGGACACCGCGTGTGTTCTATGAACAGTTTCAACCCGCCTGTGAACATTATGGACAGGCATAGCGTCCTAAGAACACGTCCATTCTGTTTCTTTACGAACATTTTAGGACACAGCCTGTGTTCTTAGAACAGTTTCAACTTGCCTGCGAACAATACGGACAGGCATTGCGTCCTCAGGACACTCCCATTTTGTTTCTTTACGAACATTTTAGGACACAGCCTGTGTTCTTAAAACAGTTTCAACTTGCCTGCAAACAATACGGACAGGGATAGCCTCCTCAGGATACACCCATTTTGTTTGTTTACGAACATCCCAGGACACATAATATGTTCTAAGAACACATTTATATTACGGACAGCGTCCTCAGGACACCCACATTTCGTCCACTGACGAACATTTCAGGACATCGGGTGTGTTCTTAGAACAGTTTCAACTTGCCAGCGAACAATACGGACAGGCAGAGCGTCCTAAGGACACTCCCATTTTGTTTCTTTATGAACATTTTAGGACACAGCCTGTGTTCTTAGGGCAATTTCAACTTGCTTGCGAACAATATGGACAGGCATAGCGTCCTCAGGACACTCCCATTTTGTTTATTTACGAACATCCCAGGACACATAATATGTTCTAAGAACACTTTCATCTTGCCAATGAACAATACGGACAGCATCGTCAGGACATCCACATTTCGTCCAATGAGGAACATTTCAGGACACCGCGTGTGTTCTTAAACCAGTTTTAACTTGCTAGCGAACAGTACGGACAGATATAGGGCCTCATTACGACCCGGGCGGTAAGGGATTACCGGTACCGGTAAGGGTACCGGTAATCCCTTAGTGCCTTATTACGAGTTCCCTTTGCGGGTCCTCCCTTAATGCCTGGTTTTACCAAGCGTTAAGGACAGGACCCGCAAAGGGACTTTGGTGCTAATAACGGTACCGCAATTTGCGGTACCGTTATTAGCACCTTACCCATTCCCATTGAGCCCTGTGGGGGCTCAAATGGGAATGGGGAAGGGCCCTGGTGAATGGGGAATTACCGCCCCCGCCAACCTTGGAATGGGGTGGTAATAGCTCCATTCACCAGGGCAGAGTCGGTGAGGTTTTGGAGGCAGCCATGGCGCTAATAGCGCCATGGTTACCTCCAAACTCGTAATGACCCCCCTAGTGTTCTTAGGATACCTCCATTTTCATTTCATTACGGACATTTCGGACACCCGCGCTGTCCGCGGACACCTGAATTGCACAAAAAAAACAAGAAATGAATTAGGACACATGACAGAGAAGGTGAGGCAGAAACTGAAACAAAAAAAATGGAGAATTAGGGGTTTTAATAGGATTTATATGAGGTGAAGAAGGGATGGAAGTCACATCAAAACGTTTTGGTTCATGGAGAGGGTTTGGGGATAATTGACTGGGATATGGTGAGGGGGGACAGGTACATGTGGGACAATGCTATGTAGTTGTTTGTTTGAAGTGATCCTCCACAAAGTTTTTCAAATTATTAAAATTTGCCAAGAGTAGGTCCATTTTTTCTTCTATGTGCTGAAGAGTCTTATCCAATACAGCTTTTTCATTAGTATTTTCAATTTTTGTATGGTCTGTACAAAAGAAAAATGTATATGTTAAATGTATATAAAATAATATTAATTAATTGGTTTATATAGTAAAGTGTCTACCATTAGATTCACTATCTTCTGACATTTCCTCACGTGGGAAATTCTCCTCTGGCCACTCCAGAGTACTAGACATTTCTGTGAGAAAAAAAAACATAATATCATTCTTTTTTGTATCTAATACAGAAAGTTTATAAATATATGAATAAAATGCAGTACACTTACTATTTCAGGTAAGGTGTGTTCTGAGTGGTCTGTAGATCTGCTGTTGTTCTTAGTTGTGGAGTTTCTGTGAGGTAATCATGTTGGAAGCTTATCTTTCTTCTTTTGGTATATTCCATTTTAGAAAATATTGTATTTACATGAATGGTTAGTGTGTTATATATATGGGTTACACTTCTTATTTATTACTAAATATAATGTGTATATATGCTGGTTTGTGAATTTGTAAAATGTTAATATGTTATGACATAACAATTAAACATACCCCCCCAGACTTTTTGAGTAGTGGTGCTGTTGTCCGAACATGTCCGCGGACATTAAAAGAGTTTGCGGACATCAAATTCAAGGTGCCTCTACACATCACAGACTAAAATACTACCCTTATTGCACCCCTTATTTTCTGCATGTGCAAATATCCTGAACAAGGCGGCAATGGAGAATACATCATTAAAAGTTGCCGCCCAAACAAGTACAGTATTTCAGTCATCCCTTACGCTCTGAACCTCTCCAAGCACTGTAGGTGTTCAGAAGACTTTCCCAAACACCATTTTGCATGGCGAATACATCATTACCACCTGCCGCCCAAACAAATACAGTATTTAAGCCATCTCTTACTCTGTGATCCTCTGGTGGCGACCGCGCAGTCTTCGGATCCAAGATGTCGGGCGCATCCACATATTCTAATGCACATCACGGCTCGCTGTAGCCCATCGGCGAAGACATACATATCACAAATTTTTTTAGACATATTTTGTGTTTGTTTTAAAGGAAACTACTGGACGGATTGGCACCAAATTTACAAAGCCATGCTTTTGGGACCAGGGCCCTGCCCCTGCCACAAATTTGTTGACAATCCGTCCAGCTGTTTGGGCTGTAGGCGTGCGCACATTTTTTTCCCCTATTCAGTCTATGGGAAAAAAAGACGTTTTGGTACCCCCCTATAACGTTTGCCTCAGTGGACCGAACATCACCAAACTTTGCAAAAAAATGTTATGTGCAACCGGTCTTCTCCTTAGCCAATTAACTTCACTTAAAATTCATATCAAAAAAACAAATAAAAGGGTCTTCCAGGCGGCTCGAACCAAAACAAACTCAAGGATTGCAATATTGCGTGTCCAAAAATGAATGCAGTTCAAAACATGGAGAACACAGGAATGGCAGCCTTTCTTTGTTCGAGAACAGCCGTTTGTACCTTGAAAAACCTCTGGATGAAAACTCCTCTTCTTAAAGTATCATGTATTCAGGACTCGAGCACTTGTACTCCACATGCCTGAATGGTTCAGAGCCTTCTTGTTCAAGCTCTGCTGCAGGTGCTCGGAGCCAGCCGTTCCACACTGGCCTTGGGCTGGAATTCAGTAAATAAACAAACTTTTCCTTTTTACGCTGTTGTGACTCAGGCGTCTTCATCTGCTGTGCAGTCGGATTTGACTACAGGTCCGGTATGGGACACTGCGGTGAGATTTCCTTTTTCCTCTAATACGCCCACCGATATGGGGTGCTGTCCTCGTACCATTCCGAGTCCACTCGGTCAGCCTCCTTCCACTCCTGCAAAACGAGAGACCAGTTGAGCTGTTTTCTGATACTTTTAACCCCGGTGAGTCTCCTCCCCAGCAATTAGCGTTGGGCGTAACCAGCCCTGGGCTCCTTGCACCTGAGGCTAATTCACCTCCTCCCATCTTTAGCTTCACGGAGTTAGCCTTCTATTTATCCCCGCCTGCCTGCGACCCCCATTATATGGAAACATGGTTTTCCGTCTTCCTTGTCTGATTTCTATTCCCATTTTCTGGCTTTTGTTTTGATTATGTAATCGTTGGGGCATTCTGGGATAGGTAGTTTGTGTCTTTTCTCTCGTGTCTCTTAGATTTGTTTTGTCCGGTGTGATAGTTGATTGGTGGGGCATTCTCGGACATGGAGTCTGGGTTTTTAACTGTTCCCGCATGTCTCTTAAACTTGTAATTATATGGTCCGGTGTGATATTAGACTCATACCCCTCCCTCCTGTTTTGTTCCGTATTGGCCGCTACTGGTTTCCATCACATACTCCCCCAAAGACTCATGCCATTCGGGCATGTCAATGGCTCTGGATAGATAGTCCGCCACCAGTTGATAACTTCCAGGTTTGTGAACTGTTATGAAGTGGTATGGTTGTAAAGTCAAAAACCACCGTAGGACTCTATGGTTGGAGTCTTTCTGGGTTCCCAACCATTTCAGTGGAGCGTAATAAGTAAAGAGGGTGAACCGCATTCCCAGTAGGTAATACCTTAGTGTCTCTACTGCCCACTTAATTGCTAGGCATTCCTTTTCAAGAGTAGAGTACGGGATCTCATGTGGAAGTAGTTTCCTACTGATGAAGGCTATAGGACATAGGTCTTGTTCGGTACCCTGTGATAGTACTGCTCCCAAACCACATCCTGAGGCCTCTGTTTGCAAATAGAACTCTTTGGCAAAGTTAAGACAATGTAGAATGGGTTTGGAGGAAATCATTTGTATTAACGTTTGAAAAGCCTGTTTTGCCTCAGGGGAGATTTGTAGGGGACGGTTTGTTTTCAGATCGTCCGTAAGGGGGGCTGCTATGGTTGAGAAATGAGGCAGGAACCTCCTGTAGTACCCCACGAACCCTAAAAAGCCTCGAATTTCTTTTCTTGTTTCCGGCATTCTCAACTTTTGTATGGCTTGAATTTTGTCTATCAGTGGGGTTACAATACCACCTCCAACCAAATACCACAGATATTTTTTGGTTTGGCTAGCCAGTTTCAATTTTTTTGGGTTAATATGTAAACCGGCCTCTTTTAACGCCTGTATTACTTCTGTTAAATGTAACAAATGTTGGTTCCATGTCTTACTGAAAATTATAATGTTGTCTAGATATGCAGCCGCATATTGTTCATGTGGTCTCAGTATTTTATCCATTAGTGCCTGGAAAGTAGCTGGAGCCCCATGTAGCCCAAAGGGCAAAACCGTAAATTGGAACAGACCCTGGGGTGTGGCAAACACTGTTTTCTCCTGGTCAGCAGGTTCAAGGGGAATCTGCCAATAGCCTTTTGTCAAGTCTAGGGTACTCAGGTATGTGGTCGAACCAAGTCTTTCTATGAGCTCATCAATTCTGGGCATTGGATATGCTTCATACCTAGAAATGGCATTCAGCTGCCTAAAGTCCCACAGAACCTGGTGGAGCCATCTCTCGTTTTGGCACTAAGACGACTGGAGAACACCAGGCGCTTTTTGAGGGTACAATGGTTCCTAGGGCCAGCATCTCTTCTATTTCTTTGGCGATCTCACCTCGTTTTGCCTCCGGAATTCGGTACGGTCTAAGGCGTACCGTTTTCCCTTCCTCTGTGGGTATGGCATGGGTTGCCAAATGGGTTCGCCCTGGTATACCAGAAAAGGTTTCGGCTATTGGTTTCAATGTAGCAAATAATTCTGTTCTTTGGTTCTCATTGAATTGTTCCCCCAATTGCACATCCTGTATGCTACTAGTTTGGTTTGGGACCAATTGTTCTGGGACGGATATATCTGATAAGGTTGAACACAGCACACTTTGGGTCCCTTCTTTCCACAGCTTGAGTAGATTGATGTGGTAATTTTGATATTTGTTTTTCCGTTCGGGTTGTCCCACCTCATAGTTTACTGGTCCCAGGATTTTGGTTACCTGATAAGGCCCGTGCCATTGGGCCAGCATTTTGTTAGTGTGGGTAGGCAGTAGTACCAGTACCTTGTCACCTATCTTCAAGGATCTCGGTCTGCTTCCTTGGTAATAATACTTTTCTTGCCTTTCTTGTGCTCTACCAAGGTTCTCTTGAGCGTAGTCCCTCAGTTTCCCCAATTGCTCCCTCAGGTCGTGAACATAGTCTGTGAGGGATGTTTCTTCTTGTTGTTCCCAATTGTCCTTTAGTAATCCCAGCACCGACCTGGGGTGTCTTCCGAATAACAGCTCAAAAGGGGAATACCCTGTGGACGATTGGGTGTATCCCTTAGAACCATTAGCACCCATGGCAAAATCCGTTCCCACCCCAATCCATTAGGGCTGGTGGCTCTCTTTATCATCTGTTTAATGGTCTTGTTATATCTGTCCACCAAACCATCTGTCTGTGGGTGGTATACTGAGGTTTTTAGATGATGTATATCTAGGGTTTTGCACACTTCCTTCATTACAACTGACATGAAATAGCTCCCTTGGTCTGTCACGATCTCAAGGGGTATTCCCACCCTAGCAAAGAAGGGTAATAGTACATCGCACACCTGTTTAGCTGAGGTTCCTCTTAAGGGGAACGCCTCAGGGTATCTGGTGGAGTAAACCCTTATTACTAGGAGGAACCTAAATTCTCGACTAGAGGGTTCTAATGGCCCTACTATGTCCATTCCTATCCTCTGGAATGGCTCCTTGATCAGGGGCATTCGTTGCATGGGTACTCGGGCTGGTGTGTGGTTGCTCGTTTTCTGACATATGACACACTCCTGGCAATATTTTGCTATATCCGTGTATATTCCAGGCCAGTAGAAGATCTCTAACACCCGTTTCCCTGTCATGTTTTCTGCTAAGTGATCTCCTGTGGAGTGATCATGTGCTAGCTGAATCAGCGTCTTTCGATATGACTGTGGAACCAACAGTTGTTCCTTTTCTTCGTTATTTGTTCCTCGGGTCACCCTATAATATAGCCCTTGCTTCTCCTTGAAATATGGAGTGGTAGCTGCGGTTTCCCTTTTGTTTAAGGCTTGTTCACGGGCTCGTTTTAGGGTTTCGTCCAGACCAGATTCAGTCCGGAAGGATGGCAGATGATCCCCCACTCGCCAGTCTATGAGGGCAATATCCTCTTCTTTTTCCCCATTCTGTTTATTCTTCCTTTTCTGGTTCTTGGTGAGTTTTCCCCTTATGTCCCTTCCTCTTATCTCGGTTTGTGAAAAAGGGGCTTCCTTTAGCCATTGATCAAACTCAGGAATGTCTGTTCCTATTAGGACGCGAGTGGGTAGGGTAGGGATAATGGCCACTTTAACCAGTAGTTCCTTCCCCTGTAACCCTAACACCACTTCTTTTGTTGGGTACCCTTTAATATCCCCATGTAAACATTTAATGTGAATAGATCTCACCTGTCCTGGTTCTGGTTCACTCACATGTGGTTGTATGGACGTCTGTCGACTTCCGCTATCCATCATACCTTGTTGCGGATGTCCATCCACTGTTACCTCTATCACATAGGGCAGCTTCTTCCGATTTCCATGCTGTTGTAAGGTCCCTATTTCCATGGGTTCGGTCTTGTTTCTCTTGGCACAAAACCGGGCAATGTGCCCCCATTCCCCACATTCAAAGCATTGGGGTGTCTGTCCTTTCATTCGGTTGGAGCCGTTATTGGTTTTCAGTTCAGGTCTTGTTCTCTGCTCCAGGGCGCCTCCCTGTTTGTTACCGCGCAAGGAGGGAAGATTATGGTGGTGCCTTGCTGGTATCGTTGTAACATTGCGAGGGGTTCCAGCTTTTTGGTAGGCCGTGGCTACATCAATAGCTTCAGACAGGTTCAAGCGGTGATGTTGCTTAACCCACCTCTGGATGGGCCCTGGTAAGGCTTCACTGAACTGCTCAAGCATTAGCTTCTCTTTTATTTGCCCAATTGTGGCTGTATTGGTTTGTAACCATTTCTCCGTTAGGTCTTGTACTCGGTAAAACAGCTGCCTTGAGCTTTCGCCGTTTTTAGTCGGGTTTCACGGAATTGGAGCCTATATGATTCATCGTCCATTCCTAGCCTCTCCAGTACGGACTTCTTGATGTCGGCATATGGGGTGTCCCCGTTAGGATTGGCCGCCTGATAGGCTCCTTGCATCACTCCCGTAAGAAGGGGCGCCAGAAAGAAAGCCCATCGGTCTTGGGGCCATTAGTGCTGCTCGAGCTATTCTTTCAAAATTTACAAAGAAGAAACTGGGATCATCTCCCGCCTGGTATTTTTGAAGCACAGTTGGGGGTATGGCTGGATGTGACCTGTGTGCCACTACTGATTCCCCCAGAATCCTCAGGGCTTCCCTGCCTTGCTCTTGGGCTGCAGTTTGTACCTGTAGAGCCTGTTGCAGGGCTTGTCGGTCTGCTTGGGCCTGATGCCCTTGCACCTGCACTAGTTGTTGTAACTGTTGTTGCCCCTCAGCCAATGCCTTTATGACAGCCTCCATGGTTTAGGGTAGACGTGTCTCTGTGAATCCCACCGCTGCCACCACTGTAAAGTAGTGAGCCAGAGACAAGAAGGTAAGTTAACCAATAGTATTTTATTCTTACAGCTCACCAATGGTTAAATGGTTATGTGCAACCGGTCTTCTCCTCAGCCAATTAACTTCACTTAAAATTCATATCGAAAAAACAAATGAAAGGGTCTTCCAGGCGGCTCGAAACAAAACAAACTCAAGGATTGCAATATTGCTTGTCCAAAAATGAATGCAGTTCAAAACATGGAGAACACCGGAATGGCAGCCTTTCTTTGTTCGAGAACAGCCGTTTGTACCCTGAAAAACCTCTGGATGAAAACTCCTCTTCTTAAAGTATCATGTATTCAGGACTCAAGCACTTGTACTCCACACGCCTGAATGGTTCAGAGCCTTCTTGTTCAAGCTCTGCTGCAGGTGCTCAGAGCTAGCCTTTCCACACTGGCCTCGGGCTGGAATTCAGTAAATAAACAAACTTTTCCTTTTTACGCTGTTGTGACTCAGGCGTCTTCATCTGCTGTGCAGTCGGATTTGACTACAGGTCCGGTATGGGACACTCCGGTGAGATTTCCTTTTTCCTCTAATACTCCCACCGATATGGGGTACTGTCCTCATACCATTCCGAGTCCACTCGGTCAGCCTCCTTCCACTCCTGCAAAACGAGAGACCAGTTGAGCTGTGTTCTGATGCTTTTAACCCCGGTGAGTCTCCTCCCCAGCAATTAGAGTTGGGCGTTCCCAGCCCTGGGCTCCTTGCACCTGAGGCTAATTCACCTCCTCCCATCTTTAACTTCACAGAGTTAGCCTTGTATTTAACCCCCGCCTGCCCGGAACCCCCATTATATGGAAACGTGGGGCATTCTGGGATAGGTAGTTTGTGTATTTTCTCTTGTGTCTCTTAGATTTGTTTTGCCCGGTGTGATAGTTGATTGGTGGGGCATTCTGGGACATGGAGTCTGGGTTTTTAACTGTTCCCGCATGTCTCTTAAACTTGTCATTATATGGTCCGGTGTGATATTAGACTCATACCCCTCCCTCCTGTTTTGTTCCATATTGGCCACTACTTGTTCCCCATCACACCCATATAGTTTTTTTGCAAAGTTTGGTGAGGGTTCGTCCAGGGGGAGCGGAGTTATAGGCCGCCCAAAAAGTGCTCTTCATATGGAAACAGCAACTTAACCATAACTACACGCCCACTACGGTGGCCGTGTAATATATATATATATATATATATATATGTAGCGGCCCTGTAGTTATGGTTAAGTTGCTCATCTCATAGGAAGAACACTTTTTGGCTGACTTATAACTTCGGCCCCCCTGGACGAATGTTTACCAAACTTTGCAAAGTATACGGCCCAATCTAAATTTTCTTTGGTAAGTTTGGTGAGGTTTCATCAAGGGGGTGCAAAGTTATTGGGGGGTCCCAAATCTTTTTTCCCATAGACTGAATGGGAAAAACTTTGCTCACGCCTACAGCTCAAACCACTGGACGGATTTTCACCAAATTTGCGGTAGGAGCGGTGGCTTGGTCCTAAATGCGTGCTTTTGTAAATTTGGTGAAAATCGTTTCAGTAGTTTCTTTTTAAAACATGAAAAATGTAGGTCCTCAGAAATGTGTGATATCTAGGTACACTCCGCAGACCCATTTCCCTGTTTGCTCCATGGACAGGACTCTGATTGGCCCAGAGGGCAACGTGATGTCTGCAGACATCGTCATTTAAATGGTCCAGTGCTAAAGCAGGACTTTTTGCATAGTGCAGTTTGTGAATGAGATTTTGTACAGTCGGATGGTGTGTTCCGAACACTTTGATATGGTGGAAGGTGCTTTTGCAAACAGGTCAAATAATGCAGGCTAATGAATGTCCTCATAGTCCGTTAATTTGTTTTTGTCTTTCACATACTGATTGAGGAACTGCCGTAAAGATTTGAAAGATTGTTTTCACCCATTACACATTGATGTGCACGGCCATTTGTAGACTGGATCTATTGTTTTGGTGAAATGAGAGTTGATCTTAAGTTTGCTAGGGGTTTTCTTGTGAGCAGTGTTTCTTCTTCCATAATGGTATTGTTTACCTTTTCATACCCTCACCCACTGCTATGTATGCCAATTGGGTTTGTTTGCTTCGTTGAAATATGGCTCTGTGCTGGTGGTGTGACTACACTCACCTGCACAGACGTTTGCAATGGTATCTATGTTTATATTACGTCAGTTGTGAAGTACTTGTTGTAGTTTAGTAATTCATTTTGTTAGTGGTTTCATTCTGTTTAAAACTAATATAAATAATTTCCTTTTGACAAAGATTTCATTGTCAATGAGAGCTACCAGGATGAGTTTTCTGCGTTAAGTTTTAACAATGGAGCATGAATGCTTACTTGTGGCTACATTAACATTGGTAGGTGCAGTTTTAGCACTAGTGGTAGTTGTAATATTCATAATACATTTCTTTTGAGCTAGCTGCTTCACTTTTGCTCAGTGAGTGTATTGGCTGTTTTGTTTGTACTTTTTGTACAAATTTGGCTAGAGATGCATGGCTATTTTGTATGCTTTTAGTTAGATGTGCTCTACTTCTGCTTTGCTTTCTACAGAGTTGCGTTTTGTAGGCATTGAGAAAAAAGTAGAGTGTGGGTTTTGGAGGTTGGGCAATGTATATGCGTGCCCTGTGCATGAGTGTCTGAATATGAGGGTAGGCATAGATATAGTGGTGTGTGATTTTGGAATGGGTTTGTAGTTCTGATTGGGAAGGCTGTACTGTTATGGGTGTGATACTATACTGGCGTTCAGAGTGAAGCAAATGCTGTTGGATTGATAGAATTTTGCAGCCTACAATAGAAAAAGACTGCATTGTCTGTGTAAGAGGAAGACCACTATGATAGTATTTCACTTACGTTGTTGGATGTGAAGAGTAGGTTTCTTGTGGGTTCTATTTTGCAGTTGAGATGTCACTGACTTTCGGGAGACAAGTCTTCACTGGAATTGCGAAAGAAGGATGTTAGTACATATGTATGTTAATGGCACAGTAATTGCACTTGGAGAACACATTATTTAAAATTGCAGGAGGATTTGTTAGCAGGAAGAGTTAGTGTGCATGTGAAATTGTACAGCATTGTGTATGAAGGGGGACTTGGGAGCACCAGTGTTGTTGCTATGGAGGCCAGTGGTGTACTTTAAAGTAGTTCCTATGTGGTGCACTTGTGTAAGTATGTGAGTTGTTGTTGCAGTATTTGGTTTGGAAATGGATTAGTGTAAGTTGTAGTACAGTGGAAAAAGGCTCCGAAAGATGTCGACATTGCCAAGGAGAATGCGGTTTTCTTTTTTCATTTACAAATACACCAGGGAGAGTGCTAATAAAATGGAAATATGAAGTTTGAAACAGTTATGCAAGTGGGCATTAAAAAAAACGTTTGTAAGCAGACATCATTGTAAGGAATTGCCACTCAATGTTTAGAGATGGGACACATGAAAGTATGATTATTTATTATTTAGTTGTTTATGCAAGGTAAGTGGCAGGTACCCTGTTTACATGCATGCAATCTATGTACTTGGTATGCTTTGATAAGATACATGCAATTTTCATTTTCTGCGTGCATGCTTTGCATTTTAGAGCGGGTGTGTAAGTAGGGGAAGTGGTTGTAGAAATGATAGAAGGAAAGAAGCGAATACGAGTTTGCACATTGCAATGGGTGATATGGTTAAAAGAACAGTTTCAACGCACCCAGCATTGTAAGTTTTACTTCATGGTAGGAGATTGGAGAAATGACACCATGCTTATTGAGTAGGTCATACAGGGTAAGTGTCAGGTACCCTGTTCACATACATTTATAAAAGAGTTGGAAATGTACTATATAAAATATATGCATACCTGTAGTTTGCGTTGATGGATGTAGATTTGAATAAATCTTGAACCAGATATGTTGGAGAGTTGTACAGTATTTTGTTCTGGAGGTGCTTTGGGATTACAGCAGACTTGTAGCCACAGTGTTCAACAGGAGATCTAAAGTGCTGAACTGTGATCACAGAGGTAGATATATAGGTGTTGGATGTGAATGGTGGATGATTGTGTGACTGCTTATCAGTAGCCAATGAGGGAGTGGTGTAGAGAGTGATGTGGTAGGGAAGAAGGGCTGCCCCTGTGTTACGGAGTCCAAGAACGGCATTCCGCAGACAGGGCATGACACATCAGGGGCTTTTGAGGCTGGCAGGCATGGAAATGGGACTCTGGAGGCCAGGGTATTGGTCAGTAAGGTTTTCTGGGTGTGGTGTGCTGTGGCAGAATGTCTGTTTGCTGAGAGGAGTGCAGATGGCTACGGCTATGGCTGTGACTTTCAGGAGGCAGTGTGTCTGGATTTTGGAAGACTCCTCAGAATGCCAAGGGCCCTGCACCATTTCATTGGCACTTCTATTTTTAAACTGTGAAAGGTGAGACTGAAAAGAGAATTATTAGTTGGGTTTTGCCATTTTGTATTTCTTTTGGGTGTTTTTATACAAGACACATATGTAAAGGAAAGGAAGGGAAGGGAGGGTATGGAAGGGGAACCAACCACAGGGATAAGAAAGGCCAAGTGGAGAGAGGAAGATGTTGGGTGGGAATCACTTAGGTAGGATGCAGTCTTTCTCATGCCCGCTGGACCAAAGCCTCGAAAGCACTTAAATTGCTCCCCACTGTCGAGGACCACATCACAGTACATGCACAATACAGTGACCCTCGAAAGGTAAGGGTCTGCGGTGGTGAGTATGGCCTGCAATGCTGGTTCAGGGATCCACTGCCCCAGAGGAGTGTCCCTTGTAGTGACAGGAGCAGATACAGAGGATGTTGTAGAGGAACTCAACCTACTACTTTGTTCAAAGGGGACGACCCTCCAAACTGCTGCCTTGTGGTTCGACCACAGGTGTCGGCGCATGGAGGTGGTCCCGTAGCTATACACGCCAGGTTTGCTGTGATTGAGCACAGTTTTTCACTCAGTGCAGCGTACCTTGTCTGCATGTGCCTTGGGTACCCCTCCAATGGTGCTAAAGTGCAACCACACCCAAGATGCACGCTAGCCAGCACTAGTGGGGACTTCCACTACCTCATTCTCGTCTTCCTTTTGCTCCCTCTCTACATCACCATGCTTGTTTCCATCCCCAGGACCTTGGAAAGGTGGTGGTGCTGAGGCAGAGGCAGCAGCAGTAGGAGCAGCCATGGTTGCCATCTGGAATAGTCCTCCAAAAGTATCACAGCAAAACACAGCAGCAATACCAATCTCAGAAAACCAGCAATCTGGAGCATAGCTCTGTCCTAGTAGCCAAAAACAGAATGAGGAGCAGATCTGGGGTGTGGCCTTTTATAGGGATGCTGGGGAGAGCTAAGCGGACAGCAGCACGCTCCACTGACATTTCAGACACAAATACGGGCCCAACATGCTCCAAAAAGTGTCCAGATCATCAGGGGCAATGGTCTAGGACCTGTGCAATGCTGAAGTTTCAGAGTAAAACACCTTGGGTTGCTCAAAAGAGCTCATATTTGGTGTTCGGGGACCCGGGCACTGCCCACGGACAAGGGCCTATGCTGAGCATGGGTGCGGTCACATGGTGACATCATGGATGTTCTTGAATGTGATGGGTGTCCTACAGACAGGATTCGGCTCCCCAGACTAATTAAAAGTGCGACACATGTGCAGTTGACAGTTCTGGACAGGCGCGATGTTCGTTGGACACCAAAGGTGGGATGCACCTGCACGCCAGTGTCCACCGGACAAGGGTGGGGTCCCCAAACTAATTAGGGGTGCATCACAACTTTGTGAACATGGGAACAGGTGCAGTCTTCTATGGACATCTCAATTTTTTATTACAGATTGCCCAGACAGGTGCAGTATCTGTAGGACACCTCCATTTTAATTCATTTCGGACATTCGGACAGGCTCCTTATTCGTAGGACCTCGAAGGTTGGATGCGCATGCATCCAGGGGTCCACTCGACAGGGGTAGGGTCCCCAAACTAATTAAAGGTGCATCAAAACTTTGTGGTCCTCTGGACAGTCGCAGAGTTCTATCGACACCTCCATTTTGTTCATTACAGACAATACGGACAGTCGCACTGTCCGTGGACTCCTAACAGGGTTTTAAAAAATGAAACCAGGTGCTCGCAGCACCCCTGACCCCATCCCCACACAGGATCAGAGGTAAGCTTGGGGCTCATTATCAGCTGTCCCTAAACCCCT
This sequence comes from Ambystoma mexicanum, assembly GCF_040938575.1. NCBI lineage: Eukaryota > Metazoa > Chordata > Amphibia > Caudata > Ambystomatidae > Ambystoma > Ambystoma mexicanum. Next base: position 416,243,291 of record NC_090939.1, read on the forward strand.
CCGTGCCCCGCTGCAATCTGCACTGCTAACACCTCACCGGAATCCGAAACCCGAAACATACATAGTTATTTATCGCCATGCTCCCATTTAGAGCGAGTGCCTCTCAGCTTCTGTATTTAGAAGCATCCACCATTGGGGCACACAAGGTGCTTTACACTGAAAGATGGCCGCCATTCCGGAATCGTCTTGTCCTTGCCTGTGCCTATCCTCACCAGGCCTGTAGCTGTGAGCTGATTGGCTACAGCCCCCCACCAAAAGGTACCGCGATTCGCCGGCAGGCGGAAGCCGCACACAGAAGTAAGGCTAGGAAAGAAGGCTCTGACTGAGCTGACTGAGCGTAACCCGGCATTTAGCGAGGAATCCTGCTCACACTTTGTCTGCCAGAGATAGTATCCCATACCTACAAGTAAGACTCCTACCCCCTTAAGTGAGGACTATCACATGGTTAACCTGATTAGTATGCTGAACTTTCTACTCGTCACATTTGCTTAACGCCATGAACCAAGATATACTTGTCACTCCCAAATAGCCACATCGCATTGAGTTACTCTCTCACCTGGTGCCCTAACATGACCCATATCAAATTAATAATGCGATAGTGAGTTCCAACAGTTCTGTGCCGCTACCCGGAAATTCTCAATTACCCATGTGTTATTATGCACAAAGTGCACATCCTACCAGCCACCGCATGCCTACTTGTATAACTGTATTGCTTCGCCGTATTGCTGGGGTACTTTACCCACCATTATAATGATGCTGCCTATTGTGTTACTGGATATTCTGCTCTTTTACTCTGCCCGCCGCTACATCTGCATTGCCCATTGTGTTTCTGATATATTCTGCTTGTTTACTCTGCCCGCCGCTATAACTGTATTGCCCATTGTATTGCTGATATATTCTGCTTGTTTACTCTGCCCGCCGCTATAACTGCATTGCCCATTGTGTTGCTGGGATATTCTGCTTGTTTACTCTGCCCACCGCTACAACTACATTGCCCATTGTGTTGCTGATATATTCTGCTTGTTTACCCTGCCCGCCGCTGTAACTGCATTGCCCATTGTGTTTGCGATATATTCTGCTCATTTACTCTGCCCGCCGCTATAACTGCATTGCCCATTGTGTTGCTGATATATTCTGCTCTTTTACTCTGCCCGCCGCTGTGACTGCATTGCCCATTGTGTTGCTGATATATTGTTTGTTTACTCTGCCCGCCGGTATAACTGCATTTCCCATTGTGTTGCTGGGATATTCTGCGCATTTACGAGCCTGAGCACACTAGCCCATCTACTAGTCCTGTGCATTACCTGCCACTGCCCGGTACAAGCACTATGCTCCGTATTTGACTGACTACACACGTAGACTCCCAGCAGAGAGCCCCGACCCTATCCTCTAGACTGCCCCCCGTGCTCCCTTCCCCACCACAGGCAGCACTCCACCTACCTCACATTACACCACTCATTCCCCACACACTATGTATCTGCCCGCCACCTACATACTCCTACTAAGGATCATCCTTCACGTTCTCCACATCACTAACCCCTACAGGCCACACACCTCATCTAACAACACATTGGGCCTCATTACGACCCAGGCGGTAAGTTACCGCCTGGGCCGTGACTTTACCACCATGGCGTAAACTACGTTTACGCCATGGTGGTTGGCGGACTTACCGCCCCATTCCGACCTTGGCGGGGCGGTAAGTCCCCAATCCCCATTTACCCTTCCCCATTCCCATTTTTGCCCCATAGGGCATAATGGGATTGGGGAAGGCGTTAATTACGCCACCGTAAATTACGGTGGCGTAATTAACTCCATGGTCCCTTAGCGCCATGGATTTTAACACCTGCTAAAAGCAGGTGTTAAAAGCGCCATGGCGCTAAGGGACCTCGTAATTGGCGGTAAGGGGTCGGCGCAGCTAACGCTGGCGTAAACCCCTTACCGCCAGGGTCGTAATGAGGCCCATTACCTAATACCATCACAACACACACACCCCACATCATGGCGTACCAGCCCACACCGTCCAACCCCTGCCAGCCACCCACCCACCCACCCACCAGAAACCTAAGACTTCTTGCTAGACTACCAAAGATCTATGAACCACTCTCCCGCACCCATAAAGAACCTAACTCCAGAACCACCAAACTCCTAACATCCACTAGGAGACTCTCCGAGCCGCCAGACATGGTCCACAATATCAACCTACACACTATGCCACCTACCCACACATCTACAACTAGCCACTCCACCCCCATGACCACAACTCCCAAGGCCATCACACCTACCATTAGAGGCGCACTCATAAATGCCCGCTCAATCGTAGCCCACACCACTGAGATAGCGGACCTCATATATTAAAAGAAAAATGACTTCCTGGCCATAACAGAATCCTGGTTCCATACGTTCCATACAGCTGCAGGCCCTACCCTCATGCTAGCCATCCCTGACAACTATACAAGCCTTAGAGCTGACAGAACCGAATCAAGAGGCGGAGGCCTGGCCATTATTGCCAAATCTGATCTTCACCTAAGACTCACTCCTACCAACAAACTAGACTCCTGCGAATCCCTCACAGTTAAAATGCCCACTGCTAATGCCCAAACAATCACTATTCACCTCATATACAGATCCCTCAGCCCCCTTGGATCATTTGAGGAAGACCTCACCAGTATCCTAACCGACAATCGAAAAAATTCCACTCAAAGTATCCTTCTAGGCGACTTTAACCTTGGATTTAAAGACCCCACAGACCATCATGCCTCACTCATAGAAGATTCCTTAGCTGAACTAGGGTTCAACCAAGAAATCACCCTCTCAACGCATAACAAAGGCAGAACCCTTGACTGGCTAGCAAACCATAACTGTGCCATCCACATCACCGACATCTCTCCCCAGACTTGGTCAGACCATCACCTCATCACTTTTCATCTTGCTGCCCTCACCTCTAGCAACCATAACCCTCTTGCCCCATCAATTCCCACGAGAAACAAAAGAAATATCACAGCTGAAAAGCTCATTCCACTCATCCTACCCACCCTTAACTCCCTGCCCGACTTAACGGACACCATCACCTTAGTCGATTAATACAACAAAATAATGACCTCTGCTCTCGACTCGATCGCCCCACTGAAAGCCAGGAAAAGTAAGCCCAAAAAACACTTGAACAAATGGCTCATGCCACACCTCAAATCCCTCAGACTCGAGAAACGTAAAAGTGAAAATACCTGGAAACATTTTCCGACACAGTCCAATAAAACTAACCTCATCAAAATCTCTACCAGCGACAAGAAGGAAATAATTCTGGCTTATAACCTGAGAATCTTTCAATCAAATTCTAGTATTAAGGAACTGTTTACCATCCTCAAAGAATTGGAAACACCCATCCCCATCCCGACACCTGCACCAAAGATAAAACCTGGTGTACTAGTGTACAAAATGCTCTTTTAAACAAAGTGGCTACCCTACAAGCCAAAATGGCCAACAAAAAAGCTAATCTGCCCAGTAGCACCTCTTCCCCCACTTCCATGCCACCACCTAATCATACCCGCTTCAGCTTCTCTACAGTAACTATCCTCGAGGTCGAAAAGGTTATTCTCTCCCTGAAACCCTCTAACTGCCAGGGTGACCCATGTCCCACGCAGATTTTTAAAGATGCAGCCAGAGACCTCTCACCTTCATCACCAAACTAATTAACTCCTCCTTCTCCAAAAGTATCATCCCCAACAACTTCAAAGAGTCCTGGGTTCTCCCAATACTCAACAAACAAACACTAGACCCCTCCATACCCACCAACTACAGACCCGCCACCACCGTCCTACTCAAAATTCTAGACAAGGTTTCTTACCTTCAAATTCAGCATTAGCTGGAACAAAACCACCTCCTGGGAGTCTGCCAATCTGGCTTCAGGCCCCAACACGGAACAGAGACAGCCCTGATTGACTTTAAGGCACAACTCGACACCCTCAGAGACAATGACAAAACAGCCCTACTTCTCCTCCTCGACCTATCTGCGGCATTTGACTTAGTGGACCACTCCATACTCTGCAAGCACCTTAACACCGCAACCCACTTCTCACAAGACGCCATTAATTGGATACAATCATTCCTCAACAACAGAACCATCCGAGCCTTCTCTACATCTGCAGCGGCTGACCCCACCCCTATCACCTGCAGTGTTCCTTAAGGATCATGCATCTCTCCCACCCTATATAACATCTTCACTAGGGCCCTTTTCGACAATCTTGATGGTCTGGGTATGACCTACACTAACTATGCAGTTGATACCCAGATCCTCATACCGTTGACAGGAGATTACGACAAGGATTTGGCCTTGGTGAACAGGGTGTACCCCGTCATTCAGGCATGGATGGCCTCACATGGGCTATGCCTGAATGACGACAAGATGGAGCTCATCATCATTGGTACCTCCCACAACATCAATAAGCTAGGCCACAACTACTCCTGCTTCTTGATTGATGGAAACACCATCGAGGTAGCGAGGGAAGTAAAAATGCTAGGCTTCTACTTAGATGCCACCCTCTCCTTCAATAAACAGATAAGTGCCCTGGCCTCTTCCACCTCCTACATGGGTAAATTAATTAGAGCAGCCAAACCTTTCCTCTCCCCCAAAAGTTGCACCACCCTTGCCAGAGCCATTATTCTTTCTAAGTTAGACTATTGCAACGCCTTATACCAAGGAGCCAATAAATATGTCATAGACAAAATCCAGATCTTACAAAATAACGCGCTCAGAGTAGCACTGAGCTACCCTAAAAAAGAGCACATCTCTTATCTAAGAAGAGCTCACAACTGGCTCTCTACCAAAAACAAAATTGTTCTAAAAGTTGCATCTATCACCCACAAATGCCTTAATAACGCTGCGCTGCGTTACCTCCTAGATAGACTCTCCAGACACCCCCCCAATCGACTCACCAGATCAGCCAATTCATATACCCTCACAGTGCCCAGATACAAACGCTCTAAAACCGAAGGCACCAGCTTCCAAGTACAAGCCGCACAACATTGGAACTCACTCCCCTCCTCCATAAGAGCTCCCAACCCTACCCACTCTTCAGGCATAAATATATCCAATGGATCAAGGAAAATGACATCTAACTCCCCACCTCACAGCCAACTTTGGCACAGTTCACATTTCCTGTACATATGACCAGTACCCTGTACATGTTTTACTTATCTCCATTTACTGTTTTCCATATCCCGCCTCACTTGTATGTATAATACTTACTGTACATTAAGCTCGCCTATATCATTTACTGTATTGTATTTACTGTATTTTCTGCATTGCAAATGAACATACAGCAATGTAACCAAGCTGAAAATATACTTTTTGCCTTTTGCGCCCCGATACCCCCGGGTCCGGTGCGCAATACAAATATTAAACTAAACTAAAACGCAGACACATACAGCAACAGTATACATATAACATTATTTACACACATAAATATACAAATTACGAAAGAGAAGGGGAAGCAGAAATTGTGACATATAGAGGGGAATTGGGATTTTCTAGAGGTTGGGCATTAGGGGATGAAGGGATTGAGGTCTCATCGTAACGTCTTTGGTGATGGAGAATTTGTGGGGATGGTTGGCTGGGACAGGGAGAATGGGTACAGGTGCAGGTGGGGCAGTGATATGTAATATTCTCCATGATATGTCTTTGTAAAAAATCTTTTAAATCGGCAAAAGTGTTCATTAATAGATCCATTTTTTTCTTCCAAGCTCAGTAGAAGATTGTGTACACTGTTACTTTGTTTTTCCATATGCTCATGGACTTGTAGATGATGTACTCTTTCTGGGGAATTCCCTTTATTTTCTGTATGTACTGTTATAGAAAAAAATGTGTCAGGTACATGTGAAGCAATGTGTATTAATCGGCTTACTTTGCAAACTGTACTGTGTACCAATAGTATCACTGTCTTCACTCATTTTATCCCGAGGAACATTTACTTCAAGCCATTCCAAGGTGCTAGCCATCTCTGTGTAAAAAAAGAGAAATGGCAATGTTTCTACTTGAGTAGATTCCTATACTGGAAAGACCTCCATAATACAATACCATTTATAGCAATACATTCCTTAATTAACTACGTAGCTCATAATATTTTCCCAATGACCCCTGACACTTGTTTGCAAAAGTTACAACAGCAATCCCTTGTATAGACTTTTCATGTGAAGTAAATGCACATGTGATGTCATCAGTGATGTCATCACTGACATTTGTGATGTCATCTTCGATGTCATGGGTGTTACTCATAGCAGTGCACAGTCGTGGTGTGGCTTATGGTTGCTTAGCTTACCATAACTGCCGAATTTCTGGGGGTTTTTGGTTTTACCATAATATGTATAGGTTGTTAGTAGTGCAAAGTAACTATAATGTACCTTTAAAAACGTGTTTACATTGAATTTGATTGGTTTTTCTTTGATCAACTGAACCATCACGTCCATTTAACAAAGTTTTTTCACTGAATATACCTGTGTTGCTCTGCATCATCTTGCTTCCAAGATGAGCATGTTGCACCTGAGCTATCCTCCCAAGATAATATGAAAGGTGTCTTTGAATATACTGAGAAGGGAAGGGGTGGGGTTAGTGTAGACAGAGAGAGCTATTTACAGCTGGAGGAATGTTCCATCATCTTATTTTTCACTGCCTGCATATTTTGTCCCTGTCCCCTCGAATTCCTGTAGCACAAAGCACTTTTGGTGTGATGTCAGAAGGCAAGGTCAACTTGTTCTGAGGACAAGAATTTGACCCTTAAAGCAGGTTTGCTTTTGTCCAACCACCTGAAGAATTTAGTTTTTTTAAAAGAGGGTCTCTTACCACTTCATTGAATCATCTCTGGATGCCAAACTTTCAAGAAGATTTCATTGGACACTGTTAGGAGAGCAGCCCTTTCCAAAGTCCTCTTGCTGTGAGATGAAGGCAGTTAATCCCATCAAAGACGAGCTCTGTTCCTTAACCATCCCCAGGGACCATTGTTGGTATCTGCTTCTGGATCAAGAACTGTATCTCTGCCAGCCACATTGCTGCCTAGGGCCTCACCGTGCTTAAGGATCCCTGAAGGTGTGTGCCAGCCTCACCCCCTTGTTTGGGAACACAAGGAAAGGGCTCATATTGTCCCTGTGACCCGTGGCTGGAAATCACAGCTCCTGAAAACTAAGAAATCCAGGATTCCTTGCAATTTTGCCATAGAAATGCTGCTGCAAAGACCCTCTGGAGCTCTTTTGGCACTCCACAACATTTGATCCACCGTTCTGCCTTTTCTAACCAGTGTGCCACTGTACTGCACCAGTTGTACTGTGCCAGCTGTACCACATTGATGACTCACCTTGAACAGGGAAGTACCACTGCACTTGCATTGCTCGAAACACCCTTCAGACCATAAGCCTATTGACCACCAACGATTGCAGCAAAACTTGTGTTCTTGATGATCCACATCCTTCGAGGCACTGCATTGAAACAGCTTGCATGCACATCCTGTCATCAGCCTGTCCACGGTTAAACCTAGACTGCCAAACAGAACCTGCTACAGAGCGCTTGACCTGCAACAAACTGTAGACTTCCTCCAGTTGAACCCCGACTCGACATCTGCTCGCTGCTGAACCACCATGACTGCCGCATCACAAACAGACTCAAACCTCAGCACACCACTGAAAAGCTTGATTTGTCATTGTCAAGCCACCAAGGCACTGCAAACATTTTTCTTGCCTAATAACTGCCCTCCTTACCAATTATAGGCTCTAGAGACTGGCTAGGTGTCATGAATCCTTTTTTGCAACCCAACTACCAATCTTTTATGAACATTGTGGTTTATATTGCCTTTTCTCCCTTGTCTCATGACCCAGAGTGCTGCATCTTGCTGTCTTGCATATTCTATTTCCCTTCTACAAGGGTGGGGTTTCGTAGTGTTTTCTATTTAGGTATGTTTGCATATGGTGTGGTTAATTAAAGTATATATATATATTCAGTGAAAACACTTTTGTTAAAAGGGCATTATGGTTAAGTTAAAACAAAAACCTATGAAATTCAGGGAAACACTTTTGTTAAAGGGACATCTATAAACATTTCTGGATGTTTCAAATGCACTATGTCTTCACACATGGGTAATATTTGACACAATTACATGCCTCGAATTCAATACCATACCACCTCCAATTTTTCAAAGCCAAGATTCTCTGAGATGCCAAGCTGCTCTACATATATCAATGGCTAATTAACCCACAAATATCCTATAATCCAGAGTCTTCTTGTTGACTGCCATGCTTTCAGTAATTTAAAAAGGAAATGAAGCAGTTGCTGCCCTGTCCTCCTCTGCAGTTCAACTGCTCATTAACAAACCTTGATTGGTTGAGCCTTCTGACATCCACGGACATCACCAGTGTCTGCAGTCTCCACATTCCTCTTTCCCCACAGGGCATTTAAAAAAATCCTGGATGGCAGATGCGATCCATCCTCGAACAGTCGTGTATACGCGCAGATGTCAGGACACAGGGCAGCCCTTCTTCCCTTGATACCCTTATCGCTGCAACACTCCCTGCTTGGATACATTCAAACAGTCACACACTCTTTAACCAATGACATTCCAAAAGTCTACAGCTAACCCTCTCACCTTAGTTCAACAGTTCAAGTATATCTTTCAACTTTGCAACTCTGAGAGTGCATGTGCACTGTGATTCAGAGTTTACTCTATCACAATGATATGACATAGTTACATTGGCAGGATTTGTTTCGCCATTTCTTTTGCTGAACATTTTTGACTGAAATAAGTCACCGAAAAATATGGGGGGGTGGGTATGGGGATATAATGGGTAGGGGTGTGTGGGAAATAGGGGCTAGATTTTAGCAAAGGGCAGCTTGGGATAACACTTCAAGCATAAAAAAAGAAATCATTTGATGAGTTTTTTCGGTGGAACATTGTTTGCCAAATATTCAGCAAAGAAAAACTGGCGGTGTAAGAACATAGAACCATCACAAACTACTATACAAAATTGTACAGATTTTTATTTACATACTGCAAGTATTCTTTCATGTTCAAATGTAATATTTTTGTCGAGGAGCAGCTGCATGCCTCTGCAGGAAACCCTTCCTCCCTACCTCCCATATGTTGGAGACCTGAAATCGTGCCATGTTTGACACCAGCAGTTGTACCAATACCGCAGCATGTGTTTGAGAGATGATACCCATTGACACAACTGTATTGAATGTATCCCAGAAGCAATGACAACCTAAGGGAGGAACTCCCTGAAGGAATATAAAAGAGAAAAGACAGAAGCTAGTGACATCAAAAGAGACGTATACGATGTTCCGAGATACTGGCTGAAGATGTATGGATCTTACAGAAACTAATGACGAAGTAAAGAATCATGTTAACTTTTAAACATGAAAATTACACATGCATGAATTACTGCAGAAAATTAACCGTTCAATTATTGTACAGACGCAGAAACGTAAGGTAGACCAAGTCATCATGGAAGCTGGCTATACGTAGTGAATAGAATGCAGGCAAAGCCGCCATTGTATAGAAACTGGACTATGGTATCATGAATTTAGTAAACCAGGACCCATGAAGAGGGAAGGGAAAACTGTGTTGCAGCAAGAATAAGCAGAGCTGTGGAACTGCATGGCGAGGTTGTCCGGCCTGGAGTCAAGATCGAAGCAGCCAAGGTCAGCTATCTATTCTGGAAAGGAGCGAACATGCAAAGGATGAATCATTCCTTGTTAAGGTGCAAAGAAAGAACACCTAGAGTGCCAAGCTTTATTCATTTACATCATTTATAACCTCCAAATAGACTAAATTGTGGTGCCCTGTCACGTGAGCCAAGGAAGAAAATCGAGTTCGGACTTGGATTCCCAGAGCACGATAGTGAGTGCTCTCACTCCCATGTATTCTGAAGACAAGGATACTTCTGCAAGGCCAGTTCAAAGACAATCTTCATTGCAGAAGGCATGGGCGATGAGAGATGCTGGGCTAATTGGGTAGGGGGATAGTGTCATGCCCCATCTTCTTGCACCAGGGTCTGAGCTTACGTGCTGCTAAGTGAACCGAATATTCCAGACCTGGCACAAGCATTCCAACCAATTATATTAGTCCATAGAAATTGAAGGACCTTGTCATTTGAAAACCAATGAGAAACCGTGTATCTAATGTTTCTGAAGATGATATATTTTTGAGGTAGGCATATATTGTCGACCTGACAGTGGGCGGCCAATCACAATCCTAGTTCCTATAGAACGCATACTTAGATGTTCCCCTTAAGCCAATCCCGACCCTTAATAGGTTTTTAACTATTTGCCACGTGGTATGACATCCCCTCTGATAAATATTTTTGCTATAAAACATATTGTATGTGTAAAGATCGCAGAGAGAACCTAAGCATACATCCATTGATGTTTGTTGTAAATTCCCTGTTTTAGATAATTGTTATATAAAACAGTACTAATTATTTGGATTTGGAGTTATTCTGTGTGATACTATCCATTACATTCAAGTTCCTAAAGGGCCCTAAAATCATTTTATGTCACCTTTTTTTATAATGTAACTTGAAGTAAACATATTTCATTGCAGCACCTATCCAAATACCTAATTAATGATTTTAAAAGTATTTCTGCATACATAGTGACCCACATGCTACTACTACTTTACCACTTTACCCCTCTACAATTCCATAGTTGGCAACATTACCTATTCTGATCTGAAGGTGCTTATTCTATCCTGTTTTTTCCTTTACATTCTGGAACTTGTAGTTCTGTATTTTCCGCTATAAAACTGAGACTACAACACCCAGAATGCAACACAAACACCAGTACTGCATACACACCTGCAGATTGGAATATATGATGTTGGCAACTATGGAATTCTATATTTAAAACAACCTCAATTATTAAATTACAGTAGAACAAATAATGGCCTTTGTTTTAAAAAATGCCTTGCCTAATGTCAAATCCATAGCAGACCTTCATATTAGACTGTATTATACAACCTTAGCTTTAACTTCACTTCAAATGCAAGCCGTTTTCTATGCTGCAAAATGTGCTTCACAACAGCTATCACAATAGTTGAATAGTAGTTTTAAAATGACTTCTGCTTCTATTGTGAATGTCATGTCCTTCTATGTATACCAGGGAACAATTCCATAATTAAAAACACCTTAATTATCATCCTACAGTACAACAAATAATGGCATCTTTTTAAGAAAATTACCTGTCTTCTCTTCAAACTATAGCAGACATTCACATTACCCTGCATTACACAACCTTGCGTTTTACTTCCGTTCAACTGCAAGTGGTTTCCTATGCTTCAAACATGCTTCACTTCGGCACCCGTCACAATTGTTTAATAGTGATTTTAACATTACTTCTGCTTCTGTAGTGAATGCCATGTCCTACTGCTTATACCAGGGAACAATTCCACAATTAAAACACCTTAATTTTCAATGTACAGTACAACAAATAATGACATTTCTTTTTTAAATGACCTACCTGCTGTCAAATCTATAGAAAACCTTCGTATTGCACTGTAATATTCAACCTTGTCTTTAACTTCACTCCAAAAGCAATTGCTCTCCTATCCTGCAAAAGATGCTTCACTACAGCAGCCATTGTAATACTTAATAGTGCTTTTAAAATTACTTCTGCTTCCATAGTGAATGCCATGTCCTACTACTTATAACAAAGCAGCATTTTCACACTTGCCAACAATCTTTCTTTTGCATTTAATAGCAAGAAATGTATCAAAGCAACCTACAAAGAAAGTAAATTAATGTGACATGTATGTCGCAACAATTATAAAATACTTATACTGTACATTACTACCCTGCGGCTAGAACCAATGGGAAACACCTAACGTGGATTGGCTCGTTTCTGAGCCATACCACAGTGTAATCCTGTGGACGCACTTGAGTGCATCACGCGCCAAGTACACTCTCTTTTTGTTTTTCAGTCGACCATGGAAAGGGAGATGGGACCACACATAGTACCTTCTCCTTTTTCCTTGGTAGTCAGTTTTAATGTTTATTTTCCTCCCATTCATTAGTACGGAGCAAGTTGGCCAAAATGCTGCTGTGTTGCTCAATACGATTGAAGCGGTAAACGCATTCTAGTGTTCCAAAAACGAACGCATACTGCTGCAACACCTTTTCAAATGGCGAACGAAATATCGCTTGAAAAGGTTTCATCATCACATTAGTATTCCAGGGCTGCAAACTCCAGAAAACTGGTATCCCGAGACTGCAAATCTCAGAATACTAATGGCAATAACTGCCTCGCTGGCGGGCCATTACAGCCTTAAGGTAATGCCCCCGGGGCCACCGTTAACTTCAGGCCTTGGGGGCATTACCATAGGTGGTAAAGGCCCGACAGCTTGGCGGTTATTTCCATATTATCCTAAACTATCAATTCATACTATTCTCTATGGTATATCACACTTCCTCATTCCATTGCATCAATCATACTCTTTTTCCATTACAGCACAGAATTCCTCCATATTCTATAACACCACCACTCTCCAACCCATACCACTACAAATACTTTATAACAGAATCCCCATCAACTAAACACACTTGTTTCACAACCCATTTTCCAATTACAATCTATTTCATGTATGCAACACCCCACAAATCTAAAACCTCTCACTCTACAAACCTTTTCTATCACACGTCCTATTATCTATACATCTCTCATGTTATTTCAGAACAACCTTTTTCCTCATCCCACTACCTAACATTAATCTATGTCATTATGCTTACACCACTCTCCCTCATTTGCCTTCACTAGCAACAATCCACTCATTGCTGTATTTCCCCCTTCCTCAAACCATTATCAAATCACATTATTTTGCATTATCTCCACATTCCATTTCCTCATAGCACTACACTCGAGGTCTACAACCTCTTCTTCTACAAATGTGTTACTCCATACCTCCCATTATCTATACATTCATCTTCCACATCCTACTGCACAATTATGATCTATATTACTACTCCAATATCCGTTTTTTCTCATCCCAGTACCCAACAATAGCCTATGCATACAAAACTCTCCCTCATGTGACTTCACTAACAAAATCCATACATTGCTGTATTTCCCCCTTCCTCATACCAATATTCAAATCACATTATTTTGCATTTTCCCCACATCCCTCTTCCTTATACCACTACACCAGAGGTGTAAAACTGCTTCCTCTACAATTTTTTTTCTCCATAGCTCATATTATCTATACACTCCTCTTCCACACCCTACTGTGTAATTAAAATACATATTATTACTCCAAGACCTCTCTTCCTCACATTATTCTCCATTATCACCACATCCCTCTTCCTCATACAACTTCACAATTATAATTTATAGTATCACTCCAACACTGCTCTTCCTTGCCCTAGTACCCAATATTAATCGACATCAGTATCCATAAACCACTCTTCCTCATCCTTGTATAGTAAAACCCACAGAACTCTTCTGCACAATTAAAGTACACACTTTCTTTTCTCCAACAGATACAAAGCAATGTCTGCTAAAATTCAGCTCCGTAGAAATAACGTATACAAAACGTACAAGCTAGAGAACAAGTAACTGTCAGGGTTGGATGCCCAAGAAGGGCTAGAACCCACCAGGGACAGGCTCTGAATCACGTATTACACAAGGAAAGCGGTTCTTGATGCATTCCTTACGTAAGAAATAGGCACATAGTAAGAAATAAGTTAATCTGTTACAGCTGGTGATCTACAAGTTCCTGTGGTAGCCATGTTAAAAAGTTGCACTTCAATTGGGGGCAAAAGGGTTCAATACATCCAAAGGCAGGGGCTGCTGTAGTCCAAATGGGGGAAACTACTTCAATTTCCATGATTCACAGCCAGCTGCCATTATAGAACAAAGCCTACAAAGGCCACTACTCTCCACAGTCCGTGCTCAGTGTTCATATTTTATCTGAAGAAAGTCTTACCATGAAGCTCTCTTCTGAGTGTTCATCACCGTTCCCATGTTCTCCATACCATTTCCTGATCATCAGACTCCCACTGCAGGCGAAAAGGACTCCAATGGACTATGCTCGCCTGACCCATAACATAGAGAGGAGTACATCACTCTGCTGCATCTCAACCATAGCAGAAACATAAGAAGAGAAAAAAGAAACATATGAATGCTTTCACAGCTGCAGATGCATTGTACGTATTGCATGAAAACACACAAAGGAAATACAAGTAGTATCACAATGAGCGCAGTCTGCATATAAGGGATTTTGTCTGTGAATGAAACATTTTGGCTAACAAGTACTTACCAGTTTAAGAAACTTTTATTGATTGATACTTAATTCATAGGAGACAATATGGCCAGTAGCAACTACCTGTGCATGAAACCATTGGGCCACCAATAACATACCTACCATGTGAGAACTATTTACCAGCGCATTAAACCGTTTTGACTAAAAATCACTTTCAACTAACCCGAGTTTGGTGTAAAGTAACATTGAACTTGAATGGGGAGTGTGCTAAACTAACAACCTAACAGAGAACGGCACTAACACTGTTTCGGCTTCGCTTACACTCTTTCAAAGAAAATCATCCAAAAACTACCCAAATTTTGCAGAACCACCAGGTATGTAATAGTGTTTAAAGGGAGTAACGGGCAATGGTTGTGGTAGTAGACAAACTCACAGTTTCTATTCTTTTCCCCTTCATTCAAGTAGCATAGACTATTGCAAGGGTTGGGCCCTGAATACAGCACAAGAAGGTTGGCACATGCATTCCTCTACTTTGCAGGACTGAGTGGGGGCAATACCTCTCTCCAGTGCTGCCTATGAGACACACTTGTGAGTTTGGGTATTAGCGTCCATCGTGCTTCTGCATCCACTGGTAAAGACCTGCGTTGGACTTACACGTTATCAGGTAAGGCGTTACAGAACACCAAGCCCATGTCTTTTCTGCCCACTGGACCTAGGGGAGCCATGGAATACCTGGCTAGAGTGATCAGTGAAACAATGGCAGAGGTGCAGGCTAACAGGACTGAGACTAATGCCCTGTGCCAGGATGTGATCACAACCTGGCAAGACACAAACATGCTAGCGGTAAGGGTCAACACAATACAGATAAGAGCACCCACCATCCCGTCTGATATCAGGGTGATATAAGCACCACCACAAAACATTTAGGATATCACACCCATGAATGTCCCATTGGCTTTACCAGAAAGGTTGTTTGGGGACCGCAAGAAGTCTGCAGTGCTCATCAACCAATGTCAGTCATACTTTATATTTCACCAAATTGGCTTTTGTCATGTCATACTTGGGAGGTTACACTGCTAATTGGTCCATTCCATTGGTAGAAATGAATTAACCCATTTTACATAATTATGCAGGGTTCCAAGAGGGAATTGGAAAAGCTAGTCACCTATTATTCATATTTACATCAGGGGTCTCAATATCAGATTTCCTATGTAACAACATTCAACCGCCTACTTTTGGAAACAAACTGGCCAAAAGAAAAGAGAACCATTTTATTTTTTAGAGGGTTACAGGAGACATTAAAGATGTACTAGCTCAGCTTGTGAACCCCACTACGGCATGTGCAGATTTTATTGACCTGGTGGTGCAGTTACATCATAGAATAAACTGAAACACAGATGGTTGCATGCTTCTATTTGTCCGAAAAAAAGGAGAGAGAACCAACAGGCGACAAACCTAGCATTTCAGGAGGAAATAGGGGGCCCTTGTGTAAGGCTGAATGGGACAGGCAGCAAGAGAAACTGCTGTGCCTGTACTGTGGCTACTAATTTTCTGAGGGAATGTCCTGCTAGACCCAAGTCAACACAAAGGGCATTGTGAGCGGTAGAGCATGCTGATATCTTACCCAAGGTGGAGGAAAACTAAAATGCTTGCTAACCTTAAAGACCGACTTGTCAAGTGTTTGTTCTATTCAGGTCTCAGCAAGTTGTAAGGGGGAATGTATGTATACCTGACCAAGGCTGCCTCGTTGGGAAAGAATAGTTTGCATCAGACAACCATTGTAGCGTATGTAGACTGTGGGGCCACTAGTAACTACCTAGACATTGAGTAGACTACATGTTTACAGTTGCACACCACAGCAAAACCCAACCTAAACTGCGACAGGCCATGGATGGTTCAGAACATCAGGACATGTTTGTCATCAAACCTAGCCCCTTCTCTTGTTGGTACCTGCAGGACATAGAGAAGTGATTACATTTGATCTCATAAACACCCTGCAATTTCAAGTAATCCTGGGCATGCCCTGGCTAGAGAAAGGTAATCTGGCCATAAACTGGCTTCAGCAGGTTCTCACATTTCCCCTAGACAAGCCAGCACAACAGGGCATGACATTGGAGTCTCCTACCTCCCTAAAGAAGAACAAGTCAGTAGGAGCCATAGGAGTGTTACCGACTGAGCACCTTGATTTCATTGATGTATTAATTGAAGAAAAGACTAATTTGCTCCCTCCTCACCGTACCTACGACTGCCAAATTGACCTTATTCCAGATTACCCTTTACCATGTGGATCAATTTACTCTCTCATACAACCAGAGAATGAGACATTTATGGAAGTATCTTGATCAGTACTTGGCTAATGGTTTCATCCGGCGTGTAAGTCCCTTTTTTTTCTCTCCAAAAAGGAAGGACACCTTTGCACATGCATCATTTACTATGCCCTCAATAAGATCAAAAAATAAACTGTAGCCTTTGCCCCCGATTTCCATATTGTTAGACCAGGTCAAGGAGCCACAGATCTACACTAAATTGGACATGAGTGGGGCCTACCATATAGTCCGGGTCCGCCATTGGGATGAATGAAGGACTGCATCTATACACCCGCTATGGACTCTTCGAATATCAAGTGATGCCATTTGGACTGTGCAACTTCACTGCAGCGTTACAGTACTTCATGAACAAAGTGTTACCTGAATACATTGATGTTTGTCCCATTGTTTACATTGACGATATCCTAATCTTGTCCAAGAACTTTAGCAAATGCATTCGTCACACACGAGACTTGCATCAGAATAATATATACGCTTAGCTGGAAAAGTGTTTTTTTCACACAACCGAGGTAACACCCCAGGGAATCAAAATGGACCATAACCATACATTGTAGAAGCTGACACTTCTAATTCAGTGATTGGAGCTATAGATCCTAAATCCTAATGATGATAAATATGTACACATCTATGTGTTACCACCATATACTTTAGATTCAATTTAAAATGCACCAACTGCTGACAGCTATTTAAAAGCATAGAACCAATAGCCATCTACATCCAATAGCCCTTTGGCCTAGGAAAATCTCTTCCGCTGAAACACATCTATGCTTTATCATATGATAATTGTTGCGAATAAAGAGCTCATTCAGTGAATGACGCCATTACCTGTTAGAGGCCAGACATGTGGTGACTTTTCTTACAGACCATCAAGACCTTCAATTTCTAAAGTTGTTGCAGGCGTTATCTGTGATGCAACTATGCTGGATGATGTTTCTTTGTTAATACAAATTTGTAATCACATACCGTCGTGGACCTTGCAACGACAAAGTGGATGCCTTAACACAGCTTGGTTTAGTTTCACAGAAAAAGGCAGGAAAGGTTGTATCACTGAAGTGATTCATTGACATGGTTCTTGAGCTGGGAGTGGAAACGCAAACCCTTCAACACATCAGAGACCTGTTCAGCGTCAAATCACTATGTGCTTGAGTAAGTGAACAACCAAAACTGTACAGCCATCAAGGCTTACCATTTCAAGGACAGCAATTGTGCCTACTCAATCCGGAGCTCCAAAAAATGCATTGCGACAGAATCATGATTCCTCCCTGGTGGGCCATCCTGAAATAACAAAAACAAGGGCACTAGTACAACTGAGATACTGGTGGCCTACGCTGAAGAAAGATGCATAGTTGTATGTAAAAGCATGTGCTGTATGTGCACAGAATAAGACCTCCACGACACCACCACTGGGACTGTTACATCCATTACCAGTACGCCAGCACCTAGGCACACATTGGCATTTAACTTTATAGTATAATTTCCCAAGTGCAAAGGATTCAATACCATTCTCATTGTCATGGACCATTTTACCAAATGGCACATTTCATACCACTTAAAGGACTCCCATTGGCAAAGAATTTTGCAACAGTATTGACAAGCAGAGTACCACAAGCATTACCATGCATCATTACCACGGATCAAGGGACACATTGTCACGATTCTGGAGAGCATTTTGTGACCAGCTGGGGATAGAAGTGCGTTTGTCGACGGCCAACCATCCACAAACAGATGAGAAAACTGAGCATATGAACCTCGCCCCAGAACAATATCTTTGCTGTATTGTGATGCAGGACCATTGTCTTGAGGCACTGTGGGCTGCAGAGTTTGTGTAACATGTCGAATACTTTGCTTGGACTCTCTCCATTCTACTGCCTGAATGGCTTTCTCCCTGCCTGTACCACTTTGGAGTATCCTGCAAAAATGACTTTTCTGTCAGTCCAGGAGCATCAAGAACTTCTTTGACAAATTTGACAAAAGGCCTGAATCAACCTAACACACGGTAAACAAAGATATAAGCATTATGCTGACACAAAACAGTGCACCACCAGATTACCAAATTGGCGACAAGTCATGGCTTGCCAGCAAGCACCTGCAGTTAAGGATGGACAGGACATTCTTCCCTAAATGCCTCGGACCTTATACAATCTTGGCTAAAGTAGACCCTGCTGCATTCAGACTTGCATTGCCACCAAATATCAAGGTAGATCCAGTGTTTCATGTTTCATTACTTAAACCGGCATACTTGTACTTCCGAGTAGCCACACAACTACTAGAGGTACAGAGTACTATGGAGTATGATGTCCATAAAATCCTACATTGGAAACTCAGCAGGGAGCGGGTGTGTTATTTTGTGGACTGGAAGTGGTAGGGGTCCAATGAGAGATCCTGGGAACCAGAAGTAGGAGTTCATGCCCCGGCCTTGAGCAAGAATTTCACCGCCCATGCCCTGACAAACCTGGAGGAGGGGCTGGACCCCTGGGGGGTCCTGTCATTGTTGGATGTCATAGGAGGACTAGAACCCACCAGGCACAAGATCTAAATTTTGTATTACACAAGGGAAGGGGTGCTTGATACGTACCTTATAGAAGAAATGGGCACATACTCAGACATAAACTCATCTGTCAAAGCTGGGGATTTACAAGTCCCTGTGGTAGTCATGCTAAGTAGTTGCACTTCAATTGGGGGTATGATTCTGGACATGCATTGGAGGGACAGGGCCACCTTTTCCTTGTCTTTTACCTCCTTAAACTGAGTGTTCTGCTTAGGGCACCTATGGGTAGGGGTATAAACCTGTACCCCTAGTGTATGTTTTTGTGCACATGTGTGTTGCACACAGAGCAGGGTATGGGCTAATAGCAGCTACATACTGATGTGACAGTAGCTCTAGGTATCCTCCCTTTTTGGGATACCCAGGCCCTGCCATAGGAATCAATAGTGGCCTCTTGGTTTTCTGTGCCTTTCCACTTGTTTCTTAAAGTCCTGAGAAGCCCTGGCTCTGTTCCCTTCCCCTGAATGGTGGTTGGGTGGAAGGACTGTATATGGCTCTGAGTGTCTGGTTTTGGTTGTGTGACACAATTCCTGAGCCGGCCCTTTCTGAAACTGGAATGGATGCAGTGCAGTGCATTGAAAGGCTGGGGAATAGCCCCCAATGCACATTCTGTTTTGTGGGTGTCAGGTCTCTGGTGAATAGCCCGAAGGCCTATGAGCCTGATTGGGTTCTGCCTGCATGAATGCGCTTGTGTGTGATTGCCTGGCTGAGTTTGGCTCAGACTGAGTGAATGAGGAGTGTTTAGTCTTACAGGGGGCCTCACACTCACCTCCTTGTCAGAAGATGTACCAAGAAAAATGAGGCTGAAGTCCTCTTAAGCTTGCATCCTGGAGACCAGTTGAAGGAAGATGTCTGCAGCTGCATCTCTTCACTGAATTCAAAAACTGCTATGCTGACTCAAGAACTGAACCAGAGAATACCTGGATAGGTAACCTCTTCCCAAGCTGCGAGGGAATATTGCACAACTTCTCTTCAGCCGAAGTGCCCTGAAAGCCAGCCATGTGTGCCTGAAATGGGTAGAAAGGATCTTCAAGAGTGTCAGAAGAGGAAAGCCTGAACCTCTTGAATCCAAGAAGTTAATATATGTCACTGAGCGCCCAGTGGAGTATTTGTAACCGCTGGAACCCAGGTTGCTCAGTATTGCCCAGAAGAGGGGGTACACTGGCATAGTACTGCTTGACACCCAGAGCTGTGAAAATTCCCAAACTCTGAAGAATACTTCATGGGGCATTCTTGCCACAACATCTGTCTACTTGTCCATGTCGGAGAAGGACCAGGGTCGCTGCCTGCAGTGGAGTGTCTGCCGGTGGGTTTCCTGTAACCAAAATCTGAAGGATTCTGAGGGTCCAGATTCATTGAGGGTCCACAGTCCAGTCCAGTGGTCATGTCCATGTTGCCAGAAGCCATCCAGAGGGCCTTTCTGAGGCTGCTGCACCGAAGAACCGAAAAGTGGTACACCGCAAAATCCTGAAACCTGACACCTACTTCTGCCACTGCACACATCACCACCGAAAGTGATCTGAGGCCACTCAGTGTCTTGTCTTCTTCAGCCTGGCCTTGTTGGGGTCCACAGCAGTTTCACCTTTGTGGGACATCCACAGTGAGAGTAACGACCCACCAAACGATATCACTGTAAAGACCAAAAGTGCCCTCCCTTGAGTCTCATTCTTGATTGCTTGTCCATTGCTACCAAATAGAGAGCCTTGGCCGTGCGACTCTGAGTTTCTCCATAACTGTATAGGGGGCAAAAATACAGATACCCCCTACAGTCTTTGCAGGGGGCAAAGGCGTTCCATGCATCCAAAGGGAGGGGCTAATGTATTCCATTGTCCAGCCAGCTGCCATTGTAGAATGAAGCCTACAGAGGCCACGCCCCTCAAGCAGTCTGTTCTCCGTGTTCATATTTGATCCAAAGAACATCTTACTGTAATGCTCTGTTCCGAAGCAGCATTCCTCCTGATTCTTTGTCGCTGTTCCCATGTTCACTGGATCATTTCGATATCCAACAATATCCAATTTATCATTATCAGATTTGACAAACTGGAACACAATTCAAAACTAATCCCCCACCATGACACATTTCCTTCTTTTTAAAGATGTGAATGTCCACAGAGAACAAGTCTCTCAGTCTCTTGCATATGCTGTTATCATTCACAAGTCACAAGGTCCAACCATCAACCACACACTTGTAGACATTGGCAGCACAGACTTTAAAGAAGGTACAAGTTATGTAGCACTTGCATATCTTCATATACTCACTGGTCTATTCTTAGTTAACTTTGATGCAAACAAAATCAACTCTGACATTCCTTCCATCGTGGCATACAACAGGATGCATGCACTGTACACTCCACATCTGGATATGTATCCTGTACCTCGAAAAATAAAACCTTTATAAAGATAATCTGTACACACAGAAACAATAGCAGGTCTCCCCATAATCCCTGTAAATGCAGGACCTTCAAACAAAAGAGAGACCAAATGCTCTGGTCCTTTTAAATTCAGCAACACAACTGGAGTAAATTGCTATGCAAATGTAGCAATCCATTTTTTATTCCAATCTTCTATTCCAATTGCCACTAATTGTGGAGAGTAGCCATGTTTACAAATGCTCATCCTGCACAGAAATGCCACTAACAACCCTGATGCTAACTACAATGTTGCAGGGATACGTCAGGAATTGGACTACTGTGCAGGACTTGATACATTCACTATAAACCCACAGGAGGATCCACAAGAACAGTGTATGTACTCACTACAAGTACTAGAGACACAGCACATTCCTATACATGAAATCTTACACATTGCATACACTTGGAAATATGCATGCAGCCTCTGCAAACATGTTTCATAAAATCATATCCATAATGAACAATTTGTGTATGTATCTATACCAAATTGTAATTCAATTCCATTTGAACAACTTCTCAGAAATGCAAATCATGGCATATTATGCTCATTTTCCAATTCAGACAATCTTTCAAACAAACACATAGGGCCTCATTACACGGTAGGCGGTAAGGGTTTACCGGTACCGGTAAGGGCACCGGTACCAGTAAACCCTTACCGCCTTACTACGAGGTCCCTTTGCGGGTCCTCCCTTAACGCCTGGTTTTTCCAGACGTTAAGGACGGGACCCGCAAAGGGACCTCAGAGCTAATTACGGTACCGCAATTTGCAGTACCGTAATTAGCACCTTCCCCATTCCCATTGTGCCCTATGGGGCAAAAATGGGAATGGGGAAGGGTAAATGGGGATTGGGGAATTACCGCCCCCGCTCACCTTGGAGTAGGGCGGTAATTCCGCCATCCACCAAGGCGGACTCGGTACGGTACCGGCGGCAACCATGGCGCTATTAGCGCCATGGTTACCGCCTACCGTGTAATGAGGCCCATAGATTCACATGCCCAATATCTAATATAAATGCTTTAAGATGCAATGCAGATGCCATTAAAAATAACTGTAAACTCACTAGCTTCACGCATGCCCAAGTATCTCTTGGCAAGAAAACATTCACAACAGTAGGCATAATATACCACACTGGTGCCACAACCAATGCAATCCACTATACAGCATATGTGAACAAATTAAGTGGTTGGTTTGAATGTATCAACACTTCCATTACTCAAAAACAAAAGTTACTAGCACATCTAACAAATGCATACTTAATATTCCTTAATCCCAAAAACCAGGCATTCCTTATCTACATTACACTTAAAACATGCCATCCCCTTTGTAATTAGTTATTACATCCATAATACATCCATACTACCACTATATTACTTTCACAATACTATACAGTTAGAATATGCCTATGGGTATCTAAATACTTCAAACATAAACAAACAGACAAAATGAATACTCCTGGAGAAACATTACCCTTAAAACACACCATTAGCCATGAAATAACTGAATACACCCATAATGACTCCGTACTACTTTTTACACATACAACATGCGTCTGCATTAACAGTCTGAAAAAAAATGGGGAAAAGGTTGAAGAAAATGTACATTTTATGAACAGTAAATGTGCAAATGGGTTTTATCAATCATCCTTGGATGTTTTACCATCACCCAATGATTACAACATGTTAATACAACAACAGTATATCACACACAACTGTTGTTGAGCACTTAGTACATACAATGCACTACTAATGAGGGTAAAACAAGTAAATGTATGCGTAAAAGTGGCATAAAACAAGGGCAGTCCATTATGTCAGCACCTTTCCATGGTTGCCTTTTTCTTCACCCATTGATGACTGATGGAACAACTTACAATGACAATCAAGTAAGGTGGTACGGGCGGGGAAGAAAGCCTTCACTGTGCTCTGGTAAAACCCTGCTACTCCTAATTCACTACCACCTGCTGTTAATCCCATTTTGATTTACACTGCGCTCTCTAGTTTGCCATGGTACTGCCAATACACTTCACCTGGAAGAATTGCTAGGGTAGCTGTTACGATGGATTTCTGAACTCTGACCTGGAGGGGCAGAGGTTCAGAAGGCCAGGCTAGTTTCTTGGAACAGGGTAACCTCTGGACAAGCCAGACCAATCAGGGTAGCGATGGCGGCGGTCAAGACTAAGTCTCAAGAGGGGTAAGGGTGACTGAACGACTCAATGAGCACACAAAGCAAGGACACTTACAAATTACTCCAGACAGGTGGTATATTAAAAATATAGACGCATTTATTACAAGGCCTTTGTAACATCGACCATAGCAAAGAATTACAATAATACTAAAGTAAACCAACACATCACAATCAATACAATATATATACAAGACCGAGGGGTCAAAGGAGTTAGAAGCATGAAATATGCAGACCACCTAGATGGGGAGGAAAACAGGCAGTGCAAGTAATCGTTAGACCCAGTTCAACATCAGAAATACACCTAACTAGGAGGCAGTCCAAGCCCTACGAAGAGAGGAGATTTATGCTCAATAGTACATGCAAACGCTTGTGCTAATGGACAAAATAGGGTCTCTTCAAGGGTCTCTGACAGTTCAGGAAGGTGGATGAAGCGATGAAGAACAAGTCCCCACTACTCAAGCAAGACCTCCACTTGCGGGCAGAGGCAGGGTGAGAGTGTGGGATGGATCCGCTATTTCGCAACAGCGGTAGAAAAGAAATGGGTTCCTGCGCTAGGGGCCAACAGTTGGGGTATGGACTACTCACCGGTCACCGACGCAGGCAGACCCAGACTTTGCCAGTTCAGTTCACGTTGCTGGCAGGTTCGGATGCGACAATCATGATGTCTCGACACCGGGTAGATTCCGCGGTAGCAGGATTCAGGGTCGAGGGGGTCACACATGCAGCGAATGTGCACAGGTCGTTACCACAGCAGGGCAACACAGCAACCGCGTTTACTTTGGTCCGGGCGCACTCGTCTCACTTCAGACCTGGGAATGCCAAGTGTACGAACTTCGGTGTGAGGGTGCCGTGGACACAGAGCTAGCAGTAGGCCACGTTTCGAGGGCTTCCCCATAACAGCGGCACTGACAGAGCAGACGTCCCGTGTAAGCTGGTCAGCCCACTGGTTGGCACAGGGATGCTTCGAAGAGGCTTGCTTGCTGGGTTCGATGAAGGTGCCGCGAATAGTTGTTCCCACTATTCCAATGGGTAGAAGTGCCTTCGCAGACCTTCTAGGACAATCAGATGCAGAGGGGTCTTGCATGATGACAGCGGGCTCAGGGTGCCAAACCTTTTCACGGGTCACCAGCAGTTCCTCGACTCGGCTTCTTATTGCAGGATACTTGGCTCCTTATCCCTTGTTCGGTGTGAACTCAGGAGATCGATAGGGTAGTGGTGTTTTCGGCCTCCACTTATCCAAAGTTCCCTTCGCGCCGAAACGGAGAGGACCCAATGGGAGATCTGCTCAGAAACACTCACTCCATATGTGGACCAATCACGGACCACGGTGGTCCCAGGCATTCAGGACACTCCAGACTCTCTGGCACCCAGGATGTGTATTGGGAACAGACATCCCAGCCCACATCCTGGAGGCACACACACAAGGCATGCAAAAGCCTGCGAAAGCTTTGGGTTTTGCGGGAAAGTGCATAACCAAATAAGGACTGACCCGGGTTGGCTCGACCTGGGGAAGGTGAAGGGGCAAGATGGACAAGGGACAGGACAAAGAACCGTGTGGCATGGCCATTTTGGAGCCAGGCCACCTATTCCTGCCAAACGCGGCAAGCGCGGATAATATGGCAAGAAAGGGTTCAAAACGTAAGATAGACGATAGCTGCCACCACTCCTGTCCGTGAAACACCTGCACAGTTCATAATAAGTCCAGCGAGAGTTTCTAGGGCCTTTGGAATGACTAGAGACCCAAGAGTGCAGTAAAGTAAGTTACATTGCACACTTGTTACATGTTGCACAAAATCTGTAACATGAGGAAAGGACTAAGGGAAACAAAGTCTCCCAGTACTGACTGTCTTAAGGGCATCACTTTCCCCATAATAACTGAGCGAAAGCCCAGAGGAGTGCGGCGAAGGGCTGCACTTCTCTGGCAAAGGTTAGATCAGGGTGTAAAACAGCAGCAAAAAGTTTGGGGGTTGTCAAATGGAGGGAAAATTACATTCAGATATGAAATCTTTCCTAACACTCGCCCCTCCCAGAGTAAGGACATGGGGAACTAATCCACCCCTGCATGAGTTTCTTGTTCAGGTCGGTTAAACATTCTGGACAACCCATCAGCATTGCTATGTTGGACACCTGGCCTATGCTCAATAGTGAAGTCAAAGCCTTGCAGACTTATGGACCACCTAAGCAACTTTGGATTCTCTCCCTTCATGTTCATTAGCCACTTTCAGGGCTTATGGTCAGTTTGCACAGTAAAGTGGGTCCCATAGAGGTAGGTCCTCAGCTTCCGTACGGCCCACACAACAGAGAAACATTCTTTCTCTACTGTGGACCATCTGAGCTCTATGTCCTTAAGATGGCGACTAATGAAGCCAATAGGGTGTTCCTAACCCATCTACTTGTGATAGTACAGCTCCTATCCCAGTGTCAGAGGCATCTGTCTGCACAATAAAAGGTCTTTGGTAATCAGGGGCCCTGAGAACAGGGGCCTGGCACAAGGAGTCTTTTAAGCCATTGAAGGCCTTCTCACACTCTTCAGTCCAAGTTACCCTCTTGGGTTTCTTTGGAGTGGTGAGAGCAGTCAGAGGGATAGCTATGGTGCCATAGTCTGCCCTGAAATTTCTGTAATACCCAGTGAGTCCTAGGAAGGCTCTCACTTGGGTCTGTGTAGTGGGGGTAGGCCAGTCTTGTACTGCTTGTACTTTACTGGGTAGAGGCTGTATCCTCCCTCCACCTACTTCATGTCCAAGATAAACCACTGAGCCTTGACCAATCTGGCATTTACTGGCCTTTATGGTCAAGTGGTCTTTCTGAGGAGCCTGTAACACAATCCCAAGGTGTTTCACATGGTCTTCCCAGGTGGCACTGAAAACTGCTATATCATCCAGATATGCAAGACAGAATTCATCCAACCCATTGAACACATGATTCACAAGCCTTTGGAAAGTGGCAGGCGCATTCTTCAACCCAAAGGACATTACCCTGAACTGGTTAAGACCCTCTGGAGTTCAGAACACTGTCTTCTCCTTGGCATGTTCTGCAAGGGCTATTTTCCAATAGCCTGCAGTGAGGTCAAACGTGCTGAGGTACTTGGAGGCACCCAAGGTATCCACCACCTCATCTGTTCGAGGCAAGGGGTGTGCATCTGTTTTGGTGACAGCATTCAGAGCCCTGTAATCCATACAGAACCTCAATTCAGAAGCACCTCCTTTTGGAACCAAAACCACAGGGCTGAACCAATGACTACAAGAGGGTTCAATCACCCCAAGATCCATCATTTTGTTGACCTGTGTCTTAATGTAAGACCATACTTTGTCTGACATCCTGTATCCCCTACTTTTGATAGGTACACTGTCTCCTGTGTCTATGTTATGTTTGCACCAAGGTGTCAAACCTGGGTCTGTGAAAACAGGGGGGAAAATTGCCTAAGCAAACTTTTCACTTCAGCCTGCTGATCAGAAGTCAGGTGAGGGGCCACTCGGACACCCTCAAAGGAGCTATCTGAAGGACTGCTTTGAAAAAGGTCAGGGAGAGGTTCAGACTCCTCTTCTTCAACATCTGAAGCCAATAGCAGTGCTGCGATTTCAACTCTTGGGATGAAAGCCTTCAGCCTATTTAGATGGAACACTTTTGGAGCCTGTCCAGGCCTTCCAAGGTCCACTAAATAGTTGACCTCACCCAGTGGCTCCACCACTGTGTAAGGGCCTGACCACTTATCCTGTAAAGCTCTAGGCCTTATGGGATTCATGATCAGGACTTGCTGACCAGGTGTGAAGTTGATGAGGGAAGCTTTCTGGTCATACCAGTGTTTCACCAGAGCTTGTCCTGCCTTCAACTTGTCACTAGACAGACCCATCAGGAGTACCATCCTTTTTCTGAGCCCTAACACATAGTCTAATACGTTGTTAGTAATAGGGGAAGTGGGCATCTCCCATCCCTCCTTGACTATGGCTAAGGGTCCCTGCACAGGGTGACCAAACAGAAGTTCAAAACGGGCTGAAGCCAACACCCTCTTGTGGTACCTCTCTGTAGGCAAACAGTAAGCATGGTAAAAGAAGATCCCATTTTCTTCTTTGAGGTTCTTCCAGAGCCCCAATCATGCTTTTCAAGGTCCTGTTAAACCGTTCCACCAGACCATTGGTCTGGGGGTGGTATGCGGAAGAAAACTTATAGGTAACCCCACATTCTTTCCACATAGCCTGCATATACTTAGGCATAAAGTTGCTGCCTCTGTCAGACACAACTTCTTTAGGGAAGCCAACCCTAGTAAAGATGCCAAGTAAAGCTTTTGCAACTGACTTGTCAGTCACAGTTTTCAAGGGGATGGCCTCAGGATATCTGGTGGTATTGTCGACCAGCACCAGGATAAACCTCCTGCCAGAGGATGTTTGGGGGTCAAGGGGACCAACAATGTCAATCCCTACCCTTTCAAATGGTACTCCCACAACTGGGAGCGGTACCAATGGAGCTTGGATTGTTGAACTACTCTTACCAGATAACTGGCAGGAGGCACAACTCCTGCAGTGATTTTCTACTTGTACCCCCATCTTGGGCCAGTAGACGTGCATGGGTAACCTTTGCTTGGTCCCCTTAATACCAAGGTGACCAGCAAGGGGTACTTCATGCACCAGCTGCAGGAAGAAGGGTTTTACAGCAAGGGGAACCACCAACCTCCTATGGTCTCCTTCTGTAGACTCTGTAGGCTCACTATACAGGAGCCCACATTCCCAATAAATCTGATGCTTCCCAGGAGGTTCACCCTCAAGCTGTGAGCAGGCCTGTCTCCTTAGGCCTTCCAGAGATGGGCACTCATGTTGGCCTTTACTGAATTCTTCCCTGTCAGGACCACCTTCTACTAACAAATCATTAAGTTCAGGATGGTCATTGGGGTCAAATACTTCGGGCATCACCACCTCCTTGTCAGGTCTGGTTGATTGACCAACTACCTCCACCTCAGTGGTAGGCGAGTTAGGGGGAATATTCTCTTTCCCTCTTTTTGTTTTTTTGACTCCTTTAGCCTTGGGTTTCCCCTTTGACTCGGGCAGAGCATTGGTCTTGGCCAGTGCTGCCCTCGTTTGAGACCTTGTGCAGGGTCTGTCAGCAGTATCTCCCACAAGCCCTAAAGCTCTGAGATCATTGCCCAACAAGACCTTTCCTGGGACACTCCTCTGAATGCTCACTGGAATCCTGACTGCTGTACCATTGATAGTAAGATATACAGGTATTACTGGGAACATGAGAGGTGGGCCGTCCGCCAATTTAGTGGGCATCAGAGTAGCTCTGGCAACTTCCTCTGGGTCTACCAAGGTAGAATGCACTACAGTATTTTTCTTTTTGTGGCCTTTTTGGGAAGAAGATTTATCAGTTTCCCTACCCTCCTTATCTTTGGACTTTTTCCCTTCCTCCTGCTTACCAGGATGAGTCTTGTCCTTATGAGACACTCGATGTGACACCCATAAATCTACTGCAATGGCTAGCTTCTTAGGATCTATCTCCTTTGAATCTGCCAAGTGCTGCTTAAGCTCAGGGGAAGAAGATGCAAAAATATGTTCCAGCATGACAAGACTTATCATACCTTCAAAGGTAGAAACCTTATAACCTTCGACCCAGCCAGTCAAGTTTTTTAAGGAATCAGTTACATAAGATACCCAAGTACCACCTTCTTTTTTCTTATACTCTCTAAATCTTTTTAGGTATTGGGCAGGAGTCTTTCCAAACTTTAAGATGAGAGTTTGCTTCAACATTGCAAGATCTGCTCTCTCAGCTTTCGACATTTCCATAATGGCACTGCTTCCAGAATGGGCCTGTCTGCTAAGTAACCAGGCAATTTTATCAGCATTGTCAACTTGTTGAACTTCACATGCATATTCAAATGTATTCAGCCAGTCCATAACGTCATTCTTTTCCTCATACACACTGAGCAGATCTTTTGGAAACCTTGGATGAGAGGAGGCCTCAGGTCCATGTCCAGGACCCTTGCACCCATTGGCAACTTGAAGCTTGGCCAGTTCTAACTGGTGATCCCTGTCTTTTTGTTTTTCTGCCTGCTCTAGCCTTAGTTTGGCCATACTGAACTCAAGCTCCTTCTGCCTAAATAGCAGCTCTTGCTTCTTGAACTCGAGTATGGCCTCACCATCAGCACTGACAGAGGAAACGTTAGACATTACATCCTCCATGTCTTCATGGTTACTGTGGACCAGTGCAGCGGCAGAACTATCCGTTCTACCAGTGAGAGCAGCCCCACCTCCTTCTGCACTGTCCTCTGAAGCTATAGCACTAAGCTGAGCTTCTTACCAGGCCATGATTCTTTGGATCATTTCCATTTTTGTGCCTTGAGGGGAGACACCTCTCTCAGCACACATCTTATACTATGACAATTCACTATGTGTCCTGGTAGAAATAACTCGAAATGCCTTCGCTCGAGCACAACACTGGATTCCTTCAGTCCTATCCCACCGCTGAACACCAATTTGTTAAGATGGAGTTCTGAACTTTGACCTGGAGGGGCAGAGGTTCAGAAGGATAGCCTAGTTTCTTGGAACAGGGTAACCTCTGGACAAGCCAGACCAATCAGGGTAGCGATGGCAGCAGCCAAGACTAAGTCTCAAGAGGGGTGAGGGTGAATGAAAGACCTCAATGAGCACACAAATCAAGGACACTTACAAATTACTCCAGACAGGTGTTATATTCAAAATATACAAGGCCTTTGTAACATCGACCATAGCAAAGAATCACAATAATACTAAAGTAAACCAACACATCACAATCAATACAATATATATTCAAGACCGAGGGGTCGAAGGAGTTAGAAGCACGAAATATGTAGACCACCTAGATGGGGAGGAAAACAGGCAGCGCAAGTAATCGTTAGACCCAGTTCGACATCAGAAATACACCTAACTAGGAGGCAGTCAAAGCCCTACGAAGAGAGGAGCCTTATGCTCAATAGTACATGCACGCGCTTGTGCCAATAGACAAAATAGAGTTTCTTCAAGGGTCTCTGACAGTTCAGGAAGGTGGATGAAGCGATGAAGAACAAGTCCCCACTACTCAAGCAAGACCTCCACTTGCGGGCAGAGGCAGGGTGAGAGTGTGGGATGGATATGCTATTTCGCAACAGTAGAAAAGAAATGGGTTCCTGCGCTAGGGGCCACCGGTTGGGGTATGGACTACTCACCGGTCCCCGATGCAGGCAGACCCAGACTTCGCCAGTTCAGTTCATGTTGCTTGCAGGTTTGGATGCGACAATCAGGACGTCTCGACACCAGGTAGATTCCGCGGTAGCAGGATTCAGGGTCGAGGGAGTCACAAATGCAGCGAACATGCACAGGTCGTAACCACAGCAGGGCAACATAGCAACCGTGTTTACTCTGGTCCGGGCGCACTCATCTGACTTCAGACCTGGGAATGCCAAGTGTACGAACTTCGGTGTGAGGGTGCTGTGGACATAGAGCTAGCAGTAGGCCAAGGTTCGAGGACTTCCTCGAAACGGTGGCGGTGACAGAGCAAACGTCCCGTGTAAACTCGTCAGCCCACCGGTTGGCCCAGGGACGCTTCCGAAGAGGCTTACTTGCAGGATTTGATGAAGGTGCCGAGAATAGTTGGTCCCACTATTCCAATGGGTCGAAGCGCCTTTGCAGACCTTCTAGGACGATCAGATGCAGAGGGGTCTCACAGGACGACAGCAGGCTCAGGGTGCCAAACCTTCCCGCGGGTCACCAGCAGTTCCTCGACTCGGCTTCTTGTTGCAGGATACCTGGCTCCTTATCCCTTGTTCAGTGTTATCCCTTGTTCAGTGTGAACTCAGGAGATCGACATGGTAGTGGTGTTTTCGGCCTCCTCTTATCCAAAGTTTGCGCCAAAACAGAGAGGCCCCAACAGGAGATCTGCTCACAAACACTCCATACGTGGACCAATCGCGGACCACAGTGGTCCCAGGCATTCAGGACACTCCAGACTCTCTGGCACCCAGGATGTATATTGGTAACAGACATCCCAGCCCACATCCTGGAGGCACACACACAAGGCATGCAGAAGCCCGCAAAAGCTTTGGGTTTCGCCTGAAAGTGCATGACCAATTAAGGACTGACCCGGGTCGGCTCGACCTGGGGAAGGTGAAGGGGCAAAATGGCCAAAGGACAGGACAAAGAACCGCGTGGCATGGCCATTTTGGAGACAGGTCACCTATTCGTGCCAAACGCGGTAAGCGCGGATAATATGTCAAAAAAGGGTTCAAAACATAAGATAAACGATAGCTGCCACCAGTCCTGTTCGTGACACACCTGCACAGTTCATAATAAGTCCAGCGAGAGTTTCTAGGGCCTTTGGAATGACTAGAGACCCAAGAGTTTGGTAAAGTAAGTTACATTGCACAAAAGCTGCAACATGAGGAAAGGCCTAAAGGAAACAAAATCTCCCAGTACTGACTGTTTTAAGGGCATGTCAGTTTCCCCATAAGAATTGAGCGAAAGCCCAGAGGAGTGCGGCGGAGGGCTGCACTTCTCTGGCAAAGGTTGCATCAGGGTGTACAACAGCAGCAAAAAGGTTTGGGGGTTGCCACATGGAGGGAAAATTACATTCAAATATGAAATCTTTGCTAACAATAGCCCAGTTGTTGCACTTGGGCGAACTGTAAAGGTGGATAAGGGTTGTGCCTATTGTTAGTGTTGCATTGAATCTAGGTTTTTTTTCACACACTGAGGGCCTGATTCACAGATAATTTTTCTTATGGGATTCAGCCATTATAAAACGTGTCTGTGAATCAGGTCCTGAGTGTCTTGAATCCAGGAGCATCTAACACAAACCACATTTCTGCAACTAGGTGCATTTCTCACACAGGGAATGTTCTTGAATTGAGAGGCCTTTAGCACACAGCAAATGTTTTCGAATCATCCAAACAGCAGGTTTCGAAGTCCAGGGGCCCCAGTAGACAGCTAATATTTAGAAACTAGGTGCATTTTGCACATTAGGACCGTTTGAAAAAAGGTGCATTCATCACACAATGAATGCTTGAATTTAGCCCTTTTGTCACACAGGGAATGTCTTGAACATAGGCACACCTGTGCACCCACCTCACATTGAATAATTTGAATCCACACAGTGAGTGTTTTGAATATAATTGCATTCATCACACAGCAAATGTTTTGAATCTAGGGATTTAGCACACAGCACATTTTTTTTATATGGAGGATTAGCACTTACAGACTGTTTTGAATCAAGGGGCTTTAGCACACAGCAAACGTTTTGATTCTAGAGGTTGTAGGACACATCAAATGGTGAAGTCCAAGAGGACCTTGGACTCAGCAATTGTCCCCTTTCTGGATGTATCTAATACTCAGTGAATGGACCTACACCCAGCAATTGTTTTGAATTCTGGTACATTTAATACCCAGCGATTATTTAATTCCAGGTGTGCATAAACACACTTAGCTTCTGTACTCTTATTCGGAAAATGAGAATGTAGCCTCTTCTGAATCCCATGTGTGTCGGTCTTTGGCGGATGTGGCGGTGGGTGAGGTCATCTGCATCTGGTACCTGGAGAGGCAGACCAACTACCACTGGCCAGACTACATCAGACACCTTTGTAAGTACATTTATGTGCACACAGCACCATGCGCATCACATACACTTCTGATTTCATATCATCCTTTAGGGAAACTACATATGCTGTACTCTCGCTGCGCACTTTGAACACGACTAGAATGTTCAACATTGCTGTAAACAGATTGTTGGTGCAAACGTGTATTATGACAGCACCATTGAAAGTATCACTAATTAATGCTCGATCCACAAAAAGAAATGCTGTTGCACTAAATTAGTTTATATCTACCATGGAGGTTGATGTACTTTTCATAGCTGAATCATGGGTCAGATTAAATGGCATAACAGAGTTAACCAAAGAGGGGGCGGGTGGCTATTTTGACCAAGTCCTCTCTAGAAGTTACCAACTTCCATTCTCCAACTGGGATACTACATCAGGTTTTGGCCTGTACTTACCATCCGTCTCCCAATGAGGCCCATCATCTGTTACTTTGCTACAGACCGCCTGGTTTGGCTGCTTTATTTATAGATGCTCTGGGCGCCTATTTTGGACAAGAAGCCCTCCAGTATGGAATTCTTGACTGCATTAATGCAAGTCTGCCTGTGTCATCTGAAATGGCCAATGAGTTTAATAGTTTTTTTCAGGAAAAGATTACAACTATTAGAGATAGCATGATGTCTGGCCCACTGACACTGACGTTAGGTCAGAAAAAACGGGTTCTCTAAAGTCGGCAGTGCA
Source organism: Ambystoma mexicanum (assembly GCF_040938575.1). Lineage (NCBI taxonomy): Eukaryota > Metazoa > Chordata > Amphibia > Caudata > Ambystomatidae > Ambystoma > Ambystoma mexicanum. The sequence goes on from NC_090939.1 coordinate 416,277,254, forward strand.
TGCCCCAAATTCACCTTCTCTCACATGGAACAGATTAAATCATTGGTCTTTTAGGGAAGCTTAAGCCTACCAACCTGGGATATGATCCGATCCCAGTCTACTTGGCCAAACAGCATGCCATCGTCCTGGGTACGGTTGTACAAACAGTGATCAATGCTTCACTATCTCAGGGCTGCATTTCCCAAGACTTGAAGAAATCATATCTTACACTGTTGTTAAAAAAACTGACACTGGATCACAAAGTTCTATCCAACTACCATCCAATAGCTGGTCTTCTATGGCCTGCTAAAGCTTTTGATAACATTGTGATGAGTCAATTGCTGAGTTATCTGGATGAACACAGGATTCTTGATACCTTTCTGTTGGGATTTATACTGGGTCATGGCACCAATATAGCGCTGTTGAGAGTCTGGGATGATTTGCTGGGGGCCGCCGACAAAGGGGATGCAAGCATGCTTGTCATGCTGGACCTGGCGGCTGCTTTTGACATAGCTGATTTTGAAATTCTTATTGCCAGGCTGTCCTCAGTGGCGCAGGTTTCAGATGAAACTTTGACCTGGTTTGTGTCTTTTCTGAATCAAGTGCTTGGTGTGATTCTGATCACACTCAGTAGGGGAAAATGGGGGCCTATCTCTCCAACGCTATACTCGTGTAATGTGTGGTGCCCCAAAGTCACCATTGCTGTTCAACATTTACATTCATACATTGCTGAACATCTTTTCTGAATTTAGTTTGTCTTACCACTCATATGCCGACGACACCCAAATGTATATATGGCTTAAGCAACCATGAGAAGCAATAGATCAAGTCCTGTCCTGTGCTTATAAAATCAGAAATTGGATGCTTGAAAACAAACGCCAGTTAAACCTATCAAAGACAGAGGTTACTGTGCTTGGCCCGAAGGGAAGGGTAAGAAATACTGTCTAGCACTCTCCATATCCCTCACTGTTTCATGTCCCTACTTGATGTTCCGATAGTGTATGGAACCCGGGCTGTATTTGGCAGTCGAGCATGGACTGTAATGGACTGTAATTCTCAGGTTAGCCAGGTGGTTCCATTCTGTATACTATCAACTGAGACTCATAAAGCCTGTTGTATCACTTATTGCTAATAAGGACCGCTCACTGGTAATAGGTATACTTACCAATGCCAGGTTAGACTACTGCAATGCCCTTCTTATGGGGGCAAAAAAAAGTCAACTCAAGAGACTACAGGTTACCCAGAATTCTGCCATTTGGCTAGTCTTTTTGTTATCTAGAAAGACAACTATCTCACAATATTAGAGGAATCATCACTATCCTTCAGTACAGCAAAGAATTCTCATTAAAGTTATTTGTCTGTTTTCAAATGTCTTCATGGTTTGGCACCAGCTTACTTGATTACAAAAATTCAAATGTATTGTGCACAAGGACAACTTTGTTCAAAGGACCAGCACCTTCTGCAAGTCCCATTTGTGAGAACAACTACTTGGGGTGACAAGTGATTTTCCTTGTTTGGCCCCATGGTCCTGGAATTCTTTCCATTGGAACCTCGAGGGATCAATTCACGGACTGTCTTTAGGAAACAGTTAAAAACCTGTCTCTTCTTTTATATGCTCCCCAATACTCTGGTAAGCTCATGAGATAGACCAGTGCAGCTCTCTCAAATCAGTATTTTGTTTACATCAGCACCTAGATGCAGTATATGCTTGGTCCCCTTGGGTAATGCACATTACAGATATTCAAATCTAATCAATCAATCAATCAGCAAAGGTAGAATCTAGCCTCAATAATGGATCTAGGTGAACCAAGAATTTAGCCACAACTTTGATTGCAAGAGTATGTAACCAGCTAAGGAATTGAGAATCATTTGTATATTGTAACCCAGCTATGAATCCAAGCTTCTGTAGAATATATCCACTACTTCAACCTTGACGATTCGAAGTGTAGTCGATGTTTCTAGTCTATGTAACTGAAAGACCTAGCCAATTTGTGTAATTTTGTTGCACTCCATGCATATAGAATAATAGCTAAAGGCACGGCCACCAACCGGCACGCATCTGCCATCATACATCACTCGAAGACTCCTTGCACAACCCCTCTGCCATAAGAATGCAGCTTCTGTTCATGACAAAAAGTTGCACACATAATCACTATCCTGCTTTTGCATATCCACTGTAGACTACTTCTCACCACCCATCCACATGCCAGCTCGACATGAGTGGCTAGCAGAGACTTGGCCACCCCATCATATCTTCGTATTGGCCAATATGCACACATGCATACTATCACCTACTCAAACTTCCTATACCTAGACTCTGATCCCTGAGGGCGTTCAACCTACAGTGTGTTGTGACCATAATAATGGTGAAAGGTGCTATACAAATGACGCACTACTACTAAAACTGTGAGTATCTATATCTTTCATCCTGTGTTCTACAGCTAACTATATTTTCTTTTCTTTACAGACAAAGAAACACAGATGTTCAGTTGTTACCATATTGTGCCACATTCAACCCAAACTAAACATACTATTTTAGCCAGGGTGAATGGCCATATACTTCAGGCCATGCCCCAAACAAACATATCTAGCCACTGACCATGACCACAACAATATGTATTGTTGTTACTACTACTATATTCATACTCCGTGCAGCCATACCCCAAACGTGTTACCATGTCCAATTGAGCCCACTGTTTCAGCCATAGCCAGTAGCCACATTGTTGCAGTAATTTAACCCAAAGTAAACATACTATTATGCCCTTTGCCAGTACCCATATTTTCCAGACATTCAACCCATTGTCCCATTGTTCCAAGCATTAAAACTAAGTAAACATACTATTGTGACCTTGGCCAGCAGCCACATTGTTCCACACGTTGAACCCAAAGTAAACATATTGTTGTGACAATAGACAGATATATATTTTTCAAAGTAAACATATTGTTGTGGGCATAGTCAGTGGCCAGATTCTTCGGGGCATGGACACACTGATATGTAATCTTATTACCTCTTCTATTATATCCATTCTCAGCGACAACATTGTGACAACAGCCAATAAAAACACTGTTGCACACGTTCAACCCAAGTAAACATATTTGAAAAATATGGCCATATTGTGCCCATGACCAGTGGCCATATTGTTCAAACTAAATACATTGTTGTGCCATGGCCAGTAGCTAGATTGTTCAAAGTAAAAATATTCTTATGGCAATGGTCAGTAGCCAGATTGCTCCAGGCATGGCCACAACAATATGTTTTAGTATTACTACTACTGCTGTATACATAGTTGGCAACAAAACGATGACCTCAAAAAGTGAGGTTCTATTCTTTCCTGCTGCTGCAATTCCTTCCACTCTTTCTCCCCTTCTATTTCTGGTCCCCTCTTATCTTTCTTTTTCTTCTTCTGCTTGTAACTTGGGTGTAACCTTTGACTCCCCTCGATTTCTCTACATATTTCTTTCACTGCTTGATCCTGTCGCTATGCCCTTTTTAATATTCGCCGTCCCCAACCTTATCTTTCCTATCGTGATACTAAGTTTCTTTTCTGTTTAGTCTTCTCTTGTATTGATTATTGTTCAGCTCTCCTCTTCTTCCTATGCTCTGTCAACAACTCCTCTATTTGTCTCCTATTCTCTTTTCCTTCTCGATCCTTGATCACACCTTCTTTACTATTGTCTTAAAGTGTATCCATGCTCTTGCTCCTCTTTATCTCCCTTCGCTTATCTCATTCTATTCCCTTTCCTGGCCCCTCTGTTCCCAGAATCAGTTTCTTCTCACTGTTCGTAAACCTCCAAGTGAGTCTTCTCACTTTTGTTGCTTTTTCATCTTTCCCCTAAACATTGGAACTTCCTTCCTCTTTCTATTCATTCCTTTCCTTCGCTCATAAGTTTCAGTCTAAACTTAAAGCCAATCGCACACTTTTGGGACTAGAGCGCCTCTCCTCACGCAAGATTGGTGCAAATCCATCCAGTGATTAGCCTGTAGCTGCGAGCACATTTTGTTTTCATTCATGTCTATCCAGATTTCAAAAGCTTTGGGAGCCCCTAAGAACTCTCCACCCCTTTACAAAACAATTCAAAGGCGGTGAAATGAATTACTGAGGCGGAGGTAAGTTTTCAGACAAGCCTTTATTTACGTCCCCCGGAGGGGAGGGTCGTCGGTTGGGGAATGGCTCACCACGTTCCTTAGTGGATCGTGGTGGGGGAACGTTCTCCATTCTAAATGGAGCTGTGTGACATAGATAACATCATAACATCTCCTTACATAAGGGAAAGAGAGGGGCGGAAGGGGGGGGAAACAAGGGAAGGATGGGGTGGGATGGCTGGCTAAGGGTAAATGCAACAAGAGTTGGCAGCTGCTGGTCAATAGTAGACGTAATCGCTGCTGAAGTTTCGGATGATCCTCTGATTTCTTTTCGACAATTTCCTGGCAGATGTTTCCTCATCCTCGGAACGGGGCTCATTGTTTCTTGCGTGCTTGTGGTATGATGTGTCCTCAGGATTGTGTTCATTTCTTGACCATACACCTTCATCTGAGTCTTTAGATGCGCTGGTTCTGCATGTGTCGTTGGTTGTTCCCGATAAATCTTTTCTTGACCATGTATCATTGTAACAGTCTTTGGAAGTGCTTGGTCTGCAGGTGTTGTTGGTTATTTTCACTAGATCATCTTGGGACCATCTCTTTCCATCATCCAATGTGACAGATTTTCCATGGCAATGTGCGACTCTTTGTGGAGACCTGAATTTGGGTTTGCCCTTGAGTGTTTTCTTCGGTTCTTTGACACAGACCCAGTCTCCTTTCTGAAGTAGCATCTGTTTTACTCCATTCCTTGAATCATAATATGTTTTGTATTTCTTTTGTTTCTCCTTTACAGTTTCTTGGATTTGTTCCATATTCATTCTTGCCTCACCGGTGTTCATGAAGCACTGTAAGTTGGTGGTGGAGTGTGGTATTGTTCTGTATGCGTATAAAGCTTCCTTGAGGGTTTCTCTCCATGGTAGGACATTGGCTGTCGCTAGTTGGATTACGCTTTTTACCAATCTATTCATTCTTTCCACTAGTCCGTTGGACATTGGATGGTATAGTGACGTGGTGATGTGGTTGATGGATTTGTTTCTGAGGAATTCTTGAAATTCCGATGATGTAAACTGGGATCCGTTGTCTGAGACTATGTCCTTGGGGTCACCTTCTCTGTTAAATATTTTAGTTAAGAAGTCTGTGACCTTTCTTGTGGTTATGTTTAATTCCATCACTCCCCATTCGGTCCATTTGGAGGTGTAATCCACGATCACGATGATGAATATTTTCACTGCCTCCAGGTTTTCGAAGGGGCCCATGATGTCTGTTGCCAATTTTGACCACACTTTGTTAGGATGTTCTACGGGTTGGAGTGGGGTTTTTCTTAAGGTTTTCGATTTGTCACTGGAGGCGCATGCACAGCAGTTTTTGACTACTTCTTCCGCTTCTCTCCACATGTTGGGCCACCAGTAGTTGTTCCTGATTCTGTTTTTTGTCAGACTTCTCCCCAGATGTCCTTCGTGAGCTAGGTCGAGTAGTCTCTTCCTGAGTGATACGGCTGGGATTACTCTGTCGCCTTTATAGATATGCCTCCCATCCATGGATATCTCGTCTTTAAAAGGTGTGAAGTTCTTTAACCTTTGCCCAATGCCTACCCAGTCGTTCGCCACAGCTCTCCTGATTTCCTTTTGCTCTGTGTCATTGTTGGTAATGTTCATCCATTCATCAGGGGAAATGGCAGGATTTACGGTGGCTATGATGTTGTCAAGGTTTTCAGTTTCAATGTCCTGTCTATCTTGTTTGGTAGGTAGTCTGGAAAGGCAATCGGCTACCTGGTTTTGTGGATCGGGAGTGTGGCAAACTTGGAGATTTTATTGCATGATGTCAAGGAACCAACGTCTAATTCTTGGTGATATAGATCACACCTTCTTTACTATTGTCTTAAAGTGTATCCATGCTCTTGCTCCTCTTTATCTCACTTCGCTTATCTCATTCTATTCCCTTTCCTAGCCCCTCTGTTCCCAGAATCAGTTTCTTCTCACTGTTCGTAAACCTCCAGGTGAGTCTTCTCACTTTCGTTGCTTTTTCTTCTTTCCCCTAAACATTGGAACTTCCTTCCTCTTTCTATTCATTCCTTTCCTTCCCTCATAAGTTTCAGTCTAAACTTAAAGCCAATCGCACACTTTTGGGACTAGAGCGCCTCTCCTCATGCAAGATTGGTGCAAATCCATCCAGTGATTAGCCTGTAGCTGCGATGACATTTTGTTTTCATTCATTTCTATCCAGATTTCAAAAGCTTTGGGCGCCCCTAAGAACTCTCCACCCCTTTACAAAATAATTCAAAGGTGGTGAAATGAATTACTGAGGCGGAGGTAAGTTTTCAGACGAGCCTTTATTTACGTCCCCCGGAGGCGAGGGTCGTCGGTTGGGGAATGGCTCACCACGTTCCTTAGTGGATCATGGTGGGGGAACGTTCTCCATTCTAAATGGAGCTGTGTGACATAGATAACATCATAACATCTCCTTACATAAGGGAAAGAGAGGGGTGGAAGGGGGGAGGAAAACAAGGGAAGGATGGGGTGGAATGGCTGGCTAAGGGTAAATGCAACAAGAGTTGGCAGCTGCTGGTCAATAGTAGACGTAATCGCTGCTGAAGTTTCGGATGATCCTCCGATTTCTTTTCGACAATTTCCTGGCAGATGTTTCCTCATCGTCCTTTTGCTCTGTGTCATTGTTGGTAATGTTCATCCATTCATCAGGGGCATTGGCGGGATTTACGGTGGCTATGATGTCGTCAAGGTTTTCAGTTTCAATGTCCTGTCTATCTTGTTTGGTAGGTAGTCTGGATAGGCAATCGGCTACCTGGTTTTGTGGATCGGGAGTGTGGCAAACTTGGAGATTGTATTGCATGATGTCAAGGAACCAACGTCTAATTCTTGGTGATATAAGGTGTGGCGTTTTGGATTGCAGAATGTTTACCAAGGGTTTGTGATCGGTTTTGAGGAGGATGGGCAGGCCCAAAATTAGGTTCCTGAAGTGTTGTAGAGTCCATTTGACAGCCAAGGCCTCTCTCTCGATGGTGGAGTAGTTCAGTTCGGCACCTCTTAGTACTCTTGATGCAAATGCAATGGTTACAGTGCTTCCGTTCTGTTGTTGTTCCAGGACTCCGCCAAGGCGGATCTTACTAGCATCCACAGATACTATTGTCTTAGCCTTATAGTCAAACATGCTTAAAGCTGGAGCCCGATTGATAGCAGATTTGAGGTTTTCAAATTCGTTTTTACATTCTGTGGACCATTCAAATTTGTTTGATTTCTTCATGAGGTTCCTCATATTTTTTGTCTTGCTGGCATAATTGCTCACAAATTTGGAGTAATACTCCGTCATTCCTAGAAAACTTCTCAGTTGGTCTTTATTGGTAGGTTCAGCCAAACCCAATATAGTGTCCATGAGTTTTTTCTTGGGACGGATGCCCTTGGCGTCAATGGAATGGCCGAGATAGGAGACTTTGCTACACTTTATATTACATTTCTCCAACTTAAGAGTGAACCCGCTCTTTTGGATCACCTGTAGGACACCCATGAGTTTGGCATCGTGCTCTTCCTCAGTTTTGGCTGACATGAGGATGTCGTCTTGGAAGCAATGTACTCCATCAAGGCCTCCGAAAGGTGTGACATAGGTCTCTGGAACACTGCTGCCGCTGATGCGAGTCCAAAGGGCATTCTGTTGAACATGTACGCTCCCAATGGCGTGACAAAGGATGTGAGAGCTTTTGAGCTGTCGTCCAAGGCAATTTGGTGGTATGCAGAGGAGAGGTCTAAGGTGCTGAAAAACTTGCTGGCTCCATGGTTGACAGAAGTTCAGATATGTTAGGAAGTGGGTGCCTGTCAACCCATATGTTTTTGTTCAGGTCCCTCAAGTCAACACACATTCTTATGTAGTTGTCAGGCTTTCTTACCAAGACAACTGGGGCGAGCCACTCAGAACTCTCTATGGGTTGGATGATGTTTTCATCGCATAGGCGTGTGAGCTCGTTTTTCAATGCCACCTTAGTCCCGAAGGGGACTCCACGCACTCGATGGGCCACGCGAATGGCACCTCTCTTTAATACAATCTTGTGCTTGAAACCCTTGAGGAGTCCAATTTTGCTTCAGAACACTTTGGGGAATTGTTCGGCCAAAGTAGATTTAATGTCGGTACTGCTTTTGAACACACTTAGCACAGGGATTTCCTCCACAGGGTGGATTTTCACCTGTAGAGCTGCTTGTTCCTCCCAGCCCACCACGAGGATCCATTCCTGGCTACGAACAATTTGCAGTAGGTTTGCCTGTCATGAAACCTGAGTTTAATCCAAGTGTATCCAATGATGTCAATGGGGGTCTTTCCATAGCCTGTGGCTTTCACCAAAGAGTTCCGCAGATCATGGACTTTACCAGACAGCACATTTACAAATGTTTCAATGTCCACCATGGTATAAGGAGACCCTGTATCCACCATCACCTTCAGGGGTATGTCACTGGCATACATGTTGACCCAGGGACCTTTGGACTCCTGCAAAGAGGTGACAGTGAGGATTTGCACTTGTGGGCATGTTTGATTGATGGACAGCATGCTGTCTGACATCTGATTGTAGTCTACTGTCTTCACAGATCCATATCTGGTGAAGGGTCGTCTGGTGGTGTTGCCAGATTTCCCTGACCTCCCTCGGTTGTTTCTGCAGACCTTGGCAAAATGACCCAGCAGGCCACATTTGTAGCAATCAACATTAGTCGCAGGACGCACCTTCCCAGCGTCATGGCGTTTATACCACCTGCATTTTTGACAGCGTGTGGGGTTTTGATTGTCATACTCTGAGACTCTCCCTCTTCTGGAGTTTAATCTTGAGTTTGAGGTACACTTCTCACAGTTGCCACTGTGTACTCCAATTCAGAGTTGCTTTCTATGGACTTCACTTCAGCGCCCTCTTTTAGGACCAGTCTTTCCTTCATGCAGCGGTCCCCAAACTCCATACTCCTCACTATCTTAGTGGCTTGGTCCAGCGAGGGATTTTTTGTCTGCCATAGTTTTTGTTGTATGCGGGGATCAGCCACATTGAGCACAAGTTGGTCTCTCAAATATTCATATGATAAGCATCAACTGATTCGCCCTTTGTTTGTTTTCTAGAAAATAATTTGTTCCTCTCTAGCACCACGTTTGTCTTACTGCCGAAGTGCTTGGTGAGCTTGGCCAAGGCAGTGTCAAACTTTCGGTTGCCGTCACCCTCCCCCCATCATCCGGCTCTGGGAGTGCCCTGAATAACCTCAGGCCCTCTGTCCCTATGCAATTCAGGAGGGTCGCCTCCCTAAGATCGTCGTTGAACTTGTTTCCTCCAATGGCCCTGAGGTAGATCTGGAAGCCGTCTAGCCATTGCTCCCAAGGGCATGTCAGGGTTCCAGGTCAAGGAAGAAACTTGGCAGGGTGCGGCACGTTCTGCATGGTTGGCCGGCGTGTGTGAGCAGAGCGGAGAAATGGATGGGGTAGTGTAGGGCAGCGAAGGTCGTGTTGCGCTGCCAATGAAATGGTATTTTCCCGGGACAATAATGCAGTCTGTATTACTGAGTGCACAATTTGGCAGTTCCCTTTCCTTCACCAGTGTTCACAGTCACAGTGTGCTTTGGTAGTCTGGACCTCTTGGCAGTCTAAAATGCTACATACACTGTTGTCTGGTGTATTCAGTGTGTCACAGTACATAGTACACAGCACTCTTCAGTGGATGCAGAGTCACTGCAATGTTTCTCCCTCATAAAGGATGAGTGGCTCTTTGGAAGTGGTGCGGCGCTGTAATATGTATTTTTTTGTTTTTTTGTTGAGGCTGTGCAGAGTCTGCAAAGTTGACAGGGCTCAGCGGCTCCGTCGCCGTGGAAACGAGGGCTGGGCCTCACAAAATGGCCGCACGCACGGCCATTTTGTGAGGCCCAAGGTCCTTTCCTCTAGTCACCGTTGGCCGGCGATTCGTATGATGCGCTACATGCACTGCGCCGGTATTGGCCCAAAATAAAAGGAAATCAGTATCAGTACCTCTTATTGCCGTGTCCGTGTTCTCGGAGATCTGCACTGCCGGGCGGCCCCTTCTCCCCTATGGCAGGGAAGGTGCTGGGCTGGGCGGCGGGGGGGAAGGCCGCGGGGGCGGCGGTGGGGAGGCTGCCGGGGCGACCGCTGCTGCTGGTGGACGGCAGGGATGCGGTTAGGAGAGCTCCGGGGGCCTGGTCGCGCTGTTGAACGCCTCGTCGCCAAATGAAATGAATTACTGAGGCGGAGGTAAGTTTTCAGACAAGCCTTTATTTACGGCCCCGGAGGCGAGGGTCGTTGGTTGGGGAATGGCTCACCACGTTCCTTAGTGGATCGTGGTGGGGGGAACGTTCTCCATTCTAAATGGAGCTGTGTGACATAGATAACATCATAGCAGGCAGCTGTATACTTTTGTTGCAAAGTTTAATTAGTATTTGTTGAACAGTGCCAAAGTTAAAACTACAGGGTCACTAGTGTAGACCCTGTAATATTCAGTGAACACTTTTTACGTAAGGCAGAGTTAAGGTGATCAGACTTAATGTGAAAAATACAGAGACACAAAACCTTTGAAATTCACTGAAAAAACTTTTAGTTTGAAAACAGTTAAGGTGAATAATACATTGCAACAAAACCTTTTCAAATTCAGTGAACAGCCTGTCCTTAAAGAGATGCTAAGATGAATATTTAATGTAACAAACCCTTTGAAATTCAACAGACAAATGAGGCAAAACCACCATTACAACTCACTTACTGTTGCACAACGTATGACCACGATGATGACATCAGGGATTGCATCAATGATGGCATCATTTATGACATCATATATGACATCCAAATTACTATCACTGATGGCATCACTGAAGACATCAGACATAACATCATATATGACTTGACTGATAAAAGCACTGATTATATTAATTACATTTTCAACTTCAAGGACTATTTACTTTTACATTAAATATATATGCACCATACGTTGCAAAGAAATTGGGAGTTGGGGTTAGACTTTTCCTGCAAGGTTTAGTGAGGATTGGTTGAACGGCACCAAAGTTATAATCTGCCAGAAAACTGCTCTTCCTATGGGTTGAGCAACTTAACCATAACTACAGGGCTGCTACCGGACACCCTGTAATATGTGTATGTAACCTTGATTGGGTGTTATTTTGGGCTGTTATACTTCGCTTTTTGGGTTGCTGCTGAACCTCATTCACACCACTCTTGAGAGAAGAGCCTTTAATTTCCATCTTACTACAGGAGGCGAAGGAGGTATATTTGTTAACTGTCACTGTTTTTCCTTTTTATTGTGTTGTGTCTTGGTGTGTAGAAGTGTGGGGGCTGAGTAGGCACTTTAGCATCTGCTCATCCTTCTACTCCTGCTGAGCAGAATTCAATTCGTCACACATCCTCATTCACCCACCTGCCCCAAACTCCAAGAACAACCCCCAAACAGAAATGGAGGCATTACCAATTGTGCATCGCCAACATCAAAGTATGGCATTGAATGAAAATGACACCTGACCATAAAATCGATGACAATCATGACCTTACACATGTCAGCGCACCTATGAGTCCCCCCTGCCAAACCTTCACATTCCATCCCTACATTGTATCAGAGGTAAGCTATTCCCTCCAAAGGCAACTATGTTCATGCAACCAGCACAACATGCTTCACCACTTTCAAAACCCAGCTGAACGACATGTGCCCAGGATTGCCATGAATGCAACGATTGTGCAATAAAGGAACCAATACATGTAAGTCCTCCATGACTGCCCAAGCGTTTATTTATTTATTTATTTATTTATTTATTTATTTATTTATGTTGCATTCATAGAGCGTGTCGAACCCGTAGGTATCTGGGAGCTGGAAAACAGGTAATGCGGTACATTCAACAATAAAAAACAAGTTTGTAACAGGTAGTGCGGTACATTCAACAATAAAAAACTTCAATTTGGCATATACTATGATAGGCATATTTACAGGCATAGTTAAATGTACAGGTGCATAGGAACCGTAAGTGATACCACAACCTGACAAATGGGCCATGCAGATGAGCCAAGTTCATGCTAGCCACAAGATGATCAAAACATGCGACTATCACCACATATTGATGACATTTTAGGATACATGCCATGGACCAAACCATGTTAGCAAAATCCAGATGTGGAAGCAGCAGCATGGATGTGGTTAAGTGCATTACTGCCCAGTAAGCCTTAATCTCATGACCCAACACACAAAGAACTCCATTTTGAGGTACAAACAACCACATGCCAGGATGCACCCATAGACACATGGCCACATACCCTAGGGCAACACAGATACATCTTTCTTCGCATATGCATATGATTACCTGAAAAATGATGATGACAAAATATAGTTGTGGTGAGCACAAAAACTGACAATCGGCACATGACAAGCAACCCCCAAAATGTGCCCATTGGTACCAGATGGAAAAAGCCCGACAACAGGGAAAGTTGGACCACAAAATGATTGGCAACCTCATGTGCCCATGCTCATGTGTATATTAACCCCAACAACCAGCAAAAATCTGGGCCTCCATAAAAATTTTCACCAGACAAGTCAAGCGTGAAGATGGAAGGACAGTGAAATAAGTGATTCATTAAAAACTAGGAAAGCAAGCATCAACTGTCATGCATTCTGCTGTAAACCCTGAATGAGCCACATGCTGGTTCATGAGGCGGTACACAGTGAACAGCAACAAGGAATGGCAACAGCCAGAAAATAACTGGCCATCTCATGTAAAAATGGAATCCACACAATTAACTGGGAATGATGATCAACTATGAAATACGCCAAAGTTGCACTCACAAGCTACACTGCAGCAGGTAAAAAATGAACAAGGCATTGGACCATGATGGGCCCTTCAATCAAGAGATGCACCTTGGAAAACAAACAATGTGGTTTGGATATATCAAGGATTCCACATAATGAAATGGGAACACACCAGTGTTGCTGGTATTGTGAGAAGCATTGGAAGTATGGTCAATGTCATGTCAGCACACCAAAGGTGTGTTCCACTTTGACTCTTTTTGGATTCTGAGCAGCATTTCACCATTTCCCTGCTGGCTTTGACGGATTTCAGATGCTTTTGTAAAGGGAAACGTATGAAACAATGGATTACTTGGTATTTTGTTGGAAGTACATTCCTTTCATGGGATTTTGTGTATGTTGATGGATGGATGGAATGATTTATACTCACAAAGCAGCTACATATCGCCAAAGGTTCCAGATGTCAAAGTCTGATGCAGGGGAGATTGGCAGAGCATGAAACTGTCATGTGGATCAAGAGTAATTTGCATTGACATGCATTATGTCCCCCTTAAAATCACAGATTACTTTAACATTGAGGGAATGCCACTTCTTCATGTTGCGGTATAAGAGGTTGATTTTGGCAAGGTAACTCTAGTGTTACATGTGTGCAGTCGATTTCTCCAAGGACCCTTGGGATTGTGCAGTGGCAAAGAAGGCATGTGCAACTCTGCTTTGCCTTTGTGGTTTGGGACATTCTTATGTGGGTGTGCAAGAAACACATGATGCCTTGAAGGACCTGATGTAGTCATTTGGATTGGGCAGGTTGTGATATGCGTACTGTGGTGGCTATGGTGCAATGGGGTGAGCTTGTCCCAAAGAAACGTGGGGTTGCTAGAACTTTCACCTGGAGAGCAAAGGAAGTGAATGCATCATTTTGGATATTAAATTTGATTCTTGAGCACTCAAATTCTCCCATATTACATGATGTGGGAATCTGTAACTGTTGTGCACCTGCTCATCTGGCATTCCAAAGATTGCTGTCCTAATGGAGTACCCCCTCGGCCACCACCTCTTTATTCTGGCATGGTGTGCTAGTACCAGTTCCAGAGGCATTGGATCTGCCATTGTGCGAAACTTTGTCTGAACTTCTATGCTTAATTTGTACTTCTCTCGTGCTCTGCATAGTGTCCTTTCCACATTGAATGATCATGCTATTTTTTGTGTGAATTAGGGCATGTTTTCACATTGTTGGCCAAGGTTGTGGCTTTTCCTGTTCACTTCCAGGCCAATCACATTGAACTCCTCTTTATGGTTATATAATGAGTCTTTAAGCATATTCCACCCGGTTACGCTTCAATACATTTGCCCTACCTTGGTGCTACTGTAGTGCTGACGCGTTTGGCTCAATGTGTTTCCCGAGGGCAGACACAGCGCTTTGACAATGCAAAGTTGGTTGGTAATGTTCTTTGCACCATTTGTAGCAAACACAAATTGGGCCCAATGTCCCATTTTCTGCATGTGGCTCCAGGGCTTGTGGTGGCTGCTTTGTTTATGGTAGTCATGCTGGTGACATGACTACTTCCCTGCTCTTTATCTTTCTGCTTCGTCTTACACAAAACAGTACACTGGTGCTGCCGTGTTTAATATTGTATTCCTGTAAAGCTCTTTCCTATACTATAATAGATGGTAGCATCCATGTAACATCTTTCCCCTCTGCCCTCAAACCCATAGTGGAAGTCAGACTCCATTCTTAGAGAGGAGGCGGGTTTGGCCGACAGGCCACAACCAAGAATGTTGGAAGGTACCATCAAGCAGCAACCAAAGAAACAAGTCACAGGCATTGTCAACCGATTTACTAACCAATTTCCCCCTTCCCTGCTCCTCCAACATAACCACTATACACGAATTGGGGCTAGCAATGCTACACATAGACACACTGAGAACTAATCTAATGCTTGCAATCAACCAACTCTCTGAGACCCTGGAAATAACATTAGAGTGAACACCCTAGCATATAGTCCATGAATCCATCAACACTACACAAATGCACACCAACACAATACCATTGAACACCAAACAGTCTCCCGCGTCTCTGGCCCCTTATGGTTGCAACTAACCAGTGCACACAACTGCAAACCCCACCCTAACATCATATGACCCACACACACAACACAAACACTGGCACACATCTGAGGTATTGAGTTCTACCTTACCATCTGTCACGCACTTGCACTATTTGAAACGCTGTTGGCCGAGTACTGTAGCCTACAGATTGAATGTTCTTCTCCCTCTCCTCACCCTTCATTCCTTTTTTTTGTCTTACACCTGCACTTGTAGTAAGGTCATCAGGCCAATATTTTTACAAGATCATTCTGAAATTTCAAGGCTAAAGAATGACTCTGTATTCCCCTATTTCCGTCCCACCTTAAAGCAATTTGAAGCACTTCACCTGTGTATAAGTGCTCTGTAAATAAACAATTACAATTATAATACAATTACAACATTCAGGGCCTGTTGAACCAACTCCCTCATGCAAGACAACCCTCACAGACACCAGTTCCGCCTGGTTCTGAACCTATCCTAACATGCTATCCCCACTAACACACCCCAGCCTCTTATCTTGCAGAGCCAGATGAGCACATGACGACTGCCCTTGGGAGGTATTTGTGCATGGTATAAATCAACATAACACATTTTTAACATGCAGCATACTACAATTGTAGTATGAACATACTGCAATAAAACATGTAGTAACACATGGGCTCGGTATGAAACTGTTCAGAGGGCTGATTGACTAATGGTGAGATATCTTGCCATCTTTTTAAATAGACTAATATGTCTTTGCTGGGAACTATGTAAATGCTGTGGCAATTAAATTGCATGAAAACAGAGCCACAGGAAAAGCACAAGATTACAAATTTAAGAATGTCACTGTAAAGTGTGTAGCACACAATGACAACCACAACTTAATCCATTTGAACAGTAACTTATAAAATGAAAACTATGCAGCATTCCACCTTAGATAAGGAAATGCAATATACTGCAATAGGAATGTGGTTTTCCAAATACATTGCGATAAGACTGTGTGTGACAAAATTACTATCGATCTTCAGGAGTACATGGATGGCTCGTGGCTAAACCACCTACTCAGTATCACACTACTACTAAACTAGCAGTGATCCGAATCGTAAAGGTAAAATAGATACAGCCCAATAGGTATACCTCCTTCACCTTTTGTGGTAATGTGGCATGTCAGATTTTTTATACCTCTGGTTACTTTCACCACTTGCAAAAGAATGCATCTAAAACATGGAGAATAAGCTTGCTGTAATACCTTTTCTATTTGAGTCCTCTTTTTGGGTACAATCCCAGATGTAGTGCAGTACTGAAAACACAACCCTGTACATGGTGAAAGAAGACTTGCACACAATGATAGGTCAAACAGGTTTTTATAAAAAGTGCTTCTTGACATTCATCTGTATTTGTTTCAAATGGAACAGGATCCAAATACGTTTTATCAAAACACAATTAGAAAAACCTTAGAACAACATAAAGATACTCATGTACGCAGAGATGGACATTAGTAAAATCAAACGTAGACATCTCTTTTCTACTGAGGATCCCATGGAGCATTTCCCATTTTATGAATCTATGGATATCTCAGTAAATGCAGAAAAATACTCTGACCTCCCACAAAGCAACAGGAGATGCAGAGTTATCTGAGCAACTTTAGAAGGCTCTAGGCGATTATGCAATCCTGCAAATAACTAATGGGCGATTATGCAATCCTGCAAATAACTAATCGCACACAGAGAACAAACCACTATATTCTAATGCATGAAAAGAATGATGTCGTACTTTTAAAAATATTGTTTTCATTTTGTCACGCTTATGCTTACCAGGGGCCCGATTCTCATGTAGGTGTTAAGTACTGAAAAGGACGTTAAAAGGCTTAACGACCTTTTGGGTACTTAAGACCTATTCTGAAGGTGGCGCATACTTCCAAAGTCGGAAGGAATGTGCCACTTTCGGAATACATGTGGCGGTTGATAGGATGGGTTGGAAACCAACCAAGCAATCGCCACATTTGTAAACTGGCTTTTTGGAAGCCTATTCTCAGTTTAATATGTGTGCTAAACTAGCGCACATTTACAGTACCCTTTTGGTGCCGTTAAACTGGAGGAGTCCCACAAGAAGCCTTGTTTGGTGTAAATGGAAGTGTCCATACACCTGTGTTGTATATGGACACTTTCATGTACACCAAAGCAAGCAGCTTCAACGTTGCTGCAACATTGAAGCTGCTTGCTTTGTTGTACATGAAAGTGTTCATATACAACACACAGGTGTATATAAACACTTTCATTTACACAAAAGCGAGCAGCTTCAACGTTGCATCAACGTTGCATCCTGCAATGTTGAAGCTGCTAGCTTTGGTGTAAATTAAAGTGTTCATATACACCGCAGGAGTGTATATGAACACTTTCATTTACACCAAAGCAAACAGTTTCAACGTTGCATCCTGCAATGTTGAAGCTGCTCACTTTGATGTATATGAACTGTGTTCTCTGCAGCATTTTCGTTAAATAACGATTCCCTCGTTATTTAATGAAAATTCTGCCAAGATTCTGCAATCCGTCTGTTTACATTAGAAACAGGCGGATTACAGCGAAAGCATTGTTGTGCTTTACGAAGACATCCAGGCCCACATGAGAATAGCAGTGGTGCCTGGGCGTCAAGAAATGGCGCAGTGGGCCGTGCTATTTAGCACGCTCACTGCGCCAAGATGAGAATCGGGCCTCAAGAGCTTTAGAGGTGCTCTACCTGCGTCACTGACAGCTAAATCCCCTCACCAAAACACACAGGGTCTGTTCCCCGTCAACCTTGGCAGTTCAGCAACATCAAACACCCTCCATTCTCTCCTGCAGGCTATCAGCAAACATGGCAGCCGGCTCCAAACTCAATTCTACACGGACACTTTCCACAGCACCCCAAACTCTCACATTTTCCTTTTACTCTCCCCAATCTCCTCTTGATCCCTCTTTATCCCTGCAGAAGGCCCCTCCTTTCCACTCTATCTCCCTTTAAAGCCTTCTCTCTGCTGTCCCACTTTGCTTATAGCATCTTACAGAAAGTAAATTATTTGCCAGCCCTGGCTGTGATGTCACCCATCAATTAGACCTCTCCTGCATAGCCAGGCCTTCAGTAAGTTTCCAGAAGTCTTTTCGTTTTTTTGTATCACCTTTGTACAACATTGATTCTCCAGGCCGCCAATGAACATGCAACATTACCATCCTGCTCTTTCTGCTCAAACAATGAGGTTTCTTTGCTAACTGAATTCCACAGATTCATCGCGCCCTGAGCCTCATGTCCACAAACCATGGATCAATTTGCAATTTGTGCATTTTATTTTCTAAGCCATCATCCACAGTATGCACCTACAGTTTACACCTACAGTTTGCACATCGGACCATGGCCTAGGCTAATCCCATGAGTTTGGTTAAGATTAGTGAGGTAAGAATGTTAAGTAGGTTAATAACATTAATGGTTATTCTCTGCCATTCTACGCACTACTGGGCCTCATTACAAGTGCTGCGGTCCAGAACAAGGGTACCGGTAAGCTTACCGGCACCATTGTTTCCAGACCACCACACTCCAAGTTTGCCTGCCAGGGCCTTCACGCCTGGCAGTTCTGACCTGCCGGGCACAGCAGCCCCGGTAAGTATACTTTTCACAGAAGCGCTGGCACTATTAGCAATGGCGCTGGTGCTTCTGTCTCCCCACTCTCATATAGTTCTATGGAACTCTATGGGAATGGAGAGTTACGAAATCTGGCACCTGGCTTCCCCTGCCGCAGGGGCTTGTAATGTCCCAGGGGCACCGGGAAGTCAGGCAGTGGATTCAGTGTTACGTGGTTAGTGGCAACCCGCCGGTCTCACTAGAGGGTTGCCGCCAACCTCGTAATGAGGCCCACTGTCATTCTATGCTATGATATTCTATTCAATCAATTCAAGCTATGCTATTCTCACATCTTTCTTTGGTTTGTATGTTGGCACACTGGCTGCAAGACCATCATCATTTGTACACTGGCATACCCTTTCTATAGGAGTCTGAGCTAAATTTCACACTACTTGTTCCATGAACATGTCCTAAAAGTTAATTCGCAATTCATGAAAATGTGCACAATTTGAGAAGCCACTTTCAGCATGTGCTTGCATTTGCACAGCAGAATTTAGAAAGAGCTGCTGATACTGCCAAATCATACTATGATAAGAAGACGTCTGTGAGGGAATATGAAATAGGCCGTCAAGTTTTTAAATTCTATTTTGCAAAAAGTAAACCAAGAATGCCAAATTTCTAGCATTCTGGCGCGGCCCATACAGATTTTACCTGTGATCTACAGGTTTATGGTCAACTAGTAAGAAATGAAAAGGTAAAGTTGTGCACTAAAATCAAAGCAAGTAAAAAAAAGAAATAGGAGATTTGCTTTGAAGGGATTTACTGTAGCAGGTAAGTAGGTGCACCATAGCAGGTAAGTAGATGTGAATGGAATTATTAATATAACTTGTAAAGGAGGGATAAAACAGGTGAGTAGGTGTGCATGAGAGTGATCTGAGGTGTGCACATGCAAATATATATAATTAAATAAGAAGGGAGACTGGTAATAATGTATTTTTAGGTTAAAGATAGGTAATATTAATTTCATTTTCCAAATAGGTGGAGCAAATAGGGGATGTGTTTAAATTATATGTTTTCATTATGTTTAATCCATGCATTTGTTTTCAGAGGGTTGCGAGGGAAGCTGTAGTTATATATGTATATGCTGTGAATACATATGTTTGTTTCCAGTTGGGGGAAAAGTAAAAGAGGGAGATGTTAGATGTCGTATAATAACAAAAAATTAAAAATCCCTTCTTGTAAAGGGAAATTGAATAATGAAAATAGAAAGACAATATTTTGCTTGATACTTAACCTGTCTGTTTCTCTTCTGAGTTTGATTGCTAACTCCCTTCCTTCAAAAGTGCAGATGTAGCTGGGTGTTGTTGGAGGGGGCCCTCTGAGGAGTCTGCTGGATTGGAGGCCACTGGACAAGAATCCCTGGAACTAAAATGAAAAAATCTGGGGAGAGAAAGAGGAATCTAGATGACCGCACAGCATCCAATGCAGCAAGGATGTATACATTGTGTCAATTTATTCAAAAGCATTTTATCTATAATGTTGCTGGCATTTACCTCGATATGTGAGGAGCCGGTTATCTGCCAGGTTCTGGTACAACTGGGGCCTGCATCTGGGGTTGTGGTGGAAAAAGCCCCAGGGTTCATTCTCGGGAACAGAATATTGTTATATCAGAACTTGTACAACAGCATGAATCCAGAGTTGCGCTTGGAGAAACTTCTTAATGCATCTAAGGTTAAATCTGCCCAAGTGAGATAATGGGTGCAGATCCAGAAGGAAGGTGCTCAATGAGCAGTAAGAGAAATCCTACTGCATTTACAAAAGACTTTTATGCACTCATCCCAAAGAGAGACAAAATCCTGGAGAAATATCTAGCACTAGCACTACTGCCATTTGGGCACACTGGAACAGAGACAACAAAAGCTAAATTGATCTGGCCTCCCTACCCTATGATATGTGTCACTAAACATGTAGTGAACGCTAATACTGTCTCCTTAGCTGACTTGACCCACTCCCATTATGTGGGAATCAGACTAGTGCTATGGTATCTGTATTAACAAAAAGGAGAGGTTACAAACCTCACTATCAGCCAGAAAGCAGGCCACCTCACTTAGCCAACAAGAACATCCTGAGGACTGTACCCAGCCACCTAATGTTATCATAAGCACTAAAGTAGGTAAGAAGATAACTGTTAGAGAGAATTCTCAAGAATGTGCTAATTTCCCTTACCTTTTGAGACCCTCAGCAACTTTTCTGGATTTCTAGGATTTGATTTTTTTACCTGGGAAGAGTGTGAGCCTTTTTCCCACTCTTCCATGTAGTTTGATATGTGTTTTACTTTTGTGTTGTTTCGTTATGGAGTTTTAAGACAACTCCATAGGCATCATCTTTTTCTGTGTGTCACACAGCACCTTCAGTGGCACAGGGATGTCTTTCAGGCTCACTCCCCGACTGACACGTCCAAAACACAAGGAATAAGGCACACCCCAGCGGGGAATGAGACCAGGAGAACAGGCTGCAAGAGTTTACTCGTTTATGTGTAATTAGCATCCAGAGAACTCTGCTTCCCGAGAGCGCTCTGGCAAACATTACAAGTGTGGCAGCTTAAGAAGGTAAAACTTGTCACAACTGACGTCATCATATAGGGGGCTACATGGACACAGGATTGGGTAAAACAGTCGGCTACATATATCTTTGATGACGTTGCTCCCGCTGATTGGTTGTTCGGTTGGCGGGAGGACGCGTGCCACGAGGTCCAGTTGCCTGTGTCCGGGTGGGGTGACGGTCAGGTCACAATGAAGTAGAGCAGGCACTAACTAATCTAACATGACATATTGTTTCGAGCATGCACTAAATAACAGTCACTAAGGCTCCTTTGAGCAAATCATTATACTCTATAAATTCTAGGTTTATGATAAGACCATTATTCACTGGGGTTTGTGGGGTTTATCAGGACTCAGGGGTCTTGGTCTGGGTGCGATCATCGATCATGGGGCAGGTCTGAACACATCAGAAGCACTAGGGGGGATGCTGACATTTGTTAGTTCTAAGGTGCAATATACTGTGACAGAGGTTGGCTTTTGTTGGTTGGGGCACACTGGGGTGGGCATCACACCAAGGTTACACGCCTGGCACATCAAGAGAATACCTAGCGGGGCCATGGGGTTATATTAGCAGTAATTTTCCAACAGCGGGGGTACGAGGGCACAGGCAGGTTTGTGGAGATGGATGGGCTGCAGGGCCTGGTTCGAGCCAGTTCACGCACAGGACAGTGGTCTCAGAGGAAGGGTGAGGTATTACATTTATATTGTTGCAATTGCCTCCGGCTCAGGCATGAGAATGGAGCCGCGAGGCTTTCAGACACAGGGAGAAAATGTGGGGTCCTTTGAGCGCGCTGTGTGCGGCACTGCAGAGGGGAGAGAAGCTTTTGTGTATTATCGCAGTAAGACCTAGTCCAAAGATGGAGTCGCTGGTGCCCAAAATGGATCCCAAATGTCTCTGCAATGGCCCCACCTATGTCGTCATCAGCACTAGGGCTGGTTATGCACACAGGGGCGAAGGAAGCGTCCCCCATTGTTGGTCGAGCAAGTGATGCATTTTGAATTGAATGGGTGAGGGGGGGCCCGAATGGCCTGCCGCTCCCACACATTCCCCCTTTCATTATATCTAAAGTAACAAATTACTTTTTGTTTTTACTCTCGTTGCGATAATACTCTTCTTCAGCCAGCACTTCATCCCATGCAGGTGTACCTTTTATTAGCATCCATGCTCTACAGACACTTCCCAAACTATGCCCCTTCCTGGCGTATTCATCAGGTGTACAGGTCATATAAATTTCTCCATCCCCATCCAGGTCCACCCACACTTCCCTATACCATTGCAGCTCCCTTGGTTCTTTGATTGTAGTATGATACAAGTTATCTACCCGATCCCCATGTTGACGGTAGACAGCCGTCATGCAGTATTTTGGGGGGTTTGGCTCTCCAGTTTGCATTTGTGCATCTATCATGGTTGTTACTGTTGCTTGTCGGCCCATTGTTACCATCATGATTGCTGAATTAGGCATATATTTTGCGCAACATCGGATCCCTAATTGGCACACACAGACAAATAGTAACATAAAAACGATGACTAGAACAAAAATGTTCATCATGATGCTGAACCAGGATGGTACCCAATCGAACATGTTGTCAAACCAGCTGCTTGGTTCTACTCCTCATTCTTCCCGCATTCGTTCCCCCAGGCTGTGTACTGCTGGGATAACATGAGAAAGGGTCCCATTATCTCCGTCCTCAGAAGGTATGAATGTACAGCCCACGCTCCCCATTTTTTGGCAAACACCACCGTCCATCGCTGTGAGATGGTCTAGGACGTACTGGTTCTCCATTGTCATTAGCCGCAAGGCACAGAGTTCTACCTTGATGACATTGAACCCCTCTTCAGTGTTTTTGCCAAGTTGGATCAGCTACCAGCAGACGATCTGTAACCATTTGGCGTTGGTTCGTGCTTGGAGCCCAAAGAATGTCTCTGCTGAGTTGAAAAGCTTGTATTTTGCAAGAATCTCAGCTCGAAGGTTGGAGGATTCTGTGGATATGTAGTTTGATGACCTCTTTCTGCGGAACAGTCTGTCTTTTAGGTCGTTTTCAGATATTATATCATATGGGTACGATTCTGTAGGTGCTGGTTGGGGCGCTGCCGGCCTACCAGCCAATTGCCCTGCTGCCGATATGCCAGCCGATTTTCCTGCTGCCGATTTGCAAGCCGAATCTTTCCCCCCTTGGATGTTGCTTTCTGGGATCACCATAAGCGCCGAGTGCAGAGTTGCCAGGGTGCAAGAGCCCCTCCATGATGCTGGAATGTGCAGGTAAGCTTGTTTGCCACACACCCAACACATGTCCATGAGCGCAGCTGTACCTTTTTTCATGTCTGGGATAATGATGGTTTTGTTGCATTGTTTGTTGGTACCCATTGGCACTTTCCCTTCTCCATGGAAGCAAAGTTCATGTGGAATCTCTTTTTGTGTTTTGATGGGTTTTTCAATTTAACCCATGTGAATTTTGCAATATGTTGGAACCAGAAGGGGGTGCACATTTCCTTGACCCATTTGAAATTTTCTTCAGTGGTTCCCCTTAGTCCTTCAGCTTTGCACTCTATTGTCTCATCCTGCCACTTATTTTCTGTGAATCTCGTTCCCGTTATGACAAAAAATGGCTCTTTGATGCAGATCACTCGTTGGTGCTTGCTTGTGCACGTTTTCTCATTCTGCAGCATTTCTATTGTAACTGTGTGTGCCTGGAAGGTTCTCCGAATCCTACATAACATGAGATTAATTAAACACTGGGCGTCTTGCAAGGGCACTTCCTGAGGTATAATTTTTTTAGGTGTGTCTGATGCGTGAGATATGAGGGAGCAAACGTAGCAAACGTAGATGGCTGTGAAAACCTGTTGTAAAAATGAAACTTAACCCTAATGTTTCACTCACATTTCTTACTCTATATAACCAACCTCTAAGCCTACCCACTTTTGAGGAACAACTTCTGGAGCTGCTAAATAGCATTACTAAGCCCAATTCGCCCATAGTGGTTCTTGGCGGCTTTAACCTCTGGGCCGATGACCCTGCCAACTTATAGGCCGCATCCTTGCTCTCTTCCTTAGAAGCTGTAGGTTACTCCCAGTTAGTAAAAGGTCAAACACATTAAAGTGGACACATTCTAGACTGGATCATATCCCATAATCTGCTATGAAAAGCGATAGATATTCAGGCCTGTCCAATGTCTGATCACTGCTTGGTCAAACTTGTTGCACTGCTACCAATTTCCCCTGCTAGACTGGACATCAATATAAGAACTGAGATTACATGCAGGAACACTAAGAATATTTCATCAGGTGCTTTCTCTGCTCTACCCTCAATAAATTGAGCACTATAGTTATTTTCAAGAAGACCTCCAATTTAGCACCTCATCTTTCGTCAGCCATCAAGGCCACTATCGACACCCTAGCCCCTGAGAAGCAAAAGAAAGTTAAATCTGAAACATCAATTAATCATGTTTTTGTGATAATATCCTGGAAGCTAGGAAAGTAAATAAAGCATTGGAATGAGATTGGTGAAAGAACCCCTGTCCCCTCACTTTACAGAAATATAAAAAATCTGTGCACGCCTATACACATGCAATTACAGAAGCAAAAATAAAAAACAAGTAACGTACGCTTTGAGAACACCAAATCTAGTTCCAATGAACTCTTCAATATTATCAGACTGGGGCAGCAGATGACCATTGCAAATGTATTCCTCACATTCATCCAGCGAGGTGGCAAGGGCAGGAGCCCCCGCCAACCCCTTACCTGCAGCCACAAAGGACCCCTGATGCCAGGCAACCATGTCGGATCACCCATGCAGACCGACTGCAGCAGCAGACACCTTCTATGGTGAGGCCCGAACTGCATATCCAGCATTTGTTGCCTTGATCCTTCTCATTGGTTCCCCTCACTTGCCTCTACACCTTTAAGCTGCAAATGTTCCTTAAACAGCTGATTTTAGCAGACCCACATGAAAAGAAAATGCCGGGTTTCTTACAGCACCAAAGCGAGGCTTGAACCTGTTGCTAACCAACACCTTGGGTATTTTATCTAACAACATCCACCGGCAGGCGGAAAGCCGGCGGCCCGACGAAGGCCAGATAAAGACCATCCTGTTTGCCCCGTTCGCTGTGTGAGCCTCCCATTGGTCTTACCAAATCCAACGAAGATATCATAGACAAACTTACATGGACTCACTGCTCAAACTCTACTGCGGTCACCACAAGAAATACGATTCCTCAATGAGACATTTACCTAGGTATATACCCAATCCACATTGTTTGCTCCTGACCCTTGCTAATCTGTGTATTGTGCCACTTTAAATTCAGTATGCACAACAAGCTCCTTCGCTCATCTTCACCGCCACGTGTGCGCAGATAATTACCCTACATCGTATGCCTTTGAATGCTTAATTCATGGAACACACCAGGTGGGCACTTCCGGTTCCCATTCGCGCTGTCAAGACAATATTCCCACTTGTCTTGGTAAACTACACTGTTGCTACCCACGGAGCTGCACTACTTCACTGCTTATCTTGAGCAATAAGTCACTCTGACCACTCATTGCTGCGTTAATGTACTGTTGATGCACTTTTCTCGTACAATGACTATTTTGCCAACATACCGCTGACTGCCTTCTATGCCTAGACAATCACCCATAATGGCACTGGAAGTCCCTCCCTGCTATCCAGTGTGTTGTGTCATATTACTGCTCATTTAGTGTAACGTGCTATGTTGCATTCTGTTACTTAGTTTGCTGTGCTAATCTGTCGCTATCCTGTGCAATGCTTCATACAGATGTTTACTTAGCCTATTGATACCTACTAAAATTAGCCTGCCATTTCTTCACCTCCAGTAGTCAGCGTAAACCCTACTGCCAACCTTCCAGTATGCTGTAAACTTAACTGTAGTCTAATGCACTCACTGCATTACTGTACACCCTGCATAGTCTGCTGCCCATATGTGCAAGTTCCTGCTATTAAGTGTAACTAGCTTTTGAAATGCACCAACCCATTTTAGGATTAAACCTGCCTATCTTGCTGTTAGGACTTACCCTAGAGATAATGCCTGCATGCAACAATTGGTAACATTTGATACCCAGCCTATTCCTGATTTCTGTACCCACTATTGGTCCGAACTTGTCGATTCTGTTGCTTAGCCTGCCAAGGCCTACTGCTGGTCTGTATCCATTGCTAACATTCCTGTACTAGCCTGTTCTCATTACATATACCCACATCGACCCTTCGCCCATTCTTTCCTACTGTAGATATCTCAAACTAGCCTATTCTTGCTGACCAGGCACTTGCCTGACCATAACAACTGCTGCTACCTTCAGAACTAGCCAACTTTATTCCCTAGACCCAGACAGGCCTGTCCTGAATCATTACTGATCATTTCCACAATTGATGAAGCAGCCTATCTAAGATGTGTCTCAGCACACTACACTGCTGCACAGCAATAACCTACACACCATGGTTAGTTTACCCTGCCTAATCCTATTGTCACTTAGCACCTCCTGGCTTGACACCTGCATTTGCAACGCTGTCCCGTTGGAGCATCCGCGGGACACCAACCAAAGTTCTACCACAACTCTCACCACTATGATCAAGGCCACCCATTCTTACCAGCACTGAGTACCTTCAGTCATGACTCAAGAATTAGGCCAACACCATTCTTACCTAAATTACATATTAACTCAACGTGGAACAAGGATACTCCTACTATCCTTACCACTGACAAAATTATATCCAACCATTTTTCAGGTTTACCGACCATCCACCCCAAAACGATTGTCAGAAACAACAGACTAAGCTCCCTACAAACCATAGCCGACTAGCTAAACACAACCCTAAGACTACCAGTAAACCACATACGGAACACAATGACCAGAAAATAATCCGCAAAAGACACCACTGTAAGAGACCTCAGACATAAAGAATCACCACCTCACCCAGAAGCATCCGATAAAAGGGGCTCTGCTAAATGCCAGGTCCCTCATAGCCCACGCGACCGAAGTTACAGATATTATTTTAGCAAACAATCTTGACTTCCTTACAGTAACGGAAATATGGCTGCATGATGCAGCTGGCCCAGCCCTTGCGGTAGCAGTCCCATATAATTACTCCATCCTTAGAGCTGATAGATTTAACTCTAGAGAAGGAGGCACTGCCATTATCTTTAGATCTACACTTGACATGAGAATAGCCACCTCGTCTACTGTTGCCTTTTGTGAAGTCTTAACAGTCAAATTCCAAACTTCACCCAAAAATACTATTACCATCCACTTGATATACAAGCCTCCAGGTCCCTTAGGATCATTTGAAAAAGACATTTCTGCTAAAGCATTGGACAACACCAAACTCACAGTGCAAATCATTATCCTAGGCGACTTCAGCCTTGGCAATGAGGCCCTAAATGATTTACCTGTCTTATCTGTAGCTAATGCCTTATCAGAACAAGGCTTCCTTCAAAAAAATTCACCCAACCTACTCATGAGAAAGGTAGGACACTTGATTGGGTAGCGGACTTAAACTATAATATAACAATAAAGGAGTCTTCACCTTTATTATGGACACACCACCACCTTCTAGCCTTTGAGCTCAACATTAACAATCTAGAGCTGATAAAAAGCCTAGTTGCACCACCTTGTCTCACTGGAAACAAACACAACATCAAAGCTGAGGCCATGGTACCCCTAGTAATTACCGTACTTAATGCTCGACCTCGCACACTTGACTCAAATCTGATGGTAGACGTGTACAATAAATCTATGACCAAAGCCATTGATACCATCGGCCCACCAAGAGCACATCTGAACTCCTGGTTCACCCCCAAACTCAAGCTACTACGCACTAAAAAGAGGAAACTTGAAATGCTCTGGAAGAACACCCCTTCCACTCAGAATAAAACCAATCTACGAAACATCACAGCCACATACAAAAGTGAGATTATCCACACTAAAAAGGAAACTTTCAATGACAGGATAAACCAAGCAAGTTCTAGTTCCAAAGAATTGTTTAACATCCTAAGAGAGCTGGAAAATCCTAACCCACCTGCAGACACCTGCCTTAGCATCCAAAATGCCCTCACTAAAAAAATCACTGGACCCCAGACTAAAATTACTGACAAACGGCACCAAATAACCACCAGTAATCAAATTAGCCTAACTACGCCCGCCCCACCTAACCTTAATTCAGGCTTCAAATTCACCAATGTATCAGTACCAGAGGTAAACAAAAATGATAGCCTCATTGAAACCCTCTAACTGCAAGGGTGACAGTTTCCCAGCACAGATCATAAAAGATGCGGCCAGAGATTTTGCCTCTCTTATCACCAAATTAATTCTCTGACAACACTGTACCAGGCAATCTAAAGGAATCATGGGTGCTCCCATTACTCAAGAAACACACGCTAGATCCATCTATACCTACAAACTACAGACCAATCACAACAGTCCCTTTTCTTTTAAAGATATTAGATTGGGTTGCATAACTGCACATTCAAGACTGTCTTGAGACTAACCAACTACTTGGATCACAAAAATCTTGCTTTAGACTGCAACATGGAACGGAAACAGCCCTTGTTGAACTCAGAGTAGCTATCCTACTCCTCCTTGACTTGTCAGCAGCCTTCGACCTGGTCGACCACAAGGTACTTTGCGACCACCTCGCATCTGCAGTTCACTTCTCCAGCTCAGCTCAGCTATCACATGAATTCAATCATTCCTTGACAACAGGAGCATGTGTGTCTTCTCACCTACGGCAGCTGCTGACCCCATTCCCATCACCTGTGGCGTGCCACAAGGATCATGTGTCTCTCCCACTTTGTATAATATCTTAACAAAGCCCCTATTTGATAAACTGGACCGTCTGGGTGTCACCTACACCAATTACGCAGACGACACCCAGATACTCCTACCCCTATGAGGCATCTACGACATAAATGTTTCCCAAATCAACAAAATCTACACCATCATTCAGGCATGGATGGCCTTCCTTGGCCTCTGGCTGAATGATAAGACTGAGATCCTACTGGTTGGATCACGTACCAACCTACAGAAATGCAGCACAAACTATACCAGTATTTGCATAGATGGGAACAACATACCCATTGCCAAAGATGTAAAAACTGTAGGTTTTTACCTCGATGCAAATTCCAAACTAACTAAACACGTAAACATGACCGCTTCAGATACCGCCTGCACAGGCAAGTTGGTCAGGGCATGCAGACACCTCTTGTAACCTTATAGATGCCCTATACTAGCTAGCACAGTTATACAGTGCAAACTAGACTACTGCAAGTATATTCTGAACAAACTACAGATGCTGCAAAATAATGCTCTCAGAGCTGCACTAAACATACCCAGAAGAGAGCACATATCAGCAACTAGAAAACTCTGCAAGTGGCTCTCCATTCAAGACAAAATCAACCTGTAAACACTCTGCCTCACCCAGAAAGCACTGAACCACCAAGCCCCACCCTATCTGACTGACAAATTCACCCTGAGATCATCTACCCATACCACAAGATCCTCTAATACCTCCTGCCTACTGGTACCAAGATACAACCTCAAAACAGCAGAGGGCTCCAGTTTCCGGGTACTGGCCACCCAACTATGGAACACACTCCCACAGGACATAAAAACAATCCAAGTATTTGAGAAATTCAGTAGTTGTGTCATCACCTGGCCACTTAATAAAAACTAACCCTATTTCCTTTTGTAGCCTCATGCACCCAATCTGCCGATTTTTACCCATACTGCTCATGTATGACTGCACCTATGTCTGTAAGACTGAACTTAATGCCATGTATTCTATGTCCCTTGTACCTGCCTGCTGTATTAAGTGACATCTGCACTCATGCACTATACTGTATGATCTATACTAGCGACCTTTGCACTTTCCAAAATGGCTGTAACCTGTATTAAGTAACATATGTACCTTTCTATGGACTATAACTTGTATCCTGTAACCATTATCTTATCTACTAGCGCCCAGACACCCATGGGTCAGGCATGCTATTGAAATAAAATAAACAAACAAACAAACCATCAAGCCTGCCTTGCTACTAATACAGGTCAAGATAATCATAACACCATCATCCTGGATAAATTAGCAACACCCCCTAAGTTTGATTTTCACAGCTGCTTGGAAAAAGAGGTTCTCAAGATTGTTATGAAACATAAGTCCACTTCCTGTTTAGGGATTCATATCCTGTGACATTCTGAAAGGCTCTCTGGACATTCTGATTCCTTGGATCACTAAGTTGGTCAATGCCTCCTTGAAGGATTTTTGGCTAGCTCTGCTCTTAAAAAAGATCACCCTTGATCCAGCAGTAGCAAAGAACATCGATCAATTACCTATGTGCCTTACCTGCTGAAGATTAAAGATAGAGTAGCATATTTGCAGTTACAAAAATGTCTGGAAGAAAATAACATTCTCAACCCATGTCAATTGGGCTTTAGAACAAATCATGAAACGCAGGCAGCCCTTCTGGACCTTAAACTCAACATCGCAGGGGTAATCAAGAAGGGTCATCTCTGCGATACTTATACTGCTGGACCTCTCAGTGGTGTTTGATCTTATGGATCATAATCTGCTCTGTGAGAGGCTAATATCCATCATCAACTGCTCTAAAAAGGCCTCTTTATGGATTACATCATTCTTGGGCCCTAGACCCTCAGAGTGGCAGAAGAGAACGTTCAAGCCTCCTCACCCTGACCTGTAGTCCCACAAGGCTTTTGTTTGTTCCCCTGCTCTTCAATATTTTTCCAAGCCTTTGCTCGGTCTCCTGGATGGACTGAGTTTCCAATACGCAAATCATGCTGGAGACACCCAAGTCCTATTGGAGCTGACAGGCATATATTTGGATGACATGCTGATGGTCAACAAAGTCTTCACCAAAATTAAAATGTGGATGGCACTAAATTTGTTGGTCCTTAATAATGAGAAGACGGAGCTGCTTATCGTAGCCTCTGGCCCACGTTTAAAGAAACTTGACAATCAGTGTGCCCAATTTCTGGTATCCTGTGACCTGCCCCCCGTGAGCAAATCAGTGAAAATATTTGGTGTCATTTTTGATGCCAAACTCTCCATGAAACAACATGTCTCACAGGTTCGTTCTTCATCTGGACATGTTGTTAAATTACTCCATCAGATCAGGCCTCATCTCTCCTTAAAGAACAGATCACTGTAAGCCACTTCATTGGTAAGGTCACGGCAGGACTATTGCAATAGTCTCCTTACAGGTACATCATCGGCAAATCTCCATTGCTTTCAGATCACTCAGAATAGAGCTGTCAGGGCTGTTTTTTGGACTTTCCAAGCATGATCACATTTCGACGTGCAGCTGAAAGATACACTGGCTGCAAATAAAGCAAAGAATTAGGCATAATATCCTATCTATCTCTAGCCTACAAATGTCAGAATGCAGCTGCTCCCAAATACCTTATGAAAAGGCTTAGGTTAAGACAGCCTGGTCAGATGCTGCGGTCCACTGAAAAGCATCTTCTGAATCAACCTCGTTTTCGGTTGAAGAAATTTGGCGGTACAAGTTTTGATGTCCATGCCCGACAGGAATGGAATGCTTTGCCACCTACAGTTAGATTTTTACCGACTCTAACAGTCTTTAAGAGAACTATGATATGATATGATATGATATGATATGATAGTTTGTTTATATAGCGCCTATACACAATGTGTTTCAAAGTGCTTAAAGGCAAGGGAGGGAACAAGGGAAACTACAATGGCATTCTTACAAGCCATGGACAGTAAGGATGTGAAATTAACTATTGTATTCGGCCTGACAACATTCCGATAGTGCAAGAGCTAAGACATAGATAAGGAAAGGAGGGGAGTGGGAAGGAAATGGAAACAGACAGGTGACTGCCATACTAGACCTGACAACATTTCTGGTAGAGCCGGAGAAAAACAAAAGGTTGAGGGAGAGCGGTGCATGAAAGGAGGTGAGGTAAACAACATATGACTATCGTACTAGGCCTGATGACATTTCAGATAGTGCTGGAGGGGGGGACATGTAATTGGGAAGGGTGGAGGAGACAGACGAGGTTGCTATCATACTAGGTGCAGGGACAATTCTGATAGAGTAAGTGCGTAGAAGAAACTAAGGGGAGGAGGGGAGGAGATAGGAAAAGGGAGACAGGGAAAGGAGGAGAGAACAGAGAGTAAGCAGTCAAAAAGAGTGGAGAAGCAAGAGGGAAAAGTGAATAAAATTGCAGAAGTCAGTAGTAACACATAATGTTGAAAGCCAGGATACAAGATGAAGATGGGAACACCATGATTCAGGGCCACCATGAGTACAAGATGCAAAGGAAGTCCAGCATGAGAGTTGAGAAAGGGGGACATACCGTGAATCAATGAAGTCCTTAGAAGTCAAATACAGCGTTGGCCACAAGACAGTGATGGTGAAACTAGAATGTATCAGGACAGACTCTTGAAGAAGTCGGCTGGAGGGGGGGAGCAGGGTAGAAGAATCAAGCAAACAGGCAACACCTGTGTGCAAGAAGAGTGGGGGGCACAAGGGAACATCACGGGGGTCAGAGGGGGTTGGGATGGCCTGTGGGGACAGAGAGAGTAAACACAGTTGGTGCATTCTTACACGCTGTCTGAGCAGGGGGTCAAGCCCTGGGTACTCCTGGTCCGAACAGGTCCAAACAGGAATTGCCCTTTTCCTCACCTGCCCTTCACTTCGGACGCCCGAGCGAGAGACACCCTTGATCAAAGAGTTAAGAGCAGTAAGGAAGAGGCAGGGCTAAGAAGGTGTGTGGTACTTAGGCCATGTGACCTAGATCCATGCACCTGCTCCCTATCTACCAACCCCGCCCTTTTTAACTCCACAGTCTGATCTGAATGTCTACTTCTGTTTGCCTCTGTGTCTTTGACCTCTCAGTATTATTCTGTTTCCTTCTTGTCTCTTCCGTGCACTCTCAGGCCCATGGGCATGTAGCACCTGATAAAAATGTTAATAATGATAAGAAGAAGAAGAAGAAGAAGAAGAAGAAGAAGAAGAAGAAGAAGAAGAAGAAGAAGAAGAAGAAGAAGAAGAAGAAGAAGAAGAAGAAGAAGAAGAAGAAAAAGAAGAAGAAGAAAAGCAGGGGGCTAAGAAGCCATAACCCGCGCCACCACAGTGCATTGCTAAGACTAACACCCAGGACATCAAAGATGACATGACAAATGTCACTGATGACATCACATATGATATTAATTTTGATGAAAAGTTTATACAAGTGGGTGTGTTTATAATGTTGGTAACAAGATGACAGGCGTGATTGGAAGACCTACCATGAACATCGATCAACCCCTATCAACCCCACCGCCGTCGTCATCAGCTCGACATCAGAGACGACTGTGATACTGCTGAGATGCTGGTAAGCAGATAGTGTGTATCAAAGCTGCCCTCCTGCCCTACATTGCCCTCGATTGCCAGAGAGGCTGTGATGTGTTCCATTTTGCCTGATCTTCTCCATCATCCACGTGCAAATTACGTGGATAAGCCTAAAATGGCCAAAGTATGCCTTCGTATATTGGTTGCCTAGTAACCAGTATGCTGCTCATTGGCGCGCACTTTCTACTACTCTGGACTGACCCCGCCGGAAGGCGCAAGCCTTCCCGCCTTCTGAAGGCATGATTTTAAACGCACTTGCCTGCCTGTGCCTGTCCGTACCAACCCGCGGCCACAGGACGCCCAAATCTACAATTCTACATACGCTTCGAACGCCGGACTCCCACAATGCATCTATCCTAACATAAGGATAAGACTAATATGTTTGCCTGAGAACCCTGAAACCTCCATAACTTTGTGCCAACTCCACCTCTTCAAATCCTCACTTAGCGCATTACGAGACTTATGAGAATCTCACCCATACCGTCTAATGTGTCACTACATACCCATTATGTAAGCAGAAATGTAACTCATTGTATCTAGTCTTCTAATATTCTACAGTCATGATTTGGCAATATAGAATCTTGTGTCCAGCCCTGTGGATCTATCCGTGCCTATCCTACTCAATGCCCTTATGCATACCAAGCACACTATAGTAGAACACTCTCTGAGCGCACCTCAGCCAACATGTGCTGTACTCAGTTTCAAACTGATCGTATTGTTGTAACGCACACACTAAGCCATATCTACTTTAGGAGACTGTATTGCAAATTCCACACAGTCCTATTCAACAGAATGTATTGCATTTCCAATGTCACTATTTGAATATCAACTTGCTCGATATGTTATGCTCGACACTGCAGTATATATTATGATTTATTCCTGATCTTACTGTATTCTGAACTTTGCCGATGACTATTCAACTGGCAACGTTTACTTTGTTATTGATTAACTGGTTTGCTATTGCTAACTACAACTTGCATGCATAACCACTAACTTGACACTGATTATACTGCATTCCTATTGTGCCCATATGCCTACTGTTTCCCTATTGATTATATAGCCACTGATTAACTGTATTACTATTGATTATAATGTCTTAATATGGGCTTGCACTGCACAAGGTTTACATGTTTGCCCCTAGCCTTGTACCGCAGAAAGATTACCTTGCTGCTTCTATTGTTACTTGCATCCAGACCTGCACTTCAGAAAACTCTCTTGTTGCATCCACTGTAGCTAAAAGTCTTGCAGTATCTAGCCATTGCACTATAGAGGCTTTCATACTATACCTACCGTAGCAGGCTTTCATTCAGCATCCATTGCAGAGGGTTTCTATGCTGCATCTATGCACAGCACTTGGCTGACTTACTGAGAGCCTATTACTAACTATAGCATTATGCTACCAATCTATCACATGACAGCCTGTCATATCCAGGATCCACCACAGGCTTCACCTAAGACTGCATTGCTCTCTCAATCCTAATCATGGTAAATGTTCACCTAAAGGTTGCCATTAAATTACTGCTACTTTGTTGTAAAATCAATTGGCTTCCTCTGAACCTTACAGTAAACTATACAAATATACACTCCCCATTTCAAGGTGAACTCGATCTGCCTTCAGCATGAACCTCCTGCCTTCTCCGATTAGTAGAACTCCACCACAATCAAACCAAATATGTACTACTTATTTCCTGCTACCTCTCTCTCCTATACATGAAAGAGTGCTTTTAATTTTAGGGGACACCAAATCCCTACCAGACCTTATGTCACCAGCTCAATGGATCCTGAAATTCGCAAGGAGACCCAAACCTAACCAACCCTGCCCCACAAATACACAAAACCTCAGACTAGGCTCTAGACTCACCAATTTCTCATCAACAGTCAACACATGTAACAATCAGACTCACCCTAAAACTCACACCTACTACAGAGTGCAGCACTCCATCCATTCACCCCAATGGCCTAGACAAGAATCTAGATAAGAAACATCACAAAATTAGAAGAGCTCTGATCAATGCAATATCTTTAGTGGCCCATGCCATTGACATTGCAGATATCCTTTTGATCAACCAGTTAAGACTTTTTAGCCGTCACAGAGACCTGGCTTCAACCAGCGGCTGGCCTGATCCTCTCATTAGCTAGCCCTGAGAATTACACTATCCTCAGGTTAGATAGAGAATCCTCTAAAGGTGGGGGCATCACCTTCATCACTAAATCCAACCTGGGTCTTAGAACTATACAACACCTGCCACTACTCTCTGCTGAACTCCTCTCAGTTAAATTACCCCTGTCAGCCTCACATACCATCAGCATGCACCTTGTCTATAGGCCTCCCCGTCCCATTGCGTCCTTTGAAGAAGACATAACAGCCCTACTTAATATTAATACTAAGCCTGGGTCACAAACTATTATACTTGGGGTCTTCAACTTAGGTCTGAATGACCCCAACTGAAGCTGGCCTTACCACCAGAAGTAAGGCCCGTACGCATATAAAAGGCTGCACCTTGGAATGGATTGCAGACTTTAACTGTAAAACATCTATAAGGGCAATTGAACCTTGTACATGGACAGATCACCACATGATCTCGTTCTCCATACAAGATAACCCTCTAATAAACTCAGTCAAAGCCATGGCCCACCATCCCTAGCAAGAAATAAAGAGAATATAACAGACAGAAACATCTTGCCCCTCATCCAACCTATCGGCAACACGGCTAACCTAACTACAGACCCCACCACGCATGTTGACCTTTGTAACACTACTATTAATCAAGCTATCGACTCTATTCACTGCTTAAGCTGAGCAAAGAGAAACCTCAGGCTCATCTGAACACCTGGTTTATTCCCAGTCTGAAAGCCTTACGCAATGAAAAAAGACATGCGGAAGCTCAATGGAGAAATAACCTGTCTGAACAGAACAAAATCAACATAACTACTCTTGCAGACGGATATAAAAAGGAAATCATCTAAACAAAAACAAAAAAACACCTTCAACGAAAGAACTGAAAAAGTGAACTTCAGTACAAGGGAACTATTCTCTATCCTAAGAGAACTAGAATACCCTGTAATCCCTATCGATACGTGCATCAAAAACCAAATGTGGTGCGCCAACATACAAAATGCCCTGTGTAACAAAATAACCATTCTCCAAGAAAAAATTGCAGCCAAGAAAAACATGCTCCATAAAAATGTACTGGAGGCACAAGCAAATATACTTCAGCAAGCCCCCACCAAACAAGGTAAACCGAGTAATCAGTTCAATTTCAAACCTACTGTAGAAGAAGTGGACAAGATAATCACATCACTTAAACCCTTTAGATATCTAGGGGACTCGTGTTCAACACCTATAATTAAGGTAGCAGCTAGGGACCTAACTCATTTTATTACCTCACTAATCAACTCCTCATTCGAAACTTGCTAAATTATAAGCCAATAACAACCGTACCGTTTCACCTAAAGATCCTAGATAAGGCCGATTACCTTCAGATTCAATCCTATCTGGACTCTAAAAACTTACTAGGTACCCGTCAATCGGGCTTTAGACCAAGACATGGGACAGAGACTGCACTCATCGACCTAAAGAACCAAATGGATGAACGGAAGGACAAAGGAGAAGCTTCCATTCTCCTCCTACTGGACTTATCAGCCGCATTTAACTTGGTTGACCACAAAGTCCTGTGCCACCACCTCAAATCTGCTGCCCATTTCTTGAAAGAAGCCACCACCTGGATCTAATCTTTCCTAGACAACAGATCCATGAGAGTCTTCTCTCCTACCTCTGCAGCTGACCCAGTATGTATTACATGTGGAGTGCCACAGGGCTCCTGTGTCTCTCCGACCATGTACAATATATTCACAAAGCCCCTGTTTGATATATTAGATATGTTGGGTGTCTCATATATACTAACTATGCTGACGACACCCATATTCTGATCCCTCTCCAAGGTGATTATGACACAGACGTAGCCTTGATCAATAAAATCCACTTGATCGTACAAACCTGGAGGGCCACATATGGCCATTGTCTCAATGATGATAAGACCGGGTTCTTACTCATTGGGTCAATCAACAGACTGAATAAACTCTCCCAACAATATAACTCCTTCATCATCGATGGACTAAAATTCAAAGTCTCAAAGTAGGTAAAAACGTTAGGATTTTATCTGGATTCAACTCTGAACCTCAATAAGCAAGTAAATGCGACAGCCTCTGCTACCAGTTACACATGTAAACTGTTCTACGCATGCAAACAGTTCCTAACCACTGAAAGTTGTATTACGTTAGCACATGCCCTCAAAGTTGGACAACTGTAACACTCTATATCTTAGCACCAGCAAACACAACATCAATAAATTGCAAACACTCCAAAATAATGCCTTGAGAACTGCCCTAGGTATCCTGAAAACACACCATATGTCTCACCAACTGGCTCTCTATAAAAGACAGAATAAAGTTAAAATCCTTAAGCCTCACCTTCAAATGCCCTGCCAAAATGGCTCCTCAATACGTACTGGAGAGATTTAGCAGACACACTTCAGAATGCCCCATCAGAATGGGGCAAACCAACAGCCTTAGGATACCTAAATTTAAACTAAAAAAAGCAGGAGGGACTACTTTCCCAGTCGTGGCAGCCCAATTATGAAACTCAATGCCCAACAACCTTAGAGCTACAACGTCCTTTCTAACCTTTAAGAATGATGTAAAAGGGTGGTTA
Organism: Ambystoma mexicanum; assembly: GCF_040938575.1. Taxonomy (NCBI): domain Eukaryota; kingdom Metazoa; phylum Chordata; class Amphibia; order Caudata; family Ambystomatidae; genus Ambystoma; species Ambystoma mexicanum. Next base: position 416,315,431 of record NC_090939.1, read on the forward strand.
CGCTCCCTTGACAACTATGTATGACTTCTACATGATGCTGATGTATCTGTCTCTGTATATATAACTACTCCTGTATATAACTTGTGAATCTTGTAAGTGTAAATGTAAATTTGTTTTTGAATTATGCTCTGTGACCTTGAAAATGTACTGCGCCCAGGTACCTCAGGGTTGGGAGCGCCATAGAAATGAATAAACAATACAATACAATTTAAGAATGTACGCATCTAAACAAAACCTTATATTGGAGTGTTGTTGTTAATACAGGGACATAATCATACATAAACATAGGCAATGTCTCCAGCATGTACCATAGAAGTACAATATTTATAATCTTGTAATTTTGGATAGTAAAATAATGAATGCTACCTTATCAGAGTTTTGAATAATGTTAAACATGTAATAACAAGCTAACAATTCAAGACTTACTACACACTTGTGCTTAGCGGACAATGTTTTCATGGGCCGGACATACTTGTCACTAATACAAGGATCTTCAATTTCATCCTTTAAGCAACCACCAAGGCTGCACACATTGTGCAGCATAATTGCTGCAACTTCAAACAATAACAGTGACAAAAATACGGTGCAATCATTACGTAACCATGTAAAAACATGAACAGTGCAGTACAGGCTTACTAGCTTCTGTGTACATCTATTCCTGAAATCATTTCTATTTCTGCATTTATGCACGCACTCCTCATTGCTCTGTGCAGTAGGATGTATATATGCAAAGTTGCATGTTCATAATGCACACTGGCAAAACAAATTAATTTGCCCATTACTTTAATGTTAGCTAACACTGTGGCACATACATTCTTCGTCTATTGCAATCTACAGCCACTTAGCATAGTATCAACTTTCCAGTGTGTCCAAACTTAATTTACCTTATTGATGTATTTATTTATGTGTAAAGCCCCTAAAACCCCCACACCCCAAAATGTACATGTCAGCACAAGACCAGAAAACAGTGGTGGGGCCAGGGAACAAAACAACCATAATTTCATATAAGTAATTTGTAATGCACTTCTACACTGGTGTTTCCAGGCGAAACTTGACAAGCAACGGAACAACAAAAGGAAACAGAATAAATTATCTTTTTAAGTCTTCTGTCATTCATATCACGCAAGTGCAACAGAAAAGGAGAGCAAAAGTGGCAGGACGATGCAATAAGGAACCTCCAGTAAATGATGCTGGGGTGCCCAGTTATAAGTAGGTGGAAATAGGCATGGCACCATGTGCTTGCAGATACAGTCCATAGTGCGTGGTGGGCCCTGACAAAGTGCATGGAGCTGATGGATTGATAAGGCAACTTAGTCCCAATAATGTTTACCGGGTGGCCAGGTAACAGTTAGTGGAGCAGAATGAACATTTCAGCAGGGGAGAGACACGTAGAAAGCAGAAGCATAAAGGAAAACATTCAGTTACTTGCAGATCCTAAGTTGTTCCTGCTCTAGTTTCAGAGAGACAGGGAATCTGTTCCACCCAAGTAGTGAAATCAACCCCCCCTCCCACTATCTACCTTCATAAGCACCTAACCCTCAAAGAGTTGGATGTGCAGGAGTAAACAGGTGAACAGCAAAAATGCTTAAGCAAATAAACTTGCAAGTGGTGTGGTCCCTATACCCGGAAAGCCTTGTAAACAATACAGACTGTCTTGAAATTGATCCTTGCAGCTACCAATTGCTGCCTGTCTAAAGATTTCAGGACGGGAGATATATCATCCCTTCAGTTAAGGCCAAGCACACATCTTGCAGTGCTGTCTGGATAGGTTCCAGAAGTCGAAGAGAAGAGGCAGTGAGATTTACAAAGAGGCTGTTACAATAGTACAGCCTAGACAAAACTATAGGTCTTGCGACAGTGAAGTTCTGTAGAAAAGTGACAAAAGCAACAATACCTCTTAGTGGCTGAAGCTGGTAGTGTAACTTCTTCAACAGGTCCACAATGTGAGAACATACGGACAGGGTGGAGTGAAAGAAAACACCAATGTTTTTTCTTTCTTTCTCACCGGAAGTTGTAGGTACAGGACCCAAAGAGGACAGCCTGAGTGAAATAGTAAAAACAATAGCAGGGGTCTAAAATTATCTCAGGCTTTCTGGTATGAAGGAACACATTTCCTAATTCACACATACACAGTGAACAATAAGTGAGATAGGACAGAAGAGGGTGCAGCACACAGCTTGAAGCTTGTCATCTGTATAACACTTAAAAAGTTATATGGCAATGTAGACGTTAGGTGTGCCTCATGTGGCAAGCAAAGGTTGAAGGCCAGGAATCAAATATACGGTCCTTGGTCTTTGGGCCAATGATAAGTCTGGCAGCCCTAATTCGAATTACCTGGAGAGGGCTGCGAAAGAAAGTGACTAAATTAAAGAAGATGCTTTTGCAATAGTACAGCCTACAAAGTACCATTGCTCTAAACACGTTCAGCTTCTCAGTAAAAGTAAGAGGAGGACAATGACAATATGATAAGCGCACTAGGCCTGGAACAACATTCTATGGATTCATACATATGTTCATTGCAGTAACAATGTCTTCAAAGGACAGTCTGCGCACACCAGCACTGCAGTATCCATTTGCAGACTAGTCTAAGTGCATAGGATACCTTTCAGGTGCACATGGTGTACCACACCTTCAGCGTCTCTATCCACCTTGTCTCCTTGTGAGCACACCATCACAGGTGCCAATTGCAATTGATAATAGATGGGGGGTATGTACGGGTAAGGTGAGTGCCATAGACCAATGAATGTGTTATTCAACACCAATATGTAACAATACTCGTATATGTTTTCAACGTGTAGTGCACTTACAGAAGTGTCTCACAAATGTTTACCTGCTACTATTTGTAATATTTGTATTTAGTTTTTGTTTTTATCCAGTACGTTTTTTTCCCTGCCAATTACTCCATTTCAGAATACCTCATATTACAAACACTTTGTAATCCCACTACATTACAGACAATTACTTTACTACACATATTGTAATAGGATGATTCTGGCCTTACTTCTACTACATTACCTATACATGCAATACACATACTATTACTGTAGTCATTGTGCCCACTGCACATATTCTGGGGGCATGCCTCCCAGAATCTAGCCACTGACCACAACACAATCAACCGCATAACAAGTATGTATCATACACAGTCAACTAATGAAACTCACCCTCACCCCCTTGCAATCGAAATTATGTCAGTGGACACAAAAATTGACCGCGAACCCGGCAGCATTTCCAAACCTTTTTTCACCTATAAAAACAGCTCTACATTACCTTCATTCCACTTCCCTACCATTCCTGCGCCCTCTTTCCACCATCAAATAACCACAAATATCTTTCCTGAGCTGTCCGTTTGAATGCTGCCTGCAAACTACCATGCGGGCAGTTACTGCACCTGCCCATACTTTTTTCATCCTACAAAAATAGCCCCAAATCATCTTTTTTCCAATCCCCACCCTTCCCAGCCCGTCTTTCCACTAGCAAACACCACAACATGTGCTTTCCAGCTGTTTTCAAGTTAAAAGCCATCTAAAAATGTTGAGCCCCTCCTGTAATGTTGCCCCCTCTTAAGAAAATCCCACCAAACTTTGCTAAAACATTCAAATCTAGGTCTACAATCTTTTTGTAAACTGGTGTGCAGATTTGTCAAATGACACCATTCAAAAGCCTTTCAAATATGTTGGGACTCCCCTTTGCAGAACCATTCAGAGTCAGTTCTAGAATTAAAATTCAAAATTTTCATGCAGTTTCATTGAGTGGTGCCAAAGTTATAAGCCAATGAAAAACTGGTTTTCACCAACCCTGTACAGCACAAATAAGCATAGTTGCCCCCAAAAAATCTAATATGTTTGCGAACATCACTGGCCTGCCGTGAAGAAGTTACACTACCAGCTTCAGCACTTGTTGCTTTCGTCACTTTTCCACAGAACCTCACTGTCGCAAGAGCTACATTTTTGTCTAGGCTGTACTATTGTAACAGCCTCTTTGTAAATCTCACTGCCTCTACTCTTCGACCTCTGGAACCTATCCAGACATTACTGCAAGATTTGTGCTTGGCCTTAACTGAAGGGATGATATATCTCCCGTCCTGAAATCTTTAGACAGGCAGCAATTGGTAGCTGCAAAGATCAATTCCAATTTCAAGACAGTCTGTATTGTTTACAAGGCTTTGGGGGATAGGTCCCACACTACTTGCAAGTTTAATTTCTTAACCATTTTTGTTGTTCCGCTGTTTACTCCTGCACATCCAACTCTTTGAGAGTTAGGTGCTTCTGTAGGTAGATAGTGGGAGGAGGGGTTGATTTCTCCACTTGGGTGGAACAGATTCCCTGTTCCACCCTGTTCACTGGACAAACTTTCACCAAATGTGTGCCGGGAGCAGCAGCTTGGTCCCTAAATCATGATTTTGTACATGTATTTACTGACTATATACTTCTTGCCAAAGGTGCACACAATGATGAAACATATCAGAAGGGAGAGCAATAGTAAGTGGCATGGGGTGGATAACTGAAAAGTAGTCTAAAAATGTAGATGCAATTATATACACAGAGGTCCTCAAACTGCCAGCATATCTTAGAGGTACGATGATTGGAAAACTTTGGGTCATGTTATAGAACTTGTTTCTGCAGGACTTAGCAATGTGACCTTTTCTTCCTTTTCTTACATATATGTTGCATATTTCGCAATGGCAAATCCCAATTTGGAGGTTACTTTGTGATCTTGCACTTCACATCGTTAATACCTCACATTAAATTGCGTCTTTTCCGTTCCTTTTTTGTGTGCATTTTTGTTTCATTCCAGTTTACTAAGTATTGCTCACACTTGCATGTTGTCTTCAGTTTTTTTTCTCTTGCTATCTTTTTACGTGCTTCTGATGACATATCTATGCTTTTCGCTATTCATATGAACTTTGGGTTCAGTGTATTTTTTTATATGCCCAAATAGTAGGTAAAAATATATATAGTGATATTTGGGTCCAGTCAGTGGACTCACTTCCTTATTCGGTCCACTGACACAACCTGGACCTATCAGTGTCCCGCGTGATGTCAGCAGACATGGGACGTGCCCACTGATTGAATGGTGGAAAGTGTGAGGTGCGACATATGTTTTTAAATGGTAGCCATGGTGGATCTGTGCATAGCCGCCGATGTCCGCAGGAAAGAGCAGTGGGGAAAAAGTCTGGAAAACACATGTGGTGTTATTTGATGGTCAAAAGAGGGACTGAAGGGGTTGGGGGAGTGGAATAAAGATGGTATGGAGCTGTTTTTCTAGGTGAAAAAGGTGGGTGTGGGAGCCACCCAGTGGCTGAGGCCATGCCCCCAATTATCTGGCCACTGGAAACACAGAGTGTAGCAATATGTTTAAAGTAATTATAGGTAATGCAGGGGGAGTATACAGTATTTGTAATACGGTGGAATAATATAATTAAAGTATATATAGTATTTATGTAGCAGTACAATTGAGGATAGCACCCCTTGAAGTTTTGTTCACCTTTCACACAGTGAACACTTGGATCCTCATTAAACGGTTACATGATACCTTTAGCATCATGTACCAGGCCCTGGATTGGTTCCTCTCTTTTCCTCATTAACTAAACTGGGTTCAGTTGGAGCCCATTTGTGGACATCCAAGCTTTGACTTCCTTCAGACAATTATTCACATGTATGAAGGATTCCTCAACATTGTTTAGTCTAATAAACCATTATGCTAGAATGATGTTATTGTTTGGATTCTCACAATGTTCATACCTATTCTTTTATCATTGAACATATTGAATTATAGGCTAAATATGAAATGTATGCCCTCTGAAGAGGCAAGCCATTGTGGCTTAGTGGTTAAATGCTGAGCATTGAGCTCCGGCATACTGCGGTACAACGCTGTATATTGTTTTTAATGTTTTTATTTAACTATTTTAATTTAATTAAAAGCAAAGCAACACAACTGGGAGGTGGCAGGGTTTGTTGCAGTGCAGTCATGTGATCTTATTTGGCATGTGGGAGGTTAGACATGGATGCAATGTCAGCCATGTCCAAACATCAGCGCCGGATTGGATTTTGTATCGAAAAGGGTGCCTTGAAATGGGTGCAGCGGTGGAATTAACGCACCAAATCGGTGTGCGACAAAATGACGGTGCTGAAAAGGGGTGTACTCCTTGGATCACACTGCTTAACCAAGGTGTGTGGTCCTTGCAAATAATTTAGTCTCACTGCACATTGCCTTAAAACATTGTAAATTCTCAAAACCTGCAATCCAAAGACATGGCTATGGTCTGGTAGCATTTTAAAGTGGACAGTGGGCACCACTGACCATGGCCGAAGACCAGGCTAGTGCTCTGGAAGCTTTCTAAAACTCTATGTAATAACCAAACCCTAGAATGTCATGCAAACCATTTTAGTTAAGGTGAGAACTTAAAACAACAAAACCCTTGAAATTCAGCTAAAGCCACCTTAACTTGACGACGCCTGTTGTGCAGCCTATGGCCAGAATGATGACATCACAGATCCCATCACTGATGACATCACACATACATCACACATACATGTTGTATGAGAACACCGATGACATTACAAATCACATCACTGATGCCATCACTGGTGACAACACTAATTACATTGAATATAACTGATTACATCAATAATGGAATTAGACATAGGATCATTTATATGTTAGCTCATCAAAACCTGCTTACCTTAATAACAATTTAGATTGTGGACTTGGCCATGACAAAGGCTGGGGTCACTGGTCAGTACCCAAGTCCATAGATAGTGGTCAGTTAGTGTTCAAAATTACCAATATGCATGGTTAAAATCCATGCCTAGTAGCCCATCACTGTTTTAAAATATACAGTGGGCAAAGTTGAAAGCTGAGTCAGTGGCCATGGCTAAACTCCATAGCCAGTGCTAATTAATATGTTAGAATATACAGTTGGCACAGCCATAGACTGTGGCCACTGGCTAGTATTGTGTTGAAGACCATGGCTAGTGGCTGGTTAGTGTATACAATATACAGTGGGCATGGCCGAAGGCCATCACTTATTGCATTTTATTATTTTAAAATATTCAGTGGATGTGGCCAAAAGATGTAAAAACTGATTAAAGTCAAAGGCCATGGCTCGTGGCCCATTTATATGTTAGAATACATAGTGGGCACAGCCAAAGATTATGGCCAGTGGCAGTATTGTGCTAAGGTCCATGGCTAGTGCCTGACCAGTGTATATAATGTACAGTGGACATGGACGGTTGAAAGCTGTATCCACTGGTAAATGTCAACATCTATGGCTGGTAGCCTGTTAGTGTTTTAAAATATTCAGTGCACATGGGTGAAGGTTGTGACCACTGTCCATAACTGAAGGCCATGACTTGTACCCATTCATGTGTTAACATATATTTGGCTATGACTTTAGCTGAATTTCCAGGGTTTTGTTGCGTTAAGTTCTCACCTTGTCATATATTTTCAGTGAACCTTTCTTTTCTTTAGAAGTTGTTTGAGTATTCTAGTCTGAAGGTATGGTTACAGTATGTGAGATGTTTCTGAAGAAATGTATAGTGGTATGGTGGAAATGGGATTATTGATGAGGTTCGCTGGAGTAGATTTGTGGCACTGCCCAGGGCACTTGACCATGAAAACCCTAGCCAGAGTGGGGATGGGCAGTGGAGGGAGGATATACATGGTAATATGTTTTGTTGAGTAGCAGTAGTAGTATTTAGTTTGCACGTGAAAGGCAGATAGTGGGTCATGCCATTGGCTTATGATGCTAAAATAGGCAGAAACAAGTGAGGTGGTTCATTTTGCATGATTTTTGATGAGCATGGCTAAGGAGGACTAATTAAGTGGGTGTTGGGAGAAGCAAGGGTGTGGCAAGGCCTAGCTATATGATCAATGGTATACTTAATGGTGTGTGCCTGGAGTTGGCCTACAGTTGTTAAGTCAAGGTTTTTAAGGTATGAAAACTGGAGCTGGTTGGAGGAACTAAGTGGCAGTGCTTTATGTGTTGGAGCTATGTTGTCTTATCACGTTACATATGAATTTAGGATACACCAGAGATTAATGAATAGTTGGTTGGTATATGAAAGCAAAGATGGGTCACATATTATTTTGCAACACCTTTATGAATGTGAATGCAGAAATGATGGTCATTTATGCCATGTTGTTTACAGTGAACAGTTCTTCTATTCAGGAAGTTGTTTGGGAATTGCGCTCTGAAATTATGTGTATGGTATGTGAGGTATTATTTAAGGAATGTATAGTGGTATGGGGTAACAGTATTACTGATTAGGTTTGGTAAAGTAGCTTATGGGGCTGTCTAGCTGACTTGGCCATTCAAACTCTAGTGAGAGTGGAGATGTGTAGTGGAGGGCAGATATTCATGGTGATATGTTTTTTGAATAGCAGTAGTAGAGATTAGTTTGTAGGTCAAAGGCAGGGTAGTGGGTCATGCCATTGGCTTATGATGCTGAAATAGGTGGACACTGGCGAGGTGGTTCATTTTGCATGTTTTTGGTGATGATGGCTAAGAAGGGCTGAATAAATGGGTGATGGGAAAAGCAAGGGTGTGGTAGGGCTCAGTTATGTGACTAGCAGTATACTCAATGGTGTGTGCCTTCAGTTTGCCTACAGTTGTTAAGTATATTCTTCTTTGGTTTGAAAACTGGAGATGGGTGGTGGTACGTTATCTTGGAGCTGTATTGTCTTATCCAGTTACTTATGCATTGAGGACACAATAGAGATCAATGAATAGTTGGTTGGTATATAAAAGGAAAGATGTGTTACATATTATTTTGGAATACCTTTATGAATATGAATAAAGAAATGTCAGCAATCTTTGTCATGTTGTTTCCAGTGAACATTGCTTCTATTTAGATGTTGTTTGGGAATCGTACTGTGAAGTTATGTGTAGAGTATGTAAGGTATTACTTAAGAAGTGTATAGTGATATGGGAATACTTTATTATTGATTAGTTTTGGTGGGTAGCGTTATGGGGCTGTCCAGGGAACTTGGCCATTCAAGCTCTAGTGATAGTGGGGATAGGTAGTGGAGGGAGGATGTACATGCTGATATGTTTTGTTGAGTAGCAGTAGTAGTGATTAGTTTGAAGGTCCCTTTTCAAACCACGGAGGCCAATTTGGAACAGGTTTTTCATGGTCGCTGTCATACGAAAAGGAACCTAATCTCTTTTTGATTTAAATGGCAGTGGCAATTTTCTTTTCTGATGAGATATGTGCTCCACTTCAGCACATCTCCTGTCAGGAACAGAAAAAAAGAAAACAATTTGCATCTCAGGCAGAGTCTGAGTTGCAAATCACTATTATGTCTGGGCTGATGGGTGGTCACAGGGTTTTACCGTCCACTGCTTTGACTGAGGCACTTGTTTCACGTGGCCCTGCAAACATTGGGCTGGCGGTCCTTTAAACCCAGTCTCTGCCTGTCAGTCTGGGCATGGAATTTAAATTATATATTGAAAATATAAAGAAACACAATGCTTCACCTTCACTATCCCAATTACTTTTTATACCACTTTAGTGTAAAATGCCACCAAGAAAGCAACAAGTCATAAGAAAGGGTCGTCTGCATGGAAGTACATTTCTACAGTGTAAGATTTCAAAATGTAGTGTTGTTAAATCTGTAGATACAAATCTTGTAGATAATACAATACCTATTATTGATAATACTTTTGAAAATGTGCAATTTAAAATAGGGGATGTGCCAACGGAATATAATCATGGAACCGAGAATGTTTTTCTTGAAATAAAAAAATAATGTATCAAATGTGTTATTAGCTAGTATAAAAGAAAGATTTATAGAACAAAAGGTAGTGAACGTGCTATCAATTTGAAACAGGAATACAGATATATATGTGAAAATGTATCAGTCTCGAGGTTTTACAAATATCTTTGGAAAAGTGTGAAACCAAAATCTATAAATGTGGTAAAACGTTTTTTGCAAAATAAAACAGTAGAAGTAATAATTAAGAAACTTTTGATATGGAAAGAAAATTGTTCATTTTCATATTGATAAACTTAAGAAATTACTTAAGGTGACTACACCATTCTATACAAATATAGAAACAGTTAGTGTACTTACATGTCACAAATATTTGTGACAGGTTTGGTGGAGAGTGGAAACACACTTCTTTTTTAATGAGGAGAGTTACATACAAGGAAAGAATGTTACCCTAGCTATTGATGAGAGTGGACATAGCCATGAAGTCCGAAATGGTGTGATTTCTACAAAAGAAGAAATTGTATGGTTTAATAATACAGAAATGGAAAGTGTAGGTCAGTCAAAAAGTAAAATCAAAGAAGGATTGTGAGGTATGGACGTGCAATGTTTTGTGCAATATTAATGTTTTCTTGTAAAGTGTCAAATAGATTTTTGCAAGATTTCCACAAAATGATAATTTTCAAAGACAGATCAAGCTGCAACAAAGAATAGATGAATGAAGTTCATGAAAAAGTAGGACTTTTGGGTCACTTTCTAGCTTGTCCTGATAAAAGTAGATGTAAGAGTCAGTGGGGGTCATTACAAGCTGGGCGGTAAGTGTTAACGGTCACCAGTAACGAGACCGGTGTCGTTAAACCCTTACCGCCCTATTCTGAGTTCCCTTTGCGGGTCCTGACTTAACGCCTGCTTTTAGCAGGCGTTAAGGACAGGACCCGCAAAGGGACCTTGGAGCTAATAACGGTACCGCAATTTGCGGCACCGTTATTAGCGCCTTCCCCATTCCCATTGAGCCCTATGGGGGCTCAAATGGGAATGGGGAAGGGCCCTGGTGAATGGGGAATTACCGCCCCCGCCAACTTTGGAATGGGGCGGTAATTGCACCATTCACCAGGGCGGAGTCGGAACGAATTTGGAGGCAGCCATGGCGCTAACCGCGACGTGGTTACCTCCAAACTCGGAATGAGTGCCAGTTTATTCATATACGGATGCTGGCTGCACATCATACTAAAATTAGATACCTTGTAGTTAAACTGTATGAGCGCAACAACCAAGTATGTCTCTTGCAGTTTTAAATCAAATACTTTTGACTGGAAGAGTATGTGTATGTGGATAAAAAAACTTATAGGAAGCACAATTATCATGATCCTATGCTTTCAAAGGATCCGATTTTACAACAGTATAAAAGAAGTATTTCAATATTTGAGTTATCTTCTACTGCAAGACCTGCAACTGTTTGCGTATCTTGTTGACTTTTTAAAGAAGTGCACTTTTCATAAGTCTCAAGTGTAACTAGTCTACATTGAGGAGAAAATTAAACACACTGTAAAAGATGTTTGGAAATAACTGTATCTGTATTTGTTTATAAAAGTGTGATTTGACATATGAGATGCACTATGTTTGTAGACACTGTGTTGGGTTTTATAATAGACAAAGTAATCCTCCAAGAAGTGTTTTGGATGACATGGTAGCGCCTGATATCTGTTCTGTGCTTTACAAATTGAACGTGTTTGAAGTGATTTAATTGCGAAATGTTCATCCTGTCCAAGTTATTGTTAGATTGCAAACAAATATGTCCAATCTGCCTAAGGAATCATTAGTGCAAGGTGTGAGAGGCAGAGTTGTGCATTTACCTCTCAATTTGGAAGAAACTGTGAACAGTCTAGGAGTGAAGCGTGACATTGCAGATTCTTTGTTTGTTTTAGTAAATGGTGTTGCCACTAAAGATACAAGCATTTGGCAACAGCTTGTAGATAGTGGAAAAGTGTAAAACGCTTTGGCGTTTCTATTGGAACACAATGCTTTCTACAAGGGCAGTCTGACTGTACCAGACTTGTCTATGCTTGATGTTGAGTCAACAAACAAAAGCAGTGAAGGTCAGTTTCATCATCTATCTGTTGCAGAAGGGAATAGTTTGTATAAACATTCCACTATTCATCCTCTACACTCACGTGAAGTCATGGAACAAAAGTTTAGAATTGCATCAAATAAAAGCAACAAAAGGTGCAACAATCAGTAGTTGGGAAAAGACATTAGAAGCCTGTTGTTTCCCAATGCTTTTTCCAACTCGTATAGGAGGGATATTGGATGATCGGAAGGTTTGAATCTCCGCTTCAGAATATCTTTGTACAAGAATGTATTTGAAGATTCACAATTCCGCACCAATGTTGAATATATATTTTACTTATTGTATCAAAGTGAACTTTCAACATTATGTTATTCTGTTGCTCATACACTTCAGACCGGAACTAGATTTCAAATTCTTTCTGCATGAAGTTTTAGAGGGTAAACTTACAAATATTCTTGCTACATTGAGAGGAACTAAAGAAAATTGGCATAAGAAACACTCTGAGGTTAGATGCATGATCAGAAACCTGGATTATCCAACTTCGTTTGTGACTGAGTTGCGCTGAGTTTGGTTGGGATGACATTGCAGAGAGGATTCGTGAAAAAAATCCACAGAAAGAAAATATGGAACATACGACACCAGGAGAATTATTTTCCATGAATCCTGTAAGTGTATATTGGTTTTATCTTTACACATTTTTAGCGATATTACACTTCATACGTAATATAGAAAATGGTCCATTAGTTACTGTGGAACATTTCTTTTGGACGAAAGAGTACCAGTCACGTGGGTCTCCACATGTACATATGCTGTTGTGGATTAAAGATGCTCCTCAGTTTGTTAAGGAAAGTGATGGCTGTGTGATGGAGTTCATTGAACAATACGTTACTTGTTCCATTCCAGATCAGCATGTGAATGCTGATCTATGGAACAAAATGGAAAGATTTCAAAAGCACTCATGTGGAAAGTACTGTCAGTGAAAATACAAAAGTAAAGAAAAGTACTACACTCAGTGCAAATGTGGCTTTCCAAGGCCTGTTACACCAGTTGGTTGAGTGAATAGTTTAATGTCATCTGTTTGACACCATAATACAGGTAAATCACCAAGGAATACATACAATTTAAAAGGAAGTAAGGAATGCCAATTCATTAATGATTGCAATCCTTTCATTGCTCAGCTATGGAATGCAAATACTGATGTACAGTTTATGGCTGATGATTCAACAGCTGTTGCACGTTATATTACAGCACATATGACAAAACTGAAATCAGTGATGCAGCTGAAGTATCGGCAGATTGATCAGCAGATAAAAGTCTTAGTCACAAACTTCTAAGCTTTGGTTTGAAGATGCTTTCATATAGAGAATGTGGTAGCTATGAAGCTGCAGATCGGCTCACTAGTTTGCCTCTGTATGGACGTAGCATTAATGTATTTTGGTTTAGTCTTTGACCAGCTAGTACTAGAAATCTGGTATTGAAGCCTTTGAGTGAATTTAAGCCGTTAGCTGAAGCAGTACCTGACAGTTCAGGGATTTTGAAAATAAATAATATGATACATATTAATCCAATCAATCTGAAATGTTGGAGGATCTTTGTTTATTTTGTTTTATTGGCTTAACCAACTTTGTTTTTTTACCTATCTTCAATCATAAAAACAGAATATACATTGTTTCTCCATTTACAGTTATCAAGAATACATACATTGCACATTAAAACCAAACAGTACATACCATAACCTATCAGTGGTTGATTATTTACAATCTAAGAATAAGAAAAAGAACAAAATTAATGGAAAAAAGGATAGATTAGAAAGAGAAAAACAAGACAATACACACCAGGAGAGGATCACGCATTGCATTTGCATGGATGAAGCAGATTAGATTACCCTTTCCTGGGTCCAAGCTTATCTAGGAAATGACACCTTTGTAGCACCTGTAGCACATTTAACGTGAGAGCTGTCTCATGGCCGGAATTCATTCTATCCCAAAACATTTCTGCCAAGATGCCCTCTTCTCTATTTACAAAATGTTGAAGAAGAGTCACTCTTTTGTACAAGGTACCCTTACAATTCATCAACAAATGTCTTAGTGTCTGACTCCTGGGTTCATTTAAATGGAATCTTAGTAAACTCTGTCTCGCCCTCCAATCAGGGAATTGTTTAAGGTATTTTTGTACAAAAACCTCAACTTCTAATCGTACACTTAAAGTGATCTTGCCAAAGTTGCTCTACATATAGCTTCTATTGTTTTAATCCAGTTCGCTCTTTGTATGGCTTTTTTTAGCTTTTAGGGGGTTGACAACAAATGTTTCTAGGTCTGTATCTGCTCTCAACAAGATTCCAAGTACTATGGAATTCAAATTGGTTACCATGACTGATTTCGATTGTTCGAGGTGATCTTTAATGTCTGCATACAAGGTATGTGTTTGTGATATTTTAATCAGGCGGTAGAGAGACACCAACTTCCAAGCTGCCAGGGAACCCAAAGATCTCAATAATAGTTTGTATCTCAGGCTCGACGTTGAGAGACTCTGGTGTAGACCAAGGACCCTCTTCCAGATCATCTCCTCCCACTTTTGCCAGTTGATATTCCACAGTAGAGGTTTAGCCTCCAAACCATAGAGAATCACTGGGATCACTTTAGCTGTGTAGTATTTGATTAAGGGGATTAAGGAAAATGTGCAATATTTGACTAATAATGTCTTAATTTGGGCTACCAAACACATGATCTTCCCACTCAAATCCATATGAACTTGTGCTATGGAAGGCAATGCATAAACGATGTAACCCAGGTAAATCCCCTCCTCCATCTCTCGGAATTAATTGGCCCTTTATCGACCATTGGAAGTTCTGGATTTTCCTTCCTGCTCTTCTAAATAGTACTATTTTCCTGGGTTATTTGAAAGGTTATTTGACTAGGCATGTTTGCCCACTGCAAACATTGTAGACCTACTGCAGACCAACTGTTGGCTGTCTACTAACATGATATTGTCAGCATAGGCCAGCTAACTGAGCTTACATTCATCCCATGCCTCTTAATCCAGTGTTTTCCCCCAGATCTGCCAGGTAAAGGTTGAATAATACGGGGGCACCATGCAGCCTTGCCTTTCTCTACCCTTTCCACATTTTCCGTCTTAGAATTTCATTGAAAAGCAAACTTAATAGCCTAGACCAATGGCCAAGATGTGTTTAGGACCTGATTCTTTAGCCCAATTGGGCCAGCTGCTCTAGATGAAGAGGATTTGGATCTTTGTTTATATGAAGTAGCACAAGGCTACTCATATTGAAATGCTGAAGCAAACAGTGACAGAGGACGGTTTAAAGTACATGGATTTAGTGGTTGTCTGATGAGACATGAGAAGGCAAGTCTCATTAACCACATGAAACTGTCTTGCAAAACTGCAAAGAAAAAGGAATCATTTTCACATGGCATGCAGAGAGTGATTTGAAACTTTTCAAAATGTCATATTTGCTAGAAAATGCTTAATTAAATATCCGAAATGTGAGCAGTACTTTTGACAGCTGAATTGGCAAAGAGACTTCTGGGCAAGTCAAGATTCTGCAGAAGGAAGTCAAAATGTGCTAGGTGAGCCAGTTATTCAAACTGAGGTTGAGCTTGCCATGGAGGAAGCAGAAAGGGCAATGCAACTGAATAAAGCTGCAGATGTGAATTGTGATGAAATTACTAGTAAGCTTAACGTAGAGCAAAATGAAATTTAAGAAAGGTTCTTACATGGTTTACTGCATGACACACGTGAATGTTCTTGTGTGCAATACAAACCTGTATTGTTGTATGTTAGTGGAGTAGCAGGAACAGTTAAATCTTTTTTATTTCATGCACTAAGAGCTATGATCCAAAATGAAACAGATTCTTCTTTGTCATGCATTGTAACTGATCCAACATGTTTACCAGCATTTAATGTAGGCAGTGTTACTTTACATCGTCTAATGATGCTATCAGTGGAGAATGACAACAAGCTGTGATACCACACAACTATGTTATCAATAGCGCCCACCGGTTCACTGGTATTACCGCTCATTCATGGGTTGGGCACTAACTGTTAATCCCCATTTCCCATTGGGTCCATTGGACCAAATGGGGAATTTCCGGGGAAATTACCACGCGGTAATACTGCTGGCAGTAATTGCTCTGAAAATTTGGGCAAAGTTAAAGCCAGCTTAGAACTAGCAGTAAATACACCAGACTTGTGATAGGGCCAACCCTTCAATGAGGCGGTAATATCTTTAACACCGCATTTAAGGGATACCGCACAGGTCATGATGATGCCCTTGGAGTATGCAGAAATGCTTAATAATATTTGTATAGGTATTCTTGAGGAAAATGTGAAAGGGAGACTGATTTCTAACATGTTTCTTGCAGATTGCAGTCCTTATGATGTTATGTGGAATTTTAAGGGAATACATATTTATTGTGTTGCTTTGATGTGCACACTTGCAGAGTGTAACAAGTTTAACTCTACAATGCTACTGTCAGAGAAGCAAAATATTGTGGAAATAAAATTGTGTGATGTTTTAGATGGTAATGCCATGGCTTTAGAGTTGGATAAGAGAGCAAAAGCTTGATTAGGACAACTAGAGAATTCAATTTCTAAAACAGCAGGTCTGGAAGAAGTTTTAAAACTGTGCATCAATGCAGGGGAATGTTGAAGAAGCACTTGAATTTAGGAATTGATGTAGTCAATGGAGCCATGGGAAGAGGGATTGCATTTCATGTGTGTCCTCACAGTATACATATTGAACTTGTTGAAGTTGAGTTTGATCGTGTAGAAGGAGCTTATTTGATGTCCTAGACCTCTGCACGTTTCATGCTTTTTAAGGATACCTTTGTGCAAAGAGCACAGTTTCCATTGTACTCATAAGCATTCATAAATCACAAGGGTTGACTTTAGAAGCATCACTTTTTGACATTGGTCATAGTGTTTAAAGAAGGAATGTCATATGTAGCTTTGTCACATGTTAAAAAGGTTTATTTTTAATAAACCTTGATGAAAGAAAAGTGACATCTGATATTTCTTGCATTGAAGAATATAATTGGTTGTGTGTGCTGTACGCTCCTGACCTGAACTTTATACCTGTACCTGCAAAGCACACATTCAGGAAACATAAGGCGTCAGTGAGTGCACATTCAATTGAAATCAGTCCTTGTAAGACTAAAACACAACATAATTTAACTGATGGCAGATTTAGTTATAAGACAGGAGTTGCATGCTCTGCTTTGCATATGTTATTTCAAATGACTCCATTGATGCATGAACTGGCTTCCACAACAGAGAAGCAGCTATGTGCAAAACTTTCATTTCTTAATATATCTGTAGATGTAAAACCACATAGTTTACATTTGGCAGTTTAAATCCAAAATGTAGTAGCTTTTGCAAGTGGAAATCAACAATTTTCTCAAAATACACAGGACTTTTATCAAGAATTTTAATGACTGTCTATGATTTATTAATGAACGAAACTGTTAGTGTAGATAGGTATGGCAGATTTAGTTGGGTGGAATCATATGTGTCCACAATGTAAGTAATGTTATTCTATTCCAGATCACTATGAAAGATTTGCGTAGGTGCATATCCACTGATCAGAAAAGTGTAAATATTTCTGATCTTGTAAATAAAGCATTACATGACATTCATTGCAGTGACTGTGGCTGTAATTTACAATCAACACTGCAAAATCCAGGTTTTAATAACTATATATTGATTATGTTTCAAAGATACAGTATAGATTTTTGGAGAATTAACACATCAATAATGAATTTTAAATGTGGTCAAGTTTCTGTTAGCAAGAAAACATTTACTAAAACATTTAACACATGTCGAATTATTTTTCATCAAGGGGCATCCATTGAATATGGACTTTTCACAACACTGATGCATACAGAAGTAGATTGATGTGTTTGTAATGACACTATAATCAGACATCAAGCTAGCTTTCAAAAGGGTCTAAAGAATGTTTACTTAATGTTGTAGAAGCAAGGTTTTGAAATATATGTGTCATATTCTTTGTGAATATAAACATTCATGATAAAAGTTTGAAATGGAAGAATATGGTATTGAGTGTTTTATATAAAGTTGGAGATGGATTTTTACTAGGGTGTACTTTATAAATAGGATGAAATAAATGTAGAGGTAATATTCTGACAAGTATATAAACTGGAAGAGAAAAGATCATTCTGCAATCTTCTGCTTCTGTTTTATTGTGTAAAACACAGTATATTTTAATATGTACACGTGTTCCCTATAAGTGCTAGGTTACATGAATGGTTCCATGTAGATTATTTTGAGTGTGAGGTAGTGTGGAAAGGCATGACTGTTTACATATGAAACAAGGAAACAGTAGGATGTAGATACAAACACCAAACAATGTTTGAACAATAAATAAAATGTAACTACTGATGAGATTTTTAGGAAACAATTTAGGTATACTGTGTTTACTTATTATGTCTATAGGTGGTGAAAATAAGTATGGACACAATGTTTTCTAAAAAGTATTCTAAATGAAATAAAAAAGTAGTATACCTTACTGAAACGGTTAGGTTGTTAGATGTATAAATAACTTCTGTATGCAGTGTGAAGTTTTTAGAAAAGTTGTCCAGTTTATCCGGTCATTAAACTGTGCATGTTTTTCTATTTTGTAGGGTAGGTTAAGAAAATTGTCTTTAGCTTCTTAGGTGTGTGGGTGGCCAGAATAGGACATACACCACATTATGAAAGAGGTTATCAAACGGTAATGTAGATATCATTTTTACAATTTAGAATGCATACTTTTATAGTAGAAAATACTGCATTTGCATACAACTATCAGTACAATAGAAGTTTAAATAACAATACTTTGTTTATGAAATTTAAATCTGATGTGTACATTAAAATGTCTTGTGTGTAGGTGGCCAAACGAAGGATGCAAACCGATTTTATAAGAAGTATGGACATTACATTTTTTAGGGTATTAGTGTAGATGTTGGTAAGTGTAAATATGTTTCCACCCAAAGGTTTTTTTTGTCTACCTATTATGTGAAATATAAGTATGACTACACTGCTGGCATGCCTTCATGTATGTATTTGTAAAACTGAAGACATAGGTTGTATAACTTGGTTTCCTGGTTAAGGTTGCATACATTAATGCATGAATTTGTCATCATTTAATATTAAATAATGTTTGTACAGTATTTTAACCTGTCTTCATTGTAGTGAAATGGTTTTATCAGTGTATGAACTGTTGATGTTGTGGGCACATCTTTTTAGAATTTGCTGATGCAAAACCCAGTTCGTAGTTACCTAAATGGTTAGTATAGTTGAATTGATAACACTGCATTTTTAACTATGCTGCACAGTAGCAGCTCTTAGTTATACATATACTTGCAGAAAGTGAGATAGTGTATAATGTGTATATGTGGATAACTCAAAGTCTGAGACTTCGATGCAAAACCATCTATCGGACAAGACACGAAAACT
This sequence comes from Ambystoma mexicanum, assembly GCF_040938575.1. Taxonomy (NCBI): domain Eukaryota; kingdom Metazoa; phylum Chordata; class Amphibia; order Caudata; family Ambystomatidae; genus Ambystoma; species Ambystoma mexicanum. The sequence goes on from NC_090939.1 coordinate 416,334,683, forward strand.
CACTACCCAGGCAAAAAGAATCGACAGGAAATATGGCTGTTTTCGCATCTACCGGCCATAAAATTTTACAAAGGCAAAGTAATTCCAAGCTTGGCATATGGATGTGAGGCAATGCCAGTGATTCCCACTGCGATTTGGCCAAAATTGGAAGCCTATTTTTGGCGGAAAGTCCTTCAGCTTCCCAACTCCACACCTATCTCGATCATCAGAAGAGAACTGGGAATCAACTCCCTGAAAGCTGTTATTGAGGCAGGTGAAATGGCGCTGTTTAGAAAAATAATAATGCAGGACTCACCGCCCCTGTATAACATAATCAAAACCGAAATGGCAGAAGGAAGGAACAAGTCTCTTACCACCTGGGCAGCCAAGCAGCAAGCACATTTGGTCAACAGTGGATGTTCTGAAGAGGAACTGATTTGAAATCCTACGAAAATAAAACAGAAAATGGACCAAATGGATTGGATAGAGACTCTAACACTAGCAGGAAACAACAAACTCGTCACTCATCTGAACTTCCAACCCAGAAAATTACATTCAACTACTGAAGTCCTAAAAAGATTCCCAGATAAGGCCTAAAGATCTATTTTTCTGAGATCTCGTCTTAACCTGCTTCCGACCAACGAAATAAGGGCAATCAGGGGCCATTCGCAAACAAATCACTGTCGCTTATGCGAAACTGAACACGAGCCTGAAACGGTAAAGCACCTCCTGATGCACTGCTCTAAAAACGAAAAAATGCCGAAGAGCATTTCTGAGACCATTGATTAATCCTACTCTCCTGTACGAAGAAGACGTCTGGTGGAACCGCCTCCTGAGTGGATCCAGGACTACATGGTCAATAGCAACAGGTAAAATTTTAAAGGCAGCCTTAAAGGCATGCTTCCTTAAAACCAACGAAGACGAGAGGCTAGGTTCTGACCAACAAAGGATAGAACCGGAATCTGAATCCACTGTGAACATCAGAAGGGAACCTTTAAACATTTAAACTGTGAGAAGGCTGGAAAGAAGAAAACGAAACTTTGAAACTCTACCTTCAAGACTTTCTTCTTCCTCTTCTTTGCAAAATCATTGATTTGATAAAAGCAAAAAAAAACAAAAAAAGATGATTGTTAAATAGTTAAAATAACAAGAGAGGTTTCTTTTTTTCACCAATGAGAAGACTTGTTTCTCTATAGTATGATTAATGAATACAACCTGATAATGGTTGTGTACTGCAAATACAATCAGTATTCACTTGGTACCATCATGAAAAAGAAACATAAATAATGTTGTTTTTATTTTGTTATAACTACATTTAATTTTGTTTCAGAGTTACTGATATGAAAAAAAGAAGAGAACATGAATATAGGTTTTTGGTAAATTATTTGATCCATATGATATACACATCTATAATGCTGATATGTACAGACACAGAATTATATTCATTTGTATATTATTGTTTGTAGACGCGGTTACAGCATCAGGCAATGAATTGCAGGATTTTGCTTACACAGCTAAAGCGTTCAGCGACTGGGGTACTTTTATTTGCAGCTAAACTGCTTCACATGCTAGTGGTGTAGCCATGGCTACAAACAAACAATTGGTGGATTTTGATTAATGCAACTGCATAAAATAAATTACAATAGATATTGTAATAGACTTTTGCATCAGTGTTCAATTTTATCTATTTTTGAAACATAAAAGGTGGCCCTTAAAAGGGACATTTTTATCGGATGGAAGAAGGGGGTAAAATAGGGGAGGACAACACACTAGGAGGAAACATACAACAAAGGGAATTAAAATAAAATGCAACATATATATTTGTTTGCCTTTTTTAGAAAAAAAGGGCAAAAGGATTGCCACTTAAAAAAAAAGCTAAACATGGCAGGAAATCTTGTTTTTCCTGATTAACTTCTTTTATTCCTCAATTGTGGCATCTACCATTGACTACCCATTTGAGGAATTGTTTGCACATGACATGCATCATGTAAAGATCGTGAATTGGTAAAATAACAGTCTGTGCATTTGATTGAAGTTGAGGCTTCATTTCCAGTTGGTGATGTTGTTGCACTGGTGGATGGAGGTTCTGCAGGTGGTGCTGATTTACATCTACGCAAGGAATGGGACCCATGCATTTTTCTTTTATGATATTCATGTGTTTTTTGATACTCGTCATCAACATTATCTTGATGGACTTGCACTAGATGGTTAATCATTACAGATGTTCCTGGCCTTTCAATGGAACATTAGAAGGTCCACGGCACAGAGTTTTGTTGCAGAATGTACCTCCTCTGCCTCTTTTCTAGAACAGTGTTGTTTGACATGGAAAAAGCACCAACTTTTCATTCCAGTTGCCTTCCTCCTTGGTGCCGATGGATTTGGAACCCAAACGATAAGGTCATCATCACTGCTATTACTGTTGTGTTTGGACATGTTGGAATGTCCAAAGAGGGAAGAATATGTAAAATAGTAAGAATGACAACACGAAAAAGACAATGCCTAAAAAAACTGAAAAAGTTTGCAAAAAATAAAATCAAAGTAAAATAAAAAATAGACAAACTGAACAAATCACAAGAAGGAAAAATAGGATTGGGGAAAACTGGATAAAAAGGATGAAGAATTTAAGGGGTACAATGCCAAACGTGCTTGCAGTTACTCAGAAACCTTTTCACAAGCAAGTTCAGAAAGCAATGATAAATTTAAACTTCTTTTTTGTGGTTGTGGTGATTATTCGCGGCTACAGACTGCCGCACTGGCTTATTGGATAGTCCCGTATGCATGGATGTGGTCAAACACCATAGGCAAACCCGCGTCAATAGATTGCAATATCTCATTGGATCATTCAAGCAAGTGGATAAAAGTAATGTGAAATCGCATAGCCACATCACGTGAGATGATTGGTTAGTGCATAATGCATGAAGATGCCTAGCCTCATTAAAGGAGCTCAACATCCCAGTGGCTCATTTTGCACGTGCGGGTTATGTGAAACGGCATGCGCATACCCAAGTGAATACATCGGAACGTGTGAGTGGATCATTTGTTGGCGTACATAAAAGTAATGTGCAGACGTGGAGCCGCAGCACTCAATATGATTGGCAGACACATTAAGCACAAAGATGCATAGCCACATTGAAGGAGTTTGACATCCAATTGGCTAATTTCATACATCTTTATTAGCAGTGGCTATAAAACCTTTTTTTAAAATCTATATATGTTTATATATATATATATATATTCAGTAAAAAAAACTTTGTTAAAGGGACGTTATGGTTAAGTTGCGCTACTAAAAACCTATGAAATTCAGTAAAAAAACGTTGTTAAAGGGACGTTATGGTTAAGTTGCGCTAATAAAACCTATGAAATTCAGTAAAATAATGTTGTTAAAGGGACATTATGGTTCAAAGCAAAACCGAAAAACCCCTGAAATTCGGTAGTCATGGTAAGATAAGCATACTCGCGCCACCGTGCACTGCTAACACTGCACTGCTAACACTAACACCCAGGACATCAAAGATGACATCACAAATGACAATGAAGAATCTAAATGGTTTGAATTAGCTTTCTACCTTATAGCAGAAAACAAATACGAAATAACTGACCCCATAATACTTTGCAGTTACTGCACTACAAAACTTGACAACAACCAAACTCCTTCACGTGCTATCACAAATAATTTGGAATTATATCCACTACCAAAACCCCTTCAACAACTTAATTTATATGAGAGCATCATAATTCAAACAGTGCACCCATTTCAAGCAATAATACGCCTTCAACCAAAAACTGCAAAATTACCTCCCTCTGAATTAGTGAAAGGTATTTGTGGAAAAGTAGTGTATTTACCATTAGATCTAAAAGAAAATGTGCACACTCTAGGAGTGCAACGTCCAATGCAACAATCTTTAATTATCTTGGTAAATGGAGTACCTACAAAAGACAAAAAAATGTGGCAACAACTGGTAGATTTACATAAAGTTAGAGAATCCCTGCAATATCTTAAATAGAATAATGACTATTACAAAGAAATTAATATTGAAGAAAACTTGAAAGATACAACTGAAATAATTCAAGAGACACAAGAAGCTGGTCAGTTTGAGCTCTTAGATCCTGCTAGAATATCAAACAATTTAGACCATTATACAATTCATCCATTGCACTCTAATGACACCATAGAAGATGCACTGGAAACGTACCAAATGTTTCAGAAAAAGGATCACCAATCATTATATGGGAAGAAAGTATAGAGCCCGTGCTTTCCCTCTACTCTTTCCGACTGGCAAAGGAGGAAGATACAATGATAGACCTATTCAAATATCAGCATCAGAATATCGTTCATTACGAATGTATCCTGAAGATCCCAGATTTCGACAAAATGTGGAATACATATTCCACCTACTCTTTGAAAGTGAACTAACAACTTTATGTTACGGAGTTGCGCACATATTAAAATCAGGATCACACTTTCAAAATATGACAGCTGCACAATTATTACAAAATGTTCAACAAAAAGATGAGGTTTTACAAGCAAATCTTACAAATCTATTAGCAAATATGCATGGTACTAAGGAGTACTGGTTTCGACATCATGGAGATGTACGTTGTATGATCAGAAACCTTGGCCCACCCACTTGGTTTGTTACATTAAGTTGTGCAGAATATGCATGGGAAGATTTACATGCTTTCCTACGCATATCAAATGAAAACAAAACAAACATAGATATACTAACACCTGGAGAACTTTTTTCTCGGGATCCTGTTAATGTTTCAAGATATTTTCACCATCGCTTCATTGCTATGCTACATTTTATTTGTAATAAAACTGTTCCTCCCCTTCGAGAAGTGCAACACTTCTTTTAATAATAATAATAATTTGGCATTTATATAGCGCTACAAACCCTGAGGTATCTGAGCGCTGCTTATTATTACCCTTGGTGTGTGGTGCTCATTTATCTACCTCGGAAGGATGAAAGGCAGAGTTTGGTCCTGCCGGGATTCGAACCTGCGTTAGCAGGCTCTGCACGGATGTCAAAGCGAGCGCTCTACTCGCTGTGCCACTTTTGGAGAAAAGAATACCAATCCAGAGGAGCACCACATGTCCACATGCTTTTATGGATTAAAGATGCTCCTAAATTTGGTCAAGACAGTGATGCCACTGTTTTACAGTTTATTGAAAAATATGTCGCTTGTGAAATTCCATCAGAATCCACAAATAGTGATCTTCATGGAAAAATTTTACAATTCCAAAGACACAAATGTGGCAAATATTGTCGTCGCAAATACAAAAACAAAGGGAAATACTACACCAAATGCCGATTTGGTTTCCCTAGACCAGTTACAAATACAGGTAAAGTGAACAACCTCATGTCTTCAGTTAGACATAGTGTTAAAGGTAAGTCACCTAAAAATACATATTGCATAAAATGAAAAGAAGTAGAAAAATATATTAATGATTACAATGCAATCATTGCCCACTTATGGAATGCAAACAAAGATGTGCAGTACATTGCAGACAATTCTACTGCAGTTGCACGATATGTCAAAGCATACTTAACCAAATCAGAAAAGACAGAGCTCCAAGACCTCTGGAATGACCTGTCATCAGATAAAACAGTGTCTTAGAAATTATACAGCTTGGGCATAAAAATGCTGTCCCATAGAGAATGTGGATCCTATGAAGCAGCTGATCGATTAACTGGTACTGCATTGTATGGTAAATTTGCAAATATGGTATGGCTAAGTCTTGGTCCAGCTAAATCTAGAAAAAGAGTTCTAAAATCATACGAAGATATAGAAACAATAGCCAAACATGATCCCAACAGCCAAGACATTTTAAAAAACAATTTATTGGACACATACTACCCAAACAGGAGTACCACTTTGGAAACCATGTGTCTATACCACATAGCCCAAAACTACACATACAAAAATAATATAAAACCTGATGAACAAAACCGTAAATACAAAGTGACAAACTGTGAAGGCAGCTTAGTAAAATTCACGAAACCAAATTTAATGAATCATATCAAATTGTCATTAAAGACTTCTCAACATAAAGAAGTATATTAGATGTCCCTGCTACAACTCTTTAAACCATGGAGAAAAGAAAAAGAAATACTAGATAACTATGACTCATATGAAGACGCTTTCAAAGCAAATGAAAGCAGTATAACTGATGTAAACTTTGCACAGTACAAAACAATGTTGCACAATGAACTGCAACACGAAGAAGAACTCCAGGCCCAACTAAATAAGGACACTCCTGACAGTAGTCAACCTTCTGTCACAGGAAGCCAAGAACCACTAGGAGACCCACTAATAACAAATGAGGCAGAATTAGCTATGATAGAAGTAGAAAACACCATGTGTCAGTATGCAGATAAAGAAGACTTAACTATACTACAATCAAAGCTAAACAATGAGCAACGTAGCATTTTTCAAGAAGTAACAAAATAAATTGCACATGGTGTACAACATGAAAACAAAGAATGCACCTGTCAAAATTACAAAAATATGCTATTGTATGTCAGTGGTGAAGCTGGTTCTGGCAAAACATTACTAATCAAAATCATCAGTAAGTTCCTTCAACAATTGACAAACAACAATCTGTCAGCTGTTGTCACTGCCCCCACAGGTTTAGCTGCCTACAACATAGGTGGTGTCACTTTACACCGATTACTACTCCTGCCAGTAGAACACCAAAACAAATTAGATTATTTCAAACTTTCTGCAGAAGCTGCAATGGAAGTACGCAGAGTATTGAAACAAATGAACATGCTACTAATAGATGAAGTGAGCATGGTGTCCAACCTAATGTTGGCTTTGATTCACCTCAGATTACAAGAAGTACTAACAACAAACTATGAAGAGCTCTTTGCAGGAAAACACATTATTGTTTTCGGAGATCTTCTTCAATTGACACCAGTAAAAGGTGAGCCTATTTTTAAAACATTAGGACACAAACTCTGCCGTAAAACTGTTGGCAGTATAGGAAATGTCAACCTTTGGCAACATTTCCAATACAAAGAATTAACAGAAAACATGCGCCAATCTGCAGATCTTACTTATGCCAACATCTTAAAAAGTATCAAAGTTGGTATACTTTCTAAAGAAGCAGAAGCAATATTGAAAACCTGGCACATTCATGCACTTTATGATGATAATGCATGTGCTACAGATGTTATGGAACAATAAGCCCACAAAAATGTCAATTGTATGGCCTTAATGCCAACTCTTGCAAGCTGTTTCAAATTCAATGAAATAATGTTAAATAAAGAAATGCAAGCAATAATGGAAATTAGCGCCACAGACAAACTAGATGTACATGGAATGACACTACCCATGTGTGACCAAGCCACAACAAGACTAAATAGTTTAGAAAAATCAATCTCAAACACAGCAGGCTTGGAAAAGATATCAAAATTATCCTTAAATTGCAGAGTAATGCGGAAACGTAACCTTGACGTGGACCAAGGACTAGTTAATGGAGCACTGGGTACAGTTGTTGGCTTTCAAACATACCCACGTGACTACAAAATTCAGTTTGTCAATATTCTCTTTGACAAACTTTCAGAAGTAAAAAGAATAGGACGCTTACCAGCTCGATGCCTTCTCTTCAAAGATATGTATGTACGCAGAGAACAATTTTCTCTAACTCTTGCATACGCAGTCACCATTCATAAATCACAAGGTCTTACCCTAGACAAAGCAATGATAGACATTGATAGGCATGAAGGCATGAGCTACATAGCACTATCACGCTTACGTACACTTGACGGTCTATTTCTAATCAACTTTGATGCAAGTAAAATAAACGCTGATATTCCTTGCATTTTAGAATACAATAGGCTTCGTTCACTATACACTCTCCATCTAAACACATATTCTGTGCCACAAAAAGTAAAACATTATAAAAGAAAAATAAATCAAACAGAAAAGCAACAGGATGTCACTGCAAATCCTCCAAATAGAGTAAAAGAAAGTAATACTTCATCAAGTGCCACAAGCAAAAAAGAATCAGTTAGGGAAAGCAAACCAGGTACTTCTTCAAAGAAGGAAGACAAACTCCAAAAAAGCAGTCAGATACAGAACTACCTGGTCCATATAAAATCTCAAATATAGTTGGTGTAAATTGCTACGCAAATGTAGCAATGAATATTCTATTCAATTAACACCAATTGTTGAGAACATTTACTTACACAGTACCGACCCATTGTGTTTGCAAATGTTAGTACTTCACAGAAACGCAGCAAATAATCCTGACAACACGTATAGTGTTTATGGATTAAGACAACAATTGGACTACTGTGCTGGAATGGTGAAATTCACTATAAACTCACAGGAAGATCCACAAGAATTTCTAATGTACTTACTATTAGTACTGGAAAACAAAAACATACCTATAAATTAAATCTTTCAGATTTCATACATGTGGAAACATACATGCACTCTCTGCAACAATGTGACACAAGAACAAATCCCCAATGAACGCTTTGTGTATATATCAATACCTAATTGTGAATCCGTTCCATTTCAGCCACTTGTACAAAATGCAAACCATGGTAGATTATGTTCGACCTGCAATTCAGATAATCGCTCCACGTTAGTAATACAAACACATAGTAAATACGTAATACTAATGCTTCTACGTTACAATGCAGATGGTACCAAAAACAACTCCAAGCTGACTGGATTCACCCATGGTCAAATATCACCTGGTAGGAAAACCTTCACAACAATAGGTATAATCTACCACGCAGGAACCACAACCAATTCAGGGCACTACACTGCATATATAAAAAATAAATGTGGATGGTTTGAATGTAATGATAGTACCATTATTCTAAAACAGAGATTATCAGCAAATCTTACAAACGCTTATTTAATGTTCCAAAATTTGATAACTAAACAGTACTTAAACCTTAAGTACACTTGTAGTAAAAACATATAAACTGTCACAATATTCCAAACGCTATCTAACTGCCCAAAGATGCTACAACAACTAATCAGATAAATTAATACCACTCAAATAGAGAAAAAAAACAGACAGTTAGAATAAGCCAATTAGTATCTAACTGTCCCAAAATTTAGAAATATCCAAAGAGATAAATCAATACCACGAAATTATATAAAAAAATAAACAGTTAGAATACGCCTACTGGTATCTAACTGCTCCAAAATTTTACAATATCCAAACAAATACCTAATATCTTACTGCTCCCAAAAACTGGAACAATCCAATGTATAAAGCATTAGCCAGAAACAACAAGTAAACACTGAAAACAAACAAATAAACTGTAGCATAACACAAAAATGTTTTCTTTAATCCAACATGGATTCTTTTTCTCCCACAGACCCAATTATTTTAGCAACAAACACAGACACTGAGCAAATTGCACAGTACTCTGGTTTGTCATCTACTAAATATGAGGGTAAAAACAAGAAGAAAATGTTGATTGTGCAATGTAATAAGTCTTTATAAAATACTCATACTAACATGCTATTTTCTTTTATCACAGAAATGAACAAGAAAAACATGGACTCCCGTTACTAAACCAAATAGTAAGTATAACATGATAAATACAACCATCGCAGCATATCACACCCATACTGGCTTATAACAATGTTCCTTATAAATTTGTTTTTGACCCAAAGTTATAAGCCACTATGAGTGTGATATGCTGCGGTGCTTGTGGCCAGAGCATAGATTCTTGCGTGCATGGCATATGAGTGTGATATGCTGCGGTGGTTGTGGCCAGGGCATAATTCTTGGGTGCATGGCCAAATGGCCATGCACCCAACATTCTATACCCTGGCCCCAACCACTGCAGCATATCACACCCATAGATTCAAGCATTGCAACCATTTTAATGTCCACAGACACAAGGAAGTTCCTAGAACACATTCAACTTGCCAGAGAACGATACGGACAGCGTCCTCAGGACACCCCCATTTTCTTTATGTATGAACATTTCAGGACACCGCGAGTGTCCTGAAATGCGAGCATTGCAACCATTTTAATGTCCACAGACACAAGGAAGTTCCTAGAACACTTTCAGCTTGACAATGAACAATACAGACAACGTCTTCAGGACACCCCCTGTGAACATTCCAGGACCCCACGAGTCTTCTTAGAACACTTTCAACTTGACACCGAATCCATTCTGTTTATTTACGAACATTTCAGAACAGCCGTGTTGTCCGCAGACAAATTGAACACAACAAAAGCATCTAGCACATAAAGAAAATACAACATTGCACCTATCTCATACTCTCCCACCCTCCCCAAACACTCTTACACACCAACACACTCCACTAAATACAATTTTTGAACCAAGTTTCACCTCGCTGTCCGTAGTCGTCCGCGAATGCAAGATGTCGGGCGCCACCAAAAATCTGACGCGCTCCACGCCCCACGCCGTCCAATCAGCGAACGCGTCGGATGTCCGCGGACATCGCGCAAGCTGCTCGGCCAATCAGGGCACTGTCTGCGGAGCGAACTGGGAAGTCCGTCCGCGAAGCGAACGGAGATATCACTAATTTTTTTGCCTTACATTTTGGTCATTTTAAAAAAATCTACTGGACGGATTTAAACCAAATTTGCAAAAGCACGCTTTCGGGACCAAGCCCCCGCTCCTGCTGCAAATTTGGTGTAAATCCGTCCAGCGGTTTGGGCTGTAGGTGTGTGCAAAGTCTTTTCCCATTATGTCTATGGGAAAAAACAAAAGTTTTGGGAACTCCCCTATAACTTTGCCCCCCCTGGACCAAACCTGTCCAAACTTTGCAAAAAAAATTCAGAGTGGGCCATATACTTTTTTTGCACAGTTTGGTGAGAGCGAAATTATAAGCCACCCAAAAAATGTTCTTCCTATGGAAACACCAACTTAACCATAACTACATGGACGCTACCGCGTCCATGTAATATATATATATATATATATATATATATATATATATATATATATATATATATATATATATATATATATATATATATATATTATACATACATCCAAAATTCGCCAGTGTGTACACACTAGCAAGCTTGTGTCGCACTCCCAGTCTGGATATTGAACTCTAGCTGCCCTTGATCACAAAGAGCAGCACCAGAGTCCATAGGATAAGGTAAAAAATTCCTCTTTATTGAAGTAAAAAACAAGGGGGGGGTCCTGGGAGTCTCTCTGCCAGACATTAGTCCTGGTTACGAGAGCCTTACCCAGATGCTTTAGCTTGCTATCTTTCACAAAGGAGAAATATCCCCAACATATCAGTCTTTGTCCTGCCCATGGGCAGGCCAGCACCAAAATGCTAGTCAATTCTCCTCTGAACAAGAGTACCAACAGCAACCCCAGACACATGTTTTGTTCTGGTTGGACCTCATCAGCAGGGTGGAGCTGTGCCTCTCTAAGAATAGTGAGCAAGGGGTCCACGTCTGGATTCCCCTAGCAAATAACAGTGAGACCCAAAGTTACTTAAATATTCAAAACACAAGGGGGGTCCTGGGAGTTTCTCTGCCAGACATTAGTCCTGGTTATGAGAGCCTTACGCAGATTCCTTAGCTCGCTATCTTTCACAGAGGAGAAATATCTCAAACATGTAAGGGTTTGTCCTGCCCAGGGGCAGTCCAGCACCGAAATGCTAGGCAATTCTCCTCTGAACAAAAGTAACAACAGTAACCCCAGACACATGTTTTGGTCTGGTTGGACCTCATCAGTAGGTTGGAGCTGTGCCTCTCTAAGAATAGTTAGCAAGGGGTCCACATCTGGATTCCCCCAGTAACTTAGGATGAGACCCAAGGTTACTTAAATATGCAAAGTACAACGGGTGTCCTGGGAGTCTCTCTGCCAGACATTAGTCCTGGTTATGACAGCCTTACCCAGATTCTTTAGCTCGCCATTTCTCACAGAGGAGAAATATCTCAAACATATCAGTCATTGGCCTGCCCAGGGGAAGTTCAGCACCGAAATTCTAGGCAATTCTCCTCTGAACAAGAGTACCAACAGCAATCCCAGACAGGTTTGTGTTGGTCTGGTTGGAGCTCATCAGTAGGGTGGAGCTGTGCCTCTCTAAGAAGAGTGAGCAAGGGGTCCACGTCTGGATTCCCTAAGTAACTTAGAGTGAGATCCAAAGTTACTAAAATATTCAAAAAACAAGGAAGGGTCCTGGGAGTCTCTCTGCCAGACATTAGTCCTGGTTATAAGAGCCTTACCCAGATTCCTTAGCTTGCTATCTTCATCTTTCCCCTTCTGTAATGGCTTAGAAGGAGAAGAAAGATGGCCTGGAGCGTTGCCCAGAGCAATGCCAGAGGTTAAGATTCATTCTAAACCTTCCACCATCACCTCTTTTGTTTTGCTATTGTCACCCTGATTTGGACGGGTATGCTCAGATGTGGATCCTGTGCCTGCTGGGCCTAGAGACCCAAGTTACTCCTCACTGATGACACCCAACAAGGCTGAAACATGTTTGGGGATGCTTGTGGTCTTATGCAGAAGGTATGTGATGTAACAGTTTGAGCTGGATTACCCCTTAGGGGGTGGGACCAAGTCTGATTTGCATATGGCCGTTCCCCTTCTGTAATTGCTTGGCAGGCAAAGAACAATGGTCTCGAGTGTTGCCCAGAGCAATGCCAGAGGTTAAGATTCATTCTAAATCTACCAGCCCTCACCTTGTTTGTTTAGCTCTTTATTGAAATTACAAATTTAAAAATGTTCTGTTTAGCTCCAAACAATAGTCAAAGGAGGCAGCGGCAGAAAAATATACACATATATTACATGGTAGCGGCCATGTAGTTATGGTTAAGTTGCTATACCCCTAGGAAGAACACTTTTTGGGCAGCTTATAACTTCGCTCCTCCTGGACGAATCCTCACCAACCTTTGCAAAAAAAAGTATATGCCCCACTCTGAATATTTATGCAAAGTTTGGTGAGGTTTGGTGCAGGGGGCAAAGTTATAGGGGGGTCCCAACATTTCGATTTTTCCCCATAGTCATAATGGGAAAAAACTTTACTCATGCCTACAGCCCAAACTGCTGGATGGATTTCCACCAAATTTGTGGCAGGAGTGGCGGCTTGTCACCAAAAGCATGCGTTTGTTAATTTGTTGTAAATCCGTCCAGAAGTTTTTTTTTTTAAATGACCAAAACGAAAGGCAAACATTTTAGTGATATCTATGTCCGCTCCACGGACACACTTCGCTCTGCGGACAGGACACAGATTGGTTAATCGGCTCACGTCATGTCAGCGGACACACAACATGTTTGCTGATTGGCTGGAGTGAGGCGTGAGGTGCGTCACATTGTTTTGATGCGCCCGCCATCTTGGACCAGTGAACATCCACGGACAGTGCGGCAGCGGACAGAGGAAGAAATGCAATTTTGGGGAGTGTGTTGGTGTGTAGGAGTGCTTGGGAAGGGTTGGGGAGTAAGAGATGCGTCAAATACTGTTTTTGTTTAGGTGGCAAGTGCCCCTGATGTGTTTGCCATGTCGGCACTCATTGCGGCTGTCCGCGGACATAATAAAATGCACTACTAGCTATTGTACTTTAATATGATGTTGGTTTTGGGTTGTTAGTAGAGCATTGATTGTAATAAATATCCCCTATAAGCAGCACACATGTTCGCCGCTGCCACAGTCAAAATGTTTGGTAGCATGGGTGTGTCATGCTGCAGTGGTGTGGCCAGGGCCTAGAGTCTTGGGTGCATGGCTGAAGGCCTTCATCCATGCACCCAAGACTCTAGGCCCTGGCCACAACCATTGCTAGAATCAAAAACCCATCAAATATCCACAACCCAAAAGTTTGTGTACTGTTTCATTTGTAGAGTTTGTATGTGAAGTTTTGGCTAGGCTATACAGTTAAGATTGTAGAGTTTGTAACAAGGACTGAGGCATAAGATACCCATGGAAGTAAATATTTTGGATTGTGGTGTATGGTTAGATGTTTGCTTGAATGGGTGTGTTATGCAGCGGTGTGTACATTTATTATATACTTACTGGTTGCCTTTTTTGTGGTTGTATGAAGTTTTTTCATGACATGGGTAATTGGACCGCACATTCTTTTTCGATCTCTGTGATAAAAGAAAAGATCATATGTTAGTGTAGGTAGTTCAAAATGAGTTGCTGCATTGCCTAATAGACATTTCTGTATTTTTTCGACCCTCATATGTAGTACTTTAGAAGTACTATAGTTCAAAACAGTTTACTGCACAATTTGCTCAGTTTCTGTGTTTGTTTTCTAAATCATTGGGTCTGTGGGAAAAAAAATCCATGCTAGATTAAAAAAAAACCTTCTATGTTGTGGTACAATATATTTCTTTCATTGTTTTAGTTGTTATTTCTTGTCTCTTGCTAATCTTCTATCTGTTGGCTTGTTGCAGATTTTTGGGGCAGTTATATACCTGTTGGCGTATTCTAAGTGTATATTTCTTGTTTGATTTTAGTGGTATTTATCTGTTTGCTTGTTGCAGAATCTTGAGGTAGATTTTCTTTTACAATGTTTTGCTTTTTGCGTAACAGGATAGGTTTTTAGATGGGGGTATAGAGTGAACACAGTCTATTGTATTCTAGAATGCAAGGAATATCAGCATTTACATTACTTGCATCAAAGTTGATTAGAAATATCCCGTCTAGTGTAGGTAAGCGTGATAGTGCTACATAGCTCATGCCTTATTTAAAGACTGTGCTAGCAATATCCATCAATGCTTTATCTAGGGTAAGACCTTGTGATTTGTGAATGGTAACTGCGTATGCTAGAGTTAGTGAAAATTGTTCTCTGCGTACATACATGTCTTTGAAAAGAAGGGAGTGCGCTGTTGAGCGTCCTATCCTTTTAACTTCTGATAGTTTGTCAAAGAGAATATTGACAAACTGAATGTTGTTGTCATGTGGGTATGTTTGAAATCCAACAACTGTACCAAGTGCTCCATTAATTAGTCCTTGCTCCACGTCAAGGTTACGTTCAAGCATTACTCTACAGTTTAAAGATAATTTAAATATTTTCTCCAAACCAGCTGTGTTGGAGATAGAGTTTTCTAAGGTATTTAGTCTTGTTGTGGCTTGTTGACACATGGGTAGTGTGGGTAGTGTCATACCATGTATGTCCAGTTTATCTGTGGAGCAAATTGCATTTCTTTTTTCAACATTGTTTCACGAATTTTGAACAGCTTGCAAGTGTTGGCATCAAGGATATACAATTGACATTTTTGTGTGCTAATTGTTCCATGACATCAGTAGCACATGCCCTATGGCCACATAGTGCATGAATGTGCCTAGTCCTTAATATTGATTGTGCTTCTTGAGATAGTATACCAACTGTAATACTTTTTAAAATGTTGGCATATGTGAGGTCTGCAGACTGACACAAGTTTTCTGTTAATTCTCTGTATTGGAAATGTTGCCAAAGGTTGACATTTCCTATGCTGCCAAGGGTTTTATGGCATAGTTTGTGCTCTAGGGATTTAAAAATAGGTTCACCTTTCACTGGTGCCAATTGAAGAAGATCTCCGAAAACAATTATGTGTTTTCCTCCAAAGAGTTCTTTGTAGTCTGTTTTGAGTACCTCTTGTAATCTAAGGTGAATCGAAGCTGCCTTCAAAATTTACTACTCTGTATCTAGCTTTCTTTTCATCTGGTTTAATATTATTTTTGTATGTGAAGTTTTGGGCTACGTGGTAGAGACACATGGTTTCCAAAGTGGTACTCCTGTTTGGGTAGTATGTGTCTAGTTAATTGTTTTTCAAAATCTCTTGGTGTTGGGATAATTTTATCTATTGTTTCTATGTCCTCATGTCATTTGAGAACTCTTTTTCTACATTTATCAGGACCAAGACATAGCCATACTATGTTTTCAGATTTTCTGTACAAGGCAGTACCGGTTAAACGGTCTGCAGATTCATAGCAGCCACATTTTCTATGAGAGAGCATTTTTATGACCAAGGTGTATAATTTTAGTGATAGTGTTTTGTCAGATGATATGTCATCCCAGAGGTCCTGAAGCTCTGTTTTCTCTGCTTTGGTTAAGTAGGCTGTGACATATTGTGCAACTGCAGTGATATTGTCTGCTATGTACTTCACATCTATGTTTGTATTCCATAGGAGGGCAATGAATGCATTGTAACCATTGATGTATTTTGATTCTTCTGTACTTTTTATGTAATATGTGTTCTTAGGTAATTTACATTTGACACCATGTCTGACTGAAGACATGACGTTTTTTACTTGACCTGTTGCTGAAACTGGTCTAGGGAAACCAATGCGGCATTTGGTGTAGTATTTCCCTTTTTTAAAAAAATATTGTGAAGATAATATTTCCCACATTTGTGTCTTTGAAATTGTAAAATGTGTGCATGAAGGTCATTATGTGTTGTTTGTGAAGGGATTTCACAAGTGACATATTTTTGGATGAACTCAATTCAGTGGCATCGCTGTCCTGACCAAATTTAGGAGCATCTTTAATCCATAATAACATGTGATGTGTTGTGTTCCTCTGGCTTCTCTGAGGGGAGGAACAGTCTTATTATAAATAAAGTGTTGCATAGCAATGATGCGATGATGGAAATATCTTCATACATTTACAGGATCTAGAGAGCAGAGTTCTCCTGGTGTTTTTATATCTTTGTTTGTTTTGCATAGGAAATCGTGTAAATCTTCCCATGCATATTCTGCACAACTTAATGTAACAAACCAAGTGGATGGGCCAAGGTTTCTTATCATACAACGTACATCTCCATGACGTTGGAACCAGTATTCTTTTGTACCATACATGTTTGCTAAAAGATTTGTAATACTTGACTGTAAAACCTCATCTTTTTCTTGCACTTTTTGTAATAATTGCGTAGCTGACATATTTTGATAATGGGTACCTGATTTTAATGTGTGTGCAACTCCGTAGCATAGAGTAGCTAGTTTACTTTCAAAAGAGAAGGTGGAATATGTATTACATTTTTCGTCGGAATCTGGGCTCGTCAGAATACATTCGTAAAGAGCGATATTCTGATGCTGTTATCTGTGTGAGTCTATCATCGTATCTTCCACCTTTTCCAGTAGGAAAGAATAGAGGAAAGGCCTGTGCTTCTATACGTTTTTTCCCATATGCTGTTTAGAGATCCTTTGACTTGTCACATTTGGTACGTTTCCAGTGCATCATCTATAGTGTCTTTAGAGTGTAAAGGATGAATTGTATAATGGTCTAAAATATTGGATTCTGTAGCAGGATTTAGAACTTGAAATTGACCAGTTTCTGGTGAGTCTTGAATTATTTCAATGGTTTCTCTTGGGTTTTCTTCAATATTTATTTCTTTGTAGTATTCATTGTTGTTTTTTAGATATTGCAGGGCTTGTCTAACTTTATGTAAGTCCACGAGTTGTTGCCAAATTTCTTAGGTACGCCAATTACTAAGACAATTAAATATTGATCTATTGGCTGTCGCTCTCCTAGGGGGTAATTCATAGAATTCAGCGCACAAGTGGCGCACGCGGCTGGCGCACAGAGTGTGCGTGCAGTAGTCTGCACCAGCCGCGTGCACCAAAACCCATTTCAACGCACAGCGTATTCATGGATTTCAACATCCATGACCAGCTGTGGCGAAGAGTGGCGCAGCGACCGTGCAGCAGCGCCAGTGATGCCACAAATCCTGCCCCGTGCGCCAAAAACATCACACAAATCTCATACATGGTGCAAAGGCCAAGGGACCAGCATAGAGCCCCCCAAACATGAAAACGTGTGTAAAAATTCACACGCACCCCACGAATACACGTACCCCTCTCACGCTATCAAAAATGGGTGGAAAACTCCCCACGCACCCCTCGGAATACTCGTACCCTACTTGCGCTATCGAAAACATGTGGAAAACTCCCTGCGCACCCCTCAGAATACACGTACCCTGCCCATGCTATTGAAAACACATGTAAAAGTCCACGCGCACCCCTCGGAATACACGTACCCCTCTCGTGCTATCGAACACACTTGGAAAATTCCCTGTGTACCCCTCAGAATACACGTACCCCGCCTGCACTAGCAAAAACGCATGGAAAAGTCCATGCGTACCCCTCAGAATACACGTACCCCGTCTGCACTAACGAAAACACATGTAAAAGTCCACGCACACCCCTCGGAATACACGTATCCTGGCCGCACTAGCGAAAACGCATGGAAAAGTCCACCCCTCGGAATGTACGTACCCTGCTCGCACCAGCAAAAACACATGTAAAACTCCCTGCGCACCCCTGGGAATACACATACCGTGCTCGCGCGTGCCAGCCAAAACATGTGGAAAAGTCCATGTGCACCCTCGGACTACACGTACCGCATCCCACGAAGAGCATGTACAGAGCAATGGAAACCCACGTGGGACCTTCAACCCGTGGCGAGGGAAACGCCTGCGCGTGTTACGTCACAGACATGCTTACACGCCAAGGGCCTTTCCTCAAATTACACGCTGACGTGCTGTTTTCCATGTCAAGCTGGCCACACGACAACACACAGAAGACCATGCTCCTGCCCAGAAGACTGAATTACTGCCCCCCAGAGTCCCGAGCAGCCTCCCACAAGCCATCTGCTGCTGCCTGCCTGCTGCCACTGTGCCCTGCCATTATGTGCCTGCACATCTCCCATCTGCAGGGGTCCACTTGCAGTGACCACCCCTGCTGGAACAGAAGACTCCCGACTGAAGTACCATCACTCCATAGCCAGCCCCAGGACCCAGTTGCCCACCCACACATTCCTCGGGGGTTGCCATGTCCAACACACCAGTGGCAACCCGTAGTCAGAGAGGCAGAGGGCTACCAGCTTCAGTGAAAAGAAAGTTGGTATCCTGGTGGAGCAAGTTCTGGGGCATTATGATGCCCTCTTCACACCATTGCGCGCCGACAAGGAAGGACGGAAGAGGATCTGGAAGTACATAGTGGGTGCCATCAATGCAGAGGGGCTAGAACCCTCGACATCAAACACGTCCATAAGCGCTGGGAGGACTACAAGTCCAGGACCGTCAAGAAGACGCGGTGCCTCTTGGAAGCAGAGGATGCAGTGGGGCGCCGGTGCCAGCTTACCACCCAGCAGATGAGAGTGCTGGAGCGCATTCGCCCAGTGCTTCACCAACAGATCCTCAGGATGCAGGCCCGTCTGGAGTCGAGCGGTAAGTGGCCATGCACTCACATTTAAAAAAGGGCATGTTGCAGTGTGCTGGTAGTTAGCTACTTGGCTGCATGTGTGAAATGGGTCATGTTTGGATGTGTGTGTGCAGGGACATGATGGTGCCACATGTGAGCCCAGTCAGGTGTGACCCACATGGATGGTGCATGTGTATGCATGCCTGTGTCTGTAATTTGACATTTTTGAGGTGTGAGGGATGTGTGGTGTTGTCATGGACATGCATGATTTACATGTCCGTGCGTTTGAGTAGTGTGTGCACCATGGATGCATGACACATGTCGGTGACGATGTGTTGATTCACTGATACAGCCTAGTCATCCCTGTATCTACTGTGTCCGGGAGTATACCGGGCAAAATGCATGACCCTCTGGCGATGTGTGTGCATGTGACCAGCATGTCCCATGGTGCATGTGAGAATCAGCCCACCATTGGATGCAACTACAGTGCTCTGGACATGGATGCCAATGTATGTTGCATGTGTGTTGCCTGCACTGAGCTGTGTGTTGTGGAGGGACATGATGGAAGTGACGTTTGACAGTGCTACTCATGTGCCATTGCTTTGTGTCTAGTTGACTATAGTTCAGTACCCTGATGCTTGTGTTCAATGTCTCCCTTTACACAGCGGCGAGTGAAGAAGAGCGCTGTGGAGGAAAGCGGCAGGGATGCCTCCACCGGCCTGCGACGCAAGGCCCAGTCACCCTCCCAGGAAATACCATCATCCGGGAGCGAGAGTACTGGTGCCATGTCTGCCACTACGGCTGCAGTTGAAGGAGTGGATGAGCCCCCACAGGGGCTTGCAATGGTGGAAGACGGTGCAGAGCTATCCAGGTTGGTGGTGGGTATAGAGGAGGAGGAGGCCGCTACAGAGCCTCACACGGGGCCTGGTTGTGTGTGGTACCACTGGTGCAAGTGGTGCAGTCCAGGGGCAGGGGCAGGAGACAGCACAGGTCGCCGCGGAGGTGCCTGTGCATGTCTCTGTCCCTGACACTGTGACTCCATCATCATGCACCAGCAGGGATGCCCTGTCCCAGGTCCATGCGCAGGTAGTAGGGAGGGTCATGTCATCTGGCACTCCTCTACCTGTGGACAAGGGGACCTGTGACCAGATGGAGTCCGTCCTGATTGGTGTCACGTTGCACACATGTGACATTCGTGATGATGTGCATGCTTACCGGGGGGACCACACACATCATCACGAAGAGCTGTGTGCCAATGTGGCCCAGTTGGGAGGGTCCATGTTCAGGGGTTTCCTCCATGTGTCGGCCAGTCTTGCAGCCCTCTCCTCCTCTGTACACACCATAAGCCAGTTGTTCTCTGTGCCATCTTCTGGCCCAGGTGCCACCAGGGCCCCCTGTGGATCTGCCCCAACCAACGCACCCAGCCCAGTGGAGATCCCATCCCTGCCACAGTCGGGAGTCGGAGGTCCAGCAGGGGTGGACACCCCACCAACTCGACCCCAGCAGATGGAGGATCATCAGGCAGGGCACGTACACGACGGTGCCGGTGGATTCCATCATCCAGCAGGCCAGGCTCATGTCCCCCTGCACCCCCATCCAAAGCAGTCACCAACCCAGCAGTGATGGGCACCTGCCAGCAGGCCCCGACTCATGTCCCCCTGCACCCCCACCTACCCACCCAACAGTTACAGGCACCTGCCAGCAGGCCCCGACTCATGTCCCCCTAACCCTCCATACACCCACCAACCCAGCAGTGACGGGCACCTGCCAGCAGGCCCCATCTCATGGCCCACCAAACAGCATGTCCTAACAAAACAGACCCATGTCCCTAATGCCAACCCTATTACCCCTTGCCCCCCAGTACAAGCACGCAACCATCCACTGCACCCACTCCCAAATCACTCATGCCATGAGAGTCTCAAAAGAACCACCATGGCCATGCATAAATGTACAACAGAGCCACACAGTGGCAAAATATGACTGAGGCAATGCTCATAGAGACATGCACAAAACCAATGAGAGTAGACCACACCAATAATGAAGATATATGATATGTATTAAAAAACAAAATGAAAAAACATATTGAAAAATCAAACTTGTAAATTAAGAGATAATGAAATCAGAAAAAAAAAGAAAAGTGCAATGTTAAACAAAAATCCACAAGATGAAAATAGGGAAGTGGTCCATTTCCAATGTCAAAATAAAGTACATGAAAAAACATTGATCCATGGGATGTTAAAATAACTAAAGTATGTACAAGTCTGGAACTATATACACTGCAAGTCCGAAGGGTCCATGATGCCCAAACAAAAGGAAACCTACCAAAAATCCTATAAAAATAACTATGTACATAAAGTGGAACAAAGTCCATGAAATCCAAAATAAAAAAAAAGGAAACCTAACCCTAAAGAACTATGTACAAAGGCGGCGGGCAAGTCCAAAGGCTCACTTGTTGTAACGCTCACCTGATTCCCACGGAGGCGCCGACCCGTTCT
The DNA here is from genome assembly GCF_040938575.1 of Ambystoma mexicanum. NCBI lineage: Eukaryota > Metazoa > Chordata > Amphibia > Caudata > Ambystomatidae > Ambystoma > Ambystoma mexicanum. Next base: position 416,356,255 of record NC_090939.1, read on the forward strand.
GGACTGCTACAACTTCTTCCACGGTAAAGCTTAGTGCTTGGAAGATGGACTGGACTGGACCCCCAAACCTCGTCTGTCTGGCCCGTAGAATAATCCTTCTGTAGATGGGAAAAGGGAGTTAACTGTCTGCTAGATTGTGTGTGAGATTCCCCCCTTTTTCCCCTTCTCACCCTCCTCAAACCCTAGCTGTGCCTTCCGCAGACTCTCACCTTAATTTCTATATGGACGAGCTCTCCATCCTGCTTCTGACGCAGGGGCGCGTAGATTTCCAGTTACTTCACTGGATCTCGGATTTGGCGAGGGTTCAATGTCTGCTTGCCTTTACCAAAATGCTGCCGTAAGTATATAGTTCAAAAGATCAAGTCTTATTTGTCCCTTGGCCTTTGTTTAATTTTCAGGGACTAGGTGAGGAATCCGGGTGGAGGAATGGATTCGCCGAGGTAAGCTCAGGTGAGTACTTTTAATGAAGGTGTGCCGTAGTGGTTTGCTCCGACACCTTGATGAGTGTGTCTTATTTCCCCATAGGGGCCGGGGAACGGAAAAGCCAGAAAAGCTGCTCCGACCCGAAAAGGGAACTGAGGTCCCAACAAAATTCAGGCAAGACTTAAGGTGAGTAATCTGTCCTTTTGCAATTAGTTCGTTGCTCACCTTGTTTTGTCCTTTTTCTCCGTAGGTCTTGAATGCGACCGATGTCGCCTATGGGCGCTGAAAAGGTTGCCGGCGCCACGTGAAGGTAAGTGGAAGCAGCGCGGCAGCGTGAGAAGCAGAGCGCTTCTAACTATTGTCTTTCTTTTCTGTAGGTGCTGGAATGCGGCCGATGTCGCCTATGACAGCTGAAGAGCTAGACAGCGCCACGTGAAGGTAAGTGGAAGCGGCGCTGCAGCGAGCGATGAGATGCGTTTCTAACCCTTGACTTTCTTTTGCAGGATCGACGGAGTGAAGAATCCGGATGCTGGATGAAGGTAGGTAATGTCCTAATGCTTGCCTTTCTCTCCTTGCAGGTGTTCTAGGTGCTGGCGGGCATGGCAGGAGCCAGGATGCAGGAGCCGACTCGATGAGCGTTCTTCTGCAGATGCAGAATAACGCGAAGCACGTGTGGCCATCCGGGCGTGGTTTAAATAGCCTTGGAAGCGCTTCAGGTGAGTGTTCTTCCACTGGCCCCACCCGAGTAAGAAAAGAGTTCCTGAAAGAAAATAGTTCCTCCCCAGCCTTAGTTGGCTTGGAGCTTCAGTCAGCATGGTCTGTCTCGGGTGAGTATGCAGCATGGTCTGCCTCAGGTGAGTTCACCCAAGCATTACCATATGTTCTGCCATGATGAGCCTGGCGCCTATGGCGCCAGGACCGATGCCTTTTATGAGCCTGGTGCCAAAGGCGCCAGGACAAGGTCCAAAGAGCCCCTATAGGGGTTTTCTGGGTCCTGCTTGATGAGTATGAAGTCTGCTTCCGGGGACGCTGGGCCTGACCTGGCTCCTCGGGAGCAGGCATCATGACACTTGTTGATGTCCCAAGCCAGGGCATCATCGAAGTCCTCTTCAACGTCTTGGAGGCGTGCCTCTTCCCTGGCTTTGAGGTCTCGCAGGGATGCAGCCATGGCCTCCTCCAACTCCCTGTGAGTTGCCTCGAGGCACTCAGCCCGCCTCAATGCCCTGAACATGGAGTTCTCCACCCTGACCATAGTGAGCCGTGCCTCTTTCGCCCGCCACTGCTTCGCTTCTATTTGCCGGCCCAACCGTTGCCATACAGAAGACACTCCCAATCCAGGGTCCTCCTGCCCTCTGGCCGATGCCTGCCCCTGTGATGTTGATTGCCCCGAGCCATTATCGCTCCAACCTTCAGCCTGCTGCTGCCGTGCATGTGCCCTGCCTGTCGATGCCTGCACGTCCTACTCCTGCTGGGGTCCATTTGTTGGGGTGGCCACCCCTGCTGGACCTTCGACTCCCGACTGTGGCAGGGATGTGTCCTCCACCAGCCTGGCCGCTGGGTCAGGGGCAGATACACAGGGTGCCCAGGTGATGCATGGGCAGGAAGATGGCACGGAGGACAACTAGCGCATAGGGGGTTCATTTGAGGAGGGGGTTGTTAGAAGTTCCAGCACACGGAGGAACCCAGCCTTGCTGACCCATCCTAGTAGGCCGACAAGGTCAATGAGGCATTCAAAATGATGTGCATTGTCCACATGAGAAGCCTGCACGTCATCCTGAATGCCAATTTGATACAACGCCACCAAAGCCAGGACAGGCTCAACACAGTCCCGGATTGCCACGTCCACAGGGAGAGGAAGGCCAGTTGTTGTGTGCCGGATGATGCAGTCACAGGATTGGGGACAGGATTACACACAGGCACCTCCGCAGCGGCCTGTGCTGCATCCTGTCCCTGCCCCTGGACTGCACCACTAGCACCAGTGGAATACCCCCTCAAGGCCCCGTGCATGGGCCTTCCAATGCCTCCTCCTCAACCGAACCCCCCAGCAACCTGGATGACTCTGTGTCATCTTCCTCCATAGGCCCCTTAGGGGTCTTAGCTGCCCCTTCTGCTGCTGAGGAGTCTACCTCCGCCTCTTGGACCTACCCTCGGCAGCTGCAGCCGCGGATGGGGCACCAGACTCCTCACTTCCCAAAGAGATGACAACCTGGGAGGGGAGCTGGGCCATGCGTCTCCGGCTGGCGGTGGGATCCCTGCCGCTGTGCTCCACAGCACCGTCTCCGCCCTCTTCATCAGTTGATGGTGCAGACAGGGAGAGACATAACACAGGCATCAGGGCACTGTACAATGGTGTGATATACACATGATAGTTGCACATGAGTGGCAGTGTCAAACTTCACAGATGCCAACACACTCCCCAGCACACATATCATTTGAACCCACACACATGCGCAAATTAACAGGAATGTGTCAGCAGTCAGCACCACTCATACACATACAACAGCATGAGCATCCGAAGGTTAGCCTGACGTCACGTGCAACACGGGGAGTGCCGCACACATGCACACACACTACCAGACATACATGCATCTGTACATCTACACCACCTGTCACAGTGAAATCATTGGCAAATATCTTACATCTGCCAATCAGCCTCATACATGTCCGTGTCACATGCATCCATGGTGTATCACAGTCGCACACATGTCAGATACACACACATGCACATGTACACTGTGCACGTACATGAAGGTGGAACCAGCATGCATGTGTCACACCCCAACCATGCCATAGTGCATACACAAAATGCAAACATGTGTGCATCCCCAAATGCATTTGGGCATCATGCATTTGAACATATACACCATTGATGTGCCTCACCCATGGCTGGACTCACATGCGGCAGCCTCATGTCCCTGTACATACACATCCATACATGGGCCTTTCACGACATATGTCCAAGCTGCACACTCCTGGCACACCTCAACATGCACTGCGCCTAATCAGTACGCCTGGACAATTACCGCTCGACTCCAGACAGGTCTGCCTCTGAAGGACCTGGAGGTGGAGTGCTGGGCGTATACGATCCAGGACCCTCATCTGGTTGTTGGTAAGGCTGACCCGGCACCCCTCTGCATGTGCTGCCTCCAAGAGGCGCCGGGCCTTGCTGAGGGTCCTGGACCTGAAGTCCTCCCTGCGCTTCCGAACATGTGGTATGTCGTGGGCTGCCATCCCCTCCACGTTGATGGCAGCCACGATGTCCTTCCAGATCCTCTTCCGTCCTTCATTGTCGGCACTTGGTCTTCCGAAGAGGGCATCATAATGCACCAGGACTTGCTCCACCAGGATATCAACTTCTGCGGCACTGAAGCTGGTAGCCCTCTGCCTCTCTGGCTGGGGGTTGCCAGTGGTCTCTGATGGTGTTTCCCCTGACATGGCAACCCCCGAGGCAGATGTGAGTGGGCAACTGGGTCCTTGTGCTGGGCTGTGGAGCGATGGAACTTCAGTCGGGAGTCTTCTGTTCCAGCAGGGGTGGTCACAGCAACTGCGCCCCTGCAGATGGCTGATGTGCAGGCACCAAAAAGCAGGCAACGTGGCCAGCAGTCAGGCAAGCAGCAGCAGATCGCTGGTGGGAGTTGGCTCGAGGCACTGGGGGGCAGTAATTCGGCCTTCTGGGCAGGAGCGTGGTCTTCCGTGTGTTGTCGCGTTGCCAGCTTGATACGGAGTGATTTGGCACGTGAAAGAATTGCACGTCAGCCTGTAATTTGAGGAAAGGCCCATGGCGCATAAGTGCATCTGTGATGTAACACACGCAGGCATTTCCCTTGTGAAGGGTGCATAGTGAATCAGCACGTGAAAAAAACAGCACTTCTGCATGTTAATGCATGTAATTCGCTGAAAGGGCCTAAGCGCGTGAGTAAATTGGCATGTGCGCGGGCGTTTTCCTCAGCACGGGTTAAAGGTGAGCGGGGCCAGCAGTTCGCTGTATGTGTCTTTCGTGGAGACCGACGTATGTTGCTACTTCTGGTTGTTTTGCATGCTATCACAACTTCACAGCGGATCAAGGACGTATCTCTTCTTTTGGCAGGGATATTGGCTATGCATATTTTTCATTATCACGCCAGTCAGACGGTGAGTCGCGTACGCTATTTTTCCCACTGTGGGTGCCCCTGTGTATCGTGTACCCATTTTTGAGGTCATAGTAACCTGAGTGTCCCACGCGTATGGGTTTTTTGTGTCCCTGGGTGCCACCGCGTACTGCGGGAAGTTAATTCCACACATGTGGGCTACCGGGGTTAGGTGCATGGTTTTACTGCATCTAGTACCCCACCCCCTGCACCCCAATTGCCCAGGACAATTGTTGTGTACACTTCCCATTGGCAATACTACATGTGTGCCGGCAGTACTACATCTGTGCCATGGTTGGGAGGGCACGAAAGGTGAGGAGCGCCTCAGCTGGGCATACTCCGCGTGGCAGGCATGGTCAGGGATGTGGCCCTGGTGACCAGGGAGTAGGGGGACTCCAGGGTGGCTGCAGAGGGGGAAGAGGCAGGGGTGCACCACTTCGGAACGATGTTGTGCTACGTGTTGGTGCAATCATGCCACCACTCCCTGTGGCTCCGGGAGATGCAGCTCTTGCATCTGGCACATGCGTCCATGTGACCCGGCAGTCCGTTTCATCGACTGTCACGGGCCCGAGGGTAGTGGTAGCTGCAGGTGCAGCTGTGGACACCAACACCCAGGCTCAGGGTCAGCCAGTGCATGCTGCTTTGGCACCTGATTAGTCCCAGGATGATTTTCAGGAGGTCAGGAGGCACACCGTAAGTGCACGCAGGGCTGCCCTGACCGAGGCATATGTCCCTAGGGCAGTATTGTCATCTGCTGCCCCGAGCAGCCGGGTGTCGGCAAGTGCATGGGCAGATGCAGCTGACACCACCCCAGCTGTGAGTCTACCATCCAGGACAGTCCCGGTCAGTGACCTTAGCACAGCAGATGCTGCGCAGGGTCAAGTCAGGGGCACCCAGCAGCCACCGACACAAGTAAGGGCTTCCGTCCTTGTTCCACTTGCCACTCCCTTGGTTTAATCCACCAGCACCACTGCCCATACTGATCGGGGCGGCATTTGCTAGTCAGGGGAGGAAGGTTACACCTGCAGTAGAGTCCGGGACCCCAGACACAGCTCCGGCCTCTGGCACGTCGAGGAAGAAGCCTTTCTGCGTGCAGGAACTGGACTTCCTTGTGGACTACGTGCGGGACCACAAACGTGATTTGCTAGTGGTGCTGAATTGTCACACCACGGCTGCCCATTGTATGTCCCGCTGGAAGCAAGTTGCGAATTGTGTGAGTGCATTCGGACATGAGGTGCGCACAGCTCAAGAGTGCAAAAAGGGTTGGCATGACCTCCGAAGCTGTGCTGAGGTGAAGCGTGCCTCCAATTATGCCTTGACTGGCATTGGGTCACCAGCTCAGGAGGAAGACCTAATTCCGCACAAGTCGATTGTTGCGGAGTTCATATCGGCAGGATTGTACGAAGGAGTGGGAGAGATGCAGGACTTAGATGCCCTGTCGGTTAGTGTTGTCGCGTGTTTGTCCAGACCATGTGTCGTTTGCTTGTGTGATGTGTTGTGCTTGACTGCCACTGCATGTCATGTGTACATTGTTCTCATGTCCAAGTCATGCAATGCTTCACTGATGCACGTCTGCTGCGCAGCATGCTGGACATGTAGAGCAGACTGGGACTGTCCTCATCACCACACTTGCACCCAACTCACATGCTAGTCACCCGGCTGCCCCTCCGGTCCATGTTCCAGCTCACTGGCCCTTCTGCATGTAGCCTGGGGTGTCTTTCCTCTCAGCACTGGGACTATGTCATCGCATGACTGACGTGCATGTGTGTTCTGCCTGCATGCGGGTACTCCACGTAGGCATGCTCCCTTGCCCATCCACCCCCCTGCACCCTAATTTCACCATGGCATTGGTGGGTATCATGTTGGAGTACTGCAATGGCCTGTTCAAGGCTCCTGTGTACATCCAGACTTCCCCCTGCCAACCTGGCAGACACATACAGTCGGGTACATCCTTTGTCCTTGATGCAGGGTGTCTCACTCGGACTGTGCAGATGGCAGATGCTCCGCAGGGACATGAGTGCCCATTCATGCTCCATGTGCATTCCACGCATGCCCCTATGTGTCCTTGACCGGATGATCATTGTAGTACCTGTCCAGGATGACCTACATTTCATGGCATTTGATCAACCATTCTATGCCCACTCTAGCTCAGTCCTGCATCACGCACATGTTTAGGGTGTCACAGTCTGTGTGGGGCACAGGTCTCCCCCTGTTTCAGGACCCCTGACTCTGTTCAACTGGTGTACTGCACACATGGGTGTACTACTGAGTGTTCATCATGTGTCCTGCTTACTGTCCCATTATCATCTGCTGTGTTGTCAGTTGACTCAGATGATGCAATTGACGCTAGTCAACACTGTCTGCCAATACACAGGTCTCTGGTCACCCTTTCGCTTCCAGGCAAAGCCTCCCTGCATTTTCACTTGGGGGGAGGGGGAGTTGCTTGTAGCCATGCAACCCATTGCATGCACATTGCACAAGATGCCTGAACTTGCCCTTACACTGCCTTCACGTTTATTGATAGACATCATAATATACTAGTTCATGTAGATAGTGGGTAACGTACACATGTTCTGCACTGCATCAACCCACTTCTGAGCCATGTTACACCATTCTACATGCCTACTCATTGATGCAATGTCAAAGTGACCTGGCATGTATGGTCAGATTTTCATCCCTTCTCTGTCATGAATGCCACAGGCACAGGTGCATCCCGTGACACATGTCCTCAGTAATGGAACTCCCTAGTGGTTGTTTAGCAAAGTTGATTTGGTCAATATGCGGCCTATACCAACTGGCATAGGGCGCGGATTGAATGTAGCCTGCCAATCGAGTTGTAATGACTGTGGAGCTGCCTTCACGTGTGTATGTGTACACTTCCACATACATCAAAGCAAGCAGCATTGTAGCTGCTTGCTTTGCTGTATTGGATGCTGTTCATGTTCACAATACAGGTGTATGGGGAAAGAGGTGTGTTAAACACGTTCACATGTACATATGCAAGCAGCTTCAACATTTTGTGCTGCAACATTGCAACTGCTCACTTATGAGTGTGAAAGTGTTCATTTACACATGTGTCTTCCGCAGCTTTTTTGTTGACTGACTAATATGTAGTTGATTGACGTTCATGCTGGTGAGATTTCTGCCTTGCGCACGTTATGCTCAACTGGCATAATCCTGAAGGTGCACTGTTGTGCAGTATGTGTACGCCCAGGCCCACTTAGTTAATATGGTGGGGCCTGACTGTGGAGATTTTACACATGGAATGATGGAATAGGGCACATTCATAGCACAATGTGCTCAATCAGGCCCTGAGGGGTGTTGTGGAGGATTCATGTCCTGCAGCTCGGACCGTACTGGGCGTTATGGTCCCTCATGCTTCGCCAGGCATTGGGGAAGAAGCGCACATTACAGCTAAGACGTGTTGAGGAACAAATGCCAAGTAGCTTTATAGGTAGTCAGGGGCACACGCAGGGGCCGTCACCCATGTCCTCGCCTCCCCCCTGCTCCATAGAAGCTGAGTTATTAGCGCAGTAGCGTTCCTAGCCAGAAACTAATGCAGCGCATCGGGGCCCAGCAACGCTTGAGTGCAGTGCATATAATTTGCATGTGCAAATTGCCACGTGCACTACCTATTGAAATCTGCGGCTGGCAGGACATGACTTGTACTGAAGTCGCACCTCGCCATACGCGTCTTGCAGCTCACCCAGGGACCATTCTATCAAGTGTGATTCTTAACACATTGGTCTTCCATTTACCGCGGGGCCACATGCACCTGCCTTACTGCATTGACAGTGTATGAACCATCACGGGGGCAAGCTAAAGTATACGAACAAAGCGGCAGACAAGAGTGTTTGTTTGTGGAGAAGTCACTTAGTTTGAGGCATGAATGGTGTTGTGTGCGTGATGAAAACAGACACAGAATAGTAACTCACGCTCTCTTTGCAACATTGAACTGCTCCTGTTACCGGACCTGAGAGTGCGGAGGCAGGAGGCCAGCACTCACCCCAGAGATAAGTTTCTCTTTGGCTTGCATTTGACCCATTTTGTACAATGTGCATGAAGAACATGGTTTCACCGATTGAGTATGTGTTATTGTCAATAGTTGTATTTGTATTTTGCCTACTTTCCCTTGCCCATCCAACTCCCCTCTCCTGCCCCTCTTTCCGGTTATCCTGAATACCAATGCCTATCCAAACAACAGATCCCTGACCCTCTTTCCCCGCCGGGGTCTCAGAGGCCTGTGTAAGTTTTACCTTGCTGTTGCATCCTCATTGTATATTGTGTACTGAAAATGCTACCCATCCTGTTGAACCATTGTTCAACTGTGCTACCTTGGTTGTTCTATCATTCTGCTTGGATATGTGCTTGGACATTTTCTGCAACTTCAAGTCATCTACTGGAGACTCTTCCATGGTTATTTGGAGGCTAAAGGCTTTTTCCCTGGTTTGGGGGTTTGGCTCCTTGGAGTTCTCTGTGATTTGGTATTTTTACCAGTCAATGTGGCCTCTGAGGGGGCTGGACCCTGTTTACACGCAAGGTGGAACATGGAGACCAAGGGGTAGGGGGATCCTGAAGCCAGGTAGACTAGAAGGAAGAAGGCTACATACCCCAGACACAGTTGTTCAGAAGGTCATGGTGATGTGTCAATGATGGAAGGCCTTTTGATGTTGGACAGTAAGCTTGGGCTACAGTGTTTGGCCACTCTAGACATTGTCATTGTGGGGTACTATGTACATGATGTGTTCTGCTGGTCAATGGCTGTTCCTGTGTTGGGTTTACTTTTCATGTGTTAAGGGATTGGTGTGGTTTGACATACTGGGGAGTACACATGGGCAATGTTCACATGTGATGTGTACAGGACACTGAGGGTCAATTGATTTCACATGCATATATTGAGTGCATGTCCCCACTGACACACACACTTACACAATTCTCCACCACACGTACAACCACCCTTCCATGCCCACACGTGCACACAGATTGCCTTCTCTGGCACGCTGTGTCCCTGCAGCGCATGATCAATTACCATTTGGGGATCGTGTACATGCGTCAATAGGTTATTTTTGTTGCTTGTCCTTTTTATGTGATGTTCAAGGTGTATCCCCAACACAATGGCTGCTCACTGTGCTGTGTGCTGAACAGTGTGTTGCAGGAGACACACACAGCAAATGGGTTAGGGATTAGCGGATTTGGCTTGGCCAATGTGCATGAGAACAGGCATTCAGTCTTTTGTTGATGCTACCACTGGTGGCAAGCATTTGTGTATGACTTTGTATGTGTGGGAGGTTGTTGGTCAGTCATTTCATCTAATTCCATGTCAGGCGCGATTGTCTCTGGCATCTTTCCATTTATCACATGTCACTTTGTATGTAATTGGTCATGTGTTGGGCTTTTGCTGTTGCATGCCATGTCATGGTGTGGCAGACAAGGGTGATGTGGGTTGGGAGGGTTTGGGTGACATACCAGTGATTGTCATGGCCTGTTTTGCCGGGGGTGGTGTGATACACACCTTGCATTTGTTCCTTTTGGTCACACAGGATTGGTTATGTTTAAGTAGCTAGGGATGCACACAATGAAGCACTTCTGTGGCAACATTCTCAGGGTGGTAAGGTTGTGACAGTTGACTGTCTCTTTGTCATCATCGATTGTCACCTGGTATGTGGCAGGCCATGTTCACTCCACAGGGGTGGGAGTTTAGGTGAAAAATGTGGCCCCAAGCTGGGTCCGGGCTGCCTCGCCACGTGCCCTTTCCCCTCCCATGGGCAGTGCCTGTGCATGTGGTTGGGGATGCGGGGGCACCACCATGTCCATCAGTATGTCCTGCCGTATTGCAACATTGTACAGGACGCATGCATGTGCACAGGCATTTGTACTCACTTAGGAGCCATGTGTCGCCATGCTTCCCAGCTTCCAGGGCCCAGCTCAGGGCAGACATTCTGTATATGAAACTGTCATGGGTAGACCCCGGGTAGTTTGCATAGACAGAGGTGATGATTCCCTTGACATCACATACAACCTGCATGTTGATGGAATGCCAGTGCTTACGGTTTTGATAGATGTGCTCAGTGACCCTAGGTGGATGTAGGGCCCTATGGGTACACTCTATGGCACTGAGCACCCTGTAAAAGTCCTGGACCACGGCCTGCCTTTCTGCAGGTGTTCTGAGCTTGTATATGTGCCTGCGGACTGAGGGGCGCGCAGTCATGATTGCCAACACCTGGCGTAGGCAGCGTGACTGCGTGGCCTGTGAGACACCCCCGACTATGGCAGTTGTCCGCTGGAATGACCCAGTGGCCAGAAAATGCAGACTATTGAGCACCTTCTCCAAGGGGCTCAATGCTTGGGAGCACATGGTGGGTGATGTAAGGTCATCTTCCCACTCCCTGACCAGGTATAGGATGATACAAGGTGGAAACCTATACCTGCCATTGACCTGGTCGTCAGGCATCCCAAAAAGGGTGGTTCGGGGCAAGAAAATGCAGGGCCTGGCTATTCTCCTTCTCCTGCGGTGTCCCACGATGAGTCCTGCGACAAATGGGGCATTCATCGTAGCTGTATATACGTGTTTGTTGTTTGCACGCTCTGTTATACTGCGTGCGGGGACGCTTCTGCCTGCCTTCGTGTGGTGGATGTGTTGACGCCAGTGCGCATCTTTTGTTGTGCGTGGGTTTCCCGTATTCGATTCCATGAATATGTGTTGTTCGCGTGCGTGTGGGTGTTCCGTGTATTTCCCTGCAGTACTTCCCCAGTTACCCCTTCTTTTTCACACGTTGTTTCCCATTCCGCGTGTTCCGCCCCGTGTTCCGCCCCCTTTTTGGTGACTGCACCGACGCTGTGCGGTTTCACTGTGCGCATCATGCAAAGCGTTTGGGATGTTGCTGTGACGTGTGCGCCCATGCGTGCCACGCTCGGATTTGGCGCACATCCCGGAGTAAACACGCGCAGGCCCTTCCTTGAATCGCATGAGTGCACTTGCTTTTTCTCGCTTGCGCCAGCTTGCACCACAATTTTAGGGGCACATTTGTTCCATGAATCGGCCCCTAGAGTGTGTACATTTTCTTTGAGATCTAGTGGTAAATAAACTACTTTGCCACAAATGCCTTTCACTAATTCAGAGGGTGGTCATTTTCCTGTTTTTGGTTGAAGGCGTATTATTGCGTGAAATGGGTGCACTGTTTGAATTATGATACTCTCATATAAATTTAGTTGTTGCTGGGTTTTGGTAGTGGGAATAATTCCAGGTTATTTGTGATAGCAGGTGAAGGTGTTTGGTTGTTGTCAAGCTTTGCAGTGCAGTAATTGCAAAGTGTAAAGGGGTCAGTGATTTCATATTTGTTTTCTGCTATACGGTAGAGAGCTAATTGGAACCATTTGGAATCTTCATTGTCTTCTATTTTGTGCGTTATGTCTACAGTTTTTTGCTACTTTTATAAAAAAATTGTTTGGTACTTCAGCGAAGGTACTTTTAAACTTTAGCGTTTCTTTTTTGTATGTGTTCAATAGAATGTTGCTATTTGTACAGTAGTTGCTAGTTTGTTGTAAAGCTATTGCATTTTGTAAGTGAGTTTCACTTCTAAAATATTTTCTCTGGATATGCTCTATTTCGTCAAGTACTTGTTTGGCTGTACCATGTAGAAGATTGTTATTTAAACTGGCTACTGCGAAAGCCGGACTTTTAGCATAGTAGAGTTTATGGACCAGATTTCTTATAGCTGAATGATGTGTTGATATAATTTTGATATGATTGAAGGTGCTTTTGCAAATAGGTCCTGAAATGCAGGCTAATGAATGTCCTTGTTGTCCTGTGTATTTGTGCAGGCAGTTTAGTTAGTGGTTTCATTCAAAATAAATAACTTCCTTTTGCGAAGGATAGCACTGTCTATGAGAGCTTCTAAGATTATTGTCTACGGTAGGTTGTAAGGGTTTTGCATGATTTCTCTCCTGTTTTTATAAGGTTCTGAAGGTCTCTGTGGTGGAACAGTTTTTGTAAAATATTTTCTTTTGGTATGGTTACTTGCCACTACATCAAGATTTATTGGTGCAGGTTAGCAGTAGTGGTAGTTGAAGTAAGGGAAAGCACTAATACTACATCTAATGGGAAAGGGTTAAAACATGTGCTTGTTCTACAATACTAAAAAGTAACAGTTAGAATATTATGTTAGTGTTGTACTTACTTTTTTGTATGGAAAGAGTAGGTTTCTTCTAAGTTCTTGTTCGTACTTCAGACGCTGCTCTTTTTCAGGACAGTGGTCTTCACTGCAATTGTAAAGAAAATAAGTTAGTAAATATATGTGTTTATAGCACTTTTGTTAATGTAGACATTGGGCCTCATTAGGACCCAGGCGGTAAGGGGTTTACGGCGGCGTAAACAGCGCCGACCCTTACCGCCTGATTCCGAGGTCCCTTAGCGCCATGGCGGATTTAACACCTGCTTTTAGCAGGTGTTAAAATCCATGGCGCTAAGGGACCATGTTGTTAATTACGCCACCGTAATTTACGGTGGCGTAATTAACGCCTTCCCCACTCCCATTATGCCCTATGGGGCAAAAATGGGAATGGGGAAGGGTAAATGGGGATTGGGGACTTACCGCCCCGCCAACCTCGGAATGGGGCGGTAAGTCCGCCAACCACCATGGCGTAAATGTAGTTTACGCCATGGTGGTAAAGGTACGACCCAGGCGGTAACTTACCGCCTGGGTCGTAATGAGGCCCATTGATTTTTTTTGTTTTTGTAGTAGTAGTGTTTTCTTATAACTGAGCATAGTATGCACATGCACTCTCCTTTGCCTATGTGCATCCTGTACATTTTACTTAGAATCTGTTTGTTGAATATGTTTTACAAATGAGTGCAATAGTAAACGTACAGAGTACACTTGTTTTTTTTTAAGGCTATGTTATAGGATGTTAAGAGACAGGAGAAATAATCATATGGATTTTTTGCTATTTTTACAGGGTAAATGGCAGAGATTGTACAGAAAAGCATGCAATTCATGCATTTGTGTAGGTGTGGCAAATAAAGCAGAAGGTATTTAACATAGAGGCAGTGGTGTTGTTTCAGCTGGGAGCCTTTCTAATGATATTGTCTGTGTGTCTGCATGAATGAAGATGCATGTACACATCCTGGCTGCGTGTAATTTCATAACACACTAGACAGCATTTTCCTAATTATACTGTTATTTCTCCCATCTTTTTATATGTAATGACATTTTCTTAGATAGCTGTGTGTGTAATGTTTGGAGAGCAGACAGGTTTGCAAGTCACACTTCATCATAGCAGATGGAAGAAATTACAATAAGTTCATTTTACAGTTTATATAGGATAAGTGGCAGTTACTCTGTTTATATGTATTCCTAGAAGAGATGTACATGTACTGTGTAGAAAATATTCATACCTGTAGTCTGTGTTCATGCATGTGGATGTGCATGAATCTGCAAGTAGAAATCTTCGGGAGTTTTATAGTAGTTGTTTCTGTAGTTCCTTTTCAGTCACAGCCCAATTGTACTGAGAGTGATCAATAGTACATCTGAAGTGCTGATCTGTGATGATTAAGTTAGATGTAGAGTTCTTGGATGTGATGGGTGGATGATTGTGTGACTGCCTAACAGTAGCCAACAAGCAAATGGTGCAGAGAGTGAAGTGGAAAGGGTAGAAGGGCTGACCCAGTGTTACGTGCTCCGTGGACACCGCAGCTGTCCGCATTCTGGGCGTGCCACATCCGGGGTTGCTCAGCAAATCCAGCATGGAAAGGGGACTGTAGGGATCAGCCAATCAGATGTTGAGGTTGTGGTTTGTGTCAAAAGAGGCTGTGTGTAGTGAGGATGGCAGAGGTGGAGAAGGTAAGGGTATTGGTGGTTGGAGATATGTTTGTGCACGGTTTTGGAGCAGTGTGCTAAATGCAGGAATGTGGCAAACACGTTTTATGTTAAAGGAGTGGAGGTGCTATGGAGCACTGGGCCTGGAATTTTACAAGTTTGTGATCTATGGGCAGGGTGAACAGTCTACATGTAGTTGTTTTGCAGTGTGGTGCTTTGCATTTGGGCTATGTCAATGCCTCTACTTTGTTGGCAGATTTGGAACAATTGTTTCAGGCAGTAATGAAAATACTTCCAAATGCCAAGGTTATTTTTTCTGGTTTAATTCCTAGGGCAATAAGGGACAATAGTTCTGTTTTTTGTCCTCATCAACATATTTCTATGTGTACAATCAACATGTCTTCATCTTTTATGGGAAATGCCATGCTGTGTTGGACCATAAGGGTTCCTTTGGAAAATAAGAAAAAAAATATTAAAAATACAAAATAAAAGGTGTTTCTGTAGCATCTGCAAAAAAAACAAAAAAGGCTCTTTTCAGAGCCAACCTCAAATGGGAAAGAGGGCACACTATTTACATTTTCATTCCCCACGCTCGGATTTTTCGATTTGTCCATAGACACTGCGGTTGTCCGCGGACAGCGCGTATTACATACATGGATTTTGGGGTTGAGAGGCATGCAAATGAGACTGAGCAGAGCAAGGGATTGGTCAATAAGGTTTTACTGAGTGTGTTGTGTAAGGAGAGAGTTTGTCAGAAAGCCTTTTTCCTGAGAGAAGAGCAGATAGCTATGGCTGCATGTTTCAGAAAGCAGATTGTTTGGATTTTGGGAGATGCATGGATAAATTGGTTGGAGGTGCATGCAGATCGATGTGTAGTGGCTGCACATCTTGGATTCTCTCGTGTGGAAGGGCACTGGCATGGAGTGCATGGAATGAAGTGGCTGGATTTGGTACCTCTCTGTGCTACTGTGGTGACACAGAGTCATCCAGATATTATTATTATTATTATTATTATTATTATTATTATTATTATTATTATTATTATTATTATTATTATTCATTGTGGAGGGAACAATTTAGGACATGTGTCTGGAATCTCTTTGCAATTGCAATGAAAGAAGGACTTGGGTAAGTCATGGACACGTATCAAAACTCCAGAGTCATCTTTTCCTGTATTGCGCAGAGACAAATTTGGCTGCATTCTTTTTCATTTGGTCAACACATGGAGAAAGCAAGGTGCAATGTTAACAAGGTTGTTTCTGCCTTTTTGAGAGATGTTGGTATGTCCTCTTTTCAGAATGAAAACATTATGTTTTGTAGTACACACATTTTTCGCGGAGATGGAGTACATCTTACTTATGCTGGCAATCAGATTTTTCTGTGAAATATACAAAATGCATTGCAACCTTTTTTGGAATTACAGCAATCCATTTTGCAGTAGGTGTTGATCATTTGAGGTTTTCGAAACAAAAAAAAAAACACAAAAATGCTCTTTTCAGATCCACCACTTCCTCCCATAGAAAAGTGCAATGGTTCTGATAGGGCAGCACCCCCAAAAAAAATAAATGTCAGCAGACTGTCTGCAGACTTCTAAAAATTGCACAGGGGCCTGCACTATTTATTTGTCACTTCTATTTTTAAACTGTGAAAGGTGGCTCTAAAAAGAGCCTTTTTTTGGTTATAGTTTTATATTTTTTCTGGTTTTTTAAACAACGACACACAAGGAAAGGAGGGGAAAGGAGTGTAAGGAAGGGACACCAACCTCCTTGACCGCAGTCTCAAAAGCACTTCGGAGGTTCCCCCCCCTGCAGAGTACTGCATTGCAGTACATGCACAATATTGTGACCCTTGAAAGGTAAGGGTCAACAGCATCATGAATGGCCTGCGAGGCAGTTGGAGGGATGCACTGTCCCAAAGGAGGGTCTCGTGGTGACAGGAGCGGAAACGGTTGATGTTGCAGAGGAATTCAACCTACTATGTTTATTGCAAAGTACAGCCTAACGAATAGCCCCGCCATGGAACGACTTTAGGTGTTGCTTCATTGATGTAGTACCATAGCTATACGAACCAGGCTTGCCATGACTCAGCACCATGTGGCACTGAGTGCAGATCACCTTGTTCCCACAAGCTTTTAGCTTTTCATTAAGAGTGCTAAATAACCACCATACCCAAGACTCACAATCAGTGCTAGTAGTAGGGGCTTCCACTACCTCATCCTCTTCATCCCTCTCCTCTGCATCCTCACGCCTGTTCCCCTCTGCAGGCCCTTGGGGATATGGTGGTTGCGGTGGTGGTGGAGGGGGTGGGGTTGCTGATACCGAGGCAGTAGCAGGAGAAGCAATTTGGGATGCCATCTGGAAGGTTAATAACAAACAACCAGGAACCAGGATCCAAGAACAGCAACCTGCACAATTGTCCTGTTGTAAATCTTGAAAATCCAAAAGCAGAATGAGGATCAGCTCTGGGGTTTGGCCTTTTATAGGGGTGCAGGCGCGCGCTTCGTGGACACCCACGCTGTCTGGGGACAGATCAAACATGACGAAAGGGCTCAGAAAGTTCCAAAAAGAATGTAGGGGACATTGTCTGGGACATGTGCAATCGTGAACTTTTACTGTTAAATAGCTTGGATTGCTCAAAAAAGCACTTTTTAAATGTTTGGGGGCACATACCGTGGGTGCGGTCACATTATGACGTAGCAGACATGTTCGCAAATGGGACGGCTGTCCGCAGGACAGCAAAAGCACGGGAACAGTTGTGCACATGTGTGTGGGTGTTCTATAGACCGTGTTTGGGTCCCCGAACTAATTTAAAGTGTGACACACATGAAGCAGACAGTTACGGACAGGCGCAATGTTCGTAGGACCCAAGGGTGTGATGCGCATGTGCGCGGGTGTTCTACGAACAGAACAGTGTTGAAGTCCCTGAATAAAATAAATTTGCATCAAAACTTTGCAGACAGGTGGACAGGATATGTGTTCTAAGGATATATTCATTCTGGTTGCGGATATTACGAACAGGGGTGTTCTTAGGACAATCCATTTTGGTTTATTGTAGACAGGCAGACATCTTGTGCGTTCTAAGGACACCTTATTTTAATTACTAACAGTAGGAACAGGTAATGTGTCCTTAGGACACCCCCATTTTGGTTAATTGTGGACATAACAGAAATCTGCGCTGTCCGCGGACAACCTAACTGCCTTTTAAAAAAAAAAGACACGGGCATATACTAAGAACATACTTAAAATTGTATTATTATTGTATAACAGCTGGCCCACCCACTAAGGAACCCCAACAAGGAACAAACTCCTGTCCTGATCCTGTACAGAGCCGACAGAGACCAGGGCCAGGAACTTTGTTTGAGTTTCTTGAATCTGCTTGGAATGATCTTCCTGAAACCCTCTTCTGTGACGGGTAAGAAGTCCTAAAACTGCCTCTAACAATTTGCTCGGCTCATTTTGTGCACGGCATGTAGAGCACTTCACTGACTTTGAAGCAGTGCTCACACACAAAGTTTTTGCAACGTCAGCAGCCTTTTCCAAATTCCGCTCCACAAATCCAAACACATGTTGTAATTGCTTCCTCAACGCTTTCACATAATTGTAAATTGTGGATGCATTTACAAGAACCTCATTTGTCTTGTAAAGTATGTGTTGTGGCAGCACCATTTTTCTTCCTGTCAATATTTAATGAGGGCTGAGATTCATTGATTTAGCAGGAGTCGACCTGATGGCCAATTATACCAATGGAAGCCATAGATCCCAACTAGAACCTGCTTCAGCCACACACTTTGTTAACATATCCACTATTGACCGGTTACACCGTTCCACTCCCTCTGAAGAGGAAGCCCAGTAAGAAAATTGTTGTTTTCTCTTCACACCCAAAATCTGCCATATCTTTGTCATTAATGCACTAGTGAAATGACTTCCGCAGTCTGACTCTATTCTTTGAGGTAAACAAAATCTTGAACAAATATTATTTACAGGCAATGTGGCCGCCGTTTGCAAACTGCAATCTGGGGCTGGAATGCACACTACCCATTTTGAAATTAAACAAATTACTGTCAGCACATGTCTGTTCAACATCCTGGGACATGTGTGACCAATAAGCATAATCCTTCAAAATGTCCAAAGTTTTTTGTGAACCTCAGTGTCCTGTAGTTATGGCATCAAGGGCATGATGTAACATCAATTCCTGAAATGACAAGGGCACTATCCATTGTATTTGACCTCTCACATATTCTCTAATCAGTCTGTCTTGCAACCAAATTCTCTTTTTGTTTTTTAGTAACACCCTCCATTCCTCTTTCCCTTTGCAGTCCTCTTCAGTCAGAGGATTTTGTTCTGCATCTAACAAATGGTTATAAAATAGGCCTAAATCAGGTCTTCCTTTTGCACTTTGATCAGGTCCTGATTGGGAGTATCAAAACTCCATTGCACCACAGGCTGCTCAACTGCTTTTGGAGTTTTGGAGGGTGTTATTGCATCTATCTGTATTTCACCATGCAGGTGTTCAATAGGAAATAACAACCTCATTACCGCTCTAATTTTGGCTAATTGAACTGCCATGTCATTCCACTCTTTGTCCTCACATGGTGCTTTCAAATGACCATGTAATTTCCTCCAATGTATCATCAAATAGTTTTCTGACACAAGTTTGTCTATGGCTTGAATCATCTTGCATGTTTAAGTGGTGTACTGTTAGGTGAGCATGCCTTTTACCTTGCAGCCAGGACAAGATTCTACAAAACTATTCTGTGCATAATCAGAATCAGTTACTAGAACTATTTCTTTGAGTTTATTTTCTACTGCTGTAGAGACTTCTTTGTAAATAGCAGCCATCTCTGCCACTTGACTACATCTAGGACCAATCCCCATGCTTACCCTCAGAATGTTATCACAATTAAACCAGATATTTCCTATTCCCGCAACAAGCCTTCTTCTGTATAATTTTCTACATGGTATGCACATCCATCTAAATACACAGTTGGTAAATCCTTACATATTTGTACATTAAATGCTTTGTTTGGGGATTGCTCAAAGTCATTCAAACTTGATTCTAGTCCTGTGTCACCATGTGCACATTCGGCTGCACAATCATGCAAATCTGCTAGCCACTAGGCAACCAGGCTTTTTTTATTTTGTCCATATTTCACTTCCATGGGAAATCCATGAAGTGCTAACATCCAGGAAGTAATTCTGGACTGGGCCAAATTCCCTGATCTGATTCTTTTACTTTGCAGAAACTGCAAAGGCTGGTGGTTTGTCCCAACAATTCCCCTCTCCCCTTGAATTATGGGACGGAAATGCTGTAATACTCAGACAGTGGTTTGGAGTGCGTTTTCACATTCACTGAACTTAGCCTCTACCTGTAACAATGCTTTCCTAGCATACACAATAGTTTTGTTATTCACATCATGCTTTTGGTATAACACTGCTGACATTCATTGATCAGTGAATCCTATCTCTACAAAGAAATCCTGGTTCTTTATTGGATATGCCAAACATGTTGCCTTCATTAGACACTCTTTTAACCTGGACACTGGCTCACTTTGTTCTTTTTCCCATTTCCAGGGTGCACCCTGCTTCAGTAATCTCATCAAAGGTTGTGTAATCTCTGCATAATTCTCAATAAATGTCCTGTTGTGACCTGCCATCCCTAAAAAAACTATTTAACTCTTTCAGATTAGTAGGATCTTCCACTTTATATATCACCTCCACTTTCTTCTTTTGCAGGTTTAATCCATTCTTGGTCACCTCATGACCTACAAAGTTCACTTTCTTTTCACACCATTGTGCTTTCTGTAAAGATACTTTTGCCCAACCCTTCTGCAGCTGGCTTATCACATGTCTAATCTCACTGAAATGGCTTTTTTAAGATTCTCATTTTTAATTAGCACATCATCCACATAAACTATTTTCCCCCTTTGTCTTGCATCCGGTAGCGCCTTGCTCAGGAATGTTCCAAGCTCACTCCCACTATTGACATACCGAAAAGGTGTCCGGTACCACGCATATTGTAATTTGCCAAAAGAAAATGCAAACACATTTTGAATATCTTCAGCCAGTGATACAAACCAGTATCCAGCTGTAAAATCTAATGTGGTAAACACTTTTGACCCGTGAACCTGTGCGACACCCTGATGAATAAATGGAAGGGGCACCTTGAAACAGATACCTTTTTGTTTAATTCTTGTAGATCTGCACACAAATGCTATTGACCATTAGGTTTTAACAAACCTAATATAGGGGTATTTCATGTTCTATGTATGGGCCTAATCATTCCTCGAAATTCTAAATTTTTTATATATTTCAGCTAGTGATTCCAAACCTACCAGCGGTAACCGATATTGTCACACAAATACTGGCTCCCTAACATGTCCTTCTGGTAATATGGCAACATGCACATTTGTTAATCCATAATCATATGCATCTTTGGTAAAAACCTGCCTGAATTCCATAAATATTTTTCTCAATTGGAGTTTTTCTTCTTCATTTGTGCAAGCATCTTCAGCCTGAATTTGCTCTTCAACCATTTTAAAACACTCTGGGAAGTCCTCCAAAGGAGGAACCTCTGTACTTTCCTCTAACCGTCGGGCTGTATTTCTTTGGAGAGTCAACCCACTTAAATATTTTGGAATATTGACTTCCATTTCAATATACTGCTTTTCACTTTCATATTCCCCTAATTCGAATAGAATGCAATCCTCTTGATGACATCACACTATTTCATTTGACTCATAAGGATACACAGACTGACTTTTAAAGATTTCTTTAGTCTTAGAATACAAGGGTTCTGGCAAAACACCCCCGGCCTGTCACATAGCTTTTAGGGATGTTCCCAATCACTGCATTACTGAAATCTGCAGTGTAGTATGACTTCTGTATTGCTATTCCTATTGCTAACCCTCTTCTAAATGGATGTCTTGGTACCCTTTATTGTCCACCAGAAATCAAATGGGTCCATCTCCAATCTCTATCAGTAGTGTATATTTGCATTCTAGTCCTTGCTGCCTCAGGGAATCATTTAGACATCAGAATCTTTTATCTGTTGTCCCTTTCTGTACTTTAATGCTATTATAACTTGTCTGGTGAATGCAGGAATGGTAACATCCTTTTTCACCTGCAGTTCAACTGCATAGGGTGCCATCTGTGAGCAATGATAAGCTTGTCTTTTGTCCTCAAATTCAGGTGTGCCCCCCCTAACCTGGACCAAACCTTTTGATTTAAAAATTCCAACACCATACACATTCTATGCATGATGTCATTTCCCAAATAAAACGTGTTTTGTGTCCCACTCACAATCCATACATTGTGATAAATGCTCTTAGGAACAATTGTGATTTTTAACATGCATCGTCCTACAATCCTTTGCCCTTACTCGGATCATCCAGGCCAAACATGTGTCGATTCCTTATTCTGAATTTTGGGATCTCCTCCCTGTCAAATATTTGCTGGAGTACCTTTTCATTCATGAAACGCCTTTCATGTTCGAGTGCTAAAGTGTCTTCTATCATTTCAGGATGTCCACTCGCATGGATAGGAATCCATGGCTGCCCATCTCCCATGTGTATTTCTGAAAGAGTTGAAATGTGCTTTTCTGTATTTATCTCTGAGTGACATTTGGCTTGCATTTTTCTTCATTTAAATAAAAACACAGTGTGTTTTCATCTATTTCTGTTTGCCATTTTTTCTTGGGGTCGAAATAAATCTCCAAAGACTGATTTTTTTTTCTCCCCACATTTCACCCTGACACATGAGATTGATTGTGATGCTGGGCATACAGCCATTCTCAAGATATACTTCCACTGCCCTTTCTGATTTAGCCACGGTATGGCATTCATTTACACTGTTGTTTTGTGTCATTATCAATGCTTTTTTTGGCTAGGTACCACAATACGCCATTTACCCCATCAATGAGGAGTGACACCCTCTTCAGGCAATTCGTCCCCATGAGAAAGAGTATTTCATTGATGGATGTGGTGGATACTTTTGGTCTCATCCGATGCTTCCCTATCTTTATGTCAATCTCAGTGACACCTTCGATAGGTATTTCATCACCATTGAAGTTGTGCACAGGACCTTCATTTTGCCTCACCTTTATGTGGTTTTGTGGGGATCTCCCTTCATTGACACTTTTTATCGTGGCTTGGGCACCTGTACGAATCATTGCATACGTTTCTTTATATCTGACCCAAGCTAGACCCACTCAAGTCCTTATATTAACTGTTGCTACCACTCAAAGAAAATACTTCCCAACTAGAACCCCCCACATCACGTCATCTTCTCAGTGTTTTTCCCCATTTAAAATAACTGTCCTGCTGAACAACAAATATTACATCACTTCCTTTTGATTACACAATGTGTCTTTACAGCAGAGCAGAATTCCATAGTTCTATCACCTGGCATGAATCTGGCTTGCACGTTTATTTTCTTTTGAAACAGAGCCTCATGCATTTTCAAATTGGAATTCAGGTTATTCTATATAGACTAATTGGCACTCATTGTTAGGGACATGGCACATATTACTGTGGATGTTTTAAGTTAGTATGTTAATGTTTATTAGTTATTAAGATTGGTGCAAATTAAGTCAAATGGACTGTGGGAGGCCGCGGGGTGTTTTGCAGTACTTTAGGATTAAATTGAACGCGTATCCCGTAAAAGGTGCTCGAGCACGGGACGCCCTAGACAGGCAGTAATCAGCCACGAGATGGGTCCTGGCAGGCTAGCGTGCGTTCGCACAGCGCTAACAGATGAAATGCGTCACACAGTAATTTAAAAGTACGCACAGTGTGATAATGTGATACAGAGGTCTTGACTTTATGACAAGATAGATCAAATACACCAGTCTAAGCATTTGCAGGATAAACGTGCCTTGTGTAGGAAGCCAGGGTGTTCACGTAACACCTGGGACCACACTGGCATTGTATGCACATGAAGAGTTCTAGTTATACCACTACACCTGTACCCATGTAAAAAGATATGACATGGAATCGATTTAGTGCATCCCGGGCAAATAAAGGGCCAAGAGAAATCTTTAGCTTTTCAGAATGGGATGACATCATACATTCCGTTCTGACCTTTCACCAAAGAGGTGGAGCTGAAATAGGGAGTTATAGTTAACCTTTGATATATTTAATTTCTTTGTTTATTGTTATCTTTTATTACTTTCATTATTATTTTCATTTTATTTTGTTACATCCAATTTGGTATGTCATATTTTCTATAAGTATTTAGACCCTATCTAGTTGCATTTGGCAGAATTTAAAGCACCAATTGCAGATTCGTGGAGAAAAGGATCATGCCCAGAATAGAAGCACACTTTTCCAAGTAGGTGATAATTGCACGAGTGAGGGTTTTTCGATCAAGATGATTTGCTGAATAGTCAATAATCGGGGTATTGTCTATAGTCAGGTTGTGTTATCATGGGGAAACAAGGACCCATAGAGGAAAATGGACTGATGCCAACATCTGAATCATCTGCACCGATTGAGAAGTGCAGGTGAGCCAGATCATGATGAATAAAAAGTCAGTGCAGGTATTAATTGTACTATAAAATAAAGAGAGGGTTGACACAAAACTGTGAGCATTTGCAATGGAAAAAGCGAGGTACAACGTCAATAAAGCAGTATGTGGTTTTGTTTGAGATGTTGTCATGATATTGTTTCATAATTAGAACACTAACTTTGATAGGGCTAACATTTTTCTCCGTGATGGAGTCCATCCAACTGATGTGGGTAATCAGATTTTTGTGGAAAACATTCAAAAATGCTTTGAAGCAGTTTTTGTGAAAGTGAGAAGAAATAATGGAATTCAGTGAAATGGTTTCTTAGTTCAGTTTGTAAAAGCCACCCTTTTTGATTGCAAAACAATTAAATTGATTTCAATTGTTCATGTCCTGATTTTTTTAGATGTCCGTGGACTACCACTCTTTCCGTGGACTATGCAGGGTGCACAGGGGCCTGTAACTTTTTTTCACACTTCTATATTTTAACTGTGAACGGTGGCTCGCAATGGAACAATTTTTTGTGTGTTTTTTGGTTTTGTATTTTCTTGTGTGGCTTTTTCAGTTTTGTTTACAGGAGAGGGAAGTTATGGTGGGGGAAGGGGCATCAACCACATAGATGGAGGGGCAGGTGGACAGGGGAAGATTTTGGGCATGTCTTAAATTTAAGGTAAAGGGCACTGTTTCTCAAGCTCTTTGACAACTGCCACAAAAGCACTGTGAAACTGTCCCCCCTGCAGAGCGATGTGTCACAGTACATGCAGCACACGGTGACCCTCAAAAGGTAAGGATATACAACATGTTGTGTGGCCTGCGAGGTGGAGGGTGGGATCCTCTGCCCCACAGGAGTAACCTGTGTGCCGGCAGGAGAAGTTGAAGATGATGACGCATAGGAAGATAGCCTGCTTCTCCCTGAGAAAGGAACAGCCATTCTCAGTTCAACCAAGTGGTTAGAACAGGCATGGCGGCACACTGATATGGTCCTGAAGGAGTAGTTCCCATGTTGTCTGTGAATTTCACCCCACACTCAATGCATTCAACACAGGTAGCCTTCACCTTCGTGACCCCACCCACAGTCTTAAAGAACTGTCAAACCCAGGACTCACACCGGGTACTGGATGCAGGAACTTCCACTCCTTCATCTTCATCTTCCTCTTGGTCTTCCTCTACATCATCACACCTGTTCCCCTGTCCAGGAACTCCAGATGGGGATGGTGGTGGTGGTGGGGGTGGTTGGGGAGCAGAAGTGGCCATAGCAGATGCCATGATGCTGTCCACAAACAAAGTTCTGAAAATCAGATGCTGGAAGATCCTCTCCCCTGGATAGCCAGATTGAGAATGAGGAGAAGTAATAGGTGGGTCCTCTTAGAGGAACTGTCTGTAGACAGTTGTGTTGTCCGCAGACTGCTGTGTCGAAAATAGGCCTTGTCAAAGATTGCCAGATCAACCAAGAATGGGTCTGGGAGCTATGCAAGGGTAAAGTTTATGCTTGAAATCCCCCAGATTGGCTGGAAAAGAATGTTTACACTGTTACAACTGACACCATTCACAAACACTGCCACATGGGTGCGGTCACATGATGACGTTGTGGGCGTCTGCGACCTTGACGGCCGTATGCAGACACCCCTTGGGCCAGAACAGGGACAGGTCAAAGTGCATCACACGAAAATGGACGTGTACATGTACGGACATCACACCTGTCCGGGGGCACCTCCAGTTTGAGTGCAGACACCCGAGACAGTCGTAGTGTCCGCGGACACAAAATAGGAGATTTAAAAAATAGGAAACATTACATTAAAAAAAACAAAGCATTTATAGTACAAACAATACATTTATTTTAGAAAGTGATGGGGTATCGGAATGAGAAACATAAATGGTAGAATCAGGAACTTTTGTACAATAATTATGATGGGAGGAGGGAGTTAGGTTTCATCAAAGCATCTTTCATTAAAATGTTCAGAATTTGCCAGGGATGATTGCTGGGGACAAGGGAGACCGGTGCAAGAAGGACAGTGATAGGGAAGATGTTTAATGACATCATTTTTCACATATTGTACACCTTATTTTAAATCATTACTAAGTTCATCTAATTTGTTGGACAAGTTCATGATTTGATTATTTACAGTTGGGGATAGGACTTCTGTTTGTGATTCTGGGGATTGGATATAATATAACTGGGGCGTGGTTTCTTCATGAAAACTGTGTACTGTAAGAAAAATAGTAATTATTATTTAAGTAAGGTATGCACAAAATACATTATTTGTTTACATTACAATATCTATTGTATATAATTGGAGATGTTATTGTCACTAATTTCTTCTTTTGGGAATTTCTCTTATAACCATTCAAATGTGCTTACCATTTCAGTGAGAAAAAAAAGGGTTCTGTCTTATAATACATGTTTATATAATGAAAGCTAATAATAGAGAAATAAATATAATGCTCTTGCAACTTATTGAGAATGTGTTTCCAATAAGCACATGGTGTTTCTCAATCTGTATGCAGAGTTATAGTGGGGAAATTATATGAAGTTATTGTTTATGATTGGTGCATTCCATTGTAAATAATAATACATCATATTTTTTAATGTAAGTGTTTGTACAAATGGTAGATTTGCATGTTCTAAACATTACTTGTGATTTTAGGTACATCTGTTTGTTGGTTGTGGGTACATCTTTTTTGGTTCTCCGCCATGATTCTGAACCTTGTAAATGCCGCCCGAGGTCCGCGGACCACCACACTGTCCCCGGACTTCATATCTGACATATTGGCGGGGCGTATAATATAGGGAACTTGTAGCAGATTAAAGTTGCACTATCAAAAACTCATGAAATTCACTGAAAAAACTTTGTTAAAGGGACGTTATGCTTAAGCTGCACTTACAAAAACCCATCAAATTCAGTGAAAAAACGTTGTATAGGGTGCGTTATGGTTACAAGTAAAACTGAAAAACCCTTGAAATTCACCAGTTATGGTACGCTAAGCAACCATAACTTGCGCTGCCTACATGCGCTGCTAAGACTAACTCCCAGGACATCAGTGATAACATCACATATGACATTAATTGTGATAGAAAGTCTCTAAAAGGAGTTGTGTTTATAATGTTAGTAACAAGATGTGAGGGGTGATCAGGAGATCTATCATGAACTACTTAATGTATTAAAGAATGTGCTCATCTCAACATAATATTGTAAGAGTGTTGTTAATACAATGCCACACCTTATCATGTCATATCATATCATAGAGGAACCTGATCATACATAAATATAGGCAATAGCTGCAGCATGCACTATAGAAGTACAATATTTTTCATTTGTTAATTTTGGATAGTAAAATAATGAATGGTATGTTGTCAGAGTTTTCAGTAATGATACACATGGAATAAATGGCTAATAATTGAAGACTTACTACATACTTCTGCTACGACAAACAATACACATCAAGACCTATAATGAATACAAATCTGAGGCACACACAATGAAACTTAAGTAAGGAGGAAAGAAAGAACACCACAAAAATTGACAGTAACATTAGATTTCATCATGAAGTACACACATGCTTTGTGTGTTTGAGGCTTGCTTATTTCACCATGTATGTGTATCATGAACTGAGGCCAAATCCTAAGGAAAGTGCCTTAACAACATACAAGAGGGTTAATGTGTACATATGTAACAGCTCTTAATTTGTAAAATTGTATTAATCAGTGAACAAAATCACGTGGCATAAATATATCGGTGAAAAAATAAGTGGCCCAGATATGTGATGTCATCAATGACATTTGTGATGATGTCTTTGATGTCTTGGGTGTTAGTCTTAGCAATGTGCTAGTTATGGTTGCTTATCGTGCCATAATTGGCAAATTTCAAGGGTTTTTTGGTTTTACTTGTAAACATAACATCACTTTAACACAGTTTTTTCACTGAATTTCATGGATTTTTGTTAGTGCTACTTATCCTAAATGTCCCTTTAACAGCGTTTTTTCCAGTGAATATACATATATAGTTATGGTTAAGTTGCAAAAAAGTATATGGGCCACTCTGAATTTTTTTGGAAAGTTTGGTGAGAATTCGTCCAGGGGGAGCGGAGTTATAGGGGGTTAGGGGGGGTCCCAAAATATCTTTTTTTCCCATAGACTGAATGGGGGAAAAACTTTGCACACGGCTACAAGTGAAACCGCTGGATGGATTTTGACGAAATCTGTGGCAGGTACAGGGGCATGGTCCAGAAAGTGTGCTTTTGTAAATTTTGTCACCATACGTGCAGTATGTTTATTTATAATTCTGAAAAAGTAGGTCTGAAATAATTAGTGATATCTATGTTCGCTCCGCGGTCACACTTCCCTGTTCGGTCGACGAACAAAAAAACGGTTGGCTAAGGGGCTGCCGTCATGACCACGTACACGTGACATCTCTGCCCATTGGCTGCTGCGAGAAGTGTTCTGCGTTAGATGGTTTGGATGCGCCCGACATCTTGGATCCGTGGAAAGTGGAGCAACAACCAGCGTACACATGCTTTTTTCATTAACCTATTTTGCTGTATCACAGAGTATTAGGAAAGGTTCAGACAGTAAGAAATGGGTGATCTATGCATTTTTTCTTCAGCCATCATGATGTAATTTCTATGGACATCTTGTACGTACAGTAAATGTGGGGGGGGTAATAACGATAGCACTTCAATCCATGTAGCAGACAGGAACATTTTTAACTCGTGAAAGCACACAGGTATAGGTAGGCAACATTGAAATTGACAACATGCCGTGAACATATTATTTCTCCCAATGGCTATTTTTATATTCATTAGCACACCGCCATGGGTGGCACATGCTACGGTGGTAGTGGCCAGGGGCTACAGTCTTAACATATGGGAAAATAATGCACTTGTTCTGGGGGTTGGTCGTCATGATGTAATGTGTATGGACATCTTGTACGCACAGTACTCTTATACCTACTTAATGACTTAATGACGTATGTTCTGTGGCCTCCTTGTACGCACAGAAAAGGAGTGGTCCAATAAGGGCAGTATTTGAGCCTGTGCACTGGATGGGGGAATTGTTACATTTGTAAGGGCAAGTGTGGTGTTAGGGAACATTGAAATTGCCTACATGCAGTGAATACATTACTGTTTCCAATGGCTATTATTAGATTCATTGGTACGCACCCATGGGTGGCACATGCTAGGGTGATTGTGGCCAGGGCCTAGAGTATTGGATGCATGGCTGTCAGCCGAAGGCCTTACTTCCAAGACTCTAGGCCCTGGCCACAACCACCGTCACATGTGGCACCCATGCATACACCCCTTGTGTTGCATTTTCATTGGGAAGTTGTGGGGAGTGCGTGTAGTGTTGGGTGCATGGCCAAAGGCCATGCACCCAAAAACAAAGAGGTAGTTGTGGGGAGATACTGAATAATACACTTACACCTAATTTATGACGGATGTTCTGTGGCCTTCTTGTACGCACAGAAAATGAGGGGTCCAATAAGGCCAGTATTTCTGCCCGTGCAGTGCAGGGGGGGTTGTTAGATTTGTAAGGACACGTACATTACTGTTTCCAATGGCTATTATTATATTCATTAGTATGCTCCCATGGTTGGCATATGCTACGGTGGTTGTGGCCAGGGCCTAGAGTCTTGGATGCATGGCCGTCGGCCAAAGGCCGAAGGCCTTACCTCCAAGACTCTAGGCCCTAGCCACAACCATCGCTGCATGTGGCACCCATGCATACACCCCTTGTGTTGCATTTTCATTGGTAAGTTGTGGGGAGTGCATGCAGTGTTTGGTGCAAGCCAAAGGCCATGAGCCCAAGAACAAAGAGGTAGTTGTGGGGAGATCCTGCACTTTTGGGTGCAGGGCCAAAGGCCATGCACCAAATAATACACTTATACCTACTTTATGACGTATGTTCTGTGGTCTCCTTGTACGTACAGAAAATGAGGGGCCTAATAAGGCCAGTATTTCAGCCCGTGCAGTGCACGGGGAAGTTGTTAGATGTGTAGGGACACGTGTGGTGTTAGGGAACATTGAAATTGACAACATGCCCTGAATGCATTTTTTTTTGTAATTGTTATCATTATAATCATTAGTACGCCGCCATGGCCATGCAACCAGGAAGAAAGTGGTAAGTACTAGAGTTGGAAGAAACTGCCCACCCATCCCATGTAAGATCTACAGACACACACCTAGGAGGGAAGCCTCTGGGCAGAGGTACTTAACGATAACACACATATAGAATAACTCCCACTACCACACATCACCAAGGTAGTTGTGGGGAGACCCTGCAGTCTTGGGTGCATGGCTAAAGCCCATGTAGGGCTACACTGCATACATTAAAAAGAGTTCTGGATGGTTTGAATGTAATGATAGCACCATTACTCTAAAGCAGAGGTTGCCAGCTAACCTAACAAATACATATTTAATGTTCTTATAGCCAAAATTTACGTAATAAGGTGTACTTAGACAATGGTCCGCAAACTACGTTTATAAGCAGCTAATTTACAAGGACCATGTTTTACATATGCACCGATGGTTGTAAATAGGAACTGTACTCCTTGAAACATGGTTGTAAGGCGTAGGTGGTAGGTTACTTACCGCAGACGAAAGGCCAACCTACAGGCACTGCAGCATATTACTACCATAGATTAGACGAGTTGATTCCCATGTGTAGAAAATGCCTGCCAAAATACTTACTCCTTATTTTGTTCAGAATCCATATTTTTTTTCACAATTGGTTATCGTACTTGGCAGAAGAATCAGTTTTTCCATTTCTGTGATGAAAGAAAAAGGTGTGTTAATGTTTGCAATTTTTCCACATTTGATACATTGCATAATAGACAGTTAACTTATTTTTTAGACACTCATATTTAGTTTACAAACCAGTGCACTATACACTGCGCTGAGTATCTGTGTTTGCTTTTATAATCTTTGGGTCTGGGGAAAAAAATCCTTGTCGGATTAAAAAAACTCTTCATTTCTTATGCAACTAAGTACTTAATTTTTTCCTTTCAGTGTTTTCTTCATTTTTCTAATCAATGTTATGTGTGTTGTCTTCCTGCCCATTTTTAAAAACTGTTAGATACCTGTAGGCGTATTCTAACTGAGAATGTGTTCTTACAAATTTTTGATACTCATTCATTTGTGTCGTTGTTACATCCTGTTGCCTTCATCTTTTCCATTCATATTTTCTTTGTTGCCTTCCAGCCGATTTTTACCTACACTTAGATACGTATAGGCATATTCTACCTGTGCATTTGTTTCCAACGATCTGTGATTATCATTTATTTGTGTCATTCTTCCAACCTGTTGGGTAGTTAGATACCTGTAGGCGTATTCTAACTGTGCATTTGTTCCTACAGATTTGTGATACTCATTCATTTGTGTCGTTCACATATCCTGTTTCCTTTATCTTTCCCATTAATGTTTGCTTTGTTGCCTTTCTACCGATTTTTGACAACAGTTACATATGTTTAGGCGTATTCTGCCTGTGCATTTGTTTCCAACGATCTGTGATAATCATTTATTTATGTCATTTTTGCATCCTTTTGGGTAGTTAGATACCTGTGGGCGTATTCTAACTGTTTGTAGTCTTGCACATACTTTGTTGACAATTTTGAAGTACACCTTATTACGTAAATTTTGGCTTCAAGAACATTAAATACGCATTTGTTAGGTTATCTGGCAACCTCTGCTTTAGAGTAAGGAAGTAAGGTAGAGCGATTGTCTGAATTGCAAATACTACATAGTCTGCCATGGTTTGCATTTCGTACAAGTTGCTGAAATGGAATGATCTCACAATTTGGTACGGTAATATACACAAATCGCTCATTTGAAATTTCTTCCTGTATTACTTTGTTACAGATAGTGCATGTATGTTTCCACATGTACGAAATTTGGAAGCTTTCATTTACAGGTATGCTTTTGTTTTCCAATACTGATAGTATGTACATTAGAAATTCTTGTGGATCTTCTTGTGAGTTCATAGTGAATCTCACTATTCCAGCACAGTCGTCCAATTGTTGCCTTACGCCATAAACACTGTTATGTGTTGTCAGGATTGCTTGTTGCGATTTTATGCAGCACTAACATTTGCAAACACAATTGGTCTGTGCTGTGCAGGTAAATATTGTTAACAATTGGTGGCAATTGAAATAGAATATTCATTGCTACATTTGCATAGCAACTTACCCCACTTTCATTTGTAAATTTGAATGGGCCAGCAAGTTCTGTATCTGAGTGCATTTTCCGTTTTTTCTGTTGCTTCTTTGCCGATGTGCCTGGTTTACATTCCCTAATAGGTTCTTCTATGTTTGCGGCAATTGATGAAACTTTAGCTTCTTTTCTTTTTTTTTGCGGAATGTCCTATTGCATTTTGTTGCATTTCTGTTTCATTTACTTTTCTTTTACCACTTTTCACTTTATCTGGAACAGGGTATTATTTCAGATGAGGGGTGTAAAGTGAACGCAATCAATTGTATTCTAGAATGCAAGGACTATCAGCTTTGACTTTACTTGAATCAAAGTTTATTAGCATTAGACCGTCAGTGTACGTAAGTGTGATAATGCTACGTAGCTCATGCCTTCCTTAAACACTGTCTTTCCTATATCTATCATTGCTTTCTCTAGGTTAAGACCTTGGGATTTATGAATGGTAACTGCATATGCAAGAGTTAGAGAAAATTGCTCTCTACGTACATACATGTCTTTGAAGAGAAGGAATCGAGCATTGAGCGCCCTATCCTTTTTACTTCTGAAACTTTATCAAAGCAAATATTGACAAACTGAGTGCTGCTTTCACGTTGGTATTATTAAAAGCCAACAACTGTGCCCAGTGCTCCATTAACTAGCCCTTGCTCTATGTCAAGGTTACGTTTAAGCATTACTCTACAATTTAATGATCATTTCAATACTTTTTTCAACCCAGCTGTGTTGGAGATTGAATTTTCTAAACTATTTAGTCTTGTTGTGGCTTGCTCACACATGGGTATTGTCAAACCATGTATGTCTAGTTTTTCTGTGGTGCTAATTTCTATTGTTTCTTGCATTTCTTTCTTTAACATTGTTTCATCGAATTTGAAACAGCTTGCAAGAGTTGGCATTAAGGCCATACAATTGACATTTTTGTGCGCTATTTGTTCCATAACATCAGTTGCACATGCATTATTGCCATAAAGTGCATGTATATGCCGCTTTTTCAATACTGCTTGTGCTTCTTGCGATAATACCCAAACTCTAATACTTTTCAAAATGTTGGCACACGTGAGATCTGCAGATTGCTGCATGTTCTCAGTTAATTCTCTGTATTGGAAATGTTGCCAAAGGTTAACATTACCTATGCTACCAACAGATTTCCGGCAGAGTTTGTGGCCTAAGGTTTTAAAAATCAGTTCACCTTTTACTGGTGTCAATTGTAGAAGATCTCCGAAAATGATAATGTGTTTCCCTGCAAAGAGTTCTTTGTTATTACTTGTAAGTACTTCTTGCAATCTGAGATGAATCAAAGCCAACATTAGGTTGGAGACCATGCTCTCTTCATCTATTAGTAGCATTTTCATTTGTTTCTGCAGAAAGTTTGTAGTAGTCTAATTTATTTTGATGCTCTTCTGGAAGCAGTAGTAATCGGTGTAAAGTTACACCGCCTATGTTGTAGGCAGCTAAACCTGTGGGGGCTGTTACAACAGCTGATAGTTTGTTGTTTGTCAATTGTTGAAGGAACTTGCTGATAATTTTCATTAAGAATGTTTTCCCTGATCCAGCTTCACCACTGATGTACAGCAGTATAGGTTTGTAATTTTGGCAGGTACATTCTTTATTTTCGTGTTGTACGCCATGCACAATTTGTTTTGTTACCTCTTCAAAAATGATGCGCTGATCGTTGTTAAGTTTTCCTTGTTGTACAGTTAAGTCCTCTGTATCTTCTTGATACTGATACATGGTGTTTTCTACTTCTTTCATAGCAACTTCCGCCTCATTTGCTATTAGTGGAAGTCCTAATGGTTCTTGACTTCCTGTTACAGAAGGTTGACTACTGTTGGAAGAGTCTTTATCTAGTTAGGCCTGAATATCTTCTTCCTGTTGCTGCTCATTGTGTAACATTGTTTTGTACTGTGTAAAGTTATCATCGGTGATAGTGCTTTCATTTGCTTTGAAAGCATCTTCATAGCACTCATAATTATCTAGTATGTCTTCCTCTTTTCTCCATAGTTTGAAAAGTTGCAACAGAGACATGTAATATAGTTCTTTCTGTTGAGCAGTTTTTAATGACAATTTCACATGATTAATTAAGCTTTGTTTGTTAAGTTTCACTAAGCTCCCTTCACAATCGGTCACTCTATATCGATGTTTGCTTTCATCGGGTTTTACATTATTTTTGTATGCAAAGTTTTGAGCTATGTGGTATAGACACATGCTTTCCAGAGTGGTACTCCTGTTCGGATAGTCTGTGTCCAGTAAATTGTTTTTTAGAATGTCTTGGCTGTTGGGATCGTTTCTGGTAATTGTTTCTATGTCCTCATATGATTTTAGCACTCTTTATCTAGATTTTGCAGGACCAAGACTGAGCCGTACTATGTTGTCTGATTTTCCATACAAAGCAGTGCCGGTTAAATGATCTGCTGCTTCATAGGGCCCACATTCTCTATGAGAGAGCATTTTTATGCCTAGGCTGTACAATGTATGTGATAATGTTTGGTCTGATGCTAGGTCATACCAGAGGTCTTGAAGCTCTGTTTTTTCTGCTTTTGTTAAGTAGGCTGTAACATATCGGGCAACAGCAGTGGAATTGTCTGCAACGTACTGCACATCTATGTTTGCATTCCATAATAGGGCAATGATTGCATTGTAATCATTGATATATTTTGATTATTCCCTTCTTTTTATGTAATACATGTTTTTAGGTGATTTGCCTTTAACACTATGTCGAACTGAAGACATGAAGTTGTTTACTTCACCTGTTTCTGTAACGGGTCTAGGGAAACCAAAGCAGCATTTGGTGTAGTATTTATCTTTGTTTTTGTATTTACGGCGACAATATTTGCCACATTTGTGTCTTTGAAATTGTAAAATCTGCCCATGCAGCTCACTATCTGTCTGTTGTGACATATTTTTGGATAAATTTTAAAACAGTGCTATCACTGTCATGCCCAGATATCAGAGCACCTTTGATCCATAACAGCATGTGAATATGTCGTGCTCCTCTCGCTTGATATTCTTTTCTCCAAAAGAAGTGTTGCACTTCTCCAAGGGGACAAACAGTTTTATTGCAAATAAAGTGTAGCTTTGCAATGAAACAATGATGGAAATATCTTGAGACATTAACTGGATCTAGAGAGCAAAGTTCTCCAGGTGTTAATATATCTATGTTGTTTTTGTTGCTGTTTGCTATGCGTAGGAGCTCATGCAAATCTTCCCATGCATATTCTGCACAACTTAGCGTAACAAACCAAGTTGGTGGTCCAAGGTTTCTGATCATGCAACGCACGTCTCCGTGCCATCTGAACCAGTATTCCTTTGTACCACGCATGTTTGCAAACAAATTTGTTATACTGGACTGTGACTGTAAAACCTCATCTTTTTCTTGTACATTTTGTATTAACTGCTTAGCTGACATATATTGAAAGTGCGTTCCAGATTTAAGAATGTGTGCAACTCCATAACATAGTGTTGCTAATTCACTTTCATAGAGTAGGTGGAATATGTATTCCAAATGTTGCCTAAATCTGGGATCTTGCTACTACATTCGTAATGAGCGTTATTCTGATGCCCCAATCTGAGTGGGTCTATCATCGTATCTCCCACCTTTGCCAGTTGGAAATAGCAGTGGAAAAGCATGTGCTCTATACTTTTTTCCCAAATACTCATTTGTGACCCTTTGGTTTGTCGCATTTGGTAAGTTTCTAGTGCATCATCTATGCTTTCATTGGAATGCAATGGATGAATTGTGTAATGGTCCAAAAGAGTGGATACTGTAGCTGGATCCAAATGTTCAAATTGCCCAGTTTCTGATGGCTCTTGAATTATTTCAGTTGTTTTCCTTAAGCTTTCATCAATATTTATTTCCTTGTAGTACTCATTGTTATCTTTTAGATATTGCAATGCTTGTGTTACTTTGTGTAAGTCTACTAATTGTTGCCAACATTTTTTATCCTTTGTAGGTACTCCATTTACCAAGACTATTAAAGAATGGTCTATTGAACGTTCCACTCCTAGAGTGTGCACATTTTCCATTAGATCTAATGGCAAGTAAAATACTTTGCCACAAATTCCTTTCACCAATTCAGAGGAAGGTAAATTTGCTGTTTTTGGATGAAGGTGTATAATTGATTGAAATGGGTGAACTGTTTGAATTATTATGCTATCATACAAATTGAGCTGCTGCATGATTTTTGGTAATGAAAACAATTCCAAATTATTTGTAATTGCATGCGAAGGAGTGTGGTTGTTGTCTAATTTTGCAGTACAGTAACTGCAACATATTATGCGTTCAGTTATTTCATATTTGCTTTCAGCTAAAAGATACAAAGCTAATTCAAACCATTTAAAGTCTTCATTGTTTTCTATTTTGTATGCTATGTCCACATTTTTTGTGTTCCTTTTGTAAAACGTTCTGCGGCAACATACACACACATGGTTTGTTACTTCAGCCGATGGCCTTTTAAATTTTAGTATTTCTTTTCTATATGTGTGTAATAGAAGGTAGCTCTGTGCAGAATTGTCACTACTATGCTGTAAAACTGTTGCATTTTCTACATGGCTTTCACTTCCAAAATACTTTTTCGAAATACGGCCCATTTCTTCTTGTAAGTATTTGGGTGTACCATGCAGAAGAGTGGTATTTAAATTGCCTAATTCTGAAGCTGGACTTTTTGCACAGTATATTTTGTACACTAAATTTCTTACTTTGGAATGATGTACTGCTATTCTTTTGATATCATGGAAGGTAACTTTGCAAATATTGCCAGAAATGCAGGCTAATGAATGTCCTTTTCGTCCTGTGACTTTCCGCACTACACAAATATCCATATTTTGCAGCACTTTCATTTTACTTTTCTCTTTACCTTATACATATTGATTGAGGAACTGACGTAACGATTTGAAAGCTTTGTTTGGAATGGCACACATTGATGTGCACGGCCATTTGTATACTGGACGGTGTGGTTCTGCTGAATCAAGAGGTAATTCAGAGTTTTCAGAAGACAGTTTTGTAAGCAGTGTTTCTTGTTCCATGATGCTAGTATTGATTTTCTCATACCCTCGTCCACTGCTATGGATGGCAATTGTGTTTGTTTGATTTTGTTTGTATGCTTCTTCATTAAAGTATGGCTCTGTGCTTGTTGTGTGACTCCATGCACCACCACAAACATGCAAAAAAATATTTTTGTTCACATTCCGTTTATTGCTGAGTTTCATTTGTAGTTTGGTACTTAATTTAGTTAATGCTTTCATCCCTTTCAGCACTAATATGAACAACTTCCCTTTGAGAAGGATGGCACTGTCTACGAGTGCTTGTAGAATTAACTTTCTACGGTACGTTTTAAGGGACGAGGATGATTTTGGTCCTCTTCTTAGTAGATTCTGAAGTACTCTGTGATGAAACATTTTTGCTAACATACTTTTTTTTACTATGGGTTATTCTTACACTATCAGGATTATTAGGAACATTGTTAGCTGTAATGGCAGCTTTTTTTGACAACATTTCTGTGTTTTGTGACACTTTTTGATGGAGGAGGTACAGTTTTAGTAGTTGAGACTTCTTTAATTATGTTACCCAACTGCATTAGGTGGTTTGTACCAAGATTCTCCACTAACTCTACAACAGGTGGATGCTTACATTGGGCACCTTTATTTTTATTTGCTCTAGTTCTGCATTCCTTTCTACGGAGCTGCTTTTTGGTAGGCATTCTTCAGTGTCTGTTGAGAAAAAAAGTATACTTTGGTCTGTTCTCCAATGTATGTGTGCTGTGTGCTTGTGTGCATAAGTGTGATGGGGAAGCTCTTTGGCATGGTGTGTCACCATACAGTGACCTCCTACTATCATTTGGTAAGGCTACTTTACTGTTTGTATAGTAGTACAATGTGCTTTAGACGAGAGTACAAAATGCCCTACTTGTGACGAGAACCATTATTAATAACCGAAATGCCACAAACTTGCTACCACAACTTACTTTCACAATCTAACCTTCTAAGGATTCCCTGTGTTCTTTCAGTACCAAACACACAGGCATTTGTCAGCCATTCAACCTGTTATTTTCTGTTCAATAAATGGATATTTGTAGGTAGAATGGTTTACAAATGAATGCTTGCTTTGGTGCCCAAAATAAACAAATAACCCATGCAGCCTCTTCAAGGAGTAGTTACAATATGAAGGTTGTACTGTACTTACTTTTTTGTACAAGATGACCAGGTTTCTTCGGATATGTCGTCTGCAGTGTAGATGCTGTTGATTCTCAGGACAGTAGTCTTCACTGTGAATTAAAAAACAATATCATTTACTTTGTGTGTTTGCAGCGGTCATGATAATGCAGACTTTACTTGTACTTCTTTCGACAGAGGATTAAACTTTCATATTTCAACCCAGTCGACGTGCACATTTTGCTTCTCTCTATGCAGTCTTTCCATACTACTTTCAATATGTTACTTGAAAGTCCTTCAAAATAACTACATTTTTTAAGGGTTTGGAAATGCCTTGTTCTGTACAAAATGTAGTATGCATAGGAGAGAGGTTTGTAAGTGATAGGGCAAAGTACTAGATGGGCAAACATTTTGTACTTGTTTATGAAAAGCACGATGTCCAAAAATCGGGAGACCCTCCGAAGGATATGTGAGCACCACAATCAGGAGCGATTACTATTTTCATACGATCACATTGCAAGAAGCATTACTGTAGACAGTGCAGAGTACAGAACTCCGACATTTTCACATACAAAATTGAGGTCTGCCCTAAATTCTAATTCTGAACTCACACTCTTTTGGCGGGTGTTACCCACCTTGTAAAGGGCAGACTCACCCGCCAAGCCTCCTGCACAGCAATTCTATCCAATGGACGTCTCACCCGCCAAAAATAAAATCGGCTGATTAAACCCAACTTTAAGAAAAAAATAGTTGAGAGCTATGCCTAAATAGGCATGCTTGCAACGTATGTACAGGTTATGCAGAGGACAGTAAGCGGTTGTGCGATTTGTTAATGACAAATCGGCATTGTTGCACTTTAAAAGGGGGAGTGTTGTTATGTGTTCCCTATGGAAATTTACCACTATTATTTTGTCTATTTTACATCATAAGGGTTCCACATGTACTCTGATTAAAATGTACATACCTGTACTCTATACTGATGTATGTGCACATACATGGAGCTGTACGCAGAAATTCGCAATCCTTGCACATTAACTTGTGAAGTAGGTGCTTTGCAATGGTATGCGATTTTCATTAAGAATCACCAACAGTAATTTTAAGTGCGCAATGTTGATGATGGAGTTGAAATAAGCGGTGTTCAATGAGATTGGTGGATGATTGTGCGCCCGTTTAGTTTTGTCCAATGAGGGACTCGCTTTGGTACCAATGTAGAAAGGGTGGAAGCACTGGGTAAGAGTTACGTGCCGCACGTAAGCAGCGCTTGTCTGCTGGTAGGGCGTTTCACATACGGGTTTCTACAGCAAATCCAGCATGGCAAGGCGACTGTAGGCATCAGCCAATCAGATGTTCACATTAGTCTTTTGTGTCGAAAGACGGTTCCGCACCCTGAAAATGGCAGAGGAGCAGAGGGTCAGGGTTTTGCTGCTTGGAGACATTTTTGTGCAAGGCTTACAACACTATGCCGAGAGTAGGCATGTGGCACACCATTTCAATGTGCGAGGAGTGGAGGTGGTGTGGAGCACTGACACTGATGCCAATGCTGCAGCAATTCTGCAAGTTTGCAGAGACGCATTGAATGACCACTCCTCATGTGGTCATTTTGCACTACGGTGCTTGCCACTTGGGATACCTGACTTCACGTACTTTGTTGGCAGATTTGGCACAGTTGGTTGAATCATTCATGACCATCTTCCCAACATCGAAATTTATTTTTTCTGCTTTACTCCCGAGATTGCAATGGAACAATACTTCTGTTTTCTGTCCAGATCAAAGCATCGGGAGGTGCATCATCAATCACGGCATGCGTGCATTCATGCAACGAGTTGGTATGTTTTTTTGTAGCCACGATAACATTGCTCCAATCAATGCACATTACTTTGAAGGAGATGGTGTTGCACTATCCTCTTTGGGGAATGCAATGTTTTTTTGGAACCTACGACTTGCTTTATAAAAGGTTCTGTAATGTTTGCACGAGTAAAGCAAGGACAAAAAATACAAAAAAATACATAAAATACCACGTCTGTACGATATGTGGCCAAAAATAAATAAAAAAATGCTCTTTTCAGAGCCTACCTTAAAGGGGAAAAAGGGGAATAGTACTTTAATGTACTGTCGTCATGCTCTAATCCTGTACATGTCCGCGAACATGGTGGTAGTTAGCAGCCAGCACATATCAGCACCGGGGATTGAAGGGTGGAGCCGCATGTAAATGAGAATGAGCGGAGCCAGGGATTGGTCCATAAAGTTCAGTAGGTGTGTTCTGACCGACGTACATTAGTAAGACCGTCTTCTCCCTCAAAGGACACCACACAGCCATGGCTTTCAATGCTCAAATACAGATTATCTAGATTGTGGGAGACTCATGGATACATTGGTTGAAGGTGCATCCAGGAAGCTGCAGTATATCTACAAATCTCGGATTTCCACATGCGGAAGTGCACTGGCATGGCGTGCATGACATGAGATGGGTGGACTTGGTACCTCTTTGTGTTACTTTACAGACAGAGCGTCCTCCAGATATACTCATCATTCATTGTGGAGGAAACAGTTTAGGCCATGTATCTGGCATTTCTTTACAATTTGCCATGAAGCAAGGACTCGCGAAGCTCATGGACATGTTTCCAAATTGTCAAATACTTTTTTCCCGTATTGCCCAAAGACAAAAATGGTTGCGTTCTTCAGCATTTGGTCCACAAATGGAGAAAGCGAGATGCAATGTGAATAAGGCTGTGTGTGCCTTTTTAAGAGATGTTGGCATGTCCTTTTTCCACAATGAAAACATTTTGTTTCGCATCACTTTCATTTTCCGCAGAGATGGAGTCCACCTCACATATGCTGGTAATCAGATGTTTCTTCACAATTTACAAAATGCATTGGGCCCTCTTTTGCAATCACACTAACCTATCTGACAATCCGTTTTCCCCAATCCACTGTTTATCACCCACACAACACACCACCAAAAGGCTCTTTTCAGAGCTGCTGTTACTCCCAACGTACACTTTATTGCATTTGCGCTGCTTGCACCCTCCCTTTTTCCCCTCTACGACTGTCCGCAAACTTTTGCTGAACTCCGCAGGGGTCTATGGCCTTCACTTCATAGTTCTATTGTTACAATGAGAAAGGCAGCTCTGAAAAGAGCCTTTTCTGTCATTTGTGTTGCTTTTACGTTCATTAATTAACAGCACTCGACACACTAGGAGAAGAGGCGAAAGGAGGCTAAGGAAGGGACACCAGCCACGGGGATATGAAAGGGCAACTCAACAGACAAATATTACAGGTGATCTTTATTTAGGTAAGGTGCTCAGTGACTGCAGCCTCAAAAACACTTTGAAAACTCTCCCCCCTGCAGAGTACTGCGTCACAATACGTGCACACTACTGTCACATTTGAAAGGTAAGGGTTCACAGCATTGCGAATGGCTTGTGAAGCAGCTGGAGGGAGGCGCTCCCCCACAGGAGTGTCTCCTCTGGTGGGAGGAGCAGATTCCGAGGATGCTGTGGAGGAACTCATTCGACTACGCTCTTCACATGGCACCACCTTGCGAATGTCCGCAGTGTGGAACGAAGTGAGGTCTCGCTTCATGGTTGTCGTACAAAAACTGTATGCTCCAAATCTCCTGCGACTCAACACCACATCACACTGGTTACACTCCACCAGGTTCGCAAGTGCTTTTGGCACGTTCCCATAAACGGAAAACAACCGCCACACCCACGACTCCCGCTGAGTGCTCCTAGTGCAGAGTTCCTCCACTTCATTATCTTCCTCCTCTTCTTCCTCAATCTCTACATCCTCACCCATATATCTCTCTGCAGGCCCTTGGTGAGGTGGTGATGGTGGCGGGTTTGGGGGTGGTGCAGAGGCTAATAACCCAACAACAGCCATGGAAGCCATACCGATTTGTTTCCTTTTCGTCACTACAGCAGTAAAGGCAACACACCTCTATCTACTATAGCTAGAAGGACAATGAAGGGGTGCTCGGGGGTGTGGCCTTTTGAAGTGGTGCAGGGGTGTGCCTCGTGCCCATCTTCATCCCTACAAAATGGTACACACATTTTACACAGCAACTCATGAGGTGGCCTATTGTTTGGGATGTGTGAAATTACATTTGTATACTCCTCAATAGTTTGCCTTGTGTCTACAAGTTAATTTTTAGTGTTGCGGAAGCACACAAACCACGGAAACTAGACCCCAAGCGCAGCATAGGTGCGGTCACAAGATGACGTCCTCAACACATCCGCCCCCTTAATGAAAGTCCACTGGATAGCAAATGCAAAGATGCAAACATGAAAATGGGCACAAGTGTCCTATGGACAGTGTTTGGGTTCTCAAACTACTTCAAAGTGAGACACAAGTGAGACGGACAGTTAGAAATTGGTGCCATGTTGCCAATCCATTTGTTTGTACTGCGCATGTGCACACATGCAATGTTCACTGTACGGACAGTTCCAGTGTCCTTAGAACAACTCAATTTTGTTTGCCTACGAACTTGCCGGCCACCGTGCCTGTTCTACGGACGGCACCATTTTGACTGCGCCCAATATGGACTGCTATACTGTCCTTCCCACACTCTCTTTTTACTTACTTACACCCATTCCAGACATCTTGTGTGTTCTACGACCATGTATTATCTCGTTTCACAGCGGTACGCCGAGGTAGTATATCCTTTGGACACCCCTTTCTGTTTATCTACGCACATTTTGAAAAGGTGGTGCAGTCACACATCACATCCGTCTTACTTGGCATTAGACAGTACCCACATTCCATTGCTTGCGGATAGGTCGGACAGGCGCGTTGTTCGCGAACATTTTACGTCTTTTTAAAAAAAAAAATACACACAAACTTTATCTCTACAACTACTGTACAAAACCATTTACTACACACATACACACACGAAAGAAACAGCGGGGGAAGCGGACACTGAAACGAATATGGGGGAATTTGGATTTAAAACGGGCTGGTTATGAGGGGAAGATTTGTGAGGGGAAGAAGGGATGGATACTTCGTCGAAACGTCTATTTTCCTCTTGCAGGTTTGGGGATGGGTCACTAGGGAATGGAGAAGCAGGGCAGGTGCAGGTGGGGCAATGGTACCAAACTTTTCCTCTCACAACGTCCTCTACAAACTCCCGTAAACTTTGAAAGTTTTCATTCAAAATGTCCACTTTCTGCTCTATCCTTTTTATCCTGTCTTCTTCTATCTCATTTGTTGCCCTTTCCTCTTTTTTTTCCTGGTCTGTTGAAAAAAA
Source organism: Ambystoma mexicanum (assembly GCF_040938575.1). Taxonomy (NCBI): domain Eukaryota; kingdom Metazoa; phylum Chordata; class Amphibia; order Caudata; family Ambystomatidae; genus Ambystoma; species Ambystoma mexicanum. The sequence continues at coordinate 416,399,706 of NC_090939.1, forward strand.
AAACCCACTATAAGTTAAATGCCTATAAAATACTAGTCACTATTCTCCATATGCACACCAGTGTGTACCATTGTTGTCACTGTCTTGAGACATTTCCCCATGCGGGAAATACTCCTCCAGCCACTCCAAAGTACAAGCCATTTCTTAGTCAAAACAACAGAAAGAAATTATTATTTCTGCACCACATACCAAAAAAAACCACACGCACATAAAAAATGGGCTGCACTCACTCTTTTGATGTAATCTCCCTTCGTCCTACTGCGTCCGTCCACTGTCGTTCCAGGCTGCCGAGTTTCTGTGAAGTGCTTATGCTGGAGGCATCCTTTCTTTTTTATTTTGGTTCCATCCACTTCATTCTACATGGTTATTAAATGTGTCATTTTCTTTTCACACCTTCTATGCCTCCTTTATTGTATATAGTGGCCTAAGCCAAGTCGCTCTGCGAAGAAATACGTGTTGCAAAGTCCCGACCTTGGATTGACTTAGCTGCCAATTTAGGTCCATCCGCCATTTTGATTTCCATTTCAAAGTCACTCTGTGTTCTAAAATGGTGGACAGAGTTTCCCTCTTGTAACCTAGCCGTCCTGACCTTCGCACCAAAGTTAATGTCTAAACTGCTCGTAGGCCAAATGTTAGGGTCGTGTAATGAGACCTTGTCCTATGTTTGACCTGTAGATCGAGGATTACCCACGCCAACAAGTACGATCCGCGGGCATACATTAAATACAATGTTGTTTAAATACTAAACGTGAACACTTGTTGGACTGCATTGTATAAGACGTGTACTAAGGTTTAATGTTGAATTCAAAGATACACTGTTGCCGTTGTGACTTGTTGTTGTACAAACTGGAAATAAAACACATGCATATAGTTGGACAAACTAGAGGTGAACTCGGCACAAACCCTCGACTGAGAATTATTAACCTGCAGAGGGGTTGGACATTACGATTGGAAAATGTATAAAAGATGCAAATGTTTAGACGTCCAGTACCTCCCACTTCTCAAACCGAAAGGGCTGGTATTCACTGTCATGTACTGAGGGCCAGGTTGCTATCTGATACTTTGTTTCTTTGTTAACTGTACAGTTATTTGAATAAAGATCTGTGAATCTTTGTAAGCCCGTGTTTGGTGCATTTCCTTTCGGGGTACTCAGCCTCGATATTTTTCTTTGCTTTTACACGGGGAGCATAATTAGGGACTCGTTTGCACAATCTGGGCCCCACCCAAGACATTCCCACCCCCTTCAAGGCAGGCAAATATTCTAACAATTACTTTAGTGACATAAATGGTATTCACCCAAGTCACCACAGCACCTTTCTCTGAACACATTTCCCAATGTGTTTCTCAGTAATTAGTTAGGGGGTGGTGGGTGAAGTGTTATTGAAATATGGAGGATAAGTGTTGAAGATGCGGTATAGGGAACTGGCCCACCATACAAGTGCTACAAAAACATCTCTGAAATGTCCTGGTGAATAGAATATCCAAAATCCATAGAAATACCACTTGCTAAATTATGTTCCTGGGATTTATACTGCACACACTTTGCATTGTCTCCAGGTGTTCTGCCAGATGTAAAACAGAGGGGGATGAGTTACTGGGGAGAGAGAGGAAATGTAATGTAAATGTGCTGTTGATTAAATCATGGGGACAGGAAGTAAGTACCCTGAGCTCTGTGGGTGGGTCTGTTTCTAGGTGCTCTACGTCGAGAGCACAAAGGCATTTGTTTCCAGAGGTTATTCCTGTGTACCCATGGTGCAAGGATACATTTGTCAGGCCTGTGATTTGTCAGTACATTTAGACATGCAACATTATAATGTTTGATGTGTGTTGGCAGGGGTATTCAATCGCCACGTGTGGCAGGCTCAGTTTATATGTGTATAGTGAGTGTGTGTGTTGGAACATGGAATTTGAGTGTGTGAGTGCAATGAGTTAAAAGATTTCCTGATTGGCACATTAATGAAGAGCATAAACAATCTAACAGGCATATATAGTAAATAGTAAAATGGTCTGGTGAGACATAAAAAAGGCATAGCAAATAACTGGAAGTCAGAGCAAAGCATAAAAACGGCCTAGCAAGACAAAGCAACCCGTTCTCTTGCCAGCACTCCTACAACTAGCCTCTGCAAACTGCTCCCATTCCGTCTTTATTCACCCTGCCACTTTCAAAACCTTTCTCGCTCTCTGTCTCTGTCTATCTCTCTCCATCTCTTCCTGTCTTTCTCTAGTACATTTTAAATTTGGTCCAGTAAGTACCAGGACACTGTTAGGGAGATGAGGGGAGGGGCACTCTTGTGACTCTTGTGACGCAAATGGATATGGGAGGCATGCAGTTTTGTTTCAGAGAAACTGTTCCCTGAGATATGAAAACCCCAGGTGCTAATCTCACTATACCTAGTTTGTTGGTTGGCAGGATGACGGTCATCTCAACTCTCGCTTCCACTTGTTTAGGTGCTGTGCCAAGTGGGCCTGCTGGGAATGTTGCCATTCAGGACAACATGAAGACCAGCCTACATCTACAATTCATCTCAGAGACACATGGATCAACCATGCTTGTCTGTTTACCAAAACACCCCCCCTGTACACCCTAGCCACGACACTTCTAAAAAGTCTCCAAATTGACCTGAAAATATGTGTCTGTTCATTTTCATTTTTTCATTTGCATACCACCCACACCCAGAGGTATTACAGCTCTTGTAAAGGTTAAGTGGTAACAGTCAAAAGCAGTAGATAACCGTGAATACATGAAGTGAATTTTTTAGGTCAGTGATACATATTTGTTAAAATGACTGCTTTTTGGTCATTTTTTTAATGACAAAGGCGAGTGTTTGTTTATGATGTGGTCAGGGAGAGTGTTCAGAGTGTTCAGAGGGTGGGTCGAGTCACGTAAAAACTGGTGCCTACAGCTCGTTTATGCTTGGATCTGGGGGTGAGTAGTGGGCGGCTGGATGAAGAACAGAGGCATCGGGTCACTAGATTTGTAGCGATTCTGGTGGATCATTGGTGCATAAGGACAAGTGTTTTAAAGACAATTCTTGTTTTTATGAGTAGCCAGTGAACTTCCCTTCTTATTGCTGTGAAGTGATCAGAGATATTAAAGCCAAGTGCTGCCCTTAGGACCTCATTTTGTAAGAGTTGATGTTTTCGCCAGGTCTTTGGAGGAGATACCAGAAAACAGCACATTGCAGTAATCAGGCTTGCTGCCAATGATATCAGATAGCATGGGTCGAGGGTAAGGCAGTTTGTGGGGGAGAAGAATTTCCTACTCAGGGAGATGAGCTTGGCAGTGTAGACTGTGGAAGATGCCAATGCATTAAAGTGGCAGGATATGCTAAGTTCAGCGTCAAGATACACGCCCAGTGTCTTGACATGTTTTAAGACTTGGTTAGTCACCCCATCAATGAGGAAGGTGGAGTACTCTGGCTCCATGGTTCCTTGTCAGTGAGGAGAGCAAACAATAAGAAACTCTGTCTTCTCCTCATTGAGACAAACGTTGTGGGTAGCCATCCAGTTATGTATGACACTGTATGTCTGGTTGATCACTTTGATGTCCTGGACATAATTCCCTGAGATTGGCAGGAGGACTTGAATATCGCCTGCAACGTTTGTGTAAGGGATCCCCAGAACATCAACGTGATCAATGAGGGGTTTGTTGTAGATGTTGTACAGTTCCGGAGAGATGCATACGCCTTGAGGGACCCCACATGGAACATGGATGGGGTCAACAGAATGGTCACCAATGAAAACCTTGGAAGTGCACTCACTCAGGAAGGATTTGTTTCAGTGAACCACCTGAGAGGAGAAGTAAACGTTTGTAAGGAGGTGTTGGCAGAGCATGTTGTGATCTACAAGGTCAAATGCTGCTGACAGTTCTAGGGTGAGAAGAATGCCCAATTGCCTAAGTCACAGGTGTGATAGAGTTAGATTTTGAGATCCAAGAATGCTGTTTCGAGTTCTGTGTTTAGGCCTAAATCTGGATTGTCTGGCACCTAGAAGCTGGTGCAGTTCAAGGAAGTTTTGAATTTAGGAATACGCAATGCGGTCAAGAATTTTGAGGAGGAAGGGGAAAATTATGGTGGGTTGGAAGTTGATAGGGAGGGTGGGATTGAGTAAAGGTTTTTTGATAAGGGGCAGACCCATGCCATTTTGAGGCAGGTCGGAATGGTTCCATGTGTTAATATCCTCGCAAAAATATCGCCATACAAAAATATTGCCATATTTTTGCTTCAATATTAAGGCATGGAACCTGTGGGAGAGACTCCTGCAACCACTGTATCATTTTAAAAGTAGTGGGGGGCACCCCTGCAACCCCCGCTCGCCAGAAAACCTAATATCCCCACTAAAAATATCACCTATGGACGTTCCCGACAACCATATATACGGCAATATTTTTGGTGGGGATAATATTACCTGGTACCAGTCAGAATGCTGTTTGAGGTGAAGGAGGAATTAACAAAATCATATTGGGCCAGAGCATTCGTGGCTATGCAGAGTTTGATAATGTCGGCAGTGCATGCATCACCTCTGGAGGGTTTGAGGTGTGGGACCATGGTGCTAATGTATTATTTGGAGATTGGTGAGAACTGGAATTGTAGAGGGGGTGGTATCGGGGAAGAGGGGAATGAGATGACTGTGTGGTGTGTGGGGGTTTTGAGAGGAGTTGGTGTTTCTTGGTGAGTATTGTGTCTTGAAGTTTGACAATTTTGTTTGCAGGGGCTGCTTGTATGTGGTGCACCAAACTTTGTCGATGAGGATAAGCAAGCGGTGGGCGATAGGTGTTCAAGCTCTTTGAGTTTGGAAAATAGCTCTTTAGCGCTGGTGCTGGCTTTGGCAATCCTTGTGTTTATGGAGTTGCCTTTTTCCAAAATTAATTAAGAAATGTTTTTAGGTGTGAGTTTGGGGTACAACTTCTTCAATTGGTGACCTTATTGGTTTACAGAAAGTGAAACTAGGAAGACAAGGAGGAAACCTAGAAGAAAGTCTCAGACTGACTGAAGCAAGACTCATTCGCAAATTCAGAATAATAGAATTTGGTCTGAACAAGGAGAACGAGATGGTGCACTTTCTGTGAAAGACTATTTTGAATTGATTTTGTTATGCATATCAGAGTTGACGTAAGTCTTATATTATAATGAACTTGCAAAGTGAGGAATGGACAATGAGATGGTGCATTTTTTGTGATAGAGTCCTCAGTGATTATTATTATTGTAATTGTCTATTTCAACTTGATTCTGTTATGTGCATCAGAGTTGTTAAAAGTCAATGGACTTGTAATGAAATGGTTTCTGATGAACATGGACTAAAGTCCTCTGATAGGGTATGATATTGTACTAGCTGTGTCCGGTTCACCAATTTTACTTTAAACATATATGGCGGTAATTCCATATAGTTGGCAGTGCTTCATAAGGGTAGGTCAAATTTTGGTTGTCAAAATTATCTGCACGGATGCCTAAAGTAACTTATTAGATCTGCACAATGCACTGTCATGAACGGCATATCATGTGAATAATTTGTGTATCTGTGTTATTGGTAACATGACCAGAAAAACGTCGAAATTGAATGAGGGCAGTTTTTCGGTCACATGCAATGCATTGATAAAATAAGTATGCTTGGAACAATTATGTGATGCCTAAATTGTTATGTGTCCCGTTTATCAAACTTAGCTTAATGATACCATTAAGTTGTGTTAAAAAATCGTGGTCATTATTTGATTTATAATTGAGACACCAATGTGAGGGAGCAATACTAAATTAGCACGTATCATTGGGGAATGCTAGGTTGTACTTAGGTTATCTTTAATTGGCCGCTCCATACCAACATGGCGGCCATGTTATACTGATAGGAAAGAGAGAAGGGACAACCCGCGTTGCCTAGGCATCATTATACAAACAACTGTTTTCAGCGCGGCAGCTCATTCTTTTGCTTGCCGATGCGAGGAGCATAGCTGGCCATTACAGAGTTTTGATCATAACGTTAGAAATTGGAAGGAAGAGGGGGAACGGTTTATTATGTCTGTGCCATACTTTCAGAATGGGGGTCATTGTAGACATGTGGACTCGATTGCGGTACCCGTAACCACTGTCTACATGGATCTGGCAGATTGCCCTTTGTTATATATTATCAGTATAGTCTCGCATCGCTATCTATGCATTCTGAATATGATAAATGAAGAAATGGTGTTGTCAAATGAGGTGCATCAGGGACATAACTATTGCAATTTTATCTTAGACATAAGAACTGTTAGACGTGATATTAATTAAGCTTAAAGTATGTGAAAGTATGTGAAAGTACTTGGAGGTTTTTTTTAAATGGCTTACAGAACCCGTGAGATAATGATGAATGTTTCATTCTTTTCATGAGCCTGGGAAGGATATACATTGTCGGAAATGAATTGACATTTACTTATTCCCATTTTGTAACTGTTATTTCTTTTTCTTTGTCTTTTTGTTCTCTTTTCTCTCTCCTACAGGAGCGTTTACTGTTTTTTGTTTCCAAATAATTTTTATCATTTTTTCATTTGTGTAATTTGAATTATTTATGTGATCTGGCAATTTACCAATGCTTCTATTGTGAATGTATAAATGACATGTGGTTAGACATGGATATAAAGTACTTGCCCATTTGTTATATTTTGAGAAAGGCTCTTGCATAGCAGAAACACGTGTAAACAACTGGAGGGCATTGAATCATATGAATTTCACGTTTCTTCATTTTCTTTTTATTGATTTACTATTATAAATCACCTGAAAATCAAACTGGATTCTGTGTGTGGCACAGTCGATGTGCGGTGAATAAAATTATTTTTACAAAATGAGTGTGTTTATGAAGGTTTTGGACGTGATTCGGAAAGCCTCAAGGTTGAGAGGCGAAGGGATTTTTCTACATTTGTGTTCTTGGGAGTGCATGAGCCAGAGTAAATGGGTGAGATCTTCTGTAAAGCAAGTTTGATATTTTCTGCCTGTTTTGGCGATTCTGGGAATAAGCAGGGCATGTTGGTCTATAGTCTGGGAGAGGGCCATGAGGATCATAGAGGCCTGGGCTTGTAGATTATAACAAGAAGGAATGTTTTTGGAAAGGTGTTCCACCAGAGTGTGGGTTAGGCAGGCTTCAGTGAGCCTACATGTGTTGTGAGAAAGGGTAGGAGGAAGTCTGGTATCTGGATTGCATGTCATATGAGAGTGAGAGAAGCAAAAGTCAATGACTGAGTGGTCAGACCAGGGTATGGACAATATGGTGGTGATAGAGACAGAGTTGTTCAAAGTTAGTATCAAGTCCAATGTGCAACCTTTTCAGTGGGCCAGGAAGTAGACAGGTTGGATGACGTTAGCTCAGCAAATGCTTTTGTTAAGTCTAGTATATGTAGGTTAAAATCCCCTAGAACTAGGAATTTGGTGGCTGGCTTGATATGGGGTGATATGAAGAATGAGGAATGAGGAATGTCGAGTTCTTGGCGATTGATCTGATTGGGTTGGCGGTAAAAATGAAGAGGTTTATAGTTGGCAGTAACAATGAAGAGGTTCATAGTAGGTTGATGTTGATCTAAAGTTCAGTGATACATACGTAATTTCTGATCACTTTTGTGGGTGTTGGACAAGCTCCTCTGGTATCCATCAAAGCACCCCTATTCCACTTCTCTCCACTCTTCCACTGCTTGCCTTGGTAAACCCCACAGAACCCCAGTAATGTTATGTACATTATTTCTAGTTCTAGTAAAAGGAGCTGGAAGAAGACAAATTATTTAACATGCCCAGTGCCCTGAAGTGGTCTATATGGACCCTGTAGGAAAGTGTGACAGGTTATGGAGCTTTGTGAGGATATCATCAACCTGCTCCACCTAACAGGACCATTATAATGTATTTGTGTGTGACCTTAGGCTTTTCTGGATGAATCTTCTGAGAAGTCTGAAATGTTTTGGGACCTCAAACCAACACAAATTGAGGTGGTTTGAGTTGTACCTGAACTATTTCATCCAGAATTACTACTGAGCTGTCTCTGTAATTTGACTGAGAAGGCTCCCAGGAAACACCTTTAGTAATTTCTAGTGACCTCAATCAGTGCTTCATTTTTAGAACAATAACTGACAGAGCCCTCCATTTGTCTTTGTTGTCCCACCAAAGTCAAGTACTGTCTCTGTGGTTTTGTTGTTGTTGTTTGTTTTGGTTTGGGATATTGCAACTGTTTCACAACATAAATCTAATTATTTATCCTGAATCCTAAGGACTGTAGACATCTCAGTGCCTGATTCTAAGGGCCATGCAGACCCCTATCTGAACCTGTGCTGTACCCCTGCCACACGAGTGGATTCATCATTGAGCCAACTTCAGTCTGTGGAATTTCATGTAGCCATGCATGATGCCCATATGATGTTGAGCGCTTCTGGGTTCACTGTGGCAATTTCAAAGGAAAAATGGCCACTGCCGTGGGCCATACAAAGGTAAGCCCTGTTGGGCTAAATGCAGCTTTAAATGTGAACATGGATACTGCCACTGCACCCCATACATTCACGGAGCAGAAGCTCTGATCAAAGATGGCCGCCGGGAGTGCATCGAGGAGGCTGTGGACCTGCAATATCACTGTCATGCCGTTGATGCCCCCATATTGGCAGTTGTCCAGAACTTCACCCACAGGTGCGAGGAGCCGGCAGACGAGGGCCTCCACTAAATGCCATGCTGAAGCCCATCTGGGCCAGTGCTGCACCCCCTGCCACACAAGTGGTGTCATCATCAAGCCAACGTCAGTCTGTGGGATTTCCTGCAGCCACGGGCGATGCCCATATGAAATTGAGCCCTGTTATGTTCACTGTTACAATTTAAAAGAAAGAGATGGCTGCTGTGGTTGGCCATACAAAGGTACGCCCTTTTAGGCTAAATGCAGCTTTAAATGCAAATAAGGATACGGCTACCTCTCTCTATTCATTCACAGAGCAGAAGCTCTGATCAAAGATGGCTGCTGAGAATGCATCGAGGAGGCCTTGGACCTGCACCATCACTCTCCCACCTCTGATGCCTCCGGGTTGGCTGTTGTCCAGAATTTCACCCCCAGGTATGAGGAGTGGGCAGACGACATTGGCCCCTCACAAAGAGCCTACACTAAGGGCAATGTAGACCCCTGCCTGGGCCTGTGCTGCACCCCGGCAACACGAGTGGCTTCATTATCGAGCCAACATCAGTCTGTAGGATGTCCTGAAGCCATGGTCGATGCCCATATGAAGTTGAGCCCTGCTGTGGTCACTGCCACAATTTCAAAGAAAGAAATGGCCCCTGCTCTGAGCCATACAATGGTAAGCCGCATTGAGCTAAATGCAGCTTTAAATGTGAACAATGGTATTGCCGCTGCACCCCATTCATTCTTGAAGCAGAAGCTCTGATCAAAAATCCCCACTGGGAGTGCATTGAGGAGGTCAGGGACCTGCAACATCACTGTTCACCCTCTGATGCCCCTGGATTGGCTGTTGTCCAGAACTTCACGCCCAGGTGTGAGAGCTGGCAGGTGATGCCAGCCACTCACAAACAGCCTCCACTAAGGGCCATGCAGACCCCTGTCTGGGCCTGTCTGGGCCTGTCCAGGCCGAGAGGGCCCCACAACTTACATCTGTTCAAGGTACTTATACTATGTTAATGCATGTCTTGTCGAAGTATGGTTTCAAATAAAGGTGGTTAATGATTTGAAGGGGCGGCCTGATAACCATGTGGGCACCTGGTTTGGCATCCTCAGTAATTACCTGCTGATTAGCATTGTCTCGAAGTGTATGCAGCGTATTCACAACTGTCTGTTGATGCAATCCTGTGCAGCACTTTGAGCTGTTGCTACGCACATAATTTTAGCCACAACAAAAAGAAAATTCCCATTGAAAAATATCACGATTTTGAAAATCTTTACTACATTGACATTGCCTGGTGACCATGCCCACCTAACCCCATTGCCAGTTCCTCATGGCCATGGCCAGTACCCAGATTGTCTGAGTCACTACCTCAGCACCAAACTCTGTAGAACCATTCAAGGTCAGATCTAGAATGAGAGAATGTCATGCAGTTTCATTCAGTTGCGCAAAATGTATAAGCAATCGCAAAAACTGCTTTTCAATATGTATGAATGCCCCAGAACATCTGAGATGTTTACCAACATTACAGGGCTGTCCCGAACTGTTTGCGAAATTCAAAGGTGGAACACCACCTGGTGTTTGGCTTTTTATGGCCATATCTCATCACATCCTCCTCCATTGTGATTCGAGTTCCGGTTGCTAACATTTTAAAATGACAAATGCGATCAGCATCAAACCTTTAGGCTTTTGAACTGCTAAATATTTCATGAAGGTAGGTTAAAATGCTAGGCATTCAAAAGAATCTGTAAATCTCTGTTGAGCTGCTTGACCACCAATCTATTTACAAAGTGTGTCCCACGACACGAAGTTGAACTCATGAGGGCAAGGTGCAGAAGTGTTATCACGTGCATTAGTTATCCTTTAGGCTGGTTATCCTTTATATTACACAGTTTTATAATAATATTCCCACTGATAGCTTGTAATAACGGGCACTTTAATACTCCCATAATGTTCCTCTAATTGCAAACGTATTCTTCTTACCCACACATATCCTAGCGTCCTGACAAACTGATTATTTTGAAAGACACTGGTTAGACGCTGTAGAAATTCTGATACTCAAAAGGATCAGAGGTCAATCAAATGCAGCATCAGGAACCTGCACAACAAGAAATGCACAAAATAATAATAATAATAATCACCGAGGCCTCTATCGAGCTAATGAGCAGTTCTGCGTTTGCAGCGGAAGCAGGGTCAGGGATGAACAGTTTAAAAATAAAACCTGGGGCAATAGAAGAGCAATGTTTTCCTGAAAGCCATGCAAAGCGCAGTACACTTGCAATGAGTCAAGCACAGAAAGCCAGATTGTGACACCTGCACCCCACAATGTCACCCTAGCCACAGTCAAGGCGACCAACTCCTAAAGGTGTAGAGGTAGTGGTGCTTAACATTGACAACACACACCCTGCACTGATAACAACAAAACACCTTCAAAGTGTTGTTTTTTTCTGAGTAGGGAAACACTCGGATCCCAGGGTGTGTTAAGATGATTTATTCAGGGTTCTGCAACCTTTGGGTCTCGAGATGTTTTGACTATTGACAGTGTTGGTTGGGGTCGATGAAAGTTGCAAGCCAAAGCATCTGGAAAACCATAGGTTGCATACCTCTGATTTATAAGACAACAGACAACAGTGAAACGTAGATACAGGTGATGTAAATATAGACAAACATAAATATGTGATGCATCAGTAAACATGGGCATCAGGGCCCCGCTATACCACAAGTGCTTGTCAGAAACACATCTAGCACAATCCATTGGCAGCAAAACTGAAAGGGTCCACAACATGGCGTACCTGCAACCTTACACCCTCTGATAATGACAAATAACGGGGTAAATGTCCATTGATAGTCTAACCCCAGAGGATATCATCACTTAAGGTTGAACACGTGCACTCCCCGTACTCAATGCAATGTTTTTCTCGAAAAATCTATGTAATTAGCAAAATCTAAATACTAGTAAAAGTGGCAAACGGTGCCCCAGTTGGCAAACCAAAGGTGTGACACATAAGAGTTGTGAATTGATATGCATAGATAGCACAGTAACCCTGTAACGAAGGTGAGTGCAGACGCTGGGATCGAAAACACATAGGGGGTGATGCATTACACTCATGCTGAGGGGTACCCAAACATACATCCAGAAAAAATGGGTATGAATGCACTGAATTGTAAAGGGCATCTTAGAGTAAGACAAAGGACCTCATTACAAGGAATGCGGCCGCAGAATGAACAGTGCCAGTAAGAGACCGGCACCGTTCATTCCAGGCCGCACTTTACAAGGTCTCCTCGCGGGTGCTGCTTTGGACGTCTGGTCAGATCAGATGTACTTAGCGGCACCCGCGAGCAGACCAGGATGCTAACAACGGTCCCGTCATTAACGGGCCCGTTGTTAGCATCCTCCCCATTCCCATTAAGCCCTATGGGGGCTCAAATGGGAATGGGGATGTACCGGGTCGCAGTCCCGAGAATGGGAATTACCAGGCCCGCCAAACGTCGGCATGGACCTGGTAATTTCCTATTTTCAGGACCCGGTACCCGGTTTGGGCGTAGCCATGCCTCTGAAAACAGCATGGCTACTTCCAAACTTGTAATGAGGCCCAATGTATTTATTTATTTATGTATTTTGCTATTTGTATAGCGCACCCAACCCAGAGGCATCTGGACAGCAGGACAACAGAAATGATAGGCACGTAGCGACACCTTCTTAGGGGAAAAAGGTAACATGCTCTAGTGCAGAGTATAATGCTTCTTCATCCCTTATCGTGCAGACATTGTACACCATTGTGCAGCATCCCTAGAAAGGCATGGTTTAGAGCATGATGCTGCTATTATCTGTGAGTGTGGCACGTGCGCCTAACAGTTGACTATGACGGGCAGAAGAAAATAAGTTCATACTAATATCTTTGGCACATTTAACAATGCACAGGAATGTATTTTGTCGGAAACTGGCACATGTAATTTCATGTCTTAATTGTGTGTGTAATTTTTGTATGGACTGTGCCAGTGACCATTCCAAGAATTTTCTAACTGCCCAGTGGGTTTTTGTATTGACTTCTTGTTTGGCCCAGTGCACCATGGATGAGAGTGTACTGACCTGTACTACGCTATTAGTTTATTAGCAAGGACACCAATACTAGTGTTATGAATGAGATTATCTGGTAGAGATTGATGGGCCGGAGGTTAGGGTGCCCTTAAAAAGAATCTAAGCCTCCGTTGGAAAACCCGTGTCCTGTTAACAAGCGTACAGAATTTGGTTTTGGGCTTTTTTGCACTTTCTTGTCTTTGCATCACAACCCTTTGTTAGTCTAAGAGAGGCATCCTACATAGTGTGCAATCATCAGGAGAGAAGCTCTGCTGCATGGACTCACACCCTCACTAGAGACGTCCTCATTGGATCAACTCTGACAACGGGTTGCCTTCACCCTAGACACTGGCATCCATCCTAATGAGGATACCCAGGCCAGCCAGCACTTTCTTTTCCAGTCCCCTCCTTGAAGTATTAGATGCTGTCCAGTGACAGACATACTTTGAACACCACAGGAAACGGTCTGTGTTTCCGTTTTGATACAGCAGGACGTGCTTGAAGTCATTTTCAAACTTCGGGCAAACCCTTTCCTCAGATGCACTGGGGAGCATATTTAAGGACTCGTTTGGACAATCTGGGCCCCACCCAAGACATTCCAACCCCCCCTTCAAGGCAGGCAAATATTCTAACAATTACTTTAGTGACAGACATGGTATTCACCCAAGTCACCATGGCACCTTTCTCCGAACACATTTCCCAGCGTGTTTCTCAGTAATTAATTCGGGGGTAGTGGGTGAAGTGCTATTGAAATATGGAGGATGAGGGTTGAAGATGCAGCAGAGGGAGCTGGCCCACCATACAAGTGCTACAAAAAAACAGTGAAAAGTCCTGGTGAATGGAATATCCAAAATCCATAGAAATACCACTTGCTAAGTTATGTTCCTGGGATTTATACTGAACACAATTTCCCTTTGCATTGTCTCCAGGTGTTCTGCCAGAGGTAAAAGAGAGGGGGATGAGTTACTGGGGAGAGAGAGAAAGTGTAAGGTGAATGTGCTGTTGATTAAATCATGGTGACAGCAAGTAAGTACCCTGAGCTCAGTGGGTGGGTCTGTTTCTAGGTGCTCTACATCGAGAGCACAAAGGCATTTTTTGTTTCCAGAGGGCATCCCTGTGTACCCATAGTGCAAGGCTACATTTGTCAGGCCTGTGATTTGTGCGTTCGTTTAGACATGCAACATTATAATGTTTGATGTGTGTTGGCAGGGGTATTCAATTGCCATGTGTAGCAGTATCAGTTTATATGTCTATTGTGAGTTTGTGTGTTGGAACATGGAATTTGAGTGTGTGAGTGCGATGAGTTAAAAGAGGTCCTGATTGGCACATTAATAAGGGGCATAAACAATCTAACAGCCACATATAGCAAATAGTAAAATGGTCTGGTGAGACATAAAAAAGGCATAGCAAATAACTGGAAGTCAGAGCAAAGCATAAAAATGGCCTAGCAAGACAAAGCAACCCGTTCTCTTGCCAGCACTCCTACAACTAGCCTCTGCAAACAGCTCCCATTCCGTCTTTACTCACCCTGCCACTGTCAAAACCTCTCTCTCTCTGTCACTGTCTATCTCTCTCCATCTCTTCCTGTCTCTTTCTCTCGTACATTTTAAATTTGGTCCAGTAAGTACTAGGACACTGTTAGGGAGATGAGGGGAGGGGCACTCTTGTGACTCCACTCATTACTGTAAGCAATGCGCAAACGGACATGGGAGGCATGCACTTTTGTTTCAGAGAAACTGTTCCCTGAGATATGAAAACCCCAGGTGCTCATTTCACTATACCTAGTGTGTTGGTTGGCAGGATGACGGTCATCTCAACTCTCGCTTCCACTTGTTTAGGTGCTGTGCCAAGTGGGCCTGCTGGGAATGTTGCCATTCAGGACAACATGAAGACCAGCCTACATCTACAATTCATCTCAGAGACACATGGATCAACCATGCTTGTCTGTTTACCAAAACACCCCCCTGTACACTCTAGCCACAACACTTCTAAAAAGTCTCCAAATTGACCTGAAAATATATGTCTGTTCTTTTTTATTTTTTATATGTATTTTTTTTTTTCATTTGCATAGCGCCTAGACCCAGAGGTATCACAGCTCTTGTACAGGATAAGTGGTAACAGACAGTCAAAAGCAGTAGATAACCGTGAATACACGAAGTGAATCATTTACGTCAGTGATACATATTTGTTAAAAAGACAAGTTTTTTGGAGTTTTCTTAATGACAAAGGCGAGTGTTTGTTTATGATGTGGTCAGGGAGAGTGTTCAGAGGGTGGGTCGAGTCACATAAAAACTGGTGCCTCCAGCTCGTTTATGCTTGGATCTGTGGGTGAGTAGTGAGCGGCTGGATCGGGTCAATAGTTTTGTAGCAATGCAAGAGATGAGAGGGTGTTCTGATGGCTCATTGGTGCACAAGCACAAGTGTTTTAAAGACAATTCTTGCTTTTATGAGTAGCCAGTGAACTTCCCTTCTTATTGCTGTGATGTGACCGGAGATATTAAGGCCAAGTGCTGCCCTTAGGACCTTATTTTTTAAGAGTTGAAGTTTTGCCAGGTCTTTGGAGGAGATGCCAGAAAACAGCACATTGCAGTAATCAGGCTTGCTGCCAATGATAGCAGATAGCAGGGGTCGAGGGTAAGGCAGTTTGTGGGGGAGAATAATTTCCTGCTCAAGGAGATGAGCTTGGAAGTGCAGACTGTGGGAGATGCCAACGCATGAAAAGTGGCAGGACATGTTAAATTCAGCGTCAAGATACATGCCCAGTGTTTTGACATGTTTTAAGACTTGGTTAGTCACCCCATCAATGAGGAAGGAGGAGTACTCTGGGTCCAGGGTTCCTTGTCAGTGTGGAGAGCAAACAATAAGAAGCTCTGTCTTCTCCTCATTGAGACAAAGGTTGTGGGTAGCCATCCAGTTCTGTATGACACTGCATGTCCGGTTGCTCACTTTGATGTCCTGGGCATAATTCCCTGAGATTGGCAGGAGGACTTGAATATCACCTGCAACGTTTGTGTAAGGGATCCCCAGAACATCAATGTGATCAATAAGGGGTTTGTCATAGGTGTTGTACAGTGCCGGAGAGATGCATAAGCCTTGAGGGACCCCACATGGAACATGGATGGGGTCAGCAGAATGGTCACCAATGAAAACCTTGGAAGTGCACTCACTCAGGAAGGATTTGTTTCAGTGAACCACCTGATAGGAGAAGTGAACGTTTGTAAGGAGGTGTTGGCAGAGGATGTTGTGATCTACAAGGTCAAATGCTGCTGATAAGGTCTAGGGTGAGAAGAATGCCCAATTGCCTAAGTCACAGGTGTGATAGAGTTAGATTTTGAGATCCAAGAATGCTGTTTCGAGTTCTGTGTTTAGGCCTAAATCTGGATTGTCTAGCACCTAGAAGTTGGTGCAGTTCAAGGTAGTTTTGAATTTGGGAATAAGCAATGCGGTCAAGAATTTTGAGGAGGTAGGGGAAAGTGATGGTGGGTTGGAAGTTGATAGGGAGGGTGGGATCAAGCAAAGGTTTTTTGATCAGGGGGAGATCCATGCCCTTTTGAGGCAGGTCGGAATGGTTCCATGTGTTAATATCCCCGCAAAAATATCGCCATACAAAAATATTGCCATATTTTTGCTTCGATATTAAGGCATGGAACCTGTGGGAGACACCCCTGCTACCCCTGTATTATTTTAAAAGTAGTGGGGGGCACCCCTGCAACCCCCGCTCGCCAAAAATAACTATTATTATCCCCACTATAAATACCACCTATGGCCGTTCCCGACAACCATATATACAGCAATTGTTTTGGTTGGGATAATATTACCTGATACCAGTCAGAATGATGTTTGAGGTGAAGGAGGAATTGACAAAATCATAGCGGGCCAGAGCAAGCATGGCTATGCAGAGTTTGATAATGTGGGCAGGGCATGCATCGCCTCTCGAGGGTTTGATGTGTGGGACGATGGTGGTAATGTATTATTTGGAGATTGGTGAGAACTGGAATTGTAGAGGGGGTGGTATCGGGGGATGAGGGGAATGAGATGACTGGGTGGTGGGAGGGGGTTTTGAGAGGAGTTGGTGTTTCTTGGTGAGTATTGTGTCTTGAAGTTTGCCAGTTTTGTTTGCAGGGGCTGCTTGTATGTGGTGCACCAATCTTTGTTGATGTAGATAAGCGAGCAGTGGGGGCTGGGTGTTCAAGCTCTTTAAGGATGGAAAATAGCTCTTTAGCGCTGGTGTTGGCTTTGGCAATCCTTGTGTTTATGGGGTTGGCTTTTTTCAAAATTAATTAAGAAATGTTCTTAGGTGTGAGTTTGGGGTACAACTTCTTCAATTGGCGACCTTATTGGTTTACAGAAAGTGAAACTAGGAAGACGAGGAGGAAACCTAGAAGAAAGACTCAGACTGACTGAAGCAAGACTCATTTGCAAATTCAGATCAATAGAATTTGGTCTGAACAAGGATAACGAGATGGTGCAATTTCTGCGAAAGAATATTTTGAATTGATTTTGTTATGCATATCAGAGTTGACATAAGTCTTATATTATAATGAACTTGCAAAGTGAGGAATGGACAATGAGATGGTGCATTTTTTGTGATTGTCTATTTCAACTTGATTTTGTTATGTGCATCAGAGTTGTTAAAAGTCAATGGACTTGTATAGTGAGGAGTGGAACTATGATTAAGTGCATTAATATACTATAGACTGTCTGGCAGATACTGTGGGTCAAGGTAACATATGTTGCAAATATCAGGTTACATACTGCATTGTTAATAACTATGTTACAAGAAATAACTATGACATATGATATTTAGTCTATGATGTAATGAAATGGTTTCTGGTGAACGTGGACTTAAGTCCTCTGATAGGGTGTGATATTGTACTAGCTATGTCTGGTTCACCAATTATACTTTAAACATATATGGTAGTAATTCCATATAGTTGGCAGTGCTTCATAAGGGTAGGTCAAATTTAGGTTGTCAAAATTATCTGCACGGATGCCTAAAGTAACTTATTAGATCTGCACAATGCACTGTCATGAACGGCATATCATGTGAATAATTTGTGTATCTGTATTATTGGTAACATGACCAGAAAAACGTCGAAATTGAATTAGGACAGCTTTTCTGTCACATGCACCGCATTGATAAAATAGGTATGCTTGGAACAATAATGTGATGCCTAAATTGTTGTGTCCCGTTTATCAAACTTAGCTTAATGATACAATTAAGTTGTGTTAAAAAATTGTGGTCATTGTTTGATTTATAATTGAGACACCAATGTGAGAGAGCAATACTAAATTAGCACGTATAATTGGGGAATGCTAGGTTGTACTTATGTTATCTTGAATTGGCCGACCCATACCAACATGGCAGCCATGTTATACTGATAGAAAAGAGAGAAGGGACAACCCGCGTTGCCTAGGCATCATTATACAAACAACTGTTTTCAGCGCTGCAGCTCATTCTTTTGCTTGCCGATGCGAGGAGCATAGCTGGCCATTACGAAAGTACAATTATAACGTTAGCAATTGGAAGGAAGAGGGGGGACGGTTTATTATGTCTGTGCCATACTTTCAGAATGGGGGTCATTGTAGGCATGTGGATTCGATTGCGGTACGCGTACCCACTGTCTACATGGATCTGGCAGATTGCCCTTTGTTATATATTATCAGTATAGTCCCGCATCCCTATCTATGCATTCTGAATATGATAAATGAAGAAATTATGTTGTCAAATGAGGTGCATCAGGAACTTGATTATTGGAATTTTATCTTAGAGATAAGAACTGCTAGACGTGATATTAATTAAACTTAAAGTACTTGGATTTTTTTTTAAATGGTTTACAGAACCTGTACAAGAGATAATGATGAATCTGTCATTCTTTTCATGAGACAGGGAAGGATATAAATTGTTGGAAATGAATTGACATTTACTTATTCCCATGTGTAACTGTTATTTCTTTTTCTTTGTCTTTTTGTTCTCTTTTCTCCCTCCTGCCTGTGCGTTTACTGTTTTTTGTTTCCAAATAATTTTTATAATTTTTTCATTTGTGTAATTTGAATTATTTATGTGATCTGGCAATTTAACAATGCTGCTATTGTGAATGTATATATGACATGTGGTTAGACATGGATATAAAGTACTTGCACATTTGTTATGTTTTGAGAAAGGATCTTGAGTAGCCGAAACACGTGTAAACAACTGGAGGGCATGGAATCATATGAATTGCACGTTTCTTCATTTTCATTTTATTGATTTACTATTATAAATCACCTGAAATGCAAACTGGATTCTGTGTGTGGCACAGTCAATTTGTGGTGAATAAAATTATTTTTTTTAAAAATTAGTGTGTTTATGACGGTTTTGGACGTGATTCGCAAAACCTCTAGGTTGAGAGGAGAAGGGCTTTTTCTACATTTGTGTTCTTGGGAGTGCATTAGCCAGAGTAAATGAGTGAGATCTTCTGTAAAGCAAGTGTGATATTTTCGGCCTGTTTTGGCGATTCTGCGTATAAGCAGGGCATGTTGGTCTATAGTCTGGGAGAGGGCCATGAGGATCATAGAGGCCTGGGCTTGTAGATAATAACAAGAAGGAATGTTTTTGGAAAGGTGTTCCACCAGCATGTGGGCTAGGCAGACTTCAGTGAGCCTACATGTGTTGTGATAAAGGGTAGGAGGAAGTCTGGTATCTGGATTGCATGTCATATGAGAGTGAGAGAAGCAAAAGTCAATTACTGAGTGGTCAGACCAGGGTATGGACAATATGGTGGTGATAGAGACAGAGGTGTTCAAAGTTAGTATCAAGTCCAATGTGCGTCCTTTTCAGTGGGCCAGGCAGTAGACAGGTTGGGTGAGGTTTAGCTCAGCAAATGCTTTCGTTAAGTCTAGTATATGTGGGTTAAAATCCCATAGTACTAGGAATTTGGTGGCTGGCTTGATATGGGGTGATATGAAGAATGAGGAATGAGGAATGTCGAGTTCTTGGCGATTTATGTGATTGGGTTGGAGGTTTATAGTTGGCAGTAACAATGAAGAGGTTTATAGTAGGTTGATGTTGATCTAAAGTTCAGTGACACGTACGTAATTTCTGATCACTTTTGTGGGTGTTGGACAAGCTCCTTTGGTATCCATCAAAGCATCCCTATTCCACTTCCCTCCAATCTTCCACTGCTTGTCTTGGTAAACCCCACAGAACCCCAGTAATTTTATGTACATTATTTCTATTTTTAGAAAAAGGCGCTGGAAGAAGACAAATTATTTAACATGCCCAGTGCCCTGAAGTGGTCTATATGGACCCTGTAGGAAAGTGTGACAGGTTATGGAGCCTTGTGAGGATGTCATCAACCTGCTCCACCTAACAGGACCATTATAATGTATTTGTGTGTGACCTTAGGTTTTTCTGGATGAATCTTCTGAGAAGTCTGAAATGTTTTGGGACCTCAAACCAGCACAAATTGAGGTGGTTTGAGTTGTACCTGAACTATTTAATCCAGGATTACTACTGAGCTGTCTCTGTAATTTGACTGAGAAGGCTCCCAGGAAACACCTTTAGTAATTTCTAGTGACCTCAATCAGTGCTTCATTTTTAGAACAATAACTGACAGAGCCCTCCATTTGTCTTTGTTATCCCACCAAAGTCAAGTACTGTCTCTGTGGTTTTGTTGTTGTTGTTTGTTTTGGTTTGGGATATTGCAACAGTTTCACAACATACATCTAATTATTTATCCTGAATCCTAAGGATTGTAGACATCTCAGTGCCTGATTCTAAGGGCCATGCAGACCCCTATTTGAACATGTGCTGTACCCCTGCCACACGAGTGGATTCATCATTGAGCCAACTTTAGTCTGTGGAATTTCCTGCAGCCATGCTTGATGCCCATATGAAGCTGAGCACTGCCGTGTTCACTGCGGCAATTTCAAAGGAAAAATGGCCGCTGCCGTGGGCCATACAATGGTAAGCCCTGTTGTGCTAAATGCAGCTTTAAATGTGAACATGGTTACTGCCACTGCACCCCATTCATTCACGGAGCAGAAGCTCTGATCAAAGATGACCGCCGGGAGTGCATCAAGGAGGCTGTGGACCTGCAATATCACTGTCATGTCCTTGATGCCCCATATTGGCAGTTGTCCAGAACTTCACCCACAGGTGCGAGGAGCCGGCAGACAACGAGGGCCTCCACTAAATGCCATGCTG
Source organism: Ambystoma mexicanum (assembly GCF_040938575.1). NCBI lineage: Eukaryota > Metazoa > Chordata > Amphibia > Caudata > Ambystomatidae > Ambystoma > Ambystoma mexicanum. The sequence continues at coordinate 416,420,568 of NC_090939.1, forward strand.
AAGCCCATCTGGGCCAGTGCTGCATCCCCTGCCACACAAGTGGTGTCATCATCAAGCCGACGTCAGTCTGTGGGATTTACTGCAGCCACGGGCGATGCCCATATGAAATTGAGCCCTGTTATGTTCACTGTTACAATTTAAAAGAAAGAAATGGCTGCTGCCGTTGGCCATACAGAGGTAAGCCCTTTTAGGCTAAATGCAGCTTTAAATGCGAATAAGGATACGGCTACCTCTCTCCATTCATTCACAGAGCAGAAGCTCTGATCAAAGATGGCTGCTGAGAATGCATCGAGGAGGCCTGGGACCTGCACCATCACTCTCCCACATTTGATGCCTCCGGATTGGCTGTTGTCCAGAATTTCACCCCCAGGTATGAGGTGTGGGCAGGTGACACTGGCTCCTCACAAAGGGCCTACACTAAGGGCAATGCAGACTGCTGCCTGGGCCTGTGCTGCACCCCCACCACACAAGTGGCTTCATCATCGAGCCAACATCAGTCTGTAGGATGTCCTGAAGCCATGGTCGATGCCCATATGAAGTTGAGCCCTGCTGTGTTCACTGCAACAATTTCAAAGAAAGAAATGGCCCCTGCACTCAGCCATAAATAGGTAAGTCCCCATGTCTCCTCTCTCCCCAGTCCCTTTTGCCCTCTTTCCTCCTTCCCAACAGCGTCCCCACTTGAATGTTCACTCTCCAGTCCTTCCCCTCCTCCCTTGGTGTCCCTTCCCTCCCCTTCATCCAAGGGTACCCCACAGGCCCAAGGAAACTTGACATTGGATGTGCCAGACTTGTATGCATGTCATCAATTCACACCGTGTGCCTGCAGCCCAGGGCAGACTAACCCCTGTGTCCATAGTGCCTAACCTACTCAGGTGGCAATGTGTTTACGTCACTGCCAGTGATTACTCTGTTCCTGAGTTTCAATGTTGCTGTATTCTTTAGTGTTCACACTCCTTGATGTAACCTGCCTATTGTTGCCAGAGGGGGGGACCCAGTCGATCTCTGCATGCAATGTACCCTAATCGGGTCGTTTGATCAATGGTCCTGAACTGTGGTTCAAACTGGGGTCACCCACGTAGACGTCCCCATTCCGGTGTGCCTCCCATATTCATGGCCACAGTTTTAGAAAATTGATTCCACCTGCCTTGGGACTGTGTCAAGGGTGTGCCCCCTCGGGTGCATCCCCTTACATGGGTGTCTTCCACCCTACAGACAGAGCAGAGGATGAGTATCCTAGAAGCTCACTGGTGGCCAGATAATAGTGGAGGGGGTTGGGTGTTGTTTGCCCCAATGCAGGCCCTCTATGTGTTGTTGTTCAGCCTTCGTCACCAGAACGAATGTGCAGCAGTTCAGGATGACCATTCTGTGGGATGCCAACCCCCTGTGACCACACTGGCGGTGGCTTGTGGCGTGACCCCTCCCTCTTTCATTTGTGTCTGAGGCCAGTCTCTCCCCTTCACCAACCACCCCTGGTGCAGGTTGGCCTGCTTGGTTGGCCTGCATGTGCACCCTGCAAGTGTTGGGGTATTGCATACACTTTTCCTTTCGTTCTGTGGATGTCCGTGAGGATGTGCAGATCAGCCCGTGGTGGGTTCAAGCCACCCCCATTGGTACGCTCAGCCAGATGCAGCTACTGTGAGGATCCATCCAGTGAGTAAGCCATACACGTGTTTGTACACATGGCTGGTACAGTGACAGTTCAAATGGCTCATTGTGTTAGTGATGTAACCTTTAATGGCTGGTTCTGTTACTTTGATTTCCATGGTGGATGCATGGCTAATACATGACAACAAATTCTGAACTAATGGTATGCGTGCAATAATCAGAACTAGAACAATATGGCATATCATGGCAGCTTTGGTGACTGTAGCTACATTTGGAAAGTTTGCACCTCCCTGTGATGGCAAACATGCATAGTGATGTCTGGCCAGTCAACCTCCTGTACCTACCATGGGACTCACAGGTAAGGGTGAATCATGTTTCAATTCCAGTGAATGAGCCTGACAAACAGCTACCACATCCAAGAAGGGCAGCAGGCATGCTAATTGCTCACTCCCAATTTGGGGAGATAGTGACTTGAATTCATGTCAAAGGATTCTTTCAAGTCCCTGTTCAGTTCACATCCTTTAATGGTGAATCATATGTGGGCACGTCTGGTGGCAAAAGCCATGGTGAATCCTGGTCCACATGCATATTTTGCAGTTGCTGCACTTGCCCTAGTTGGATCTTGTGATCAGGCTGGCGGTCCTGCACAAGGCACACATATGCCTGTGCGTGCCCTGCTCACCATTGCCATGTGAAGGGCTGCCATGTTGCCACAGAAGGCAGCAAGCAGACTTAGAGGACAGTGCACGGGAAACATGTTTCTTGTGTTCCGCAATGCTCTTGTTGGTCTCTGAAGTGTGGCAGCCGAAAAGGGAATCTATCTGTCTCCCCCTGCGGGCAGGACGGTCGGCGCTGCCTCCCCCCAACCACTCCAGCACCGGCAGATTCTGCCCTAAATCTGGATGGATGACAGTTGTTTGTCACTCTCATGCATTAATGAAGAATGCAGTTTGCTGCAATTTAAATGTGTGATCTGTAGGACAGATTGATTATCGTCACTTCAATCTCACCTTGCAGATCTGTGTTCCTTCTGAGGCTATGCCAGTCTGAGGCTCACTCTAAGGTAAATTGCCCCAGGACCCTCCCCGGAGTACAACTGGGGCTGTCACAGGGTCCCTGTTACCCATGCCACCCTAACCACAGACACTGATCAGCACCAACACTAGATCCATGGACTTTGTGCAGTAACTTGTTTCCAGGGCCTCTTGGCCTTCCAGTTCCACACCTCATCGAGTTAGGTGAGGCATGCCGACAGCATGCACCTGGTGGTGGTAGGCTGAACCCCCAACGCACATTCCCCTACCAGAGGGCAGCTGGCTGTGCCACATGTGGGTGTCTGTGGTGTTCCATAGCTGCCAGAATGAGATGGGTATGGGGATCAGGTCTCACAAACACGTCCATCAGACAAGCTCTCCCCAGGTGGTGTTTGTTGCAGATCAGGACAGTACACATTTGACAATGCAAGCAGTACCATACTAAGGCAACACCCGGACAAGGTCAGGCTGAAGCCCAGCCACCCGAGTTACTGCTCATCCAGTATGGCCTCAGAACAGATGTGGGGAGATGCTGAATGTGACCATCTCGCTAAGCGGGGATGAAGTAATTGACCAGGATTTCGTCAGTAATAGCATGTTGGGAGGGAAAAGGCCAGCACTGCATGCACATCCAGCAGCATGCATAGGAACTGTGGTGTACAGAAGATCGACCTCACAGAATCACTCAGGGGGCCCACATCCTTCTGTTCAGGGCACACCACATGAATGGTGGTAGGCTGGTGGCATACACCGGCATGGTGGTTTCTCTACAAAGCACAGTCGGGGCAGCGAGAATCCGGTGGGGCACAGACAGGTCCCTTACCCACTATGTACAGTAATCCAGAGAAAGGTGACTGAGCTTTCTTGTATTATGTGAAGATCCAAATGGATGCCACCAGAGATGCAGGTAGACTTTGTCTTCTAATGCTATTGGACCTCTCGGCAGCATTCAATCTGGTCGACCATGACAAACTCTGCTGCACACTAGCAAATAACTTCAATCTGTCTAAGGATGCCACTGACTGGATTAAATCATTCTCAGCAGACAGGACATCAAAAGTGTCAATTGGCAAAGAATCAGCTGACCCCATACCAGTCTCTATAGGCGTCCCGCAAGGCTCTCGCATATCCCCTACTTTGTACAATGCGTATACCAAGTTGCTCTTTGCAGCCCTGGATGCCATGAGGGTTATCTACACCAACTTTTCAGATGACACCCAGATCCTCATCCCACTCACAGGCATCCATGAGCAAGACTCACTGCTCATCAATCACATCTACTCAATTATCCAAAATTGGGTGGCTAACAATAGCCTTTGCCTCAATGATGACAAAACAGAGCTACTCATAGCAGCTTCCCCTTTCAAAATTGATGCGCTCCAGCCAGCCTATAAATCATTTGTCATTGATGGCACCAAAAGTCCAGTTCTCAAACAAGTGAAGACACTCAGTGTCTACTTAGACACCACCTTAACCATGACTAAACAAGTTAACACACCAGCCTCCTCTACCTCCTACACCTCCAAACTCATCTCTCTCAGTCACAAATTCATCTCACCCAATAACTGCATTACATTAGCAAGAGCACTCATACTCTCCAAGCTTGATTAGTGTAACATTCTCTTCCCTGGCACTACCAAAACCAACCTAGCCAAACTTCAACTCATGCAGAATAAAGCACTCTGTGCTGCCCTAGGCATTCACAAATCTGAACACATTTCCAACACTAGGAGAGACAACCATTGGCTCCCCGTCCAAGCCAGGATACTGTTCAAAACTCTAAGCATTACACAAAAATGTATTGCAAGTAAAGCCCCCAAATACCTTATCAATACAGTCCTGATGAAACCCAGACCGGACTCCTCAGATCCAACAACAACTCACAACTTGAAATCCCTTGCTACAAAAGAGAGAAATACAGGGGTAGCTGCTTCAACGTCCTTGCTCCTAAATATTGTAACTTCTTACCTACCAATATCAAGAATTAAACATCCTTTCCACAATTAAAAAAATTACTGAAAACTTGGTTATTCAATCAATACTAAACTGAACGATGACCACACAATTTGACAGACAAACCACTATTGTTCCTTGTAAATACTCTGTATGTATCTTTAACATTGTCTTCTCTGCATGATTGTATTATAAAGATTGTATGAACCCGCTGTCTGTAACTACGCCTTGATACCTCCGGGTCTGGGCATATTATAAATGTAATAAATAAATAAATACAATATCTTTACCCTGGATGACAGAGGGGGAGTTCTGGCCATAAGCATCCTGCCTCCTTCTGGACCTTACTGGAAATTGATTTTTTAAGTGGACAGCCATTCGGATTTCCACAGGGGGCTGGCAGTCTGGTAGTGCAATGCTTTCAATGGTCCGGGCAGGAAGGTCCATGTGACTCCTAGCCAAGAGACACCAGTACCTGCTGGTAATGGGCCACAGTGACCCATATGCGATCCAGGTTCACAAGGGTCAGGGGTAAGGAGGGGTGGAAGTGGTGCTCTCGTCAGGGCACATTTGTTCTTTTCCCTCCAGGGAGGGGCAGGGACCCCAGCAGGATCCCCCGGGTCCACCGCTGTCAAGGCAAAAAGTTGACCCACATTTGAGGCAGGTGCTCTGGGGAGCAGGAAGCACCTCAAGCCATCACGGAGCCCGGGGCATGAGATCACTCTTACAATGAACCTAATGAGCAGGCACAGTCCCTGTCATCATGCCACAGAACGACCTCCTCTGTGTGTCCCCAGGAGTGAATGCTCAGGTGGTTTTATGGTGCAGGGGGGGGTGGCTGCAAGTACCTTGAATGAGCAGGCAGCAGCTAAATGGATTGGAGCTTTGCAGGGCCAGGATTCCACCACAGGCTCACTGAGGGCACTGCTCAGTAAACCATGATTATAAAGTTTCACAGTTCCATGCAGGATTCATTGATTAAGTCCTTGTTTTATTCTGCAATGCATGCCTATGCAAGCAGGTGAGGAGTTTGACAAGCCCTGCCCAGACCTCTGCAAAGGGCATGGCTCAGAGGTGTCCCAGCCAGTACCCTGGCCACCCAGGGGTGCTAAACCAGCCATTGTGCACCTTCCTCTGATGCAGTGTGGCAGCTACATTATTCTATAGAGTTCCTCACAGGGGACCCACCAAACCGGGAGGCGGGGAGGATAGCTCAGGAGCAACATGTGTGTCTTGGAAGCAAGACAACGCATAGCAACACAGGTTTGAATCCTGGGCTTGTGCTTAGAATCTGGTCTCTGGAATTAAGCGCATTATAAAAGAATAATTATAACAATAACTCTGGAGGGCAAAGCTCAAATGCATTGATGGATGGCCAGTGGTGCTACCCTACCGTGTTTCATATGGGACACCTCAAAGCTCACACGTTGTTTTTCTTTCATGCACTGCATGTCTATGCAAGCTAAGAAGGTGATTTAGGGTGAAATGCTGTGGATGGGAGGTAGGTATGTACTTTGTGCAGGTTGTTTTATGGAACTCCAGGGAGCTCAGGGTATGGGGTCATTGGTGGCAGGGTTGGGTTCACTGTTTTGGGTGTATTCATGTGCATTGACATTAGATGAGCAGGTCCAGCTGCATGGGTGTGGAGGGGCACATGGAGATGGGAGACTGGTGAGTCATTGATTGCAGTTTTTGAATAGCACTGAGGGGGGCACATTGTGGTGCTGTTGTGGGTGGGGATGCTGTCACTGTGTGGGGTGTTTTTCTGTGTGTAGGCCTGAGGTGAGCAGGTCTGCTTCCCTGGGTGCTGAGGGAGACAGGGATATGCAAGTCTGACGAGTGATTTCTTGCAGTTGGTGAACAGCACTCATGGGGGCACAGGGTGCGGTGTCATTGGGTCCATGGACTTGCTACCAGTTTTGACCTTGTGTTTTTTTTTCTTCTGAGTCATTCTGCTAGGGGAGATGGTTGCTGTTATGCAAGGACGCAGGGCTCTGGGATGCCTGCACACAACACCTCGGCAGTGTAGGCTGGTTTGGATGCCTATGAATGGGAGCATTGATACATGAATGGGTACAGCTGGGGCAGGTTATCACGGAAAAAGATGTGAGGTGAGATGGGCATCTTTCTTGAACTGAACTTGCAATGTTCTCAGTGTGTATACCCATTTAGATGCAGATATGTATTGTGAACTAAATTGTTGTCTGAGGAATGGGGTAGCCACTCCACCTGTATATTGTTGTGAGGCACATCTAAGGTGGGCAAGGCAGTCCTCACAAGTGGTAGTTACTGCTTACATTATATGCTGTGCCTTCCTACTTGTGTTATCATGTTTGTTGTTCAGGATCTAAGTGCACAATTGGTGATGGTGTCCATGGGAAAGTGGAAGGAGATTTCATTGATTGTGTTGTGTGCTTTTGTGTGAGCAACATGTATACTGGTGTTTCCACTTGCTATGCCTGTGTCAGTGGTTGGTGCCATTGATTTTATGGCTATAGACACACAGTTTTTCTCTCCCAGACACACATTCTCATGGTATTTTTATGAGCTAGTTGGATTACCCCAGATTTATCATTGAAGGGCACTAGGGATTTGGCGTCACTGTGTGTGCTCCACAGGGGCTGGTATTCATGTGAAGTAGGTTTGCACAAGCTGATTGCGTGCATCCTGTCCCTATGCCCTTTGGCCTGCCAAGATTATGGGTGCTTCCTGTGGTTGAGGGTGATGTTCCTCCTGCATCTCCACTGCTATGCCATGCCGTGTGGCAACATTGTACAGGACACAAGAAGCCACAGTGATTTTGCATACTACTGGTGGCGCATATAGCAATATGCTGCCAGAGTGGTCAAGGAAGTAGAAACGTTACTTGAGCACCCTGAATGTGTGCTGCATTATGTCTCTAGTGGCTATGTGTGCTGCCTTATACCTTACCTCAGCTGAGATGGCAGTATTCCTGGATGGCATGAGCAGGAATGGTGAGAGTGGGTAGGCACTGTCCTCTGCAAATGTGGAAATGGTTGTTGTTACCATTGATTGTCATGTTATTCTGTGTCTTACCGTTTGCATGTGCATGATAGTTGATGCTCACCAATGAGCCAGGTGTTGCCAAAGGTTCCCGATGTCAGGGGCTGGTATAGTGGCGAACCTCAGTAAATGAAGCTATCATGTGTGCATCCAGGTACATTTGCATTCACATGCATGATAACACCCTTTGCATCACACATGACATGTGCATTGATGGAATGCCTTTGCTTCCAGTTGTGGTACATGTGCTCCCTCACTTGGGGCGAGGGGGGAATGTAGCACAACATATGCACAATCAATGGCCCCTAATACCAATGGAAAGTGTGCTATGGTAAATAAAAAAATGCCTGCCGCTCTCTCTGCCTTGCCTGTGGTGTGCATGGCATGTATATGTGCCTACACATAGGTCATGTTGTGCAGTGCGATACCTGGTGTAGACACCAGGATTGTGTGGCCTGCGATATGCCCCCATAAATGGCAGATGTTTGCTGGTATGAGTCTGTAGCCAAAAAATATAGTGCTGCCAGCACCTTCTCCAGAGGTGTGAGTGCAAGGGAGCAGATGGTGGGTGATGCAGGGTCTTCCTTCCCCTCACTGACTAGGTGTACAATGACCTCTGGAGGGAATCTGTACCTTGCATACACCTCCTCATCTGGCAACCTAAAAAATCGTTGTGCAAGGATGGAAAATACTTTCCCTCACCAACCTCCCCCTACTCCGTCTTTCTTGAACATGTGCGATCACAGCCACTACAGTGGGATTCATCCTGGAAGTGTAATTCTGTAATGCTGTGCATTGTGTTCTTTTATACATGGCATTTGTACTTTGTACGTTGCATTGCGTATCATGTGGCGGTGAGATCACAGGGTTTGTCTCTGCTTTCCGTGTCCCTCAAAATGCCCACGTTATTCCTCACCCTTCCTCATTTTATGAAAAGAATGGGGAACATGCATGTTCCGCTTATTTGTTTCTTTGTGCAGGCCCTTTCCTCACTTTGCGCTGTGTGTCGGGCAAAACGCTCAGCACCACGCAAAGTAAGGACTCGCACAAAGTGAGTGCAGTGTCACGCTATGTCTGATCCAGTGCAAAGTGCATTTGTGGCGTGCAAAACTTTCTATGAACCGGGCCATGAGAATAGTAAACAGTTTGAGCTGTTGTGCTGTGAATCAACTTTTATATTTTCCAGGTACGTAGACAGAACACTGTACTTTATTGGGCTTGCTGTGTATGTGGAATATATGTGAGGAAGGGATTCTGGAATGAGAGAAATCAGGAGAGGAGACGGTTGGAGCAGTTGTATGAGGATGGTTGCTCTAGCTGGCGTGCTTATGGACTGTATGCATTGGACTCAATAAATACTTCTCTACCTGCTCACCTTGTGTCTATACCTCACTTAGCAGGAGCCTATGCGTGTGTGCGTAATTCTTGGGTCACATTGACCTGAGTTTCTGAAGAGATTTGCAATCCTTGTCAACCTGGTAAGAGCAAGAAGTGCCAGTTATGCTTAAACCCCTCACGTGCCTGCCCAAAAAGAAATAGCAAGGAATACTTTTGTTTTAACTTAAAGACTCAAGAGCATCTTTCAGATTGCACCGAAGATGCGCGACCTCCAAAGCAGACACATTAGAGGATTTAACCCTCTGGCATCTCCACACTGTGTTGTTTTGGATCCTTCAACATTCACAGCTCACATGAAATTTCTAAGCACAGCCTCATCAAGCGCAACATCCCCACACGAACCAAAACGGCATCTGTGTTCCATGTAAACAATAAAACATAAGTCTGCCAACACAACATGCTAAATTACAGTACGTACAAATATTAGCACAACGTGCCAAATTACAGAGTGTGCTAAAATAAAAAACACAGGACAGCTCCACAAAGATACATCGTTGACACAAAAAAGGGTACATTTATACAGATCTTCAACACACACAGAAAGAATCAAGAAAACCATTAAGGACAATATTGACACCCTCGCCCCAGCCTTGGCTGATCTGTGCAATCTCTCCTTTTCCACTGGAGTTTTCCCAACTGCCCTTAAGCACTCCCTTGTGCACTCTTTACTCAAGAAACCCTCTGCCGACCCCTCCATTCCGGCAAACTCCAACCCTATACCATCACTCCCTTCTTGGGCAAACTCCTGGAGAAGTTGGCTATCACTCAGCTGACCCTCCACACTTACCATCAGTCTGGCTTTAGAGCATCCAGACACACAGAAACTGCTCTTCTGAACACCTGTGAAGACCTGCTCTCAAATCTTGACACTAACACTCCATCTGTTCTCATTCTCCTGACCTCTCCTCTGCCTTTGACAAGGTTAACCACAACATCCTGATCGCTCGTCTCCGTGACACCCTGGGAATCACAGGTCAGGCTCTGGCCTGGTTAGTCTCCTTTCTCTCTGACCGCCCATCCCAGGCAGAACTCAGAGCCTTTCTCTCAACTATTGCTCTCGCAACCTGTGGCGTTCTCCAGGGATCTAACCTCTCCCCCTGGTTCTTCGACATCTATATGACTGCCTTGGAACTTGAGATGGCCACTTTCACCTCTAACTTTCAGTGTTACGCAGATGACAAACAACTATCTTTCAGGCTACGCTCAGCCACCTCTTCCTCCTCGCTCATATCTGACTGTCTTTCTGCTATTCAGTCATGGTGTGCGGCAAACAACCTCTGCCTCAATGGCAGTAAGACTGAGATTGTTCTCATCGGGACTCCTGCTCCCGCCTTCCCACTTTGCTCTGACTGGCCTCCTTAGCGCTACGCCTGCACCTACATGCAAGGCAAAACACCTTGGGGTCATCTCCACACTCTCCTTCTCCTCGCACATCTCGGACCTCTCAAAAAAGTATAACTATCAGCTACATCTCCTCAGAGGTACTCTTCCTTTTCTCACGTTCCCCCAGCGGCTCACTGTCTCCAGAGCCTTGGTTCTCTCTAGGCTGGATTATTGCAACAGCCTCTCCCTCAAAATCACTTCTTTGGCACTGTGCCCTCTGCAACTCATCCATAACAGAACTGCAAAATGTATCCTTGGCCTGAAGCCCAGGGACCACATCTCTCAGGTGCTGAAATCTCTCAATTGGCTCCCCGTGTCTGCAAGGATTAAGTTGAAGACCCTCTGCATTGTCCACCGGGCTTTCTGTGGACTGGATCGTACCTAGCTAAAACGCTGACTACCTAAATACTGTCCCTCACGAGCCCTCTGTTCATCTACCTCCAACCTTCTGTGAGTGAGCCGTTCTCCAGGCAGAGATTTGGAGGGAGATCCTTATCCTCAGCAGGTGCTTCCCTTTGAAATAGCCACCCTCCGTCTTCAGACCGATCTTCTTAAGTTCCAGAAACTCCTTGAGACATTCATTGTCTCCTCTTCCTTTGCACTCCCTCTACCCTGCTAACCTAGCCCTCTGCTCTCTCCATTTTTCCCCCCTCTTCCTTACAACATTCTGACTGGCCGCCTGGTGTACCTCAGAGTCATACCGGTCCCAGGAACCCCCTCCAGTCCTCTCACACTTGCTGCATGTCGCTACTCCCACCCACCTTCACTGCAATTAGAATAACACTAGAGAATGTCTTTCTCTGCACTTATCCCAGTCTCCACTGACAGGGTGAATCTGGACCTCCCCGCACTGCAACCCTCTATGCACTTTGATGACACAAATGCAACGTACCGGATGATCATCTGTCTGTGCTCCCTTGTATTCCCCCTGAATTGCACTTGTAAAACTGCAGAATCGCCATTAGGCCTATTTGCTGTGTCTCAATTTCTTAATTGCATTTACGCACTCACTTTGTCTGTACACAGTCTAGTATCATCTCTAAATTTCAAGGACTCTGAGCGACTGTTGTTTTTTCCCCTCGTTCCTACCTTCCTTGAGTGCTTTGAAACACTTCATGTGTATAGGCCCTATATAAATAAACAATGCGCAATGCGTGCTGTTGTTGAGTGCTGTAACGCTGACTGCTGCCTCCTTCTGATTCCTTCTGCCAGCTTTATTTCTCTGAACCTTACTGGATACCACTGCACTTCTATTGTAAAAAGACTTGCTTAGCCAAATCCACACCGCTTTTGTGGCATGACTACATTATCAGGCTCAAGTGTGCAATTGTGGTGGTGCTGTTGTTGAGTGCTATTACACTGCCTGCTGCCTCCTCTGCTTCCTCCTGCCCGCTTTATTTCTCTGGACTTTACTGGATACCATTGCACTTCTCTTGTAAAAAGACTTTGTATGTGAAAGACCTACTGCTGGATTCTATTACAGGCAACAAATTGTTGGAAGCAACAAAACTTTTAACAACTCATTCTTCTGTTTCCTTGTAGCTTGGCCAAATCCACACCCCTTTTGTGACGTGACTACATTACCAGACTTGTGCGTGCAATTATGCGCGCTCAATTGTGGGAGTGCTGTTGTTGTGTGCTGTTACGCTGTTAAGCGGTTCTGCACAGCGCTCCAACAAGCTCTCTCTATCTTAGTATAAGTTTCCAAGCGTGTACCTCTATGTCGCGCGCCAGTATCCCGAAGTCTATCACTTTGCGGTCACTTCCCAAACAGATGAATGTTAAGCTGCATGCCAATGATATCAGGCACTTCTACCACGCCAAGAAAGGCCAGGTAATGAGGTCTATTTTTTAAAAAATGTTTACACATTTTCTTTTACAAATGATTTGAATCCGTTCCTTAGTCCTGCTCCTCCATTCATCCTTGTTTAATTCATTTTAAGTTCGTTTTCAATTAATCTTCTTTCTGGTTTAGGGCTTTCCAAAGTCAATGGGCCTCATTACAAGTCAGGCGTTAAGGGTTTAACGGCGCCGTCGGCGCCGTTAACCCTTAACGCCTGATTCACACTTTAATGCCTGCTTTTTGAAGGCGTTAAAGTTAAAGGCGCTAAGCGACCTTGGTGCTAATTACGGCACCGTAATTTACGGTGCCGTAAATAGCGCCTTCCCCATCCCCATTATGCCCTATGGGGCAAAAATGGGAATGGGGAAGGGCAAATGGTGAATGGGGAATTACCGCCCCACTCACCTTGGAATGGGGCGGTAATTCCGCCATCCACCATGGCGGAATCGTAACCTTAGCGGCATGGACCATGGTGCTAATAGCACCATGGTCCTCCGCCAAGGTTGTAATGAGGGCCAATATGTTAGAAAAATTGCGACACTGCGATTATTTCCTTTGTGCGTTCCCCCTCCATTAAGCGTTTCCACCATACTTTTTCTTCGTAGATGGAAAATCCTTCAAGTAAAAGCAACATGTATGTGGTTCTTAGTTCGGTCAAGCCCGTGCAGTTCAAGAGTAGATGTTTTAGTGTTTCTTCAAACACTTTATCCTCGCAGAAACGGCAGTTGTTGGACGATGATATTCCTCTGATAAATCTTATCTCATTAGTTGGCAAAATGTTGAGACGAGCCCTAATGAATGTTTGCCGGTGTTGTCTGTTTGGAAAGATTTTCAGATAGGGTCTGATCTCATTCAGCTTTCTATTCATCGGTATCACATGCGCCGCTGATTTATATGATCCCTCCGTGTCCTGGGTCTTTATCCAATCTAAAGTTTCTAGTCTTGTTATTGCTTTCATGGGATTGGTTATTAGCTCTTCTTCTGAGGATCCGATTTCTTCTAGTTGAGATGTTATTTTCTGCGCCAGCTCTTTAAGGTATTAGAGTTTGTTGTAAAAACTTCTTTATGGATGATATCAAAGATGTTAGACCGCTCCGGAATAATCACTTTTCTGTATATCATCAGTTCATTCCTTGATACTATGCTTTGTAGGGACAGAATACATAAATCCCTTCTTATTAAAGGCATCTGCGTAGAAGGAGGAAGGTTCAATATCTGTCTCCAGAAGTGACTTTCCAGCTTTATCCATAAAGTTCCAGGGATGTTGAGGAAGGCCACTGCCCCGTATGTTACTGATGGGATCACTTTAGATCGATAAAATTGTATAATTGGTTTGAGTGAATACCGGCAGAATTTCCTTTCAAGGATCTTAGCTTGGGATGTTAGGTTCTTCATTCTTTCCCAAAGATAGAGCTGCATACTTGTTTCAGTTTGGTTATTGCTCAAGATCACTCCCAGGTATTTGAACTCTAATACCGTTTCAATCTTTTCGTCTTCCAGCTAATTAGGCAAATGTGTGACAAATGTGGACAAACGTTTCCAGAAAGTTCATAGACCTTTTGATTCTAGACATTGATTCTGTTTTCCCTCTGAAGCACTGCTAATTAAAAAATACTTTTGCCGTTACGGGTTCCGCGTGGGCTTGCCTGATAATTAGTTCTTTCAAGGCATTTCTCATTCAGGAACAGCAAGTATGTAACTTGCGCAGTGACGCATTGAAGTGCTGTAATAACACACAGGATATCTCAGTGCGGAGATCTATGTGGCTATGCCCAGAGATGATCCCTAATGCTGGCCAGGAGGAGAAGATAACAATAAAGTACCATTGCAGCATAATTTGCTCTTTATTAGCAAACTACTTAGGAGTCTGGAAATAGACTTGATTGTTGTTGCTTTTTTAGCATATGACAGTGCAATTTGTTATTGTCAGGCAACCCCTGATGAATTTCCTTTATTTATTCAGACATCAATACGTAGGAAAGAAACATGTTGGGTTCTTGTATGTATATTGAATTAATTAGTATGATTGGTATGAGATTTGTATGAATGGAGTGCTTGATGTGTTTTACTCTATTAACCTTTTTACACATCACCAGATACTTTAGTAAAAAAAGAGGAAGTTTCCAACTTGTATGCTTCCCTTGTAGAAACAAACTGCTTTTTTGCACTGTGTAAACTACTGACAATTGAATTGTGGTTTTGCATTTTTTGATACAATTTGTTTTGTATTTATATTTGCGATTTGTTATTAATAAAATTGGTATGACAATATTTGAGTTGATGCTCAGTGGCTTTTGGGCCTTTGGTATAGTTAGTGGGTCATTCCCCCTGTAACAGATCTACTCACCCACAATTGCTTTGCTTCTGCATTTGAAGGTTGGTTAACCTATTAGAGGGATCGCTTTCGGGGTTAATTTCCCTCACGCCTCTCATAACTGTTGTTAGTGCCAAAGTTATAAGCCATCCAAAAACTGCTTTTCACCAACCCTGTAATGCAGAAATAGGCATAGATCTGAGGTGTTCGCGAACATCACAGGAGCGTACCTGAACATCCGGACTGTTTGCGGAATTCGTGATGAAAAACACTTGTTTTTTGGCTTAATACGCCCATATCCCATTGCATCCTCATCACCTCTGAACTCTTCAGAGATTGTTTGATAAGTTTGATAAGTGCAAAGTTGTGTTTTTACAGCGATGTCCGTGCACACCGGCGGCTGTCCGTGAATCCAACATGGTGGGCGTTTCCAAAAATCTTACGCACTTCATGCTTTTCACCATCCAATCAGTGGGTGTGTCCAATGTCTGCAGACCTCACTTTGCCCGCTTGGACAATTGAAAGCCCATCCGCGGACCGAACAGGCATGTAGGTCCACGGACTAAACCCAGATGTCACTTATTATTTTTTACCTGCTTTTAGACTGTCATAAAGTAAACTACTGGATGGATTTACACCAAATTCACAAAAGCACGCTTTTGGGACCAAACCGCTGCTCCTGCCATGAATCTGGTGAAAATCCATCCAGCAGTTTAGGCTCTAGGCGTAAGCAAAAAATGTTTTCCATTACGACTATGGAGAAAAAACAATGTGGGACCCCCCTTCAACTTTGCCCCCCTTTGACGAAGCCTCACCAAACTTACCAAAGATATTCAGAGCAAGTCATATACTTTTATTGCAAAGTTTGGTAAGGATTCTTCCAGGGGAGCGAAGTTGCAAGCCGCCCAAAAAGTGCTCTTCCTACGAGTTGAGCAACTTAACCATCACTACACGGCCACTACCGCAGGCCGTGTAATATGCGTAGAGAGCTTGACACAGAATACTTTTTCTCGTGCAAATGATGAGAATGTGCCAGAAAGTGTTGCTTTCTCTATACCTGGGGAATCACACATGCTCACATTCAGATGCCCTCCAGCATTGCACATTTTCATAAAAGAGTACTTCGAAAGAGTTGCCTTTCAGAGTACATCCTGCATTCACAAACAGGAGGCACATTAAAATGTGATTAAAATGTTATTAGCTTCCTGTACCTGTTTAGAAAATGCACTTTGGGACTGTGCAATGCATGAGAGGGGAATGTGTGATCTTTAAATCATTTTAATAAGTTGAACAGCAGCAGAACAAAACCCTGTTGTTCTGCTTGCATTTCTTTCCCTCATATATTAACGAGATACAAATGTTTTTTCTTTGTTAGCACTCCACAGCATTTTCAGGATATAACCACTCACTGTAAAATGAGCTCAAAAAACACGCCTAGATGTTGGGAGCCATTAGAGGAGGGAGCATGTTTTCAAGGGAACTAAGCGGCCCATTATTTGCATTGGCACACGGCCTCCAAGAAACAGGCAGGTAACCTTTGCGAATAAGACATGTTTTGGAATCACCAAGTTAAAAAGCACATTTACTGCACTTTTTTTCTTACTTGCTTGATTCTTTTAGAATTGACCTTCCAATGTATATACTGGTATGGAGGGTGGATGTTACATAATCACATTTATGTAGGGGTGAATGCAATGTTGTTCCATTTTTCTGTAATCTTTATGTGTCTTACTTTACCAACTTAACTATGTCTTTTCCTCATTGAAGAACGATTTTCAAATGTCATACCTTGTTTTCGTTGTCAAGGAAATCATTTAGAACATCATTGGCTCAGCAACAAGGTTCCGTTCTTGTAATGAGGGTAACACATTGGACTATGTAGGACTGGACATGTATTAACTCGGACCACCGTGTATTCTGTTAGGATTGTGGCATTCACACTTGCCATATCAATTACTGCATTTTGCTACCAATCTTTTTGCCTGGAAGGGTCACTTACTCCCTGTTCATTTACTATTATGGGACACATTACCAGTTTGAAACAATTTCCTTTGGAAACTGGAGTGGACTGGCCTACAAGGAACTCTGGAGATTTCCCGGTAGGTCTCTGCACACTGGGTCTCTTTTGTGTGGTATTTCCACATTTTCCCGTAGAAAAAAGGCTGGACTCAAAGGGCTGGGCTTGCTGAAAATGTCTAATATAGGGTCACTTTGTCAATTATTTCCAGGGCCTCTTTTGGTTACCAGTCCACGCCTGTTTGGAAATGCCACCACATTCAAACAATGTTACCTCATTTGCTAAAAATGTGGTGACTAAAAGCCTCCACATGATTTAGAGTAAAGCATATCCTTTAGTCATTACCATCCCCCTTTTGGAGCTGCATTAGTTTTCATTAGGGAAATGGTGCATTACATGTGGTAAGTCCATTTCCTATTCTCTGGTGCTCCCCTTTTCTCCTCTTCCTTGTTGCTTTCTCCCGCTCCCTCCTGCCCACTGTGCTTCCGTTGCCCATATGACCAGACGTTCAGTGAGGACTCCTCTCTCTGCCCCAGCATCATTTCCTATCCTCCGGTGCTGAGGTGCGTTCTTGCCTGAGTTACCTGGGGGCAACCAGACCTGGACTCCCTGCTCACTGTGCTCAGAGAGGCAAAGCTTCACCTCACTGATGAGGCCCAACAAGGCTGAAACACGTGCATGGGGTTGCTTTTGGTACTCTTGTTCAGAGAGGAATTGCCATAGCATTTCGGTGCTGGACTGCCCATGTGGGCGGGACAAAGACAGATAGGCAAATGGATATTTCCCATCTGTGAAAGGTACAGTGAGCAAAAAGGGTGTACTGAAAACTCTCATCTCAGAACAGGTTATCATGCCATGTTCTTTCTAGAGAGAAGCGCCTGCTACCTTTTTTACAATATTACTCAAAATTTTATAAAAGCACAAATGTTTAGACGTCCAGCAGTCTCTCACTTTTATCTGTCGGTCTGGTACACATTGGCCCTCATTACAACCCCGGCGCTAAACCATGGCGCTATTAGCACCATGGTTGGTGCCGGTGTTGTAACGAGTCCACCATGGTGAAATGGGGAAATACCGCCCCATTCCAAGGTTGGCGGGGCAGTATTTCCCCATTTCACCATGGCCCTTCCCCATTCCCATTTTCGGCCCATAGGGCTCAATGGGACTGGGGAAGGCGCTAAGTACGGTACAGCAAATTGCGGTACCGTAATTAGCACCAAGGTCCCTTTGCGGCACCCTACTTTAACAGCTGGTAAAACCAGCCGTTAAGGTCAGGTCCCGCAAAGGGCCCTCGTAATCAGGCGTTAAGGGTTTAACGGCGCTGACACCTTTTACGGCACCGTTAAACCCTTAACGCCAGGGTCGTAATGACCCCCATTGTGGGATGTTGGGAGCCAGGTAGCTATCTGTGTTACTTTATAAACTGTATAGTAATAAAAGATCTCTGAATCATTTAGCCTGTGATTGGTGTATTTCCTTTGTGGTACTCAGCCTCGATATTTCTTTGTTCTTTCATTGGGGAGTTACATTAACGCAGAAATTGGTGTGCGACTCAATGTTCGACGTACATTGTGTTTCACCCTTTAGCCTGTTTATTATACCTGCAGATGCAGCAGTCTTGACCCTGTCCTCTATTGAGCCTGGGCCTTTTAGTTTCCCTACTTGGACAACCAGATCTATTATGTTAGCAGCTCCTATAACCTGAACCGGTCCAGAGTCTCGAGTATGATATTCCCTCTTCGAGTCACACATGTTGGATTGCAAGATATATTCCTTGTTACTGACAGAACTTGACCATTTTCAACCTTGGTCTTTGTACTGGAGTCCCTTTTTCCAGAGAAATTAGTTGCACTGAGATGGCTATGGGGGTAGGAAATGTGTTGCACTGATAAGGATTTGGGGATTGGAAATGACTACACTTAGATGATTCGGGGGAGGAAATGAGATGCACTTAGATGGATTGTTGTGGAAAGGATGTCACACTCAGATCGATTTTAGGGGTTGGAAGCGAGTTGTACTTAAATGTATTTAAGGGTAGGACATGGGTAGGACATGAGTTGCACTTAGATGGATTTCGGGGTAGGAAATGTGTTGCACTTAGATGGATTTGGGGGTTGTAAATGAGTGCATGTAGGTGAATTTGGGGGTTGGAAATTAGTTGCACTTAGATCAATTTGCGGTTAAGAAATTAGTACTCTTAGATGGATGTGTGAGTAGGAAATGAGTTGCACTTAGATGGATTGTTGGGTGTCGGAAGGATGTTGCATCTAAATGTATTTTCAGTGGGGATTAGGAATGGTGTTGCACTCTTTTGTTACCCTGTCCATTCACACAGATGCTTAGCATTATGTCCTGTACCCAGCACTCTGAAGATCATAGGGAGAACAGGCCTAAAGCCTTTGAGGACAGACTGTTTATTACAGGAAGAAGATGATTTGGATTGCCGCTTCTTTGCCCAAAAGAACATCAGGATAGCTTGCCACTGCTCCGGGGCCTTGTTACTGGACCTGACCGTTTGATATTAGCCCACTTGCATTCCTGTGTAGGAAGTAGGCCCCTGCAACTCACCTCGAGCGCCACTTTCCACCTGGACGCCTCGAGGTGAGTGCAGCGCAGTCAAGACCCTTCTGGGCCCTGATTTTAGCTCCATCCGGCCCCTGCATAGGCCCCCTGCACCTGCGTGCACCGTCGCTTGTCCCGGCCCTCGCGCTCTCTCTTCCCCTTCCCGACCCTCCTCCCGCCTCCCAGCCCGCCCCCTCCCCTGATATAGGCCACTTGCATTCCTGTGTAGGAAGTAGGCCCCTGCAACTCACCTCGAGCGCCACTTTCCACCTGGACGCCTCGAGGTGAGTGCAGCGCAGTCAAGACCCTTCTGGGCCCTGATTTTAGCTCCATCCGGCCCCTGCATAGGCCCCCTGCACCTGCGTGCACCGTCGCTTGTCCCGGCCCTCGCGCTCTCTCTTCCCCTTCCCGACCCTCCTCCCGCCTCCCAGCCCGCCCCCTCCCCTGATAGGCCACTTGCATTCCTGTGTAGGAAGTAGGCCCCTGCAACTCACCTCGAGCGCCACTTTCCACCTGGACGCCTCGAGGTGAGTGCAGCGCAGTCAAGACCCTTCTGGGCCCTGATTTTAGCTCCATCCGGCCCCTGCATAGGCCCCCTGCACCTGCGTGCACCGTCGCTTGTCCCGGCCCTCGCGCTCTCTCTTCCCCTTCCCGACCCTCCTCCCGCCTCCCAGCCCCCCCCCTCCCCTGATAGGCCACTTGCATTCCTGTGTAGGAAGTAGGCCCCTGCAACTCACCTCGAGCGCCACTTTCCACCTGGACGCCTCGAGGTGAGTGCAGCGCAGTCAAGACCCTTCTGGGCCCTGATTTTAGCTCCATCCGGCCCCTGCATAGGCCCCCTGCACCTGCGTGCACCGTCGCTTGTCCCGGCCCTCGCGCTCTCTCTTCCCCTTCCCGACCCTCCTCCCGCCTCCCAGCCCGCCCCCTCCCCTGATAGGCCACTTGCATTCCTGTGTAGGAAGTAGGCCCCTGCAACTCACCTCGAGAGCCACTTTCCTCCTGGACGCCTCGAGGTGAGTGCAGCGCAGTCAAGACCCTTCTGGGCCCTGATTTTAGCTCCATCCGGCCCCTGCATAGGCCCCCTGCACCTGCGTGCACCGTCGCTTGTCCCGGCCCTCGCGCTCTCTCTTCCCCTTCCCGACCCTCCTCCCGCCTCCCAGCCCGCCCCCTCCCCTGATAGGCCACTTGCATTCCTGTGTAGGAAGTAGGCCCCTGCAACTCACCTCGAGCGCCACTTTCCACCTGGACGCCTCGAGGTGAGTGCAGCGCAGTCAAGACCCTTCTGGGCCCTGATTTTAGCTCCATCCGGCCCCTGCATAGGCCCCCTGCACCTGCGTGCACCGTCGCTTGTCCCGGCCCTCGCGCTCTCTCTTCCCCTTCCCGACCCTCCTCCCGCCTCCCAGCCCGCCCCCTCCCCTGATAGGCCACTTGCATTCCTGTGTAGGAAGTAGGCCCCTGCAACTCACCTCGAGCGCCACTTTCCACCTGGACGCCTCGAGGTGAGTGCAGCGCAGTCAAGACCCTTCTGGGCCCTGATTTTAGCTCCATCCGGCCCCTGCATAGGCCCCCTGCACCTGCGTACACCGTCGCTTGTCCCGGCCCTCGCGCTCTCTCTTCCCCTTCCCGACCCTCCTCCCGCCTCCCAGCCCGCCCCCTCCCCTGATAGGCCACTTGCATTCCTGTGTAGGAAGTAGGCCCCTGCAACTCACCTCGAGCGCCACTTTCCACCTGGACGCCTCGAGGTGAGTGCAGCGCAGTCAAGACCCTTCTGGGCCCTGATTTTAGCTCCATCCGGCCCCTGCATAGGCCCCCTGCACCTGCGTGCACCGTCGCTTGTCCCGGCCCTCGCGCTCTCTCTTCCCCTTCCCGACCCTCCGCCCGCCTCCCAGCCCGCCCCCTCCCCTGATAGGCCACTTGCATTCCTGTGTAGGAAGTAGGCCCCTGCAACTCACCTCGAGCGCCACTTTCCACCTGGACGCCTCGAGGTGAGTGCAGCGCAGTCAAGACCCTTCTGGGCCCTGATTTTAGCTCCATCCGGCCCCTGCATAGGCCCCCTGCACCTGCGTGCACCGTCGCTTGTCCCGGCCCTCGCGCTCTCTCTTCCCCTTCCCGACCCTCCTCCCGCCTCCCAGCCCGCCCCCTCCCCTGATAGGCCACTTGCATTCCTGTGTAGGAAGTAGGCCCCTGCAACTCACCTCGAGCGCCACTTTCCACCTGGACGCCTCGAGGTGAGTGCAGCGCAGTCAAGACCCTTCTGGGCCCTGATTTTAGCTCCATCCGGCCCCTGCATAGGCCCCCTGCACCTGCGTACACCGTCGCTTGTCCCGGCCCTCGCGCTCTCTCTTCCCCTTCCCGACCCTCCTCCCGCCTCCCAGCCCGCCCCCTCCCCTGATAGGCCACTTGCATTCCTGTGTAGGAAGTAGGCCCCTGCAACTCACCTCGAGCGCCACTTTCCACCTGGACGCCTCGAGGTGAGTGCAGCGCAGTCAAGACCCTTCTGGGCCCTGATTTTAGCTCCATCCGGCCCCTGCATAGGCCCCCTGCACCTGCGTACACCGTCGCTTGTCCCGGCCCTCGCGCTCTCTCTTCCCCTTCACGACCCTCCTCCCGCCTCCCAGCCCGCCCCCTCCCCTGATAGGCCACTTGCATTCCTGTGTAGGAAGTAGGCCCCTGCAACTCACCTCGAGCGCCACTTTCCACCTGGACGCCTCGAGGTGAGTGCAGCGCAGTCAAGACCCTTCTGGGCCCTGATTTTAGCTCCATCCGGCCCCTGCATAGGCCCCCTGCACCTGCGTGCACCGTCGCTTGTCCCGGCCCTCGCGCTCTCTCTTCCCCTTCCCGACCCTCCTCCCGCCTCCCAGCCCGCCCCCTCCCCTGATAGGCCACTTGCATTCCTGTGTAGGAAGTAGGCCCCTGCAACTCACCTCGAGCACCACTTTCCACCTGGACGCCTCGAGGTGAGTGCAGCGCAGTCAAGACCCTTCTGGGCCCTGATTTTAGCTCCATCCGGCCCCTGCATAGGCCCCCTGCACCTGCGTGCACCGTCGCTTGTCCCGGCCCTCGCGCTCTCTCTTCCCCTTCCCGACCCTCCTCCCGCCTCCCAGCCCGCTTTACATACCCTCGGAGCGCGGTGAGTGTGCCCCCAGCAGCACCCTCCTGGTGTTTTTTCCCCCCAGCCCTATGACTGGTAGGCCCGTGCCCAGTAGCTGGCCTTTGCATCCCTCCCTCCCCGCACCCGCTCATGGCTCCCCAGCCCGCCTCCCGACCCGCCCTCCCTCCCTCCCATTGGTGCATCCACACTTCATCACCGGTCCTCCCAGGGCAGCCCTCTGCCCGGCAGCCCCCAGCGGCTAAGGGCCCCGAGGCCAAGGGCGACTCCAACAGAGGCGACTCCAGGAAGTGTCCGCAGGTGTCAGCAGGAGAAGCCAAGGAAGCCAGCAACCAACAAACACCAACAAAAACCGTGAGTGTGGCATGGGTGGGGAATAGAGCAATCACTCTACTCCAGAAAACCCCTGCCACTCTATCTTACCTATCAATAACATAAAGTGCAATAATACTTGCATGTCCACTCTTTTAGAACTGTGAATGTTAGCATGTCCACTCTTAGATAGAAGCGCCAAATCTAGACAGAAATGTGTTTGTTAGCATGTGCCACACTTGCATGGAATTCTCAAGCTTAGCCCGCGTCGCATCTAGATGGAAATATTACGGTTTACATGTGCCACACCTAAATGAAATTTCTCAAGTTTAGTCTGCGCCAAATCTAGACAGAAATATGACTGTTAGCATGTGCCACGCTTAGATGGAATTGCAGAAATGTGACTGCTAGCATATACCACACTTAGAGGTAACTACAGAAACGTGATTGTTAGCATGTGCCACACTTAATGGAATTTCTCAAGTTTAGTCTGCGCCTAATCTAGACAGAAATATGACTGTTAGCATGTGCCACGCTTAGATGGAATTGCAGAAATGTGACTGCTAGCATATACCACACTTAGAGGTAACTACAGAAACGTGATTGTTAGCATGTGCCACACTTAATGGAATTTCTCAAGTTTAGTCTGCGCCAAATCTAGACAGAAATATGGCTGTTAGCATGTGCCACGCTTAGATGGAATTGCAGAAATGTGACTGCTAGCATATACCACACTTAGAGGTAACTACAGAAACGTGATTGTTAGCATGTGCCACACTTAATGGAATTTCTCAAGTTTAGTCTGCGCCTAATCTAGACAGAAATATGACTGTTAGCATGTGCCACGCTTAGATGGAATTGCAGAAATGTGACTGCTAGCATATACCACACTTAGAGGTAACTACAGAAACGTGATTGTTAGCATGTGCCACACTTAATGGAATTTCTCAAGTTTAGTCTGCGCCAAATCTAGACAGAAATATGGCTGTTAGCATGTGCCACGCTTAGATGGAATTGCAGAAATGTGACTGCTAGCATATACCACACTTAGAGGTAACTACAGAAACGTGATTGTTAGCATGTGCCACACTTAATGGAATTTCTCAAGTTTAGTCTGCGCCTAATCTAGACAGAAATATGACTGTTAGCATGTGCCACACTTAGATGGAATTGCAGAAATGTGACTACTAGCATATACCACACTTAGAGGTAACTACAGAAACGTGATTGTTAGCATGTGCCACACTTAATGGAATTTCTCAAGTTTAGTCTGCGCCAAATCTAGACAGAAATATGACTGTTAGCATGTGCCACGCTTAGATGGAATTGCAGAAATGTGACTGCTAGCATATACCACACTTAGAGGTAACTACAGAAACGTGATTGTTAGCATGTGCCACACTTAATGGAATTTCTCAAGTTTAGTCTGCGCCAAATCTAGACAGAAATATGAATGTTAGCAGATATCACACTTAGATGGAATTTCAGAAATATGATGGTCAGCATGTGCCACACTCAGATGGAATTCCCAAGCTTAGTCCGCGTCGCATCCAGATAGAAATATGATGGTCAGCATGTGCCACACTCAGATGGAATTCCCAAGCTTAGTCTGCGTCGCATCTAGATAGAAATATGATGGTTAACATATGCCACACTCAGATGGAATTCCCAAGCTTAGCCCGCGTCGCATCTAGATAGAAATATGATGGTTAGCATATGCCACACTCGGATGGAATTTCAGGAATGGGACCATTAGCATATGTGACTCTTAGCATGCACCACACTTAGAATTATGAACCCTAGCTTGCGTCGCATCTAGATAGAAATGCGACTGTTAGCATGTACCGGACCTAGATGGAATCCCACAATTGCAAGGACAGCAATGCCAACTAACCAACCAACTAACAACTCCATCCCTCTGCAGACACCTCTCAAACTATAACCAAACACAACCACAAGCCTTAAACGCAGCAATCCGCACAAACTTCACAACAATGCAACAACAAAACAAACCACACATAGCCTTGCACAACAGCACACGACGACTACGGACCATAAAACACCCCAAGCCCGGCCGACGGAACCACCGGGCTGAGGCTGCCAACAGCACATCACTGCTCTCTTGCACTTTTCCAGCTTATTCCTACTAACCCACCCCCTCTCCTCCCCTTTTCAGAGCCGCCAGAGCGCCAGGGGACCACTTCGGTGGTGATAGTGCGCGGTACAAATGACCTTTAACATTAACATTAACATTAACACTTACAATACCTGTAAGCTCAGTGATTGGGTTGTATATAGATATGCAGGTAGCTTGGCATTGCAACTAGAAGAAAACACATGCGGGCTAGCTCATGTGATAACTTGGATCATTTATGCTTACAATTTTTATCCCGCTAATTACGCTCGAAGATATATCTTGGTAACTCTCCATTGCACTTATTATAACTCCTTAAGTTAGCCATTGTAATGCACAGATTGCACATCCAGGTATCCCTGATATTGTGCTCATTAGACTGCGTTGGATAGCGTTTGTAGAACATGGAAGATATGTAGTAAGACTATAAATGTAACCTGTCTGTTGCGCTCAGATAATCACATTAACCTAGTTTTTATGGCAGCCTGTCTGTCCCTCCTAGAAGATATTCTAGGACAACCAGTCTATTGCACTTGGTAGACTTAAGTGTAGCCTGTCCATGGTGCCTAGAAAAAGCTATGTAGTTTGTCGTTCACCTCCCACAGTAGATTGGATGACATAGCGATTTACAGATAAGTTCCATCTGAGCTTAAGGTATGTATAAACGCACCACTTCGGTGGACATCTACTGCAGGCATGGCTATCCATCCAGGCACTCTAGAATGCAGCTACAACAATGACAAATTCAATCTAGCTGGTCACATAACTAACCGCTTTACACTGAAACACCAGACTTGCCTCAAAACCTCTGCAATTTGAATACAGCGACAACCTATGAAAAATGTGGTCTAGCTGAATAAATGTTGATTCTCTGCACTAGCGCTCTGTCATGCCCTCCCTAAGCACCCATCCATGTGGCTGACCTTTTGGATTGCTTACTGGAGCCTTTCCAGCCCTCCTAAATCATAATCTTGGCCAAATGCACACTTGCATTTTAGGCCTCCTCGTAGAAACTTCCCATACCTGGACTTCGGATCCTGAGGGCGTTCCGATCATAGAGCGCATTGAGGCCATAGAAATGGGAAAAAGGTGCTATATAAATGACTACTACAGAGCTGACCAGCGCTACATACTTCCTCTTTTACTATGGCACCAACCAGGATGGACAGTTTCTTGTCTGAGAACTAACTTCCTGATGTTCGCAGGATTGTTCCACACACTGTTCCCATTGTTCCCACACTAACCCCACTCTCTAACCCCACCCAACCTCCTCCACTCTCTCTACAATCACCTACCCGACCCCCACTCTCTCTACAAACACCCACCCACCTCTCTCTACCCCCACCATCAACCCTACCACACTTGCTCTACCCAACTCACCAAACTTGCTCTACAGCCCACCTTCTCACCACCCCCACTCTTTACCCCCTCTCATACTTCTGCTCACACTCTTACTTTATTTTTTACCCTCTGGGCAGAGAAAGTGGGCATGAAGTGGGTTTGAGACGGTAGTTGGTTGGGAGTAAAAGATATGAAGACCAAGGCAGCCTCAGGAGGACTTTTGAAAAGCAGCCCAACATAGTCCAAACAAAACCCAACCAGCACACGTAATGGGGTGGAAAGGGTAGGTCGGGGTAGAGAGAGTGGGGGTGGAGGGTAGGTAGAGCAGACATGGTAGAAAGGCAGCCTAAGGGGGACAAAAAATGATCTGGCATCAAAAGTAGTCCAAAGAAAGCCCAATTGACCAAGAAAAATAGTCCAAAATAGCACCAAATGAAATCACTGCTCAGCTGGGAAATGGAAAACCCGGCAACCAACTTTCTTCTTACAAAGCTGCTTATTGAAGCAAACATTGTTAGGGAACTTCTCATTCGGTACTAGAGGGGAGGTGGAGAGAAAGGGCCTGGAGAGGATCCACTGTCCACCACCACCACCATCAGTACCACGATTGGAGCTGCAACTCAGCAGCTCAGCGTAGCCCAGCACATCTCTATGTGTCTCCACAGACCTCCACAGACAGATAGCTGCCTGGATCAGAGAAGGGAACCCTATTGTGTTACGCCGGACCGCTCAAACAACAGGCACCAATAAACAAACAGCTGCATCTGACACCTAAAACATGCATTTAAAAAACAGGTTAGGATCAAATACCCAGATCATTCAGTTTGCTAATGTAACTATTATTCCAAAATACTCAAACGTGTAAAGCAAATAAGACTATTCATGGTGTGTGTAGGGTTTGAAATCTCCGGAACTGTAGATTGTTTATGAAAGTTTTTTTTTATAATAGGCATCATCAAGATGGATAAGGCAGTTTGCACATTTTTATTTTTTTTACATAGTTGCGATGTTTGCATTCAATATATCAGGTCTCACCTATGCGTATGTCTCATGCATATTTAATCTGGTGTCACTTTCTCTTTGGTTGTTAATGCATTGCCAGGGTACAGCTCACAAATGTAGTCCAGCTTTCGGAGCATCAGTAAATTGTGTGTGACCACTCCAATGCAAGTTGGCAACACGTTGCTGGTAATTATTTCATTCTGCGGCTATGCTCATGAAGTCATTAATCATAACTGGGCACATCATATTGTACTCGAGTAATTAACAGCATGTGTTTGGGTTATGCACCATAACACTGCTCTGTCGTCTATACACCTTTCGTGTTGGATCCCTGACCCAGGGTTGCCGGATTCTCCCGAGCGAATTTGTGATAAATGCCACGACTGGAGAGGTCTCCATTAAACTACATCGGGCTCGTTTGTCTTTACACTGTATCCAGGGTTTTATTCATCACAGAGATGCACCCAGGAGCCGAAGCGGTTGCTTGCTGTGCAGAGGTAACCACATGTAGTCTATTCCTCATGAGACAAACCAGCAAGGCAACACATGTCAAAACATGTAACGTATTCCAATGAGAAGCACTGATGTGTTTTTTGGACAGTTGTACGTATAGTTAAATGATCTGTGAGAACAAAACAAAGACATCAGAAACAACAATCTGACCGTGAATTCAGAAATGATGTGGAATGATGGAGAAGGCTGGGTCAGTGTCTATATCCTGTCATCTTCACTGTCATAATAGAAATGTAGGCAATCGCCAGCTATTAAAGTAATCATACTCCATTTCTACCTTTAAACTGCAGTTTTTTTTTATTTATTTGTTATCATTCTTCAGTCCCAGTCAAAATTTGCGCGGTGTATATCAAAATGAAATTTTTTATGTTTACCAACTAATTATTTAGATTCAGGGATAAAGTCAGAAAGCCTTCTGCGTGCTGTAAGGGTACATGCTGCTACGAAAACACGCAGGTGCAAATAACACCCGATTCACTATAACGCAAAAACGGCCATTTGCGTCGGACATTGAACAATAAAAACAAAATATGCCAGACACACTAACTTTGCATATGGAAAGGAAAGTCCCTGTGAATCTAGGTCCACAGCCTGTCTTGCAAGCGATTCCCTTATCAGGTCCGTTATAATGTAATTAGGTTGCTTAACACTACGTTTGTTGTCGAAATAGAGCTCATTTGATGTGTTTTGCATCACAGAAAGGGGAATGGGGGTGTGTTATAGACTGGAGTACCTTGTGACCATAAACTCTCTTTGACACCCTGCATATGTATTAATCTTGCGTAGTAGTTTGTTTTAGCAGTAATCTTACTCATCAGACCTTCAGAAAGAATGTTACTCCAAGTCTGTACTGAACATACTTTCACTTCTTTTCCAGGCTTATAGTTCAGCATAGAAGAGTGCAACAATAAGATGGAGACATAAATATACTTGGGGCCCGATTCATGGAATTATTTGCACGCTGAATAGTGGCTCTGCTTGCCATTCAGCAAACAAAACCCTGTTCGTCGATTCATGGGATCGAATGCGCTGGACTTTTCCAGGTCTTGCATGGACTTTGCGCATGTCTGGCATGCCTCTGTGAGCAGTCGAGCGCCTTGCGCGAGACTACTCTCAGAGTGTGGGTTGGGCTTAGGCAGAGTCCAAAAGAGGGGGCGGAACATGCAAAATGAGGAAGAATGAGGGAAAATGTGAGCGTGTCACGAGGGATGACATGCCGCAAGGAGATCGCACCCCCACAACTGCGCCGAACAAATTGTATTCATGTATCTGACCGCGCAACCTCGCGTCTGGGAAATTACCATACAAAGCTCCCGAGTCGGGGGCATTCCGGCCACGACTTGCACATAGGGTTACTTGGCGTGACAGAGTCCATGAACTCGCAGAGACGCACAAAAACTCCTGCGCACAGAGACCACAAAGCAGTTCTCGGCACGCAAGCTTTGGAGGATCTATGCTCAATTTTCCATGAATTGGGCCCTTAGTGTATATAAACAAAATAAGTAGTGATCCAATATATAATTCCTCCTCCAGCAGTGAATTTGTAACTCTCATTCTGAAATGAATATAGTTTTATTAATTTATCAAATGTATAATGCAGTATAATCGTCTGTGCTTCACTCATATGCCATCTACTTTCACCTTGCCTTTGTTGTTTTTTTGTCTGTTCTTCCATCAAAACTTCTGAAACTGATGTATTCCAAGTACTGGTATCTTGGGCCATACGTCATTTCATTACAAATACATAGGATTGCCAAATGGTGTGCTCCTCCTTCTCTTCTCCACACATTTTAATTCATTATGTCATACCGAATTACATTGTGTGGAGCCAAAAACCCAGACACCGCCACCTGACACAATGAGAATAATAACAGAAATCAAGATGCAACAATAATATGCACCTGCTCAAATATTTGCTGAATGTCAATACAGTTTGGAATAAAACACTCAACATAAATATGAAATGAGACAACTGAAACATAATGAAAAACATGTATGTGGTAGAGTTTCTTCTGGTAGATATGATGTAGGTGATCAGCTGCAAGAGCTAACTACAAGTATACAAGTCAGCCTTTCACAAGGATAAGTTTATTAGACCCAATAGAACAAACACTGGCAAAGCCAAAGGGTCAGCAGAGGAGAAAAAGGCTTACCACATCTATTTGAGAAGCCAGACCTATTGTATTTTCCCTTCATTATTTTTCCTTTGTTTGCCATTGAAAAGAACTCCCATTAGTGTCACTCCATAATGCTTGCAAGATTGACAAACTGCCAGTTTCTTCTGCTACCTTATTTGGGTTTTCATTTCTCTGACCAGCATCTTTCATTCATGCTCTAGAAATCAGGATGATCTCATTTGCATTCCCCTGAAACTGTGTTGTTTGGACCAGAACTTGACATGTTCTTGTTGTTAATCATGCTATTTTTAATTAAAACAACAGTAAGTTGAGATATTTGAGTTGTTGAACAGGATATTCCCCCTTTGCTACACCCAGAAAACACTGTCTGCACTTACCTCGTCTACATTCACTTCTCTTGACAAGTAATTTATTCATACATTTACATCTTCATGGGCCTCATCATGAGTTGGGCGGTCCACGCAATTGGTGTTACTGCAACTCGGTCATGTGCATTTATTCTGTATCCCAAGTGTTGGGGGCGGTCAGTCCCCATTCCAAGGGGATGCGGGGCACCATTACCTCCAGCGGTAATAGCAGCAGTGGTAATAGCGCTGAAAAAGGCCTTGAAGCTGGTGCATTCACTTCCAGCTCAGAGCTGGAGGTGAATGCCAAAGAGCATGGGATTGGGCCGAGCGGTGAATGCAGTTTTTCGGTTTTACTTGGAACCATAATGTCCCTTTAACAATGTTTTTTCCACTGAATATAGATATAGATAATGGAAATTTGATAAATGTTTACGAAGACTCCCTTACCTTACATTTATATAACATAGAAAATACTAAACCCCCCTGTCCTGCTAGTGATTTGATGTCCGCAGACCGTGCGCATGTCCGGGGTCAGACGCTGTCACCATCAGCACTATCCGAAAACTCAGGGGGTATCTTACATTATTGTATCATACAATAAAAACACCAAACATGTTCAAAAAGCACCAAATAAATACATTACATTTAATAATAAATAAGAAGTGGAAACGGTATATGTAAGACACCAACCATCCACTGAAGTAGCATTTGCAATATAATGGAATATACCAAAACAAAATAAATATGCCTCCAACTGAATTACCTCACAAAAACTGCACAGCAGGGATCAAGAGCATACTTACACAGCAGTAACAGCACAAGTTTGTAAAAAACTAATAAGTACAGTACATTTATTTCATATTTATTTATTTATTTGTATATGGTTTTAGAAAAACATTTACAGAATTTATACAACCAACATTTAAGAAAAGAAGAAGCAGAATACAAAAGGAAACATAAAAATAAGCAATTTTACATGTAAAATTTGAACATGATTTCATAAAACATTATTTTAAAAACCTTCTAAAAAGTGAGCTTTTGACAGATCTACTATGTACAGTACAAAAGGATTTAGAAGCATAATAAGATACTCACAAATGCAAAATTCCTAGATCTAAATCTAAAACAATTCAGTTTTTCCAATAATAATGCCCAATTAGAGTAAAAATTTACGATAAGCCACACTCTGTCTTGAGAAATCTAACAACAACTAGTTGCACCGAAACTTTCTTGTCAAATAGCATGCATTTCCAAACTTGATCTAAATTTACATTGGACACATCAGGGACAAATTGAGAAAAGTAAGACAATCTCTTTGAGATCAATGCCGGGCACTCAAGCAGCAAGTGTCTCAATGTTTCTTTTACATCATGTTCATTACTTTGTCTTCACAGTATGATGGATCGCGCTGATTTTGTTCTTGCAGTGATTATTTCTCCAGTGAGCTTGACATTAAATCTAAATCTCAAATAGCAGTTTCTCCACCCTCTATTATGAAAGACATATAGATAAGGTGCCATAGAGCCCATATATTTATAATATGAAACCAAACGAGCATACAACCTATATTGGGATAGTTTCTGAGTTGTCATTGCCCAGTCAGCATTTTGCAGAAGCTGTTTCACTTTTTTGGGGTTTACCATGAGGGTGATCATAGGCACTCCAGCACAGCCCAACAGTGTTTTACACAGTTCCGATAATTTAATCAGGAATGTCGATTTGGGTACACCCTGTTTCAGCATATAAAACAGATCATTGTACAAGTTATTTTCAGTTTGCACTATTAGATTGCAAAATAACAAAAGACATTTCCACTGGACAATACTCTTAAATGATTGTAAGCCAAATTCGTATCGGATAGCTACTATTGGAACGCATTTAGGTAAACAGGAGATGGTTTTTCTAAGAAGGGTCGCCTCTAACTTATTCACATCCAGTTTGCCCATTATGAATGGAATTTCACTCCCATATAGTATTTTCGGGGTAACTTTTAGTTTATAGAATCTCTGGGAAGGAGTGTAAGAGAATCCTCCAAATTTGTGGTCCACAACACGCATCTGGGTAATACACATTTTAACTTTAGACAAATAATGATTTAGAATTTGAGCACCATTTACATTTACATTCACGAAAAAGCCCAAATAAATCATAGAATTTTTAATAACCAATTTAAACTTTTTAATTATGGTCTTCCCTTTACACTGAAGCATAAAATGTGTGATTTTTGTGAGTTCACCGCTAGACCATTATTTGTCATATAGCTTGCAAATGCTGATAACAGTCGCTGGAGTCCCACCGGAGACCTATCAAACAGTAAAAAGTTGTCCGCATTGGAACACCAGCACAGTTTCTTCCCTTCCAACTTTGGTTGAATAAGGGAAGCGTTCACGAGCACCGGCCCTATATCAGATGTGTACAAATTATATCGGGTCGGGGCAAAAATACATCCCAGTCTGAGCCCGTTGGATGTCTTAATTGGCATAGAGAGACGGCCTTCATTATTTAATCGAAATTGTATCATCGAGCCTTAGTGCAAATGAATCAAAGTATCCAGAATATCTCAAGGAAGTGCCATTAAGGACAACTTCTTCCAAAGTGTGGCACGATTCACCGTGTCGAACGCGAGGGACAGATCCATGCTGGCCGAATAAAACAGACTCGCCCCTTTTTGCAAACCCATTTCTTGGAGGAGGGAGATCAACAACCCTCCAGCCAGTGTGCCAATGCCTTTTCTAAAGCCAAATTGAGACGGCAAATAAACCTTTTCTGTAGTTGCCCACTGTTCAATCCTTTGAAGGAGAAGGCTTGCATATATTTTTGAATCTGAGTCTAAAAGGGCTATTGGCCAATAATTTGAAGGCAAGGATCTGTCCCCCTTTTTGTAAATAGGGATAATGTAACTCATATTCCGCGAGCAAGGGATGACCTTTGTTCTACTTATGTCTTCAAAAAGAAGAAAAAGGGCCTTTGACCATTTATCTGGATTACCCTTAAGAAGGTCGTTCGATAAACCGTTGGGACCCGCAGCTCTAGAGGGGCTGGTCTTGGCTATCCTCTCTCTGATTTTGTCAATCAAAAAATAACCAAACCACTGCGATGTTTCCCCATTATATAATGAGTGTTCTTTTGGCTCTCTACTCGCGTACAAATTCTCATAGTGGACTGTCCATGTTTGTTCATCGATAGGATTGAGATTCCGTACTACGTCGGATTTGGAAGTTCTATTTATGAGCTGCCAAAATTGTCTTGCTGAGTTGTTTGTTAGAGAGCACAGCATTTCCTCGTTATCTGCTTGTAGCAACATGGATTTGTAATTTCTAATCCAAATTTTATATGAATGTTTCACGTATTTGATCACCTCTCTTCTGGAGTTATCAGATTTCTAGCCGATGGAGTTGCCTTAGTGTACGGCGTAAAAGTATTTTACTTGCACGCACTAGCAGGTCATACTTATGTGCATATCTTTTAGGAGCTTGTTTTTTCATTGTCTTTCCTAAATTTTTGATAAGAGTTTTTCCGTAGGGACCAAAATGATTGTGTGTGAACCTAATGCTCCGACACATAAATATAATCAATGGCAGAAGACTTTTCTCCTAATGTCGAAAGTAGGGGTCCTCTGGTCTCATCATTTCATGTACAGATTTCAAACCCCAAGTTTTAAACAGCATAGACCAACACAATCGATCACACTTTCTATATGTCGAGCCCTTGAGTTGGAGATCAGTTGTTTCAGAGAGTTCACCCATTATGTTCAAGGGAGCAACACAAGGTGCTCCTACCCCCTCCATTGGCAGCATCATATTTGTATTCAGGTCCCCCATCCGAAGCATTTGGAGCTCTGGATAGTTACAAAAGCATTTCTCCATAATCTCTTCCATTTTGGTAGTTATCTCACATACATTAGAGCCTGGTGACCAATATATCTTCCAAATTAACACATGAGCAATACTCTCCACCTTTACAAGTGCCCCCAATGCTATGGGATGAATGGTGAAAATTTCCATCAGGGTAATACCAATGCCGAGCTTTATTGCCAAGAGTAGGCCCCCTTTAGGCCGGCCTATCCGACCCTTAGAAGCCAAAAGATGGTGGCACTCAAATCCATCCAGCTGGGCGGGGGAAGTCATCCATGTTTCTTGTATACATAGAATACTTTTAGTTCTTAATAGATGGCATAATTCACAAGAGGAAAATAGGTGAGAATTCCCTCGTGAATTCCAGGACAGTATGGCAAAACTGTTGTCCAGATTTATATCTGCTGTTTCAAATTTTGAGGCTGGAAAATTGAGTCTCGGAGGCTCAGGGCAAGCATCTCCAGCGTGGATCCTGTTCCTGGAGACTCTCTAAGTTTTTTTGGAGGCTGTTCTCCCATGGGTCCCAATCTAGAAGAGTCATTTGGGTTTAGTCCTTCTGACTGTTGCATACCATCCCCGAAAATAAGTATATCAAATCCACTTGTATTGAACTGATCTAGTTCCAGTAGGACATTTTGAAATACCAATTTCGAGTGAAAGACTAATCTTACATGATCAAAGCAATGAGGGTGGATGAAATCCACCCTTTTAATGTCAACCGAGGTCAAATTTGCTAAAGCCGGGATGTCATTCAGAAGTTGCAAGGATCTGTTCCTGTTCATAGCCGGTTGAAAACCACAATCTAAAAGAGGATACATTAGATACTTGGCGAATCTAGGAAACACGATTTTCTCCAAGGGATATGTTTGAATTCCATATCCATGTAATTTTTAGGGGATCTTTCCACTACTTCCCCCCCAAACCTCCAGAAGAGGGTCATTGAATGGCCCTAGATGGCAGCATGTTATCTGGGTTTTTGTCTGAGGCTTTCGAGAGGGGAAGAATGGAGTTCAAAGCCCAAGGCTCCTTTACACTTCCCGGCGTCTCCTGTTGATCTGGAGTAACAGAAGAATTGGCAACTCCTATACTTATACATTTTCTGTATAAAGTACACAAAAACGATTTTTTTTTTTAACACAGAAATGTCCAGTACTTTCGAATGGCTGGAAATACATTCCCCACAAGATTAAATGAGTGAAAAGAGTGATAATAATGGTAGACAAAACATTTCTCTATATAAGTCAATTAATAACCATTACTTTATACGCACTTAACACATTTCCTTTAACAGACCAGGCAACCAATAAATATATTATACCAAAAGAGATATTAGAAGATCCTCTGAAAAAAATGGAACTGAAAATGGATTTGTTAATGCAACACTTCAATCAACTAAAAGAGTCTGTTGTGGAGCACGTTAAAGAAAACATTAAATACCACTGTTCCACATGTACCTGTTCCCCCTCTCTATGTCCCAGCCAACTATACCCAAACCCACCCGACCAAAAGAAACGGTACGATGAAACTTCCATCCCTTCCTCCCCTCCCATACATCATGTCCAAACCCCTAATTCCTATGTATTTGTTTCAGTTTCTGCTTCCCCCTCTCTTTCCTAATTTTTCTACTGTTGAACAATAATAACATTTTTACAGGCTGATTCATGGAATTCCTCACAAAAGTGTTGCACGCGGCTGGCGCACAGCGTGCCCGTGCGAATGTCTGCGCCAGCCGCGTGCGATAAAATCAATATCCGCGCACAGCATATTCATGGATTCTCGCCTCCAAAAGCAGACGTGGCGCAGAGTGGTGCTGCGACGCTGCAGCAGCACAAGTTACTCCCCCAAGAACGCCCTCGCGCAAGGAAAAGCCATCAAGATCGCAAAACCATCGCAAAGGGCTGCACCAACCCTGTACCAGTTTACCGGACTGGCAAACAGCAAACGCAAAGCGGGGAACGTGTATTACGGGTTTCGGGAACACGTGTGCGCGAGAAGTCTCACACGCGATCTGGCCTGGGGGAGCGTGTGCGTGTATTTCAGAGGTGCGCGAGAAGTTTCACACGCGAACGGGCTGGGTGCATGTATTTCAGGGGTGCGCGAGAAGTTCCACACGCGATTGGCCTGGGCGCGTGTATTCCAGAGGTGCGCGAGAAGTTCCACACGCGATCGGGCCTGGGGGAGCGTGTGCGTGTATTTCAGGGGTGCGCGAGAAGTTCCACATGCGATTGGTCTGGGCGCGTGTATTCCAGAGGTGCACGAGATGTTCCACACGCGATCGGGCCTGGGGGAGCGTGTGCGTGTATTTCAGGGGTGCGTGAGAAGTTCCACACGCGATTGGCCTGGGCGCGTGTATTTCAGAGGTGTGCGAGAAGTTCCACACGCGATCGGGCCTGGGGGAGCGTGTGTGTGTATTTCAGGGGTGCGCGAGAAGTTCCACACGCGATTGGCCTGGGCGCGTGTATTTCAGAGGTGCTCGAGAAGTTCCACACGCGATTGGCCTGGGCGCGTGTATTCCAGAGGTGCGCGTGAAGTTTCACACGCAATTGGTCTGTGCGCGTGTATTTCAGGGGTGCGCGAGAAGTTCCACACGCGATCAGGCCTGGGGGAGCGTGTGCGTGTATTTCAGAGGTGCGCGAGAAGTTCCACACGCGATTGGCCTGGGCGCGTGTATTTCAGAGGTGCGCGAGAAGTTCCACATGCGATTGGCCTGGGCGCGTGTATTTCAGAGGTGCGCGAGAAGTTCCACACGCGATTTCAGCAGGGTACGTGTATTTCAGGGGTGTGCGAGAATTTTCACACGCGATTTCAGCAGGGTACGTGTATTTCAGGGGTGCGGGAGAATTTTCACATGCAATTTCAGCAGGGTACGTGTATTTCAGGGGTGCGTGAGAATTTTCACACGCGATTTCAGCAGGGTACGTGTATTTCAGCTGTGCGCGAGAATTTTCACACGTGATTTCAGCAGGGTACGTGTATTTCAGGGGTGCCGGGGAGTCCTACATGTGATTTGGCAGTGTGGTTCCTCCCAGGTGTCCCCTGTACACCCTCCACGGCCCCTGCAGGCAGCCCACACCACAGGGGACTACCCTGCATCCCTGGTCATGTCCCGCAGGCAGCCCACCCAACATGAGCATGCCCCCCAGCAAAGGCACATGTCTCCTTGCACTACTGATCACCAACTCATGTCCCACTCATGTCCCCCTGCACCCCCACCCCCCAGCATTGCGGGGCACCTGCCAGCAGGCCCCCACTAATGTCCCACTCATGTCCCCCTGCACCCCCACCCCCCAGCATTGCGGGGCACCTGCCAGCAGGCCCCCAATCATGTCCCACTCATGTCCCCCTGCACCCCCACACCCCAGCAATGCGGGGCACCTGCCAGCAGGCCCCCACACATGTCCCCCAGCCAACATGCCATCACAATCTAGATCCCTGGCCCTTATGGTCAGCCACCAAATGCAAAACACCCACTCGAGTATTGCATCCACCCACTTAGAAATGGCAATGACATGATAGAACCCCAATAGCAAGTTTGGAAATGAACACATGGCCCTCACATACACCCAATGGGTGTCAGTAAATCTCAAAACCCATATCATGATATGCATGATACCAATGAGATGATACTACACATTGAAGTTTGATGAAATAAATGTATTAAAAACAGCATAAATGGAATTAAAAATAAACAAATGACAATGGGAATCAAAAACCAAAAGCAGCATGTCCTTAAAATAATGAAAAACGACAAATCATAATCCAAAGGAAAGGTGTCCAAAGTCACAGTTCAAGAAAGTAAATCCAAGGTAAAAACAAAACCGAAAACCATTGCTCCATGGGTAAATCCAAAAAAAAATACAAAAATCCAACAGTCAACTATATACAGATAAACAAACCAGGGTCCATGATCCCAACTGAAAAAATGAAACCTACATAAAAATACTACATAATAAAATAAAACTATATACAAAAATGTGGCCCATTGTCCAAAAGGTCCAAAATAAATAAAAAAGCAAAGGAAACCTAACAATAACTACATAACTATTTACAAGGGCAGCGGGCTAGTCCGACGGCTCACTGGTTGTTGTTATGGGCCAGGGCATCATCGAACTCCTGTTCAGTGGCTTGGAGGCGGGTGTGTTCCCTGGCCCAGAGGTCCCGCAGGGATAATGCAGTGTCCAGCTCAAACTCCCTGCGAAGACCCTTGAGGCACTCAGCCCGCCTCAGCGCCCTCCGCATGGAGTTCTCCGCCCTGACCATTGTGAGCCATTCCTCCTCTGCCCGCTGCCGCTCCGCACCTATCTGCTGGCCCAACCACTCCCACACGGAAGCCACTCCCATTCCAGGGATCTCCTGCCCTCCGGCTGATGCCTGCACCCCTGATGTTGATGGCCCCGAGCCATGATGCCTCCCACGTCGAGCCTGCCGCTGCCTCCGACGCAACTGCCTGTCTCAGCATGACGGCATCCAGGCTGATGGAAACCACCGACGCCGTCGTGCACGTGCCCTGCCCGATGATGCCGTCACATCCTCCATCTGCTGGGGTCCAGTTGCTGGTGTGTCCACCCCTGCTGGACCTCCGACTCCCGACTGTGGCAGGGAGGGGATCCCCACCGAGGTGGCTGCATTGGTCGGGGCAGGTCCACAGGGGACCCTGGTGGCATCTGGGCCAGAAGACGGCATGGAGTACGACTGGCGCATAGCCTCCACAGAGGAGGAGAGGGTCACCAGAGTGCCCGACACATGTACGAGACCCCAGACCATGACCGCTCCCAACTGGGCCATGTTGGCACGGTGCTCTTCGTGATGACGTGCATGCTCCCCCCGGGAAGCACGCACCTCATCACGAATGACAGCCGTGCGCAACGCGACACCAATCAGGACCTTCTCCATACGGCCAGGGGTCCCCTCGTCCGCAGGTGGAGGGGAGTCAGATGATATGGACATCCCCCCTACCTGCGGACGGGCCTGGGATGGGGCATCCCTGCTGGTGTATGGTGGTGCAGTCACAGTGTCAGGGACAGTGACATGCACAGGCACCTCCACGGCGACCTGTGCTGCCTCCTGCCCCTGCTCTGGACTTCACCACTTGCACCAGCAGGGATGCCCCCACCAGGCCCCATGTGCGGCTCAGTAGTGGCCTCCTCCTCCTCTGTGGAAACCACCAACCTGGATGGCTCCACACCGTCTTCCGCCATTGCAAGCCCCTGTGGGGGCTCACCCACCCCTTCCGCTGCAGCCATGGGGGCATCCCCGCTGCTTAGCTCCACAGTGCCATCTCCGTCCTCTTATTCACTTTGCGCTGTGTAGAGGGAGACATAGAACACAAGCATCAGGGTACTGTACAATGGTCCCCTAGACAGGAAGCAATAGCAGATGAGTGGCACTGTCAAAGATCACTTCCATCATGTCCCTCCACAACACATGGGTCAGTGCAGGCAAAACACATGCAGTAACAGGCATGGCGCATGCAATGGACATAAGCAAACATGTCCAAGGGACTCTTGAAGCATACAATGTTGTTTTTGGACTCACATGCATCATGGGTCATGCCTATCACATGCACACACTTCAACGTACTTTCATCCATCTGGACTCGTACACCCCAGACACAGTGGATGCAAGGATAACTAGGCTGCATCAGTGAATCTGAACATTGTCACAGACATGTGTCATACATCCATGGCATCCACAAGTCACAGACACGCAGGTCAGAAACACAGACATGGACATCATACATGTACATGGGATCAGCACCCATCCCTCACCCACACCCATGTCCAGGAACAGAGACTGGCATGCTCTCATGTGTCCATTCCGCATAGGGCTCCCCATGTTACATTTAAACACATACACCAACCGTGTGCTTCACACATTACTGGTCTCACATGCATGACCATGATGTCCCTGCACACACACACA
This sequence comes from Ambystoma mexicanum, assembly GCF_040938575.1. NCBI lineage: Eukaryota > Metazoa > Chordata > Amphibia > Caudata > Ambystomatidae > Ambystoma > Ambystoma mexicanum. The sequence goes on from NC_090939.1 coordinate 416,460,373, forward strand.
TGCGTACATGGCCTATGTCACACATACAGGCAAGTATCAGACAACCAGCACGCTGCGACATGCCCTGTCTCACACAGCAATGCTTGGCCACTTACCGCTCGACTCCAGACGGTTCTGCCTCTCAAGGATCTGGGCGTGGAGCGCTGGGCGTATGCGTTCCAGGACCCTCAGCTGGATGGTACTCATACTGCCCCGGCCCCCCTCCACGAGGCGCCGGGCCTTTATGAGGGTCCTGGACCTGAAGTCCTCCCAGCGCTTCTTGACTTGCTTGATGTTGCGGGTTGCCACCCCCTCCGCGTTGATGGCAACCACAAAGTCATCCCAGATCCTGTCCCGTCCTTCCTTGGCGCGTGGTGATCCGAAGAGGGCATCATAATGCCCCAGGACAAGCTCCACTAGGACACCAACTTCCTTCTGACTGAAGCTGGTGGCCCTCTGCCCCTCTGGCTGGGGGTCGCCAGTGGTCTCGGATGGTGTTTGCCCCGACATGGCGACCCCCGAGGCAGGCGTGGGTGGGCAACTGGGTCCTGGGGCTGGGCTGTGGAGCGATGGTATCCCAGTCGGGAGTGTTTTGTTCCAGCAGGGGTGGACACAGCAACTGAACCCCTGCAGATGGCTGATGTGCAGGCACCAAATGGCAGGACACAGTGGCAGCAGGCAGGCAGGCAGGCAGGCAGCAGCAGATGGCTCGTGGGAGGCTGCTCGGGGCTCTGGGGGGCAGTAATTCGGCCTTTTGGGCAGGAGCGTGGTCTTCTGTGTGCTTACGCGTGGCCAGCTTGATACGGAGTGATTTGGCACGTGAAAATTCTGCACGTCAGCGTGTGAATTGAGGAAAGTCCCTTAGCGCGTGAGCGCGTCAGCACGCATACGCGATTCCAATGGACCAAAGGCCCTTAGCGCGTATGCTTGTCTGTGACGTATCGCGCACGGGCGTTGCTTTTCGTGGGGTGCGGTGCGTGTGTTTTGCAGGCGTTGGGGTTCACATGCTATTACTTCACAGCGGGTGGGTGTTGGCTACGCGTTCTTCTACACACAAGGCAGACGGTGAATGCTACCCTGCTCCCCCAGGCCCGATCGCATGTAAAACCACCCGCGAGCCCCTGAAATACACGTACCCAGCTCCCCCAGGCCCGATCGCGTGTAAAACCACCCGCGAGCCCTTGAAATACACGTACCCCGCTCCCCCAGGCCCGATCGCGTGTAAAAACACCTGTGAGCCCCTGAAATACATGTACCCCGCTCCCCCAGGCCCGATCGTGTGTGAAAACACCCGCGAGCCCCTGAAATACACGCGCCCAGGCCAATCGCGTGTGAAACTTCTCACGCACCTCTGAAATACACGCGCCCAGGCCAATCGCGTGTGAAACTTCTCGCGCACCCCTGAAATACACGCGCCCAGGCCAATCGCGTGTGGAACTTCTCGCGCACCCCTGAAATACACGCGCCCAGGCCAATCGCATGTGAGAAATTTCTCGCGCACCTCTTGAATACACGCACTCGCTCCCCCAGGCCCGATCGCGTGTGAAACTTCTCGCGCACCTCTGAAATGCACGCACACGCTTCCGCAGGTCCGATCGCGTGTGAAACTTCTCGCCCACCTCGGAGATACACGCACACGCTCCCCCAGGCCCGATCGCGTGTGGGCCTTCTCGCGCGTGTAGAACTTTGGCGCACATTTTTTTCCTGCGCAGGGACGCTACCGCCTGCTTTCGTGTGGCGGACATGTATGGGCCTGTGCGCGTCTTTGGCCGTGTGTTGTTTTTCCCTATTCGATTCCATGAATACGTGTTGTAGGCGAGCGTGTCGGCGTTCTGCGCACTTGCCTCCTGTACTTCCCCCGTGACGCCCACATTTTCACGAGTTGTTTCCCATTCTGCGTGTGACGCCCCGTGTTACGCCTACTTTTGTTATGTGCACCGCGCTATGTGCGAATTCGCTGTGGCCTTATCGCACGGCGTTCGATGACCTGTGCGCCAGCGTGCGTCACGCACTTTTTCAGCATACATCCCACATTTTGCGCGTGCACAGACTTCCATGAATTGATGTGCGATGTTTTCTGGGCGATAATCGCACTTGCACTGCAATTTTCGCTATTTCACTGCGAATCGCACGTTTTCGCACACGTGCACCGTTTTTTCGGCGCACATTAATTACTATATGCCTGTGTCTTATTTTTTTTTTTAATAGGCAGTTATGGTGTCCGCGGACAGCGCAGCTGTCCGGGATGTCCCCATTTAACCTAAATGGGGGTGTCCTAAGGACACTATACCTCCCTGCACTGTCAGGGCCATCTTAAGCACTTTTGGGGCCCTGGGCATGGACATCTTTGGGGTCCCCTGCACCAAACCAAAGGAATTTAGGGTTCAAGAATACTGATTGCACCGTCCCCTTCCCCCCCGTTGCACTCACAACCTATAGGTTGTTATGCTGTCTTGCAGCATAATAAGCATGTGTACTCCATTTAAGTCCCCTTACCCGCTTCGTTCTTGCTATAATTATAATGATAAACAAGTAGCTTTTGAAGACCAACAGGAGCAGTCTACGAAGAGGTTACTGTGCTAGTACATACAGGATACTTTTTATCAATAGCATCTAGGAAGGTATGCAGGCTGTAATAATAATGTAGGACCATATGTAAAAGGTACTTGTAACTCATAATAGACAATGAACTTACATTAGCTGCCTCACAGAATGCAAAAGTGCTCATGCATGGATAGAGGAGACCAATTGGAAGGAAGGAGAAAGCTACACATACCGTAGCATGGATAGTGGATGCATATTAGAAGCTACCAGGAAGGTGTCTTTATCCAGACAGACCGAGATTAGAAGTGGGACATGGTTTTCAAATAGTGTTGCCATTAGACATCAAAGGAACAAATGCCTGTGGTGTGTGATATAAATATGCTCATTATTAAAGTGGAAGCAACCCTATATCCAGAGAAACCATGAATAACACTTTTATGAGGATCATACCATATGAAGGAAATCACTCTGAAGGATGACAATTCTGAAAGGTTTAGGGACTGGAAACATTGAGAGGTTAGGCAATACAAAATTAAATGAGATGCCCAGGAACACACATTGGTTAAGGGGTGAAGCTTAGATTTGTGCCAACTCTGCAATTTCTGCATTTGAACACTTTCTTTTCTAGTTCTTACCATGAACTAAAACAATCTCATTTAATATAAACAGACTTGGAAAGTACACAAATCACATTACCAAACAAGAACATTTATAAAAACAAACTATTATAGAAGGGTGTTATGCAAAATGGGAATGATTCTAGCTTAATTCTCTCCATCATCAAGAAACAGCATACCAATCACACATTTAATCAGGGGTTGTCTTCTGTATTTCAAAGCTTTAAATACTTCCAAAACAATGGCTTGTGACATTTTCATTTATAAATGTGCATTAAAACCTTCTAGCTTTTACCATTAAAAAAAAAAACGTGTTTGTGTCAAACAAGCAGACCTTAAAATATGCTTGCCTGCGGCCTGCGACATCTGGTCCCCTCTCTTTTGTTTACCAACCCTTCCACCCAAATGGCCTACTTAAGAAGAAAGATCAAGTATTGGGCTAAACCAGGGGTCTCCAACCTTTACGTTAGCTAGAGCTACTTGTAGCAGAGGCCAACAGTGGGGAGCTACTAGCGGGCGATATCGGGGTGGGGATATTTATAAACCTCAGAATTTTTACCAATATTTTTTTGGCTCGATTATTTCCCCTCTATAAACAGGTGGACTAACATATGCCTTCACAAATATATTAAGAACTTCAAAAACGTCTTTGTTGCATTATTATTTATTAGTAGCTGTCTCAAAAAGACAGATATTTCTTGGACTACCACACAAATATCTTGTAATTTTTGTGCCCCTTCCTTTGCATTTTATGCAGGCTTTCTACATGCTAGGCACACTATTGGTTTCCAAATGTGCATTTCACACTTCCAAAAAAATTTAAATAAAACAAAAAGTTATTTCCTAATTGAAAAATGCTGCCTGCGTTCACAAGTTTTCTTTGACATTTTATTTTTGTCAGACACCACACATACTGCGCAATTTGCCGGTAAGATAGCTCAGCGGGTTGAGCACTCGCTGCTGCGATCTGAGCGTGATCTGCAGATTGCAGGTTCGAATCCCGGCAAGGCCAACTCAGCCTTTCATCCTTCTGAGGTCGATTAATGAGTACCAATTTTGGTTGGGCGATATTGCATGTAAATATGTGCTCTGTAAAGCGCTTTGGATTAAGGCGCTATATAAATAACACACCATTATCATTATTTGTGTGCCCCTCTGTGTTTTAGCACAAGTTATATTTATGAAGATGTTATATGCTTGTCAAACTGGTTAATCACAAATAAATGCTTCTGTCATGCTGACAGCAGTTTTTAGGAAATTAAACTGTGGGTTCATGGGTGCCAACTTTTGATTTTCACTACAGGGGCAGAAATATCCCCCCCTCAGCCCTGAATATAAGCAAGCAACCAGCCCAACCCATACCCTGGCAAACACATTGTATAGTAATTTTTTCTTTATAAGGCATTGCAAAAAGTCATACGATTAACAACCTGTAGTTTTGAATATATAACATCTCAGCATCGGTCTGTCAACCTGCTGAGCTACCCTGGTAGGCTTCTACTGTACAGCGTGTCTATGGATCGCTTAATGTTCTAAAAGTGGGTGTACCTGTGTCATGGAAGTGATTTAAATTGGAAATGTACAGTGTGGAATTTGGAAAGAAGCCACATGAAGGAAATTGCACCATTTTATAAATATTATTTTGAACATTTCCAGGCGAGAGGCAGTGCTACTGTGATATTTTCATTACGTGGTCCCAATGATCCTGATCCTGCCCCAGCCCCTCCAACATCTCTGGAAAACAAGAGCAGCTTGCTTAAGCAAGACAGTGTCGTGGGGGCGCCCAAGGCCAACTGTGGTACTACAGGCGGCCTGCAGAAGCGGAACGTGATACTGACATCTGTCAGTGCATTTACTAGCAGCTCCAAGTAGCACAGCAGCAAAGCTCTCTGCCTGCAATTGGGACGACCAGGGTTCGGGTCCTGAACACGGAACATAACTGCAAAGAGCATCATTAAATAATATAATTTAGAAAAATGTTTATTTTTCGGTATCTTCAGCGCGGGCGATTGAAAAGGCTCAGGCGAGCTACTAGTCGCCCGCGATCGACTGTTTGGCGACCTCTGGGCTAAACGATACCAGCAGCATGCAAGAAGGCAAACCTCACAGAAGACAGCACAGTAATGTAAGATATATTAGATGATTTGACCAGGATGACTATATCGCCTGCTGGCAAATCCAGGATACAAGCATGAACGCTTTCTTTCCATATTCTTGAATTTGGATATTTATTCACATCTTGGACTAACAGGTTATGCCATCGTTGGAGGCGATTGCTTAGGTTTTACAACACCCCATCCGAACAAACCAATTTCTAGACCTTAACCATAAGGATGATAAAACAACCCCTACATGGTGCATGCACATTATTGATAATAGCAGATGTTGATCTTCAAAACCAAGTATATATGCAGGCAGGTTTACAAATTTCAGACATAGAAAAGGCTCAGCCAGCCTTGCTGGAATGTGATTTTCTATTTTTGCATATGAACGCATATCTCTGCAATGGGTGCTTCACATTCTGAGCTAACTTCTGAGCCATTGTGGCACTCAATTGATCAATATGCATGTAACTGTTGCCTATTGCACATGATCAACATAATTCCCACAGAAAGGAAAGAATGCTACATAGTTGTGACATAACAAACACACAAACTATGCAGTGGCGTAACACAAAATGTGGGGGCCCCCCTGCGAGCCATGCTGAGGACCCCCCAACTTGGCAACAAATCACAGGTCGTACAACACTCTGGGCCAGCCTAGATTGTCACGTTTGCGCAATATACACAAACGTGCTGCCGAAGGGGTATGCCGCACACTGCACTAGGAGAAAGATATAATTATGTATTTTGATATAATATACAGCACACTTTCTGCGAAAAATAGGCTATAAATCCACAGTATTTGCAATTGTTTTGTAGGGTAACACCAATACAATACATGTAAGTCACCATCCGTGCACTGGAACATTACTGCTTTGCTATTACAAATGCCATGCCACAGTGAAAACATGTCCAACTGGCTGCACAATGTAGACCAGTGTAGATACATAATAACATTACAGTAAAGCATGCCAGGCCACATTTAGAAATACCTAGATTGGTCGCACCAAAATGCCAGTTAAAGCAGTAACATTCATCAAGAAGAGAGCACACATTAAAGCTTGCGTCTACGCGGCCTCTACCAACATGGCCAATCTCTTTAAAATCTGCATGGAACTGGTCAATTCCTGTTGCGGTCTCTACCTCACTTCTCCGCTAAATCTCAGGACATCCTGTCCTCTATCTCCTCTTACTCTCCCTCTTCCTCTTTTGGCCCCCTTTGGCCATCTCTATCCCTCCCCCTCCTGTTTCCTCTTTCTCTCTGACAACACCTGACAAGGTTCTAGACAATTCTGATCTATGAAAGCGTTGTCCAAACAGGTGCTCCCCTGCTCCTCCAGAAGCATCAAGAACCATATTGAAACCCTTGATCCAGCCTTGGCCCATTTTTGTAATAACTCTTTAGCCACTGGAACATCCCCTCTCCCCTTAAGCACGCCCTTGTGCAGCCACTCCCCAAGAAGCCGTCTGCTGATCCTACCTGCCTGGCAAACTATTGCCCAATCTCCATCACCCCTTTCTGGGGAAAACTCTTGGAAAAGCTTGCCATCTACCAGCTTACTCACCACACTGAATCTGTTGGTTGTCACCATGACCATCAGTCTGGCTTCAGAGCTGCCAGAGGCATGGAAACTGCTCTCCAGAACACCCATGAAGATCTGCTCTCGAGCCTTCACTCCAGCATTCTTTCGGTCCTCAGCCTCCTTCTTTCCCCTGCTTTCGACACAGTCAACAACGCCATCCTGATCAATCGACTCTGTGAGAACCTGGGCATCAAAGTTCAGGCCCTGGAGTGACTGACCTCCTTCCTCTTGGACCGCGCCCCTCACAGGTCCAACCTGGTCCCAATCTCTCCGCCACCTCTCTTAAACCTGTGGCGTTCCGCAGGGCTCTATACTCTCACCCTGGTTTTTCAACCTCTACTTGGCTCCTTTGGCCCATCGGATATATCTACCTTCTCCTCTAAATTCCAGTGGTATGCGGATGACTCAGCTTTCCTTCAGGCTCCCCTCAGCCTCCTCTCCTTTCTCGCTCATTCCTGACTGTCTATCTGCGATTCAGGATTGGTGCGCCTCCAATGATCTCTGCCTTAATGCCTTTAAGATCCTTCTCATTGGGACCCTGGCACCAACTTTCTCTTTCTCACGCTTTCCGTTCCCCTTCGGCCCTCTTCCCTCATCTTACTGCAAGGCAAAAAACCTTTGTGTCATCTTCTATGCCACTCTCTCTTTTTCTCCTCACATCTCGGATGTCACCAAGAAGTTCCACTACCAGCTGCTCCTCCTCAAAGGGACTCTTCCCTTTCTCACTTTCCACCAGAAGCTCACTGTCTCCAGAGACCTGGTTCTCTCTAGGCTGGACTACTGCAACAGCCTCTTTCTCATTCTGCGTTCCTCTACACTCCGTCATCTGCAACTAATCCAGAACAGGACTGCAAGACATATCCTTGGCCTCAAGCCCAGGGATCATATCTCTCCAGCCCTGAAATCTCTCCACTGGCTCCCGGTGGCTGTAAGGATCAAGTTCAAGACCCGTTGCATTGTCCACAAGGCTTTCTGGGGCCGGGGCCCGCACTACATCCAACACTGTCTTCCAAAATACCTTCCTTCTCGTGCCCTTCGCTCAGCTACCTCCAACTCTCTAAGGGTTATACGCTTCTTCAGGCAGAGAGTGGGGAGTCGATCTCTCTCCTTTGCTGGTGCCTCTCTCTGGAATGGTCTCGCTGCCCCTTCAAACTTGAGCTGGACCATCTGAAGTTTCGGAAGCAGCTCAAAACTTTCCTTTTCTACCTTCGATTTCTCTCTCCCTCCCCTGCTGACCTACCTTTGTGCTGTACCGACCGGTTGCTTGGATACCCTCAGACTCCCTCTGAGTCCAGGCTCTTTCAATATCGGTCATCCTTGCAGTGTCTCCGTGCCTAGAATGCACTTAGGGGCTGTAACTGTAACCCTGCATCCCCTTGTTCTCCTTGCACTACCCATAGCCACGCTGCCCTGGCTGCACTTGCTCAGAGCATTGCAGCCCTGTTTCCCCTCCACTCTCCCTTGCACTTCCCCACTCCCTTTGCTCTTGAACCTCTCATTCTCACAATGACACAAGGCCTAGTGCGATTGTTTGTCTTGTCCTCCTGCTATCTTCCCTCTCTTGTGTTGTCGCGCATAGAAACACTTGTGTACAGGTGCATTATAAATGACTTTTATCATATTTTATCACAGAAGGCCAGAAAAATGTACAATGTCGCAGTAAGAAATGGCTAGACTGGCAGCACCCAAATGCCAATCTAGCCAGGTAATTACACTTAGCAGGACTGCTTTATCAGAAATTCCCAGTTAAAAGAAAGTCATACCAAACTGAGGAATGACTAGACTTGCTGCACCAAAATGCCTCTCTAGCCACTAATACCACATATCATACCAGCTGAGCCTAGACATGGACAACCATTATGATTTATCGCACAATCCCGCCCTCCCACACATTCCCTCTCCATCCCATCACCTACTCCAACCTCCAAAACCTGCTCCTTGGCCAAGAATTACTTCCATGTCCCCCTTCCTTGTCCCAGAGCTTACGTATGAGGCTCCTTGCCTCATAGGTAAGTACTGGGATGAGGAAAAGTGGGACTAGGAGTAATGAAGATTACAGGTAGCTAAGTCAGGCATTACCTCCATGTACCTCTACCTCATCCCAGTACTTGTGTATGAAGCAGAGTCCACAGGTCCTGCCTCTTACATAAGTACTGGGACGAGGAAGAATAGGGATAGGAGTAATCATGGAATAAAACACAAGTAGTGGCGCAACACCATTGAGTTGACTGGGCTTCAGCACTCCCCCCCTGACATTTTGGGCTATGTTGACTCGACCTGGCTGACCTTTAGAGCAGTAGCTGGACAGAACAGGACACAGATGTTAAATGTCACCTGGGCTTTGTTGTTAATAAGGGCCCAGCAATTACCAACATAAAGCATTTCACTGCTAGTACCTGCATTCAAATGCCAAATTGTTTAGGCAATTGAAATAGTGATGTGGGTCTAGTACTTGCATGCCAGGGGAGTGATTGGCAGGGTAAAGAGGGAATAGGAGACGTAAAGGAGAGAGTTAACTGTTTGTAACATTAAAGCTGCACTAGAATAGTCTCATTAAAATGTGTAAAGAAGTTAGATGCCCCACACAGATAAGTTTGCCCCTCCCACCACCTGTGAAATTAGTGTCTCTCCCAACATTTGAAGGGTTAGCCCCCCGAAATGTGGGTTTTGTTGTGACCCTGTTCACAAGCACACACACCATTCACCATATACACACCCAGCCATCCATACATTTAAGTGTGCACTCTTTCAACATACAGGCACACCCAGGCAGCCATCCATACATTATGTGTGCACCCTTTCATCATACAGGCACACTTAGGCAGGCACCAATACATTTAAGTGTGCACCCTTTCACCATACTTGCACACATGCACACCCAGCGACCCATGCATTTATGTGCACCCTTTCACCATACACTCACACTGGCAGCCAGCTATACATTTAAGTGTGCACCCTTTCACTATACAATCTCACACGCACACGTCATGGAGTTGAGGGGAGTACTATTAATTCAAAAAGAAATTGGGGCTCATTATGGGTCCAGCAGAAACCGTGCCGTTGGTACCGGCGGGTTGCCGCCAGACCCATAACCACTTACTGGTGACTGACTTCCCGGTGCCACCAGGCTCTTTCAAGTCCGGGGGCTGGGAAGTCAGGCACTGGTAATTTCGGTAATCCCTATTCCCGGTGCTTCCGTGATGGTTCTGCCTACTGCGGCCGCTGTGCCCGGTAGGGTCATACCTGTCGGGCACAGCGGCAGCAGTAGGTAGACCTGTAATATGCCAGTCCGGAAACAACTGTGCCGGTAAGATTACCAGCACCATTGTTTCCGGGCTGGCATGGTCAGAATGAGCCCCATTAATTCTTTTTGAAGTCACTCTAACTTCATTAAGAGTATTCAGTTAAGGACTGAACCATAACCAAAATAATTTCTTTATGAAGGCAGAGTGACTTCAAAAATAAACTATTTATTTTTGAAGTCATAGGGCTCCCCTCCGCCCCATGACATGGAGCCTTCCAATTTACGGTCTTCCATGTCATGGGTTGGGGGTAGCCCTCAGCCTTCAAAAAGAAAGTTTCTTTTTGTAGTCACTCTGCCTTCATAAAGAAATGATTTCTGTTACAGAAATAATTTATTTATTAATGCAGGGTGAATTGAAAATTAAATTTGTTTTCTTTTGTTGAGCATTTTTAGATATATTTTTTTTTTCCGGTGGGGCCCCCTCCCAGGACATCTGCTGGTGGGCCCCCCGCACTGCAGGGGCTGCGGGGGCCCCTGTTATGCCAGTGAAACTCTGTATACCACAGTGAACACAGAAAGCAATACATGATTAATTGATCAAGGCAGAATGTACTTGTCAAAACAGAAATGCAATGGGTTTAGAGTTTCAGCAGCACCCATAAAATATCCTGACGTGTGCTATTTAAGACTGGTGAACAATGGAATCTTACTTCTTCAGATCAGGCAGCCTTGAGGGGCTTCCTTCCAAGGGGGGATCCTTGGGCAAGTGCCCCTTTTGCCCTGCCATAAAAAAAGTCTCTGCGTACTGTCTGTAATTAAAATGGAGGTGTCCGTAGAACACACAAGATATCCGTCTGTCTGCAATTAAAGGGATAGTCCAGTAAAAAAATGTATTTAAAAAATAGATAGGCAACATTAAAAAAAAATGGCTCAGGCTCCTCCGAGCCGGAGGAGCCTGAGAAACTTGGAAAGAAAATCCGCAGCGTTTTCAAACACAACGTTGTATTTATGTTTGCGGTTGCTTCAAAAGCGACCGCAAACATAAATACGTTTTTAAAGCTGCAGTTTTATTTCTAAGTTTTCCGGGCACCTCCAGCCCGGAAAACTTAGAAAAAAAAACGCAGCTAGTGCTTATTTTTTTAAAAAAAATAAATAGCACTTACCGAGATTCAGCTGCAGCTTTCCTGCTCTGGTCTCCGGTCCCCGTCCTCCGCGTACAGCACCAATGAAGGAAAAGCCACCCAGCGGTAGCTTTTGTTTACTACAGCTGGCTGGCTTTTCCTTCATTAGTGCTGCAAAAGCAAAAGCCAGCACAGGCGGGCATCCATTTCACAAAATCGATGCGCCCATGTGCTTGCTTTTGAGAATTTTGAGCTTGAATAGCTCAAAATTTTACATAGGAAGTTTAAAAAAAAAGTGCTAGTATTTTTTTTTTAATGTTGCCTATCTATTTTTTAAATACTGGACTATCCCTTTAACTAAAATGGGGGTGTCCTAAGAACACTATAACTACCCGTACTGTCTGTAATTAAAATGGAGGTGTCCGTAGAACACACAAGATGTCCGCCTGTCCATAATTAACCAAAATGGGGTGTCCTAAGGACATTATACCTGTTCGTACCATTTGTAATTGAAATGGAGGGGTCCATAGAACACACAAGATGTCCGCCTGTCCACAATCACCCAAAGTGGGGGTGTCCTAAGAACACCCTCGCTGTTCGTAATGTCCGCAACCAGAATTAATATATACGTAGAACACATATCCCGTCCGCCTGTCTGCAAAGTTTTGAGACACATTTATTTTATTTGGGGACTTCAACACTGTTCGTAGAACACCAGCACACATGCGCATCACACACTTGGGTCCTATGAACATCGCGCCTCTCTGCAACTGTTTGCTGCATGTGTGTCGCACTTTTAATTAGTTTGGGGACCCGAACACTCTTGTAGATCACACGCGCGCATGCGCATGTGCACAACCGTCCTGCAGACAGCTGTCCCATTTGCGAACGTGTCCGTGATGTCATCATGTGACCACACCCATGCTGAGCGTTTGTCCTTATTTGTGGACACTGTCCGGGCCACCAAACATTTAAAAAGTGCTTTTTTGAGCAATCCAAGGTATTTTACGGTAAAGATTCACCATTCCACTTGTCCCAGACAATGTCCCTGTCACTCTACATACTTTTTGGAACTTTTTGAGCCCTCTCATGGTGTTCGAAGTGTTCGGGAACGTCGCGGTTGTCTGCGAAGCATGCCCCATCACCCCTATAAAACACCACACCCCAGAGCTGATACTCATTCTGCTTTTGGATTTCTAAGATTTACAACAGGACAATTGTGCAGGCTGCTGTTCTTGGTTCCTGGTTCCTAGTTTCTGGTTATCAACTTTCCAGATGGCATCCCAAATTGCTTCTGCTGCTACTCCCTCCACATCAGCACCCTGACCCCCTCCACCACCACCACGTCCCCAAGGGCCTGGGCCTGCAGAGGGGAACAGGCATGAGGATGCAGAGGAGACAGATGAAGTGGATGAAGAGGATGAGGTAGTGAAAGTCCCTTCTACTCGCACTCATCGAGTCTTGGGTGTGGCAGTTATTTACCACCGTTGATGGAAAGTCAAAAGCTCATGTGAACAAGGTGATGTGCACTCAGTGCTACATGGTGCTGAGTCATGGCAAGCCTGGTTCGTATAGCTTTGGTACTACATCAATGAAGCGACACCTAAAGTCATTCCACAGTGGGGCTATTCATAAGGTTGTACCTAGCAAAAAAAGTAGTAGGTTGAGTTCTGCTCCTGCCACCACAAAAGACACTCCTGTGGGACAGCGCATCCCTCCAGCTGCCTCAGAGGCCATTCATGATGCTGTTTACCCTTACCTTTAGAGGGTCACAATATTGTGCATGTACTGCGATGCAGTACTCTGCAAGGGGGAGAACCTTCGGACTGCTTTTGTGACTGCCGTCAAGGAGCATGAGAAGGTCTGCGACCTACCTGAATAAGGCCCACCCTACATCTTCCTCTCTCCACCTGCCCTTTCTAATCCCCGTGGTTGGTGTCCCTTCCTTACCCTCCATTCCCCTCTTTCCCCCTCCTTTCCTTGTTTCCTTTCCTTTATATAAAATATAAAGCAACAAAAACCCAAAAAAAGGCACTTTTCAGAGTCGCCTTTCAAAGTTTAAAAATAGAAGTGACAAATAAATAATGCAGGGCCCTGTGCATTTTTAGACGCTAGCGGACAGTCCGCGGACATCTAAAATTTTGTGGCGCTGCCCTATCAGAACCATTGTACTTTTCTATAGGGGGAAGTGGTGGCTCTGAAAAGAGCTTTTTTGTGGTGTTTTCTTGTGTTTCAAAAACTTGAAATGGTCAACACCTACTGCAAAATGGATTCCTGTAATTCCAAAAAAGGTTGCACTGCATTTTGCATATTTTGCAGAAAAATCTGATTGCCGGCATAAGTAAGATGTTCTCCATCTCTGTGAAAAATGTGTGTGCTGCAAAACATAATGTTTTCATTCTGAAAAGAGGACATACCAACATCTCTCAAAAAGGCACAAACAGCCTTGTTAACATTGCACCTTGCTTTCTCCATTCGTTAACCAAATGAAAAAGAATGCAACCACATTTGTCTCTGCACAATACGAGAAAAAATTACTCTGGAGTTTGGATACATGTCCATGACTTTCCCAAGTCCTTCTTTCATTGCAAATTGCAAAGAGATTCCAGACACATGTCCTAAACTGTTCCCTCCACAATGAATAATAATAATGCCTGGATGACACTGTGTCACCAAAGAAGCACAGAGAGGTACCAAATCCTCCCACTTCATTCCAGGCACACCATGCCAGTGCACTTCCACATGAGAGAATCCAAGATGTGCAGCCACTCCACAGCGATCTGCATGTACCTCCAACCAATTTATCCATGAATCTCCCAAAATCCAAACAATCTGCTTTCTGAAACACACAGACATAGCTATCCGCTCTTCTCTCAGGAAAAAGACCTACTGACAAACTCTCTCCTTACACAACACACCCAGTAAGCCTTATTGACCAATCCCTTGCTCTGCTCAGTCTCATTTTCATGCCTCTCAACCCCAAAATCCGTGCATGTAATGCGCGCTGTCCACGGACAACCGTGCAGTCTGCGTACAAATCAAAAAATCTGAGCGTGGGGAATGAAAATGTAAATAGTGTGCCTCATTTCCCATTTGAGGATAGCTCTGTAAAGAGTTATTTTTGTGGGGTTTTTTTGCAGATGATTCACAAACACCTTTTATTTAGTATTTTTGTTGGTTTTTCTTTTCTTATTTTCCTCCAAAAATCTTCACATTAGCTTCTCCAAAGCTGTTCCATAACAGCATGGCATTTCCCATAAAAGATAAAGAAATGCCATCGTCTTTAAAATAAACATCATTGCCGGAATCAATGTTCTCATTATTACAAAAGAACATACCAGCTCTAAGCATTAAAGCAAACATGCCTTGGTGAATTGCACACCTAGCAATATTTTGCTGAGGACAAAAAACAAAACTATTGTCCCATACTGCTCTAGGTAACAAAGCAGAACAAGTAACCTTGGCATTTGGATGAACTTTCATGATTGCCTGAACCAAGCTTTGCAAATCTTGCAACAAAGTAGGGGCACTGACATAGCCCAAATGCACGGCACCACAGTATATGACAACTACATGTGGACTATGAAATCTAGCCAGATCCTGACAAACTACTAGAATTGCCTGCAAATTCAAGTCAGGCACAGTGCTCCACATCACATCCACTCATTTTGTGTCAAAATAGTTAGCCACATTCATAGATTTAGCATACTACTCCAAACCATTCACAAACATATCTCCAACCACCAACATCCTGGCTTTCTGCACCTCTGCCATCTTCACTACACACAGCCTCTCTCAATACAAAGCAGAACCTCAACCCCTGATTGGCTAATCCTCAAAATACACTCCCACTTCATGCTCGGAAACCCCGGATGTGGCATGTCCTGGAGAAAATAAGTAACACTGGGGCAGCCCTTCTACCCTTTCCACTGCACTCTCTTCACTATTTCCTCATTGGCTACTGTTAAGCAGTCACACAATCATCCACCAATCACATTCAAGAACTTTGCATCTAACTCCATCATCACAGATCAGCACTTTAGAAGTACTATTGATCTCTCTCACTACAATTCAACTGTGACTGCAAAGGACCTACAGAAACAACTACTATAAAGCTCCCCAAGATTTCTACTTTCAGATTCATGCACATCCACATGCATGAACACAGACTACAGGTATGAATATTTTCTACACAGTACATGTATACCTCTTCTAGAAATACAATACATCCCGGGAGCATAGCTCAGCGGCAACGTGCGCGTCTTGGAAGCAAGACAACATGAAGGAACACAGGTTCGATCCCTGGGTCTCTGCTTAGAAACCTCTGGGTGTTTAAGCGCGTTATAAATACGCAACTAAGACAACATATTTATGCAACTAAAAAAGAAAGAATTCCTGTAACAGCGCCTCGATGCCCGCGGGCTGTGTAAGCGCTTTAAAAATGTAAAATAAAATAAATAAAAATATGAATAGAGTAACTACCACTTACCCAATTGAAAACATTTCAGCTCTCCAAATTTCTGTTTACACACACACCAATCTAAAAAAATATTGTTTCATATTATAAGATTGGAGAAATAACAGTATAATTATGAAAAAGACTGTCCAGTGTGTTATAAAAGTACACACAGCCAGGATTTGGACATGCATCTTCATTCAAGCACACACACAGACAATCTCATTAGAAAGGCTCCCAGCTCAAACAACACCACTGCCTCTATATGAAATCCTTCTGCTTTATTTCCCACACCTTCACAAATGCATACATTGCATGCTTTTCTGTACAGTCTCTGCCATTTACCCTGTAATAATAGCAAAAAATGCATATGATTATTTCTTCTATTTCTTAACATCCATTAACATAACAATAAAAAAAACAAGTGTACTCTATACGTTTCCTGTTATACTCATTTGTAAAACATATTCAACTAATAGATTCTAAATAAAATATACAGGATGCACATAGTCAAAGGAAAGTGCATGTGCATACTATGCTCAGTTGTAAGAAAACACTATTACTATAAAAAGAACAATGTCTACATTAACAAAAGTGCTATAAACACACATATTCACTAACTTCTTTCTTTTACAATTGCAGTGAAGACCACTCTCCTGAAAAGCAGCAGCGTCTGAAGTACGAACAAGGACTTAGAAGAAACCTACTCTTTCCATCCATGCAAAAAAGTAAGCACAATACTAACATAATGTTCTAACTGTTACTCAAACATACTAGCATTTTAGTATTGTAGAAGAAACAAGTGAATTAACCCTTTACAATTAAATCTAGTATTAGTGCTTCCCCAGGGCCATCTTAAGCACTTTTGGGGGCCTGGGCAAGGACATCTTTGGGGCCCCCCCTTCACCAAACCAAAGGAATTAAGGTGTAATGCATCGACCTTGGAAGGTTTGGAACCGATGGAAGTACACCTAACATGGATGCTGGAAACTTCGTGTAGCGGTCTATGCATTATCCAAGATGGCCGCCAGCACGTATTTACGCACAACGCACCAGTGCTCCGATGGATTGCATCTTAGTACTCTCGTACCTTTCCAGTGCTGTGTTGCTGTATATTTCGCTGCCTGCTATTGCTTATTATAGCTTTTCCTCTCTCTTCATTCATTATCTTTCACAGAGGTAAACGTACTATTTTTGGGTAGCTTATTTTTCTCTTAACGGTTTGATCCCTGTTAATCGCACTTTGAGGTTGTTCTTAACTCCTCAGTCCCTGTACTTTTCCTTCCTGCCTTACCTTGCTTATCTTTCTTTCTGACTTCTGTTTAATTTCTTTTCACTCCTTTTCTTTCGCCTGGAGTCGCTTCTCTCTTGTTAAAGGCTTTCTAGTCTATTCATCAGTTCGTGGTATCGCTGCCTTGGCGTTCTTCTACCTTCCGACCAGTTTCCTGTGCCTCTATTGTGCCTCAGTACCTTCGGCACCACCGGCTACTCGATCATCTTCTCTGAAGAAGGAACAGGTCTCGATTCTACTCTTCTATCCAACCTGAAGAAGACCATTCACACAGGGTTTTTTCTGCCTATGGCTTTTTCCCTGGAACAGCGGGTTAGCTCTTGGGAGGCTCTTGGGATTTGGTTCCTATCCAGTCACGGTGGCCTCCGGGGAGTCACGCCCGTACTTGCATCAAAGAAGGAGTAAAGAAATCAGAAAGACACGAAAGAATGAGAAGACAGAACTCTGAGAAGAATTCGACGGAGATTCAGGTGAGGAGGAGTTGGAAAAGGGTTGCAAGTTTTGACAGTACACAACGCCAAAAGACAAAGAAGATGGCTACTCCAGAACAGGTTCAAGAAATGTGTAACGCCATTCAAGCATTACGTGTCGATATGCAGAATTTACAGGCTGAAAATCAAGCTCTTCGCCAGCAAGTAGCAACTCGAGATGAAGGAAGAGGTGAACTACCACTGATGCCCTTGTCCATTAACAAATATGATGGTGACCCTAAGGGAATGAAGGAATTTCTCGATGCTTGCACCGTGTATTTCTCTTTCAGTAGGAGGAATTTTGAGTCTGGTCGATCACGTGTTGGATTCCTGATAGCTAACCTAACGGGTAGTGCATTAAAATGGGCAACACCTCTAGTTACCTCTGATGATCCATCAGTAAATGATTACGACTTATTTGTTCGCAATTTGAAGACTAAGTTCGAAAGACCTGAGGTTCAGTATTCTACATATGAGGCCCTTATGGATGTAAAACAAGGGAACCAAGACGTACAGACATATATTTCTCATTTCCAAGGTTTGGCAAGTTTAGCAAGATGGCCATACACTGCGCAACAGACCATATTTCAAAGAGGGTTGCACGAAGATATAAAGGATGAGTTGGCACGAGTTGAAAGACCCGAGACGTTCTCCGATCTGGTTTCCTTGGTACTCCGGATAGATTTCAGGTTGCAGGAGAGACGCCAAGAGAAATGGAAGGGTCGAGGACTCCAATGGAACACCCAGGCTAGTGCACAACCTAAGGATCGTGTTTCTACAGAGGAACCAATGCAGATTGGTGCAACCAGAGGACCCCTGTCTTCTAAGGAGAGACGACGAAGGAGAGAACACAATTTGTGCATGTATTGTGGGTCTTCAGACCATCAGTTGAAGGACTGTACAGTGATTCCATCTCGGCGTTCGGGAAACGAGCAACCCCGAGTCTACGCAAGGGAGACTACGGGGAAGGTGGCACAAACCCTTGCAACACCACTAACACAGGAGAAGACAACTGACTGATGATATTTCAAG
Organism: Ambystoma mexicanum; assembly: GCF_040938575.1. Lineage (NCBI taxonomy): Eukaryota > Metazoa > Chordata > Amphibia > Caudata > Ambystomatidae > Ambystoma > Ambystoma mexicanum. Next base: position 416,478,812 of record NC_090939.1, read on the forward strand.
TAACATTGAACTCTACTAATGGAGTCTCGATTCCAGTATTCGCCATGTTAGACTGCGGTGCTGCAGGCAACTTTATAGACTCCTCTTGGGCACAAGGCAAGGGTATTCCACTCAGGCAGAAGAGGAAGCCCATCCCCGTGGAAGGTGTTGATGGACGTCCCTTGTCGTCAGGACCTGTTACCATGGAAACAATACCATTACAGATAACCATGAAGAATCATACCGAAGAGATAATCTTTGACACAATCAGGGCTGCTCATTACCCAGTAATACTTGGCATTTCCTGGTTGAGACTTCACAATCCTTCGATTGACTGGAGTGCTAATCGACTGAGTTTTAACTCAGATTTCTGTGGAAGGAATTGCATCAAGGAGCAACAGGTTGAAGTCTCTGCATGCCCTATCAATCAGTCTACAGTTTCTATTTCTGCCATTCCTGTTCAGTATCAAGTTTACAAAGAGGTTTTCGAAGATGTTGTTCCCAAACTCCTCCCACCTCACCGACCTGAAGACTGTAGGATAGACTTAAAAGAAGAAGTCTCACTACCTTTCGGTAGGATGTATCCGTTGTCCCAGCAGGAAAAGACGGTCTTGAAAGAATATCTCGAATCCAATCTTCAGAACGGTCTGATTCGGAAGTCAAGATCCTCCCGAGGCACATCATTTTTCTTCGTTGCAAAGAAGGGAACGAAAGAATTACGTCCATGTATAGACTATCGAGAACTAAACAGAATTACTGTTCGGGATCGTTATCCCATGCCCTTGATAAGGGACATTCTTGAAGCTGTGAAGGACTCCAAGATCTTCACTAAGATCGATCTACGCAGGGCCTACCACCTACTCAGGATCCATGCAGGCGATGAATGGAAGACCGCGTTCCGAACACCGTTGGGGTTGTTCGAGTATTGTGTGATGCCGTTTGGATTAGTCAACGCCCCATCGGTGTTTCAGCGGTTCATGGACCACATTTTCGCTGATATGCTAGGAACTTCCGTAGTAGTGTACTTAGATGACATTTTGATCTACTCTTCCACTCTAACTGAACATCGGACACTGGTTAAGGAAGTACTGCAGAGACTCAAGGACAATCGTCTATACGCTAAGGTCGAGAAGTGTATATTTGAGACTACAGAAGTACCTTACCTCGGCTTCATTTTATCCTCTAATGGAATACGGATGGATCCGGATAAGGTAAAGGACATTCTCAGGTGGCCTGAACCATCTTCTCCTAAGGATATTCAAAGATTTCTTGGCCTGGCTAATTTCTGCCGTCGATTCATTCCTCACTTCTCGGAGATGGTACTTCCTCTGACATTGCTTCTCAAGAAGGGAAGCGTTTTCGAATGGAATCCTTTGCTCAATCAGCCTTTTCGGACCTCAAGAAACTATTTACCACAGCTCCGGTACTTATTCAACCGGATCAGTCAAAACCCTTTATAGTGGAATCCGATGCTTCAGGCGGAGCCCTCGGAGCTGTATTGTTACAAGAAGATAATGAAGGAGTGGAACATCCCATCGCCTACTACTCACAAACTCTTACTGTCAGTGAACAAAACTATTCTGTACTTGAGCGAGAGATTTTAGCAATGAGAAGAGCTTGCGAGGAGTGGAGACATTTATTACAAGGAGCCACACATCTATTTCTGATTCGCACTGACCACAGGAATCTGAGGGTTCTCCAGCAGATGGAATGCCGCAATTCCCGTCATGCCAGGTGGGCATACTATTTCTCCAACTTTGATTTTCAGATTACATATATACCAGGCTCACAAAATGGAGTAGCTGACGCTCTTTCTAGAAGCTGGGCGGTAGATCAAGGTACGGAAGTCAAACCTACTGAAAAGGAAATGATGTTGCCTACCACAAGATTTATAGCAGTGATCAACTGCTTTCTTCAGAAGGTTAGGAAGAAATACAGGACATGGACTAGAGAGAAGCTAATGTCTAAAGGTCTTCAAGAGAGAGATGGTTTATGGTTCCACAATTCATCTCTCTTTCACCCTTCTTCTCAACTTCAAGCCAAGGCGCTACATTTTTGTCATGATCTCCCTTTAGCTGGTCATAGGGGACAAAAGGCCACCTACGAACTATTGGACAGAAGTTTTTGGTGGCCTTCGATGAGAGCTGATGTTAACTCATATGTTAACTCCTGTTCGGTATGTGCTAGTGCAAAGGTTTCTAGACAGAGACCTTTAGGACTCCTCCAGCAAGCCGATTTACCTTCTCGACCCTGGGAGAATCTATCTATGGACTTTATCGTAGATCTACCTCCTTCTCAGGGGAAGACAGCTATTATGGTTACAGTTGATTCCTTTTCCAAACAGGCTCATTTTTCCTCTTTAACAGGAGTGCCTTCCACTTCTGAGACAGCTTCTGTGTCCTTACGAGACATAATAAGAATGCACGGATTTCCTCGAGTTATCATCTCGGACAGAGGAATACAATTCACCTTTAAATTCTGGTCCATTCTGTGTAAGGAACTTGGTATCCAAACAGCATTATCATCAGGATACCACCCTCAATCTAATGGACAAACAGAGAGACTAAATGCCACACTGGAGGAGTATCTGCAGTGTTTCTGTAACAAGGAACAAGAAAATTGGCCATCATTGTTACCCATGGCGGAGTTCACGTATAACAACATGGTACATACAGCTATTGGAATGAGTCCTTTTCAGGGTACCTATGGTTATCATCCGCATTTTCTACCTCCCAATACAGCAGGAAGTACCAAGGCTCCGGCTGTAGACAGGCAGTGTTCAAAATACAACATACCCATTAATTGGCTTTACAGACTCTAGAGAAGAGCAGAAGGAACTACAAGAGATTAGCCGATGCTAAGAGAAGACCCAATCCTCAATGGGGTCCTGGTTCTATGGTATGGCTATCCACCAGGTACTTACCTCGCTGGACACGTATGGGCAAATTCTCTCCAAGATATATCGGTCCATATACGATCGAGACTAAGATAAATCCTGTCGCCTACAAGTTGAAACTTCCACCTCGATTCAAGAGAATACACCCATTATTTCATACTTCCTTGCTAAAGACTTATGTGGAAGATCCTTATCAGAGGAGTATTAAGAAGATGAGTGTAGTAGATCCCAAAGAAACCAAGGAGTATGAGGTGGACAGATTGGTTGATTCACGTTATAGACAGGGTGTCTTGCAGCACCTGGTACACTGGAAGGGGTATCCCAGATCAGAGAGAACCTGGGAGCCCAAAACCCATATAAGTGCTCCAAGACTCGTTCAGAAGTTTCACAGGTTGTTTCCGAGTAAACCAGGTGGTGTCCGACATCGAAGGGGGCATACTGTAATGCATCGACCTTGGAAGGTTTGGAACCGATGGAAGTACACCTAACATGGATGCTGGAAACTTTGTGTAGCGGTCTATGCATTATCCAAGATGGCCGCCAGCATGTATTTACGCACAATGCACCAGTGCTCCGATGCGTTGTATCTTAGTACTCTCGTACCTTTCCAGCGCTGTGTTGCTGTATATTTCGCTACCTGCTATTGCTTATTATAGCTTTTCCTCTCGCTTCATTCATTATCTTTCACAGAGGTAAACATACTATTTTTGGGTAGCTTATTTTCCTCTTAACGGTTTGATCCCTGTTAATCGCACTTTGAGGTTGTTCTTAACTCCTCAGTCCCTGTACTTTTCCTTCCTGCCTTACCTTGCTTATCTTTCTTTCTGACTTCCGTTTCATTTCTTTTCACTCCTTTTCTTTCACCTGGAGTCTCTTCTCTCTTGTTAAAGGCTTTCTAGTCTATTCATCAGTTCTTGGTATCGCTGCCTTGTCGTTCTTCTACCTTCCGACTAGTTCCCTGTGCCTCTATTGTGCCTCAGTACCTTCGGCGCCACCGGCTACTCGATCATCTTCACCGAAGAAGGAACAGGTCTCGATTCTACTCTTCTATCCAACCTGAAGAAGACCATTCACACAAGGTTTTTTCTGCCTACGGCTTTTTCCCTGAACAGCGGGTTGGCTCCTGGGAGGCTCCTGGGATTTGGTTCCTATCCAGTCACGATGGCCTCCGGGGAGTCACGCCCGTACTTGCATCAAAGAAGGAGTAAAGAAATCAGAAAGACACGAAAGAAAGAGAAGACAGAACTCTGAGAAGAATTCGACGGAGATTCAGGTGAGGAGGAGTTGGAAAAGGGAACCAGGGTTGCAAGTTTTGACATAAGGGTTCAAGAATACTGGTCGCGCCCTCCCCTACTCCCCCTGTTGCACTCACAACCTATAGGTTGATATGCTGTCTCGCAGCATAATAAGCATGTGCACTCCCTTTAAGTCCCCTGACCCGCTTCGTTCTTGCTCTAATTATAATGATAAACAAGTAGCATTTGAAGACCAACATTAGCAGTCTACGAAGAGGTTACTGTGCTAGTACATACAGAATACTCTTTATCAATAGCATCAGGAAGGTATGCAGCCTGTAGTAATAATGTAGGACAGTATGTAAAAGGAACATGTAACTCATGATAGACAAAAAACTCACATTAGCTGCCTTGCAGAATGCAAAAGTGCTCCTGCATGGATAGAGGAGACCAATTGGAAGGAATGAGAAAGTGGATGCAGATTAGAAGCTACCAGGAAGGTGTCGTTATCCAGACAGACTGATATTAGAAGTGGGACATGGTTTTCAAATAGTTTTGCCATTAGACATCAAAGGAACACATGCCTGTGGTGTGTGATATAAATATGCTCACTATTAAAGTGGAAGCAACCCTATAACCAGAGAAACCATGAATAACACTTTTATGAGGATCATACCATAAGGAGGAAATCACTCTGAAGGGATGACAATTTTGAAAGGTTTAGGGACTGGCAACATTGAGAGGTTAGGCAATACAAGATTAAATGAGATGCCCAGGAAAACACATTGGTTAAGGGGTGAAGCTGGGATTTTTGCCAACTCTGCAATTTCTGCACTTTCTTTTCTAGTTCTTACCATGAACTAAAACAATCTCAGTTTATAAAAACAGACTTGGAAAGTACACAATTCACATTTCCAAACATGACCATTTATAAAAACAAAATATTATAGAAGGGTGTTATACAAAATGGGAATGATTCTAGCTTCATTATCTCCATCATCAAGGGAAGTATATAAGAACCAGCATACCAATAGATGTGATTTAACACATTTAATCTGGGGTTGTCTTCTGTATTTTAAAGATTTAAATACTTCCAAAACAATGGCTTGTGACATTTTCATTTATAAATGTGCATAAAAACCTTTTGACTTTTACCATACACAAACCGTTTTTGTGTCAAACAAGCAGACCTTAAAATATGATTGCCTGAGGACTGCAATATCTGGTCCACTCTCTTCCGTCTACCAACCCTTCCACCCAAATGGCCTACTTAATAAGAAAAATCAAGTATTGGGCTAAACAATACCAGCAGCATGCAAGAAGGGAAACCTCACAGAAGACAGCACAATAATGTAAGATATATTAGATGATTTGACCAGGATCACTATATCGCCTGCTGGTAAAATCCAGGATACAAGCATGAATCCTTCCATTCCTTAGTCTTGAATTTGGATACTTATTCACATCTTGGACTAACAGTTTATGCCATCGTAGGAGGCGATTGCTTAGGTTTTATAACTCCCCATCCTAACAAACCGATTTCTTGACCATCACCATAAGGATGATAAAACAACCCCTATATGGTGCATGCACATTATTGATAATGCAGATGTTGTTCTTCAAAACCAAGTACATATTTGTAGGCAGGTTTATAAACTTCAGACATAGGAAAGGCTCAGCCAGCCTTGCTGGAATGTGATTTTCTATTTTTGCATATGAATGCATATCTCTGCAATGGGTGCTTCACATTCTGAGCTAACTTCTGAGTCATTGTGGCACTCAATTGACCAATATGCATTTAACTGTTGTCTATTGAACATAATTCCCACAGGAAGGAAATAATGCTACATAGTTGTGCTGTAAGGAACACACAAACTTTGCCGTGGCGTAATACAAAATGTGAAGGCCCCCCTGCGAGCCATGCTGAGGGCCCCCCCCCCCCAACTCGGCAACAAATCATGGGTCGCGCCACACTCTGGGCTGGCCTAGATTGTCACGCTTGCACAATATACACAAACGTGCGGCTGAAGGGGTATGCCGCACACTGCATTAAGAGAAAGATATAAATATGTATATTGATGCAATATACAGCGCACTTTCTGAGAAAAATTGGCTATAAAGCCACTGTGTTTGCAATTGTTTTGTAGGGTAACACCAATGCAATACATGCATGTCACCATCCGTGCACAGGAACATGAATGCTTTTCTATTACAAATGCCATGCCACAATGAAAACATGTCCAACTGGCTGCACAATGTAGACCAGTGTAGACACGTAATAACATTACAGTAAAGCGTGCCACGCCACATTTAGACATACTTAGACTGGTTGCACCAAAAGGCTAGTCAAAGCAACAACACTCATCAAGAAGAGAGCACCCATTAAAGTCTGCGTCTAAGTGGCCTCCAGCAACACTGCCAAACTCTTTAAAATCTGCACAGAACTGGTCAATTCCTGTTGCAGTCTATACCTTACTTCTCCGCTAAATCTCAGGACATCCTGTCCTCTATCTCCTCTTCCTCTCCCTCTTTCTCTCCCGGCCCCCTTTGGCCATCTCTATCCCTCCCCCTCCTTTTTCCTCTTTCTCTCTGATAACACCTGACAAGGTTTATAGACAAAACTGATCTATGAAAGCGTCGTCCAAACAGGTGCTCCCCTGCTCCTCCAGAACCATCAAGGACCATATTGAAACCCTCGCTCGAGGCTTGGCTGATTTTTGTAATCACTCTTTAGCCACTGGAACATTCCCCTCTCTCCTTAAGCACTCCCTTGTGCACCCACTCCTCAAGAAGCCATCTGATGATCCTACCTGCCCGGCTAACTATTGCCCAATCTCCATCACCGCTTTCTGGGGCAAAAGCTTGGAAAAGCTTGCCATCTCCCAGCTTACTCTCCACACTGAATCTGTTGGTTGTCTCCATTACCATCAGTCTGGCTTCTGAGCTGCCAGAGGCATGGGAACTACTCTCCTGAACACCCATGAATATCTGCTCTCTAACCTTCACTCCCATTCCTTCTGTCCTCAGCCTCCTTCTTTCCTCTGCTTTCAACATAGTGAACAACACCATCCTGATCAATGAACTCTGTGAGAACCTGGGCATCAAAGATCAGGCCCTGGAGTGACTGACCTCCTTCCTCTTGGACCGTGCCCCCTCCCATGTCCAACCTGGTCCCAATCTCTCTGCCACCTCTCTCTACCTGTGGTACTCCCCAGTGCTCTATACTCTCACCCTGGTTTTTCAACCTCTACTTGGCCCCTTTGACCACCTGATTTCTACCTTCTCCTCTATCTTCCAGTGTTATGCGGATGACTCAGCTTTCCTTCAGGCTCCCCTCAGCCTCCTCTCCTTTCTCGCTCATTCCTGACTGTCTATCCATGATTCAGGATTGGTGCATCTCCAACAATCTCTGCCTTAATGCCACTAAGATGGAGATCCTTCTCATTGGGACCCTGGCACCAACGTTCCCTCTCTCACTCCGGCCTTCCGCCTTTGGCCCTCTTCCTTCACCTTCCTGCGATGCAAAAAACCTTGGTGTCATCTTCTATGCCACTTTCTCTCCTCACATCTCAGATGTCACCAAGAAGTTCCACTACCAGCTGTTCCTCCACAAAGGGACTCTTCCCTTTCTCAATTTCCACCAGAAGATCACTGTCTCCAGAGCCCTGGTTCTCTCTAGGCAGGACTACTTTCTCATTCTGCCTTCCTCTACACTCCGTCATATGCAACTAATCCAGAACAGGACTGCAAGACATATCCTTGGCCTCAAACCCAGGGATCATATCTCTCTAGCCATGAAATCTCTCCACTGGCTCCCTGTGGCTGCAAGGATCAAGTTCAAGACCCTTTGCTTTGTCCACAAGGCTTTCTGGGGCCAGGGCCTGCACTACATCCAACGCTCTCTACCAAAATTCCTTCCTTCTCGAGCCCTTCTCTCAGCTACCTCTAACACTCTAAAGGTTAGACGCTTCTTCAGGCAGAGAGTAGGAGAAGATCTCTCTCCTCTGCTGGTGACTCCCTCTGGAATGGCCTCCCTGCCCCTTCAAACTTGAGCCGGACCATCTGAAGTTTCAGAAGCAGCTCAAAACTTTCCTTTTCTCCTCTGGTTTCTCTCTCTCCCTCCATTGCTGACCTACCTGTGTGCTGTACCGCCCGGTTGCTTGGATACCCTCAGACTCTCTCTGAGTCCAGGCTCTTTCTTGATCGGTTACCGTGGCACTGTCTCCGTGCCTACCATGCACTTAGGAGCTATAACTGTAACCCTGCATCCCCTTGTTCTCCTTGCACTACCCATAGCCACGCTGACATGGCTCCACTTGCTCAGAGCATTGAAGCCCTGTTTCCCCTCCACTCTCCCGTGCACCCCCCCCTCCCTTTCCTCTTGAACCTCTCATTCTCACAATGACACAAGGCCTAGTGAGATTGTTTGTCTTGTCCTCCCGCTATCTTCCCTCTCTTGTCTTCTTGCGCATAGAAACACTTGTGTACAGGTGCACTATAAATGACTTTTATCATATTTTATCACAGAATGCTAGAAAAATGTACACTGCCGAAGTAAGAAATGGCTAGGCTGGCAGCACCCAAATGCCAATCTAGCCAGGTAATTACACTTAGCAGGACTGCTTTATCAGAAATTCCCAGTTAAAAGAAAGTCATACCAAACTGAGGAATGACTAGACTTGCTGCACCAAAATGCCTCTCTAGACACTAATACCACATATCATACCAGCTGAGCCTAGACATGGACAACCATTATGATTTATCGCACAATCCCGCCCCCCCACACATTCCCTCTCCCTCCCATCACCTACTCCAACCTCCAAAACCTGCTCCTTGGCCAAGAATTACCTCCATGTCCCCCTTCCTTGTCCAAGAGCTTGTGTACGAGGCTCCTTGCCTCAGAGGTAAGTACTGGGATGAGGAAAGTGGGACTAGGAGTAATGAAGATTACAGGTAGCTAAATCAGGCATTACCTCCATGTACCTTTACCTCATCCCAGTACTTGTGCATGAGGCGGAGTACACAAGTACTGCCTCACACATAAATACTGGGACGAGGAAGAATAGGGCTAGGAGTAATCAAGGCATTAAACACAAGTAGTGGCGCAACACCATTGAATTGACTGGGCTACAGAACTTCCCCCCCTGACATTTTGGGCTATGTTGACTCGACCTGGCTGACCTTTAGAGCAGTTGCCGGACAGAACAGTTCACAGATGTTAAACGTCACCTGGGCTTTGCTTTTAATAAGGGCCCAGCAATTACCAACGTAAAGCATTTCACTGCTAGTAACTGCATTCAAATGCCAATTTTTTTAGGCAAGTTAAATCACGATGTGGGTCTAGTGCTTGCATGCCAGGGGACTGATTGGCAGGGTAGAGAGGGAATAGAAGACTTAAATGAGAGAGTTAACTGCTTGTAACATTGAAGCTGCACTAGAATAGTCTCATTAAAACGCATAAAGAAGTTAGATGTCCCCACACAGATACGTTTGCCCCTCCCCACCACCCGTGAAGTTAGCGCCTCTCCCAACATATGAAGGTTTAGCCCCCCGAAATGTAGGTTTTATACCCCTGTACACAAGCACACACACCATTCACCATATACACACCCAGCCATCCATATATTAAGTGTGCACTCTCTCAGCATACAGGCACACCCAGGCAGCCACCAATACATTTAAGTGTGCACCCTTTCACCGTACACGCACACTTGCTGTCCCAGCGACCCATGCATTTATGTGCGCCCTTTCACCATACACTCACACAGGCAGCCAGCTATACATTTAAGTATGCACCCGTTCACCATACACTCGCACACGTCATGGGGTTGAAGGGAGCACTATCACTTCAAAAAGAAATCAGGGCTCATTACGGGTCCGGCAGAAACTGTGCCGCTTGTACCGGTGGGTTGCCGCCAGACCTGCAAAAAAATACTGGCGTCTGACTTCCCAGTGCCTCCAGTCTCTTTCAAGTCCGGGGGCCGGGAAGTCAGGCGCTGGTAATTTCGGTAATCCCCATTCCCGGTGCTTCCGTGACAGGTCTGCCTACCGTGACCGCTGTACCCGGTAGGGTCAGACCTATCGGGGACAGCAGCCCTAGCAGGTAGACCTGTAGTAGACCTGTAATATGCCGGTCCGGAAACAACGGTGCCGGTAAGATTACCAGCACCGTTGTTTCCAGACCGGCATGGTCAGAAGGAGCCCCATTGTTTCTTTTTGAAGTCACCCGAACTTCATTAAGAAATTATTCAGTTAAGGACCGAACCATAACCAAAATCATTTCTTTATGAAGGCAAAGTGAATTCAAAAATAAACTATTTATTTTGTAAGTCATAGGGCTCCCCTCCGCCCCATGACATAGAGCCTTCCAGCCGAGAGTCTTCCATGTCATGGGTTGGGGGCTGCCCTCAGCCTTCAAAAAGAATTTTTCTTTTTGTAGTCACTCTGCCTTCATAAAGAAAATGATTTCTGTTAGAGAAATAATTTCTTTATTAATGCAGAGTGAATTCAAAACGACATTTTTTTCTTTTGTTGAGAATTATATTATTTATTTCTTTTCAGGTGGGTCCCCCTCTCAGGATATGTGCTGACGGGGCCCACCCGCACTGCAGGGTCTGCGGGGGCCCCTGTTACACCAGTGAAACTATGTATACCACGGTGAACACAGAAAGCAATGTATGATGAATTGATCAAGGCAGAATGTACTTGTCAAAACAGAAATGCAATGGGTTTAGAGCCTCAGCAGCACCCATATAATATCCTGACATGTGCTATTTAAGACTGGTGAACAATGGAATCTTACTTCTTCAGATCAGGCAGCCTTGAGGGGCCCCCTCCAAGGTGGGGACCCTGGTCAAGTGCCCCTTTTGCCCTCCCATAAAAACGTCTCTGTGCTTCCCCTTACCAGTTGCATACTTTATATTGTCATCTGAAGCCCAGTATATTAACACACAAATACAAGAATAACCTTCCCAACTTGATGTAGCTGCCCATTGCACAATCACACACCTCCACAATCATCCTTCCATCATACTGAGACACTCATGCACAAAGCATGCATACACTGCACAACAGCCCCACCCACACATTCTTTTTTTCTCCAACAGACCCCAAAGAAGTCCTACCAAAAAACAGCTCTGTAGAAAGCAATGCAGAAGTAGAGACAATCAAAATGAAAGTGTCCAAAAAAAGCATCCATCTCTAGCAGATTTTGTACAAAAAGTTCAAACAAAACAGCTAATACAGTCATTAAGCGAAACAAAACAAGCTTCCATTACAGAAACTTTGCCTACTCTATCAAAATGTAAAACGAAACAAAAAGTGATTAACAAGACTCCAGCAACCACTACTGCTAACGCTGCACCTATAAATCTTGATGTAGTGGCAAGTAACTATACCAAAACAAATATTTTACAAAAATTGTTCCGCCACAGAGTCCTTCAGAACCTTATAAAAACAGGAGAGAAATCATGCACAACCCTTAAAACGTACCGTAGAAAATGAATCCTAGAAGCACTCATAGACAGTGCAATCCTTCTCAAAAGGAAGTTAATTATTTTAGTTTTAAACGGAATGAAACCACTAACAAAACTAACTACTAAACTACAAAAAAAGACTATAAACAGAATATCAACATAAATTGCTTCTTAAACATCTGTGGAGGTGAATGGATTCACACCACGACCACAGAACCATATTTTAATGAAGAAGCATTTAAACAAAATGAAACAAACCCAATTGCCATACATAGCAGTGGATGAGGGTATGGAAAACGTAATAACACCATTATGAAACAAGAAACTCTGCTCACAAAAATATCCCAGAAAACTCAGCATCACCTCCCCATTCTACTGAACCAAAACGTCCAGTCTACAAATGGCCATGCACATCAACGTCTAATATTGCCAAAAATCTTTCAAATCTTTACGCCAGTTCCTCAATCAGTATGTAAAAAGCAAAGAGAAATTCAAAATGAAACTACTACAAAATATGGATGCCTGTCCAGTGTGCAAATAGACAGGACTACAAGGACATTCATTAGCCAGCAATTCGGGACCTTTTTGCAAAAGCACCTTCCATCATATCAAAATGATATCAACAGATCATTCAACTATGAGAAATCTGGTCCAAAAACTCTACTATGCTAAAAGTCCTGCTTTAGCACTAGCCTATTTAAATAACAATCTTCTAAATGGTACAGCCAAACAACTACTCAATGAAAAATGGAATTGAATGCCACTTACATAATGCAATAGATGTACAACAAACTAGCAACTACTGTACAAATAGCAACCTATAATTAAACACATACAAAAAAGAAATACTAAAGTTTAAATGTACCTCCGCTGAAGCACCAAACCATGTGTGTGTGTGTTGCCACAGGACTTTTTATAAAAGTAGCACAAAAACTGTAGACATAGCGTACAACATAGAAGACAATGAAGATTTGAAATGGTTCCAATTAGCTCTCTAACTTATAGCAGAAAACAAATACGACATTACTGACCCCTTAATACTTTGCAATTACAGTACTGCAAAACTTGACAACAACCAAACACCTTCATGTGATATCACAAATAACTTGGAATTATTCCCACCACCAAAACCTCTGCAACAACTAAATGTATATGAGAGCATCATAATTCAAACAGTGCACCCATTTCAAGTAATAATACGCCTCCAACCAAAAACAGCAAAATTACCTCACTCTGAATTAGTGAAATGCATTTGTGGCAAAGTAGTTTATTTAACATTAGATCTCAAAAAAAATGTACACACTCTAGGAGTGCAGTGGCCAATAAATCAATGTTTAATTGTCTTAGTAAATGGCGTACCGACCAAAGACAAACAAATTTGGCAACAACTTGTGGACATAAAGTTAGACAAGCCCTGCAATATCTAAAAAACAAAAATGAATACTACAAAGAAATTAATATTGAAGAAAACCTGAGAGAAACCATTTAAATCATTCAAGAGTCACCAGAAACTGGTCAATTTCAACTTTTACATCCTGCGTCAGAAAACAATATTTTAGAACATTACACAATTCATCCTTTAAACTCGAAAGACACTATAGATGATGTAATGGAAACGTACCAATTGCGACAAGCCAAAGTATCTCCAATCAGGATATGGGAAAAAAGTATAGAAGCACATGCCTTTCCTCTACTTTTTCATACTGGAAAAGGAGGAAGGTAAAATGATAGAACCACACAGATAACAGCATCAGAATATCACTCTTTACGAAAGTATTCTGACGACCCCAGATTCAGACAAAATGCAGAATACATATTACATCTTCTCTTTGAAAGTGAACTAGCAACTCTATGCTACGGAGTTGCACACACATTAAAATCAGGTACACATTTTCAAAAAATGCAATTATTACAAAAAGTGCAAGGAAAAGATGAGGTTTTACAGTCAAGTATTACAAATCTTTTAGCAAACATGCGTGGTACAAAAGAATACTGGTTCCGATGTCACAGAGATGTACTCTGTATGATAAGAAACCTCTGCCCACCCACTTGGTTTGTTACATTAAGTTGTGCAGAATATGCATGGGAAGTTTTAAACGATTTCCTACGCATAGCAAACAAAAATAAAACAAACATAGATATAAAAACACCAGGAGAACTCTGCTCTCTAGATCTTGTAAATGTATCAAGCTATTTCCATCATCGCTTCATTGTTATGCTACACTTTATTTGTAATAAGACTGTTCCTCCCTTCAGAGAAGTTCAACACTTCTTTTGGAGAAAAGAATACCAAGCCAGAGGAGCACCACACATCCACATGCTATTATGGATTAAAGATGCACCTAAATTTGGTCAGGACAGTGTTTTGCAGTTCATCCAAAAATATGTCACTTGTGAAATCCCTTCACAAACAACACATAGTGACCTTCATGCACAAAATTTACAATTTCAAAGACACAAATGTGGGAAATATTGTTGTCGCAAATATTTTAAAAAAAGGAAAATACTACACCAAATGCCGCTATGGTTTCCCTAGACCATTTTCAGCAACAGGTCAAGTAAACAACTTCATGTTGTCAGTCATTACAAGATGGGCGGAATTGGATTAACGGCGCCGGTAATGGTGCCGGTGCCGTTAATCCCATTCCGCCCTATTACGAGGTTCCCTCGCGTGACCCACTCTGGATGTCTGGTTTTACCAGATGTCCATAGCGGGTCCCACAAGGGGACCAGGGAGCTAACAACGGGCCCATAAGTAACGGGCCCATTGTTAGCTCCACTCCCATTCCAATTGATCCCTATGGGGGCTCGAATGGGAATGAGGAAGGACTGGGGCTGGGTTCCCTGAAGGAGGAAATACCGGGCCCTCCAAAGTCGGAATGGCCCAGTATTTCCCCATTCAGGGAACCCGGACACGATTTTGGAGGTAGCCATGCCCTTATTAAGGGCATGGCTACCTTCAAAGTCATAATGAGGCCCATAGTGTCAAAGGTAAATCACCTAAGAACACATGTTACATGAAAAGAACCGAAGAATCAAAATACATCAATGATTACAATGCATCCATTGCCCTCCTATGGAATGCAAACATAGATGTGCAGTACATTGCAGACAATTCCACTGCAGTTGCATGATATGTCACAGCCTACTTAACCAAAGCAGAGAAAACAGAGCTTCAGGACCTCTGGGATGTCATACCATCTGACAAAACACTATCACAGACATTGTACAGCTTAGGCAAAAACATTCTCTCTCATAGAGAATGTGGCTGCTTTGAAGCTGCAAATTGTTTAACCGGTACTGCTTTGTATGGAAAATCTGTCAATATAGTATGTCTAAGTCTTGGTCCTGCTAAAACTAGAAAAAGAGCTCTCAAATCATATGAGGACATAGAAATAATAGCCAAAAATTATCCCAACAGCCAAGACATTTTGAAAAACAATTTACTGGACACATACTACCCAAACAGGAGTACCACTTTGGAAACCATGTGTCTCTACCACGTAGCCCAAAACTTCACATACAAATATAATATTAAACCAGATGAAAAGAAAGGAAGATACAGAGTTCTAAATTGTGAAGGCAGCTTATTGAAACTTGCCAAACACAGCTTAATGAATCATATCAAATTGTCACATTAAACTCCTCAACATAAAGAACTGTATTACATGCCCCTGCTACAACTTTTTAAACCATGGAGAAAAGAAGAAGAGTTACTGGATACATATGACTCCTATGAAGACGCTTTCAAAGCAAGTGAAAGCACTATAACAGACCTAAACTTTACACAGTACCAAACAGTGCCGCACAATGAACAGCAACACGAAGAAGATCTCATGGGCCAACTACAAATGGACACTCCTGACAGCAGTCAACCTTCTATAACTTGAAGCAAAGAACTTCTTGGACAGCCACTAATAGCAAAGGAGGCAGAATTAGCCATGATAGAAGTATAAAACACCATGTGTCAGTATGAACAAACTACAGAAGACTTTGCTGTACTGAAATCACAACTGAACAATGAGCAGTCCAGCATTTTCCAAGAAATAACAAAACAAATTGAACATGGTGTGCAACACGAAAATAAAAACTGTACCTTCCAAGACTACAAACCTATACTGCTATATGTGAGTGGTGAAGCTGGTTCAGGCAAAACATTCTTAATCAAAATCATCAGCAAGTTCCTTCAACAATTGACAAACAACAAACTGTCAGCTGTTGTAACTGCCCCCACAGGTTTAGCTGCCCACAGCATAGGCGGTGTCACTTTACACTGATTACTACTCCTTCCAGTAGAAAACTAAAACAAATTAAACTATTGCAAAATGTCCACAGAAGCTGCAATGGAACTACGTAGAGTTTTCAAATAAATGAAAATGCTGCTAATAGATGAGGTGAGCATGGTCTCCAACCTAATGTTGGCTTTGATTCACCTCAGACTACAAGAGGTCCTCAAAACAGACTACGAAGAGCTCTTTGGAGGAAAACACATTATTGTTTTTCGGAGATCTTCTTCAATTGACACCATTAAAAACTGAACCTATTTTTAAAACCTTAGGGCAGGAGTTGGTAGAATCAATATTAAAAACCAGGCACATCCATGCACTCTATGGCCATAACTCATGTGCTACTGATGTCATGGAACAATTAGCACACAAAAATGTCAATTACATGTCCTTGATGCCAACTCTTGCAAGCTGTTCAAAATTCAATGAAACAATGTTGAAAAATGAAATGCAACCAATAATTGAAATTTGCTCTGCAGATAAACTGAACATACATAGTATGACACTAACCATGTGTCAAGAAGCCACAACAAGACTAAATACCTTAGAAATCTCCAATACAACTGGTTTGGAGAAAATATTAGAATTATCTTTAAACTGTGGAGTAATGCTTAAATGTATCCTTGACGTGGAGCAAAGACTAGTTAATGTAGCACTTGGTACAGTTGTTGGCTTTCAAACATACCCACGTGACAACAACATTCAATTTGTCAATATTCTCTTTGATAACTATCAGAAGTCAAAAGGATAGGACGCTCAACAGCCCGTGTCCTTCTTTTCAAAGACATGTATGTACGCAGAGAACAATTTTCACTAACTCTAGCATACGTAGTTACCATTTGAAAATCACAGGGTCTTACCCTAAATAAAGCATTGATAGATATTGGTAGCACAGTCTTTAAAGAAGGCATGAGCTATGTAGCACGTACATTTGACAGACTACATCTAAACAACTTTGATTCAAGTAAAGTAAATGCAGATATTCCTTATACACCCCACCTAAAAACCTATCCTGTTCCACAAAAAGCAAAACCTTGTAAAAGAAAACGACTTCAAACTGAAACGATACAGGATATCAATGCAATTCCTCCAAAAAAAAAACAAGAAACTAATACTTCATCAAGTACCACAACCAAAGAATAATCTACTGGTCAAAGTAACTCAACTACTTCTTCAAATAAGCAACACACACTCTGAACAAATGACTTTGACACTGAACTGTCAGGTCCATTCAAATGTTCAAATATAACTGCTGTAAATAGCTACGCAAATGTATCAATAAATATTCTATTTCAATTGTCCGGTCCGATAGCACAGCGAGTAGAACGCCCGCTTTGACATCCGTGCAGAGCCTGCTGACGCAGGTTCGAATCCCGGGAGGGCCAAACTCAGCCTTTCATCCTTCCGAGATCGATAAATGAGCACCACACACAGGGGGTAAAAATAAGCAGCGCTCAGATACCTGAGGGTTCGTAGCGCTATATAAATGCCAAATTATTATTATTATTATTAATAGCCACCAATTATTGAGAGCATTTACTTACACAATACAGACCAATTGTGTTTGCAAATGTTAGTCCTTCAAAGAAATGCAACCAACAATCCTGACAAGACTTACAGTGTTCATGGAATAGGACAAGAATTGGACTACTCTGGTGGAATGGTCAAATTCACTATAAACTCACAAGTAGATCCACAAGAATTTTGAATGCACTTACTACAAGTACTGGAAAACAAAAACACGAATGCTTCGTGTATGTATCCATACCTAACTGTGAATCCATTCCATTTCAGCAACTTGTACAAAATGCAAACCATGGCAGATTATGTACTACCTGCAATTCAGATAATCGCTCCACCTTACAAATACAGACACATAGTAAATACGTAATAATAATGCTTTTATGTTACAATGCAGATGGTATCAAAATCAACTGTAAGCTGACTGGATTCACACATGGTCAAGTATCATTTGGTAAGAAAACCTTCACAAAAATAGGTATAATTTACCAAGCAGGAACCACAACCAATGCAGGTCACTACACTGCATATATAAATAAGAATTGTGGATGGTTCGAATGTAATGATAATACCATTACTCTAAAGCAGAGAATCTTGTAAACGCGTACTTAATATTCTTAAAACCAAAATTAAATACGTAATCTGTCTATGAACACAAGCAAAACTTCAACTTCAAAACTGTGCACAGTTAGAATACGCCAACAGACCAATTACATAACATATGCAACATAATGGAACATAACAAAAGAAAATAACATATGCTTCCAGCAGAATTACTTCACAGAAACTGCACAGCAAAAATCTACAGCACACCTATGCAACAGTAACAGCAAAACTAAAAAAGAAACTGGTAAGTACACTACATTAATTTAATATATTCATAAACTTTCTGTATTAGGGTACACTGAAAAAGATTTTTTTTTTTGCACAGAAATGTCTATACTTTGGAATGGCTAGAAGAAAACACCCGACCCGTGCATTTGGTGTGACACGGACGGACACCGTCCCATTCGCGAACGTGTCCGTAACATCTTCATGTGACCGCACCCACGCTAAGCTTCGGTCCTTGTTCGCTAACACAGTCTGGGCCCCCGGAAATGAAAAAAGTGCATCTTTGAGCAATCCAAGGTTTTTTCCTGTGAAAATTCACCCTTGCACATGTCCCAGACAATGTCCCTAGCGATCTACATACTTTTTGGAACTTTTTGAGCCCTTTTTTAGTGTTCGAAGTGTACACAGACAGTGCAGCACGGGTGTCCACGAAGTGCGCCCCGGCACCCCTATGAAAAGCCACAGCCCAGAGCTGATCCTCATTCTGCTTTTGGATTTCCAACCAAGACAGAGCATTGCTGGACATTGGTGCAGAGTCTCGTGAGTCTGCTTTGCCTGCTGGACTGTTGGACTGCTGTTGGAACTTTACAGTCCTCTTTCTATCTCTATCAACTGAGAGGGGTGTGCTTATAACCCCCTGTACTCCGCGGAGCGGCGCGGAGTCGGTGCAGAGTCTCGTGAGTCTGCTTTGCCTGCTGGACTGTTGGACTGCTGTTGGAACTTTACAGTCCTCTTTCTATCTCTATCAACTGAGAGGGGTGTGCTTATAACCCCTGTACTCCGCAGAGCGGCGCGGAGTCGGTGCAGAGTCTCGTGAGTCTCTGGAGGCTCCCGAGGCTCAAGGGGCACAAGGGGCACAACCCTCATGGATCGAGGAAAAATATCTAAAGTGCCGACAAGAATCATACATCACCCCTTTACTCGTCTGCAGCGGAAGCGTGCTGAAGAAGGATCTGAAGGAACTTTACCCGTGTCCTGGAACCGCTTTGCCGTGTCTACTACAACAGCGGGGAGCAATCAAGTAAGGAAATCCAAATCTCATTCTTCCCCAGCCGCACGCATAATATCATTGCTGCGTGTGTCAATGGAAGACACAAGTGTTTGTGCTAACGTTTGTACTAGCGACGTGCGAACCACGCATGCTGTTGTTTCTTGTGTAAATCGCTCGTACAGTGAGCCAGACTGTTGCCTTTCTACGATAGCCTATTGAACTTAAAAAAAAACAGGAAATGTTTCTACTAACTCTGCTTGCAGAGTGAATGAAGGGGGGCCCTGTGACATTGAAGTATGGAGAGGAGGTAATGGTGTCCCACTAAGTAATATGAATACGAGTGTAAGTTATCTTCCTGAGAGTGGTGCACAAGCGCTGGGAGAGTCCTTATTTGTAGACGATTTTGCCAGCTCTGATGGAGTCCAACTCCCATGCGTACAATCCGTTGACTTGGCAGGGCCTGTATGCTTACCGGGAGATGTAGTACTGGCTGTTGATATGCGGGGTTCAATAAACCGCAAACGCAACGTCTAACCTCGGAAGCTACTGGATCATGGCTTGAATGTACTTCTGATACCACTTCCCTGATAACCATGACTTCCCATACCGGGAGTCCTTCACTGTTCCCCAAGTCTTGTGTCACTCAACCACTGACAGACGCTACCAGCCCCTCGTCTTCCAATAAAACTTCCGCCAATGTGGAGAAAAGAGTCCACGTCAACGAAGCACTGATAAGTAACTTGGCTGAAATTATGACAGAAGCAGAGGAATGAGGCGTTAGAGAAGCTAAATGCAACTATCCCTTTTCTAACTGTATCAACCTTAATGTCTCAAAAACTCATTACGATGAAAAAACCAATTCCTTAGCCATAGCGAACAAACTCCTCTTGGATTTGACAAAAATGAACAGCTCATTGAATGCCAAATCAACATCAAATGACATTGATCCGAATAGTGTACTGACCACCATTGCAACCCGTTCCATGGCAAATGAGCTGGAGGTTAACATACGACCAAGTAGCGAATGGCCAAGGGGTCTTAGAAAAAGAAGACTAATGGCTTCCAGTGCATCTCCCCCCATACCATGCTCCCAAAATAGAAACCAACGGAACGAAATTTCTCTGTCTCAAACCTCTCCAGCGACACCTAGAGATTACACAAAAACCATTACAAGGCTGCCTATATCTTCATGTAATGAGGAGCTGTCTGACTTTTCATCTTTGGACGAATCGCTGAATGCCTCTCCTATTAGACATCAGCTTCCCAAAGGGAAACCATCCAACTACAGAAAATCCGTCTCCCAAACATTGAAAGATCTCAAGCTGTAAAATATGGTGAAAGAAGCCTTAAATGATCTTAGACCGTTTGTTTTGTCCTCACTGACCATAGCTATGGCTCCAATGCTCAAATTGTATGAGCAATTGAATGACAATGTCAAAGATCTAACTACACTCGCAGCATTGACAAACTCTAAACTTGCAACAGCAGAATTATCGCATAATGGAGGAAATACCAAAATACAGGATTTTATCCAAAGATTTGAAACCTTAACCACGGATCTTGCAGATCAGAAACGCTCAAACGTTGATGAGAAACGCCTAATGTCTGAAATAACATTGGAAGCGTTAAGCCTGCTGAAACAGGCTCAACCACCAAGGAGAATGTACGAGTCCCAACCAGCTTCTTGGGAGTCTGAGTCGGCTCCACTAATGGCAGACACCTTATCAACTGTGCGGGAAGGCTGTGTCCTTCGCAAAAATGACCCAGGACAGTCATTGAGGACAATTGTTCCATTCTCAACAATGAATGGACGAGAGGAGGCAAATACCTCTAGGCCTCAAATAACACAGCTGAATGTGAGTATTCCCCAGAGGGTTCCCCTGGGTGACGAAAGATCTACGAGCGAGGGAGCCAATCCCCCGGATGTGTCTAACTCAGATTCGTCACAGAAGCTACCACCGACTATTAGGGTTGCTGATGTCGCTATTCGTCTGCCAGACGTAAACATCACATCATCTCATGTCGAGCAATCAGAAACCCCAATGAAATCCCCCTCAGGTATTCCATCTACTCAACCTGAAAACAACCTGTTGGATGTAAGTATCCCTGTGCCATCTACTTCTGCTAACACTGAAGGAATTACTGGCCTTTCAGAACATGAAGCAAGCCGCTGTTCTGACACAAAAGATAAAACCTATGAAATATTCCAGAAAGCACATATTGTCGATGTAAGCAAACTGCAGGAAAAAAAACCAAAGAATCAAAAATGTAAACGAAAAGGCAATAACATGGGATCAAGGAAATTTCTAAGAAATCTAAAATCAGTCAATGTATTTGTTAATACAGAAAAAGCAAACGAATCATCTATAAAGACCAATATAGAGGTCCTGCAAAAGTGCCCGGACGATTCTGAACCGACAATTGTGATAGATGAAAGTGTCGAAACTGTTGAGCAAGAGCTCTTAAACTTATCAGTCTATGAAGATGTGACAAATGCCGAAATAGACAATGAGGATTCGGCACACAAAATCGCAAGTCCTGAGGCCTTGGCAAAAATTGACCGGTCAAACTCTTCGAATGGGGCACCCCGAGCCAGCAACGGGCGAGTTTGCGAACTAATACTCCCGCCAACAGAAGCGATCCTGTTGGCCCCCATTGAAAACTCTAACTAATTCGAAACTATGGCAGAAAAAAGAAGACGCCTGGGTGCTCGGAAAGAAGCCCTAAAATCTGGAACTGAAAATAGCTTAGCTTGCTGGAATGATCATAGCAAAACGCAGACTGAAGAAATTGATAAACCAAAACTTAACATGACAGATATGGCTAGTACAATTCAGCCTATCCTGCAGGATTCCAAAACAACCACAACATCAAATGTGGCTAACAAAAAACAAAAAAGTTCGCAACAAAACCTTTTCGAAAACAAAGACAAACTGGCAAAAACTGCGAAGTATATGCTAATTCTGGAAAGAATATTGGACACTAAAGATGGCCTAACTTTGAATCGAAACAATGTCCTTAGACTTTTACATCATGTTCCTGGACTCCGGTCAATTGAGTCCAATGACATTCAAACAGTGGCCTTCATCAACGATCATCAGAATGACAAAGTTGCACTGCATATAAATTCCAGACTTGTCTGTGATTCACTCCTAAATGCAGTCTCGTTCCTGCTACATTTAGGCTTTGACATCCATGAGGTCTTCCAAAATAATACTGCAGACCCTTGTTCCACAAAGGCAACGGTAGCATTAGATATCAATTCGTCCTCAACCCACAAGGTTACCTTTGGAAACAATGCTAATCTAAATCCTCCCACTAAAGCTGTCATTAAGACATCGAACAATAAGCCAGAAAACAAGGAATTAAACAGCCTCCCACAAGAAGAAAAATTTTGTAACTTGGGAGAAAACATCAAAATTACAATTTTTGGAACAAATTCTGCAGTTGTAATCGAGCAAAACATTGAATCACAAATTTTGGATGATAATAACACGACAAAGAATTGCAATTGGTTAGCTGGCGTTCTGGGAGGGCAATCTAGCTAATGCCACCAGGGACACTGTAGTCCCCACATGAATGTTCTCTCATGGAACTCCCGAGGATTCATGCATTTATTTAATGAATCAAAAAAAAATCCATTGAATCAAACAGTGATTTGTCTGCAGGAAACGTGGCTGACTCGGTGCCCATTATCAGATGTGTATGAAATAGTTATGAACCCAGCCATAGCGAGAAAAAAAGGTCGCCCATCTGCTGGTTTAATAACAATGGTGAAAAAAAACTCGGGTTGCACAGTGAAAAGTGCCTGTAATTACACTCCTTACATCCAACATACAATTGCAGAGGCTACTTCAATGAAACCCGGGAAAAAAATCCAGCTCAACATAATCAACTTATACTGGCATCATAAAGAAGCCGGTACATACAAATTTATGAATACAGAATTGGATCTAATTGACGCGATTAATAGCGAGCAACAAGTACCCAACGTAATTTGCTGTGGTGATTTCAACCTATCATGCTTGAGGAACGTGCAAGATTCTGCAGCATCAACCACAAAGCAAAAGTTGGCAGCAAAATGGTGCTCGGCCCTACAAGAAAGAAATATAACAATGGCAAATGGGAACACTAGTGGAGACATTCCAGCACAAACAACATGGAAAAGTGGAAAGGCATCCTCCAAAATAGACTATTTCTTTATTTCTGGCAATCTGAGCCAACGAGCTGTGGAACTAACGATACTAGAAGATCCAAACAGTGACCACAGTAAGTTAACACTCACTCTGCTTTCTCCGATCGTAGTGAAACCAAACAGCTGGAGGAATCAGGTTGAAGTAGAATCTAACAGAATTCGCCTGGAAATAAAGCCATCTGAGGTGAAGCGGATTACAGACTTATACTATAACCTCATAACAAACTCAACAGACGCTAGCCCTGAATACACTGTTGTATTAGAACAGTTTATGACCATTCATAATGGTTCAAAAAGACCAGACTTTGCTCCTAAACACTGCTATAATCACGAAATTGCAGTAGGAAAGAGGCAATTAAGAAAAGAGCTAAGACATCACGCACAACTTGATATTGATCAGCGACAGCTTGCAAAAAAAGCCTCAATGCAGAAATACAAAAACTGGCTAATTTCGCACAAAACCATCCAATACCAATAGGATAGCGAAGCCATGTTAACGGTGCTTAGCAACAAGAATTCAGCCGACTTTTGGAATCTGATCAACAACATGAACTGTCAACAAAGCGCAAATCAGACAAATATGGTTCCACAAGCAGAATGGGTTACTCATTTTGAATCGGTTTATAGAAAAAACAGCTCAACAATTGAACTGTCATGATCTCTGCTTCCAAAAGATCAGGACTTGCCCGACTCCCTTGGAAGCAGACCCATAACCCCGGTTCCGAGTGCCAGCCAGTCCCAATTGGGACCTTTTGGACCCTGTCCTGGCGCCAGTGGCACCAGGCTCATAAAGATTCCCAGTCCCAGCGCTGGAAGCGCCGGGCTCATAATGCTTGGGTGGACTTACCTGCAGCAGACCATGCTGCTTACTTACCTGCCAGTTGAACCCCTGATCCTCTTCTGTTTGGGACTACTTTTCCTGTTGGGTGGGGCAGGAGCCACTCCCTAGGTTCAGAACACTGGAACTCTTCTGGAAAGCAGGAACTCTTTTCTTACCTAGGCGTGGCTGTGGAAGGAGACACCTAAGCACTACAGGAGGCTATTTAAACCACACCCGATGGATGAATCTTGCTTTGCGTTATTCTGCATTCTCTGCAGCAGAACGCTCATCGTGTCTTCTGCTTCTGATCCTGGGCCTAAGGGAACAAAGGCTTACCATCCTGGAATCCAGTCTTCAGCAGCACCTGTAAAGACAAAGAAAGAACAGGTTAGCACTACGGTCTTCAGTGGCAGCGCATCTCTTACCTGGTCCATCGGCTGTCACCAACGCCTTGCGCTGCATTCCGGCATCTGAAAGACAAAGGCTTACCTACTCTTCGCATGCTCCGGAGGTCTTCGCACTGCATTCCGGCATCTGAAAGACAAAGGCTTACCTACTCTTCGCATGCTCCGGAGGTCTTCGCACTGCATTCCGGCATCTGAAAGACAAAAGCTTACCAGCTCTTCGCACGCTCCGGAGGCCTTCGGCGCTGCATCCCGCATCTGAAAGACAAAAGAAGGTGCGTTTAAAGACATTGGGCAACTTTATTACTCACGTGCCATTACTCCTTCCCACGCCGAATCCAGTGGGTACTCCAGCACCCTTCAGCTTCTCTAAAGCTCCGAACTTGTACCTGCAAGATAAAAGGGACAGTTAGTGCGCATCGTGAAGCAGGCTACAAGCGCTTACTTACGTGCTTCCAGGCGCTTCTATTCCTCACGCGGGTTCGATCCTCAACTCTCATCAGCCCGCCATCCGCCATCGCCGGAACCCTGCAAAAAAAAGAGATATCATTACAAAAGACTTTTAAGACATTTGAAGTGCCCAGAACTTACCGTTCGTGCAGTTAACGACGGACAGCAGTCCTCTGAGGTCAAGAGGCCTGCACCCTTATCCAGTGAAGAAACTGGTTACGGCACCCTGCCCCAAGGCAGATGGAGAGCTCGGCGTTCACTTACCTAAGGTGAGGGTGTTAACCTTTGGGGTTCTACAGGAGAAGAGAAAGGGAAGAGGAGAGAGGCACCCAATAACCCCAGTTCATTAATCCCATATTTTCTATCTGCAGACATCTTACTCTTCGAGCCAGACATACAGTGCACAGAGGTCCAGCCCAAAGAGCCAACCGTGTGTTACACATCACCTTTGAAGATACGGCATTCACCCAGTCAAGACCGGCGCCTCTGCGGGAATCAGGTGAGCGTTACATGAACCTAAATTTCCGAAGCTCACCAAGTGGGATTTAAGGTTCGACAAGGAGAGCATAGCACAGAGCATCCTACGAGCTTCCTCCTCAAGAGCACCGGGTCCCGATGGACTTACCAACCATCTAATAAAACAAAACCCAGAGGATTGGTCTGAGTTCCTCATGCTACTGTTCACACAGATCATGGAAGAAGCCACTATACCATCTAGTTGGAAATCAGCAATTATAATTCCCATCTTCAAGAATGGAAACAGAGCAGATCCGAAAAACTATAGGCCCATAGCATTACTAGATGTCCTAGGAAAAATCTTTGCCACCCAACTACAAAATCAACTAATGAAATGGATTGAATCTACAAAACACCTAGGCCTCCGTCAAACTGGTTTTGTCCGAGGTGTTGGCTGCGGCCTAAATCTGCTACTGTTGAACATTTTGAAAATGGATGCCATAAGAGCAAACAAAAAAATCTATCTTGCATTTGTGGACTTATCCCAGGCATTTGACAGTATTGACCGGGAATTATTATGGAAGAAAATGGCGACCTGGAACTGTCCTCTCAGTCTACTCTTGGCTATTAAAGCACTTCACACCGACACAGTGATAAGGGTGAGACTGAATCAACAAGGACTCCTCTCTGAGCCAATAAATACTTATAGAGGAGTTAAACAGGGCTGCCCACTTGCTGCCATAATATTCAATCTGTTCATCTCAGACCTGGGGGCTGCCTTTGAAAATATCAATGCCTTTGCTCCAAAAATAAACGGAAACAAAGTAAATTGGCTCCTGTATGCGGACGACCTAGTCCTATTGGATTTAACACCAATAGGACTGCAACGGAAATTGCAGATTCTTGATCAATATGTCACGCAAAACGGATTAGTTGTGAACTCTAAAAAATCTGTAATCCTAACTCTGCAAGATCTTCAAAAAAACAAAAAGAGAGAGGGCCTGAAAAAATTTAAATGGAGAATTGGGAAGGAGGCCTTACAATGCGTTGACCAGACCATGTATCTTGCATTGTGCATTAGCTCAAGTATCAACAAGTCTCCTTGGGTTGCAAAAACAAAGGATAAATGCAAACAACTAACAGCACAGGCCTGTATACTTAATAAGAAGTTTGGTAAACATTCATTAAAACCTGTCATGGACTTCTATAAAATGAAATTCATTCCGGCAATTACACATGGAGCCAATAGTGCTCTGGGATGTCCAGACACACTATGGTCATCGCTTGAACATCACTTCTGGTCCAAAGTTTTGCACCTTCCAATGGGTGTACCAAGAGCTTGCATAAGATACGAACTAAGTCTCTTATCAATCAATGCAATAGTAACGTGGACCACTCTAAATGAATTTAGAAAAATAACCTCTGAGTCAACTGCTCCTCAATACCAGATTCTAACAAGTGCAGACACAGGACTGACAAACTGTATTCTGTCCCAATGGATAACACGCTGTGACACCATCCTCAGTGATCTATGCACTAATAGAGAGTTACTCCATAAGAATCCTGTCAAAGTAAAATCACTATTATGGCAGCAAGATTGGATTGACACAGGGGACATAAGAGGAACTCACAGAATCATGAAAATATGTCCAGCCGAAGCAAGGAAATTAAATGATCCTCAATCCTACTTGCTTAAGTTCCCACATACTGCCCGTAGACTCCTTTATATGACATTTCGCTTGAACCAATTCCCAACAAGAGAAATGTTGGCAATTCGACAAAAAGATGGAGCTCCAATATTGACCTGTCGCTTATGCGGGGAGGAAAATGAAACACTGAAACATCTTATTTTGTACTGCACACAATTGCAACAGGAACGATCTATTCATTTGAGAAAATATATTGTGGCAAGACCAACCCTGTCTGCAGAGGATTGGTGGGATATGATGCATCAAGACGTGGAACGCAGCCTAACAATCGAACTGACTTTTCTTCTTGAAAAGATGATCGAAAAGCTAGAAAAACTTGAAAACGCCGTAATCTCTGCTTGAACATTGGCAATCTAAGAGTGTTTTGGACTACAAACGCTCCTTACTTAGTCTTATGCCTCGCCCTCTTGCCTTCCTCTAGTTTATCTGTCTATCTTTGCCCCTATATTCCGATTGGAGCTCCTTCTGTAAATCTTTCTTCTTCAAGAATGAATTTTTCTAATGTTTTCTAAGATTTTCTTTTTTTTTTCTCTTTCTCTATTTTTTAAAGGTTTGTAACAAACCAATAAAAAAAAAAAAAAATTGCTGGACATTGATCCTTGGTGGACCTGCATTTGCTACTGCATTAATTCCTTTTGGAAAATTCCTGACAGCTGTCCTGATGGCATCCTTGGCTGCTGCTGGGGCTACTTCTGTCTCAGCAACACCCCCAACCCCTCCACCACCACCTCCCCAAGGGCCTGCAGAAGCGAACAGTCATGAGTATACAGAGGGGGATGAAGAGGATGACGAGAATGAGGAGGTGTAAATCCCTATTACTAGCACTCACCATGAGTCTTGGGTGTGGAGATTGTTTGCCACTCTTGATGGAGTACCAAAAGCTTGTGCAAACAAGGTGCGCTGCAGCACTGACCAAGAAACAAATAAGAAGGACAGGGTGGGCTATACAATATTAACAAACCACATGAGTCCATAGTTGGCCAACCTAACACTGGCCTCATCAAATATATAAGCTGGTAAAGATCAAGTTGCAATAAGTCAAAATGTACTTCACAGTAAAGATGACTATGTATACATTGTCATACACAGATAAATCACAGGAACAAGTTGTAGGAAAGAAATCATTGTAGTCATGGACTAGTATTACAGTTATTACAGATGCATACAAAATATGATGTGAAATGTAACATAACAACATAAACCACCACTCTTGTCACCCCACCCCCACGCAACAGAGTAGAAGAGCTTCAATCCAATGCCCTATCTAGTGAGATCCCTCTAGGCTTGGAAAACCAGAATGGCTTCCACAAGAGACCATATATCCATCTTCCTCTGACTGAGCGAGCCTGATTGTTGCATAACTGATTTGTCCGTGGAATTAATATAGCAGATCCGAGTTTCACCAACTGATCTTGTGTATACCTTTTTTTGCCAACGTGTCATCATGACCTTTAGGCCAATAGGCACAAGCATAAAGGGGAGTATCCTATGGTGGAAGATTTAGATTGTGGAAGGCAGTGCTCTCTGATAGCATGATATGGTATATTTAGTGATTCTGGGTAAATATCACACCACTTAGAATACATCCATATTTGTTCATGTGTGACAAAGAGTAAATCCTTTATGGTTGACCATTTGGAAATATAAACAGGATGAATGCAAGTTGTGGTCAATAATTCCAATTGAGGTGGTTCTAGGAACGCATAATTTATTTTCAGTGAAGCAAAGCAGGCACATGCGTTGGGGCTCCTGCAATTTTTAAGTCTATTATCTAAAACATTTTTCAAGTTGTGTAGTATACAGGCCATAGTAAAGTTTCAGCTGAATGAAAGTAATTGTGTAGGGAAGAATTAGAAAAAGATGGATAACGATAAGAGAGCAGAAAGCAGGTTCAATGGTCAATTTTAAAATCATCTCTTTGTGAATCAGGAACCTATTCAATAAAATGGGCACTTATAGCCATCTACTTGATAAGATTGTTCATTGGAAAGGTCATTTTACTTTTTAATACATGGCTATTCTTAAAAGATAGAGATCCTATATATCTGTGGACACATTTAAAATTCAACAATTTAAATATTTTCAAGACATACCTACATTGTACTACTTCCCCCTTTATTTTATTTTTCTCCATCTATTTCTTTAATTCTTTCCTGCACAATTGTCTTCACCTTATTGACATATTCTCCTAATTTGTGTGCTACTGGGTTGTTGTGTGTCACTGAATATCATTTCCAATTTTCTAAAACCAGCATGATAATCCAAGTAGAATTATTACACTACAGCATACATCCATTGTAATTATCACAATATAAAATAACTTCTTCCAAATCCCTAACTAACTGAATAATGTGTTTCCATGCAAGGACAGACTTGACTGTTTGCGAGGTGGCCCAGCGTTTATCCAGAATCCCCAAAAATACTTAAAATATTTTAGGGCAGGCAAGAGACCCGTCATTGAGTGCAAATCTCATTCACCAAACAAATCTATATGTATTCAGGAGTCTTAGCATTAAAAGTACATTTACATGTAGCACTGTGCAGATTATTTTCCAAGTGGAATATCAAATTATAATGACCTGCATGAGGGTTCCAGTTGGTAGATTGCAAACCCAACATATGTTTGTATTCTTCAGCTTGGCTTTGTGTAACCTTTCTGGGGTACAGAGAATATGAAAGCCCATCCAATTACTGGTCGTGTACATAGCTGCTGCAGGGCATGAAATGTTTTGCCATCAGTATCGAAGAATATCCCAGCTGGCCTGATACAACTCTGCCTCTCAACCCCTCTCTGATTCTCCTTCTGTTATCAAGGTATCGTTTGTACCATAGTCACAAAGGAGTTTACACCAGGCCAGTAACCCACAATGTAGCAGTCTGATGCCTCATCGGCCACCTATCCCGAACTCCAACACCATGGGTTTGGCATCTTGCCCGAAAGCCATGTTTCAGTGTTGAAGTCATTTGGAAGTATCTTAGATGTGCTGAGACCATTCTATCTGCTTTGAAGCACCCCTGCATGTCATGTGAAAGGGAGACCACTGGGACATCACATATTCAACTGTTTACAAGATATAATCAGGAATCTTTTCACCCATGTCTTCAAGTGTTAAAGGATTCACGTTTTACCTAAGGTAAACCGGTATTTTGATTTCTCCTATTGCTCGCCTGTGATGTTGATGAGCAATAGAAAAAAATGATTTGTGGCATTTAATAGGATATCACAAATTGATTCACTATCATGGTTGCATTGGAAGGTGACACCTACGGACATAGGTTTCTTTGATTCAAGAAATAATAATCTTAAGGGAAATTATAAAGAGAATAGGGGATAGGGGACAGTGCTGAAGTTTGAAGTTGAATTGAAGAGTGAGTCTATTCCATTCACTGACATACTGGAAGTTGGGGTTTGAGAAATGAGACCCACCATGGACATTTTTGTAATTACAACAGCATGAGACCACACGCAACACAGTTTAAAGCTTTCTCAGAGTCGATTGATGTCATCTGCGACAGCCACTTTATTCCATGATAATGACAAGCATGTCACAAAGCAACTTTGTACTATCACAGGTGAGTCTGTCTTTAACAAACACACATTCCTTTGTGATACCAATGTATCTATCACAGCATTGACCCAACTCCCTATTCCCTTAATCTAGATCTTAGATTTTAAGCAATATTGACTTTTCATATATATTTTTTTTGTGGTCTGAACCACAGTTAGGATTGGCTATCATTGTTGCCTCAAAAAGAGGGACTGTTTTGGGGTTCTAGCTACCTTGAATGAAAGGTGTGCAGAAGGGCAGAGCAAAGCAAATATCCAAATGACTCACACAAATCTTCAGTTAGACCATCAGGACCTGGGCTTTTTGACAATGGCCAACAATTCGATTTCAGTAGTTGTCAATTCAGCATCCAAAGGTTTCCCTTTAAAATGTGTCCCTTTCCTCATCTGATATGGAACAAAGGTTAGGGGAAATGAGGCATTATCAAGTGCCCCAATATCTGGAGTGAGGTGCAACATGCACATATGTCTGTAAAAGTGGGAAAACAGTGTCTTTCCTGGGTAGTTGTGGTGCCTACACATCAGGCATAGGCATTACCCTAATTGTATCTTTGCTTACTTTAAAGCACAGGTCTGCAACAAGTGGCTCTCCAGATTTTGGACTGGGACCCTGAGGATCCTTTGCCATTTACTACGATAAGGGGGGCAATGGGAGTTGTAGAACAAATCATCTGGAGAGTCAAACGTTGCTGACTTCTGCTTTATAGTAAATTTACACAGAATCCCTCCATTGTACTTTCTGAAATTATAATTGTTGTTGCAGTTTAGTTATGCCACCGCAGCAACTTAAGTTAAGGCTGTCTTTAATTGGAACTTGGCAATGTGAAATCCCAAAGTGACTCATCCCCGCCAAACACATTAGTCTTTTGTTGTGCCTTCACCTATAACTCAAATACATTGATTTGGGCTTTTTCTTGTTTGCATTTACAGATAGATAAAGGCATTATGGGTCCCCCCCCCAACAAGGAGCGAATGCTTCCCACACGGTACCTGCAGAACATTAATTGGATTTGTATGTGGCAGTAAGTCTGTGAAATAGAGCACAATGCTTTGTCTGAAGTATGTATTGCTCAGCAATGAAGGGTATGTATGTCAAAGACCGCACAACTGAGGGCCTGATCGGAATCAGTCTTGAACTAATATCATTGGGTTATAGTATAGACTTAAATACACAAAGATAATCCTTCCAGGAAAGAGTGAACATTGGAGTGGAAGGTGCAGTCAACACCAATTTGGTGGTGGGCACTTCGAGTGTCAACCAGAGATCAGGACTGGATCATACTCATTAATCGTCAGTCACACTGGCAATTATTGAAAGCTCCTTGGTGTGTCTTTGAAGATGAAGAATGTGTGTCCCACACCCCTTGAACATGCCCTCAATGTGAAAGAGACTCACAATCGTCATGTGTGTTGTGCTCAGTTCACATGACGATTGTCATGTTATTCCCTGCAGTGCCTGGTGGAAGGTGATGTCCCTTCTGTCACCCCAGCCTCTCACCGTGCAGGCAGCCTATCCATCAGCTGCAGCAGTCTACATGCCACATTATTCAAGAGTGTGTGAGCTCACTCATTGTTATGAAGCCAAAGTTATTCCAGGGATATTGTTAATGACCTGCATGGATCAGTAAAGCGTTGTTGGGGACACATACTCCTTCGTGTAAGATGGATCAGGTTAAATTGGGATCCAGGTTGAACAGAGTTCTAAAGTGGGAAGGGCATCTTGGCTGCTGGTCAGCCATAGATCAACGTGATATTAACACATTTGGGTTTGATCATGGAAACTCTTAAATGTACAAATACCTTTACATAGACAGCTTAACAGCACTCCAGTCTAATGTGGCTGTCACTGATGTTCAAAATGAATAGTCACTTACTTTATGTTTCTTAAATCAAAAATCTACATAAACAGCAAGTACATTAGAGGTAATTTTCTTCCTGGGAGTAAATTGCCTGAAGGTGTTGTTTTACTCGTGCAAACATTTCCCCTCCAAGATATTGTTATCATGTGAACTTTGAAGTGCAACAGGGAGCTGTAAAATGGTAGTGCAGGGTATTTCTGCTTTTCTCCCTTTTGCAATAGGCAGTGCAAATAGAGTAAACACAACCTTGCAGTTACACATGTAAGGCAGCATTTACAATGGATTCCTGTGGAATACAACTGCTTTTCACACCAGCTGGTGGATAGAATCGGAATCCGTTGATTTTATGCCGACATGAAAATGTCCCTCTGGCATAAATCAAAGTGGTTTTTGTAGGTTGAAACGTATACCCATTCCCACCCTATCTTTGCTCTCAAAAACCACATGCACCTGAATACAAGTTTTAAGATAAGTGCCACACATTTAAGCCCTTCTTTAGCATCTTTATTTACACTCTGGTGAGAATTACTAATTAGGGTGGCTAGGCGCATCATCAAAGTGGATCAATTTGGTTTGAAGTCAGTCAAATAAAAATCTACCTCGGGTAAACTTAGCAAACCTTATTTATTTGCTCACCAGATGAACATGCTTTGAAAAGTGCACGGGTAGAAGCAAACCATATATGAATCACAGCATGACCACAACTTGCGAATATTATCCTTTACATGTATATTTACCCCAAAAGCTAATATGTTATTGTCCTAAAAATACCAAGTGCATGGATGTACCTTGTCGTAGTCCCCTTGAAAACCACGATATGGTGATGAGGATGCACACTTGAACAGCTTGATACAAAGAAAAGTGGGGAATTATCCCATAAGCAGTGAGGAGAGGGATTAAGAACTAGACTAAAACAAGAGGGTCCGCACTGCTGTGGGTTTAATTAATAATTAGTTTGAGTGACAAGTTATTTGTCAGGGTGTACCAAAAGGGTATCACTCAAATGTATGAGTCTCTGTGCGGTTTCCATTACCCATATTATCTATTATCTATCTTCATCACAAAAAACATACGCAGACTGAGATTGCAGTTTTGATATTGTTCCTGCAATAAAAAATAAAAAATCACTGTCAGCCCCCTGCCATTCGCATTCATGTGCACGTACCCGTTGTTGCATATTGCTTGCCTACCTTTAGCATCTTTTTTCCATCTTTTTTCATCCGTGATTTAAATCATTTCACATTTTTCGGGATTGTTTTCCGCTCTGTGGTTGGCCAAACTATCGCCAGTTTCACTCACTGCAGCTGGGCTATTCGCCGACCTTCCATGTGTTTTGGCGTTCTCACCTTCTTTTCATTTTGCTGCTTCCATGAATGAGGAGCCAAGTTTGAGATGCCTTCCAGGTGCTGGACGGCCCATTAACCAATTAGATCCATTGAATTAGGAGACACGTCAGCTTCCAACCAATCCAACCAATCCAGTCTCTCCTAGATGCCGGGCTTCCCATTAGCCAATGAGATTCATTGAATTAGGAGGCACGTCCGCCTCCAACCAATCCAGTTCCTCCCAGATGCGACCCAACAGGAAGAGGCCTTTCAAATCAACACCCCTGCCTCAGTTCGCTCGCTCGTTCGCTCTCTCCGCCACTTGCAAACACATGCTGTCTGTGCGTCTTGCATTGTTGGACGAAGTAAAGTCACCAGCTAGCCGGCAGCCCGAAGTAAACTCGAGGTAAGGAATACCTGTCTTCTCGTAACTACGACTAGTCCCGCACATAATCCTATTCATCTCCGCATGTATCTGTTTTGACGCGGTCCCAGGAAGTACTATTTATGCCTCCATTTGCCTTCTTTTCTCCCTCTCTGTTCAGAGGCAGCACATTTCGCTCTCCCCTCTGCAGTCAAGAGGTTATCTGCCCTTCGCAGGAAGCAACACAGCTAACCGCTAGCTGGATGCACCCCCTTTTCCCTCTAAGGTAGGCATATGCCATTTTTTCACTGGGACACGTAGTAGTTAAAGGGGTTTTCTAAAACCATGCATATTTACATGCACATTTAGTTTTTAGGTCAATTAATTTGATGTCAACTGACGGACCTTAGGAGTCATCCCAGGCACTCTGCGGAACGCAACATTAGGAATTCATTCCCTCCAGCGTTCCCGATTAAACATTTTTTGCAAGGTAGTTATCCACTTTTCAACAATATATATTACCTGTTTAGCATCATTCATGCACCCTTGTTTCTGAAACTTCTTTCATTTAATTGTCAGAGAGTGTTTTCTCCGATGTGACCCCTTGTTTTTCGATGTAGCTCTGCCGTGAGTCACGCCGCTTCCACCCATCCAGACGCTCTGCGCTGGGATTCCTGGCTCACTACACGCCTGCCTATCTCCACTCACCCACAGCAAATTGATTTGGTAATTTTTATGCCTTTGGGCATTTGACTTTCTCTTTAAGCAATATGGGTAGTTGAATAGAAAGGGTCCATCTCTTTCATATTATTTACTTTGTTTATGTCTGCTTCCTCACAGGGTCCAGTTGTTGTATGGTATTTCGCCCTGAGGAAGGCAACGTTAACTATGTCATGGAACTATTGGCCAGACAGGTGGCACTTTTGGAGAAACGTGGTCTAATGATGTCAATTTAAATTTACTGTTTATGTCACTAACTTTTGACACGCACACGTAGGCAGACCTGTCAACAAATCATAGGACAACAAACTATTTTACTCCTGCCAACTCTTTTGAGAACAACTTGTGCAGTGGCCCAATATAAGCCATAAATAAGAATATTGGCTGGGATCTAGGCCACCATGCTGTTGGCAGTTTGTTGTCCAGTTTCTTTTAGAATTCTTTTTTGTCTACTTTGTTCATAGGTTTGAAGAAAAACCTATATTTGGGTTTTTGTGTTTGGTGTCTCTTGACTATTAACTTTCCAACCATCGAACAAATGCATTTATATGTTTGTTACATTGCTTTATGTTTAGTTGTTTATGTATTATTTACACAACTATTTCTTTGTTAAATACATTTTTTATGGTTTTTCAATCATCAGACTACCCTGTTTGCTTTCCGAGTCTGCTACAGCCTATAAATTTGAGTGATACCCTTGTGGTACACCCTGACAAATAACTTGTTACTCGAACTAATTATTAATTAAACCCACAGCAGTGCGGACCCTCTTTTTCTAGTCCACTTGAACAGCTCTCAGTCTGTTTCATGTTTCAGCAGCTGGTATGCTGCCTCACATAATGGTTTGTGAAAATCCACAAGTCTGAAACTTGGGAAAGAAAAACATGAGTATGAAAGACTCGAGTTCTCCAGTAAATATGCATGTTCACAGTAGAGGCTGCACATGTATTTAGCTTACAAGAAAAGGCACACGGGTCATTTTAATTGTAAGAGTTAATTGCATGGTGGGGGCGTTTGGGGGCTTCAGTCAAAAAGGTCACCTCCATTGAATTGTAATAATTTCTAACATGTAGATGAAAAGAAACATGTAAAAACACGTGACATTTCCGTTGAGCTTTTGTTTTCCACTATGTGTTGGGGGAAAAGTGTTAACGCCTCCCACAATTGAGTGGAATCTACTTGCTTCTACCAAGTGAAAATACAAATTAAAAAAAGTAACAGATGGATTTTATAGGAATCCATTGGTTTAACGCCAGCATGAAAATGTCACGCTGGCATTAAACCATTTGCTGTTTTAATGTGAAGAATGGGTCCATGGGGGAGAGGCCAATTTTCAATTTGGGTAAATTGCACAGAAGGATCCTGTCATTTACGTGCAACAGACCCCCTGCATGTCATTTTTCTTCGCTTGCAATACAAAGTGCAAAATGTAGGAGTCAAAATCAGGCAGAATCCCCTTTATTCGTTCTTTATGCACTTCGTAGTGAAAATTGTGAAAATGCCATCTCGCATTTATGCATGGCATGCAGCATTTCCAGAGGAATGCTCCTGATTTTAGGAGGTGTAAAAACCAGGTGGATTGCGGAATCCCCCCGAAAAACACGTGACTATATCATGCTGGGTTACAATGTATGCAGATGCGCATGACGTCGGAAAATCGGGTGGCGGAGGTAATACATCTTCTCAGTGCCCCTGCTCCGTTGTACACTTCAATGGAAATAAGGCACAGTGCAATAAGCATGAATATACATGTTATGCATGTCATCCAACGCACACTTGTTACTGTAGACCAAGAAAAAAATGATCCCCATTTAGTCCATTCAATACCGTACACTGCCTCCAAACAACAAGACAAATCCCTGGAGCAGCTTGTGTAGGATTGATTGGTGCTCGCAATCCTTGATGTGGCCTTCCAGTTGCTGACACTGGATGGACCATGGCTGTCAGGTTACCTTGTTCCATATGGCTGTCCTGTTTGTTTAGTTTCATGTACTGCATGTCTTTGCATGCTGGGAATATACTTTCTGGTGAAATGCTGTGGATGTGAGCCAGGTGTGTACCTTGTGCAGGTAAGTTCAAATCACTCAGAGGGGCAATGGGTGGGGTGCCATTGCTGGCATGGATGCTGTCACTGTGTGCAGTGTTTTCTATTGCGTTGGCCTGAGATGAGCAGTTATGGCCGCATGGGCGTGGGGGAGACATGGTAATGGGTGGCTGGTGAGTCATTGCTTGAAATTGCTGCATGGCCCTCAGGGTGGCACTGGGTGCACTGTAATTGGCTGCATTGATGCTAGGGGAGATGGTTGCTGCTATGCCAGGACACAGGGCTGTGGAATGCCTGCATGCAACACCTCAGCAGTGTCGGGCAGTCTGTCCACCTACGGAGAGGATCATGGATATGTGATTGGGTACAGCTGGAGCAGACTTGCAAGGAGAAAGAAGTGATGTAAGATGGGAATCTTTCTTGAACTGAACTTGCAATTTTCTCAGTCTGTATGACTATTTAAATATAGATGTGTATTGTGAGCTACATTTTTGGCATGGAATGGGGTGGCCGCTC
The DNA here is from genome assembly GCF_040938575.1 of Ambystoma mexicanum. Taxonomy (NCBI): domain Eukaryota; kingdom Metazoa; phylum Chordata; class Amphibia; order Caudata; family Ambystomatidae; genus Ambystoma; species Ambystoma mexicanum. The sequence continues at coordinate 416,516,456 of NC_090939.1, forward strand.
CACCTGTATATTGTTGTGAGACATGCCTAGGGGGGCCAGGGCAGCCTCACAGGTGTTAGTTACTGCTAATATTATCTGCTGTGCTTTCCCACTTGTGCTCTCCTGTGTGTTGTTGGGGGTCTGTGTTCACAGTCGTTGTTGCTAAGCATGTGAAAGTGGTAGGGGATGTCCTTGATTATGTTGTGTGCTTTTGTGTGAGCTACATGTATACTGTTGTTTCCATAAACTATGACTCTGCCAATGGTTGGTGCAGTTTATCTTATGGCTTTGGACACAGTTTGTCTCTCCCAGTCACACATTCTCTGGGTGTTGTTATGGGTAAGGTGGGTTGTGCCTGGTTCATCATTCAAAGGCACCAGGGATGTTGGTTCACTGTGTGTGCTCCACAGGGTCTGGTGTTCATGTGTAGTATGTTTTCCAAAGCTGGTTGCGTGCATCCTGTCCCTGTGCCCTTTGACTGACCAAGGGCATGGATGCTGCCTGTGGCTGAGGGTGCATCTCTACTGGTATGCCACACGTTGTGGCAACATTGTGCATACTACTGGTGGAGCATATAGCAATACGCTGCCAGAGTGGTCACGGGAGTGGAAACATGACTTGAGTACCCCAAATGTATGCTCCACTATGCCCCAAGTAGTTATGTGTGTTGGGTTGTACCTTTCCTCAGCTGGTGTTGAAGGATTCCAGAATGGCGCGAGCAGGAATGGTGAGAGCGTGTAGGCAATGTTCCCTGCAAATGTGTAAATGGTAATTGTTAGCATTTATTGTCATGGTCTGTGGCGTTTGTCAGCCATATGTCAGGGCATGGACCAGAATCATTCCTCGTTTCTCCCACAAGCCTCAAACTTCACACAGTCACAAGACAACATGAAATAACCTTCATTGCCACCACTCACCGGGAGTTAAAACAGCACCAGGATTTTAGTTTCAGAGTGATCCTGCACTCGTGCAGGGGGTTCTTCACAATAAAGTGAGGAGTTGATAAGATAGATGGTGGAGTGTGGGTTTCCTGAAGTGCTCCATGAAGCACTATACCTTGGCCTAGATGGGGTGCAGTGGCTGCAGAAAGGTGAAGAAACACAAGCTGGCAGTGAACAAAAGGGTTTTGGGGTCAGAATAGAATGAAGCGTCCAATAACACTGCATCTTGAGTCTGCAGTCTCTCTGCCCCTTTGCTGCCTAAGTTCCTTGTAAAATTATGAAACCAGGGTAAAAGCAGGCATGCTGGAATCATCTATTTTTTTAAAGTCTTTCAGGGCAAAAGGTATGAGATCAACAGTGAGTGTCTAATGGAGCCAGGAAGATACTACCTCACCCATTAACCACTATTTTGCACTAAAAGAAAGATAGCGCTACCATTCTGGAGGAGGTTTTGGGTTTACAGATGTGTGCTCTAGTATTCATGCCTTTGACACCATGTTGTATGATTTCTGGTCTGAATGTTAAGAGAATTATGTTGACATAGTTATGAAGCTAGTTCCAAAATTAATGAAAAGATATACACTATGGCCAAGTGGGCTGCCTTTTGTTGCCTGGTAATTTTCCAGCAACGTTTGGAAATGTGGGCTATTCATTTAGGGCGATAGCTCTGCTGTCTAAAGCCTTACATGTAAGCATGTTAGGCACACAACATGCAATTTTGCACCTGCTAACTGAAGCCTGATTCTGTAGTGTGCAGAATGTGCAATTCAGGGGTATTACTCTGATGTGTAAAATCAAATCATGTAAGATGTAGTACGATGCTCATTTATTGTGATATCCTTGCTGTCTAAATCCTGACCATGTAGGATGCAGTACGTGCACTTTTGGTGGATTGTTCTACATTCTAAGCTTGGCCATGTGAGGTCCAGTATGTGCAATTTAGTCAGTTCACTATGCTGAGCAAAACCTAGCCATGAAGAGCGGAGGACATGCAAGGATCACCCTGTTATCTAAAGCCTGACCATGTAGGGTGCATCATGTGTATTTAGGAGAATGGCTATGCTGTGCAAATCCTAACCGTGTCAGGTGCAGGATGAGTGACTTAGGGTGATAGTTCTGCTGTGCAAAGTCTCAACATGTAGGGTACATGACGTGTGATTTAGGTGAATTGCTCTGCTATCTAAAGCCTGACCATGTTGGATGCAGAATGAGCGACGAAAGGGGGATAAATCTGCTCTCTAAACCTGATCATATTGGATGCAGGACATGCAATTTAAAGGGAGTGCTCTACAGTGTAAAGCTTAAGAAAGTCACGAACAAGAGGTGCCGTTAAGAGGGGTAGCTCTGCTCCCTGAAGCCTGAACATGTTCGGTGCAGGAAAACCTCTGCTGTCTAAACCCCTAACACAGAGGTTGCAGGACATGTGATTTAGGGGAATATCACTGCTGTCTAAAGCCTTACCATGTAGGGCCGAGACATATGATTTGGTGGAAAGCTCTGCTATGTTAAGCCTGACCATGTCAGGTGCAGGACATGCGATTTGATGTGGTGATAGCTCTGCTTTCTAAATGCTGAGCATCTATGGTGTAGGGCACGGGAATTAGGGGTATCGCTCTGCTATCTAAAACCTAAAGATATATGTGCTACAATACATGCAATTTAGGGGACTAACTCTGCAGTTTAAAGCCTGACCATGTACAGTGCATGCAGTACATATCATTTTACATACTTGTTCTGATCATGTCAATATGGTATGTGTGATTTAGCGGGATATGTCTGATGTTTACCCATCTACAGTGCAGTATATACAATGTAGGGGCTAGCTATGCTGACTAAAGCAGTATCATATAGGGTGCAGGACGTGCGATTTAGTGAGATAGCTCTGCTATATAAAGAATTACCATTCCAGGTTCAGACATAAAATTTAACGGAATGATTTTCGTGTCAGAACTTTGATCATATAGGGTGTAGGACAAGAGATTTAGAGGGATTGCTCTGCTGTCTAAAGTTTGAAAGAAAAGGGTGCATAATGTGTGATTTAGTGGGGCAAATCTTCTGTGTAAAGCCTCACCATGTATGGTTCAGTATTTGCAATTTAAGAGGATAGCTCTGAAATGTGTAATGTGCCTTGCATGATTATAGAATGATGGTTTTGCTGTTTCAAGCTTGACCATGTACTGTGAAGTATGTGCAATTTAGAAGATAGCTCTGCTGGCTAAGGCATTACCATGTACAGTGCAGTTCGTGATCCAATCTAATATAAATGGCAATGCACTTTTGTTGGCCTTTGCACAAGGGGATCTGCGTAAACGAAACATTTGTATAACACCTACAATTACAATTTTGTTAATCTGGAGCGCCATGTTGTGCACAGAAATCAATGAGGTTTTGAAGGGTATGGGGTATACTAGCTCAGAAGACAGTGTTGTCTAAATTCATGACGGGGGGGCGCCTTCATGCTCCCAAATAGACAGAACATCCTGATATTCCTTATTTAGAGCCCTCGAGGAAATTACTTAAGCCTGTGTGCCTGCATTGGAATGGAATTCCAGGGAATTATATGTTTGGAAAATTGGACTTTAAGTTGGCTGGGGCCGATCCCCGGCAGGCTCCGAAATCTCATTTTGAGGCGGGGCCCTGTCAGGGCTCACTAGTCTCCCCTGGCAGCCCTGGCCACGACATGACAAGGATTTATTTTCTAAAACCTGATGCTCACGCTGGTTTGCAAGACCTTCTGGCTTCAGAAAAAACGTCTTCCATCCATAATTGTAGCGCTGCACCTGCGAGGCATCACTTCAAGCAAGAGATGACTGTGGGCCGACGCCACCATTCTGGGAGAAACGTGAGGCCGCTGGAAGCAGATGACTTGTTTTATAAATACTGAAGCTACCGCGAATTCGCTGGAGTTTCAGTCTTTAGGAAATAGGCCTCAGCTTCCAGCGGCCTCAACCTTTCAGCCTTAATGGTGACACTGGCCCTCCACAGCTGGCGAGGGGCAGCGCCACCATTAAGGCTGAATAGGCCCTTGAGGTGCCCACTGCCCCTCTTCCAAACTGCTGCTCCCTTTGAACTGTGTGCTGCTCTCTCTGTATTGCCAACGGCCTGTCTCTGAAAATTGCTGCCCGTTTTTAAACATATGTGACCCACTTGTATGCTGCACATGTTGAAATGTACACTGCCCACTTTTGAAGTGCCCACCCTGCGCCATTCCTAAATGCTTCCCATTTTGAATTGTGTTGCCCTCTCCGAACTGCCTATTGTCCACCTTCTTTAAAAATCGCTGCCTGTTTGAAATATTTGTTGCCCACGTCTATGCTGCCCATTTTGAACTGTGTGCTGACCACATTCGAAATGCCTACCGCCCGCCTTTTCTAAACTGTTGCCCATTTTGAATTGTGTACTGCCTCTCTGAGCTGCCGACTGGCCACCTGGCCAACTTTTTTTCTTTTTTTTTTTCTTTAAAAAAAATAAAACAGCCTTTTTGTAATATATGCTGCCCACTTGAATTGCATAGTACCCACTAATGTAAAACTGCCTGCTCATTCAATGCAACTTATAATAATGGACAGAAGTGCCCCCGACCATTCAATAGCACCCCCCTGAAACATGTCATCCACACTCCCACTCTCCCACAACGTAACACCAACACCATTCCTACCAGCACTACACACAGGCACACCTACCTTAAAGACTATACATGTCTTCACAGCCCCCATGCTGAATCGCACCACCACGGTACCTAACCCATACCACTGTACACAGGCTAACTCTTAACCCATGTCTCTCCACCTTAGAAATCTAAGGCCAGGCTCCCGATCTGCCCGCCTCTCAGCCATGCATAAAGCACATCCATTAAAGCAACCATCACGACGACCACCCCAATGCAAATAACTCTCAGTAAAACTGCCACTCCGAGTAGCATCCCCATAAAAACCAAATCAGAGAACTATCAGAAAACACAACTCCAATGTGCACTTATCAATGCACGTTCACTACCAGCGCACACTACCGAGATTCACAACCTCATCACTGATTTGAACTTAGACATCCTAGCCATTACTGAGACTTGGCTACATGAAGCCTCCGGTGCAGCCATCTGCCAAACCTTACCACCAGGCTACATTATCCTCTGCCAAGACAGAACCTCTAGTAAAGGGGCAGGGGTTGCCCTAATTCTCAGGGAAACTCTTAACGCCAGGCAATTAAAAACCGCTGAGGCTGACAACTTTGACATGCTATCAGTTAAACTATCTCCCTCACCAAACGACACCATAACAATACATAGGGCCTCATCACGACCTCAGCGGTAACCCTTAAATCCGGCGGCAGCGCTATTACCACCGGATTTAAGGGTCCGCCGAATCAGGGCCTCGGCAGATTTCAACACAGCTCTGAGCTGGTGTGAAATCCACAGAGAATTCGCGCTCATACCGCCGTCGGGTAATCCGCCGGCGGTATGAGCGTGAAATTTCGCCATTGAGCCCAATGGTGAATGGGGCATTCCCGAATGGGCTCAATGGGGAATGGGGACTTCCAAGTCCGCCCAACTCGTGATCCCGTGCTATTAACGCCGGGGGCTATGCCGGTCGCGCTAATAGCCCCCGCGCTAATACCGCCGGCCTTACCGCCGAGGTCGTGATGAGGCCCATAGTGTCTACCGGCCTCCAGGCACTACTCCAGACTTCCAATCTAACATCACCCATATTTTAGGAGACAACCTCAAAACAAACACAAGTGCCATTCTTTTAGGTGACCTCAACCTGGGTTTCAAAGACCCCAAAGACAAGAAAGGCAAAGCCCTTGCTAAAGGACTCCATGACCTAGGTTTCACCCAACTAGTCAACGACCCAACCCACACCAAAGGTCGTATATTAGACTGGATTGCGGACCACAATTGTGCGGCAGACATCAGCTCTAAAACTCCGCGCCCATGGACCGACCACCATTTACTGCACTTCTTCATACCTGCAAAAACAGGAGGGAACCCAAACCCACCGGCGCCAGCCACTATGGCTAGGTCAAAGAAACTACTTACAGCTGAAAGAATGCTTCCTCTTCTTGAAACATCAGCACTTGCCCATCCCACTTAAAACAACCCCACATAGCTGGTAGAGATTTACAATACCACTCTCAAAGAGGTACTAGATGCTATAGCCCCACTTGAAAAGAAAAAAGCCAATCATATACTTCATGCAAACTCCTGGTTCACACAAGAACTCCTGGATGCCCGAACTATTAAAAGAGCAGCACTAACCACATGGCAAACAAACCCTTCCTCTACCACAAAGGAGACCTACCTAACAGTGGCTAAACAGTACAAGCAGGTCATCTATAAAGCCAAAGTCACCACTTATAACTCCAGAATTGAGAAGGCTAACTCCCAATCCAAAGAGTTATTTGCCATCTATAATGAGCTGACTATCCCCCAACCTTCACACAAACTACTGAGAAAAACGAAACCTGGTGTAACAACATTCAACACGCCATGTTAAACAAAATAAAAACACTCCAGAACAAAATTAAGACTCAATTTGACAAACTGTCCAAAGCCAATCCACAAACACCTAAGTCCTCGGCCACCACGTCAGTCGCAGATTCCCCACATGACCCAAACAAACCCACACCCTTGGCATTCAGGGAAGTTACCATCCCGGATGTCCTATTGATCATGAAGCGCACCAAACCATCGCTATGTAAAGGGGAAAACATGCCTAGTCAAAGAATGTGCAACAGCCCTGGCCCCATTTGTCACTAGCTTCATTAATGCCTCCTTCGCCAACAGCACCGTCCCGCTCGCACTTAAGGAAGCTTGGGTTCGGCCACTCTTAAAGAAACCCACCCTCGACCCTGACTCCTCTAACAACTACTGGCCAATTACAACTGTGCCATTCTTGCTGAAAATTCTGGACATGGCCGCCTACTTACAAATTCAATCTTACCTGGAAACACACAACATCCTAGGCAAAAGACAATCTGGCTTCCGCCCTCGTCACGGCACAAAATTGGCCCTACTGGACCTTAAGAACCAATTACTTGAAGCCATTGACAAAGGCAAATCCTCACTCCTCCTACTCTTGGATCTCTCTGTGGCCTTTGATTTGGTTGACCACAAGATCCTGTGTAAACATCTCACTGACACGGCTCACTTCTCCCAAGAAGCTACCGCCTGGATTACTTCTTTCCTGGAGGGCCGAGCTATGAGGATCTTCTCCGACCAGGCCTCTGCCTCCCCTTTCCCCATTGAGTGTGGAGTGCCACAAGGATCATGTGCCTCCCCTACGCTCTACAATCTTTTCACCCTTCCCCTGTTCAGCGACCTAGAAGAATTTGGCATAGTGTTTACTAACTATGCCGACGACACACACATTCTTCTCCCCCTGACAGGGAACTACGAACAGGACCACAACACCCTCCAGAAGGCATATGCACACATCCAGGCCTGGATGGCAGCCAATGGCCTCTGTCTAAATGGAGAAAAAACAGAAATTCTACTGGTAGGCCCAAAAGAATCCCTAAAAAAACAGACATCAAATACAATTCCTTCAGTATTGAGAACACTGTTATCACAGCCTCTACTGCAGTGAAAACCCTTGGTGTATATCTGGACTCCACCTTATCAATGGACAGGCAAGTCAGTGCCTTCTCATCTTTAGCTGCACTTATAGCAAAAATCATAAACGCAGTCAAACCTCACCTGTCATCAAACAACTGTCTTAACATCGCTAGAGCCACAATTGGCGCAAAACTTGATTACTGTAACATCCTACTCCTAGGCACTTCAGCAAATAATATTTACAGATTGCAAATTGCACAAAACAGCGCCCTGAGAGCCGCACTCAGCAACCCCAGGAGAGAGCACATCTCCCAGGCGAGAAAAGATGCCCACTGGCTCCCCATCAAAGAACGCATAACATTCAAGGCTCTCACAATCACACACAAATGCCTCGCCCAGACCGCCCCAGCATACCTAACAGAAAGAATACACCAGGCTCCGGCCTACAGACCAAGACGTGACAAATACTCTCACCTACTCTTAGTACCAGCATTCGACAGAGCCAAAGAGGGCGGCACCAGCTTAGAAGTACTAGCCCCAAAAGCCTGCAACGCGCTTCCACTCAGCTTAAGAAACGAAGAATCCCACACAGTGTTCAGAAAGGTGCTAAAAACAAAGCTATTTAACTAGACCACCCCCAAAATGTACAGTATCCTACACTGTTCCTCTGTAACCATGGAACACCAACTGTCATTAACATGTATTCCTGCCTATGTATTATCCTTGCTATTCTGTATCACTGTTTCTGTCATATCTGCCATCTTGTATTAAGTGAATATTCTGTAACAGCGCCACGATGCCCCAGGGCCACTGGGCGCTTTATAAATTCAAATAAATAAATAAATAGGCAAGACCCTGTCCCCTGCCATGCAAGCCTATAGAAGATAAATGCAGAGATTAGGTCCCTCTCCTCTATGGGGAGAGGGTGCTGATCTCTACAAAAGGCTGCCTGGCAGGGGTGCCAGTAGCCCATTGAGCTGTGGCTCATTGAGGTGGCGTGGCCTAACACACCATCAGTCACCAACGGGTAGGCAACGCCCCCTTGATGAGCCCCGGCTCATTTAGCAGTGCCACTTAAGGCACTGTTGGAAAACCTTACTTAATGTCCCTGGCAAAGCAAGGGAATTGAGGAGGAGTTTGGGCACCTAATGCCTGGGAAATCCATGCGAGCTGGTAAGGCTCTTAGCACCCATTGGGGTAGGGCAGTGTGTGGGAGCGAGGGGCCAGCAGGCCCCTCAAATCCTTTACTTCTCAGTACAAAACTCGGACCAAGTGCCTCCAGTAGTGGGTTCGCCCCTTGCCCTTATGCGATGTCGACTTTGGTTAACATTCGTGTAGATGGGACCACTGAGCAGGACACAAGGCATCCATTTTTGTACCCCCTTTCGACTCCATCTTGGTGCTTAGGCATCACTGCAATAGTACAAAACGCTTTGCTTCCCTTTCTCGCAGCAGCCGGACGTGCAGGGCACATGGCCCCCACCAACTTTCCCACTTTGACTGAAAAACTCCACAGCTCCATTCTCACGATGAAGCCGGAGGTACTTGCAACAAATAATAAATGTAACACATCACTCATCCTCTGAGATCACTGTCCTGCATGTGAACCAGCATGAGCTAAGCACATAGCTCGTTCATCTCCACAAACATGTCCTTGCCCCCGCACCCTCGCCAGTGGAAACTTACTGCCATTGTGACCCTGTGCCCCTAAAAGATATTCCTTTCATGTGCCAGACCGCTGACCACGCCATGATGCTCACCCAACAGATCCCCAACTAACATTAGACCCCTGCTGCAGTATATCGCTGTCTACCACTAACAAATGTCACATACCAGAGATTCTTATGAGCACAGACCCTCACTTCAACCGGTGTATTACGGTGGTCAAGGCCCTTAACCTAAGGCCTGTATAATCCGATGTAACTGATAGTATGGATGCACGTGTGACGTTTATAGAGACATGATTAGTTATTCAAAGACTTTGAACGATTATTAATTAGTGAATGCATTTTGAGAATATATTATGTTAGCTTAGCTAGTGACCACCCTGCTTCACAGCGACCTGACCTTCACCCATTCGGAGCACAGATGCCTGACGTCCATCCTCCCGCCAACCAAGCAGCCAACCCGGAGGAAGAGATGCCACCCACACCATGGGCACCAAATGGACTGTCCAATCTGGGTCCAACGTGGTATCCTATGTTAGTTGCGTCATTTGCCCTATAAAATGTATTGTAACATTAATTTTGGTCAGAGCGCTCTCAGAGGCAACAGAGATCTTTGAATGCCATTTACTTATATAAACCTTGCCTTGAACTCTCGCAGCCTGCTCTCTTTGCCTCATTCCCCGTCTGGGATGTGTCAGTTTTATTCTTTTGCATGAGAAAGATGGGGGGGGCACAAACAGCAGGATTTGCTTTTTAAGACTATGTTGATATGGATAATTGATGGTTTCCCAAATTTTATTGTGGGTATAGCAAGGAGGTGTGTAATAATAATAATAATAATAATAATATTAATAATAATATCTTTTTACGAATTCCCTTTAGTTATTACAGCCGCTTTCCCCAGTGCAATGTTTTTGAATTTCTCCACTGTAAATTCAGTTGCATTTACTCATCTCGAAGGCTGTCTTTTTTTATCTACCCAGAAAAAGAAAAGACTAAATCAGGCCCTCTGGCACTCTGTACTGTTTCCTATAAGCACTGCACAGAGACTGTAAAAACAACTAAAGGGTATTTATGAAAGAAACACACTTGACCATTTGTAGTCAGTTATGCGCTGCCTCTTGTATGAGACAATCTGCCCATGTTTTTCTACCAGAAATAAGATGATATAAAATAGAAACATAAAAAGAAGAGAACGAAATGCATTTACCTCCTACACACATCTTCCTTTAATGCATTTTGACTGAAAGGAGCTGTTTGAAGATGTCTTCATTTGAAAAAGAGGAGGTGGCAGCCCATTTACTTGATGCTGGTTGTATATACAGTACGGAGGCTTCTCATTTATATGTCAAATGTCTTCTCATAAACTGTGAAAAAAAGATCCATAACTGCCAGTTTTAAGGCAGTACCGGCAGTGTGTTATTATCAAGTTTTACAAAAGATTCTAAACCAAGTGATGGGGGTGCCTAATTACAGCCACTCTAGCTAGGACCAAGAAAGGGAATATCAAGCTTGTATCAGGACATCTCACTGGCACAAGAAAAAATGTTGATGTCCGCCATACAGCAAGAATTAACTCATAAGAGGCGTGTGCAAATCAATTAGGTTTCCATTATTTTGAGATTTTCAGGATACTAATGACTTCAAAGAAAGAATTAGAAAATACATTTATATGGGTGAAGATGTTTCCTTGCTAGTGGCACAGGAAGAAAGGGATCAGAGGTAATAAGCAAAGGGAGAAGGAGCTCATCAAAAAGGCAATCGCTAGAGCAAAGGAGAGGGTACAGATGAATGCATTTATAAGAGCGCAAGAAAGTAGCACACAGAGGAAGAGGACAGGTAGATGGCGGTAAAAGACAAAAGGAACTTGAGTGAAGGGACACAGGAGTGAATTGAGCAAAGGAGAGAAGGGACAAAGGCAGAAATGGCACAGGAAAGAAGGTGCACAGTGCAACAGCAGAACAAGGTCAAGGGTCACAGTGGAATATCACAGGGTTAGCGACACGAAGAGAAGTAGCAACAGGGGGCGAGTCACCGGTAAAGTCGACAGGGAAGGGAAGATGCAATGGAAAAATGTGGGGAAGTGGCACATGCCGAAAAGGGATATACATACTGCCAGCATACACAGGTGAGGCCACAGGTCTAGATTTTGCCACTGTATGCCTTGGTGCAGGTTCATACGCTCATGTTCTGGCATCGTGGTGTGAAGTCTGTTTGATATGTTGTTAGGACAGTTTTTCTGAAGTCCAACTAAGGGCTTAGTAAAACCATTCAACTGAGACAGTACAAGACTCCACTCTTTGTATAAGGCTGTGCCATCTAAGTTCATGGTAGCGTAGACAGAGCAGCCAGGCTTATTTTAGGAGGGAGAGAGGGCTGTAGAATTGGTACAAATGAAATATTAAAACAAATGGTCCAAAGAAACACTGAAACACTATGTATTGTAAAAAAATAAATGGTTTATTTAAATACGAGTAGGCTCAGAGAAATCTTGGGGGAATAAGTACTATCAACATTATATATAACAATAATTATAAAAAATAAAAACACAACACTACGCTGGAAGGTACACAGACAAAAGCATATAACCTACTTTGGAACATCTAACAGGAGTTCTAGGGAAGTCACACCAATAGTATCTTTTTAGATTACTTTCAGTAATATAGAGGTAGTAGACCCTATCAGTTGTACTTTGATGCTCAACAAGCAATCACATAGTAAATGAACTGGACATAACACTGTTTTATGAATAGTGGAACACTTATTCTAGGAATAGAATAAAACCTATATTTCTGATTCAGGACAACACAGTTATTCTAGGGGAGTTGGGCCTTGGGGTGTAATAATTAAATACAGTTGCTTTTCAGTCATAGACTAAGGGAAGTAATAACTCTAACTCATTTTAGGATACCAAAGGTATGCACAAGGTAAGTAAAATCTATACACATTTTACAGGAGCTATCAGCCACTTAAAGGCAGGTGTAAACCTGAGACTCTTGGTGTGTCTGTCTAAAACTGACCAGAGAAATCAAAACCCAATGTTACTCTTTGTGAATGACTCAAGGTTATTTTAGGTAGGTAAAACCTAAGGCAGACTTATTCTGGACAGGCTAACAGCAAGTCAGGGGAAGCAATACACAGTTGGGGACACTCATGCATTTATCCTAATAGGAATAGTGAAGTGAAACCAATACCATTACGTTTGGGAAGAGGCACAACCAAATCACAGTTGAGTAATATAACCTTACATCTACTTTCTGTTAGAATGTCGAAACAAGAAGTTGTTACATATATTTTCAGAATGGCAAAACATTTCTCAGGTGAGTAAAACAACCTTATAAGTACTTTTCAGAATGGCTCAACATTTCTAAGTTAACTAATAACCTCACATATGCCTTTCAGAATGGCAGAATATGTCTAAGGTAAGTCAAAACATTTGTAACTGTTCACTCTCAGAGTTACAGTTACCAACCAACTTCTTTTGGCCCAATACTTAGAAGTCTTTTGGTTATTCATGGAGCATGAGTGTTCTCAGTGGCAGAAATGTGGTCACTAAGATCTAGTGTCCAACAGGCAGGTCAGGATAGGTTCTTAAGTAGCAAATGTCATAGCATCTAAGTAAGACTGTTATAATAAGTAAGTTCTTTGCTTTAAAGTTATTTGATGGTCCAGGGGCTTCATAGAAGACTCCCTAGGAGGATTCCAGCAGGGGCCTGGGTGCACCGGACGAGAGGATTCCCAATCACAGAAAATACCTCAAAACTGCACAGGAATCACAAGAGACTTAAGGTAAGAAAATACCCAAGCCAGAACAATAACTCAGCACAGAAGAAGATTTTACAGGAGGAGGACTTTAGGATCTGCAGCCAAGAATTTTGGTTGTTGAACTCCTTCATCTGTGAAAACAGAAAAATTGATATGAGGCCGGGAAACCCAAAGGAAACACACCAACACACGTTACAAAGGACATACAAAGTGCTTTATTCAAAAGCTACAAAAATTACCAAAAAATTCAATTGACCAACGGATGGCTATTTGGCTCTCAGAGTAACAGAACAAACTTCAACGAGAGTTCACTGCATTAGTGTGAGAGACCGTACATTGGGATACTCGTGCTTTTATACTTTCTATCTAGCTCTGGCCAACCCCCTCGCGGGTTAACCATTCTTAGGACCAGGCCTAGGGTTCCTTGCCAGGTCAATCCCATAATGTATGCATTTTGATCAGTTCCGCTAATACAGTTGTTCATTTACACATAGGTCAGGGATAGGACAAGGTCTCAGTTCGCGACCCCAACAAGTGGCCTGCAGGCATATTATTTATTCATGTGTGCGGAGGTCATAACGGCCAGAATCCCACTCAAAATGTCATTCGGCCTCCATTTTGATGTTCAGGGTGACTTCCACATTACAAGAGAACCTAAAATGGCGGCTAAATCCAAGATGGCGATATACACAGTACATTACGGTCAAGACCTTGCCGCGGAATCTATATACACGATGTTTTAGACAACTTGGCGTAGGCCAACACACATTCAAACAATGCGATAGGAGGTATAATATTATTTCGATTCCGACAGACCCTCCTTTTGGCCTATGCCTAGTGCTAACATCATTCCTAATACTTTTGAAAATAACTCCATGTGCTATCATCCATAGATTCTGCATCATTGTCTGTAATGTCTATAGCCATTAGGTCGTTCATCAAAACCTCTTGTAACATGAATTCTTTAGATGCTGTATCTGGGGCATATATTTTATGCCCTATTGCGCTCACTGCTTGGGCACAACATCCCCGTAACATTCCACATATACTTGGGAGGCATTGAAAACAGCAACAAAGGAATAGCAGGATCCTCAAAATAACTAGAATAACGGAAAGCACCTTCCAACCCCAAGATCGTAGAGAATCCCAGAACCAAGTGCTGAGGTTCCAGTCTCTTACAGGGATGTGTACTTCAGAACTAAGAGTATGCAAGTTCTGTATTGCTTTAAAAATTGTTGGCGAGGAGTCTGGTACGAAAACACAGCAAGCGGACCCCACTAATTTACATACTCCACCCCGTTCTGCCAAAATGACATCTAATGCCATCCGATTTTGGAGTGCTACCAATCTTATTGCTTTTTGCTCTAAGGTCATATTGTAGAGTATGTCCGTGGTCCGGTTGATCGTTCTCTCCAGTACCCTTGCTAATCCCCTAATGTTCTCTGAGTTTGTTATTTGTCCCCAAAAGGGCACAACTGATTTCGCTATGTCTCCCAATACTTGTCCAGGGGTATCTCCGTTCTGGTCTTGCCGTGGGCGAGCCTTAGAAACCTCCAATGTACTAGCTACAAATACCCCCGGGTAACAATATTCCTAAATAACAGGTTCCCTGCCAATCCTTGGGCAACCAGGGAAATGCTAAACTACCACAAACAAAATAAACAGGTCCCCCTACATACAGAGGCCTGTTTTCCCCAGTCAAATTTACAATGTTTCTACAACCTTCAAAATCTCCCATCGGCCTAGTGCCATTTCTCTGTACACAGAAGGGAACCGAGTCAGGACTATGATTTATAGAATAAGAAGGAGGTACAGCGTCCTTATTGACTATCGGAGCCATTTTAAAGGAAATCAGAGTTTGAAAAGGAAGAGATAGTTTATCAGACGGCCTAATAGAAGCGATGTTAGGTTTACTTCTCTTTGCGAAAAGCGAGCATCCCAGGGGAGTCAATTCACGTTTCTCGAAATCATTCAAATTAGTTCCATCAAAGTTCCCTGAGATGCTATCATTCCATCGGCCAAAGAATAGTGCTCTAAGAGAGGCATAGCAAGCAGTCGTTAAAGGTAGAGGATGTATATACCATCCCAGTCCCATGTTCCCATGTTGCGGTAAATAAGCACAAATCCAACAATTACTCTTATTAAAAATGGCATGAGTAGCATTCATTACTATCATCAGAGTGTTATTATGATACTTTTGTCTATGTTGGGAGTCTCTAGGGGACAGAGTGTGAAGGTGTACAGAGGGAGTCAAAACAGTTGGTACGATTACGGTCGGTAATAAAGGTTTCAGAGGATAGATTTCTTCGAAATACCAAAGTCCTACAGCAGCGGTTGCAAAAATAACAATTATCATTATCAACACACAGCAGTACGTTTTCGGGGCCCAGGCACATTGTTCATTGTTCGATTTGGTCACCCCCTTATTTACAAGTCCAATGCGTGGAGCAGCAGCAGAGGTGGCAGGCATCATAATTCCTCAATCGACGACCCCAATGTTCGTTGCTGGCGACGCTACGGTCGCACGATTTCTTAGTCCTTCCCAACCCTAGCCAGCAGAATCCCTTTTTGTTAAACAAAACTTTCTCATAACAAGACAATTTCCAATCACTTCCTTTTTCCAGATGCACGAAACTCGTGCCGTAGTTCTATTTCCTTGGTCGAAGGTTGTACCTGGTGGTACCCAAAATTGTCTGGTCCGGAAGCAAAGTATCGTCACTTCCTGAGGGAAGCGACGTGTCGGAAGCGACGGAAGTCGCAGAGCTCAAACAGTGTTTTCCGGAAGTGATTTTTCGGAGACGAAATGGACTGTTCCCCAAGCTCCTCAGGCTCAGAGAACACACTCACAGCGCTGTTTGCTAATCCAAGATCAGAGACTGTAGCATCAGCGAGGGGTTCTGCTTCTTCTGTAACGTGTGGCGTCGGGTGAGGAAGTTTCTTGACGTGCGTCGCGTGAATCCAGTTCTTCTTTCCAGCCACCCGCACTGCTGTCCTGGTGACCAATAACACCTGGTGGGGTCCTCGCCAGCGAGGCGCGAGACAGGAAGACCTCTCGTAGGCCTTCACTAGGACCCAACTTCCAGGCTGTATATCGTGTCCTGGGCCCGTGAACCGTACAGGTAAAGCCGAGTGCACCTGGTGATAAATGAAATACAGGTTTTTAGTTAACTGGTTACAGTAGTCTACAAGCAATACATTTTCCACCTCTCTCAGGGCTTTAGGTTTTGGGAGACCCCAAATGTTAGCAGGCCTCCCCATCACTACCTCAAATGGAGAAAGCCCAGTCTTAGTCTGAGGTGTGGTACGCATAGCTAGTAACACGATAGGTAAGGCGTCCGGCCATTTTAGTTTGGTATCAGCACATGCTTTCGCAAGCTTATTCTTTAAAATACCATTGTGTCTTTCCACCAACCCAGCACTTTGAGGATGCCTAGCTGAGTGAAATCATTTCTCAATACATAGGGCTGTGCATATCTGCAAAATTACTGCTGCAATAAAGTGGGGACCATTATCTGACCAAATTATCCTCGGGAGCCCAAATCGAGGAAAGAATTCTTTTACCATAATCTTTGCAGTGGTCATGGCGGTAGCATCTTTGACGGGGAAAGCCTCGACCCATTTATTGAAGGCACAAATAATCACAAGAACATATTTTCGATTATTACATCGTTCCATCTCAATAAAATCAAAGTGAATGACCTTGAAGGACACAGAAGGGGGCCCAAAGCTTCCCCTTGTAGTCACTGTCCCCTTCCCCACATTGTGCTGTAGGCAGATCATACAGTTCTGGACGTGCCTCTTTGCAGTTTCCAGAATCTTGTCATTTACCCAAACCTGTTCTAACATTTTCGTGATCTGCTGGGCACACACATGCGTAGGACCGTGTGCCATCGTAACCATTGCCAATACATAAGAATCAGGAAGCAACCATTTCCCTTCGGATGTATCCACCCAACACCCTTCATCATCCAGTTTCCCCATTCCTTCAGCCCACCTTTTAGATTCTTCTATTGTGGCATCAGTTTGAATATCTCGCACAGACCCAATACCTTCATCCATTATGCAAGCATCTCTCATTTCCCTCGAGGCATACATGTCCGTGCTAAGGTCTGTGGCCGTTTGTCTGGCCATCAAGTCCGCAAAAGCATTCCCTTTGCCCACATCATCTATGACCTTGCGATGTGCTGCACATTTCATGATTGCTAACTGTTTAGGGAGTGAGAGTGCCGAAAGTAATTGCACTATCAAGGGGCCATGCTGGATCTTGGTCCCATGTGAGGTCAGGAACCCTCTTTCCGACCAGAGCCTCCTAAAGTTGTGAGCCACCCCAAATGCGTACTGACTATCAGTATATATATTTACTCTACGCCCTTGGGAAAGTTCACAAGCTCGGGTCAACGCTATAATCTCTGCGGCCTGTGCAGAGTTATGCGAAATTCTCTTAGTTTCGACAACTTTACTCAGCGTAGTAACTGCGTAAGCAGCTGTAGATGTACCATCTGAAAGTTTGAAGCAGGAGCCATCACAAAACAGCTCCCCTTCTGCATTATCCAAAGGAGTATCTATGAGATCTATCGTGCCCTTCGTTTCTTGTTCAGTGGTATACAGGCAGTCATGTAATTCTTCGTCACCGCAAACAGTGTTTTGCGGGAAAGGTAAAAGTTCAGCCGGATTAAGAACACAACACCTCTTAATTTGGATGTGAGGGGCAAACAGAATTAGTTCATACCTTGTTAACCGCACAGAGGTGAGGTGTTGCGTTTGGGTTTTGTTTAATAGAATATACAGAGTGAGGTACCATCAAAATCAAATCATGGCCTAGGACCATCCCCTCACTCTGTTTTACAGACGCGGCAGCAGCAGCGACAGCGCGCAAACATCTTGGCAAAGCGCATGCAACAGGATCAAGGGTGGAGGAGTAGTAGCCGCACGGCCTATTCTTCCCTCCGTGTTCCTGTGTTAACAAAGCCAAAGCACATCCATCACATTCATGCACAAACAACACAAAGGCCTTGTCATAATTTGGAGTACCCAGAACCGGTGCCGAACATAGCGCGGTTTTGAGAAGCTCAAATGATCGTTGATGTTCCGATTCCCATGGCAGTGGCAGAGAAATGCCCTTCTGCGTCAGAGCCAACATCGGTTTTATCACACGTGAGAAGTTCGGGATCCACAACCTACAGTAAGAAGCCATACCTATCAGGGCTCTGACTTCCTTCTGTGTATTTGGAACAGACATGCCAGAAATGTGTTTTATTCTTTCAGGTGTCAATCTTCTCCCCTCCTTTGACAGGAGGTAGCCTAAGTAGGCAACCTCCTGACAACAATATTGAAATTTTTTAAGCAAAGCTTTGTGACCATTTTTAGCCAGATGAACAAGCAACAGTACAGTGCCTTCTTTACAAGCACTCTCAGAGTCTGCAGCCAAAAGCAAATCGTCAACATACTGAAGCAGCGTACAAGTAGGCGGCAATTCAAGGGTGTCGAGCTGCTCTTTCAAAGCTCTACTATAAATGCTGGGACTTTCAGTATACCCTTGAGGTGCCCTTGTAAATGTAAACGAGCGTCCCCCCAAGGTGAATGAAAACAGATATCTACTTTTTTTATGTATTGGAATACTAAAGAAAGCGTTTTTTAAATCCACAACGCTGAAGTGCGTAGCTGTAGCAGGGATCATTGTCAATATCGTCATCACATCAGGCACAATTGGAAATTGTGGGGCGACCACTCTGTTAATAACACAAAGATCAATTATGAACCGGTATGGAATTGCATTGTCGCCTTTCTTATATACAGGCAAGATCGGACTATTACACAAACTACCTGTAATCTCCTCGATCACCCCACGATGCACAAAATCGGAGACAATGCATTTCAAAGCACGTTCGCCCTCAACTGATATTTTATACTGCGGAATGCGTGGCAGTTTCACTCCATGTTTCAGAACTATTTTAACGGGCTCAATCTGTAACATCCCGACATCATTGTTGTCCACCGCCCACAAACATTCCGGGACAATGCTAAACTCAGGAGGTAAAGGTCGAATCAAAAACTGAGAATTAGGAAGTTGCTGTGGTGAAACCGTCAGCCGTACTGCATCAGAAGAACAATGAATTACTGCGTTCAATTTCTTTAACAAATTCAACCCCAGCAAATTCTCTCCACAGTTTGAAGTGAGAAGAAAAGGACAAGGTCCGTAAAGGGACCCAAAGAAACGGATACCGGTACAGAAACCGGACAGACAGTTGGTATACCAGAAAACCCACGGAAACATTTGTTTGCCCTGACAGTGGGATGTTTGATCGATGGAGCACTTCTGCGCTCCAGTGTCAATCAAAAACTGGTGTTTCCTATTCCCTACTAATAATTCAACGTAGGGGCCTTTCTGATTAATGGGAATAGGTGAAGGTCCCAAACCCTGCTTCGGGCAATCCTAATGAAATAGAGCCTCGTCGAAAGGAAGCTCTTCAGAAAGGTAGGCAGCAGAAGGGTGATCAAATATGTTCCTCGAGTCTACACTCAAGGTCTGATTTTCCCGTGAAAAAGGTTGCTGAGGATCTTGTAGAAGCTGACCTCTATCAGGGCCCCCTGCTCCAGGGCGGCCCCTAGGTCGTCTATCCATACCCCCAAACGCACTGTTTGACCTCTGGCGAAGGACAGGGCACTGTGCTCGCCAATGACCTTCCTGGCGGCAATAAGCACATTGATTAATATTCACAGGACCCAAAGGAGCATTTCCTTTTGGGACATACTGACCTCTAGTCTGTGTCGTGCCTCCTCTGGGGTTCCTAACAATTTGCTGTAATAATACTTTGCTTTTCAAATCTCCCTTTCTCTTTTCAATTTTCTCCTTCTCATTATTAACACGGTTCTCATAATACTGAGCCATGTGCAAAACCTCAGATTGAGATTTTGCCTGCCAAGCGGTCTCAGAGGACATAATCTGTGACTGGATGTCAGGTAACAATCCACGTACAAATTTGTCCACGAACAACCTTTTCCCCGACTCTGTACCTAAATCCTGTCCACTGAAGTCAGAAAATACCTGCTCGAATCTATTAAAAAATTCGGTGGCGCCTTCAGTTTTCCCTTGGACACTGGCCGTAAGCTTGTCCCAAATAATTCTTTCTCTGGAATTATAGTTTTTAGTTTAGCAACAATTCTATCAGGCAAAGTAAGTATTACCTGTGGTGGTTTCTCACCAGCTGGTCTTTCCCCATCAATTCTAATCATATTAGCCCACGTATCTCCCAACCCCGGCACATCGTCTATTGTCCGAACCTGTTTCCATACATCTACGGGTAGGAGTACAGGGAATAACAAGTCAATGTCACTCAAGGTGAACACAGAGGACTGCAAAACGGACTCTATTTCTTTGTAAAACCTCATCGGGTTTTTCCTGATATCGGGAACTGATTGTCTAATTGTGTTCACTTCCTGTCGTGAAAACGGGACGTGAACAAATTGCGATACATAATGTGCAGGGATATCCACAGCGGGGGCACCAGTCCCCGCGTTGGCGGGGATCTCAACTTTCGGGACAAAGGTCGGGGGAACCTCTCTCATAGGCAACTGAGATATAGGTACCTCCGGCCGCTTACTAAGCAACAGGGCCAGGTCGAGCGCTAAGGCAGCTGTAGAAGTATCGGGCGAAAAAGCCCTTTTGCAAATCCCCAATAATTCTATGGGGCAACTAACCCTATTTCTTACACATTCTTCTTGCAGGTGCTGTACCATCACCTGAATTACTTTTCTTTGCATTTCTACTGTATACTGACTATACGTGTCATATACTTCATCTGGCGGAATTGATGAATCCGAGATCCATCGAACCGCATCTTTAGTACAAATTCGTACTTCCTCAAGTGCCGATCTACGGCACGGAAGGAACCGTGTCTGTACATATATTCTATCGTCTTCGTCGTCCTCATCTCGTGATTTTTCAAAGTCTTTCCTAAACTCAAACAATTTTTCAACATGCCCATATACTTTCTGCTCTGTGTCCCTCGAAAGTGCCAAAGCATTCAGATCTCTCACTCCTTGTGGAAGATCTGAATTTTGTAATCTACCCCACATCACACACAAATGAGTGCCCAAGCCTTCGATAAAAACATTTTTCTCGGGAAAACTATTCAAATTAGATAATGTGGAAAAAACATTAACTTGATCACCTTTCTCCATGCAATGCTTAGCCCATGCAAACAATTCCTGTTTCTTATCTGCAGAAACAGTACTACGAGTCACGATCTTTGATCCTGCACCTGGATCGACTTCGGTCAATACGGGGCCACTCGGGAGCGGAGGTATAGGAAAATTTAATAAAGGTGCAACTATCGGTGTAGAAGGAAGGGGCGGTGCGATAGGTGGAGGAACAACAACTAGAGGAATAGGAACAATAGGTTGTACAGGGGGAACAGGAATAACAGGAGCGACAGCAGGAATGGGCAGAGCGCCCAAAATAGGAGCATACGGAGGTGGCACTGAGGCATCAGGCCTACGTTCGTTTAATAACTTCTCGATAAATTCCTCAGAAACATGGAAATCTTTAGAGGGGTAAATTTTCTGGATCCCGAGTGAAAAAGCTCTATCCATATTTTTAACTGATTCTGAACGCTTTTCTTTATCATATAATAATGCTTTTTCGGCATTTGTTTTATGACGACGTGCATGTTTATCCCTACTTTTAAGCTGCTGTAATGCTTCTTTTTTCCAATTCTGTAACACATCAAAGGCTGCAGGTCTAGCCTTCTTCTTTAACAAGATCGATTCTAAGTATTCAATACGGGGGATCTCAAAACTACCGTTGATTGGCCACTGAAATTCGGAGGCATGTCTGGTCTGTCTGTGCCAAATATCATTAAATACTATACTTCCAATGCCATACTTACAGTACATAGTACACGCCGGCGACCCCTCCTGTGGTGCCGGGCGGCTAAATTCCAAGGATTGTCGATCGCTGCGGAACAGAGCCCTAAAGCAGCTAGACAATTTCCCAGGCATTTCACAAAAAATTGGTGTTACCTGGTCAATAATTGTGTCTGCAGATACAATACGCCAAATTCAAATTGTCAGGATTAAATTAAGAGCCGGGTCACGACTGCACCTGACCAAACCAAAGGAGGACCGTACGGTTTATCAAATAACTTACCTAACGAATTTTACCTTGTGTTTGGTGGTTTCGGCAAATCTGCCCGCCTCAGAAATTGGACCCTCGTCAAGATGCTGTGTCAGACCAAACGACTATCGTCCAAGGATCGGATCGTGCAGCGCTGCCGAGATATCGCGTCTCGATCGGTCGGGCCCGCAGAATCACACCGTCCGATCCCGGTTCGATAGTCTGCGTCAACCTTCAATGATCCGTCATCAATCTTGAGGGTCCCTTTTCGGGCACCAACTGTGAAAACAGAAAAATTGATATGAGGCCGGGAAACCCAAAGGAAACACACCAACACAGGTTACAAAGGACATACAAAGTGCTTTATTCAAAAGCTACAAAAATTTCCAAAAAAGTCAATTGACAAACGGATAGCTATTCGGCTCTCAGAGTAACAGAACAAACTTCAACGAGAGTTCACTGCGTTAGTGTGAGAGACCGTACATTGGGATACTCGTGCTTTTATACTTTTTATCTAGCTCTGGCCAACCCCCTCGCGGGTTAACCATTCTTAGGACCAGGCCTAGGGTTCCTTGCCAGGTCAATCCCATAATGTATGCATTTTGATCAGTTCCGCTAATACAGTTGTTCATTTACACATAGGTCAGGGATAGGACAAGGTCTCAGTTCGCGACCCCAACAAGTGGCCTGCAGGCATATTATTTATTCATGTGTGCGGAGGTCACAACGGCCAGAATCCCACTCGAAATGTCATTCGGCCTCCATTTTGATGTTCAGGGTCACTTCCACATTACAAGAGAACCTAAAATGGCGGCTAAAACCAAGATGGCGATTTACACAGTACATTAAGGTCAAGACCTTGCCGCGGAATCTATTTACACGATGTTTTAGACAACTTGGCGTAGGCCAACACACATTCAAACAATGCGATAGGAGGTATAATATTATTTCGATTCCGACACATCAAGAAGACAGAAGACAATACACTGGAATGACTTTTGCAGCAAGGATCACCAGGAAGGCTCTAGGCAATGTTTTCCTTGAGGCTGGATGCAGCTCTGTGGATTTGGTGCCTTTTTAATGAGAACAGAAGAAGACAGACTAATGCTGGTCAGATTCTCGTCGTTTGCAAGGTCCATCGCTCTGGTGAGAGGACTGTTTGGTGTGAAATCCTTCCTCTGGTGATCCAGCAGGATTCTCACAATGTTTCAGCAAGATTTGGAATTTGGAAGATTGTGCACCGTACAATGGCATGAGGTCCCATGGTATTGGGGTATTGCTGTCCCTCAAGGGCGCAGCACAGTGTTGGATGGCTCAAAATGCAGGTCTTCCTGAGTCTAGTGAGTCTCACTAGGCTCTGGCTTGAGATCATCATTTATAGAGTCAATAGTTTGATTGGAAGGAAAGGCTACAGCAGGCTCTGGTTATACAGCAGGCTCTCCAGTCGCTGGAAATCGTCTCAGCCACAAATTCTTCATCTTCCTCTTTGATTTATATTCCGGTGGTCTACAACCTTTTCAGTCTCGAAGTTTGGACTTTTATGAAGGAACCTAGCCAATCAAACAGCTTTGCAACATTCAAACTTGGGGGGTTGGCAACCTTTCATGACACCAGCCTCCTAGTTTGAACTGGAATCTTGCACTCAGGCTGGAAGACAAAGGGCTGCAGAGTTTTGGACTCCTCCCTCGCTTTCTGCCTTCACAGACACTCTGGAACCTGGGCAGAGAGTCCACAGGACTCCCGCCGAATATAAAAAGTACACAAAGGAATTTCCCACCCTGGATGTTATTGGAAGGAAAAAGAGAGGACAAGGAACACTCAAATGGCGACAAAACAAGACATGGGCAATTTTGGCAAAATGAGCACCCATGGGTGCCTTTACCTGGGCTGTTCAAACAGTCAGCGGTAAAGTTGCACCGAATTAATAAAAAGGTTGACTGCCACCAGCCATTAAAGGTAAGTTTGTCCTTGTAACCTAAATGGTACATTTAACATGAGAAAGGGGATACTCAGTATCTCCTCAGCATTCCACATAAGTTGAGGGGTGTATGGCTGGTCTCACCTAATAAAAGGTGAAAGGGATAAAAAGATCCTTTCTACTCTTGGGAACTGTAATTCTCATACGCCTAGCCAGAGAAAGTTAAAAGGGGAGCCCCTAGGGCAACCGAGCAACAACAGGCACTTATTGCCAAAAACTTGTCAAAGAGGATAACTTTTAAAAGACTCTATGGAGAGTGTTAGAAATTACACCCATAAAAAGATTAAAAGATTCTGTGAGTGTGGGAAAAGGATCCCACTCACAGAGGTATAAGGACAAATTATCCACCAGTAAAAGCAAAAAGATCTGGGGTTGACACAGGTCAGGAATTTTTATCATTGCTTTGAAAATCTTACCCAACACTCGTCCCTCCAAGACTAAGGACCAGGAAGATCTAATCCTCCCCAGGATAGATCTGATAATTCAGTCGGTTAAACTGTTTGCTGGGTCCACCAGCAATCTTTTTGTAACCCTTACTGTGATACTTTTTAATATTAGTTATCATCTTCGAACTATGTGACCTGCAAGTATTGTTGGGCACATTTCTCTTGTCTAATGCATAGGGGGTCTGATTTACCAGTCCCTCAGAAGTTGTGACAACTTCTGAACATACCAGGCTTTTTAAAGGGGTTCTTATAAAGAATAAAAGGAAAAATTCCAAGTTGAGACTGCGCCCAGTTTGTTCAACAAGTGTTTTATTACATTGACGCCCTTTGCGATGACACGTGTTTCGGTCCCTTTTGGACCTTTTTCAAATCAGGGCTAGTTTTAAATATCAATCAAACAAAAATGAGTGGTCACAAAATTATCAAGATTGGTTCCAAAATAGTATAAAAGCAAGAAAAAATGAAAGTCACAAAAATGTTCATTCACATGTTAGACCAGTTACAACAAAAAGGTTGATGAATCAGAACAAGCCATAAGAAGTAGCAAAAATTAATAAATCAAAGTAAACAAAAATACCAGACAAAAAATGGAATGGGGAAAAGGGAGGATTGTTGGCGGTCAAGAGATAGGCAAAACCACATTTTCGTTAGTCAATGTTACATGTAGTGTCACATCATCAATCAAGGAAAATTAAATGTAGGTTGTCTCTTTTTACCTTGTTTTCATATATACTACCCCTTAGGGTTAAAGCAAATGGTAGTCTCTCTTCAAGTCTCGGGTTAGATCCCTTCGTAAAAAATACAAATCAAACAAATATATTACCTCCAATTGTATGTGTTAGATCACCATAGATATCACCTCATACTACGAGATAGTATAAATTAATGAACTCAAATATCTGTTACTTAGAGTGCCTTATTCATGATACTGTGTGTTATCCATCTATTTTACACATAGGTTTATGAGAAAGTAATGCCCTTTCATTATCTTTCCGTTCCTTGGCTGACTTAGTATCTGGCTTCAAAAGTGTTTTGACAAACTAAACCCATGCGCGCGTAATTCGCCGCACATGGCAAAACAATAGCAAAGTTGCTGAGCGTCTAAAACTCAGTCCAGAGGACACGGCAAGTCAATCTATCAAGCTCAGCGTGTGCTACACTTGGGATGGTCTCTTACCTGTCAGCCTGGTTCTCGCGTCTAATCGCGTGCCGTGGATTCTCCTGAGGGTAAAGCGGTCTGTGCCTGGCCCCTCATTTTAAGCTAGTGTTTGTATCGTTACTCTGATTTATTACGTGCATGTGTTATGTTGTATTTACCATCTCTAATGATGTATTCTCAATAAATGTTGGTATTGTATTACTTCTAAATTAAAGTCACCATATTATTTCTATAGGGATCCTTTTTAAGCAACCCGTGTTGCTTACAATTACATAGTGGTTGTGTGTATGTTTGAGATGGGTTCTAGTCTCATTTGATGAATGTAATTATAGCAAGTAACAGCTTAGGGTTCGTTGTCTACTAACATTGGTGTAAGTAATGTCACTCGCTATGAGTGGCAATACGAGCATTACAATTCTCATAATAGGATAAACCGCTACGGTGTCGTATTAATACCTGTCCAGAAACAAAGATATACGTAACACATTGTACCAAAAATCATGCTAATTCATTTTAACAGAGAAGGGTTATACAAAAGTACAGGGTCCTCTGAAGAAAGGACACCATCTCATTATCCGTGTTTAGTCCAAGTACTGTGGAGTTCAGTTTGCAAAATATTCTCGCTTCTGCTTGTCTTAATTTATTTTCCTTATTTCCACCTCTTCTACCCAGTGAAATCTTTTCAAGGCCAATAAATAGTAATTCAGCTTTGTTGGCCATCTGATGTTTTTCCTGCCAATGACAGGTCAATGGTAGTCTTGGGTCTAGACTGCCAATTTTGGCTAGATGTTCTCTAACTCGTATCCTGAGTTCCCTGATTGTGCTGCCAATGTAGACCAAATTACATATACAGATAATTCCATAAACAACATAGTTTGATCTGCAGTTGATTGGTTGTAGAATCTTCAGTGTTGTATTTTTAGTGCCAGTAAATGTGTCCGTTTTGTTGTGGGCAAATTTGCACATTGTGCACGTACCACACTTCCTAAAACCATTTATAGATGATTTAAGCCAGTTTGTTGGTTCTTCGCCAGTCAGGTCTGGTAGGTTCGATGGACTCAATTTGTTCTTTATGTTTGGTGCCCTTTTGTATATGATCTTTGGTTTATCATCCACATTATTCGCAATGTTCTCATCCAGTTTGAGAAGGTACCAGTGTTTTGCTAGTATTTTATATAGATTTCTGTGGTCACTAGTATATTTAGTGATGAAACCTATTGTTGGTTGCTCCATCCCTTTAGTCTTAGGTGTTAAAGTATGCTCTTGGGTTAGTGTTAGGCTTTTTTCTAGTGCTCTTTTGACACATTGTTCTGTATAGCCTCTTTCTAGAAACCTAGATGTTAGTAAATTACATTCCTTCTCGAAATGTTCATTTGTTTGGCAATTTCTTCACCTGTAGGTATGTTCAAGATTGTTGGTCTGTAGTGGCAGCTTCCTGCGTGTAGGGTTCAATTCACTTCTGTTGGTTTCCGATATGTACGAGTTCTGATCTGATTGTTGTAAATGTATATTGTGAGATCGAGAAAATCTATACTTGTCTCATTGCAGTTGCCCGTAAACTTTATTCCCATATGATTTTGGTTGATTCTGTCTTTAAAGTCTTTAAAATCTGTGGTTGAACCTTTCTATATTATTAGTACATCGTCGATGTATCTCATCCAATGCACAAGTTCATTCTCATAAGCGTTATCTTTGTAGATTAGTATCTTCGAACAAACCCATGAAAATACTTGCTAGGGCCGGGGCATATTTGGTGCCCATAGCTACGCCCTTTGCGTGTCTGTAGAAGTTGTTGTCGAAGTTGAAGATATTACTTTCAAAGGTCAATTCCAACATTTCTTTCACCATTTGTATTTGTAGATCCATCGATGCAGAATCCTCCTTAAAGGTGTGATCAATCGCTTTCAGGACCCATGTGTGCTGGATCGATGTATAAAGTGCGCATACATCCAAAGTTGCAAGTTGATAATCTTTCCCAGTTAATGCTTCTCCGCTTTAGAATAACATCCATAGTGTCTTTTATGTATGACTTCAATCTCATTGCTCTTGGTCTTAAAATGTTATCTATATATTGAGAAATGTTTTCTGTCACCCAGCCTATTCCGCTGAGGATAGGTCGTCCTTGTGGTATATGTTCGTATCTCTTATGTATCTCGGGCAAAAAGTACATGATAGGTGTAGTGGGTTCTTTGATTGTGAGAAAGCTTCTTTCATCGTCCGTAAAGAGACCTTTGTGGTGCCAGATCTTAATTTGTTGCTCCAAATTGAGTACTATTTTTTTCGTTGGATAAGAGAGTAGTGTTTCGTAACAGTCTGGGGTAGTCAAATGCTTTCTTGCCATCTCCAGGTAGTCTTCTCTATTCATAATGACTATGTTTCCCCCTTTGTCTGCTTCTTTTATCACAATTGAGCAGTCGGTCTCTAGAGTCCACAGAGCTTCTTGTTCCTGTAAAGTAAAGTTATGTTTCATTCTAGTTTGCTGTCTTTTCCAATCCGTCTGATACAATTCCTGTGATACTGCCTTGTAGAAGGTATCTATAATGCTGTCTGCTGCAAATTGTGGTACACATTTTGAGACTGGTTTAAGCTCTTTGGTTTGTAGCGTGTCTGATTCCACATTCAGGTCTCTCAATACTTCATTGATATCATAGTTTGTGGGCTCTGCAATGGATCTGAGTATGTGTATCTCCTCTATTTCTTTGATGCTTAAATCGCTCCGTTGTATCTTAGGTTGTGATTGGTAATTCCCTGGTGCATTGGTGGCAAAAAAAATTTCAATTTCAATTTTCGTACAAACTTGAATAAATCTATATGTAAGTCTGTCTCATTATGTTTCGCCGTAGGCGCGAATGACAATCCTTTATTAAGTAACTTATTTTCTTCCAGTGTTATCTCTCTTCTGGATAGGTTCAGGACAAGATTTGTTGTTATTTGGTTTTGTTTAATTCTTTTGCGTTCGCTCTGGTGAGCCTTTTGTTTGCGTTCCTTGTAATCCTGGATTCGTTGGATCTTGTACCCCCCCTCCTTCCTCTCCTCCTGGTGTAGTAATAGTTGTCCCTGTATTCACAGGTAACTGAAAACGGACTTGTTTGGGTGGAAAGTTCCTATTACCTTTCTTATATCTTTTTATTTGGTTCATGAAGCCTGAGGTTGTTCTCCTACTTGTATTCGTCTTCTCTGTTGTATTTTCCACATTGAGTGCTTCTCCATCTGAATCTGTTTCCGAACTTGCAGATGATGTGTTCGGTGTACTTGTTTTTGATCCAAATTTCGTATTTTGATTGTATTTAGTTTGGAAGGTATAAACCCTGTCTTCCTGATAATCTCTCTCGTCTCTGTAGTGTTTTCTTAGTTTTCTAAGTTTCACTTCATCCTGGTAATTCGTAAGAATGTCGTGCATAGTGTTATAGTTCTTCTCTTTAGTTGTTTCTTGTGAATTCTTTTCAGCAAAATCTCTTTCTAGATTTTTTTCTATCAGTTCAATTGTTCTTTTGTGCTCCCGTGTTGCGTGCTCTATCAGGAGTTCCACCATTTTGTTTGAACTAACGTTAAGGTCCTTCTCCCATAAGTCTGCTAAATCAATTCAGATTCTTATGAAGAAATACCCTTAGACCTAGAGGGGTCTCCATGATTCCTCACCACCTCTCTCACGGGAGCAGGTTGCGTCTCAGGTTTCTGGGGTTGTGGCAAATCATTGTACATGCTCCTACTTCCTCTTAGATCTGGTTTCACCTTGGTTAGGGGTTTCTCTTCTAACCCTAGGATTTATATGTGGGCCTTCAACAGAAGATCCTACAGTGCCAGGTGTTTAGCCTTTGACTTATCTATTCTGGATTTCCACCAGCTTTGAGGGTTACCAGTCCACAAAGGCCTAGATAGGTTTCCAAATTGTCTATCCATTCCTTCGTCAGAAGCAGTGTGGGTTAAAGTCTTTACAATTGGA
The DNA here is from genome assembly GCF_040938575.1 of Ambystoma mexicanum. NCBI lineage: Eukaryota > Metazoa > Chordata > Amphibia > Caudata > Ambystomatidae > Ambystoma > Ambystoma mexicanum. The sequence continues at coordinate 416,546,002 of NC_090939.1, forward strand.
ATTGAAATGGTGGAGCCTGGTTTAGGCTCCCATTTCCCTAACATGCTAGTTACAGATTTGCCTTTGTTAGAGGTTGCTCTACTAACATAAGGACTTACTGGAGGGTATTCTGTAGAGGATTCCACAGATTTAGAGTTGTCTCTTCAAACAGAGACCCTAGCCTTTCAGAACACCTATCCATCTCTCCTATAGGAGTAATTGGAGTCACAGGCTTTTTATTAGAAGGCCTAGCAAGAAAGCTATTCTTAGATTTCTTATTACTCTTTCGGTAGTTCCATTTTTCAGGCCAGGAAGTTTCCTTCTGGGCACTCTGAACTAGAGGAGAAAGCATAATTCCTACCTTGGGAGCCAAGGAAACTCCTTGCCCTCTTAGGTTTGTTAAAAACACCCACGCTTTTTACATCCATCTGGATCACCACTGTAAGTGGGTTTTCAGGTGAATACATGTTTCGAGCTTTTGCAACCACGTCCACTGTAAGTGGGCTTTCAAGTTGTTCAGCCACTAGAGAGTTAACTGGAGGGGCCTTTGTTCTAAAGGACATACACCACAAAGGGTGTGTGACAATAACACCAAGGTTCTTGTCAACCCTAAGAATTGCCTCCACAGCAGTTGGTCGAAAGTCCAGGATTTGAGATTCAAGGACCCTTTCCACTGTCTGTGAGGTTCCAGAGGGACTTTACACCTTAGGCCCAGCATTAAGTGACTTCAACAAGGTTTTTGCACAATGTTATAGATTGGGTAGAAACACTTAATTTCCTATCCACAGGGTAAACCACTACCACTCTATGTATGTTTTCGAGAGGTTATTTCACCTCACTATGAACTGAAGATGGGGTCACACCAGCGACCTGCTTAATGGCATCACACCAAATTAGTAAAAGGACAGAAGTTACATTTCTGATAACTAGTTGAACAACTTCCACTACATGTGGTTTTTCAAGAGGCTCAGTCACCTTAGCAGCAGCTAAGCATGGGGGCACAGAAGTGACCTCTAGCGTTGTTTGCCTAGGAGCTTTGTCCCTATTTGGAGTTATGGGTGCTACAACCAGGTGCCCTATAGAGTGCCAGTAAATTCATTTTATCTCTAAGGAGGGGTCTCCTAAGGGGACCTCTCTTACTTCAATTTTAAGAGCCTCAACCTTTCTACAAGGTGGCTCAGATGAGCCTAAGACCACAGATTTTTTGATGCACTCAGTGATGACAGAATCCTTAAGGGAGGAGGAGATAGCACTTTTAGACTTATCTTTATTCTCATGGTCCCTTAAGGGGGTTTGGATATTGAGAAGCTGTCTTTTTATATCTATTTAGGAGAGCTTCTTTTACCCTATCCCAGTTATTTATTTTAGCTAAATTTTATCTAAGCTTACTAAGTAGTCTCTCTTGAGAAGCCTAAATAGAACCAAGGGTATTCTACCACTCTCACACAGACCAAATATTTTACAAGTGAGGTCAAACATTTTCAGCCATACAAAAATGTCATACTTCATATCATACTGACTCACAAGTCCAGTGATCCTAGAAACCTCAGGCGCAGAAGACTATGAAAAAGAAGAAGTGTCCAGAAACCTGTCTTTGACAGATAGGTTATATGTTCTCTCAATTTCCCAGATCTGCAAGTTGTGTTTCCACAGAGTTGCCTTTTATAAAGTTCCAAAGACATTTTAGAACTCATGATATGAGTTAATGTAGAGGCAGGAGGAGGAGAGGGGTGAACTAACATCCTCCTCATCAGAACCCTCATATTCCTCCTCAAAGGAGTTTTGACATCTGTCTAAACCCTCATAATGCTCACTCTCAGCAATATTGTTAGAAGTGGACATAGGTTCTCTGGAACAGGATAAGTTCCCAATTAAGGAACTCACGTCCCCTGCACACTTTCCAATGTCTGGAAAACCAGACCAACAATTAGTTTGCATACTAAACAGTGTTTCTAATAATATCTTTTGAAACCATTGCATTAAACCAAACTTAAGAAGGTGATTTATTAAAGAAATCAACATTCAGGCAAAGTAGGTCACAAGAACCAAAATTAATATTTATTCTTGATGTTGAAACTGTGGATGGCCCAACGCGTTTCAAGTGGTACAGCACTCTTCATCAGGGGCAAATCAAAAATTCTAAGGAAAGAGATGTACAAAATTTACATTAGAGTGATATTTTCCATTAACAACAATTTTGCAAAACAAGTCGATTCTACAAACTTCAACTGGTATACAGGCTAATTGAATGAGCATAATAAACAGTAGATATCCAAAGTTCTGGGTACATTGACGCAACAAAATAACATGTTATTATAACATTTCTATTAAAATAAAAGCAGTAGATCGGTGTCATGGGATTACTTTATAGACTGTGCTGTGCACAAGGGTGACTATATGATCATGGAATAGATATAACCAGTGTAGACTAAAGAGTAACAGCAGATAGAAGTAGCTCTAACCTTGTGAATTTAGTAAAATATCTTCAAGCGAAGAGGTAGTAGGTCCGGGGAGAGTATCCGAGGTAATCGATGAGACAGTACAAGATGAGTATTGTCAACTGACTCATATCTGTAAAAGAGGAGTAAGTATCAGAAGCTAGTAAGAGGGTGCAGGAAGAGAAAACTTAGGCTAAAAAATCAACTTACAACTGATGGCGATCTATCTGGACATTGAATAATACGGTGGTCGGTCAAAATCTCGAAAACAAAATCTCACTTTGTGCAACCTAGGTGTCAAGGTTGCCTATCTCTCCTCTGCACCTCATATTTATTTTCTATTTTCCTTAAATGTCCTACTTAGACAATAATCCAATTCACTATTACCCACATTAATAGGGTGTGCCATATCCGTCCAATTTTCTCTTTTCCATAGGTTCTCTGGAGCCATTCCTATGGTCTCACAACCTTTGCATTAAATCAAGCTTACTTCCATTACAATTAAGGCCCTTCTCGTTACACATTGTGACCACTTTAGCCATTTCAAATAAGAGTAGTCCACAGGCCTACAGCAGGTCATGGTGTTGGTTCTTGTGTTAAATACAACAAGTACACTTCACTTTGGCTAAACCAAACCTACAAGGTTGTTTCCTTTGGACACAAAGTATCTCAATAATCAAAGTAATGCAACCTACATTCATCCCAGCACATGTCAACAGTGATAGGACAGTTTTTCTGTAGTCCAACTAATGGCAAAGTAAAATCATTCACCTGAGACAGTACAAGACTCCTCTCTTAGTATAAGGTTGTACCACCTGAGTTCATGGTAGCATAGACAAAGCAGCTGGAAGAGAGGGCCACAGAATCAGTACAAATGAAATTGTAATACAAATGGTCCAAAGAAACAATGAACCACTATTTATTGCAACAAAGAAATGGTTTATTTAAATACAATTAGACCCAGATAAATCTTGGGGGAAATAAGTACTATCACATTATATATAAACACAATTCTAAAAACACAACACCATGCTGGAAGGCACACAGACCAAAGCATATAACCTAATTTGAAACACCTAACAGGAGTTCCAGGGCAGTCAAATCAATAGTTACTTTTTCAATTACCTTTAGTAATATCTGGGTAGTAGACCCTAGCAGTTGTACTGTGATGCTCAGCAAGAAATCACGTAGTAAATCAACTGGACAATATCATTTTTATGACTAGTGGAACACTTATTCTAGGAACAGTAAAACACCTATAACTCTGATTCAGGCTAACACAGTTATTCTACGGGAGTTGGACCTTGGGGTGTAATTGTCAATTACAGTTGCGTTTTAGTTTACAGACTATGGCAAGCACTAACTCTAACTTATTTAAGGATAAAACAGTTATACTCAAGGTAAGTAATCCCTTTTTATGTAATATTCTTTTAGAGTTGCTTTTCAGTTCACATACAACGGAAGCAAGAACTCTAACTTATATTAGATAACACAATTATGATCATGGTAAGTAAAACCTATACACTTTTTACAGGAGCTATCAGCCACTTAAAGGCAGGTGGAAACCTAAAACACTTTTTGTGTCTGTCTAAAACAGACCGAGGACAGAAAAATCCAATGTTACTCTTAATGAATGACTCACAGTTATTTTAGGTAGGTAAAACCTCAGACATACTTATTCTGGACAGGCTAACCGCAAGTCAGGGGAAGCAGGACCCAGTTGGGGACACTCATGCATTTATCCCAACAGGAATAGTGAAGTGAAACCAACAGCATTACTTTTGGGTAGAGGCACAACCAAATCACAGGTGAATAATATAAACTTGCATCTACTTTCTGTTAGAATGGCGAAACAGCTTCTAAGGAAAGAAAGATGTTACATATATTTTCAGAATAGCAAAACATTTCTAAGGTAAGTAAAACACATTATATCTACTTTTCAGAATGGCTGTACATTTCTAAGGTAAGTAAAAACCTTACGTATGCCTTTCAAAATGGTGAAACATTTCTAAGGTAAGTCAAAACTTGTGTAACTGTTCACTTTCAGAGTTGAAGTTACCAACCAACTTCTTTTGTAAGTAAGTAACTTTTAAACAAGTATTTTCTTTTCTAGGCAAAAGGCCCAATCCTTAGAAGTCTTTCGCTTATTCTTGGAGTATGAGTGTGCTTAGTGGCAGAAGGGTGTGGGGTCACTAGGGTCTAGTGTCTAATAGGCATGTTAGGAAAGGTTCTTAAATAGCAAAAGTCAGTGTTCCTAAGGAAGACTGTTAGAATAAGTACGTTCTTTACTTTAGAGTTAATTGAAGGTCACAGAAGATTCCCTAGGAGGATTCCAGCAGGGGCCTGTGTTCACTGGACAATCACAGAAAATACCCCAAAACTACACAGGAATCACAAGAGACTTAAGGTAAGAAAATACCCAAGCCAGAACAGTACCTCAGCACAGAAGCGGATTTTGCAGCAGGAGGACTTTAGGATCTGCAGCCAAAAATTATATTTGTTGAATTCCTTCATCAAGACTACAGAAGACTGGACACTAGAAGCACTTTTGCAGCAAGTATCATCGGGACGGCTCTTGGCAATGTTTTTCATGTGGCTGCATGCGGCTCAGAGGATTTGGTGCTTTTTTCAGGAGCGCAGAAGAAGACAGAATATCGCTAGTCCGATTCTCTTAGTTTGCAAGGTCCATCACTCTGGTGAGGACACTGTTTTGGCTAGAATTGTTTCTCTGTAGATCCAGCCAAATGCCCACGAAGTTACAGCAAGATTTGGAATTCGGAAGACTCTTCACCTTACAATGGCTTGAGTTCCCAGGGTATTGGGGTATTGCAGCCCCCCAAGGTTGTAGCTGTAAGTGACTCCGATCAAGCAATCCCACTAAGTCAGTGCCTTGTCTGGGATGCCCAAGGGAAGCCCTTATTTATGTATTTTTATGGCAAGTTATAATCTGGATGATGAACCCTTGTATAACACCCCTCCCTTAGAATCCCTCTGACCCCACTGAGCCAAGAAGTAGATTTGTTTTGCAAATTTAAAAGGTTTATTTGAAAAAATAAACAATATATATATATATATATCACACTTCTATAAATAAATTGATAATGGATAGCACACTTGTGAATATGAGCAGTAATCAGCAATAGGTAATCCTACAGTAGCACAGTTCTTGGTTACTTATGAATAGGAAAAGAAAAATAAGGTGGTAGAGAATGCCTTTATGGCTTCAAGGACAATGCAATGATGAATGAAATGAAGTACAGAAAATAACTGGATATGGCTTCAACAAAAGACAATGTAATCACTTTTCCTTGACAATTCACCCCTCCCCCCTTCATGCAATATAATGAGATGGAAAGAAGAGCACACAGTTCTCAGGAATGCAATCAAATACAATACGAAATTCAGACCCCTCTAGCAAGCTTAGAGAAAAACAGGTATGATTTTAAAACACAGGCCCAAAATGCTTTGAATGTGGTGGCAATGAAGTGAAATTATGCTAAAATTGATTTTAATTCCCTGTAGAGGTTCAGGGTGAGTGATAGCTAGTTGGTATTAGTTCAGGCTCACTTTAGCGATGCTCTATGAGTAATTAGCAGGTTAAAGACGAATTTCAAGGATGGAAGCAATGGCAAATATTTTCACACGTGGCTGGAATGATTGCAAATGTCAAATCGCGGCAAATCAGTCGCGTGCGTCGAGCATAATTACGGAGGCACTATAAGGAGTAGGAAGTCGGTTCTAGGTTCTTTGGAAAGCTGAGATTCTAAGCTTTAAAATGACAGGTAAATTTCGTTCCGATTCCTATGAGGTAGTTCTAAATAGGTTAAAATAGTTTGAATTAGATTATTTTACACTAAGAGATTGGTTTTGGTACAGTGCTAGCTGGGTACTCACACTAGATTTTGGACAGGAATGAGCCTCATCACGGATCTGGTCAACAGGTTGAACGGGACTTCTGGCGGTTCTGCTCACAGCGTCTGGTCTCTGGTTCTCTCTGGTTTCGGATACAGCACTGCTTTCTGGACACTGCTACAGGTTCTTTCAAAAGTTCTTGGCAAAGAATTCAAACAGCTCGCCCGGCTGTTGAATAGTTTGGTTGGTTTTGAGGCCTGCTGAAGAGGATTCAGCTTGTGGATTCAGGCCTCTCTGCTACAAATTCTGGAGTTATTTTCTGGTCTCTGGAGATTGATGGATTTGAAGTCTGGATCTCTGGATGTGAAGTCTGAAGTCTCCCGGCAAAGCGTCCCGCAAGAAAGTGGAAAGTGAATGTCTCTACCTGGGTTTCAATGTTCCTTTTATGTGTTTTGAAAATGGGTGTGTGCCTGGGCCTAGCTAAGCCTGCCCCTCTCACTTGGCCAAGCTTTCCTCTCTCCCTTGATTGGGGGGAAGAAATGGAGTGTCAGAGTGATGCTGTAGGTTTTATGGTCAGAGGAACCTCCCCTTGTCAAATTGCACACAAATCTATTTCTGACCCAAATACATATTTCCTAGATACACAATTTGTTGAAATTACATGTACATATTACAGATTCCTTATGGTCCATGCTTGTCCGACTCTGATCTTCCTGGGGGCTTGCATTAAAAAATGACAACTTCATTTCGTTTTTAATTGGTTTACCAATGTTAAATCTGTATCAAAAATTACACCAATGTACACCCTCCTTCTACACACATTCCAGCTATTTACTAGGTTTCTAGCATAAACCCGGTGTCTGTAATATCAATAAATAGCGGGGTTTGGTCCTAGAACACCGTAGAAATTGGAGTTTGGACTCAAATCGTGAGGGCATTTTTCATACTAAGAATCTCAAAGTTGTACATTCCTGTCATTTGGTTACAATAAGTTATCAATGTTTCTATAAAATATATATTTGCTGCAATAGGAATCCACACTCAAGTCTGGCCCACCCCTTGAAGCTGGGTGGGTCAGGGATCACATGTCTCTGCTCACAGGCAGCTCTCTGTTTACAGTCAACATTCAAAATTAACATACCCCATTCAACTGAAAGGGGCTATTGTCTCTCTCCTCCAGGCTGAAGGGCAAACCCCCTCCCTCTGACTCAGAAGGGCCATGTGATATCCTGCCTCCTGTTGTGAGTCTCTGGGGTGTTAAGAGTTCTCAGCCTCTTGGCCTCTGGGAACAGCAGGTGGCAAAGATCTTTAATTAACCAACAGGCTTTGAAGTCCCTGCCCCTCTTGCAACTCCTAAATACAGTTTCCCTGTCAGAGTTTAGACCGCTAGCGCCGGTTTGTGGACAAAGCTGGTACTGCACCCATTTTTGGGATCTGTCTTGAATTACTGCATTTCAATAGATTGGTCTTTTGCTTGATAGTATAGGACCCTTGCTTAACATTGTTTTGATGGCATCCTTACAGTAGAGTAGTGATGTGGTACCCCCCACAAGAAGGTTGTATCTTTGGAGTGGTCTTGTGCCCATGATTTTAGCAACTTTTTGACATTAAAAAAGAACAGATTTTGAACAGAACCACCTTTCTTTGCACTGGTGGGTGGCAGATTAGGTGACCATTTTGGTGTGCGCAAACTGCGCAGTTCTCCTGGATTCTGGCGTGAATGTGGGCGGCGACAGCTCATCCCCACATCCACCCAGTCTATTGATTTAGTTTGTTCTGGGATAGACTAATGGGCGGCGACAGCTCATCCCCACATCTACCCAGTCTATTGATTCAACATGGGTCAAAACCCTTGACACAGCACACCATGGGATGGCTCAAAATGCAAGTCTTCTTGAGTTTAGTGGGTCTCACTAGGCTCTGGCTTGAGGTTATCATTTTCATAGTCAGAAGGTCGATTGGAATGAAGGGCTACAGCAGGCTCCAGATATACAGCAGGCTCTCCGGTCGCTGGAAATTGTCTCCGCTGAAAATTATTCATCTTTCTCTTTTTTTTGTTCCAATGGTCTACTACCTCTTCAGCTTCCAGGTTTGCACTTTTATGAAGGAACTCAGCCAATAAAACAGCGTTGCAACATTCAAACTTGGGGGGTAGGCCATCCTTTCTGGACAGCCAGCCTCCTAATTTGAACTGAAATCTTGCACTCAGGCTAGAAGATAAAGGGCTGCAGGGCTTTGGACTCCTCCCTCATTTCCTGCCTTCACACAAAGGAATTTCCCACCCTGAATGTCAGGGGAAGGAACAAGAAAGGACAAGGAACACTCAAATGGCGACAAACAAGAAAAGAGCCATTTTGGTAAAATGAGCACCTTTACCAGGGCTGTGAAAACAACCCACAGTAAGGGTGCACTGAATGAATAAAAAGGTTCACTGCCACCAGCCATTAAAGATAAGTTTGTCCTTGTAACCTAAATGTTACATTTAACATGAGAACGAGGATACTCAGTATCTCCTCAGCATTCAACATAAGGTGGGCAGTGCTGGTCTCACCTAATAAAATGTAAAAGGGATTCAAAGATCCTTTCTATTCTTGGGAACTGTAGTTCTCACAAGCTTAGCCAGAGAATAATAAAAAGGGAGCCCCTAGGGCAACCCAGCAACAACAGGCACGTATTGCCAACCTTTTGTCAAAGAGGATAGCTTTTAAAAGACACTATGGAGAGTCTTAAAATGACAACCACAAAAAAGAGTAAAAGATTCTGTGAGTGTGGGAAAATGTGCCCACTCACAGAGGTAAAGCCAGATACACACTCCGAACACAGAGGTATTAGGACAAACAATCCACCAGTAAAAGCAACAAGTTCTGGGGTTGACACAGGTCAGGAAGATTTAACATTGCTATGAAAATCTTACCTAACATATGTCAGTATGGAATTTGAGCTCTTGATTTTCTCATTTGCTTGTATGATGGTATGTGTGCATTGATGAACTCTATGCTCATCCCACATGTGCAACTAACGTTTAAAACCTAAAAGAGCAACATCCAGAAATGTGCGCTTCAAATGTAACCTTGTTAAATCAATTCTACCATTCATTGAGAGGAGGCATACAGTGATATTGTTAAAATCCATATTTCTATATAAAATATACCATTGATTGCGTCTATCAAATAAACTCGTATATCATTTACAGCTGTTACAGAATAGAACTGCAAAGTCTGGATTTGCATGCTTGCATTTCTCAGCTGGCTTGCAGTGGCTCACAGAATAACTTTCAAAGGACTGTGCTTAACTAAGGTGGCATATAAGAAATAGGGCCCAACAAACATCAGGAAATGTGTGGCACATTACCAATCAACTAGATCACTCAAATCAGCCTCTACAAAAAAGTCTCTGACTCTCAACTGTCCAAAATCAAGTTTTAGAAAGTTTATCTATACCTCAAGAGCCATCGCGTTGAAAGCCTTATCTTCTGAACTTCACAATCAAGAAAATCTCTTCGGGGTTAGAAAGACTTGAAAAACAATTCTATTCGAAATTATCAATTGATCAGTGATGGGTTTCGACTTCAAATATATTGATTGTGGTGTCCGATACTGTTTCTATTGACAGGTACCGTCAATCTACCACTGAACTGAGACACACGAAAGCATCTCCGGTCCTACCATTAATGATCTCCCAAACACTTCCTTCCCCCTTCTGTCTCCCATTCCTGATCACACCAGGTTATCTTGTGGCAGCCGGAAGTAACGAGCAAATCACAAAAAATATATAAATACATGTGAGGTGGGGATATACTCAGTCATTATTTGACAGGCTTTTCCAACCCCTGTCAATGCAGGCAGATACTTGTGGTGACTTCTGAAGACTACAGTGCTTCACATCTCCGCCAATTAAATCTTAAGAAAATCACAATCAAAATGGAAAATATATGTGTTACAGAATGTCTTCGAAGGACCAGTTATTCTTTAGCATACTGAACTGCCACACTTAACACATGTGCATGTTCTCCTATCTGTCAGAGTTTTCAGCATCCATGACAAAAGTGCAGATATTGTGGAACTCAAAAAGGATGCCATGAGACTGATTGCTCTACCTCGCTGGCATGGCTGCTATTCAGAGGCGGCGTAGCCAGTATTGTCTTACAAGTGGGGCCTGAAGCTAATGTAGTTGGGTACACTGCAGTGACATTAACAGCTGTAAGTGCCCACACAATGCTACTGAGTGGGCAGTTACAGGTTCTGGTTGGGCCACGCCTCTGCAAGGGTTACCAGAGGTACCAGCTTCCACCTCTGGATAAGTTTGGTACCTGGGTCAGTCCCTTGCAATCGCAACCTCCAATGAAAATGCTGGAGTGGGACGTGGCTAAATCCAGGCCAAGGCTGGAAATGTTGGCCTCCATTTTGTATTTTACATACACAGCATGCAGCAGCCAGTTTGTGAGTACACAGGCTTCAATAAAAGGAAGTACTCTATGCATTTGTAATGAAAGAATGCTTTCCACATCTCAGTTTAAAGGCATATGGACCAGGCAAGAGGCAGAGAGCAGCTAGCTTGCTGTGTTTAGGGTACAGGCCCTACCAGGACCCTGCCTGACTCAGCAGATGCTAAATCGATGGCAAGTTGGCTGCCCTGGCTGCCTGTGATGAGCTATTGATCAGTGGCATGCCAGGGCACTTCAGGCACTTCCTAGCCGTGCTGAGTGGTCTAGTGCAGTGAGTGCAGCTAAGTTCATCTTGAACTGCAGGGACCATTAAAGGAAAACCAGGAAGGAATCTTCATAGTGTGTCTCCCCGAGGCATAGCCAGGATTGTCTGACAAGTTGGGCCTCAAGCCAATGAAGTCGGGCTTACTGCAGTGATATTAACATCTGTAAATGCCCATGCAGTACTGCTGAGTGGGTATTTACAGATTTTGGGTGGCTCTTGCATGCTCAGGCCCTACCCTGTCTACGCCTCCGGTGGCAGCAAACTGGACACCTCCTTTAAAAAAATAATGATTTTTTTTAGCATGTAAAAGTCACATTGCATTTTACACAATCAAGTAAACGCCAGAGATTAAACACATAGGGCCTCATTACGAGAATGGAGGTAATGAAAAAAGGAAGGCGGAATGGTAATAGCAGCATCGTTTATGGGTCCGTGTCATTACAACCCGCCAACCCGCCAACACTGGCACCGCCTGTACCGTGCCCCCTCATACCGGCATGGGCGTATACACGCGCCCCTTTGGGGAGCAAATACTGGCATGCCGGTAATTAGAGGACATCACAACCCACGCAGGCATGCAAATACCGGCATCCTGAAGGCAGTAATTAGGGGCTGCACAATGGCGGCTAATACAGGCATCGCGGACCACCCGTAAACAGCAATCAGCAATCAAGGCAACTGCCACAGGTGCACACATTCACCACAGGTGGACTCAATGGAGTCTGGCCCAGTATAAAAGGAGTACACCCACACCCCTTCTTACACCAAAATGCTACCACTAGCTGTTGCAATCATGGTGCTGGAGGAAATACCTATACTGCTACAACTGCAGCAACAACAGCAACTACAAGAACAACTACAGCAGCAACAACAGGCAGCAGAGAGGAGACGCAGGAGAAGGAGGGTGAGACTGGCCTAGCAATTACCCCCAGTGCAGCTAGTAGTTCCTTGTAGGAAGCCGCCAATCCCTCGCATCAGACCCAGTCCATTTAATCTAACCCCTGAGCAGATCCAAACCCTGTACCGGTTGGACCGGGACACCATTACCACATAGTGGACATGATATACAATGACATTGTCAGCCTGATAGGAATATGCACTGCCATCCCCCCGCTAGTAAAGGTGGTGTATGTGCTCCACTTCCTGGCCACAGGCACCTACCAGCACACAGTGGGCCTGCTGCATGGCATTTCGCAACCACTATTCTCACGCATGCTGAACCAAGTGCTGGATGCCCTCCTGAAGCATGCTAGCACCCACATATCCCTATCACGGACTGCCCAGGAGATAGCCGACACCAAAGTAGGCTTCCATGCACTGGCAGGCATGCCCAATTGTGTCGGTACCCTGGACTGCACCCATGTAGAATTGGTAGTCCCCCATGTAGAGGCGGTGTACCTCAATCGCAATCAATACCACTCCATCAATGTGCAGATGGTATGTGACTCCAGCACGATCATCACACATTGCTGCACGAGATTTCCATAATCAACACATGATGCCATGGTGCTGCGTAACTCTGCGCTTCCCCGTCACATGGAGCAACATGCTGGACATGCTGGACCACGTGCCTGGCTGCTTGGTGAGTTGCCTGATTGGGCCATGGCAGTGCATTGGGGTAGGGATGTTTTGCGATGCATACCCCACCTCGGTGGGAATGGGGGGGGATGCATACACCACCTGGGTGGGAATGGGGGGATGCATACAACACCTGGGTGGGAATGGGGGGGATGCATACACCACCTGGGTGGGAATGGGGGGGAATGCATACACCACCTGGGTGGCAATGGGGGGATACATACACCACCTGGGTGGGAATGGGGGGGGATGCATACACTACCTGGGTGGGAATGGACAGTGATTGGAGAATGCACGTATAGCTAATGACACCTGACCTGAACCTCCCAACCCCAACATGACACATCATTGGCACACATCTGACCATTAACGCATATCAATGACCACATGTGAGACGCAGGAGCTGACCACCATGTGTATGTCAAGCAATGCATGAATAAACATGATTGCTACTGTGCCAATGTGGCTAGTGTGACCATGCAGTGACCAGTGTAGAATACGCAGCATAATTGGGAGGCTAAACATTGTCGTACAACCACAGTACATCCGCCTCAGCATGCATCATCTCACCCTGCATCATCTATTGAACGTCATCCAGACTACCACACCTCATAGCAGTATAGTATGCATCGAGATAACATTTGTGCATACGTACAGGGACATGTGCATGTCCACACCAAATAGCTGCGAGCATGACTGTGCTTCCTGAAGGTGGCAGCTCAGAGTGACACACACCTATTTGTATTTGCTTGCAGGTGATGGAGGATATCCCTTGAGGCCGTGGCTACTTACCCCTGTGCGGAACCGGCAGAACAGCCATGAAGTGGAGTACAATCGGGTTCACACCCGTACCCGTGTTGTGATTGAGCAGACCTTTGGCCTGTTGAAGGCGCGGTTCTGCTGCCTAAGCAGGTCTGGTGGAGCACTCCTTTGTAGGCCTGAGAAGGTGGCAAAGATCACCATGGTCTGTGTCATGCTGCACAACATGTGCATCCAGACAAATGTACCATTGCCACCTGACATTGACATGCATGCACCGGGTGAGGATGATGAGGATGGAGACGGAGGTGAAGCAGCACCCCTGCCAGTACGTAATGCACAGAATGGCCATGTAGTACGCCAATCACTGATTCATGAATACTTCTGAACCACAGGGACTATGATAGACATTTGTCAGTGACACACTGGGTCCATGTGGACATGCTCACAGGGAATGTTGGTAGGTGAGCACTGAACACTGTCATACATTAAATGGGTATACACGAAATGAACAATGTCCAGGCATTGAATGTTTTTTCCCACAACGGGTGTATTGTTTCAACCTGCTAATATGTGACTATCCCCACTCCCCAAACCCCCAGTGAACTCCCAACCCCCCAGTAAACTACAAACCCCCCAGTTAACTCCCAAACCCCCCCAGTAAACTACAAACCCCCCCAGTCAGTGAATTCCCAAACACCCCCAGTAAACTACAAACCCCCACAGTGAACTCCCCCAAATGCTCCCATTCACCCTCAACACCATGTGAGCCACTCCTATTGTCCTCCCACACTATTTGCGGGACTTCTTGCTTTGCGGGGGCAGCATTTCAGTGTACCTCCAACTCCTTCTGGTAGGACGCACAGGGCTGGTGGGGACAGAGGAAGCAGGTGTGGTGGCTGATGAGGAGTCAGTGGGGATTTCCACGCCTGCTACAAGGATTGATGTTAGTACCTAGGTGATAGCCCCCAGACAGTCCCTCATCAGCACTGCTGAGGCATTGACTGCGGCTGTGTTGGCTGTAATGGCGGCTGTGGTCCTTCTATGGCTGTGGCTATCTCCCGCCTGGTGTCCTCGACATCCGCTATGTATTGGCGCAGGAGTTCCAACATCGACTCCTGTCGGACCTCCACCCTCACCAGCCGTGACTCAAGGCTGTTAGTGGGAGTAGGAGTGGTGGGTGGTGCTGTCACGGAGCCTGCATCTTCAGTGCTCTCCTCGGAGAAGGGGCTCAGGTCAGAGTTGTGCATGCAGGGATCACCACTGCTGTAGGTGCGTGAGGGCTGAGTTTGGGGTGAGGGGGTGGACACAGGGCTTCGGGTGTATGGACAAGCCACATCCGTGACTCCTTCCTGGTCCACATTGCCCTCAAAGTCATCTTCAGTGGTGGCCAGTGCTTCTAGGGCCTCCCGTGAATGACATCTAGCCTAGTAAGATCGTTGTCTGTCCTCCCTTGTTTCCGCCCCCCTTGTCTCACTGCGCCTTGAAACACTTGTGTATAGGCGCATTATAAATGCCATATCATATATCATATCATATCCCCCTCCACTGGTGTGGGTGTGGGCAGCTGGGTGTCGATGGTGTCCGGCGCACTGGCTGTAGGGGTGGGCTGCGGGGCTGATCCAGAGGTGGTGGTGTCGGTTGCCCTTTTCTGTGACCGGGACATGGATGCCCTCATGGTGGTGTCTTGGCTGGCATCTTCTCCATCGGTGCCTGGGGGGTAGAAGAAATGCAGGGCATCGGTGATGGTGTTACATGCCAGATGCATACTATGGTGCTGTGCAGTATTTCATTAATCATGCATTCATGTCTTACAGGTGTGTCACACAGGGTAGCCCGAGGGGGCATTTTGGCATTTGCTGCATGGCAGGTGGCATGCCATTGTATTGGGGTTTGTGTGATGTATTACATGGGCACGGTCCATGTGTGTTGGCTGTGTGTTGGTTATGGGATTGGCACTCAGCATGCATTTCTGGCTGGCAGGGTTTGGCCCTCCATCTGGACTTGAACATGTTCATGTAGCTGTTGGGACATGCATTGCCTTGCCTAGACTCTCTTCCACATCACTTGCGCTACGTCATGGTTTCCGCTACAGGGATCTGCAGGGTCACTCGCCTCCTTCTCGTGATGTTGCCGCACCCATCTCCATCTCCCCAAATCCCTCGATGGACTCGGGATTTATAAAGGTGCTTGCCGTCTCCTCCGAGGTGGTCAGTTTGGCTGGAGAGTGTGGACTGCCTCCTGTGGCCATGGCCTCCCTCCTGTTGCTGGCAAGGATGGTGCGGACCCTGAGGCAGAGGTCATCCCACCTCTTCCTGCAATCCTTGACACTCCGTGGGTCCAACAGCGGAGACCTTGTGGGCTACCTCCTGCCAGATGTCCTTCTTCGCTGCTGCACCTCCCGCTTCAGGTTCTATGATTTGATCACGTCAGCATGTGCGGCAAGGGTGTCCGCAAGCATGTTTAACTCAGTGTCTGAAAAGCGCTGTTTCCGGAGGCAGGGGGTGGTCTTATTGGTTGCCTTAGACATTGTGAGAGTATTGCCACTGAGATCTCCAGGAAACGACTTGTGGTCTGGGAAGATTGCAATGAATTGTGCTTTTAAAGATGCCCGCCGGGCGCATTTCCCGTTCCGACGCAATGACGTTACTTCCGGGTCCGGTATTGCGAGCCTGGTATTAGCATGTTGTTATTACCGGGTCAGTATTAAGGGGTTCCTCCTAGGTGGTAGCAGTATTGGCGGGTGCTGTGATGGTGCTATTGGGGGATTGGAGGGCCTTTAGAGGCATGCCGGTATGGCCATTACTGGCATGGGGGTTCGCGCGTGCTCGCGCACTCGTAATCATCCGCTATTAGTGGTGTCATACGAGCACAGACGTCTCATACCTCCATGCCAGTAATGACCCTGTTTTTAACGCACTACTCGTAATGAGGCCCATAATATTCAGGAAGTCCGTAGGGTATTGTAACATCTTGTAGCACGGTGAGCCGGCCGCCGTCAACATGACACAGTGAGCAAATAAGACGGAACTGCCCTTCGGGTGCGGTGCCAGTTAAGCCAGTCCACAATCTCTGAGTCATTTACCTAGGGGGCCTCCCCCTGTACTTCAGTACTGGACTACCTAAAACTGTTGACAGAGGCAGCGGGTGATGAAACCCAACCCCCGGTTGTGCTAACCTTGCTCCGGTGCTGCTGTAGCGAACATACGTCCCATGCAGACTGTACAGAGATAGACAGCTGTGCAGGTTGCAGCACATTCGAGGAGATGGCATACCCTATGGCCCTCATTACAACCCAGGCGTTAAGGGGTTAACGGCACCGTAAAAGGTGGCGGCGCCGTTAAACCCTTAATGCCTGATTATGAGGTCCCTTTGCTGGTGGCACTTTAACGCCTGCTTTTAGCAGGCGTTAAAAAACCAACACGCAAAGGGACCTAGGAGCTAATTACGGCACCGTAATTTACGGTCCCGTAATTAGCGCCTTCCCCAGGCCCATTGAGCCCTATGGGGCAAAAATGGGAATGCGGAAGGGCAATGGCGGCATGGGGAATTACCACCCCACCAACCTCGGAATGGGGCGGTAATTCCCCATTCCACCATGGTGGAGTCGGTAAGTTACCGGCATGGACCATGGTGTTATTAGCATAGGAATGGGAAAATATGCCTGTCCTCCCTACACCACTGGATGCCGGGGCAGTGTCTAAGAAGAAGATACTATGGGAATGGGAAAGGAGGAATGAAAGTCTAGTATTTGCAGTCAATTATTTTCGGGTGATTGTGCAGTACACTGCCATAATGTTGACATATGTCTGAAAAAATGATAATAAACAAATTAAACACACAGTGGGGAAAACCTACATAAAAAGGACACACCACTGACATGAGATGAACTGGCCTATGTTAGGCAGAATTATATGCAGTACACTACACACAATTAGGACTACAAGTGATAGTACAATTTCACCTTTGGTACAAGCTGAACTACACAGTTATAGTGGTAGCAGTAGCAGAGCAGCCAGACTTATCTCAAGAGTAAGTGAGCAGTACAAGGAGTTACACAAAGGGACAGCAATTAATATGTTTCAGGCAAACACTGACTCAAAGTAAAATAATATATGTGTTTAAAGGTAAGGGTTCGAGTTAGTTTGAGATGTGGCAGTCATGGTGGTCCAGCGGTGGGTAGATTTTGAGGCGTGGTCGAACTTGAAAAAGGCAGTGGTTTGGAGCAAGCTTGAGTAATGCATATCATGGATGTCATCAGGTTCAGTTCAACTGTCGAGGTTTGACAGCGGAAGGGATGAGCAGGTGAGCTGGTTCGAGGCAGGGGCTTGTAGGGTATTTTGTGGAGATTTGGGGCCTGACGGTATTTTCTTACCGCCGAAAAATAACTTAGCAACAATCACTCCTTGTATTCAGATTGGGCCATGTACAACAATAATACAGTGGATATGCATTATTTCAGCACCCAGACATGCGTATTTGGTATGCGTGGTTGGTATGCGTGGTTGGTGGTATTTTGGTGAGCAAAATTCCCTTGTTTTATTTGTGGCCCCAATATCCAGAACCCCTTATTTTTGCTTAGATTTTTCGTGTCATCACTAGAGAGACCTCAGGCTTGCATTTCAGGAACACCACATTTTCATTTTTAGTGTGCCACCATGGGCAATTTCTCTCTGTCTTATCTACGGCAGCGAGCTATCATGTGGTATTTTCACTATCTTATATACGGTAGTGAACTATGTCCCGGGCCTCCCTTTTTGCCGACTCATAGACCTCCGACAAACTACAACACACACAGTTAGTTATAACTGCTCATACTGAATTACATTGTGCACACGGCTGCAACCAAATTTGATATTTAGCTACCTTGAAAATGACAATTGCACTGTCTAAACATCTCCCCACATCATCAGCACTGTTTTGGTAAATATAAAACACACCACCCGTCTGCTTTCAAATATTTTTGTGTATTATAAAAGTTGCATTTAAACACGATCTCACTCTTTACAGAAATAAATAAAATAGCACAGTAACAGCATTGTCTGTGATACACTGAAAAGAGAGTGGCGGAGACAAGAACTCAATTTGTAACATTAACATGTGATTAAAGCACAGGAATCTCCTTTCCTACACTGACTGAATATTCTCGTACACACTCAGCCCCCACACTTCTGTAATTGCCTTATCTGTTCAGCATGAGTTTTCTTCAGCTGTTCTCTTTCTGAATTTGGCTCCCTTGAAGATTAACCCCGGTGAAAACAAGCGTCTTTCGTTCTCAAACCGGGGTTATTGCCTGGAATTCTCAGCTTTTGCAGAAGGAATGCTTCAGCCAGGAAAACAGGTCCTTCTCCCAGCTCTGCCAAATCCCGACTGTCCTCCCCCTCTCTTCAAACTCCCCCAGCAAAACTCTCATCACTGCCTCTAGCATGATACTTGCTATGACGCTGCTCCAATCAGAAATCAATCATGCCATCTCCTCCCTCACTACACAATGGCTCCTTTTTACAGTAACAATTTGTAACCAACTGATTTCCTGTTCCTTCGAGCCCTTGGCTTCCTGTAGTTATGTGGACAGAGCAGCAGAGAAAAAGAAAAAAATGAATGTGCGTTTAAAAGTTCACTTTCGGAGTAGGCCTATTTCTGCAGTGGAGACACATTTTTATTAGTGGGTTATGTTAAATGCAGTTTTATTAGTCAGGTTAGTTATTAATAATGTTAGTTGTTAATTTTCAAATGTGTCTCTTGCACCATAGGCATTTCAGGTGAAAAATAGTGTGCATTTTTGAATGTGCACGTGTGCTTTTAACTGTAAAAATAGATTTGCATCTTATATGTTAAAATCGTTTTTGACTGAATAGCCTGTCTTTACTTATATGTCCATGTTAATCTGGTAACACATATAGCAATGCACCGCACCCATGTGGTGGTGCTGCATAAAAAAAAATTGCTACCTGTGCAGTAGTGCTGTACTCTGTGCTGTAACACGCCAAATATCCTTACATACCCTCCCTTTGTTTTTAGAACTTGGCTACAATCCAAGCCAATTCCTAAAAACAACTTGTTCTTTTTTTTTCTTTTAAAATGCATGTGTATTGGGATATCTTTCTCTTCCTGACATAGCTAGTAAAATCAGTAACATTTTCATTTTTACTGATAGCACAATCAACCATCCACCCATGATTAGCACCAGGACAGCCAAACCCACTATTGAGCGTTCCCCCCAGGTTCCCCAATTAAATCTTTCCACTTCTATTATCCCCAGATTACTAATTGTAATATTGTTTTTTCTCAAATTCATTTTTATAACATGTCTTTCTTTGTGATTCAATAAATATTCCACATCCAGATCTATTGGAAAAGTATCCCTTTGAAAAAAATCGATATTTTCCACTTGGCTTTCCCAAACATCATTTGTTACATGAAACAATGTTAACCCCCCAATTGACACAATTGTATCCTTTGGAACCTGTAAATAAAAAACATTATATTTCACCTGTTTAACCACGTATGTTCCATGGTTTAAATGTACTACCGTCATGTTCTTTAAACAGGTGCTGATCAACCATTTACCTCTGACCATCTTAGCCTGTGCCATTTCTTCACTCCCCATATTGCTAATAATCACTTCACATCCCTCTGATATACTTGGGTCAGATTTCAAACCACAAATAGCATCTGTGGCATCAGGAACAAACGGTTTACCTGGACACATATAATTTTGTTCTTTAAATTTTACACATGTTTCCAGGTTTGGTATTAAATAAACTTCAGGTTCCCATGACTGAAATGCCACCACTTCTGGAGTCTTAATCTTAATAAATTTGTCCTCTTGCCAAAATCCCACGTTGTGTACCCACTTCGTTTGATAAATAAGTTCAGGGGCTACATATGGGATGCATAGCAAAAATCCGATCTCTAGTCTTTCCAAGTCCACATATAACGGCATTGCATTACCCATTTCGAATGCAATTTTTACCTGTATTATATCAATTTCCCTCCTGGTCAATCTTTCTATCATTTGACGAATAATATCCTGCGAAACAAAATACAAGGGGATATGTCCTTGAATCAATTGTGAAACTGCAGTTTGAACTTCTCTCATATAATTCGTTAATAGTCTATCAACAGGACTCATTATGTTCAATATTTCATTTAAAGTTCTGTCATGCGTAAGTATTATTTTAGTCGCCCGTTGCATTACATCCGCTTGTTCATTTAGAATGATTGCAGTTTCATTTATGAATCTTACTTGTTCATCCAGTCCCCCTCTAATTCCATCTAATGTTTTTTGTATTATTTCTAGGTCAATACTCAGTTGTTGCGCTTTAGTACTCAGTGTTCCTACCGAAATAGAATTGGCTGTTGATATTGTGGTACCTATTATTGATCCAACTATATACATTACCAATGATATCGCGAGCATCACCGCACCTCTCTTTCCTCTCTTCTTCTTAATGTCTGCTGAATTCACGAATGTTTTTTCCAATTGCATTAATATATCTCTTATTGACTGCTTAGTGTCCTCTTTTCTTATTTCCAGCCACTCTTTAGTCTGTTCAATCTTAATTCCGGTATTGTTCAAGTGTTTTTCAATCAAAATCTCAGGATTCAATGTTATGTATATATTTTGGAAAATCATCCTTCTATCACTCATGATGAATCCTGGTGCCTCTTCCACCGCGTTACCAGATGCTGGTCCAGGTTCAATGACAACCTGTGCTTCTGAATTCTTGAAGATCCCTCCAAATATCATCATCATTAACCATATCATCGGTATCATCTTCAATGCTGATCGCTTTGCAGCCTTGGTCTTCACCCCTCTTTGGGGCTTTCCCGGAATCCGTCCACGTGGGCTCCAGGACTCCATCGTCTCCCGTGGGCTCTGATCCCGGAACCTCCGACCAAATAATGTTAATTTTCTAAATCAAATAGAAAATAAACAAATTAAGTACATAGCACAATACTAACTTCACCCTTTTGCCAAAAATAAAACATGCTTGGTAAAAATATTTCGTTTTTTTTTGTTTTTTTGTTTTCAGAAATTAAACACAAGTTAAAAGAAAACAAGCACATATAAAACAGCATTCAATATTTAATACATTTTCTCTCTGCACACCAACCATGAGCTTCCATTATATATATTTATTTATTTATGTATTTATTTATTTATTTTATATTATATATTTTTACATATATTACAGTGTTTATGTGCCATTATAACAATCAACTTTTTAACTTCTTTGTCACTGCCTCCTGATTGTACCCATTTATTTTCTCTTTTTGTGTTCAAGGGACTTTATCTGTTTCTACATGCTCAAGCTGCCTGATCTCATGTCTGGGATGGCATGGTTTGATTTGATTTACATGGACAAACTGCTCTATTGCCGTTTCACCTTCATTTTTCAAAATTTTATAAACTACAGGAGAGACCTTATCTATAATTCGAAATGGCCCCTGCCAGGCTGCTAGAAATTTAGAATTTTTCCGTTTACTTTTTCCAAAATGAAACTTGTACACCTGATCCCCTACACTGTATTCCTTTACTGATGTCTTTTTGTCATAATAAGACTTTGCACTGTCAGCAGCTCTTTCCAGATTTCTCTGCACAAAAGCAAATGCATGTTGCAAATGCCTCCTCGGTTCATCAATATATTCATGAACTGTGGATGCACTCACAAGTGTCTGCTCATGTGTTCTGTATAGTAGGTGCTGTGGTAACACCATGTTCCTACCTGTCAAGACCTCATGGGGGCTAACACCTGTTGCTTTGGCAGGAGTTGATCTGATTGCCATCAAAACCAACGGTAAACGTAAATCCCAGCTGGAACCTGCTTCTGCCACGAATTTCTTTAAAATATCCACAACAGACCTATTGCTTCTTTCAACTGTACCTGAAGACGCCGCCCGATATGCGATATGTAGTTTCCTTTTCACACCTAGTATTTGCCATACCTTACTCATTAGAGTACTTGTGAAATGACTTCCTCTGTCTGACTCAATTCTTTGTGGCAACCCAAACCTTGTGAACACATGGTTCACCAGCAATGTGGCTGCTGTTTGCGCACTACAATCTGGTGCAGGAATGCATTCAATCCACTTCGACATCAAACATACCACACTCAAAATATAACGGTGTCCCCTGCTCGACCTTTTTAAAGGACCTACATAGTCTATTTGCAAATCTGACCATGGGAGAGTTAGGCCTCTTTTCATCAATGGTGCTCTATGCATTGGTGAAGCAGGTTTAAATTGGGCGCATACTAGACATCCTCTAGTATATAATTCCACATCTTGGGACATATGTGGCCAGTAAGCATAATCTTTTAGTATTTCTAATGTTTTTTGTGAACCTCTATGGCCTGCAGTTATGGCATCATGTGCATGGTGTAGCATTAGCCCTCTGAATGAAAGGGGTACTACCCACTGTATTTGTCCTGTTATGGACTCTCTAATCACGAGTCCATCCTGTAATCTAATTCGTGTTTTGTTCTTTAATAGCACCCTCAACTCTTCTTTTCCCATACAATCATTTTCTGTTAAAGAATTTTGTTCGGGATCTATCAAATAATTATAATAGATTCCCAAAATGTGATCATTCTTTTGTGCCTCAATCAAATCTTGGTCTGGCGTGTCATGACTCCACTGCACCACCGGTTGATCTACCTCCTTTGGTGCTTTAGTACGTGTGACTGCATCAATTTGTATTTCACCCATTAAATAATCAATAGGTAGCAATTCTCCCATCAAAGCCCCAATCTTAGCCAGGTGGTCTGCCTTATCATTTCCCTCCTTATCCTCTCCTGGTGTTTTTAAATGGCCACGAATTTTTCTCCAGTATATTGTTAACTTGTTCTCTGACACCAATTTGTCTATGGCTTGTATCATTTTTCCATGCTTAAGTGGCTTTTTGTTGTATGTAACCATGCCTCTTGCTTTCCAACCAGGCAAATACTCCACAAAGCTATTCCGTGCATAGTCAGAATCAGTCACCAGGACAATTTCACTGAACTTTTTATCAACTGCAGTAGCAATTGCTTTATAAATGGCTGCCAATTCCGCCACCTGACTGCTCCTATCTCCAATCCTCATCCCTATACTGGGGACACCTTCACATTTCAACCAGACATTTCCTATTCCTGCCACTAACTGTTTATTGCTGTCATTTTCAATGTGAAAAGCACAACCATCCACATATACAGTTGGCAAATCCTTGCATGTTTTTTCATCAAAAGCTTTGTGTGGTGATTGTTCAAATTCCTGCAAACTAGTTTCCACTTCCATTTCATTTGCTATTTGTTCAGCTGCACAGTCATGTAAGTCAGCTAACCCTTGAGCAATTGGGTTCTTTTTATTTTGTCCATATCTCACTTCTACGGGAAAACCTTGTAATGCCAGCGTCCATGAAGTGATTCTGGATTGCGCTAGATTACCTGATCTAATTCTTTTACTCTCTAAAAATTGCAAAGGTTGATGATTTGTTTCAATAATCACCTTTTCTCCCTGAACAATGGGGCGGAAATGTTGTAGCGCCCACACAGTGGTTAATAGGGCCTTTTCACATTCATTAAATTTCATTTCAACTTGGGAAAATGCCTTACTTGCATATGCAATGGTTTTGTGATTCAAATCGTGTTTTTGTGATAACACTGCTGACATACAATGTTCAGAAAAACCTATTTCTATAAAGAAATCCCTGTCCTTTATGGGGTATGCTAAACATGGTGCCTTTACAAGACATTCCTTTAATTTAGCCACTGCATCAGACTGCTCTTTTTCCCATTTCCAGGGAGTATTCAGTTTAAGCAGTTTAGTCAATGGTTGAGTGATTTCTGCATAATTTTCAATGAACTTTCTGTTATAGCCTGTCATCCCTAATAAACTTTTTACTCCTTTCACATTTTTAGGATCTTTTAATCTTTGTATGGCCTCTATTTTCTTCTTTTGTGGATTTAGCCCATGTTCAGTCACTTCATGCCCTAGAAAGTTCACTTTTTTCTTGCACCATTGTGCTTTTTGCAAAGATACTTTGGCGCCTGCTTTCTGCAATTGGCCAAGTACATGTCTTATTTCATCAAAATGGCTTTTCAGGCTTTTATTTTTTATCAGGACATCGTCCACATAAACTAGTGTTCCTCTTTCCGCTGCATCCGGCATGGCCTTTCTCAAAAATATGCCAAATTCACTCCCACTATTGATGTACCCGAACGGAGCTCTAAGCCAGGCATATTGAGTCCTGTCAAATGTAAAGGAAAATAAATGTTGTATCTCCTCTGCCAATGGCACGCACCAATATCCAGAGGTGAGATCTAATGTGGTAAATACATTTGAACCATGTACCTGAGCTAGGCCCTGATCAATGAATGGCAGTGGCCATCTAGATACTGGTACTCTTTTATTTAACTCTCTCAAGTCTGCACACAGCCGCCATTGACCATTTGGCTTTAACACACCTAAAATAGGTGAATTGGATGTGCTATGAATGGGCCTGATGATTCCCCGCGATTCCAAATTTTTAATAATCTCTGCCAATGATTCTAAACATGCCAGCGGTAGTCTATACTGGCGTACAAACACTGGATTTCTGCTACACCCTTCTGGTAGTGTGGCCACATGTAAATCAGTTAAACCACAATCATAAGCATCTTTTGTAAATACATCCTTAAACTCCATAAATATCTCCCTCAGATTGTCCCTATCTTCATTGCTTTCACACGCATTCGCTAAGGAGATCTGCTCTTCTACCATTTTGGAAAATTCTGGAAAATCTTCTGGTAAGGGAATCTCGGCGCTTTCCTCTAACTGTGTGGCTGTGTCTTTTTGTAAAGCTGCCACTTTTAAATATTTTGGCATATCAGCTTCCACTTCAATGGGCTGATTTTCTGTTTCATTTTCATTTAAATTAAATATTATGCAATCCTCTTGATGGCAGCACACTGTCTCATTTGAATCATAAGGATACACATAATGAATTTTAAATATTCCTTTGGGCTGAGAGTCCAGGTGTTCTGGCAACTCACCCTTGGCATCTACATACTTTTCAGGAATATTTCCAATCACCATGTTATTTAAATCTGCCGTATAATGTGATTTTTGTATGGCCATTCCTAATGGGGAGTTTTCCTCTAAATGAATATCCTGACAACCTTTATTATTTACCATAATTTTTACAGATCCTTCACCAATATCTACCAATGGAATGTATTCAGAATCCAGGCCTTGCTGCTTTATGGATTCATTCAGGCATACAAATGCATCAGAGCCTTTCATCTGCTGTCCATTTTTGCATTTCAGTGTTATTGCAAACTGTCTTGTAAATGCAGGAATAATAGTATCTTTCCTCATTTGTAATTCGATTGCATAAGGAACCAGTTGTGCACAATGATAAGCCCTTCTTTTGTCTTCAAATTCAGGTGCCGGACCACCTAGGCGTGACCATATTTTTTGATTAAGGAAATCTAACACCATACACATTCTGTGCATGATGTCATTGCCCATGTAAAATTCATTTTGTGCTCCACTCACTATCCATACATTATGGTAAATTGTTTTCTGCCCAATGCTAATTTTAAGCATGCATCTGCCTGCAATTCGGTTTCAAAGTCTGGACTGTCCAACCCAGAAACATATTGGTTTTTAATCCTAAATCTCGGGATTTCTTCCCTCTCCATTATTTTTTGCAACAATTTCTCATTAATAAATCTCCTTTCATGTTCAAGCGCTAAAGTGGCTTTTATTGTTTTAAACTAGTCATTTATACCAACATGAACCCATGGTTGCTCATCTTCCATGTGTATTTCTGCCAGAGTGGTAATGTGTTTTTCTGAATCTGTTTTAGGAGCAATATTCTGTTTGCATGTTTTCTCTTTTAAATAAAAACGTAATGTGTGCTCATCTATGGCAGTCTGCCAATTTATCCTTGGGTCCAAGTATATTTGTACAGGTAGTTTTTCATTGTCGCTCTGCATTTTGTCTTGACACATTAATATAACAGTGACACTAGGTATGCAGCTATTCTGGAGATATACCTCCACAGCATCATTTGTTTTGGCAACGGTGTGACATTCATTTATATTGCTGTTTTGTGATTTTAGTTTCTTAGGCCTCAATGGTTTTTTGGTTAAGGACCACAGCACTCCATTCACCCCATCTATTAGAGGAGACAATCTTTTCAGACAATCTGTCCCCATCAGAAATGGAATTTCACAAATAGATGTGATCAATACCTCTTGTTTCATTCTGTGCTTTCCTATTTTTATGTCAACCTCAGTTACACCTATGATGGGCACCTCCTCCCCATTAAAGTTATGCACTGGGCCTTGATTTTCCTTCACTGTGATCTGACTCCGTGGGGGTCTCCCTTCATTGATACTCTTTACCAGCTCCTTGGACATAATTGTGGCCTGTGCGCCAGTGTCAATCATAGCAAAGGTGTGGCATTTTTCTTCTACAGTGATGGGTGCATAATATCTGTCCTCAACTTCCTCTAATATACATAAGAAATGTGAATTCTTACTGATTTCAGGGCTCACCTTTCTCAGGTCTTTTTCACTTTTGGCTAAACACATTGGTAAATGGAAAGACATTTTTCCCTCCTTTTTACCCATTTCTGCGCGAGAGACTTTATTCATTTCTCCATGATCAGAGGTTTTTTGGAGTGTGGCCACTGTTCGCCCATCCATCTGGGTAACATCAGAGACCAAATTACAACCTTCCAACTGAACATGTGTAACAACATCATTCAGCAATTTGTCATTTTTTAAGTCTGTGCATTTGTGATCATTTAGTGTGATACCAGCCCTTTCAGCCTCTTCAAAAATATGTGGCTCAAAGAATTCTTCAGGTGATTGACTTGTACCCTCCTTGTGAGTATTTCCTTTTTCTGTCTGTGTTTGGTCATTGTTTTGCTTGCCCAGGGAAGGAGCTATAGCATCCCCACTTACTCCCTGTCCACTGGTATTCCCCATGCATGAGTCATTTTTCTTAAGTCTGTCCCTTTGTTCTTTTGGAATTCCTAATGTTTCTTTTTCATTTGTACAAATCTTTACTGTTCTATTTAGCTCTAGGTTAAACCGTACCTCTTTTTTAGAAGTATTTGCACTTTCTGTCACAAGTTCATTTACTGGCACTTTCACATTTAATCCATTAGGCATCTCAGAGTCGTTATGCAAAATTATATCAGAGCAATCTGTCATTTTGGCACTGCAGTTATCATGAGTCACTTTTCGGAAGTCCCCCGGTCATTGCTATGGCCATCAGCCCCCTCTTTGGAAGGTTGTTTTTGCGCTGTACAGAGCTTTCCTATTTGCTCAGCTAACATTTTCACTTGGGCCTCAAGGCACTGGAACCTTTCCATCTCTCTAGGATCCTCTTTCTGTGGTCTAGGTCGATATTGGTTGTTTTCCCCCTGATTGGATCTATTCTGATACCTCTCAGGTGAATGATGTCGGTTGGGATGGTTTCTGAACTCTTGATTCATTTGTGGAGGGGAGCGGGTTGCACCCATCCTTTGATTATAGTCCCCTGGTCGGGAATCATTGTACTGGCGTGGATTGTAGTTCACATTTTGCCTCATGTCCTGTCTCTCAGATTGTGGGTACTGGCCCCTAGATTGATTTCCATTATCAGTAAATCGATCCACATATCGGGGCCTATCCTGATTACCATATATCATGGTGTTGGGATCAAATCTGCTGTGTGTCCCCAATGACTGGTAGGGACCATCATTTCTTTGATCTTGATTTTGTCTCTGGTTATTGTTCATACCTGCCATATCAGGCCGATATCCTACCCGGGGTCTGTCCCCTAAATACCTAGGGCTGATGTAGCTCTCTCTATTACTAGGATCATGCGATTGGAACATTGGTACAGGAAATGGCAATCTTTGTTGATTACCCTTTTGTTCAGGTGTCACATTATTTTTACCTTGGCTTTGAGCAGACTCAAGGGACATTTTGGCTGACCTGATTTCCATTACTGTGGCTGAGGGTTCTTTAGATTTAGGTCTAGTATCTTTCATTTTATCACTTTCTCTACCCTGACAATAGAGTACCTCATATAGTTTTGTGCTTTGATGTACAATCCATTCAAGGGACTTGTCACGGTCAAATTCACGGACCAATTGGGATATGATGTCTTTCTGTAGCCCATAGAAGTATGCAGTTTTAAACTCATTGGAATTTGAGTCAAAAGATACATCAAAGCGAGAAAATGCTCTTTTTAAGTCTTGTAAAAATTGGCGAGGGGATGTATTAGGTCCAGCAGTAATTGTGTAAACGACTTTCTTTGCCTCCTGCAATGACTGAAAAGGAGAAAAATGATGCCTAATTTCTTTTTCAAACTCCAACCAGGTCATATTCTGCTGTTCATTTAATCCCCTTATGATGCTGGCCGTCAGGGCATCTAAAGTTAAATGAAAATATTGTCTGTACTGTTCCTTAGGTATCTGGAGTGCTTTAAAAATGTCATGCACCGCTTCTAAGTGATCCTCAATGCAGCATTCACCTCCCTCCCTGGTTTGATCAAGGCTTTAATGGATTTCATTATTTTTATGGGGCTACTTGTTGCAATGCATGGAATTGCACTATTTTGTGATTCAATCCTGTTTTCAGGTGTATGAGATTGGTGGCTGCCCCCAATGGGAGTATCAAATCCCCCAAGGGCGCTGCAACCAAGTTCAGTCACCGGCCCAGTCACTGGAGCACTAGCTCTTTGGGCAGAGCTAGAATTCACCTCCACTCCATTGAATGTGGTACCCTGCCGCCTCTCCTGGGACCTGGGAATGCACATTTGCTGTTCTAAGTCCTTACACTTTTTAAGGAGTCTGTAGGCTTAATTTTGCAAATAGTTGTTTTCATCACTCATTTTATTAATCACCTCCTGCATGTCGCACATTTGCATTTGGCATTCATTGAACTCTTTATTTCTCTTGTCTCTTTCTTGAATCATTTTAATCATTTCTTGTTCTGCACTCTGGAGATCACATTCTTTTTCACAATGTTCTTTTTGTGATATCTGCATTTCTGAAACAACCTCATCTTTATCCTGTCTAATGTGGTCCACTAAGGCTTTTAAGTGTACCAATTCTATCCTCAAATTGTTTCTTGCTTTTGGATAACTGAGTATCAAAGTCTCTGCATTTTAATTGCATGTCTTTTTGGCATACATCCAATTCTGCTCTCAACATTTCCTGATTTTTACTTGCCCCATCTAATTCAGTCTTTAACCTGTTAATTAGCTGAGTATCATTCTCCTGCATTCGCAGTGACTTATTCAAAATAAACCATATTTTGCCGCATAGCCGTATTAAACAGTCTTTCTCTGCACTTTTATCGGCTGCATTCAATAATCTTGTAAGGCAGACCTGAATTATGCTGCCTTCTGCAAAAATATTGTCTAGTTTTTCTTTCTGCACCTCACCCTGAATGCGTTCACGCCATTCTAACGTGCTATTCGACGACCAATTCCCATGTGCAAACAACTTTGCCTCTAAATATTGCACTAGATCTGAGACTGTGGTTTCCCTTTGTGACATTCTGAAATTCGTTTTTAGTGGCACACTGCTATTATAAAATGGGTTCCCTTTAATGTGCAAATGGCAGTGTGAGACACGCTTGCCACGCCCAGTAGGTACTCTATGATCACTTTCCCGGCCTGCAACGCCCCATAAATATGTAGGGTATTTTGTGGAGATTTGGGGCCTGACGGTATTTTCTTACCGCCGAAAAATAACTTAGCAACAATCACTCCTTGTATTCAGATTGGGTCATGTACAACAATAATACAGTGGATATGCATTATTTCAGCACCCAGACATGCGTATTTGGTATGCGTGGTTGGTGGTATTTTGTTGAGCATAATTCCCTTGTTTTATTTGTGGCCCCAATATCCAGAACCCCTTATTTTTGCTTAGATTTTTCGTGTAATAATTAGAGAGACCTCAGGGTTGCATTTCAGGAACACCACATTTTCATTTTTAGTGTGCCACCATGGGCAATTTCTCTCTGTCTTATCTACGGCAGCGAGCTATCATGTGGTATTTTCACTATCTTATATACGGTAGTGAACTATGTCCCGGGCCTCCCTTTTTGCCGACTCATAGACCTCCGACAAACTACAACACACACAGTTAGTTATAACTGCTCATACTGAATTACATTGTGCACACGGCTGCAACCAAATTTGATATTTAGCTACCTTGAAAATGACAATTGCACTGTCTAAACATCTCCCCACATCATCAGCACTGTTTTGGTAAATATAAAACACACCACCCGTCTGCTTTCAAATATTTTTGTGTATTATAAAAGTTGCATTTAAACACGATCTCACTCTTTACAGAAATAAATAAAATAGCACAGTAACAGCATTGTCTGTGATACACTGAAAAGAGAGTGGCGGAGACAAGAACTCAATTTGCAACATTAACATGTGATTAAAGCACAGGAATCTCCTTTCCTACACTGACTGAATATTCTCGTACACACTCAGCCCCCACACTTCTGTAATTGCCTTATCTGTTCAGCATGAGTTTTCTTCAGCTGTTCTCTTTCTGAATTTGGCTCCCTTGAAGATTAACCCCGGTGAAAACAAGCGTCTTTCGTTCTCAAACCGGGGTTATTGCCTGGAATTCTCAGCTTTTGCAGAGGGAATGCTTCAGCCAGGAAAACAGGTCCTTCTCCCAGCTCTGCCAAATCCCGACTGTCCTCCCCCTCTCTTCAAACTCCCCCAGCAAAACTCTCATCACTGCCTCTAGCATGATACTTGCTATGACGCTGCTCCAATCAGAAATCAATCATGCCATCTCCTCCCTCACTACACAATGGCTCCTTTTTACAGTAACCATTTGTAACCAACTGATTTCCTGTTCCTTCGAGCCCTTGGCTTCCTGTAGTTATGTGGACAGAGCAGCAGAGAAAAATAAAAAAATGAATGTGCGTTTAAAAGTTCACTTTCAGAGTAGGCCTATTTCTGCAGTGGAGACACATTTTTATTAGTGGGTTATGTTAAATGCAGTTTTATTAGTCAGGTTAGTTATTAATAATGTTAGTTATTAATTTCCAAATGTGTCTCTTGCACCATAGGCATTTCAGGTGAAAAATAGTGTGCATTTTTGAATGTGCACGTGTGCTTTTAACTGTAAAAATAGATTTGCATCTTATATGTTAAAATCGTTTTTGACTGAATAGCCTGTCTTTACTTATATGTCCATGTTAATCTGGTAACACATATAGCAATGCACCGCACCCATGTGGTGGTGCTGCATAAAAACAAATTGCTACCTGTGCAGTAGTGCTGTACTCTGTGCTGTAGCACGCCAAATATCCTTACAGGCTTGAAGGATGTGGTTTGGGAAGAACTCCAGGATCAGTTCAATGGTTGGTGCTCCAACTTTTGTCTTTGAGGCATGTGTCTGGGGCTTGAATGGGTGTTTCTATCTCTTTGAGGATAGTGAACAATTCCTTAATATTAGACTTGGCTTGAGTAGTGCACAGGTTATATGACTCTTGGTTAGCAAGGATGATTTATTTTTTGTAAAAGGAGACTAGTTTGCTGAGGTTATTTTCATTAGTGTCAGACAGCTTTAGTCTCCAGATTTGTTAAATTTTACGTTTCTCTAGTCTGATTGCTTTCAGGTGAGGATTGAACCATGTATTCACATGTTTTTTTCTGTTTGCTCTTTCTGATTTTCAAAAGTGCTATGGCGTCTCGAGCAGATAGCATTACTTTGTTGTACTCTTCTACCAAGGTGAAAGGGTATGTGATGGCAGGAAGAGAACTCAAGGTGGGAAGAATCAGGGGAGTGTGTTTATCAGCTGTAATATTTGTTTTGCTTCTAGTAGGAATGGCAGGAGCTATATTATCAGTAGTAGGGGAGCTGTAGCCTCTAGGCAGAAGGAGATCAGGTGATGGTCGGATCAGGGCATCTGTGTTATGGAGGTGATGGCTGTCTGGCAATTATACTCTACTATCCAGTCCAGGGTTTTACCTTTAGTATGGGTTGCATCCGTTACCTTTTGGGTGAATCCTAATTCCTCAAGGGAGTAGTTAATTTACATAGCATTATGATCTAATGGGTCTTTGTAACCAAGCATAAGGTCTCCCAGGAGAAGGCATAGCAAGGAGTTTTTGAGGTTATCAGAAAGGATGTTAGTGAGATCTTCTTCAAAAGAGCATAGGGGGCCTGGGCTCTGCAGATGAGATGAATAGATAAGGTCTGGGTGTCAGAGATAGTCAGCTTTGCAGTGAGGGATTTGCATGAGTCTGCATTTAGTGGAGGGGTGAGTCTCAGTGCTAGACTAGTTTTTGCAATTAAGGCAAGGCCTCTACCACAGGAGGTGGTGCAATCTACTCTTAGAAGGGTGTAGTCCTCGGGGATGGCTAACATGATCGCGGGGCCCGCTGCTGAGTGAAGCCAGAATTCAGTGATAGCGAGGAAGTCCATTTTTTCTGTTAGGAGTAGATCAGCTATTTCTGTAGCATGGGCCACCATAGAACAGGCATTTATTAGAGCTCCTTTTATACCGGTCTGTATGGTCTCCATAGGTGGGGCCTGGGTGTTGAGGTAGTGCCTTGGGTGAGTGTTGTGGTTTCGAGTAAGTGAGCTATTGAGCTGGAGTGGGTGCTGAGTGTTAGTGGCTCTGTGCAAAAGGATTTCGGCATGAGGCTGCAGGCCTCTCATGTTTCTGGTAGTGTTATTAGAGAGGGGATGTGAGGTTTTGGTTGGAGGTTCATATATTTTGGGGAGTCTGGTGCAAAGTTTGAGATTTCTTTGGAGGAGACTACAGGGTCTTGTGATCAGGTCATATTGGCTGGGAGGTTTGTTATGGGGAGTTGCATGTGCTGATAAAAGCAGGGTGTGTGGCATGGTGAGGTCTGGTATACTTAGTATGTATTGGATAGTCATCAGTAGGACAGTGTAGATCAGTAGCATATGCATGGTTTGTGTGTGCGGTGGCTAGCTAATGGTGAATGTAGCATTTAGAGTAAGTTTAGGGTGTGTCAGTGCGCGTGTGTGGTGGCTGCGTAAGGTGTATCACAGGAGCTATAGCAAGTATGTGAGAGGATAGAGGTGATCTGACTAGGGTGATGTGATGGCAGTGATTTGATTAATACACAGATGTCTAAGTACAGTACAGTGTGGACACAGGGGACTAGGTTCAAAATATGCACGGATGTCAAGAAGCAGTGCTGTCAAAATAGTTACATTGGTCACAAGGCTAGGATCTATGTAGGCACAGGGCTGGGTTCAAAATGTGCGCAAATATCTAAATTCAAAAATAAGCAAGAGATCTGGACAATAAGACAAGTGTATGGAAGCAATACAATTTCAAAAAGAGCACAAGTGATTCGAAGCAATACAATCACACTGGTTACAATGGTCACTAGGATAGGTACAGAAGGACACAGGGCTGGGATAAAGTAGGCGCAAATATCTAAATTCAAAATGAGCACAAGTAACTAGAAGCAATGCAATCACAGTGGTCAAAATGAGCACAAGTAACTAGAAGCAATACAATCACAGTGGTAGTCACAAGACTAGGAACAGTGTGGAAGCAGCAAGGCTAGGTTCAATGCATTTACAATGACTAGTTTGAGCAGGGCATATATAGCATACATTATTATGTGCTGATTTCGCAACGGGCAACATGCGGTCAGGAAAAGAGAAGTGCTGGTAATGTTAAATAGGCTAGTATCATCGTACTCGAAGTGGCACAAGGGGTGGGATGCACGTGCAGAGGTGAAGTGTAGGATGGTGGGTGGAATAGTATGTTAGTTAGACTCCAGATGTGTCCGCTATGAAAAACGTGAGTCGGTGACCAAGTCGTTTCAAAGTTATGCCATGTTAGGCAGGGGCAGGACTAGAATTGTGGCGTGAAACGTTACGTCAAGGCTTACAGGGACCATATGATTAAAGAGGATATAAGGTAGTTCTTACCGGGTGGGGGCCAGCAAGCAGGGGCCCATACAGCTCCAGACAGGCGCACGACAGGCTTTATGCATTAGAAAGTGTGCCTTTGCAGGTGGGCCGGCGTTCGGCTGCCGGCTGGGGATTGGCTCACAAGAAGAGCTGATTGCCCAATCACGTCGCGTTGATGATTCAGATGAGGAAGTTAGGCCGGAGTTTGGTGAGTGTTGCGGGGATCGGCCATTTTAGAATGCCATGGCCTCATGGCTTGCAATGGAGGCCAGCACAGAAATGGTGAAATAGAGTAACAGACTGGATTTGGGAGCGAGGTGGAAGCTCATTAGGGCTAGGTGCACATAGGAATAATTGTGCAGTCGAAGTTCGATTTTCTCGGGGTCCGTGGACAAAGCTGCAAGTTAGAGATAAACAGCTGAGTAAGCCCCAGGCCTACCTTTGGGCTGGATGTTGCCCCCAGGACTCCTCCGAGGCAGCGGGCACTGCTTCTGCAGTGTGGGAGGGCTCCTGATCCTCCAGAAGACATGCAAGCACTGGGCAGGACAGGTGCACAACAGGCTTTGTGTCAGGGAATGCATGAGGGTCAGGGGTGAGGGGCCACTTGCTAAGTGCCAGGATGGGGTGGACTGGGCAGAGGTGGCCTGGTGATCTGTAGAACCCAGAGGGAATTATGGCAGCCAGTCACTGCTGCAGGCAAGGGTGTTAGCAGGGGGTAGAGGGAAGGAATAAGAGAAAAGGATGGTTTTGAGGAGTTTGCAGAACTGAAGGAGATCTGACTCAAGTCTGTGAGGGGTAGGGAAACCATTCCAGAGGGAACTCCTGTGAAAGAGAGATATCTACCCCCCACTCTCTATGTAGAAAAGCAACTAATCTGCAGAGAGTTGGAACTAAAAGACCGAAGGGCTCTATCCGGGAGGTATTTAGGGAGAGAGAGTTGATGTAGTGGGGTCCCGTGCCCCAGAAAGCCTTGTGGATGATGCACAGGGTCTTAAACCAGATCCTAGCAGAAACCATGAGCATGTTTAATCTGATTGCATGTGAGAACTTGGATGGGAACAATGCACTCTTTGAAGGCCTCATCCTGTCCTCCCTTTTGCCCCTGAGAAGTGTCCTACACACTGCTACAAACCTCATCAAAGGTCTAAGCAGATACCACCACATCATCCCGGCCCTCGTTGACCTTCACTGGCTCCCTCTGCATGCACAAATCACCTTCAGGTCTTGCTGCATCATCTATAAGGTAGTCACACTCAAGTTACCCAGCTACCTTGCCGAGAAATTCAACATCTCCTATGGAACCTCCTCCCCATCAGCATCAGACTATCCCCCATGCTCCTACAATTGAGAAACAAACATAAGACCCACCTCTTCAAGGAGTCTATCCTCCTCAACACCAAGGCCATCACGTCACCCCTTGTGCCAACTGACTCGCTAGATGCCGTCTGCCTCTCTCATCCCCGCCACCCGGTACAGCTGTACCCCTCCTATGTGCCCCTCTATATCCTACCTGCTATACATCGGTTCTGTTGTTACCTCTGAAAAGTGCTACATTATGCATCTGTACTGTTGTATACCTGTGTAAAGTGCTCTGTTATGTACCTGTATTGTTGTATACCTGTGTAAAGTGTTCCGTTGCTTCTTGAAGCTAGGTCAGCACACAATAAATACAATAATAATAATAATAATAATAATAATAATAATAATAATAATAATAATGACTGCCCTTTAGAATTTTGAAATTGAGTCACACCAGCATTTAGTGAACAAGAGTATCACAGTCCCAAGGGAGCTATCAAAGATTTCTGATAGGCAACTACATCTAAGCCAGATGAGAAGGCAATTGAAAAAAGTAAACACAAGGAGGGCAAGATCACAGACCCTCAACCTCCTGCTAAGAAAAGGCTCAAAATGCACAAAAGGAAATCCCTGACACATGGTTTCCCAGTGCCTAAAGAAAGAGTGAGAACATCCTTAGCCCTGGGGCACCAACCTTTACAAACATGGCAGGCTGCTATCTATGTGGTGACATGACACATAGAAGTGGAGATCCAGATTGCAAGGGTAGACCCAACACATCTTTAGTTAGAGCTACCCTCATGGAAGAGGAGGCAATAGTCAACACGTGCATCATAAATGATGAATTCCAATTAGTCCAGGAGCTAGCTGAATGTCCCCTAATATTAGTATATAGGAAAGGCACTGTGTCTCTAACATAGACCCCGGTACCTGCCAACTCAGAGGTATATTTGGACCATGTGTTCATAAATGGGTACAGAGAGCCAGCACTTTGCTGCAAGTATCACCGCTGTCCGATGACGGTGGATTCACAAGGGTCATCTTCTCCCTGGTCTTCCCGAGTTAGTCAGGATATTTGATGGCTTCACCAGATGCCAACTGGCTTTCACAGCGATTACCTGGAAGGGTGAATCCTCTCAGCTCCACTTTGTTGTCAAGGACACAATCCCAATGACAAGTCTGATGCCGAAACAATTGTTGCGATCGCAAGTTATAGGGCCATAGGGGTACTTCCAGTTGAAGATGGTGAACACCACTGGTGCTGTCTAGTCCAGTTCCTGAGTTCACAGGGTGTCTTCCTGTTACAGGAGAGGACATAGTGGCCACTGAAGAGCCCACTGCAGTTACACCAAATTCAATGACTTCAGGTTTGCTCACAGGTGTAGAACTACAACCTGGGGTAGGACACAGTAGTCTCAGGCCTTAAGGGCCTGTCTGAGCCAAGTGACTTACTCTTATCTGGGACCAGCAGCCAGGGAGACTATTGTTAGTCCCAACACATCTGGCAGATCTGCGTGAGCAGGAATAGAAACATGCTCAGGGTGAAGCCCCTGTAGTTTTCAAAGTGTACTGGTGGAATGGTCACCTGTAGAGCGAGTACAAGTGGTTGGTGGTTGGTGGTGCCTTATTGTCACAGGAGGTTCCTACTGGACTTGGCTCATGACATTCTCTCGGCAGGCCACTTCGGTGTGGCCAAGATAGCTGACAGGTTGTCCACCCTTTTTAATGGCCCCAGATGGGTATAAAAAACTAGGAATTTCTAATGTCCTGCCGACTTGCTAAGTCCACTGCCAGTGGTTGGGGCAGACTTTCAAGAGAATTGGCATAGACATTGTGGGTCATTTTGATTCTCTGGCCTCCTCAGGGAACTGGTACATCTTGGTTGTGGAAGGCCATGCTGCAAAAAGGCATATTTTAGCATAACTAAAAGGTGATGGCTGAAAGGTTTTGAATATATAATCTAAGGCTACCTGTAATACCGAAGGTCCTCCAGGTAAATAATGCAATAATCAGTAACAATGAACCTCAGTGGTGTGGTTGGAAAGATACTACTGGCAACCTTAATACTGGATCAACATACTACAAGTTTGCCGGTAGGGGTTTTGGATTTACCTCCAAATCTGTCCCCTGCCGTTCAAAAACTCTTTGTATTACTGGCAACGTAATACTGTGCCGGTAATTGCAGCAAAATCCCCCCAAGTGACTCCATGGAATGGGGATTTACCCCATATGAATATCGGCAGACAAATGCAGGTAACAGTAATTGCATTTGCCGGTATTCCAGTGGTAAATATCAGTAAACCCGTAATGACCCCTAATGTCCTGATTGAGTGAGAAAGTGTGATTTGCTGAGTTAGAGAAAACAGTTGATTTGTTACTAGCGAGCTGCTGATGGTGTCAAGCAAACTGCAAACCTATGCTTCCAGCGCCCATTGAATCACCAGTCAGCGCAACTTCCCCATGGCAAGCGTTGAGCATGGATTTCTGGACCATAAATCACAACAGGCATTTTGTAGTGCTGCTATATGAGTACTCCAGATATCCCAAGGTCAGATTTATCAATATCTACTGAAACAGTTCTAGCCATTCTTGAAAAATTATTTGCCACCATTGTCCTTTTCGGAGATGTTGAGTATGGACAGTGGACCACTATTTCAAAGTAAAGACTTTGATGAAATCAAGAATTCTATGGGTTCCGATTTCACTGCATCACCCCCTGGCTGGCCACAAGCAAATGGTGACCTAGAGCGCTCCATGTGGACTTCTTTTGATATGGCATTTTGCATTGCCCATGATAAAGGTAATTCCAAGGAAGTGGTACTCTTTACGTCCCTAAGGCCTACAGGACATAGCCCCACACAACACTGCAGTGGCAACGATGGAGGTGTTCCTCAGCAAAAAGATCATGTCCCTGATTTCAGAAAATGCTGGCTGCTGGCGAACATGATGCAGGGAGCGAATAAAAGGGAATCGCCCTTCCGGGGCAGTACCAGTTACAAAAGTACATGCCATTATTCGTGTTAGGCTCCCAGCTTATTTCAGTACCAGAGTACATATCACACGCCACCCACACGTGGTACTATGCCAAAGTCACACACGGCATGTGACCAGTAAAAAAAGTGTATATAACCTAAACTTCCAAAAGACATAACGTTATGCCAGGGTAGGGTAACATCACCTTTGCTGATCTGTGCTAAGGGTGTGCTTTTGGACCACTGAAAGAGAAAACACACATGTAGACTATGAAATGAAGGATGGATAAAATTCAGGAGAAGAGTGATGAAATTACATGCCCCCTTTGTGGCATGATTTCCTTTCTTGTAAAAGACTGTATGTGTTGATTGTCTCCAATCTCTTCAATAACCTTTTATTTAGGGCACGTGCTAGTGATCCTGTTTCTCCACTCACCCACCCCCAACTTTATGTGCCTTCTGTAATAACGTATATCCATGTAGCCCTTTATGCTGGATTCGGTACATTTGGAAGTCCTGCACTAATGTCTGCGTGTGTGTTATTTCTGTGCAACTCAATTACACTACAGAATGATGAAAGTCTGAGTTGGCACAGCATGGATCAGATCTCTTTCTACAGGTGTGAAGGTTGAAATCCATTCGCCTCAATAAGCAATGCATTTGCACAGTATCTGACCATCTGGCCATCCATAGAAAATATTGAGTGAAAGGTGGATGTCATATTTCAAAGATTGCTGACTTTGTCTAGGTTTTATACAGAATCCGTCGAGTATATGAACTACTTGTTAGGGAGTAATTTTTTTTTTATATATATTCAGCCCGGTTTCCATATAAAACATCCATAATGCTTAATGGTTTGTTTTTACTCACTTGCAGTTTTGTTTTATAAGGTATCCTTGAGATACATCCTTTGCCTGGGATCACACAATTTTAAGTGGAAAGCCAAAAATAGGTCTTGATGTTCCAACATCTACAATGTCAACAGGTAGGCGATGCTCTCCTGGAGGCAATGTATACCTATCTTGATACCATGGACATTAATTGAAGATAATGTGATATAAAGACATTCAGCTTTGCTCAGCATTTATATATGATACAAGGTCAGAAACCTGGCAAGCAGAATTGTCCATTTTAGTCCATACTTTGAGTATATTTGTCTTGGACAATGTATCCCACCCGCCCCTCATTTTCGTAAAAAGAAAAGTCCCAGAGTTAACATCCCTACCCTGATGTTGCTATGAATAGATGATGGTCCTCTGCGGTCTGTCTATGTGTATCTGGTCTGATGACATTCCTTTCCTGCTCCTAGGTTTATTGACATGGCCCTCCTTGCTTAAGTCCGGAAACCTAGTTGAAAGAGATGTTGTCCGCGCTAGGCCACCCAACAATAATTAAGTGATATTGTACATGTTGGTGTGTAGGTGAGTAATGGGGGTATATGTTGCTTTAATATGTATTAAGCAGCTCAACTATGTCATACGATCTCCTTACTTTAATGCAAAACTTGAGCTGTAAGAGATGACCCACAAGTGGGAAATCAATGTTTTTTTCCTCATATACTACCCCCTTGTTTATTTCACGGCCATCATATGTATGTGTGTTTCTTGTGATTGTAAGCAAGACCACACATGTTGTCACAACATAGTTTGTCAGTGGCCCACACCACACCACAATTATCTAGTATTAAAACAATGTGTGCCATGCACTTCATTCTATTGATGTGATTTGTTGCCTTTGAACACACGCTGAATGCGCTGTTTAAGAGCGGTCTTTTGCAGCAAACGAATTTGTGTTCCAGTCTTACTGCAAACCAGGCTGTGTTTGGTGCTGCCAGCCATCAGTAGCTTGGCAGCACCACACACACGCGCTGGCATGGAATGTGGGCTTGTAGAAGCGTTGTCTCACTATGCTGGCTCGGGCTCCATGCGTCTTGCAGTCAAAGGGGATGAAATGAACTAGGGCATCTCTCAGTTCCCTGCTTTGCTCAATCTGTGAGACCTGTCAATTTCCAAATGAAAAATCCTTCCTACATCTGTAATATATTTAACACACTATATTTGTGTGTGTGTACTTATCCCTGGAGAGACGGCTATCAATGTTCTCGGGTCTGGGTTTAATTACCTAACATGATTTCATGTACATTCCTTATTGCATCACGAGTAACAGTCACAGGTAGTTTCTTTATATTCCATGGCCCAAATTGGCATTGGGTGTCTGCTTGCGTTCACAGTTTTGTGAGCACTGGATCAATTGTATGTGCAATGGCTGCCGTCGCCAGAGGTCACTTGTTGAGGCATTGAATAAAGTGTGCAGTTCACAGGTATAATAGAAAAAATCTTTACATCCATTTGACTGAACCAAGTTCTAGAACTGCTCCGTCCTGATGCTATGTAGGATTTCATAAACAACGCTGTTTACTCAATGTACATACTGTTGTAGAACAGGAAGTCTTCCTATAACTGCAGTTTTATGAAACTAAGTGTATTAAACACAGAGGGAAGGCTGAATCTGCCTTGGGAGGATTTGGTCCTGAAATCTGCGATGAGTGTTTAACTTTTGTTATTGCGTGTGATCAATATATACCCAAAAGAAAGATGGCAATGCAACAAGAGTGTGCTATAGCGAACGCAAAAACTTTACACAATGCAGTGAACAGAGAACGCATCACAGGAGGAATTGGTCAGTTCAGACCTTAGTTGTCAAAACCTGGCAGGCTGCAGAGTCAGATCTTCAGAATTATATATTTGTTTTGCCAAATAAAATGAGGACTGACTTATTATATCAGGCTGCCATGGTGTGACCCCTCCTAGGTTGGGGAATTGTTGGGTGTTGCTGGCATAAACAGGTTACTATATGAGCCTAGGCAATGGGGACCACACGAGATAGGAGGAAGAGGTGGGGTGAGAGCCCAGGAACCACGGGCAGTTAGAAATAAAAGTGGTTACTATCCAGACCTGGGTTTTAAAGTAAGTGAGTAGAAACGGCTACTAGTGCGCTCTAGTCCTGGCAGATAGGTAGGGGAGCTGCACAGCTGGAACCTTGAGGTTCTACTCCTTACCCCAAAGAAATATTAGACTGGCAGGTTAGTTGTTTGAACTAGCCTTAAAGTTGCAAATACATTGATCATATGATTAGTCAACACAAGGAAAGGTTTCATCTTGATTGCTTGATAAAACACTTCAGCCAACACATGTTTTGACACTTTGTCAAGGCAAAGCTGGCATCTTGGGTTAAGCCTTATGGTCTCATGTAATGTTCCAATTTATGGATTGCTTGGATTGTGGGTAGGAATTGATCCTCTTTGTAAAAACAGCCACTCTTGTAATTATTAACAGATCAGTACTATTACCTAGCAACATTGTCTGGCTCTACAATAATTTCCTAGTGGCGGCGGGTTTCCTGTAGGGAATCATCTCTCACGTCTCTCTCGTGTTGGGTCTCCATGTCCTTTGTGAGTACAGGATGTGTGTTACGGGGTAACAACTGCCGACGAGCGTCAGAGATGGCCTACACCGATACACTCCGCTGCACAAAGCAGCCTCCTCTCAGCTACGGCAATAGCGTCTCCACCAGAAGGGTCTGTAAGAACATGTATGGGTTTTTATTGCCAGCATACAAAATACAGGATTTTATTGACAGCACACAATGTATAGTAGAGAAACACAGCCAGGCCCAGTTTGCTGCAGGCCTTCAGTGCACACATAAAATAAAAATAAAAAATTCAGTGTACTGCCAGGTTAAAATAATGAGGTGCACAATTTATATTGGTTGCTTCATGTGTGAAGACTACATTGGAATACATAATTGATTAACATTACTAAAGTGCTAATTTCTAACATGATAGTGCAGTCTTCTATACACAATGAGGTACAATCCATGTTTTGGGTGCACTGTTTAAAATTATTTTTTTCCATGAGGAAATGCACACTAGCGTTTTATTCAGCTTGTGGAGAACAGAAAATATGTAAGATGCAGGAAGCCAAAACGAAACAGTTACTCTGGACATGATGTGTTTATTGTTTTGAAAACGAAGGCTGGCACTGGGCACATTCTTTTTACCCTGATTGGTAGGGATTGTAGGCAGACAAGCCACTTAAACAAGGGGGCTGAATGAGAGTTTTGCTAATGAAGAAAAAAGAGGGTGTTGTTAGTTTGTGCAGGGTTCAGGAGACAGACAGACGGTGTTACCATGCCAAATACACACAAATGTCTAAAATTAGAAAATGACAACTTATCAGGTGATGTTTATATGTATATTCAGTTAGAGAATTGTAGTGTTGAACTCTGATGAACCCTGGATGGAAGGGCGAACAGTGGCCACACTCCAAATGACCTCTGAATATGGCGAGATGAATAAGGTTTCTCAAATGGAAATGGACAGAAAGGACAGAAAAATGTCGTTTCATTCACCAATGTGCTTAGCCAAAAGTGAGAAGGGTCTGAGAAAAGTGAATGCTGAAATCAGTAAAAATTTGCACTTTTTGTGTGCATTAGAAGAAGTTGAAGACAGATATTATGCTCCCATTACCGTGGAAGAGAA
The DNA here is from genome assembly GCF_040938575.1 of Ambystoma mexicanum. Classification (NCBI taxonomy): domain Eukaryota; kingdom Metazoa; phylum Chordata; class Amphibia; order Caudata; family Ambystomatidae; genus Ambystoma; species Ambystoma mexicanum. Next base: position 416,589,045 of record NC_090939.1, read on the forward strand.
GTGCAATACATTTTCCTTGATTGACAGAGGTGCCCAGGCCACAATTATGTCCAAGGAATTGGTAAAAAGTATCAATAAAGGGAGATCTCCACAGAACCACAGAATCAGAGCAAAGTGAGGCAGAGTGAAGGCCCAGTTCATAACTTTCAGGTTGAGGAGGTGCCTATCAAGGGTGTCACTGAGGTTGAGATAAAGATAGGAAAACACAGAATGAAACAGGAGGTATTGATCACAGCTATTTGTGAAATTCCATTCTTGATGGGAACAGATTGCCTGAAAAGATTGTCTCCTCTCATTGATGAGGTAAATGGGGTCCTGTGGTCTTTAACCAAAAAAACATTAAGGCCTAAGAAAATAATGTCACAAAACAGCAGTGTAAATGAATGCCATATTGTTGCCAAATCGAATGATGCAGTGGAGGTATACCTACAGAATAGCTGTGTGCCTAGTGTCACCGTTATTTTGATGTGTCAGGACAAAATGAAAGGGAAAAACAATCCCTGCAGATTTATTTGGACACTAGGAAGAAATGGCAAACTGAAATAGATGAACACACATTGCGCTTCTATTTAAAAGAGAAGAAGTGCAAACAGAACACTGTTCCTAAGGAATGTACAGAAGAACACACCAACACCCTTGCTGAAATACACATGGAAGATGAGCAGCCATGGATTCACATTGGTATAAATGGCCATTCTAAAATGATAAAAGCCACTTTGGTGCTTGAACAGGAAATGAGTTTTATTAATGATAGACTACTGCAGAGAATAATGGAAAGGGAGGAGATCCCGAAATTTTGAATTAATAAACAATATATCTCTGGTTTGGACAATCCAGATTTTGAAAATCGAATTGCAGGAAGGTGCATGCTAAAGATTAATACTGGACAAAAAACCGACTACAACTATGTGTGTATAGTGAGTGGAACACAAGATGACTTTTATTTGGGCAATGATATCATGCATAGGATGTGCATGGTGTTAGATTTCCTTAATCAAAAAATATGGTTCCGGCTAGGTGGGCCTGTGCCGAATTTGAAGACAAGAGAAAGGCTTATCATTGTGCACAATTGGCGCCATATGCAATTGAATTACAGGTGAAGGAGGATATTATTATCCCTGCATTTACCAAGCAGGTTGCTATAACACTAAAGTGCAAGAATGGACAGCAAATGAAGGATTCTGATGCACTTGTGTTTTTGAATGAATCCATGAAACAGCAAGGGCTGGATTGTGAATATACCCCATTGATAGATATTGGAGAGGGGTCCGTCAAAATTATGGTGGATAATAAATGATGTCACGATATTCATTTAGAAGAGAATTCCTTATTAGGAATGGCCAAACACAAATCACATTATACTGCAGATTTCAATAACATGGTGATTGGAAATATCCCAGAGAGATATGTAGATTCACAGGGTGCATTGCCAGAGTATCTGGATTCTCAGCCCAAAGGGATCTTCAAAATTCAATCTGTATACCCTTATGATTCTAATGAGACAGTGTGCTGTCAACAGGAGAATTGTATAATATTTGATTTAAATGAAAATGAAACAGAAAATCAGCACATTGAAATGGAAGCTGGTATGCCAAAATATTTAAAAGTGGCAGCGTTACAGAGAGATACAGCCACACAGTTCGAAGAAAGCACAGAGGTTCCTCCACTATAGGATTTCCCAGAATTTTTAAAAATGGTAGAGGAGCAGATTCTGTTAGCAGATGCATGTGATAGTGAAGAGGATAAGAATGAATTGAGAAAAATATTTATGGAATTTAAAGAGGTTTTTGCCAAAGATACATATGATTGCGGCCTAACTGATTTACATGTTGCCACATTACCATAGGGGTGTGGTAGAAATCCAGTTTTCGTGCGCCAATATCGATTGCCACTGGCATGCTTAGAGTCATTGGCAGAGATGATTCAAAATTTGGACTCTAGGGGAATTATCAGACCCATTCATAGTACCTCCAACACTCCTATTTTGGGTGTATTAGAGCCAAATGGTCAATGGCGTCTGTGTGCAGACCTGAGGGAATTAAATAAAAGAATGCCAGTGTCCTGATGGCCACTGCCATTCATTGATCAAGGTCTTGCTCAGGTGCATGGGTCAAAGGTATTTACCACATTAGAGCTCACATCTGGGTACTGGTGTGTGCAATTGGCAGAGTACATTCAGAATTTATTTGCATTTTAATTTGATAAAACCCAATACGCATGGTCTACAACACAATTCGGCTATGTCAATAGTGGAAGCAAATTTGGCATATTTTTGAGAAAAGCTATGCCGGATGCAGAGGAAAGAGGAACCATAGTTTAGGTAGATGATGTCCTGATAAAAAATGAAAACTTAAAAAGTCATTTTGATGAAATTAGACATATGCTTGACCAATTGCAAAAGGCGGGTGCCAAAGTATCTTTACAGAAAGCCCAATAGTTCAAGAAAAAGGTGAACCTCCTAGGCCATAAAGTAACTGAACATGGGCTAAATCCACAAAAGAAAAAGGTGGAGGCCATACAGAAATTGAAAGATCCTAGAAATGTGAAAGGTTTAACAAGCTTATTAGGAATGACGGGATATAACAGGAAATTTATTGAAAATCATGCTGAAATTACTCAACCATTGACTAAACTATTGAAGCTGAATACACCCTGGAAATGGGAAAAGGAGCAATCTGTGGCAGTTGCTAAATTGTAGGAATGTCTCATAAAGGCAGCATGCTTGGTGTATCCCATAAAAAAAGAGATTACTTTATAGAAATAGGTTTCACTGAGCATTGTATGTCAGCAGTGTTATCTCAAAAACATGATTTGAACCATAAAACTATTGCTTATGCAAGTAAGGCATTTTACCAGGTTGAAATTAAATTCAGTGAATGTGAAAAGGCTCTTATGACCACCGTGTGGGCATTGCAACATTTTCGTCCCATTGTCCAAGGGGAGAAGGTAATCATTGAGACAAATCATCAACCATTGCAGTTTTTACAGAGTAAAAGGATTAGATCACGCAATCTAGCTCACTCCAGAATTATTTCATGGACATTGTCATTGCAAGGTTTCCCTGTAGAAGTGAGATATGGTCAGAATAAAAAGAGCCCAATTGGTCAAGGGTTAGCAGATTTACATGACTGTGCAGCTGAGTGTATATCAGACGAAGTAGAAGTAGAGTCCAGTTTGCAGGAGTTCAAAAAATCACCACACAGAGCTTTTGATGAAAATACATGCAAGAATTTACCAACTGTATATGTTGATGGATGTGCTTTTCACATTGAAAATGACAACAATAAACAGTTGGCGTCAGGGATAGGAAATGTCTGGTTGAAATGTGAGGACATTCCTAGTATAGGAATGAGAATTGAGGATAGAAGTAGCCAGGTAGCAGAGTTAGCAGCCATTTATAAAGCAATCACTACTACAGTTGAGAACAAATTCTATGAAATTGTCCTGGTGACTGATTCTGATTATGCACGAAATAGCTTTGTAGAATATTTGCCTGACTGGAAATTAAGAGGCATGCTCACATATAATAAAAAGCCCCTCAAGCATGGGAAAATGATACAAGCTATAGACAAATTAGTGTCAGAGAATGATTTAAAAGTATACAGGAGGAAACTCTGTGGACATTTGAAAACTCCAGGAGAAGATAAGAAGGGAAATGATAAAGCAGATCAATTAGCAAAGATTGGAGCTGTTATGGGAGAGTTGTTACCCATTGAACACTTAATTGGTGAAATACAAACAGATGCAATTACACGCTCTAAATCTCCAAAAGAGCTAGAACAACCAGTAGTGCAATGGAGTTATGATACACCAGATCAAGATCTGATTAAGGCACAAAAAGATGATCCAATTTTGGGGATCTATTATAATTATTGGATGGACCCCGAACAAAATCCTTTAACTGAAAATGATTGTACAGGAAAGTAAGAGTTGAGAGTGTTATTAAAGAATAAAAAATGAATTAGACTACAGGATGGACTCATGATCAGGGAATCCACAACAGGACAAATACAGTGGGTGGCACCCCTTTCATTCAGAGGGCTAATGTTACACCATGCACATGATGCAATGACTGCAGGGCACAGAGGTTCAAAAAAGACTTTAGAGATACTGAAAGATTATGCTTACTGGCCACATATGTCCCAAGATGTGGAATTATATACCAGGGGGTGCCTGGTATGTGCACAATTTAAACCTGCTTCACCAATGCATAGAGCTCCACTGATGAAGAGATTTAACTCTTCCATGGTCAGATTTACAAATGGACTATGTAGGGCCTGTAAAGAGGTCGAGTAGGTGAAACCGTTATCTTTTGACTGTGGTTTGTTTGATGTTGAAATGGGTAGAGTGTATTCCTGCACCAGATTATAGTGCGCAAACAGCAGCTAAATTGCTGGTAAATCATATATTTTCAAGATTTGGGTTACCACAAAGAATAGAGTCAGACAGAGGAAGTCATTTCACAAGCACCTTAATGAGTAAGGTGTGGCAGATATTGGGGGTGAAAAGGGAACTGCATATTGCATACCGGCCCGCCTCTTCTGGAAATAATAAACGTTGCAACAGGTCTGTTGTGGAGATATTAAAGACTTTTGTAGAGGAGTCAGGTTCCAGTTGGGATTTATGATTACCTCTGGTATTGATGGCAACAAGATTGACTCCTGCTAAAGCAACAGGTATCAGTCCTCATGAGGTGTTAACAGGAAGGAAAATGGTACTGCCACAACATTTATTATAAAGGACACATGAGCAGACACTTGTGAGTGAATCTACAGTTCACGAATATGTGGAAGAACTGAGGAAGCATTTACAACATGCATTTTCATTTGTGCAGCAACATTTGGAAAGAGCTGCTGATATTGTAAAGTCATATTATGATAAAAAGACATCTGTGAAAGAGTATAATGTAGGTGATTGGGTATCTAAATTTCATTTTGAAAAAAGTAAACATAACAACTCTAAATTTCTTGCGGCATGGCAACGGCCATTTCAGATAATGGATTAGGTGTCCCCCATACTTTACAAGATATTAAAGACAGAGGGTGAAATGGTGACAGAACAATTTGCTCATGTTAACCAAATTAAGCCCTGTCGCCCTAAACATGAAATCAGGAGGCTTGAGCAGGTAGAGACAGGTTAAGCACCCTGAGTACATGGAAAAGAAAGATACAGTGACTATTTTCATAGTGTCTCACGCCATAAAAAAATAGATATAATGTTTATTATGGAGATAAATGCAGTTGAAAATACCACATTTGAGAAAGTTGCGGTAATAAATATTGATAGAGGGTGCTGAATCAGGTTAACTTACTATGGTACAATGCGGAAATGTTCCACATAAAATTATTTTGATGTATGATAATGTTGTATGTATATTATTGTTTTCTCTCTAACATGTGTTTAGTTATAGATATCGGAAGAGTCAATCGGAATGTTTTGGACCACATTTTGTTTTTGGCAAAGTGGTAGAAAGGGTGAAATTGGTATCATGCTATGTACTTAATCTGTCCCTTTTCTGTTTAATTTAGAAAACTAACTGACATTTGGTTTGGGTCGGAGGTCGCAGGATGCGAGAGATGATGGAGTCCTGGAGTCCACGGGATGAAGCCCAAATAAAGCCTCCGGACCAAAGTATGGAGGTGAAGACAAAGAGACTGGGATGCCTAAAGAGATGATTTCTATGGAAATGCACCCAAGAGCACCAGAATGAAAGAATTTCACCGAATGAACTAGATGATGAAAAGTTGATGATCAGGACATCTCAAAAGTGCGGTCATGACGATGATGAATGCCATCAATGGAACAGTAGTGAGTTGAACTTAATTGTGCAGCATTGTGGGTGGAGCATAGTATCATCCTATGTGACTCGAAGTGAAGGTGATGGAGAGTCACAACTTTGCTATTTTATTTAATTTTTTGGGTTAGTTATGTTAGTTATTTGTTTTATTTATTTATTTTATTTTATTGTTTTGTTATCATATCTGAAATGTTGATTTCACACAAACATAAGGACTAGCATTGAAAAGACTTTCAAACAGATGTGGACACTTCGGTTGGAAAGAAACGTGTACAATATTTCTATGAGGACTTAGCTCATTTGGGATCTGTGTTACTTTTGTTATGATTAAGCAGTGGTTTGTTATGAAATGTTTAAATGTTCATTTTGTTGAGTTGCTATTATTTCAATTATGGTTCATATGATGGAAAAAGAGAGATGTACATTTTAGAAAAATAAAGAAGAATTTGGGATTCCTCCAATTATGGGTTTGGTGGCCAAAATTGTCAGAAAAAGGAGGGAAATGTAAGAACATGTATGGGTTTTTTATTTCCAGCATACAAAATACAGGATTTTATTGCCAGCACACAACGTATAGTAGACAAACCCAGCCAGGCCCACTTTGAAACTGCAGGCATTCAGACCACACATAAAAAAAACTCAGTGTACTGCTAGGTTAAAATAATGAGGTGCACAATTTATATTGGTTGCTTCATGTGTGAAGACTACATTGGAATACATAACTGATTAACGTTACTAACATTACTAAAGTGCTGATTTCTAACATGATAATGCAGTCTTCTATGCACAATGAGGTACAATCCATGTTTTGGGTGCACTGTTTAAAATTAATTTTTTCCATGAGGAAGCGCACACTAGCGTTTTATTCAGCTTGTGGAGAACAGAAAATTGTAAGATGCAGGAAGCCAAAACGAAACAGTTAATATGGACATGAAGTCTTCATTGTTTTGAAAACGAAGGCTGACACAGGGCACATTCTTTTTATCCTCATTGGTAGGGATTATAGGCAGACAAGCAACGTAAACAAGGGGGCTGAATGAGAGTTTTGCTAATGAAGAAAAAAGAGGGAGTTGTCAGTTTGTGCGGGGTTCAGGAGACAGACAGACAGTGTTATCAAAGGGTCGACCTCTGACTTTGAATCTAATCAGTTGGCGCTCCCCAGACATGTACGGAAGAGTTTTGCGCTGACACTGGGACAGCAAAAGACAGCGAGGTTGTGCGGGAATCTCAGATTACTGGCCTTGGTAAGAGACTTGTGCCAAGTGAGGAAAAAAAAAAGTATGCTGTACGTGTGTTGCTAGGATTTATTGAAGTTCAGAGAAATGTCATGTTTATTTCTCTCTCTATGTTTAAAGTGTGGGAACATAAAATTGTGTCTGTAAAATACATGCTTGTTTTGTTGTTCTCTATATTTTGCAGGTGATGCTGTAAGCAATAAGTGGTAAGATTTGGTGGCTTGTAAATGGCATGTAATACAAAATGTATATAAAAAACAACTGAGACTTTAGTTTCATTCATGCATCTGTGAATTATTTATGTATGTGAAGTACAGATGGGAGGTTTATACCAGTGCAGCAGTGTAGTTACCAATTCATCATTGTAGCTAAAAAAAGCAAATAAGAGAAAGTCAGTAATAGACATCTACAAAGTAGAAAATTGTGTGCAATTTGATGAGTGATTCCTTCCTTGCATGCTGAAAGGAAGGGGTACCTAATCTGGCACATAGATTATTAGATTAGTAATATCAGCCATAAACTATAGGTGGCGCTATGAATAAACTCATTGGGTTCTCTGAAGTGTTCTAAGTCTGGGGCTCTCTACAGGCGACTAGAAGGCATTCTCATGGAACAGAAAGGTTTGTTTTATGATGGGGTTATAGTATAATAAAAAAACATGCTCACCACTATACCACAGGAATAAAATATTTCTGAAAATACTGCAAGGTAAAATACCACCAAAATTACCACCAATACAAGCTGACAAGATATGGTCACTAAAATAGTGTGATACCAGACCACCTCTAAATGTAAGACTAATTTACTGGCAAATTACCGCCAATATTTTTACGGTGAGAAAATACTGCCAAATCCTGAATTTACCCCAATAAGGCAAAATCTCCTACAGAGAGCATACTTTGTTTGCTGCCAATAAAAACCCCATACATATTCTTACAGGTCCCAGCCGACATCTGCAGCATCATGCATCCTTGTTCCTGCTCCCAGCGGCGTGTCATTCCCGAATGGGTCATTGCTGCTGTCATCAACATCCAACCGCTACAGTAGATAGAGTCCTGGTGTTAGTTACCAGTGGCATGAAGCAGTGCCCTACGCAGTGATCCATGTCCGGCCGAATGCAATATCCTTTATTTTATTTTATTCGCATTTGTGAAACGCACTTGCAGCCCGGAGGCACTGAGGCGCTGTTACAAGAGATTTTACACAATTGTGATTAATTTGAAAGACAGTGACCTGAGGTCTCATGGTTACAAGTAAACCCTGTATGTAGTACAGGAAAGTTAAGGATTACATACATAGAGTTAGTACAGTTACATACTAGTAAGGAGGTCATGTACATTTTACTTTCAGACAAAAAGCTTGGTTTTGATTGCTTTGCGGAATGTTTGTTGGGACTCAATTAATCTTCCTCCAGGTTGCCTGATATCTCACAGGCTGGACGCACATCAATTTGTCACAGTAAGCGTGGAGTGCTCTGTAAATCTGCACAACTGTTGTTCAATCATTTGAGGAGCTACAAACGTATCAGAGGCATGGAGAGCACAGGGATCTCTGCCTATGATGAATAATGGCTCATTAACATGGGAGTGTTTGGGTACAGTGGGGGAACTGTTGTGTACCTGCCAGCAGCCAGCACTGCTTGGGGGAAGAGCACTGCTATGAGCAAAAAGGGCCGAGCAGGCCCACACAACCACCAAGAGCCACTCAGGTCAGAACCCCACGGGTTGGAGGTAGGTGCTGGGGCGGACCGCATTTTATTCCTGCTGGTGACAGCGAGTTGACAGTACTGTGGAAGGTCAGTCATGGGGGAGCAGGGAGAAGACTGTGTGATGCCGCAGCAGGCCAGTGAAAGGTGTCCTTTATGAGAAAACGTGGCCCATCGGCATTGCAACCTCAGCAGGACAAGGGCACACAGTGGTTCTAATGGGTTGAGGAATTTGATGACTTCATAAGAGTGGAAGGGGAGGTGAAGTCACCAGTTCTCAAGGACAGTTTTATGAATTTGGTTTGTAAGGAGATCAAAGGGATAATAAAAATGATCCCAGCGGAAGAAACGGTCACCTATGATGACCTTGTGACAGCGTTAAACAAGAAGCTGGTGATTCAACCCAATAAAGACTATGAGAGGTACGCCTTCAATCAATGTTCACAATCACCACATGAAACAGTGGAAGAATGAATTACCCGCCTGAGGCAGAAACTGGTGCACTGGTAGTTCTTGCAGTTCTCAGATGATAAGACCACCCGGCTACGCGTCATTGGGGGCTGCACGTCATCGGCGTTCTGGAAGGAGCTATTGAAGAAACCTCTGGTGATTGATGAGGTGATTGAGCAAGCGATAGTCCATGAAAGGGTAGAGATACAGGCCAATGACATGGAGATGCCAAAGTAGAAGACATAGAAAGACAAAACTGTTGCAGCCCTCTCGGTGTCCATGGACACAAGCAGAGGACCTGTACAAAACCCTACTATAACAAGGGGCCAGCTGAGAGAAGATATCTGCAGCCGAGAATGTTGCCTTTCCCTCCGAAATTGTGTTTCAGATGTGGCCAGGCGTTCTTGCACACTGGCACATGCCTTGCTGTTAGACAACAATGCCACAAGTGTGGGAGGAAAGGATCTATCCACTTTCTATGCAGAAAAGGGAGGCAATTCCCAACTGGTGGGCAGCCAACACCCCCAAGCTGGAGACCTGTGCTCAGACAGGCCCAGCAGACTGCATGGAAACTGACACCTGCTTATCCGCAGATGCAGAGAAGGGTGATAAGGGCCATGGACCAGCATCTGGACTATCGGTTAGTGCATTGTGAAGAACAACCAGGCCAAGCTACCTACTACCCTTAGCAGTATGAGTATCCGATGAGAATGTATCCTGACTAGGAATTATATGTGCAGGACTTGTAACGGGAGTTCACTGGAGAGTTTGGCAACCTCATGCACGGAGAACAGGAGGGGGTGGAAGCCCCTAAGGTGGGAGAGGCAACACACTGCTTCCTAATAGACACACATGCCACCGTCAACATCATGGGGGAGCGGGAGTTTCTACAAAAGCGAACTACAACGTCAAAGATACGCCTTTTTCAGGGGGGCAAATACAGTGCTCTCATCCATCGGGCAGTTCCAACGGACACTGTCGTATAAAGGGAAATCAACGACTGCCACCACCAATGTCCTCAGAAGCCCTGCCAGCAGAAAGTGTCTGCTCAGCTATAGGATATCGAAGGATCTAGGATTCATTGACATCCACTATCAGGACAATAACATAGTACAGTGCAGCGTGGACAGCACCCACACACAAAGCATCTCATGGTAATTGGGAAAGCCATCATCAGACAAATGTTTCTGGAGCTGTTCAGATGACTACAAAGACTGCGAGGGACAATGGTAAGATTACATATTGACAAGAGGGTCAGGCCCATACAACAGCACCCCAGGAGTGTGGTGTTCCACTCACAGCAGGCAGTGTCCCAGGAATCACTGCAATTAACGGACAATGGGATCATAGAAATAGCAGTGGGGCTGATGCTGTGGATTTCACGCCTGGTGGTAGCACCAAAATAGGGGAACCAGATCAGGCTCTGCATTGACATATATGTGGTCAAAACAGCGATTTAGAAGGAGAGACACCCAGGACCAAAAATAGAGGACATGATCGTCCAGCTAAACAGAGCCACCAAGTTCTCGAAACTATACCTCAAACAGGGTATCACCAGCTCGAACTACACCCCGAGTCAAGGTCCATCACAACATTGTCCACCCAGTGAGGGTGTTCCGGTAGAAGCTCATCAATTTTGCAATTTTATTGGCCGCAGACATTTATCAGGAAGCAATCCGAAACTGCTCCTTCCTTGCAAGTTAGCATTTAACTACTCAGATGACATCTTGAAATATGGAACGACCCAAGAGGAGCATGTTCAGGCTCTCATGTCCATGTGTAACACCTTGACCAGTGCGGACCTCATGTTGAACTATGTGAAGTGTAACTTTAACAAGAACTGAATGGACAAATTCTCTCCAGCAAGGGAATGCAACCTGACCCTGAGGAAGTACGCACCATCAGTGAACTTCCTGCACCAGTGCAAGTGGCCCAAGTGTGCTCATTACTGGGAATGGCTGGATTTTGTGCCAGGTATCTCCCTTAGTACACCATCACCACTGAGCCTCTGAGGGAGGCTGCTATGAAAAGAAGTGCCATTTCGATGGTCGCCGGAGTGCCAAAGGCATTCGACTCCATCATGGATGAGCCAGCAAAGGTGATACACCTGGCCTACTTCAATCCAGAATGGCACACAGAGATCATGGTCGATGCCAGTCCGGTTGGGCTGGGGGCCACACTGGCTCAGTGGGCAGAACCGGAGGCACCAGCAAGCTACTTCGTGACCTATGCTAGTCAAGCACTGTTGCACACAGAGGGACCATGCTCCCAAGCTGAGAAGGAGAGCCTGGCGGCAATCTGTGCATGTGAGTACTTTCACCATTTTGTAATCAGCAAGAAATTCACGCTTGTGACGGACCATCAGGTGCTCTTATCACTGTTTTGCAACCTGAGGACGAAGATGGCACTGCGCATTAAGAGGTGGGTTATCCGCCTCCCATAATATTACTATGAAATTGTATAGAGGCCAGGGGGAACACAACCCAGCTGATTATATATCAAGGCACCCGAGTAACCCAACAGCACACACAGAGGGACAGCGATGCAGAGTATTTGTACTATGTCACAGAGCATACCCTACCACTGACGATGACGATTGTCATGCCGATATAACTGACCCACACTAATAAATGGAAGGATTACAGGAGACAGCTGCCACTACACAAGGATGCTGACAAAAGGGAAATTAAAAGGCTGGACCAAGGGATTCTCCTAAGGGGATACTGACTGGTCATACCAGCCACCCACAGTTGAGGCATGGTGCTGACGGCACATGAAGGGCACAGAGGAATGGATGCCACCAATAATATACCCAGACAAACCATCTAGTTCTTATTCATGGACAGCATGGAGGAGGAAGCAGTAAGGAGATGCTTTCCGTGCAAATGCACGGTCAAGGGTGACCTTCCTCTCCCACTGCAAGTGCCTAAAATTCCCGAAAAAGGCACGTCAGAGGTTTGCAGTGGATTTGTATGGGCCACTGGAATATGGGATCTATCTGCTGGTCATCGTGGATGAGTTTTCAAGGTTTCCGATCATAAAACAAGCGATTTCCACTGCATTCACTCACCTGGCTGGAGTGGTCGATGAAGTCTTCAGACAATGGGGCACAGTGAAACCTACAATGGGCTGCATTTCAATGGCCACAAATTTCACAGGTTTGCAAAGCTCCTAGGGTTTGTGCATCAGAAGATAACTCTGCGGTGGCCGCAGGCGAACGGCATGGCAGAGCATTTCATGGCATCCATAAAAGGAACAATACAGAAGGCCAGGGTAGAGAAGATGCCAATCCAACAAGCATTGTGATGGATGCTGCGGCAGTACAGGAACACCCCCACAGTGTCACAGGAGTGGCACCCGGAGACCTAATGATAACATTCAATGCACAAAACAAGGTTTGCCAGAGCAACGACAGAGTAAACAGAAGGAGAGCTGGAGGTGATGTCTGCCGATCTCAGGGAGCGAGACGCAAAGGGAAAAAAGTAGTGCTAAAGTGGACCGACTGGAAGCGAGGAGTGTAGATGAAGGTATTCAATGAGGGTGATGAAGTCCTAGTAAAACAGAGAGTGCAGAGGAAGACAGACACCAGGCATGAAACCACAACCCTGAAAGTGACTGAAGTCAAAGGGACGATGGTGCACAAAATGAGAGAAAAGTGATCATTCAAAATTTGTTGTTTTTCAGACACTTTGTCACTGAGTCAGATGAGGCATCGTAGTAGAGGAATACATCGGAGCAGAAGGATTAGAGGATGACAGACAGGAAAGAAGGAGTGGGGCAGGTGTCCAACCCAGAGACATGAGAGGCCAGAGGCGAGAATGGGGTTTGCCCCCACAGAGGGTCATCAAGAGACCCACCAGACTCATCGAAAAAGAGATGTGAGATGGACGTAAGGAGATATTTGAGGGGTATTGCGGCCATGATGGCGTTACTATATGAGCCAAGGCAGGGAGACCACACATGATAGGAAGAGATGATGGACGAGAGTGGTTACTGTGCAGACCTGGCTCTGTGGGTAGAGGCCATGTGTTATGGGGGTAGCAGGACCCAAGTGTTCACACAATTCTTTACAGCAACACACTGTGATTAAATATTGAGGAAAGATTTGTGGAATGTTGATGTTTCTCCTTTTATCGCATTGACCTGTTTTTTCTATGAGTGAGGCACTAATCCCCCTCTTCGCATCCACTGTTGTTGAATATGTTAGAACAAACTCTAGCCAGGTAGCCGGGTATGTGGATCAGTGCATCTACTACAAGGACCAGTGTTTGATCTCCTGGGCACAGGTTCAGGTCCACTCAGCTCTTTATCCTTCCGAGGTCAATAAAATGAATAACATTGAGTGGGGTAAAACTAAACACCTGTTATCTGGTAAGATGCCCCTATTGGGGTGAACTTGCTCTTTCCAGATACACCTGTTATACTATAATTTGATAAAGACCACTTTGAGTCAAATTTAAGATATTTATAAAGGATAATGATGTTCTAAAATAGTCTTAATAAACCAAAGCAAAACTCAGAGACATGCTTTCTGTCCTTTGCATTCTTTTCTTATTGAGGGTAATATGCGCAGGTAAGAGGCACCATTATTTCCTCTGTCACTGCCTGGGTCTTGCTTTTGCCTCACTCAGCAGTGACTACATTTTACTGGGTCACCTCTGTCCTCTCCCATTATTCTGTAGCATAATATCTCATGGAATATTGCTCTATTAAGTCACATTATACATCCGCCCCTATGGCATGTCTAATACAGGACAATTTCCGTTCGTAGGAAGATTCATGTTAATATGTGTGTTAATATCCTTTGAATATTTGAAATTGTGCTGTCGTTCACCTAATGTGTGTATGCTGACATGCTATAAACATTTATGGCTAAGTACGTTCATGATCAAGGCCTGTGTCACTCAGATAACAGGATTGTGTTTATTTTCACAGGCACATGAACGCACACCAAATTCACTAAACAGGCCCGTGGTCAATTCCAGATTAAAACTGGTCTTCTTAACCAGTGTAACAAATTCAACTGGCAGTTTGAGCTTTGAAAAGCCATACCAGGGGCGGAATCAGCTAACAAAATAACTGCCCAGCATAGTGCTTAGAAGCTTGTGATGCAAACATGCATTTCCCTACGTTTCCACATGAATAGCTGAAGTAACTCTCAGAACATGTTCATGAGACACCAAACATATAGAGCTACCAGGTAATCATTATTTTTGAATGAATTTATTGTACACATTATTTTTCTTCAGAAGTAACTTGGACCATGGTGTTCAAGGCTCAGAAGGAATGTATACAGAGGCTATGCTATGTGATATGACATGATATGATAAGGTATTTATAACGCACCTATACACGAGTGTTACATGTATGTTCTTATTATTGTTTTATTTTATTTAAGTTGCACAGTAATCATTGAACATCATCATCATAAATGGACGGTAACACAGGTATTGTATAAAATGCAAGTTACAGACTCAACAGCGCCCTCCTTAAAGAAGAAGTTTATGGCCATGATCTTGTTAGGGACCTGGCTGTTAGGAATAATAGTAAGAACAGCTTTAATTGCAATTTTGTAGTGCAACGTTAAAATGATACCCAGGGAAGGAGGCGGGTATATTTTAACACGTCCATCCCAGCAGCTGAGACAGAACAGGGATGGCTGTCAGGTTCACCCAGAGCTGCTGGGACCCAAGACTAGGATTTTAATAATGTAGGGCTGTCAATACTAAGTTGGAATACAAGAGGCTGCCATAGTTTCATGAATGCAGAAAAATGGGAAGGCAAAAAAAAGTTTGATTTTCTAGCAATTTATTAGATGGCTTTCAACCTTAATAAAAGGGCCAAAAAGGGGACTAAAGGTCTGCCTTTTGGGGGCCAGGGTGGTTAATGACAGCAGTTAATAATACCTCTGAATGGATACCCTTGCTGTTGAAATCAAGCTCTGAGTCGATCTTAACTGTGGTTTTGTCTAATTCAAAAGAAAATGAAAGATATTTGATGATCAATCTTTATATTATTCCGGTAAGGGTAAAGGAGGAGGATATAAGGTTGGAACTAGACACTGTTTTATTTGACTATTTATGGTATACAGATAAGTCTGCACCAGGGTTTTATGTATGGAGATGTTAATTGTTTTTGGCTGGATCCGGTAACCTGAAAAGTGAACTAGAGAGCGTATATTAGTCAGACGCTCTGGAAACACAGCCTAGTAAAGAAATGAAAAGTCATGAAGAAATGGAATTGTGATGGGATCAATCAATGGTTAAAAGGGGAGGCCAAAGAGCAGGCACCCTGGTTTGTCCCTTTCTTAAATGCTACAATTGATTTTATTTTCATATCTGAGAAGATGATAGAGTGTCCCAATTGTTTGGTGTTGAAGCATAATTTAACACTGGTGGAATAACTCAGTGGCAATGTGCTCATCTTGGAAGCAAGAAGCAAGACCATGCAGAGCAAAACAGGTTTGAATCCCCGGTCAACGCTTAGAAACCTCTTCGGTATTAATTGTGTTATAAAAAAAAAATATTATAATTATATTCCAAAAGAGACCATGTTATGCTGACAACAAAATTAAATCTACTGAAGAGATAACGTGCTTGGATCCCTTATATAATTGTGAGTAATCAGGGAAACATATTTGCGCAATTGGGTAAAGTTGCAGCCAAGTTCAACAGGCTAGTTAAAGAAGAATGGGAGTTCTGGTCTGAAGAGATAAAACAAGATAATTGCGATCCCCTCATTTTTTCTCACACCGTCACTAACTGGGTGGGATGCTTGAATTAGAGACTATCTTGGACCAATGTCCCTTTATACCACAGGGTACACATGCATTTGATATAAAGGGATAGAAAGAGACAGATGCAAAGTGATATTAGGAACATTGTACAGGAGATAATTTTAAAGTGAGAAGAAAAGGGGAGGGAGTGTAGGCAAACTAAGCAGATCTTTAAACATGTGCATAGATAACATAAAATACAAAGACATAATCATTCTATGTGGAGATTACTCAATGGTCACGAGGCTCAGCAGATAATGACTCCATCGTTGTCTATAATGGAAGAACAGTGGGTGCATCATTTTGTTTGAGAATCTTCTACAAAAGAAATGTGCGGTCATAGGTCGGCCTTGAGAATCAGGGGAATTCAGAGCTGATAATGAATATCTAGAATTAGCTATAGGAAAACAAAATAACTCAAGGGTGATTCGACCTAATGGGATTTCCAACCTAGTACTGCAGCAAAATATTCCATTATGGGCTAATATCTTGTGGTGTATCTTTGGGCAAATTGCCCAGAATGTAACCTTCCCTGACTCATGGAAAAACTATATAATAGTGCTAATTTATAAGAAGGGCAGAGAAACCAGATCCCACTACTTATCGGCCTATTTCTTTGATTGATTCAATGAGTAAGATCTTTGCAGGCTTTATTTTATGGGACATGGATAGAAAGCATAAAGAGACTCATTATCTTTCACACAGCATTTATAAAGTGGTTGGGAACAACCCTAAATGGGCTGATATTTACTTTGTGTCAGAACAAGGTTGCCGAGGATGAAAATAAGTCTTTGTATAAAGCTAGCATTGACATGTAAGTGGCGTTTGATAGGGTGGATAAAGGGCATCACTAACCTAAACAAATAGATCGGAAATTCCTTCGGGTCTTCTAAATATTTTAATACTAGTGTACTCAAATGACAAGGCATGAGTCTGGATTAATACAGAGGGTCTACTTTCTAGAGTTTTTGGTAGATTATGGTTTTGGCAGGGTTGCTTATTATCTACCAACCCTAGTTAATTTATATATCTCTGATCTCCCCAATGCCTTATAGAGTGTTAACAACTTTCCGCCTAGATTGAGGTCGCTGGAGATTGGGGGGTTAGCGTATGTAGACGACCTGGTGCTATTTGATTTGACATTTATTGGGATAAAAAGATCCCTAAAAGTGGTAGGTCAGTATGCAAAGGAACATTATTTATTGATTAACCCTGAGAAGACACAAATCCTAATTTATAACAAAAAGCAAAGTTCAAAGGGTGTGTCTGAATTATAGATGCAAATTTGATAGAGGAGGTTTAGACCTTGGTATATATGGGCTTTATCTTTGCCACTAAAACACATTTAAAAAGGATAACAGAGAAGATTGTATCAAGGGTGGATGTTCTTATTTTACAAATGAAGATGATTCTAACCAAGTCTATTCCCCCTTTTACCAGTGATTGAGTTTTATTCTTTTAAGGGGAACTCTATGGTCTGGAACTTTTGCTTCTAATGAAAAATAAATGTTTGGGGGTTCTTGAAGGAAGAATTATATTCTATGGAGGCTATTTTTTTAAATTAAGGAAGAGCAAGAACCAACCCTTTTTTATAGATTGGTTAATACATTTTTGAGATAATACAGATGGTACATTGAGAACTTCATGAAATCATGTGAGCAGATTTTATCTGAGGGTTCGAATGATTCGGGCTCAGAGAAATCTGTGATTAAAAATAAACTAATTTATTGGGATCAGATTGAGAATTGGGATTGAGAATTGGGATATTGTTCAAAATATAAAACTGTAACTAGATTTTTGATTTAACTCAGTAGAGTTTCAATCACCGTTATTATTTGTTGTAAAATCACCCTCCAGTGAGAATCAAAAATGGTTCCTGAAACTTAGGTTAAATTGTCTCCTTATGTTAGAGGTGTTACCTGCTGAAAAAAGGACTTGTAAAATATGTAAGTTAGAGCAGATGGAAACTCTCAGACATCTAATACTTCAGTGCCCTTTTCTGTTTCAGGATCGTATCGGCACTTAGAAAAGTTTGTCCATTCTATCAGTTCGATCATGGGGTATAGTCTGTGGGAGCGTCTTGCTAATTTACATTCTATTTGGGTATTTGGGAGATCTCAAATTCACTGTAAATATAATAAGTTTAAATGAATGAATATATTTATGGAGATTATGGTCTTTTCAAATGTTATTTTAATAAGGTGGATGAGTTGTTTGCTTTTGATAATGTTGTATACTGAATTTCTGCTTAATTGTAAGCATTGTGCTAATGTTTTGGTAATTACTGTTGGCAATATGTAATTACACAGCCACGGTACTGGCATTGTAGTTATGGTTAAGTTTCTAAACCCATCGGAAGAACACTTTTTGGGCGGCTTATAACTTTGCTCTCCCTGGACGAATCCTCACCAAACCTTGCAAAAAAGGTATATGACCACTCTGAATTTATTTGCAAATTTTAGTGATGTTTGGGGGGGCAAAATTATAGTGGGGGTCCCAAATCTTTTTTTTCCCATAGACATAATGGGAAAAAACACGCCTACATCAAACCGCTGGACGGATTTCCACCAAATTTACAGCAGGAGCGGCGGCTTAGTGCCGAAAGCTTGCTTTTGTTAATTTGGTGTAAATTTGTCCAGTAGTTTTTTATAAACGGCCAAAATGTAAGACAACAAAATTAGTGATATCTATGTCTACTTAGCGAACACACTTCCCTGTTCGCTCCGCAGACAGGATACCAATTGGCTAGTCGGCTTGCGTCGTGTCCGCGGACAATCAACGTGTTCTCTGATTGGCTGGGGTGAGGCGTGAGGTGCCTCACATTGTTTCGATGCGCACGCCATCTTAGATCCGCCACAGCGTAGCAGCGAACAGAGGCAAAATGCAATTTTGAGGAGTGTATTGGTGTGCAGAAGTGCTTGAGGAGAGTTGGGGATAAGAGATGGGTCAAATATTATATTTGTTTAGGTGGCAGGTGCCCCTGATGTGTTTGCCATGTCCGCGGTCGTAGCGTTTGTCCGAGGATATAATCAATGCACTACTGGCTATTTCACTTTAGTATGATGTTGGTATTGGGTTGTTAGTAGAGGATTGATTGTAATTAATATCCCCTATAAGGAGCCCACATATCATAGTCAAATGTTTGGTATTATAGGTGTGTTGTGCAACACACACATATGGTCTGGTACTTCAGCGGAGGTACATTTAAATTTTAATATTTCTTTTTCATATGTGTTTAAGGTTGCTACTTGTACAATAGTTTGTGGTAAAGCTAATGCATTTTGTAAGTGGCTTTCACTTACAAAATATTTTCTCTGGATATGCTCTATTTCTTCGAGTAGTTGTTTGACTGAACCATGTAGAAGATTGTTATTTAAATGGATTACTGCTAAAGCAGGACTTTTAGCATAGTAGAGTTTATGGAGCAGATTTTTATAGTTGCATGATGTGTTGATATCACTTTGATATTTTGGAAGGTGGTTTTGCAAATACTTCCTGAAATGCAGTCCTGTCTATGTGCGCACTGGACAGGTATCCATATTATGTAATAGTTTCATTTTGATTTTGTCTTTGCTTTTTACATACTGATTGAGGAAGTGACGTAAAGATTTGAAAGATTTTTTGGCAATGTTACACATTGATGTGCACAGCCATTTGTGGACTGGACGTTTTGGTTTATTAGAATGGAGAGGTGATATTGAGATTTTTGCGGATATTTTTGTGAGTAGAGTTTCTTGTATCATAATGGTGTTATTATGTTTTTCATACCCTCGTCCACTGCTATGTATGGAAATTGGGTTTGTTTGCTTTTGTTTATATGCTTCTTCATGAAAATATGGTTCTGTGGTCGTGGTGTGACTCCATTCACCTTCACAGATGTTTAAGGAGTTATTTTTGTTGATATTCAGTTTATTGAGAAGTGTTTTTTTGTAATTTAGTAGTTATTTTTGTTAGTGGTTTCATTCTGTTTAAAATAAAATAAATAACTTCCTTTTCATATGGATTGCACTGTTTAAGAGTGCTTTTAGGATTACTTTTCTATGGTAGATTTTAAGGGGTGTCCATGATTTCTCTCCTGTTTTTATAAGGTTCTGAAGGAGTTGGTGGTGGAACATTTTTGGTAAAATATTTTTTTTGGTATGGTTAGTTGCTACCATATCAAGATTTATAGGTGCAGCGTTAGTAGTAGTGGGAACTGAAGTCTTGTTAATCACTTTTTGTTTCTTTTTACATTTTGATAGAGGAGGGAAAGTTTCTGTTGTGGAAGCTTGTTTTGTTTCGCGTAATAACTGTATTAGCTGTTTTGTTTGAACTTTTTGTACAAAATCTGGTAGAGATGCATGATTATTTTGGACACTTTTATTTTGATTTGCTCTAATTCTGCGTTGCTTTCTACGGAGATGCTATTCGGTAGGCATTCTTTGGGGTTTAAATTATGTGGGTTGGGTCGTTGTGCAGTGTATGCGTGCTTTGTGTATGAGTGTCTGAGTATGATGGTAAGGATGATTGTGGAGGTGTGTGATTGTGCAATGGGCAGCTATACTAAGTTGGGAATGTTATTTTTGTATTTGTGTGTTAGTATACTGGGCTTGAAATTACAATATAAAGTATGTAACTGGTAAGGGGAAGCAGTAATAATACATCTAATGGGAAAAGGTTAATACACTTTGTTCTACAACAGTAAAGTGCTAGTCTGTTTGAGTAACAGTTAGAAATTATGTATATATTGTACTTTCTATTTTTTTTGTAAAGAGTAGGCTTCTTTCGAAGTCATTGTTTGTACTTTAGACGCTGCTGCTTTTCAGGAGAGTGGTCTTCACTGCAATTGTAAAAGAAAGAAGTTAGTGAATATGTGTGTTTATAGCACTTTTGTTTATGTAGACTTTTTTTTTTAAGTAGTAGTAGTGTTTTCTTACAACTGAGCATAGTATGCATATGCACTTTCATTTGTCTATGGGCATCTTGTATATTTTATTTAGAATCTGTTAGTTGAATATGGTTTACAAATGAGTATAATAGTAAACGTATAGAGCACACTTGTTTTTTTAATGTTATGTTAGTGCATGGTAAGAGGTGGAAGAAATAATCATATACATTTTGCTATTTTTACAGGGTAAATGCCAGAGATTGTACAGAGAAGCATGCAATGTATGCATTTGTGAAGGTGTGGGAAACAAAAGAGTAGGATTTCCTATAGAGGCAATGGTGTTGTTTGAGCTGGGAGCCTTTGTAATTATATTGTCTGTGTGTGTGCTTGAATGAACATGCATGTACTCATCCTGGCTGTGTGTAATTTTATAACACCCTGGACAGTATTTTTCATAATTATATTGTTATTTCTCCCATCTTTTAATATGAAATAACAATGTTTTGATAGCTGTGTTAGTAAACAAACTTTTGGAGAGGAGACAGGTGTGCAATTGATACTTTATCGTACCAGATGGGATAAATGAAGCAAGGTCATTTTACAGTTTATACAGGGTAAGTGGAAGTTACTCTGTTTATATGTTGTCTAAGAAGAGCTGTACATGTACTGTGTAGGAAATTGTTCTGCCTGTAGTCTGTGTTCATGCATGTAGATGTGCATGAATCTGAAAGTAGAAATATTGGCCAGTTTTATAGTAGTTGTTGCTGCAGGTCTTTTGCAGTGACAGCAAAATTGTACTGAGAGTGATCAATAGTACATCTAAAGTGCTGATGTGTGATGATAGAGTTAGATGTAGAGTTCTTGTAAGTGATTGGTTGATGATTGTGTGACTGTTTAACACTAGCCAATGAGGAAATGGTGCAGAGTGTGAAGTGGAAAGGGCTGCCATAGTGTTACGCATTCCTCGAACATTGTGGGTGTCCGCGGGCAGAGTGTGCTACATATGGGGTTTCTCAGCAAATGCAGCATGTAAAGGGGACTGTAGGGATGAGCTAATCAGATGTTGAGGTTGTGGTTTGTGTTGAAAGAGGCTGTGTGTAGTGAAGATGGTAGAGATGGAGAAAATCAGGGTGTTGATGGTTGGAGATATGCTTGTGCATGGTTTGGAGTAGCATGCTAAATGTCGGAATGTGGCAACAAATGTTGATATTAAAGGAGTGGAGGTGGTGTGGAGCACTATGCCCGGTTTTAATGTGCAGGGAATTGGTCAAGTTTGTGGAGATATGGGCAGGGTAAACATTACAAATGTAGTTGTTTTGCACTGTGGTACTTTGTATTTGGGGTATGTCAGTGCCCCTAATTTGATGGCAGATTTTGAATATTTGGTTCTGGCATTAATGAAAATAATTCCAAATGTGAAGGTTATTTTTTCTGGTTTAGTACCTAGGGCAATATGGGACAATAGTATTGTTTTTTGTGCTCAGCATGTGGGAAAAAGAAGATGTTGGGTGCAGTTTATTGAGGTAGGTGGCAGAACTTCTCATTCTCTGTTTTACAGTAATGTTGGTATCATTATATTTAACCCATCCGCAATTCTTTTCTATATATGCACTGTAGTGACGTGTATTGGTTGTGGTAGAATATACCTAATGGTGTGAAGGTTTTTTTTAGCAAGTGATAGTTTACTATTTGTAAATCTAGTTAGCTTGCAGTTGTTTTTGGTACCATTTGCATTCTAACGTGAAAGCATTACTATTATGTCTTTACTATGTGTCTGTATTTGTAAGGTGGTAAGAAGATGCTTACACCGTTTATTTCGCTAGTGACTAAAAGTGGGATAGTACAAACACACGTGTGCAAATTATAGGCCATTAATATGTAAGTGCAGTCTTTGGGGTCAGGGTCGGCGGTGTGGCCGGAGGGGGTTGTAGCAGGGTTTGTTCAGACATTCTCATACAACCACTTTTTGTCTGGGCACGAGACTTGCTCCTTTCAAAAATGTTTATGTGAGTTGCCGTGTGAAGATGAGATGTGATGAGGTGACAGGTGGTGTGGACTGACTGTGGGAGTCGCTGGGAGAGTGCAAAGTTCTCCAGAGGAACAAAATAAATCCGTACAAATGTCATCCGCATTGGTGAATGGTAGCAAACAATTTACATTTTTTTCAAAAATAGTTGTAATGCCACTGTGGTGTGAAGCGCTATCGGCTCCCATTCTGAGTGAAGGTCAGCGCCGTTGAATTTTTGTTTCCTAGCTGAGCAAACCCACGCATGGTACACAGTATAAGGTTCAATTGTTTTTTGACCTTGAAACAAAGGGAGGATTGTGAACGAAATGCATGAATGGAGGGATGTAAAACTTTCAAATATGATAATGTTCATGATTCAAAAATTGGACAAAAGAACATGTAATTTCATTTTATGAAAATTCGTTGAAGGGAACGGAGTGTGTGTTTTACGCCGATAGAATGGAAATGCTCAATTTTATGTAAGTTTTACTTTGAACTGAATTGAACGCTAATATTTAATTAGAATTCTGTGTATGTGTTCTTCTCGGTTTTATTTAGCTCTCTCATTGCAGCGTCAGACTTAGCATCCTATTTCGAGCTGACCATACTCTGTATCAGTAACTTGTACAGCAAACTGAAGAGTACTTTGCACATTGTTTTGTTTGAGTTATCATTGTTTGACGTCCATGTTTATCAATAGTTGTAACAGGGGCCCAAATTAATGGTTAAAATGATAAACTGTAATATCATGTTTGAGACACATTTCTGTTATATTTTTTTAAACAGCTACATCTTGACTTTCTGCGATTGTCATGAATTCCAGATACCAACTGACATTTGTTTTAACCGTCAGCTACAGATTAATGTGAGTGGGTGTATCACAGTGTGACACTTTTCTGGGATGATCGATACGGGTCCATATGCCCGTATGCCATACCAGCGATAAGGAGCAACTCGATATCGTTTATGGTGGCATAGCGCGAAGTTCATGGCAAAGTCTTGCGATTCACAGTGCATCCAAGGCGTTCTTATATCGACTCTTGATAAATATTTGTGGATCGAGAACAAAGTAAACAATTACCTATTTGCTTGCATATGTAAGTCTCTGGATGTTCTCGGAGAGTTCATTGTGAAATATAAGTACTTTACAAATATAAGTTTTGCTATTTCCTTTAAAAGTATGGTTTCATATTCAAAATTGGGACACACTGTGTTGTGAGATGATGTGTGTTGATATTCCGGGTTCTGCGTCAAGTAATGTTATCACGTAGGTGATGATTGGGTGTGTTTTACTATGCTGTATAGTAATGTTCTGGAGATAGGTGGCGCATATCACTAGGTTTGGGGATGTTAGCCTCAGGGGAGGGCATATGAATTAGTGCCGCCAGGGCAGTCCACCTTGGGCGATGCGGGAACGGATAAGATTATCACAAGATGGCCGTGCCCTGCTGCCTTATTTCACATGTGTAAAAAAGAGGAAAATTACGGTAGGGTGCATCGGAAATATTTGTACGATCGATCAATGTATGCTTAAAAGTACATGCCCGAACACTTGGGAAAATAATATTTCTGAGTGCACTATTATTTTAATAGGTCCATTTTTTGCTTCATTCGTTGCAGATGGTCTGTTTCTGTATTATTTTTAATGTCTGTATAGTGTGTTTAAAAAAATAAATTGGAAAGCACACATAAAGTAATGGGTAATAATTTGTTTATATAGAGAAGTGTGGTGTCTTCCATTAGGAGGACCGTTCTTACACCTGATTGTACCCGAGGCAGGAAGCATCATTGGCTCCCCTCCCCGTAACAAAAAATGACAACAACATAACTTGGGTGCAGATGAGCACAGACCTTCTTACTATAGTATTTTGGGGGCATGGTTCAGGATGCTCAATGTTTAGAATTAATAAACTCATTACAGCTGCATGATCTTCTCTGCAGAATATTCCCACTATACGATGCATTATTCGGCAACATAAATATGTTATCCATTCTCTTGAAAACTGGTTATAAAAAGAGGCATGTTAGTATGACTTCACTTGTACAGTTCACTATACACATGTGGATCTTGCACCAACTAAATGTAAGGTTAGTAAGATGGAGAGAGGTAAAAGGTATACGTAAATCATTTTGCTTGGCAATACTGTAATACACGTGTCATCGCAGGTGTTTGATGGGTCCAATGTCCACATACCTTTACACAAAAGGAATGCCACCGAGTTGTCGGTTGAGGAGGTGCACACTGTGAGCCTACTTAGCAGACTTCTGCTAAGAGGTTGTGTAGAACTGACTATCCTGGAATTTTCAAACACAATGAAGGAGGATTTCTGTGTTATAAAGGAAATTGTTTCAATGCATAAATACACACATGCTTCCAATCACTGGATTAGTAACTAGTCTGCCAAACATTTGTTTCAGTCTGATATGCTTCACGCTACATTTAATGGTCGTCTTCCTATACTGCTGTCCAGTCAGTGCACTTTAGAGCCTTGCTTGCATTTCCAAACTCCCTGCCACTACTTGATCGCCAAGTGCATAGCTGCCATGTGAGCCGCTAAGACCCATTTCTGGCTTTTCTCGTTGCAGGATTGGATTTGTAGTTTCATATTTCCCTTGCTTAGTATGGGCCTACAAATTCCAGCATGTAAAGTCAAAAGCAAGAACAGGCTTGTGTTATCGGGCATGATAGGGAAACACTTGACGGATATGCAAGTGTCCATCAAAATCTCATGCTCCCAGCAGGTTTTGCGACTGCTCCTCACACTCTGCTATGCCCAGTCGTCTGCTTTTAAATGCTCCTGTAGCAGATGAATTTTATTATCTGTAGTTGATAAGTGCTTCACTATGTGTACAATGGAAAAACTATTGTGCTGTGCACACCATTCTTCCTGCCCGACTAAATTTTTATTTTCAGATCTACATATTCTGGTATCAGAATTTGTTTGTGTTGTCATAGACATCACTAAACAATGCCACCATTGAGTATCTGCAGGACATTCAGCCTTATCCAGGACCACCATAGGCAGTAAATTAACACATGTCCTAGAAAATGGCCATCATATTTTAATATTCTGTTAGTCCAACAGATGCCAATCCCATTCTGCACTGCAGCCTTGGTCTAATTTTTCCTACACTCGTCCAACATAACGGATGGTGGTATCTGTCACAATTCTACATTGAATGCAACAAAATTTGATTTCAAAATGTATGCTAGCAAAGACATACCTCTCTTTCGTTTATTTGCAGGATCTTGCATCTTATTTTATTCTTCCTTTCTTCGGGACACTTGTTATCTTGGTAATCATCATCATTTTGTCCTCCACATTAAGGACTGTTTAAAAGAAGCTACACAATGTTATGTTATGTTATTTTGGATTTATATAGCACCTTATGTACCATTGGTATAGTCTCAAGGCGCTGGTAGGTTGGACACCCTTGGGAACCAAAGTTCAAGTAGTAGAGAGAATAGAGAAAGTCAGACGGTGCGTGTGAGCACCGGATATGTGTGCAGCTGGTGTGGCATTTGTGTGATAGCTGCTTTCTAGCGGTAGATGTAGTGGTTGAGAGATCAAGAGTATGTGTTTCTTTCTGGCAGCTTTTTATCCAGACCGATTCTGGCTGCGTTAGGCCTGAGGAGAACGCCTAGGCTGGAGGGTGTATAACCAGCAGTGTTTAATTAGGGTGATGGGGAGTATGAGGCAGATGATGGTATGAGAACAGCTATACCGAATGGTGTCATAGTATCACCGTGTTCTAGTTGAGTGGTGGTGTAAAGAAGAGAGTAAGCGTGGAGATGTGATATGGTGGTTTACCTTAGGTGTTTGAGATTTGGCCCACTCCATTAGTACCAAGAACTCCATCCGTTCCAAGTACTCTGACCGTTCGATGCATTACGACAAGCACTCGAAAAAAATGTTCACTGCCATGCTCTTTCAAACGTTCCATGCACTCAAATCATTCCGTCCCACACATATATCGTTTGTTTTCTCCGCACTCGACACCCACACCATAATCTACATCCGTTCAGCACCTTACATTGGCTCAATACCACCGCACCGTACATCCACTCAACACCCTATATCTGGCCAGCCCCATCACGCCCTACATTGGTTCTACACCCTAAATCACCACAACACTCTGTATCCGCTCCATTCTATTATCCACTCCCACAAACTACATCCGCACCACAAGGTACATCTGCACTACAACCTACATCCACACCACACTCTTATCTGTTCCATGCTCTTATCTGCTCCATGCTCTTATCTTCTCCATGCTTAATTTGTTTTGCGCACTCGTCCCCTCTATGCACTCATCGCACTCATCCCCTCTATGCACTGATCGCACTCATCCCACTCATCCCCTCTATGCATTCATCCCCTCTACGCACTCATCCCCTCTACGCACTCATGCCCTCTACGCACTCATCCCCTCTACGCACTCATCCCCTCTACGCACATAAAAAGATGCAGATGTTGAGCAAAGATTGTTTTTGAAACTTTCCCTCCATACTTTTATATGGAACTCCATTGGTTTTGGATTGTTTTTGATGCCAACCTGACTTTCTGAAAGGAAGTAAAGCCTTCAGCTTCACTTCCCTTATGCTCATTTGTTATGTTATGTGGTCTTGTACTGCACACGGCTGACCCTTGCATGGTCTCTTGGCCCTCCAGCAGATCTGCAATAGGAGGAGGGTTGGGGGTTTTTTAGTAGGAGGGAGAAGTACTTTGATGTGCTGTTGGCAGCTTCAGTTCAGAAAAACCAGTCACTGAACATTGGAGCATTTGGGGTTGGTAGCTGTCGTGTGGTGGGGAATGTTTTTGCATGGGTGCTTTGTGAGTGCTTGTGTTTGGTTTCATGTTGGGTATTGTGAAGTGTGTGTGGTTTGTGGTGGGTGTCAGGTCAGTTTTTCTAAAGGGACTTCATAAATATATACCTTGGGCAATACAGAAACTCCAACTCTTAGTAGAAGGCTGTACTACCTGATATTATGGCAGCAAGGACAGAACAGCCAGGCTTATCTCAAGAGGGAGGGCTGTTGGAAGGTAAAAATAACTTGTAGCATATATATGGTCCAAACAAAATGTATACACTGATGTATTGTAAAAATGATGGTTTATTTTATATATAAATAGGTAAAGATAATTCTTTAGAAAGGTAAATGCCATCATAAGTCAAACACAATTATAAAAACCAAAAGAATACTCATGGCAAGTAAAACAAAGTATAACCATATTTAGAATAGCAGCACATAGTTCAAGGTGAGTAAAACCTAGTGTTGCACAATAGCAGAATTGTCATGATGCCTACCCCCGGGGACCCAGACCAAGTCCAGCAACCCCGGAAGCAGGCATCAAGTTATACTAAGCAAACCCAACAACCCCTGCTAGGGGCTATTTGGGTGCAGTCCTGGCGCCTATGGCGCCAGGCTCATATGGAGAGTCAGTCCTGGCACCATAGGCACCAGGCTCATAGATTAAAACTCACCTGATACAGACCACGCTGCAAACTCACCTGATGCAGAACATGCTGCAAGAGCTCCAACCCAAAGGAGGCTTGGAACAGACTACTTTACCTAAGGGACTATTTTTTTACTCGGGTGGGGCTGGGGAGGAATACTTACCTGGGACTACTTTGAAGGCTATTTAAACCACGCCCGAAGATCAGCATACGCTTCGCCTTATTCTGCATCCAGCAGCGTAACGCTCACCGTGCCTGCAAGTCTGCATCCAGTCTTCTGCCATGCCCGCCTCGAGTCCAGAGCTCCTAGAAAAAGGGGAGAGAAGGAGAAAAGGTTAGAACAAGAGCAATACCTTTGATCCTTACCTGAATTCCCGATCCATCGCGCCTTCGAGCTGGAAGAAAGAAGATGTTTTATGCGCGTCGCCTAGCCTGCTGCAGCGCTGCGCTGAACTCACCGGCCTTCGCAGCATCTTCACATTCCACCGCATCCTTCTGCATGCTCCCGCCGCACTCCGGCACCTAAGGGGAAGACAAGAACAGCAAGGTGAGCCAAGGGAATACACAGAGGAAATATTAGTTACCCCCCATAGACTTACCTGATTTTACCACTGGGGGTACTATTCCTCTTCACGGGTCAGCGCAGCTTCCACTGCATCCTCGCCGAACCCCGGCCCCTAAGGGGAAACAAAAGGACAGCAAGGTGAAGCAAAGGGACAAACAAGGGGAAACCTCCTCACCACAATAGACTTACCTGATTTTACCGCCGGAGGCATTATTTCCAGAGACTTCATATTTTCTCTCAGCGCCTGAATAAGTGAGAAAGCAACAGGTTACATATTGACATTATTTTATCGAACTGTGTTGGATAATGCAAATCCTTACCTGAATATTACCGGTTGTCACGAGGAACTCTTCGCTAGGGTCAAGCTGCAACCTGCAAGGAATGGGACAAGAGTGAAAGTCAGACATTTGAACTCTTACAAGCTACATACTTACGGCGTCTTGCCGGGAATCTCAGAGTCAATATTGTTCTGGAACTCACCAATTCCTTCGAGCCAGTGAAGCAACTGGTAATCAACGCGCCCCTGCGCTCAATGCAGGATGGAGAGCTCATCTTTCCAAACCATCAGGTGAGGCTATAAGAGGGGACATCAAAGGTGATCAGTGGGGAGAACAGCGGGAGTGAGGGAGGGTTACGCTCAACTCCATGGGTGGTTAATTCCCTTTCTCCATTTGCAGAAGAATATTCCTACGGGCCAAGCAAACGAAGCTAGGTGGGCCAGTCCAGTCCGTCATCTCGGCACTACGCGTCACATTGGTGGAGGCCGCAGCTGTCCAGTTCAGATCGACGCTCCTGTGGGAGCCAGGTGAGCGTAACAAGAATGCTACTCAAGGGGAGTAAAAGCACATTAGTAGACTTTTAGAATGGCCATAGGCAACTCAAAGTAAGCAGACCCTATTGGTAGTAAACTATGTTGCTTATTCAGTTTCAGGAATAATAGTTAGCTTAACATTGTTACAAATAAGTACATTGCAATAACTAAGTAACATTCTTTCTCAGGAATAATATAGTTACCCTACCACAATAATACTTTGCAACACATGTAACGTATTCTGTTTCAGGAATATGCAGTTGCACTAAAATTAATTCCTAGAATATTGAAACACAATTCAAAGGTAAGCAATAACTTGTGAATAACTTTTCAGAATGGCAGTATGCACTTCAAAGAAAAGAAGTCTGTATTTCACATTTAGAATGGCAGTATGCTATTCAAGGTAAGTAAAACCTGATTGGTAGTAAATTGATAGTATCTGCTTAGATTCACACGCTTTGTATATAGTCGACATCTAGTGGTAATCGCATAGTATTGCATGTTTCTTTCAAAGATCGAAAACAAACAAGTTCTCCAGAATGGGTCTGGCATGGATTCAAATGCTCATGAATATTCTCCGTCAGACTGGGAATCCTCAGCAACAGAAAAAACAGGTTTGTTTCTAAACTGTCTTTCTCCTACAAATCGATCGCTGTGCTCTGGATCATACTGCCCCCAGCCAATGACTGCCCTCTACCTAACCCCCTCCTCTGGCAGTCATCTTCAGATTTGGTAGCACGTAAAGTGGCAGTAGGACCAAGAGAAAAGCCGCAAAGGGGCAAGTGGGAGGGTTCGCTTGTGAATCCATGCCCATGAATAAAGAATACATAGCAGTACACACATGCACAACCACGGGAGATGGCAAGGCTCGACAGAAGCATCTCTTACCTCCTCACCAGGCTCATCTTCAAGTGAACAGGTTGTGCAGCACTGCTTGACTGACTCTGGACTCCTCCCTGGAATCCCTGTTGACGCAGTAGAATCTTGTGAAGGTGTGCATCGTCATCCACGTAGCAGCCCTGTAAATGTCCAGCAGGGGCACACCAGGCAGGTAGTCCCTTGACGAATTCCTTGACCGACCGGTGCAACCACAAGGAGGGTCGTCCTGGGGACCTGGTTTAGCAGGAGATAGCCGCCAGATGAACCTTGGAGGCGTGAGCCAGCCCCGATTTAGCCAACAACAGCAAGGAACAAGTTACATACCTGCAACTGTTGTTCTCCAGCATGTGTCTGGCATGGATTCACATGCTCATGAATATTCCCTGTCGTCAGGCTGGGAATCCTCTGTAAAGAAAAAAAAATCAGTATCAGTTTTGTTTCTGATCTGTCTTTCTCAGTAGTAACCAATCACTGGTCTCTGGGTCATACTGCCCCCAGCCAATGACTGCCCTCTCCCTAAGCCCCTACCCTGGCAGCCATCCTCAGATTTGGTGGCACGTAAAGTGGCAGTATGACCAAGTGAAGAGCTGCAGAGGGGTAGGAGGGAGGGTTCGCATGTGAATCCATGCCAGACCCATGCTGGAGAACAACAGCCACAGGCAAGCAACGTGTTCCTTCTCCAGCATGGGGTCTGGCATGGATTCACATGCTCATGAATATAAGAATACATAGTAGTACACACATGCACAACCACGGGAGGTGGCAAGGCTCAACATTAATCATTACATAGACTCAACATTAAGCAACTCTTAAATCCCCACCAGGTCCACCTTCAGGCGAACAGGTTGCGCAGCACTGCTTGGCCAACCCTGGACTCCTCCCTGGAATCCCGGTCGATGCAGTAGAATCTCGTGAAGGTGTGCGTCGACCTCCACGTAGCAGCCCTGCAGATGTCCAGCAGGGGTACACCAGACTAGAACGCTGTTGTCGCTATGGTCGAATGGGCTCTCGGATGGCCGGGCAACGGTCAGTTTGCCAACTGGTGACAGTGCATGATGCAGCCGGAGAGCCATCTGGAAATGGAAGCCTTCGAGAGGTTCACAGGTCCAAAGTTCACAAACAGTTGTGATGTCTTCCAAAAACTCTTCGTGCGGTCCATATAGAACTTCAGCGCTCTAGCTACATCCAGCGAGTGCAAAGTCCTCTAGGCCGGCGACGAAGGCGACAGGAAGAAAACTGGTAACACCAAGGGCTCATTGAGATGGAAGTCCGACGGCAACTTGGGCATGAAGGAGGGGTGCATCCACAGCACCACCCTCGTCCAGTGAAAAGTCAACTATGGAGGCTTGCAGGATAGGGCCTGGTTCTCTCCCACTCATCAGGCGGAGGTGATGGCCACAAGAAATGCTGTTTTTCACGACAGGAACATCAACGGTGCCGAATGTAGAGGCTCGAAAGGCGCCCCCATGAGCCTGGTCAGCACCACGTTGAGCTCCCACGCCGGGGCCGGAGCCTTCACAGGCGGGAATGAATAGAATAGTCTATTCATAAACTCCTTTACCAGGTGATGAGACCACAGAGATGATTGTCCTGTAGTTCTGGTGTAGCGGGAGATCGCCGCCAGATGCATTTTGATGGAGTTATGAGCCAGCCCTGCCTTGGCCAGCGACAGCAGGTACGGCAGCACTTGAGAGGCCATATTCGTAGATGGTTAATCTTCTATGCACGGCACCAGACAGAGAACCTCTTCAATTTGTGTCCATAGCAATTGAGAGTTGAGGACACCCTGGCCTTTGCAAGCACCTCCTTGCAGTCCGCCGGGATATCGTGCCCTCCAAACTCTAGTGCCGCAGGAGCCAGGCCTGCAAGTTCAGCAACCCCAGGTCGTGATGGAGGATGGCGCCTCCTTCTCTGGAGAGAAGATCTGCGTCCGTCGATAGTTTGACTGGGGGGGACGCTGACAAGTCCAGAAGGACCGGGAACCAGATCTGTGTCGGCCACATCAGTGCGACGAGGATCATCCTGCACTGGGACCTCTTGAGTTGGTTGGCGAGTCGCAGTAGCAACGGCAACGGAGGGAACGCATACAGGAACAGGCCGTCACAGGCGAATGAGAAAGCATCGCCCATGCTCCTCTGCTGGGGAAACTTGCTGGCGAACCTCTGGCACTTGGAGTTCGCCGCCGTCGTGAACAGGTCAATCTGGGGTTTGCCCCATCGTCGGAAAAGCCGATCCACTTGGTCCTGACGCAGTTCCCACTTGTGCCATGATTGCAGCTCCCTGCTCAGCGAGTCGGCAATGGTGTTCTTTATCCCTGCTAGGTGGAAGGGCATCAGAAACATCCCCTGGGCAACGGCCCAATGCCGCAGATCCTGGGCCTCCTTGGATAGGGCAAGGGACCTGGTTCCTCCTTGCTTCTGGATATAGAACATTGTGGTGGTGTTGTCGGTGAAGATCCTCACCATCTTGCCCTTGAGGGACGGGAGAAATGACCTGAGAATCCAGAACACTGCTCGGAGCTCCAGGATGTTGATGTGGAGTGACCTCTCCTCCGAGATCCAAAGGCCTCTCGCGTGAAGATCTCCAGTGTGCGCTCCCCAACCCTCCAGGGAGGCATCCGTCGTCACTGTCTCCTGGTGTGCTGGGGTCTGAAAGTCTGTGCCCACCGTGAGATGTGCACGGGTGCCCCACCACCGAATAGCTTGGCGGAAGACCTCATTGAGCGGGATCTTGTCTTCGAAGCTGCCCGCCGATTGCATCCAACGGGCGTCGAGGAACTCCTGTAGAGGATGCATCCGCAGCCTGCATAGGCGCACCAGGTAGATGCAAGAGGACATCATGCAGAGAAGTAACTTGATGGACCTCACCCTGGCCACGTTTGTGGCCAGCAGGCGTTGCACCTTGCCCAGGATGGCCTTCATCCTTTCCTCCGATGGAGGAGCCAATCGTGCCACTGTATCGAGCTTGTCTCCCAGAAACAGTGCGACATGCGACGGAACCAGGTGGGATTTGGGGAAGTTAATGGAGAATCCCTGGTCTGTCAGCAGTTGGACGGTCTTCGCTGTGTGCTCGATGGCGAGCTCCCTTGTCCTTGCTCGAATGAGCCAATCGTCCAGGTAGCTGTAAACATGGATCCCATGCAGGCACAGCCGCGCCGCCACTGACGCTATGCACTTGGTAAATACCCTAAATGCTGACTTCAATCCTAATATAGGAAACAAAATGGGGGGCTCCAACCACATGTCAAATATTGTATGCTCCCTTCCTAGTTGGAGTCATTACTGTACTGTATCAGTAGTCATTTAAGAAATATAGTGCTTCACACGTAAGCTAAGTATCCAATACAAGGGTTAATTTATTCTGGAATTAAATTCCATACACACATCTTGAAGCACTACCTATTTGTGATCAGAAAGAACTGCTTTTATTTAGCAGGTCCAGTCCTCTGGCTGGATTTACACCAGTTGTATTCATGTTTCAACAGATGGACAAAATATCAATATATCTTGGCACAATACTAATCCCCATCATAACGTATAAATCAAGAGGTGTGTTAGTACTGTGTGTGAAAAATATTACATCATATTCACAATTATATAAAAACACAAAAAAACAAAAACCTTTTAAGACAAAACAGCAGTGTTCACACATTTCAGTGCATTAACCTACATACTTCCCACAGTAATCATACATACAAGTAACCTAATGTTGATCAAAGTTGGAATCTAATTGTCAACCTTGTCTTCAGGGAAGAAAAGAAGCCAAACAAGAAATGCAGGCTACTTTGAGAAGTCTAGGTTAATTATAAAGCTGGGGGTAATTCAAGTAGCCAGCTTTTGAGTGGGTTAAAAAGTTCCCACAGAACGCTTCTGTTACCGACTTCAATCCGAATGGCAGGGCCTTGAATTGGTAGTGCTGTCCTTGGACTACGAATCTGAGAAACTTTCGGTGTCCTTTTAGAATGGGGATGTGGAAGTAAGCATCCTCCAAGTCCAGCGACGATAGGAAGTCGCCTGCCTCCAGCTGTCCCAGCACGTGCTGGAGGGAGACCATCCGGATCTTCTGGGCCTTGATGTATTTGTTTAACCAACGCAGGTCCAGGATGGGGAGCCAACCGCCTGTCTTCTTTCTGATGAGGAAGTATCTTGAGTATACGCCGGAGCCCCGGGGCCTCTTCGGGACAAGCTTGATGGCACCTTTCTTGAGCATCGCCCTTACTTCTAACAGCAGTTGAAGGATGTGATTTTCCTTCCTGGCCACGGGAGGAATTCGGGGGCACTTCTTTAGAAACTCAAGAGTGTGCCCGTGGGCCAGGGCATCCAGCACCCAACGGTCAGTGGAGATGGACTCCCACACGCTGATGAACCTCGCCAGCCGGCCTCCCACCGGGGTGCTCAGGTGGGGGCCCGACGCTACGGCCGGTTCAGTCCTGCTTGGAGGCAGCCTTGCCACCCTGGCCTCCTTGGTGACGGCGACGAGATCCTCCTGACTTGCCACGCCCTCTGTAGGCCTCTTGCGACGAGGAACTAGCTGCCTGGCGGGACGTAGAGGAGCCACCACCGAATCCTTTGGAGGCACCTGGCTTGCCTTCGGAGTTACGAGAGGGTGCTCGTCGTTGCTACAAAACTCTTAAGGCCAGAGCTGTCTCTGTGTCGGCTTTTATGGCCTGAAGTGACTCATCCACCGTTTTTCCAAGCAGGTTGTTCCCATCAAAGGGCATGTCTAAAACCCTGGTTTGTACGTCCTGGTGGAAATCTGTTGCCTTGAGCCATCCCTGCCGTCAAAGGCAAACACTGTTGCCCAACTGGCGGAACCCGGTGTCAGCGATGTCCGTGGCCACCGTTATGGCATGCTATGCTGCCAGCTCACCTTCCTGCAGGATCCCCAGGGCCTCCGCCCTCTTGTCGTCCGGTAGGAAGTCCAGCAGGGAAGCGATCTTGTACCACAACTCCCTGTCATAGCGGGCAACAATCGTTAGGGCGTTGGCTGCCTTAATTAATATTTGATAGTATCACTTTGGTCTGTATTGTTTCAAAATAAATGTGTTCTTAAGGTAAAAGGGAGCCTCATATACGCATTAAATCAGAGGAGTAAGATAAGGAACAGCATGCAGGCCTAGCCAAAGTTCCCTTTTGCCTGCCTTCTCTAGTAAAAGGAAATCCCTGGTTTGTCACACACAGGATTACCGGCATCGCTTACCGCTATGGGCTATTCTGACCAGCCTGACCGCTATTAGCGGCATCGTAAAGTACGGTGCCTCTAATAGCGACATGGGCAGGGGCACTCGGGCCATCATGCCGGCAATAGTGGCATGCCGTAAACTGGAGCAGATCACAAGTGAAGCAGACATGCAAATAACGGCATCATGAATGCGGTAAAAGTGGTTACGGGCATGCCGTAAATACCGGCATCTCCGACCAACCGTAAAATGCTTTGACCAGTGTTCCCAACTACCACAGGTGCACACAATCAGCACAGGTGGAGGCAATGGAGTCTGGCCCAGTACAAAAGGAGCACACCCACACACCACACCAAGATGATTCCAATAGTAGTAGAATTACTGGAGCTGAAGGACATGCTTGCTTTGCCACAACAACAACAACAACAGCCGGCACCACAGAGGAGACGCAGGAGGAGAATGAGGGTGAGACAGGCCCAGCATGCCCAACCAGTGCAGCCACTGTTACCACAGAGGCAGCCCCCAATCCCTTGCATCAGAGCCAGTCCTTTCAACCTAACCCATGAGCAGATCCACACTCTGTACAGTCTGGACCGGGACACCAATACCACCATTGTGGACATGATACACGACGACATTGTCAGCCTCATTGAAATATGCACCGCCATCCCCCCTCTACTGAAGGTAGTGTCTGTGCTTCACTTCCTTGCCACAGGCACCTACCAGCACACAGTGGGGCACATGCATGGCATATCACAACTCTTATTTTCTCGGATTCTGAACCAAGTGCTGGATGCCCTCCTCAAGCACACAAGGGACTACATATCCCTACCATGGACTCCGCAGGAGATATTGGATACAAAAGTTGGCTTCCATGCACTCACAGGCATGCCAAATTGTGTAGATGCCTTCGACTGCACCCACGTGGAGTTGGTGGTCCCTCATGCCATGGAGGTGGTGTACCGCAACCGCAAGCAATACCACTCCATCAATGTGCAGATGGTATGTGATGCAAGCAAGATCATCACACATTGTTGTGCCCGATATCCCGGATCATCATGACTCTATGGTCCTGCGGAACTCCATGCAACCACGCTTCCTGGAGCGACATGCTGGACGACGTGCTTGGCAAGTTGCATGACTGGCACATGGCATTGAAATGGGGGGAGAGATGTGCACACCACCATGCTGCCAATGTTGATGTGACTGCATGATGTGCACATCACTGAACACTGTGCCCCAAACCATCACAAACGGTATATGACACCCAAATCCCATATGAATGAAGTAAGGTCGACACCTATCACTACATGACTAACAGGAAACCACCCCACATCCTACAGCACGTGCACCACTCATCAGTGGCCCTCACCCTCCATAACGCCATCCAAAACCATGCAGTGCACATGCACTATGTTGCTGTCTCCAGCAAATCACCACACAGGACAAGCATCCCTGGGAGTGCATTGAACTGAACCAACTAGGGAATCCATTTTCTGTCACAGGGCCACCACACCCACAGGAGTGCTGCATGTCACCATGGGAATGATCAGCACTGATTGCCCAATATTGCACAGACTACTGCCAACGCTCCCTCTAAGTAAATCTCATGCGTACACAATGCATCTGCAACAAGACATCAGTGCACACCATGTATCATCTTGAAGATGCAACCCACACCATTAGTCCACGGCACAGGACACATTGAGGGACTGAAGATGGCGTGAGTACATCCAGGGACATGTGCATGTGGACAACGATAATCTGCCGGCATGTGTGACTAGTACAGCTGTCCATCATTTACCTTTCATTGCCTCTCATGCAGGTGATGGTGTCTATCCCTGGAAGCCGTGGCTCCTCACCCCTGTCTGAAACCCACAGAACCGGCATGAGGAGGATTACAATCGTTCCCATACCCATACCCATACCCGTGTGGTCATCGATCAGACTTTTGGCCTGTTGAAGGCTCAATTTCGCTGCCTCAGCCAGTCGGGTGGGGCACTCCTCTACAGGCATGAGAAGGTGGCCAAGATCATCATGGCATGTGTCATGCTGCACAGTGTGTTGTCTGCAACAAACTGCCCCATAAGGGCACTCAGCTGTTCAGACTGCGTCGGCCCTGCGGGTGCGACTGTGAAGGTTGATGGTCCCTGGCTGTCCTGCTCAGCCTGCTCAGCCTCTATACCCGTCATAATGGGACTGAAGTGTCCTTCCATCTGCTCCTGACCAGACTGCTCCGGGCTGGTGGCGTGGTCAGTTTCGAGGGACGATATTTGGGGGGATGCCAGTGGACTGGGCGTATGGACCACTTCTGATGCATCGTCCTGAAGGGACACCCATATGTCATCCTGTGGGTCCTCCACAGCCAGGGGTGCTGTGGCTGCCACCTCCCAAGCCAAACTGGACTCCTCAGAACGTGGTGCCTTGCCTGATTCCTTGGGATGGCCAATGGGTGGTAGTGCTTCGGCCTCTACCGCCCTCATGGCACCGGTGTACTTGCAACCTGGGGTGTCTTGCCTTTTGGTGCACGGCGGCCCCTGGGTTGTCCCCTCGAGGTCGAAGGATGGTTGGTGTCATCCCGGGACCTCTTCCGGGGTATGGGCTTTACAGGGGTTGCGTCCTGCCCATCGCTGTCATGGTGAGAGCCTGTAGGTGTCGAAGAGAGGGACGGCATGAGCGATGTTTTGATAGGTATCATACATACATTTGGACAATTGATCATCCACACAATTGGGGGTAATGGGCATTTGTGTTTGGATGAGCACGTTGTTTGATACATGGGTGGGTTATGCAGGCATATGTCGGAGTCACTCATGCTGGCCAAGAGCTATGCTATCTGACATGCACATGTTTTGGGGCCTGCACGCTGTGTAACTCATGGCATTTACATCTTTGTGTGGTACGTGTCAGGTACGACATTTCCTTGCAGCAAGCATCTGCATGTGTCTGTGATGCGTCCCCCTACTTTGCTGGGAGTGTGTGTGTGTTGGACCATGGTTTGAGTCTTTGAACTGACATATTGGTTGACTTTCATCAGACTCGGCATTACAATGTTTTCTTAGGACACTCACCTCCATCGCCTGATGTTGTGGCGCCACACTCCATCTCGCCAACACCTTCGATAGATCCCCTCCATTCCGATTATGCTGGCGTAGATGTCCTCCCATGGTGTCAGCTTGATTGGTGAGCTGGGACCTCCTCCTGTTCCCATTGCCTGGCTACTGTTCATTGAGAGTATATTTCTCACTCAGGTCGTCCCAGCGCTTACAACAGTCTTTGATGGTGAGTGGGGTGTTCCCAACAGCACTGACATTTTGAGCAACAAGTGCCAGATCTCCTTTTTTTAAAGAATTGCCTCCCTCTTCATGCTGTTGGAAAATACTATCCCAGCATGCTCCTGCAGTGTCCCAACCAGCATCTCCAGCTCATCCTCATTAAATCTCTACTTGTGCAGACGGGCAGCTCCCTCCTTTAGGGCCTTGGGCATAGTGGTGTGATAGGAGAATGTTCTCAGTACAACAGCAGAGTCCATCGGGTACTGTGTGGTGAGGATGGCAATGGATTGTGTTTTTAAAGATGGCCGCCATGCTCCTTCCCGTTCCTGTGCGATGACACTACTTCCGGTTCCGCTTATAAGTGGTGACCGTTATTAACGGTGACCATTATTAGCGGTCATCGCTAATTACGGTCACCGTTAATGTCGCATTGTACCTTGTCGGTAGTGCTATCTGCACTATGCATGATGCCGCTAAGGGCATTTTAGGTGCCTTTAACGGCATGGCAGTAATTATCTTACCGGCATGGTGCAAAGCTTGTGCCCGTGAAGTCGTAATAGTCCTCTATTAGTGGACTGATGACTGCCCGGATACGCTTTTTACGCCATGCCAGTAAGGACCGTTACTTACCTCCAGACTCGGAATGAGGGCCACTGTTACGTGCTGACACTCTACCTGCTTTGTCCCTAGTTAACACTGGAGTATCTCCTTCCTTGGATGACATTCCATCAACTAAATCTTTAGCTTACACTGAAGATTATTGTTCATGTGCAGACAATTTGTTATTTGTTTCACAGGCTTCTGACCTAAGCAATATTTCATCTTACTCGGATAGTGCTGAATTTCCTTTACCATCCTGATAGTGAGAATTATTCTTCCAATGCTGGCATTTTAGATGATTTTTCCTCTGTTGATTGTTTTGCAGATTCTTCATCCCCTTTGGTAAGTGCGGTGTAGGTGGCAGTTTCATGTCTGATTTGACCCCAAATCCATAGAATCCCCCTGTGCAGTCAGTATGTCTAGCATACTCTGTAACTTAGTCACATACGTTTAACGGATACTACAAAACATATTATTGAATGGTGTAATTAATTGTCAGAGATTAACTAAACTGCTGTGCATGTAGACATTTCTATGCATCTACTTCAGAAGGAGGGGGGCATGAGTGTGCCCATATTCAATTTGTTGACATTGGCTTCAGTAAATGGGAAAAGACAGGTTGTGACCTGAAGAAACGTACAGAGTCTGAGAGGTATAGACCTTTGGTTGTTGCATGGGCACACTTTAAGAGTATACAGCAGACTAAAGGCAGTTGTTTCCATCTTAATAAGGGGTGCAGACAAGGATCATTCAGACAGTAGACAACATATGCAGCAATTACTAAAGGTCTGACATCTCTTGGGCCGTCAACAGCTTGCATGCTGGGCCACGGCCAAATTGCAGGATCCCAGAATAAGCAAAATTTCACCAAAATATTGGTTATGATGTCTGATATTGTTGTACAATTTAGAGTGAAAATAGCTAGAAGACATGGGCACCACACTGTGTCATAGATGGCCTCCCAAACACATGAACTCTCAAAGACTGTTCAAGGTTTTTATTAGTCACTATAATATGGTTTCAAAATTGGCTGTCCCCTTCCCCTCTTGTACTCATCTTCCCATCAGCTTCATTTGCCACACTAACCTAGACTTCCATAATCCCCACTATGGTTATCAGGGATTGGTAACCCTGCTATCTATGATCTGGATGACTAGTAGTGAGGGCCTAATGGCAAGCTCCTTATCTCTCTTACTCCCTCCAAGGTCTTCTAGGTGGATACTAACTATGGGTCCTAGAATGAGAATGTTTTCAAGAAGTGGTGCCTTTCATTCACCGAGATCTCACTGTGTCGTTGAATCTTATGCTCCTGGGTTCCTAGACCTGACACTCTTTCCTTCCTATCCCTTCGTTCTGCTCTCCTCCTTTCTATTGCTCCCACTCCCCTTTGTTCTCCCTCTCTAGTCCTCTCTGTGCCCGTCCCATGTTTCTTCATATACTGCTACGCTCCCTCACTCGCTACAACCGTCTACTCCAATCTCTACTGCTATTCACTCCACCTCAATACTACTCTCATCAGAATTACTTTCTACTCCACTCTACTACTCTGCCATCTCACTCCATTACTACCACATCTATAATAGCTTAAAACTTTCTCTTCTCCACTTAGCTCCACTCCACTATTCTCTCTTCTACTACTCAAGTACTCTCCACTCTCCTCACACTATTGTCTATTCTTCTCCCACTATTCTCTATTAAACTTTCCTCCCACTACCCTATAGTCTCCTCTCACTCTACACTACTTGCCATACACCTGACTCGCTTGACACCGTACGGCCCTCCCCTCCCCAACACCCTGTAAATTTTCACCTCTCCTCTGTTCACCTCCGTATCTTACCCATGCTGTATATCCTCTCTGTTGTTACCTATGAAAAGCGCTTTGTTATGCATCTGTGCTGTTTTATACCTCTGCAAAGTGCTCCATTGCTTCTTGAAGCTCAGTCAATGCTCAATAAATTCAATAATAATAATAATAATACATGCGCTCTCCCACCCAACTACCACTTTCTCTCACCAACCAATACCTAACTAAGCGCAGGCTCTCTGTAATCTACCTCGACACTCTGCAATGCTGTCCTTCCTCCACCTGGTCTCTCTGTCAGTCTTCTCATCCATTGACCTCCCTTTGTTCTCCCCCTCCCATTGGCCCTTCCACTTATCTTGTTCCCCGGGCCAATTGCTGCTTTGCCTATCCCCCTTGAGTGGGTTACAGAGGTGGGAAATCCTAATATATCCATTAAGACCAAACCTCCTATCTGAACGCGGGTCTGTCGATGTCTCATATGGTTACCTGCTACACAGAAAGTCGATTTCAGAGTTTTATTTTTAGTGCAAGATGGATAACTTGACTGCTGGTCCACTGCATACAATTTTAAGCTTGCTTCCAGTTCGCTGCTTCCTTTCTCACTGGTGGTTTGTCTATCTTGGCCTTGGCCATAAGAGTTTAGGGATGTGGGAGTCCTACAAAAGAAGAGAGTGAACACTACCAGCATTGCAGCAGGTAGGTATGGAGTTTAAGTAGACAAGCACATGTAGAATGAATGGAGACTGCCTCCCTCGTTCACCCCACCTCTGGGGCAGGACTGCCTCTGGCAAACACTGCGGTAGGCCTCATGTCCCTGCTTGAGAGAGAGCTCCATCACCCTTGACAGAGTAAGGTTTCTGACCCTATCACAACTTCTCACAAGTATCAAAATTACATGATCTCAGTTGTTGCAAATCTTGTATGTGTGAATATTGACAGGAAATTACTTTGCAGTGTTTATTGTTGAAACAAAAGACATTTCACTTAAAGAGCATCTGATATTGTTGATCCATTTTTTTGGTAAAGATGGCAACATTCAGGAAAAAGCCCTGCAATGATACTAGTTGGAGTATTTGGCTGCCTTAAGCACCCATTGACGATCCCGACGCAAAGTGGGCCTTGACTGGAATAAATGTGCATCTGGTAGGAGTGGCTGTTTTAATGGGATTCA
Source organism: Ambystoma mexicanum (assembly GCF_040938575.1). NCBI lineage: Eukaryota > Metazoa > Chordata > Amphibia > Caudata > Ambystomatidae > Ambystoma > Ambystoma mexicanum. Next base: position 416,631,626 of record NC_090939.1, read on the forward strand.
GGTGAAAACAAAACAAATAGGTCCGCGTGATGTTTATATTCACTACCATGCACATTGTCTGAACCTTGTGCTGGTGCAAAGTATCACTAACATACACACTGGCCCTCATTACGACCCTGGCGGAAAGTAACTGACCTGACCGCCATAGCGTAAATAGCGTTTCCGCCATTGCACGATGGAGTAAAGTGCGGCTAATTCTGACCCATCGGGCACGAGCACTACGCCATGGCGGAAGTGCAAAGTCCGCGATGGCGGAAATGTCCCCAAAACGCCCCTCACCGCCGTCGTACGGCGCCCTAGGTGCAATTCCGCCACCCATCATAGCGGTCACCGTAATGAGCGGTAATCGCAAAATACGGTGACCGTAAATATACGGAAACGGAAGTAAAAACATGGTCCCGGAACGGGAAACAGCACGCCGTACACCTATAAAATCAGAATCCCAACACAACCATCAAAAATCCTACCCTGAGACACATCCCAACCCGTTAGCCACCCTAGTGAAAACAATAAAAATGGGAAAAGTTGCGAAAAAAGCGTGCGACCGCAAGCGGCAGGTCCACTTCTCCCATGAGGAACTCACCGTGCTCACAGAGACCCTCCAGGAGAATGCTGCCGTCGTCTTCTCGACGCAAATGACCAGGACGGCACTTGCGAACAAGAAGGCCATATGGGCCCTGGTGGCACAGCGGGTAAGTGCGGTGGGGACCGCACCCCGCAACCCACAGCAATGCAGAAAGCGATGGGACGACTTGCGGATACGCGTACGGAGCATACTATCAGCCAACCGTAACATTGCCACAGCTACCGGGGGAGGATCGGAATCACCCATCAAGTTGACCCCCTGGGAAGAAATCTGTGCCTCCACCATAGGAATGGAGAGTATAGAGGGAGTCGGAGGGATGGAGAAAGGAGTGCAGACATCCGAAGAATCAGGTAGGTGGGCCAAATAAAACAATGCTAAATCCACAATGTCCAATCATGTGAAGTACCATGTGTCCACATAGTGCAACAGAAACACATATCCAGGAGAACGTCCACATACATTGGCCTGATAGCGCACTTTAAAAGTCACATTAAATACATAAATAATTAAAAATCCTAAAAACACCCTCTACACGTGCAGCATGCACACCCTAACTGCAGGCTGCAAAACAACTGCATCCTCAATCCACACAAAAATGAAACCACCTCCAAGGCCCTGACCCAAATCACCCTCAGGTACCACCCCGATGCATGTGATACATTGCCATTCCAATTTCCACAGACCCATAAATAACGCTCGCCCTCCTTTACTCCAACACAGGGTCCGATTCAAACGACGAGCTTCAGGACACCCCTACCAGCACACCTGCAAAGAGGGCCAAGACCAACGGCCAAAGACCCTCCACCTCAGCTGCACGGATCAAGACACGGCAGCAGCACAAATCAAGTGGCAGCACACAGGAGGGGACTTCAACAGGCACCCCAGCAGCCAGCATGCCCACAACAGCAGCACCACAGGTCCCCCCAATGGATGCCACAGAAGGCACTGCTTCTGGTGACAGCAGCACCATAGGTGACACTGCATTAATGGCAGCATGCTCCGACACAGAAAACGGTGCTGTCGATGTAGGATCCATCCATGACCTGTCTCAATCCCCCTGTTTGTTTCATCCCGTACACCATGAGGATACCACGCAGGGGCACCCACAAGACGACGACTGGCCATCCCCCACAAGCCCTGTGGCAAGGCAACATGAGGTGATCAGCCCCTCTGTGACACCACCGCAAATGGGCATGGCCCAGCAGAGGCAACAGTCCCTCGACCAGGTGATCGTGCAACAGCAGCAACTGGCCACGCTCCTCAAGGAGCATGCTGATGAATGTGGGGGTACTAAGGCAGCCATAGAAACATCAACTGAGACACTTAGGTCAGAAATGGAGAGAAGTACAGAGACACTAAGGGCACAAATGGAGAGAAGCACCGAGAGCCTGAGGGTACAAATGGAGAGAAGCACCGAGAGCCTGAGGGGGGAACTGCATGCGACGTCCAAAGACGTATGTGCTGAACTTGCCGCTGTGCGCCGTGTGCTCACTGAGCTCTCACAAACCCTTAGGGACATGCATGGACGTGAGCAGGCAGAGACATCATCCGTTGCAAGTTCCGTCCAGGGCAGCCCCCAACGTAGATCTGGGAGGAACCTGCGCTCCACAGGCAGGGGTGCCCCTGATACCCGGAGAGGGGGCTTGCAATAGCGTCTGCCCACTGACAATGAGCATTTTTGGACACTGGTGTTCGGGGGGGAGGTAGGAGGGTGGAGGGGGTGTGTTGGGCTTTCTTGGGTGGCGGGTCGATGGGGTGTGTAACATAATTTCACATATGCAATAAACATTTCACAATCATCCAATGAGATGTGTGGACATTGATCTTTGTGTACGAGGCCTTTATAGGCGTACAGTCCATATTGTGCATGTTCCAGACACACACAGTGCCACAAGTCCCGTGTCCATGTATCAGCCACCAGGCGTGAGTGCTAGAAGCATGAATCTATGATAATCTGACGAATTTCACGGCCCTCCTGTGCCTCGCGGACTCCTTGAGGTGCTGCCACATCCCCAACCTCATCATGACCATCTTCAGGTGCCTGCAGTTCTGCGTCAGGGGGCATGGGCACATTTCTACGTACGCACATGTTGTGTAGCATGACACATGCCATGACCATCTTTGCAACCTTCTCATGGCGGTACAGGAGTGCCCCGCCAGACCTGCTGAGGCAGCGGAAACGAGCCTTCAGTAGGCCGAATGCCTGTTCTATGACTACACGGGTACGTGAGTGGGCATGGTTGTAGTCCTCCTCATGCTGGTTCTGTGGGTTCCGGAGTGGTGTAAGGAGCCATCTCTTCAGTGGATACCCGGCATCACCTGTATGTGGACAATAAAAGATGTTTGGGGAATGACATTGCTACGTACGCATCCCCCCCCCTTCCTGCCAGGTCATTGCCGCATCACATACCCCACATTATCATGCATGAAATGAGACTCACCGAGTAGCCAAGATCTGTTCCCTGCGTGTCGCTCCATGTAGCGTGGTATTGTAGAGTTCCTCAAGACCATAGAATCATGGGTTGATCCAGGAAATCGGGCACAACAATGTGTAATGATCCTGTTGGAGTCACACACCATTTGTACATTAAGAGAATGATATTGTTTTCGGTTGCGGTACTGGGCCTCCATGGCATGTGGGACACCCAATTCCACATGGGTGCAGTCGATGGCACCAATGCAACCCGGTATGCCGGCAAGTGCATGGAATCCCACTTTTGTGTTCGTAATTTCCTGCTCCGAGCGTGGTAGAGAGATGTAGTCGTCTGCGTGCTTCAGGAGGGCATCGAGCACTTGCGATAGTGTCCGTGACAACAGTGGCTGTGAAATGCCATGCAACTGTCCGACTGTGTGCTGGTAGGTGCCTGTGGCCAGGAAGTGTAGTACAGACACCACCTTCAGTAAGGGTGGGATGGCGGTTGGGCTATCTATCATGCTGGCAAGGTCAGCGTGTGTCATGTCCACAATGGCGGTTATGGTGTCCCGGTCCAAACGGTAGAGGGTGTGGATCTGCTCATCAGTGAGGTTGAACAGATGAGCTCGGAGGCATGGGATTGCGGGCTGCCGCGTGGTGGTAGTGGCTGTGCTGGTGGGCCTTGCTGGCCCTGCCTTGCCCTCCTCCTCCTCCTGCGTCTCCTCTGTGCGGCCGGTTGTTGTAGTAGTTGGTGTTCGTCTTCTTCTTGAAGTTGGAGTACTTGCAGTGCTATCAGATCCCCCAGGGCCAACATCGCTAGTCCTGCCGGTAGCATTTTGGAGTGGGTGTGGTTGTGGGAGGGGGTTGGGTGTGCAATTTATGTGTTTTCAGGCAGTATAGCCTCCACCTGTGGTGATTCATTCCACCTGTGCAAGCTGCAATCCCCTTTGGGCGAGCACGTCCCGCACACAACGCTGCAATTCGACGCATGGCATCTTGCTATTACAATCATGTATTTAATCCCGATGGCAGTGGAATATTGGTTCATATGTTCATTCTGCTATGGTCCCATTGTTTCACATACTATCTTTACAGTCGCGAACAAACTTGTGAAGGGTCAGTGGAATGTAGTACTCGATTAACGGTGGACCCTCATGCAGCACTGTACCGAGGTTCACCGATGGGCGGGGCGTCCCATTTGTGAGTGAAGGCAGTTGCCATTTGCACACACTGCCGCACTACATGGATGATTTTGTGATTTCAAGCTGTCACAGATGCCTTTTCGACGTGATGTTGCAAATGAGGAATTCGAAGGACAGCGCTTTCGGTTTTCAGCTAGCGGCGAGGAGACGCCCACAGGTTTGACTGCAGATATTAAGTTCTATTGTTTAATGTCCTTCGGACAGGGGCCATGGCGAGAATGCAATGATTGATATGAATAGTATGGGATGCGCAATAGCGTAGTGGACGATAAGGCAGGACGTTCCCAAATACATGTTACTTCACAACACTAGAATTCCGGGCTGGGGCACAGTGGATTTTGCAGACTGCATTACGCAGACTCAATGGAAATTTCACATGTTATGTGAGTAAATAATCAGGCGTTTTCATACCGGGATGAGGGAATGATGTATGGATGCATGGACAGATGATTTAATTGAGAGTTTACCATGTACATGGCTTTTTGGAATCTATCCCCTTCCCCTGCGCTATGTGATGCAGAGCTGCCATAGTGGGACCATCGTCTATCTGCCCTTGTTGAACCCTCCCTGTCTCGACGCGCCTTCAAACACTTGTGTCTATGCACGTTACTAATCCCATCTAATGGATTCTGTTTTAACAGACGCATGCACACAAAGACTCGTTTGTAATAGTGTTTTCACCTCGATTTATATAGTAATGATTCGCAAGTGATTTTTGGGTGGGAATAATCCTTTTGAGTGGGCTAACATGCATATGGCTGTAGATTTAGTGTGATCATTGAAGTGAGTAATTCAAATTAAGTTCTGATGCCCATACCATTCTTTTTCATTTCATTTGGGTGACAGGTATCTCCTCCCCTTTTGCCGCTGCCATCTGTATGCCACTCCTGCAGATGGCTTTTACTCCCGACACCTGCTGCTTCGTGTTAATCAGTGGAGCACCATTACGATCTTATGGGACGATCGCCAATGGGCCACATGCCCTTACGCAGTGCTAGTGGCTAGGAGCAACATATCGACCTTTCAGCTGGACTAGTGCCTACCTAATGGGACGGCCCTGCGGTTCTAGGCGCTTCCATGTTGCCTTTTTGAACGTGAATGTAGCCCCTGTGTACCATGAAGGAACAGGGCGTCACACAAGAAGAAGCTGGTCATTTATTGCGGATGCAGCCCACAATAATGAAATATATTTTGGAGTTCATGACCTAATAGCTGTATGGGCTTGGTGATTTTGTTGTGCATTAAATTTCTATTATGATATTAACCGTGTAGTGTTATTCTTTGCAAGTAATGTAGCATATTCCTATTTGTGGAGCGATGTATTGTGAGAAGATCTGCATTGGGTTCCGGCTTCTGAGTATAGTTGCGTGGTACTGTACTTGGCGCGTTTGCCTACGAAGCCCAGTGAGGTCAGGGATAGGGGCTGCCATTATGACTGTTTTAATGATGTCATGCTCAGGGGCGGGGGATTAGCTTTTGTGTAACAGATGCCGGTCAGCCAGGTGGATTGGTGGAATGATGTGATTATCAGAATATGGCTGGTCACAGGTGCCTGTGTTTGCGTGCATTTCTTGGAGGGAGACTGAGGTCATGTCCATTGGAATAGCTTCTGTATTCATGCCATCTGTGCCCTGCAGCTCCCATTGGCCCCTCTTGAGATGGGCCTGGCTGCTCAGTCACTCTGCCAACTTGTGTTGTACATGCTTATGCTGATGGTTGGTTTGTTTACTGGCAAGGGTACAGGGCTGGTGCAGTCTCCCTCAGGTTACTGCTTTGAATGTTGCCTTACACTGGTGTCAAGCGATGGGGGCCTGTTGTTGTTTTGTCTCATGTTTCAGTTCATATTGCTGTACTTGAACCTTCACATGCCTGTGCTGCATCAGTACGGCAATGGTGACATGGCAAATATGGATGGCCACTCACAAGGCACTTGGAGCCCCTACATTCATTTGTTCGTTGGCATGCATGGGTGACTTGTACATTTCACTGGTTGCATTGTGTGACTTCATTGCACCTACGAGGAGTTGTGCAATGTGGCCAGGGAGTGGTGTACAGGCACTCAGTAGGGCCATTTACGGTTGGTTCGCGTTGCCGTTCTTCTCACCATGGCGGAATGGTACTTTCCGCCATGCTTGATGGCGTTAGGTAAATGTCCGCTAGGGTCAGAATTCGCGTACCGTTGCGCCATGGTGGTAATTACGGTTTTGCATGGCGCGCGTGCGCGTACTTGGTGCAGTTAGCGTTGGCGTTCACTACGGTGTCGCTAATGGCATCGTACTTTACGGTGACGGGTCATAATCGCACCGAGCGCTATTCGATGGCGGTATTGCATTTCCGCCATCGTTTTTCGATTTCCGCCAGGGTCGTAATGAGGGCCACTGTCTAATTTCTATTCTAAAATTCTCCTCAACCCAAGCTCTTTGTTAAAGGTAAAAAAGAATGTGGTCTGCTAGTATTCAAGCTACAAGGACTTGCAGGAACCAGGCGGTTTTATTGGTACACTAGTGTTAAAAAAAATCAGGTTTGAATTGAGCCCATTGTTGCTGTTGTCAGTGCAGTAGAATCACATTTGATCTGCATCTGGTGAACCTGTCAATTCACTGTTTCACTCAATCCGGTGAGAAACATCCTTTTATCTGTCTTATGAGCAGAGTTGTAAAGTAATAGCAACTGTGGGCCATTATCATTATATAGATACATTAATACTAACTGTTAAGATATGTGTACCTGTACAGGGAGGTAGGAGGTTTAGGGGATATTGAACATGGAGCATCAACAATATAGACATTTGTGAGCAAGCAAGTGTTGAAAAAGGAAAGAAAGGTAGCATGAGTGTGTTGGCAATACAGTGATGCACTGTACATTTTTAACACTTTATGAATTGCACTGTTTGCACCTAAAATAACACAAGAACAAAATATACGGGAGCCCCTCCACTGAGATAGTTCTCAGTGGAGGGGCTCTGACACCTTTTGTACATCTTGTTATTTATTATTATTTTAGGTGCAAACAGTGCAATCCATGACTCAAATAGCCTGTTTGATGGAATTTCTACAACCACATTTTAGCTCACTGCACCTTCAAAGAGGAGACATATCGATTTTTATATCAGTCTGGTCCCACCCACAAGGGCATACCAGCACTGACATTGCTAGGCAAATCTCCTCTGGACTAGAGTACCATCAGCAACCCCAGACACATGATTTGGAATTCTTGGGGCTCGTCAGTAAGGTAAAGCTGAGCCCCTCTAAGAGACAGTGAGCAAGGGGTCCACGTCTGGATTAGCCTTAGTAATGTATGGTAAAACCCCAAGTATGGCAACATTTACAAAAGGTGTGGGAGCCCCTCGACTAAGCACAAACATGGCTTAAATTACCCATTCTCTGGAATTTCTTCCACTCAGGAGGGTCTACAACCAGTTTTTACCTCACTGTACCCTTCACAGAGGAAATACATCCACTTGCATATCAGTCAGGTCCCACCCACAAGGGCAATCCAGCACAGAACAAGAGTACCATCAGCAACCCAAGACGTGTTTTGGCCTTGTTGGGCATCTTCAGTGAGGTGAGGCAGAGCCTCACTAAGGCTCATTAAGCAAGAGGTCCATGTCTAGATGCCCTTAGTAACTTAGTGTAAAACTCCAGGTTTTACTACAAAATGTGCTACGGGTGTGGGAGCCCGTCTACTGAGAATGAACATGGCTCGAATAGCCTATTCTATGGAATGTGTTCCACTTAGGATAGGTCTACAACTATGTTTAAGAGAGACAAAGCTTTGCCTGACTGAGAAAGCAAACTGCAAGTATTTGAAATGTCTCTGTAATTACATGTTAAGTAGCAGACTACACTGGCCACAATGCAGTCCACTTGTACAGATGACTTTACTTGTCTCTGCTTCTCATCAAATTTCTTGCTCAATCCTCTTTCATTGTGTGCTCTTTCAGGAATGGCCACCTGATTCTGCCATCACACTATGAAAATAATTTCCGTCAATAGGATAGGTGGTGAAGGTGCTTTAGCAGTTATTCTCCCTTTGGCTACTCGCAAATTGCCAAGGTTTCTTGTTTCATCCTGAAAGAACCTGTGTGGTGTAACTTGGTCCTCTGTGCACTCTTAATCCAGACTTTCCCAACGTCTTTGGTGTCGCCTGCGCTACACTGGATTGCTCTTTGGCCTTGAGCCAATTTGTCACCTTCCCCAATTAGGGAGATACTCTGTCTTGGGGTTTGGTCACCCAAATTGCTCCCATAGGCATCAGGCAAATTATTTCAACTGTAGACATTGTGTATTCTTTTGCTGATCCTGATGGGAAGGAGTTACACACATTCTTTAGGTCTTTTCCCTCATCAGGTGGGAAATATGTCTTTTGCTTTCATCCTGGATGTGTATATGTTTAAAGAGGGTTTTGAGGAGTTAAAATGATTCTCATGATTTGCCTCTTTGCAACAGTAGTCAGTGCTTCCAAAGCAGACCTACATTTTCACAGGAGATCAGACAAGACAAAAATATTTTACTTAATGACATGTTATAAACTTTGGGGAATACACTGAAAAGAGAGAGAGAGAGGGGGGAAGGAGAGAGAGGAGGGAGGGAGAGAGAGTGATAGAGAGAGAGAGAGAGAGAGAGAGAGAGAGAGAGAGAGAGAGAGAGAGAGAGAGAGAGGGAGAGAGAGAGAGAACAATTGCTTTTAGAAGATGGGATGCTATCACCTCTGCCCTCCACTTTCAATCAGGTGTTAATATTATTGTATTATGGCCAATGGTGTGGAGGACTCCAGGGATGGGCTCACAGTTATGGGTTAACTTTTTTGAGGACGAGAGATGTGGAAGAACACATATTGTAAATTAAACTTTTCCATAGCACTTTTACATTTGGTGAGAGCTTTTGAGCCTCTTAATCTGATTTGGGAGTGTACAAACCTCTACCTTGGGACAGCATGGTGTCTATAGGCCTTGGAATAACTTTTCTGAGTTTGTGAGTGTGGAAATGCCATCTGCCATGGGTGTATACACCCTGTGTTTTTGTGATTTGTATTAATTAATAAAAACAATGCTGGTAATTCAATTTCAGAAAGAGTGGCCTGCTATCGGACCCCCTTTCATACCATCCATACCAAAAAGTATACCATACATCTGTGCCCTGCTGCAATAGTCTCCTGATCTGCAGCTCCTGCTCTCCAGTGACACACTAAAGGTTCAAAGGTCTCAGATACCGGTTTTACAGGGGATGTGACAGTCATGTCACTGCAGTGACTGCATTTAAATGATTGTGTCGAACTTACATATGATTATGATACACCCCTCATTTGATGGCAGAGTAATCTGGTAATATAAACCACACCCTGTGTGGTATGGTGGTGGAGAATTTACAAACATTACTAAAAGCCACATCTGGTTTATATCATACATTTGTCAACACTGTGACCTCCGGCCATCTGTGGAAGGTGTGTGAATATTCTGATCAAAAAGCTAGCAGGACAAGTGACTCTGCCCTTCTATGACCCTTTGTGACGTCAGGAAACACCTCTTGCCAGCAAGAGTTCTCCTTGAGGGATTCCTGTTTCCAAGGAGCTCTCCATGTTATCAGGAATCAAAGGGCACATCCTACACAAAAGGAGTAGCCTCACACCAGGTTGTTGCATACCAAAGGGCAATTGATGATATGGGTTTGAGTGGTGCAAAAACATTGGAGAAACAGTGTGTCTACCTGTTTTGCTGCTGTGGAGGAGGAGCTTGCACATGACTGCAATAAAAAAATCCTTTTCCTGCACAAAGCTTCGTGCAGCCTAATTCTGCTTTTCTTCACCTCTCGTCCTGAGGCCTGTGGCTTCATGTAATTGTTATAGTTATGCTATATTTGCATTATATGTCCATATTGTGCTATTCTTCTTATAGGTTAGTAGTATTTTGGTCCTTCAAGGTCTCTTATACGATTTAATTGTATTTTGTTTTTTACATTTGTATAGCTCACAAAGCAGCCCTTAGGCATCGCAGCGCTGTTACAAGGAGGTATATATGATAATTATTTGCAGAGGAGAGATCCATAACGCTGTACAAGGTTTGTGGGGTTACAGGAGAAACTTGTACATATGTTACTTGGTTACAAAGGTGAGACATATAGCGGTGTACGGGATTCAAGGGGTTACAGGTGATCCTGGTACATCCAGAATATAACTTAGCACAAGAAGGTAACTAGAGGTATCCGGCTGGCAGCATGTGTGTGGGTTCGTTGAACAGCCTGGTTTTGAGGGCTTTGCAGATAGCAATATGAGAGGGTTCATTCCTGAGGGTGGCAGGACGTTCCATTGTCTCACAGCAACGAAAAGGGAAGTTGGCACCACCCGATTTGGCACGTTTGTCAATTAAGATATTGAGTTGGTTGGAGTAGGGTGTTCTGGTGGGCCTGGAGGAGCTGGCTCTAATGTAGCTGACAATCTTGTAGTTCCATATGATTAGTTGCAATAGGCTGCTTCAAGCTTGCTCTGCATCTCTTGCTTTCTTGTGTTACTGCGTTTGGCTAATGAGAACAAATAATAAAGGCTGTGTATTCATAGGCCAGGGTGTGTCTTCCATCAGAATGGTATCAGGTCTAGGCCATTTGACATAGGGATTTATGACAAGAAGAAAGCCCTAAGGCACAAGCTCAAGCTGGCCAACATCCGGAATAATAAAGTGATCTCATTAGCTAGGCAAAAATCGGAATCAGTGACTGGGAAAACAAGATATAAGAATTGGCTGGGGCAGTAGAAAAGCAGTGTTTTTACTGCCAATTGGAAACTGCTTGTTAAGCTTATTAAACCCAATGACTCACATACATGGCGGCGGAATAGCCGGCGGCCACCCCAAGGCCACTATAAGGCCAAGCTGCCCTGTTTGCCCCTGTTCGCCGCTGGCAGGCGCGAGGCGCTCGCTCCTATCGAACCTTGCTACTGGAACTTGCTTCCATCATAGACATCCACCTGCTGCACTGTTGCCACCCTTCTCCATAAAAAGTACCTTCGGTCCAGGTCTCATAAAGTGCCGAGTGCCAGGTCTCATGCTCCTACTGGAACCCACCTACAACATCCTGTTTACGCTGGCACCTATTCAGGGTAAGAAGCTCACTACCAGCATACAACCCCATCCGTTTTTGCTACCGTGTTGCACTGTTAGTGTATGGCTGTGTGGCCTGAGTATACTCGCCGCTATTAAATTGTGTTGTGCCTTATGGTCGCTTTCTGACCACTCTTAAATTGTGTTGTGCCTTATGGTCGCTTTCAGACCACTCTCAAATTGTGTTGTGCCTTATGATCGCTTTCAGACCACTCTCAAATTGTGTTGTGCCTTATGGTCGCTTTCAGACCACTCTCAAATTGTGTTGTGCCTTATGGTCGCCTTCAGACCACCTTACACTGTGTTGTGCCTTATGGTCGCTTTCAGACCACTCTCAAATTGTGTTGTGCCTTATGGTCGCCTTCAGACCACCTTACACTGTGTTGTGCCTTATGGTCGCTTTCAGACCACTCTCAAATTGTGTTGTGCCTTATGGTCGCCTTCAGACCACCTTACACTGTGTTGTGCCTTATGGTCGCTTTCAGACCACTCTCAAATTGTGTTGTGCCTTATGATCGCTTTCAGACCACTCTCAAATTGTGTTGTACCTTATGGTCGCCTTCAGACCACTTTATACTGTGTTGTGCCTTATGGTCGCTTTCAGACCACTCTCAAATTGTGTTGTGTCCCATGGTCACTTTCACACCACTTTTAATTAGTGCTGTGCCCTATAGTCGCTTTCAGCTCACTTTAAATTGTGCTGTGCCTTATGCCTTTGTCAATTTCTAAGTGCCATGCCCCACTATATTGGCATTACTAGCCATGATTAGGACTTACCAAGTCTGAACCCTTGCTGTAGCATATCCGTGCCTTATGCCTTTGTCAATTTCTAAGTGCCATGCCCCACTATATTGGCATTACTAGCCATGATTAGGACTTCCCAAGTCTGAACCCTTGCTGTAGCATATCCGCCTTTCAGATACTAACAGGATCTTCCAACCTAGACTGATAGTACATTTGCACCCCAATTCCCACCAGACTCACCAAATACAAGCATTATCTTGTCACTCCCACAATATGTACACTACTACCTGCTTCTCACACGCACATGGGACCATAGCCTGGACTCTCCTAACGATCACCATAATAATGGCCCTCACTAACTCTACACCCTGCAACTTGCAAGAGAGAAACCTGCGACTTAGAGCTAGGCTCCCACGACTTTATGACATCAAAAATAAGAGAACCAACCCACCAGTACCCACGCGCACCTCCACTACCATTAATCCTAACCTCCTAGACCTTGCGACGACAAATCGTCCTCAACCACTTGATTACCCATACTACAAACAGAGGAGACCCAACCACCCCAATCCCAGAACTGCCAAAGATAACACGATAAATCCAACACTATCAGGAGCCCTCATTAATGCTAGGTCCCTTATAGCACACAATACCGAAATAGCAGATATACTGTCTTTGGACAATTTAGATATCCTTGCTGTCACTGAAACCTGGCTCCATGATGCTGCTGGCCCTGCCCTCTCGACTGCCATACCAGATAACTTCAATATCCTAAGAGTCGACCGACCCAACACTAGGTCATCATAACCAAAACACATCTAGCTGCCAGACTCACCCCACACCCAGCTTTCACATCGTGCGAACTTCTCTCAGCTAAAATACCTATCTCAAACAACAGCACACTAACAATACTTCTTGTGTACAGACCACCAGGGCCACTAGGCAACTTTGAGGAAGACCTATCTAGCCTCCTCACTGACAGCATTAAAGACTCCACTCAGCTCCTTCTACTAGGCGACTTTAACCTAGGCTTTAATGACGCTGAAGACAAACAAGCACAAGCAATCCAATCTATTCTAGCCAATCACGACATTACCCAAAATGTCCTAGCTCCTACACATACAAAAGGCCGCACGCTAGACTGGATAGCCAACCACAACTGCAACATCACCATCTCCAGTATCCTACCTCAAATATGGACCGACCATCATCTTATATGCTTCACAGCCAACATCGAACCTCCCAAACCCAATAAGAATAAAATAGCACCCCCCATGCCAACAAGAAGTAAAAAAGAAATCACAGCTGAAAAACTACTTCCACTTCTCCTACCAACTCTCATAGCTAGTCCTAATGATTCCAACCCTAGTGAGTTAGTTGAATCATTTAACATCGCCATGACCAAAGCTCTAGACTTGATTGCCCCTACCAAACTTCATAAAAGTAAACGTGAAACTCACCTTAACTCTTGGTTCACCCCCCATCTCAAACAAATGCGTATCCAAAAACGCAAACTCCAAGCTATTTGGAGGCATACTCCCTCTGCCGACAATAAAACCACACTTGCTAACTTTGCCAAAAAATACAAAAAGGAAATTATTCAAACGAAAAAAGACTCATTCAATCATAGAATCAGTAAAGCCAATTCTAACTCCAAAGAGCTCTTCACTATTCTTCGTGAACTGGAAAACCCTATTGCCCCCACAGACAATGTCCCCAAGGACAAATCCTGGTGCACTAGCATCCAAAATGCTCTAGCAAATAAAATCATAACCCTTCAATCTAAAATTGCTGAGAAAAAGCCTCCTTGAGCCCTCACGGTACTCACACCACCCCATTGAAGGAGTTACCCAGCACACCCTCCCAAAACAACGGTAAACCCTTCAGGTTTACCAATATCTCTATATTGGAAACTGAAAAGGTCATTCTGTCCCTTAAACCGTCAAATTGCCAAGGTGACAGTTGCCCTGCGCAAATCATTAAGGATGCAGCTAGAGATCTAGCACCCTTCATCTCGAAACTTATCAATGCCTCCTTCAACACGAGCACTGTACCTACCAACCTTAAAGGATCCTGGGTTAGCCCCCTCCTCAAAAAACAGACACTTGACCCAGCTATCCCCACTAACTGCAGGCCTATTACTACTGTCCCATTTCTCCTTAAAATCATTGACAGAGTAGCCTACCTAAAATCCAAAACCATTTGGAGACGCACCAACTGTTAGGTACACAGCAATCTGGCTTCAGACCACTGCACGGTACCGAAACAGCCCTCATTGACCTCAAAACACAAATCGACGAGCTGAAGGATAAAGGTAATACAGCTATGCTCCTCCTCCTTGACCTGTCAGCGGCCTTTGACCTAGTGGATCAAGCAGTATTATGCAACCATCTAGCGTCTGCCGCTCACTTCTCAAGTGAAGCTATAGCATGGGTACAATCCTTCCTAGCCAACCGTTCGATGAGAGTGTTCTCCCCTGTAGCAGCAGCGGACCCAATCCAGATCACTTGTGGTGTCCCACAAGGCTCATGTGTCTCCCTGACTATGTATAATATCTTTACTGAGCCTCTCTTCGACAAACTTGACAAATTAGGGGTAACCTACACGAATTATGCGGACGATACGCAGATTCTCATACCTCTATCAGGCAACTTTGTCGAAGATACAGCTCTAGTAAACAAAATCTACCTCCTCATTCAGGCATGGATGGCCTCCCACGGCCTCTGCCTAAATGACGACAAAACTGAGATATTAATACTGGGTTCCGACTCCAACCTAAAAAAACTGAGCCCCAACTATCGTAATTTCAACATAGATGGCAACACAATCAAGGTGGCCACCGAGGTAAAAACCCTGGGCTTTTACCTTGATTCCACTCTATCCCTCAAAAAACAAGTTAACACCCTGGCATCCTCTACAGCGTACACCTGCAAATTAATCAGGACCTGTAGACCTTACCTCTCTAAAACCAACTGCATCATGCTTGCCAATGCATTAGTCATGTCCAAACTAGACTATTGCAATGCCCTCTATGCAGGTGCCAACAAATCCATCATAAATAAAATGCAAATCCTTCAAAACAATGCTCTTAGAGCAGCCCTTGACATACCCCGCAAAGCACATATCTCAACCGTTAGGAAAGACCACCACTGGCTCAAAAGTAGCGACAGAGTCCTGCTCAAGACACTATCGCTTACCCATAAAGGGCTCAACAACACTGCTCCCCCCTACATCTCAGCCAGACTGACTAGAAAATCATCCAGGCACCATACTAGGGCTACTAACCACTACCTGCTCGAAACCCCTAGATTCAGACGCTCCAAAGCGGGCGGAGCAAGCTTCCCTGTCAAAGCTGCCCAGGCCTGGAACGCACTGCCCATTGCACTGAGAGCCAACTTACCCTACTCCAATTTTAGATGCAAGGTAAAAAACTGGCTCTGGACAAACGACAACTAACTCTCGTGGCACCCAATGACCACGATACCGTTGTCTAAAATGATTCTGTTCTCTTACCTAGACCTGTACACTCCCTCAAAACTATAATATGCTAGTTTTTTTTTTCTTTTCTTCCACACGGCGTGTATTGATATGTTCTTACTGCACTGTTATGTTGTTTCTCGCCTATACTCTGTATGTAACCTAAACTTAAGTAACCTTGTACCTGCTGCGCCCGGCTACCCCTGGGTTTTGTGCGCATTATCAAATAAACAATACAATACAATACATTCTGGTCTCTGTATCAAACCTACATGGCTGGTAAGTCCCCAAAAGAATTGTGTAGGATCAGTAAACAACAGTGGATCCAATATATAATGGAGACATACTGGGATATTGGCACGGGTATTAACTCAACCCAAGAAGTCAACATTTTAAGGGACAGGATGAGCAGCTTTAACATCGCTGCCATTATTATGGGGTTGAAATCAGCCCGAGCTCTGGGACCAGATGGGCTACCCAATGTTCTAATGAAAGGGATCCCTCAATTTTGGGCAGAGGTCTTCCACATAATGTTTATGGAAATACTGGACAGTAGCACATATCAGCTGGTGATTATCACATAGTATTTGCCACAATATTACAAAAATTACTTTAAGATTGGCCAGAAACTGTACACCTCCTTCAACCGCAGCAACTTGGTTTTAGGAGAGGATGCTCCACGGTATTAGCCATTTGTACCCTGCAGTTGCTTTTGGCTGATGTCTGCAAGAGAATGGATGGGGCTCTATCTTTGTTTTGTTGATTATTTGGCGACATTTGATTCAGTGGTTCGAGAACACCTTTGGAATAAACTAACTGCTTGGTACATAGATCTGCAGGTACTTTATTTCATATGATTTCAGTATACTGATACATCAGTGTCAGTGCGACTATCCCAGGAAGGAACTATCACTGTACTGGTTGCTACTAACAGTGGATTGAATCAGGGGTGCGTTTTAGCACCCCTGCTATTTGGGGGTCGATTCATGGAACAAACGTGCGCTGAAAATCCCAGCGCAAGCAGGCGCAAGGAGGCGCAAGCATGAGAAATCAAGCGCACGCGCACGCGTGCAATACAAGGAAGGCGCTGCGCTAGTTTCCTGCTGGTCGTGCGCCAAATCCATGCATGTCGCACACGGGCACACACGTCATCAAACGGCGTGCACTACGCGCACAGCAAAAGCCCACATAGCGTGGCGCACACAACAAAAGTGGGTGGAACAGTGGGCGTAACACGCGGAATGGGGAACAACGCGTGAAAAAGAAGATGTAACTGGGGAAGTACTGCAGGGAACCACACGGAACGCCCACACGCACGTGAACAACCCGTATTCATGGATTCGAATACAGGAAACCCGCGCACAGTAAAATACGCGCACAGGCGTCAACGCGTCCACCACACAAAGGCAGGTGGAAGCGTCCCCGTGCACAGTATAAAAGTGCGCGCAAACAACAAACACGTATATACAGCTACGATGAATGCCCCATTTGTCGCAGCACTGATCGTGGGACACCGCAGGAGGAGGAGAATAGCCAGGACACACATTTTCTCAATTGGACAAGCCTTTTTGGGATGCCTGACGACCAGGTCTACGGCAGGTATAGGTTTCCACCCCACATCATCCAAGACCTGATCAGGGAGTGGGAAGATGACCTTGCATCCCCCACCCTTTGCTCCCAAGCATTGAGCCCCTTGGAGAAGGTGCTCAATGTCCTGCATTTTTTGGCCACTGGGTCATTTCAGCGGACCACTGCCATAGTGGGGGGGGTCTCACAGGCCACGCAGTCACGCTGCCTACACCAGGTCTTGGCACTCATGACAGCGCGCCCCTCAGTCCGCAGGCACATATACATGCCCAGAACACCCGCAGAAAGGCACGCCGTTGTCCTGGATTTTTACAGGGTGGCACACTTCCCCAAAGTGCTCGGTGCCATAGATTGCACCCATGTGGCCCTACGTCCACCTAGGGCCACTGAGCACATCTACCGAAACCGCAAGCACTGGCATTCCATCAACGTACATGTGGTATGCGATGCAAAAGGAATCATCACCTCTGTCTATGCAAACTACCCTGGCTCCACCCATGACAGTTTAATATACAGAATGTCTGCCCTGAGCTGGGCACTGGAAGCTGGGCAGCATGGTGACACATGGCTCCTGAGTACAAATGCCTGTGCACATGCATGCAAGTCACACACAGACAAATACCCAAACCCTAATAATCTCAACTATTATCACCTCCCCAGGGGACAGTGCCTACCCTCTGAGCAACCACATGATGATACCAATCCGGAACCCCACCACACCACCCCAGGTAAGATACAACGCGGCCCCTATTGCAATCAGGGCCATAGTGGAGCGCACATTCGGAGTGCTCAAGTCACGCTTCCGCTCCCTTGACCGCTCTGGCGGGCAGCTACTCTATGCACCCCCAGTAGTGTGCAGGATCATTGTGGAAGCATGTGTCCTGCACAATGTTGCAACACGGCAGGGCGTACCGGTGGACATGGTGGTGCCCCCACATCTTCAACCACAGGCACAGGCGCTGCCCATGGGAGGGGATAGGGCACGTGGCGAGGAAGCCCAGACCCAGCTTGTGGCCACATTTTTCACCTAAACTCCCACCCCTGTGGAGTGCACACAGGCCTGGCACATACCCGGTGACAATCGATGATGACAAAGAGACAGTCAGCTGTCACAACCTTACTACCCTGAGATTGTTGCCATGGAAGTGCCACATTGTGTGCATCCCTAGCTACTTAAACACAAGCTATCCTGTGTGACCAAAAGGCACACATATGATATATGATATGGCATTTGTAACGCGGCTGTACACAAGTGTTGCAAGGCGCAACTAGGCAGGGAGGGGGGAACAAGGGAAGACAGACAACGATCCTACTAGGCCAGGTGTCATTTAGATTGTGCAAGTGCAGGGGTAGGTGGAAGGGAAAAGTGCAAGGGGAAGGGAAGGGGGGGAGTGCAGTACAGGGTAAGTAGAATAAAAAATAAATAAATAGGCCAGCTGGTGGCAAGTGCAAAGGTAGGTGCAGACAAGTGCTGGGAAGGGGGGCTGTAGGGATACAGAGACAGTCCCGCAGTGCAGGGGTTGCCAGGGAGGCAGTGCAAGTGGAGAGTGGCTGGGCCAGGGACCGACGTCAGTGAGAGTGGCCCAGTTGCAGATTCAGTGCAGTTTCAGTGAAGAAATTAGCAAGGGAGAGGGAGAGAGAAAGCAGAAGCAAAGAGGAAGGTGTTGAGGATCTTCCTGAAGTGGAGATGGTTCTCCTCAAGTTACAGGGAGGTGGAAGGCCGTTCCAGAGGGAGGCCCCTGCCGCGGAGAGAGATCTACCCCCAGCTTGTTGCTTCGAGAAGCGGCTGACCCTGACATGAAAGGTGTGAATCACACACACCTGCAAAACAGGCCATGACCATCACTGTTATGTCACTCAAACCCTCCCAAACCACAACATGACATGGCAAGCAATAGCCATACACCAACACAGTACCAATAAGGTACACATTGCCATGTGAAAAATGTAAATTGGCATCATACAATGATGCCTGACATGGAATCAGATGAAATAACTGACCAACAACCTCCCACCCAAAATAAGTCATTCCCAAATGCATCACAAAAGTAGTAGCCGCAAAATAACAAAGAATACCTGTCTACATGCACATTGTGCATTGCAAAATCAACACTGCAGCTTCTGTGTGATGTGTCCAACTCCTGCAACACACTGCTCAGCGCACAGCACAGTGAACAGCCATTGTGTGTGATGCACACCCTGAGCATCACATCTAAGCGACAAACCACATCAAAAAGCAAAATAGGCATGTACAGGATCCATAATTGGTCACAGAACATGTGCTGCAGGGACACAGTGGGCAGTAGAAGGCAAACAGAGTGTACATGTGGATATCGAAGGGTGGTTGTACATGTAGTGCATCATAGTGTGAGTGTGCGGGTCAGCAAGGACATGCACTCAACATATGCATGTGCAATCAATTGACCATCAGTGTCCTCTACACATCACATGTGAACATTTACCATGTGTACACCCCAGCATGTCAAACCACAACTATCCCCTCACACCTGAAAGGTAAATACAACACATGAACATGCATTGATCAGCAGAACACATCATGTACATAGGATACCCCAATTCCAATGTCAGGGTTCCCATCACACTGCAGGGCAAGGCAACTATCAACAACAAAACACCCCCCTCACTCACAAATGACCATGACCCACGGAACAACTGCACCTGGGTCATGGAGCCTTCAACCCTCAATTTCACCTGGCCCCAGGATCACTATTCCCCTTCGTCACCAACTCCCACCTTGTGTGTCAAAAGTTGCCTGCACCCTCAGAGTCCACCTTCATTTGCAAAGACACAAAATCCAAGGCAGAAAAACGAACCAGAACAGCCTCCAGTAGATGACTTGAAGTAGCAGTACCTCACAAAGTCCAAGTACTACCACAATGATGTAACAACCAAGGTAGCACAGTAAAACAATGTCACAACAGGATGTGAACCATGTGTGGTACATAACATAGAATGATGCACCACGAACAGATGTGTACTGTCACAGCTCCCGTGTACAGGCGCAGGAGTGGCACGAAACAACCAACCCCACCGTGGCCTGGGTGCCTGCAAGGTCAAACTCACACAGGCCTCTGAGACCCTGGTGGGGAAGGAGGGTCAGGGATATGCAGTTGGGACAGCCGTTGGCATACTGGATAACTGGAATGAGGGGCAGAGAGGGGAGTAGGAATGACACGTGAAAGTAGGGAATGCTCAAAAACGGAGTACTTGCATTAACACATACACAATCATAACAAACTTGTACATCATTGTCAGGGCCTTCCGTCCAGGCGCAGGAGTGGCATGAACCAACCACCCCCTCTAGGGTTTTGGCACCTGCAAGGTTGGGGCTTATACAGGCATCCGCAACCCCAGCGGGGAAAGAGGGTTAGGGAACGTTGGTTGGATAGGTACGGGAAGCAGGAAAACCGGGTAGAGGGTACAGGGTTTAGAATTGGATAGGACTCGGGGTGATTATGGAAAAAAACACACCAAATTGCATTACACATTCATCCATGCAACAGTGCACCCCCCAGCAAACCTATGTAGAGCTGTTTGAAAGAAAAACAACAAGACACTCAGCTCTGGTTTTGAGTGCTGGCCTCCTGCCTGCGCACTCTCAGGTCCGGTTACAGGAGCACTTCAATGCTGCAAAGAGAGCCACAGTTAATAATCTGTGCGTGCCCATAATACACAAACACACCACCAAATATGCCCCATAGCAACAAACTACTCTACAAACAGACAATCTGGTGTGGATGCTTCGTACTCACACGTAACATTCCCCCTGTGATGGTTCATACAAAGTCAATGCAGTAAGTCATGCGCCGGTGGGTGCGTGGCAAATGGAACACCAATGTGTCAAGATTCACACAACATGCAATATTCCCTGGGTAAGCAGACAGACGCATATAGCAAGGTATGACTTCAGAAAAAGTCGTGTCCCACCATGACCGTAAACAAATAGGCAGTGCATGTTTCAAAATGTACATGGAAATGAAATGCACTGCACCCGAGTCTGTCCCTTGCTGTATGTCCCTGTGAGCTGCTCCTTTCCATTTCTCAGAAGGCATCATAGGTGATACAAGTGCCTCAATGGCCCATGGTGGACCGGAGGGTATGTGCCACTGCCCCTGCAGGTGCCCCAGACAACCTTACAATCAACTAGCCATCAGTCCACCAACACATCTGAGCTGTATTGTGTGCTTCAACACCAATATTCGTCCAAGCTCACCCTCAGTGCTGCTACTAAGCCTGCATGTGCAACTCGCCTGGTGGAAGCTTTGCTGTGTTGTGGCCCCCCTGTGCTGCTCACCTTGCCTGGAGTTCCTTGGAACACGTTAGCAGTTCTAGGATGTATGTCTGCAATCCCTGTGCCTCTGCTTGCGCACACATGTGCATGTGGGCACCAACAAACGTGTCCAGAATCCAGACGTCCAATGGGCCATGTCTGCTGGCAAAGGTGGTCTGGAGGCTCATCCTCCTGCAGAAAGGGCAAGAAACACATGATTAATGCTTTAGAGTCATCTGTGTGTCTCTCTTCAGGCATCTCATTACTGGACCATGTCAGAGACGTACATCAGAAATCACACTATCAGTCCGTCTTTCACATCCAAAGTGTGGAACACACTATCTACGGCATAAATTGCAACAAGCACGTGTACAGTAAAGATAAGAAACATACTACACAATGCATAGCAATGAATGTACACATTAATCATGAAACACCCCATTTAACAAAAGCAGAACAGTGGTCAATAACACCGCAATCATCCTCACTAGGGGTGTTAACACAAGTTACACAGCACCAGGCATGCCACAGATATGACAGTCCAAAGCCCTTGTGTAATAGGCTGTTACACCGAACCATCCTTGCGAGCCCATGGATAAGGGAGGCAGGAGTGGCATATGTGAGTCATGGACCCCAAGCAGCAAACACATACACAAGACAAGCCTGAAGGGCCCAGCTGGAACAGACAGTGGATGCTTTCAAAAGCCACAAAGCACCGCACCATCACATGAAAGCACAATAGACAAGCAATTTTAAACTATATTAACTAATTACACTAACTATGAAAGACCTACATTACCTAATTAAACTAACTATCAAACAGAAACTTAACTAACTAAACTAAAAGAAAAATCAAAAATGGCCACATACGACCCGGGGGGGAGGGGAGGCACCCAGTAGGGGGGAGGTACAGGGTGCTGCTCAACACCCACATGCGATGATGCTGAGCCAAAAAAAACCCTCCATGGGCTCAACGCCTGCACAGCCCGACCTATGTGGGAGATAGATGGTCGTCCGAGTCTGGCTCATCCTGGAAAGGAGGACGTGGCACAGTGGCCTGGCCACACCTAGCCACAGCTTGCCCCTCGACAGCAGCAAGTCTGCCGGACGGGTGAGCCTGGTTCTGTGTGGCGATGTGACGTAGGTCTGCATGCAGAACCTCACGTGATACACGTGCTTCCTCTTGCAAGGTAGCACATTTAACAGGGAGTTCCTCCTGCAAGGCCTGGCTGGACAACCGCTGCACCTCCCGGCAAGCCTGTAAGTCAGCCGAGATGGTATGCTCAAGCTGTGCAAACCTCTCCTCTGCCCGCTGCCTCTGGGACATCAGAAGGACACCCAGAGTGGATTTGAGGGAAGCATACTCCTCCCTCAGGGCATCCATGTGCGCCTCTGCGTGAGCAGCAATTGCTTGACGCAGAGACGACATTTCAGCCTGGCGTGCCCTGTCTGAGGCCGCCATGCCCAACCTGAGCGAGCAGGCCGTGGACCGTGCCGCCTGCTGCTGGAGAAGCACCTGCCTAGCAGGGGGGAGCACAGATCGGGCCACACACTCCATGCTCTCAGCGATGTTCTCCATTGCTGCCCCCTGCCGTTCTGAATTGGCAGTCATGTCTTGCTCCCACTCAGTATACTGCGGTTGCGCGCGGCGACCGCGTTGCTGGGCTTGACCCCTGCGGGATGCAAGGACCGGGTGTCCTCGCTGTGTTGGCACCGCCCACGGCTGCACAACTACATGCCCCTGTCGACGTGATGTCCCAGGCACATCAGTGACTGGTGTGGAGGGTGACCCTGCGTCCCGATCCACCACGGGCGGAGGAACCAAGACTGTCTGACCCCACAGTGCAGGTGTCGCGGACAGAGGAATGTCTACATCATAATCACTCACCCCTGACACATGGACTTGATGCTCATCCAACTCGACATGGACGTCAGAGTCGTCATCAGGGCTGGACTCATAGGCAGCCAGAGACAAGATGGACTGTAGCACTTGGGGGGTTTTCGTGGCCTACCACCCCACGACCCCCACTTGTGCCGGGTTGATGTAGTGGTAACAACCCTGTGTCTGGCATGACAACACCATCCTCCGCCTCCATTGCGTCATCACCTGAAAAATAGAGAGAAAAAAGGTCACTACACATGTCAGAAGCACACAACACACACACACACACCGACAACAAACACATCAGGCAGACATGTGACACACAAAATAGAACCTGGCATGCATGCTGGGTCAACTTTGAATTGCTTCTGTGATCAGACCTGTTGAAAGGTGGCAGTTTGCATAGAAGTGGGTCTATGCAGTGCAGCAAATGTGTATGTCACTCACTACCTACATGTACAAGGACTCCATGGTGTGTGTCAGGAAATGTGAAGGCAGTGCAAGGTCAAATGCAGGCATCATGTGCACTGTGCATTCAATGGGTAGCATATCTACAAGCAAAGCACCCCTCCACCCAAGTACAAAAGCAAGGATGCCTAGCATGGTATCAAAAGGCTGACCATAGACCTGTGTATTGACAGGCAGTGTTGACTGGCATCAACAGCTTAATGTGATTCAAGTGACAACACTGCAAATGATGAATGGACATTAAGCAGGACACATGATGAAAACTCTGGAGGACGCCCACGTGTGAAGAAGACACTACAACAGTCGGACAGAGTCATTGGCCATTAAACAGGCTGAGGCCTGTGACCCACACAAATTGGCAGACCCTAAACATGTGTGCAACGCAGTACTGAGCCACAGTTGACATGGGAAGGCTGATGAGATGCCGTGCAATGTATGTCACCCAGGACTTGTATTACAGTGATCATCCAGTCAAGGACACATAGGGGCATGCGTGCAATGCACATCAGGCATGAATGGGCACTCATGTCCCTGCGGGGCATCTGACCTATGCACAGTACAAGTGAGATACCCTGCAGCAAGTATTAAGGCTGTACCACACAGCATATGTCTGGCAGATTGTACGCTGGAAGTTAGCATGTACACAGGACGCATGAACAGGAAAGTACACAATGGCAAGATTGAAGGAGACCAGTGCAAAGGTGGGACTGGGGTGCAGAGTGGCGGAGGAGGGGCAAGGGAGCATGCCTACATGGAGTACCCGCATGCAGGCAAAGGACACATGCACGTCAGTCATGCTATGACATTGTGCCTGGGCTGAGAGGAAGGTCACCCCACGCCACATGCAGAAGGGCCAGTGAGCTGGAACATGGACCGGAGGAGTATACTGGTAACCAGCATGTGTTTAGGGTGCAATAGTGGTGATGCGGACAGTCCCTGTCTGCTCCACATGTCCACCATCCAGCAGAGTAGACATGCATCACGGAAGCATTGCATTACTTGCACATCAGAACCATGTACACATCACATGTAGTGGCAATCATGCACAACACATCCCACAAGCAAAACGCACACGTCCTTAACAAACACGCATCAACACTCACTGGACTGGGCATCAAAGTCCAGCATCTCTCCCACTCCTTCGACTGATTCAGGTGGTATGAACTTCGCAACGAGTGACTTATGCGGAGTGAGCTCTTCCTCCTCTGGTGCAGGCCCACCGCCAGTCACCACAGTCAAGTTGTAATTTGAGGCACGCTTAGCCTTAGCGCTGCGTTTGAGGTCATTCCAACGCTTTTTGCACTCTTGCGTCGTGCGCAGCTCATGGCCGAATGAACTGACATGTTCCGCAACATGCTTCTAGTGGGTGTCACGGTGGGCAGCCGTAGTCTGACTATTGGCACCCACTACCATGTCACGGCTGTGGCCCCGCACGTAGTCCACGAGGAAGTCCAGTTCCTGCTTGCAGAAAGGCTTCTTCCTCGACGTGCAGGAGGTCGTGGCTGTATGTGGGGTCACAGCCTGTGCTGCAGGTGCAACCTTCCTCCTCTTGCACTGTGGCACAGACCCTGGCTGGCTAATGCCGCCCTGACCAGTATGGCCACTGGGTTCAGTGGATTGAGCCAAGGGAGTGGCAGGTGGAGGGACGACCAAAGGCCTGACTTGTGTCAGTGGCAGCTGGGTGCCCTCTAATGGACCCTGCGCAGCAACATCCGCTGTGGCAGGGTCATTGACCGCAACGGTCCTGGTTGGCAGAATCACAACCCGGGGTGTTGTTGGGTGCATCTGCCCCTGCACTTGCCAACACCTGGCTGTTCGGGGCAGCAGATGACATAACTGCCCCAGGGACACGTGTCTTGATCAGAGCAGCCCTGCATGCCCCTACGGTTTCCCTCCTGGCCTGTTGTAAATCTTCCAAGGGCTCCTCAAGTGCCAACGCAGCCTGTGCTGGCAAACCCTGCAGCCTACGTGCGTGGAATCAACCACCCGCAGTACGCGGTGGCACCCAGTAACACGAATAACGTGTACGCGTGGGACACGCAGGCTACTATGACCTCAAAAATGGGTGCGATACACAGGGGCACCCTCAGTGGGAAAAATAGCATGTGTGACTCACCGTCTGACTAGCGCGATGCAGAAAAACACGCGTAGCCAATACCCCCGCCAAAAGAAGAGCTACGTCCTTGATAGCTGTGAAGTTGTGATGGCGCGCGAAACAACAGGAAGCAGCAACACACGTCGGTCTCCATGAAAGGCACGTACAGCGAACTGCTGCCCCCGCTCACCTTTAACCCGTGCTGAGGGAAACGCCTGCGTGCATCACGTCACTTACACGCATGGGCCCTTTCCTCGGATTACACGCATTCACACGCGGACATGCAGTTTTTTCACGCGCGCTGAACCACTATGCTAACGTCACGAGGGAAACGCCCACGCACGCTCGCGCGCGTCACGTCACAGAGGCACTTACGCTTGAAGGGCCTTTGGTCCAATGAAAGCGCGTACGAGTGCTGACGCGCTTACGCGCTAGGGGCCTTTCCACGAATCACACGCTGACGTGCACATTTTTCACGTGCCAAATCACTCCGTATCAAGCTGGCCACGCGTTCACACACGGAAGACCATGCTCCTGCCCAAAAGGCCGAATCACTGCCCCCCAGAGCCTCGAGCACGCTCCCACCTGCCATCTGCTGCTGCCTGACTGCCTGCTCCCCACGTGCCCTGCTATTTGCTGCCTGCACATCAGCCAGGGGTGCAGTTGCTGTGACCACCCCTACTGGAACAGAAGACTCCTGACTGGGATACCATTGCTCCACAGCCCAGCCCCAGGACCCAGTTGCCCACCCACTCCTGCCTCTGGAGTTGCCATGTCGGGCACTACACCATCTGGCACCACTGGCAACCCCCAGCCAGAGAGGCAGAGGGCCACCAGCTTCACTGCCACCGAAGTTGGTGTCCTGGTGAAGCAAGTCCTGGGGCAGTAGGATGCCCTCTTCGGAAGTTTGCGCGCCGACAAGGAAGGACGGACTCGGATCTGGACGGACATCGTGACTGCCATCAACGCGGAGGGGGTGGCAGTCCGCGACTTCCCACATGTCAAGAAGCGCTGGGAGGACTTCAGGTCTAGAACCCTCAACAAGTCCTAGACCTGTCGGAACATCAGATGAGGGTCCTGGAATGCATATGCCCAGCGCTCCACGTCCAGGTCCTTAAAAGGCAGACCCATCTGGAGTCAAGCGGTAAGTGTACATGCATACTGATTGGAAGCTGTGCGTGTGGTGGTGTGCCAGTAGTGTGCAGGTTGTACATGTGTTTTTCTAGGGCCATGTATGGATGTGTATGTACAGGGCTGTGAGGCAGACACATGCACGTCCTTTCATGTGTGCGATACATGGATGGTGTATGTGTGGGTAAGCATGCAAGCCAAATGCAGATGAGTGAGCACACATGTTTGGATTACTTGTATGTCAGTTGGCATGGTTGTGGTGTCACACATGGATGTTGGTTCCAGCTGCATGTATGTGCACCGTGTACATGTGCATGTGTGTCAATTTGACAAGGGTGCAACAGTGATGCAACATGGATGCATGTGACACTGATATGTGGAAAACTGATTGGCAGATGTGACATGGATGCCGATCTCAACACTGCGACAGTTGGCAGAGGTGTACACATGCATGTACGTGTGGTGGCGTGTGTGCATGTTTAGTGCACTCCCTGTGTTTCATGTGATGTCTGGCTCACCTTTGGCTGCTCATGCTGTTGTATGTGTATGGATGGTGCTGGCTGTTGCAATATGGCTCATGTGTGTGAGTCAAAATGACATGTGTGTTTGGGATTGTGATGCCATGTCTGAAGTTTGACAATGCCACTCATGTACAACTGTCATGTGTGTATGAGTCCATTGTACAGTGCCCTGATGCCTGTGTTTTATTTCTCCCTGTCTGCAGCGTCAACTGATGAAGAGGGCGGAGAAGGTGCTGTGGATCACAGCGACAGGGATCGCACCGCCAGCCGGAGACGCAAGGCCCGGCTCCCCTCCCAGGTTGTCATCTCGTCAGGGAGTGAGGAGTCCGGTGCTGCGTCCCAGGCCGCAGCTGCCGAGGGGAGGTCCAAGAGGCGGAGGTCGGAGTTGGACTCCTCGGCAGCAGAAGGGGCAGCTGAGACCCCACAGGGCCCAACGGAGGAAGATGGCATGGAGTCATCCAGGTTGGTGGGGGGTTTGGTGGAGGAGGAGGCCGTGCAAGGGACAGAGACAGGGTCTGGGGGTGGGGATTCCACTGGTGCTAGTGGTGCAGTGCAGGACCAGGGACAGGAGGCATCACAGGCCGCCGCGGAAGTGCCTGTGTGCAATCATGTCCCTGATCCTGTCACTGCATCATCTTGCACCAGCAGGGATGCCTACGTCCAGACCCGTTCTCAGGGAGGGGATTGGCTTACATCAACTGGCCTTCCTCTCCCTGCGGATGTGGCTATCTGGCACCAGGTTGAGCCTGTCCTGGGTGGGGTGGCGTTGCGTCAATGTGCCATGCGAGGTGACCTGCAGTGTTTTCATGAGGAGACTGCACGTCTTCTCGCATGGCTCGTTGACCGCGGTGACCCAGTGGGACAGCTCACCAGGGCCGGATTCCTCCGTTTCCTGGACCTTGTTCCGACCCCCTCCTCAACTGAACCCCCTATGCCCCAGTCGTCCTCCATGCCATCTTCCCACCCATGTATCACCTGGGTGCCCTGTGGTGCTCCCTCTAACCCTGCGGCCAGGCTGGTGGACAACAGATCCCTGCCACAGTCGGGAGTCGGACGTCCAGCAGGGGTGGCCACCTCCACAACTGCACCGCAGCTGGAGGAGGATGTGCAGGCAGCAGGAGCCAGGGCACAGGCAGCAGCACAGCAGCAGCAGCAACAAGGTGGGAGCCATGATGGCTCGGGGCCTTCATCATGGGAGGGGCAGGCATCGGCCGGAGGGCAGGAGGACCCTGGACGGGAAGTGTCTTCCGTGTGGCAGCGGTTGGGCCATGCGATAGATGAGGAGCGGCAGCGGGCAGAAGAGGCACTGCTCACAATGGTCAGGGCGGAGAACTCCATGCGTAGGGCCCTGAGGCGGGCCGAGTGCCTGGAGGCCATTCACAGGGACCTGGAGTTCCGGATGTCATCGTCCCTGCGAACCCTCGGGGCCATGCAAGAGGACTGCCTCCGGGACATCGAGCAGGAGTTCGATGATGCCCTGGCCCGGGACATCAACATGTGTGTCGTTGGACTTGCCCGCTGCCCTTCTAAATAGTTGGATAGTATTAGGTTTCCTTTGGTTTTTTCTTTATTTTGGACCTTTAGGACAATGGACCACATTTTTGTATATAGTTTTTTTGATAGGTTTCATTTCTTCAGTTGGGATCATGGACCCTGGATTGTTCATCTGTATATAGTTCACTGTTGGATTCTACTTTTTTGTTTGGATTTCCCCATGGAGCAATGGTTTTCACTTTTGTTTTGCCCTTGGATTTCATTTTTGGAACTGTGACTTTGGACACCTTTCCTTTGGATTATGATTTGTTGTCTTTCATTATTTTACAGACATGCAGCTTTTCTTTTTTAATTTCCATTGTCGTTTGTTTGATTTTAATTCCATTCATGTTGCTTTTAATACATTTTTTTCTTCCAACTTCGATGTGTGGTATCATCTCATTGGTTTCATGCATGTCATGATATGGGTTTTGACATTCACTTGCACCCATTGTGTGTATGTGACGTACATGTGTTAATTTAGATACTTGGCATTGGGGTTGTATCATGTAATTGGCATTTCTAAGTTCAGTGGATGGATGCAATACTTGGGTGGGTGTTTGGCATGTGGAGGCTGCCCATAAGGGCCAGGGATCTAGATTGTGATGACGTGTTGGCTGGGGGACATGTGTCTGGGCCTGCTGGCAGGTGCCCTGCACTGCTTGGGGGGTGGGGGTGCAGGGGGACATGAGTGGGGGCCCGCTGGCAGGTGCCCCGCACTGATGGGGGGTGGGTGTGCAAGGGGACATGAGTGGGGGCCTGCTGGCAGGTGCCCTGCACTGCTTGGGGGGGTGGGTGTGCAAGGGGACATGAGTGGGGGCCTGCTGGCAGGTGCCCTGCACTGCTTGGGGGTGCAAGGGGACATGAGTGGGGGCCTGCTGGCAGGTGCCCTGCACTGCTTGGGGGGTGGGGGTGCAAGGGGACATGAGTGGGGGCCTGCTGGCAGGTGCCCCTCAGTGCTGGGGGTGCAAGGGGACATGAGTGGGGGCCTGTTTGCAGGTGACCCACACTGCTGGGGGGTGGGTGTGCAAGGGAACATGAGTGGGGGCATAGTATGGTAATTAATCTTCAGAAGACCAAGATTGTACAATTGCAATGCAAGGGAAAGAAGTCTGTGAATTATAATTGGTGGTTAGATAGGATCAAATTGAACCAAGTGAAGACCTATATTTACTTGGGTTGTTCATTTCTAAAAAGAACATTTGCAACGACAGTTGCGAACTCTGTGACCACTAAAGTACTGCGCAAGTGGCAGGTTCTGAAAAAAGTAATTAGAACAAGGTGAGGAGAGTCAGTAGAAGGCCTCCTCGAGGTGTAAACCAAATGGGCTATCCCGACTTTGATGTATGGTTTAGAACCTATGATAGGTGTCAATGCTAATTGGTTAAATAAAATTGAGGAAACATTTATGAGATCAATTCCTGGGGTTCCTAAATTGGTCTTATTTGAGGCATTAACAATGGAGTTGGGGTTGACCTCACTTGCCACGATTTGGAAGTTGAGGTGCACCAAATGACTAATGAACACTCTTGAAGTAAAGTTTGGTGAAACGTCAAATACATTGTTTCTGTTACTTGGGGACCATGGCAAGTTTAGACCTGGCAATTTGGGTAATCAAAGTCTGATACACATAGTATCTAATCATCTAAAAGCCATAAGCTATCAAGTTGAGAATATGTCTGGGCGTGGCGTTTTCCTGTTAGAGTTATAGAAAAGATCATTATTGTGGGACCGGGTTATGACTATCGATGCATTGACACCGCGTAAGCGATACCTCAAGTTTATAAAACAGGGCTTTGCCTGGTGTAAACCTCATAGCTATCTTATAAAATATTGCAGCCTACCCTTGTAGCATTTTATATTATATTCGTGGCTGAACATACTGCCAGTATGTGAGGTTACAGGGGCTTTGGTCAAAGGACCTAGAAAACAGAGGCTATGCTGTATTTGTGGGGTGTAGATTGAGTCTTATAGGCATATCCTGACAGGATGCCCTGGCCTAAAAATGTTCTGTGATAAGGGATATGATTGATTTATTGCAAAATGGCGGGGCTATGAATCGGATCAGATCTGGTTCATGCTCCACTCTGCTGAAACTTTGACTGTGGTTGCTGCGACCTATCATATTTGGGCAATAGTTAAAACAAGGCGTCTTAAGAGGTTGCAAGCACTTGTTTGAAATGTATTTTATTTAATATTTATTATACCAAATGCTATATTTTAATCAGTGTTTTATTGTGTTTAAGTATGTGACAATGTTTAGAACAATGTTTTTCTTAGTTTTTTTTTATATACTGTAATGTTATGCCATGATATGCAAAAGGCTTGAATAAGCCAAAAACATTAATAAAACAGAAATATGGGTCTGAGAAGGGGGCTTAGTAAGTATAGGTAGGGAGAGAGCAGCACAATTGGGGAAGGTTTATATCAACCTGTTTCTTTCAGCACCTCTTCTTCACTTCCTTTACCACAAATAACTTTGGATATGATACAAGGAAGCAAAGACTACTTGTCTCAAGGACAGGAATATGACCCATTAAAGCAGGCTTGCTTGCTGTTGTCCAATCACATGTTGTCTTTTTCCTACAAAAGAGCAGAGTCACCCACTCCTTTATTGATTCATATTGAACTTCCAGACTTCAAGAACAGTTTGTTTGGACCCTTCCGAGATAGCAGTTCTTCCCATATTTCTTCACTTGTGCCGTGATGGCAGGTGATCCAAGGCAAGCTCTTCTCCCTAACCTTCCGCCAACACATTGGGGGTGACCTGCTAGGGTGACCTGCTGCTGGACCAAGACCTACCTCTCTGTCAGCTACACCATACCCAGGATCCCGTTGGTGGTAAAGAACCCCTGCACCTGTTTGCCAGTCTCCTGCATATTTGGGAGAATGAGAACAAGAACCTAACTTATCCCGGAGCCACAGGATAGTGACCCATATCAACCTGAGTTCCAGAAAAGTCTGGATACATTCAGGATCCCTGTGTTTCACTAACAAACCTTTTCTAGCCATAATCCTATGCCCTTCAACACCATTCAGTACTCATTTCATTATCAAACTGCTCTGCTACCCATCAAACCAACTTACCACTGCATCACGCCAGTCTGTTCCAGTTCTGGCTTGAGCACCAAAGCACATTGCTGCAAATGTCATGGCCAAACTGCTTTTGAACCAGCAACTGTATTGCTCATCCAAATTGATGGCTGAATCGAAAATGTTGGTTGCATCGAATTGCTACCTTCAAACAACACACTGTACCACAGCATTCTCATACTGCACATCCAGTCACCAGCATGTTTGCCGGCAAATCATCCATTGACTGCTGTGCCAACCGTGGCGGTCCACATGATCCACATTCTTCAAATGGCACATCAAGCAATCTCGCCCCGAATGCACATCCAGTCACTGTCATCTTCGCTGTTGAACCTTACATCGACTGCCGAACTGACCCTGGCAGCTGTCAGAATTCACATTTTTCAAACACTGCTTCAAAACACAGTGGGCCTCATTCCGAGTCCGGCGGTAATGGAAAAACGATGGCGGTAAAGTAATACCGACATCCTTTTCCGCCGTGGACTATTCCGACCCATCACACCGTAATTACCGCCGCCGTAAAGTACGACGGCGTAAATAGCGGACCAGTGTCGCGCGCCCGAGACACCACGTCGGAAATAACGCTAAGGCGTTAACCAGTGCTGATCCCAAGTAAAGCGGACACGGTAAAAACGGGCTCCACAAGGCGCAAAGTACCTTAACGCCATGGCGTAATTACCGGCATCGTAGAGAAGGTGTTAACAACCCTGAACAGTGCCAGAAAGAGGAACAGGTGCACCCAATCAGCACAGGTGGAGTCCATAGAGTCAGGCACAGCACAAAAGGAGCACACCCACACACCACACCCCCTCCCACACCAAGATGATACCAATTCTCGCAGCATTCATGGAGCTGGAGGCCCTGCTTGCAAGGCAGCAACTACGACAACATCAACAACAGCAACCACAGCCCCCACCACAGAGGATACACAGGAGGAGAAGGAGGCAGAGACAGGCCCAGCATGCCCTACTGGTGCAGCCACCATTACCACGCCGTCAGCCCCCAATTCCACGCATCAGACCCACCCCCTTCAACCTCACACCAGAGCAGATACACACCCTGTACCGGCTTGACCGGGACACCATAACCACCATAGTGGCCCTGATACATAACGACATAGTGAGCCTAATAGAAATCAGCACTGCCATCCCCCCTCTACTAAAGGTAGTGTCTGTGCTCCACTTCCTTGCCACAGGGACCTACCAGCATACAGTGGGGCACATGCATGGCATTTCACAGCCCATATTTTCCCGGATACTCAACCAAGTGCTCGATGCCCTCCTCAAGCACAGAAGGGACTACATATGCCTCCCCCGGACTCCCCAGGAGACATATGATACCAAAGCTGCCTTCCATGCACTTGCAGGCATGCCAAATTGCATAGGTGCCATCGACTGCACCCACGTAGAATTGGTGGTTCCCCATGCCATGGAGGTGCCGTATCGCAACCGCAAGCAATATCACTCCATCAACGTCCAGATGGTGTGTAATGCCAGTAAAGCCATCACACAATGCAATGCCCGATACCCCGGATCAACTCATGACTCCTTGGTCCTGCGGAACTCTACACTACCACGCTACATGGAGCGACATGCTGAACGACGTACCTGGCTGCTTGGTGAGTAACCGGAATGGGCCATGGCAGTCCATTGGGGCTGTGAGTAGGTTGTCAGCATACTCCACCTGGGTGGTAAAGGGAGGGTAGAGAGATGCATACGGGTGGGACAGTCAACGCCATTGTACGATGTAATGGGGTGACTGTATCCTGGGACATGTGTGCATGGCCAGTGAACACCTGCTACAATGTTAGATTAGCACAGTTCTCCACCATGATTGCACGAACACTTACCTTCATTCCACTCTCATGCAGGTGATGCTGGCTACCCATTGAAGCCGTGGCTCATGACCCCGGTCCGCAACCCACAAAACAGGCACGAGGAGGACTACAATAGATTTCATACCTGTACACGGGTGGTGATAGAGCAGACCTTCGGCCTTTTGAAGGCACGATTTCGTTGCCTCAGCCGGTCAGGTGGGGCCCTCATCTACAGCCACGAGAAGGTGGCCAAGATCACCATGGCATGTGCAATGCTGCACAACATGTGCATCCATCGGAACGTGCCACTGCCCCCTGACGTGGGTCTGCTACCACCAGATGAGGAGGAGGAGGAGGAGGAGGAGGAGGAGGAAGGAATGGCAGGACAGCATCACGGGGCCGATGCACAGGAGGGACGTCACGTGCGACAAGCATTGATTGACCAATATTTCTGAGTCACAAGTCAGCGGAGGGGGTGAGGATGACAGGACATTGGGCACTGGGTGTGGGGATACATGTACTACATGCACTGTGAGACATTAAAAGACACATGCACAATGATCAATGTCCACTCTGTTTTCCAGGATAGACCAAACTGTGTATTGTATAATCATGTGAAAACGTGTACAAATAATCATCCACCCTCACCCCCCTCCCCCCCAACTCCCACGCACACCCTCACCCCCTCTCCCCCCCAACTCCCACGCACACCCTCACCCCCCTCCCCCCCAACTCCCACGCACACCCTCACCCCCCTCACCCTCCTCCCACAACAGCCCCACAATGGTCCCATCAATACTACATAGGCCACATGTGTGTGGCTTCATAGTCAATGGGCACTCCCCGAGCCTGGGGTATCATTTTCGCATTGAGCGTTGTGACCTGCGGACCGGGCTGGTCTGCGTGGAGGAGCACTGGGAGGGTGGTTCCTCCTGCTGGGGCTGAGGTCTGGGGGTTGCTGCCTCCAGGGCATCAGCAATCCTGCCGAGCACCTCACAGAGCCGGTTTGTGCATGTAGTGATGACCTCGCCCAGAGCCTGCAGGTCATTGTGATGCACCAACCCTGATTCCCGGTTGTCCCGGAGAAACTCCTCTATCATGGCCGTGAGGTTCTGGGAGTGCACAGCTTCTGCGGCCGATGTGGGGGATGTGGTTGGCAGGCTTGGTATTGGGCCTGCAGGCCTCTCAGGTGTTTCGGCAGGGGAAGTGGGCTGATGTGAGACAGGTGTTACCCCTTCGCCTGTGAGACCTGGCCCATCACTCGACCCGGAGTCGCTGTGTGCAACCTGGCTGTACGATGGTGACTCAGGGCTGTAGTCATTGGTCTCCTCCACGTTGACCACGGAATTGGATGTGGGGCTGTCTGGCACACTAAGGAGGCACATGGCAGCATTCTCCCCTGACATGCTGGATTCCTCAGGGTGCAGCGTGGGGCATGTTACCGGCGGAACTGCAGGCATGTCCAGGTGCGCGGGTGGGGGTTGTGTACCCTCCATGGGGGTTGCTGGAGCAGGTGGTGTAGTATGGGCCTTATGTCTGCCAGCAGGTATGCGCTGTACCCTGCCCCTGCCCCGGGAGGTACTTGGCCAGCAGCCTTCCTGCTCCTCACTTTCATGACCGCTACCTGTGGGGGGCAAGAGAGAGACAGCATGAGCAATGATCTGGGAGTCAACATGACTTCAAGCCTATGGTAACACTTTGGGAGAGCAGCGTCTTGGTGACATTTGGTCGGTGAGTGAACTTGGCTTGGATGGTAAAAGCATACTGTTGGCGGGGTCAATCATGTTGGCGGAGTACTGTGGTGAGTGACATTGACCAGCTTTCTGTGTGGCATGGCCAATATGGGTGTCAGCCTTGCACCTGACATCATCCTGGGTCCCACTTGTTACGACATGATTGCAGGGGGGGGGGGGTTCTACGAAGCAAACATGATGTGACTCTTTGGCCGGCCCTTTGCGGTGAATTACATTAGGGATGCATGTACTGTTTAGACTCATGACACTCACCTGCATCAGCGGATGAGGGATCACCGCAATCCATTTCGCCAACACCTTCGATGGCTTCTGTGCCCATCATCTCCGCACATGTTTCCTCCCAGGGCATCATTTTAATGGGTGAGCCTGGGCCTCCTCCTGTCTCCAGGGCCTGCTGACGGTTTGCTGAGAGGATGGCCCGCACCCTGAGACGGAGGTCATCCCAGCGTTTGCGGCAATGCGTTGTGCTGCGGGGGGTGTTCCCAACAGCGCTCACCCTCTGTGCGACCAACTCCCATATCTCCTTCTTTCTGAGGATGGTGGGCCTACGGATGTCGCTGCAGAATACGATATCTGCATGTTCATGCAATTTTTCTTTTCGGATGCGCGCAGCGCCCTTTTTCAGAACTTTAGGCATGATGCTGGTCTCTGAAGTATATTTGGTCGATCAGAGTCCTGTATGGAGTCCTGTATGTCCTGTATGGAGAGGATTGCAATGGATTGTGATTTTAAATATGGCCGCCGTGATGCTTCCCGTTCCTGTGCGATGACGTTATTTCCGTTTCCGGTTTTTAACGGTGGCCGTAATTTACGGTTAGCGTAAATTACGGTCTCCGCTATTTACGGATTCCATCGAAGGCGATGGTGTTAAATACGTCTAGGTTTATGGCGGTAAGGGGTTTGAGGGGACCTTTTGCGCTATGCCGCAAGGGAGTTTACCGCCATGGCAGAATACTCGTGCAGGCGAAGTCGGAATATGGTGGAAATAGCGCCTTCCAACCACATCGTACATGGTGTTTACGCCATGGCGGTAATATGTATTTCTTACCGCCATACTCGGAATGAGGCCCAGTGATATTCAGCTCAACCATGAATCGACATTTGGTCTCTGTCAGAACACAGAAACCACTGCATTTGAGTCTGGGTTGAACCATTTGCACTATGCCAAGAAGAATGATTTGATGCTGTCAAACTATCATGTACATTGAGAAGGTATTATTGGCTCATAACTGCCTCCCGATGTCCAGCCTTGCACCCCAGGGACTGGCTATATAACTATTGATCCCTCTTCTCAGACAAGACATATCCTTTTACAAACATTGCGGTTATTGATTGCCTTTAAACCCTGTTTCATTGCCCAGAGGGGTGCATCCTTCTTAACTAGAGCATAGCCCGACTTTGTCGCCCATTACCACGTAAGGCGAAGGGGGTATACCCTTTATCTGTGCCATTTCATACTATATAAATTGTATCACCCTTGTTTTGTAAAAGTGCTAGGGCTGAGTATGCGGTTTAGCCACTACTCATGCTTGTACTCCTACAGGGCAGAAGCCATTCAATGAAATATGCTGTTGTAATAGTTTGTTGTGTACAGATATTACAGGGCCTGTGGTTTTCCCATAGACGCAATGAAAAAATAATGTTTTCATGCCTACAACTGAAACCGATGGACGGATTTTCACCAAATGTGTGGCAGGAGCAGCAGTTTGGTCCCAAAAGCATGCTTTTGTCCATTTGCTGAAAATCCATCTAGTAGTTTATTTTTTTTAAATTACCAAAAATTAGGACAAAAAAATGTGTGATATCTGGGTTCAGTCCGTAGACTGAACCCCCCTATTCAGTCTGCAGACGGGCCTCCAATTGGCCCAGAGGGCAACGTGGGGTCAGCGGACATCGGCCTCGTCTGCTGATTGAATGTTGAAAAGCGTGAGGTGCGTCATATTCTTGGAAGTGTCCGCCATGGTGGATTCACAGACATGCATGGCTGTCCGCAGACAGTGCGGTGGGGAAAACGTGTGGAAAACACATTTGGGGCTGGAAAGTGTGGGTGAGTGGAACAAAGATGATATGAGGCCGTTTTTATAGGTTGAAAAAGGTTGGGCAGGTGCTGTTACTGTTCATGGACATCGCTGTGGACGACAGCTTGGAAAAGACATTTGGTGTAATTTGACGGCTGGAAGAGGGCATACCAATGGTAGGGAAGTGGAATGAAGGCAATGTGGAGCTGTTTTTAAAGGTGAAATGCTGCTAAGTCTGCTGCCTATTTCAGTGTCCCTGGACATCAGTGGCCAGATTCTGGGGGACATGGACCCCAGAACATGTTCCCTGGGTGCAACCACCACAGTAGTAATATGTGTATAGAAATTGTAGGTAATGTAGTAGGTGTACAAAGCGTTTGTAAAATGAAAGAATGATATGATTGAAGTGTATGAAAGTTGACACGTGGGAAAGTAGGAACAATGATAAGTGGCTGCAGATTGCAATGCACCAAAAGTTTATGTGCAACAGTGTTAGTGAACATTGAAATACCGCTCAAGGCAATTTGTATTGCCAATGTGCATCATGAACATGTGCCTGTGTCCTTTGCACATTTACATCTTACAGTGGAGGGCAATGAGGGGCGTGTGTATGACTGCAGACATGGATATAATTGCGGGAATGGATGTACACAGAAGCTAGTACGTCTGTACTCCACTGTTCGTGTGTGTACACTTTTACTTTTATTTACATTACTATTATTTGTTCAGTTTCCAGCAATGATGGGGGACAAACTGTAACGCTTTTGTTATCGGTATAAGGATTAAAGTCAAGACCCTTGCATTATACACAAGGATGTCTAAGGCATAGAAAACACTATTTGCAGATCATTTTGTGAAACTAGTTTTATTTACGATACCTTAGATGTTGTTGCTGCACGTCTCTGGTGTGGAAATGCTTCCCACAGCAGAAAGCAGGGGACAGATTATTATTGACGTGTAGGGAAATATGTTCCCGTGTGGACCGCGCCTGAGGCTGTTTTTTAAAGAAAACATAAATGTATTGGGAACAGGTGTGTCAATAGCTGTAAAATGGAAGTAAATATTATGCTATGTGGTTCACTTCAAATATTTTGTTGTTTTTCAGTGCACTGACTGCCAGTAATATTGTTAATTTTTGTGGCATGTGTTTGTAAAAACAAAACTGACTCGGGCACGCTGTGAACGGTACATGAAGGGTCTCATTGTTATGTGTCCTTGAATACACGGCACTAAAAATTTGAAGGTGTAAATGTGTAAAAATTCCACAAAGAAATTATAAAATTGAGTACATTAAAAACTGATGTTGGAAAGTGAAGTTTTTAAGCGGTTGATACTCCGGTACATTGGAAGAATGGATTTGCAAAATGCAATGTAAGCAAGATTTTAAATCATATTTATTGACTCGTGGATTGAAAGTGTACTGTGTGCAATATGATGAACGTCCTGAAGGAGAATGTTTCATTTGAGGCAAAGATTAGATGTCGTCAGTTTGAATTGTCACTGAAATGAATAGGCAAAATAAGAATGTACTATATATATATATATATATATATATATATATATATATATATATATATATATATATATATATATATATATATATATATTTTTTTTTTTTTTTTTTTTTTTCACAAAATCTTGGCTATGTTGGTCTGGTCTAACATGGCGACATCGTCCTTATATTGTTGAAATTGTGTTTGCTCACAAAGGTTTGGCAAAGGTTGCGTCTCACTGGGTTAGTGGTTTAGCCAAGAAAAGAACACATATAAATGTTTAGAACCAGAAGGAAAACCCAGAATGAGACTGCAACCAGTTTTTCAAAACATGGTTTAATATGTAAGTGCACTCCACAACCGTGAGCAACGTACTTGCCGACCCGGCCACAGAACGGCTATGCAGCCATCTGGCACCCATACATGGGTAGGACCAGCCCATTAAACCTTGAAGCTCACCAAATAACTCAATTGGCCTTGAAAAAGACTAAGGTTGAAACGCGCGTCGGCTGTGTAACATATCATCATGCTATGACTAGTATATTTACATACAAGGATGTCTTTCATTGCTGCTGATTACAACAAGGAATAAAAACCTTAAAATAACTCGTTTTTGACCAATCAACAACCTGGATCGTCTATATTTTGTGTGTAAACTGCCTACAAACAGGTACTGGACTATCAAATCCAACCAGCGCCTTTCCAGTCCATAAGTTTGTCACTCCCCACAATTCTTCTAGACAGAGGAACCACGGAGTTGGTTCCTTGACAAACTACGACTCTGGCTGCAGGTTTTATTCAACCAACAATCAAATAAAGGGTGCGCAGGAGTAAGTGGGTCCCGCCACAAACTCCACTTCCACGAACAACACTTACATATTAAACCATGTTTTGAAAAACTGGGCGCAGTCTCATTCTGGGTTTTCCTTCTTGTTCTATACTATTTATATTTGCCTGTAAAGTAGGTACTGAAATATGTTTTTGACGTCTTCATTTTATATAGTTATATAATTCCGTTGTGCGCAAGTCATGAGTAGAGTCTACCGGCTCACGGCTTTTTCAACAGCCTTGCGGTAACAAGGAGCAACACAGGAGGTTATAGGTACTAGAAACGTGTGGATGTCAAAGTCCTGCTTTCATTTCAATTTTAAATCACTAATTTCTCCTCTGTAATGGAGTGCAATGTGCGTACATTATTCATTGGTCATGGAAGATAATTTTTGGTGAAGAACACAAAAACATGCATTAAATGAATCAATTATCAGATTTGGCATTAGAAGATGACCGTTGACAGTTTTACCGAAAATTAGAATGATACAAAGTTCGGTAGCTATGAACTGTATTTGAAAAAGTTACCCAAGTTTTCGTGGACTTAATTGAATGTTTTTTTCAATGTGTAAAAATGAAAAATACTTGATATGATCCCGAGTATTGTTGTTTTCTTCAAAATAAAATGTTTCTTTAATTTTTGTAAAAAGAAAAAAGTTTTGAATTTGTTGTAATGTCTGTGCTTAAGTACCTTGCTTTGCGCTAGATAACCTTATAACGTTTGTGATGACAGGGTACCTTTGGCTAAGCTGTCCACTAATGTCATTGAAATAGGTGGAGCTTATTTTGAATGTATAGTGATGTTAGCGTTATGGGCGGGCTAACGTAATCAGTGCCACAAGGGCTTTTGAAGCTAGGGTGATAGAATGTTATTGAGTCTATCTACTTTATTGAGAAATGTACACTTGATGGACTCTACAAGATTATTTTTTAGTGGTATTTTTCAACTGTGAAAGGTGGTACCTAAAGGAACCTTTTTTTGTTGTGTTTTGATTATTATTGTTTGCACTAGAGGTTAGAAAGTAAGGTGGGTAGGGAAATGAGAGAAGAGGCACCAACTACAAATGTGGAGTGGCAGGTGGACAGGGGAAGATTTTGCAGGTGTGTAACATCTAAGGTAGAGGTCAGTGTTTCTCATGAGGTTTGATTACAGCTTCAAAAGCACTTCGAAATTGCTCCCCCATGCAGAGTGGTGTGTTGCAGTATATACAGAGTACTGTTGTCTTCACAAGATATGGATCAGCAGCCTATTTTATTGCTTGCACTGTAGCTGATGGGATGTTGTGTCCCACAGAAGTACGCTGTGTGGTTATAGTACTGATTGAGGAAGATGAGGTGGAGGAAGACAGCCTACTACTTGCTAAGAAAGGAACAGCCTTTCTGAGAGCATTGTGGTGGATGGATTGGGTGTGCTGGTGCATGGAGGTGGTCCCATAGGAGTAATGTTCAGGTAGTCTGAGACTGAGTACAACGTTGCACTCAGTGCATTTCACTTTGGTAGCTTTAGCCTTTAGTTCATTCCCAACAGTGGTAATGAACTGCCACACCCATGATTCTCTCTTGGTGCTAGAGGCAGGCAATTGTTCTACCTTACCTTCTTGGTCCTATTCATTGCCTTTGGAAGTACTGCACTTTTTTGTTGTGCAGGTCCTGCAGCTGATGGTGGTGGTGGTGGGTCTTGGGGAGGAGGAACGGCAATAGCTGATGCCATTTTAAGATAAATAGCAGTTTTGCTTATATTCCTCCAAGTATGTGCTGTCTACTATATTGTTAATGGATAATGAGTAAGAATATGTGTAGGAGCTGTGCAAGGGTACATTTTGAGCTTGAAAGTTCCTAG
Organism: Ambystoma mexicanum; assembly: GCF_040938575.1. Taxonomy (NCBI): domain Eukaryota; kingdom Metazoa; phylum Chordata; class Amphibia; order Caudata; family Ambystomatidae; genus Ambystoma; species Ambystoma mexicanum. The sequence goes on from NC_090939.1 coordinate 416,673,488, forward strand.
ATCAGCAGAAATTGCAGTTCCGAACCATCCACGAATCACGTACCAATTGTGAAGTGCAGATGCATTTGCGGACATGTCATCATGCTGGGCGTGAGCGTGTGGTCACGTGACACTCTCCGTACTTTTGATGTCAAAAGTTTGCGAATGTCGACAGATGCAAAAAACTGTGAAAAAAGTTGTGAAAAGTCTATAGAAGTGTTGAAAATTATTCAAGAAGGTGGGAAATTGCAGCGTTTTAAGTTCGAACTTTGTGAATTGGAAAGTGTGGAAACTGTGAAAGAACATTTGGAACACTGGAAAAGTGACTTTAACGTGGACTTTAATGTGGAAGGCCAGGTGGGCCTCTATCCATGTTTTGAGCTGCTTTGTTTTGAGAACCTGAGCCAGAGTGTATCATCCTGTCTATGGGGACTGCCTAACACTGTGCTGTCCACCGTGGAGAGCCACTTTGATTCTTTATATTCTAACACTTATTTTCTTTTGCATACATATTCCCCTTTACACACTTTTTGTACAAGAGATAGGGGCAAGCATTAGGTTTTGTTAGTATATGCCATTTTGATTTGACAGAGACTGACTAGGACTGTGTTTTCTTTATTATTTGATGGTAGACACTACTCCCAGCTTAGCTATAGTGCAAAGTAGAAGTGTTCCCAAACCCTGAGAATTGAATAAAAGTTTTACAAATCGTACCATTTGTGTCAGTGTCATACGTGTGATACTATGCCTCCCTTACACAGTGCATCACTCTTCAAATATTTTAAATTGTGATTTTAGTCTTGCTGGTGTCAATGAAACAAGAGCTGTGTCGTCCGTGTACATCAAGATTGGACTTATTTCTTTTTTTTTTATTTGAAAAAACTACAGTTTTGACATAACGAAAAAATGTTTGTTTCAAAAGCTCCCTTCCTCCATTTAATAAGTAAGTAATAAACTTTCCACTCACGCTTCAAAAGAACCAAAAAAGACAAATAAGACTTTGTTTCAAGATTCCATAGATCCATTATCTAGAAAAACACAACCATACCAATCATACTTCCAAAAGATAGAAGGAGAAAGAAAAAAAAAAAACAAACGAGACAGACACAGGTTTCTAAGAAACCGTCTTTCACACAACGTATGGTGGCGTGATTAGCTCCGCCAACATTTTGTAGACCAGCAAAGTGTCGGCTTTATAAGCATAGCTTAGAGGGGGAAATTCAAGAGTGCATCCAGGTAATTTACAATGGCACAAACATGTTTGACATTATTGCCAGAAGAAATCAAACGCCACCAGGCCGCCATGTCTTCATCCAAGGGCGCAAATTGTCGGAGGTGTGTAGAACGTAAGTCACGGGTTGCCTTGCAGTCCAGGATTAGATGTTTCAATGATTCGACTGTACCAAGGCAGAAGCGGCATAGGTTATCTTTTATCAGAGGATATTTTCAAGGAATTCAATCGAAATCTAAGGAATTGCTCGCGATAGTATCGAGAGTAGCATCGCAGCAGGTAGGAGGACTGAAAATTTTGTTTTTTTTGTTTGTTACTCAGCCAATTAGTTGAAGCCAACTTTTCACATTTCTCTAAGTTGACAATCCATGCCCAGGACTCAAATTTTCTTTTTGCATCTTGTGGCCGGATGAACAAGTCGTAGTTGCTAATTGCCGCAGAGTCAACCCATCCTTGCACTCTTAGCCGCCATTGGTCCAGTAAACAGACGTTTTTTGTCTCATGTTTTTTTATGAATATGTAGTAGGCCGAAGCCTTGCTATCCACTGTGATCTTGCGCATTAGCGAAATTGATTTCCAGATCACGTGGCTGTACAGTGAATTCAGTGATAATTCATGGCGTAAGGATATGAGTGAGACACATTGCAGATGATTGAGGGCACTCCGCCAGAAGCAGCCTTCAAGCTGGTTCCAGGTTTGCTCGTTAATGTTCCAGCTAGCTTCAGTGCCGAAAGTTAGTATGGGCACTACCTTTGCAAATAGAACATTAGAATTGGTGCTAGAGAAAATTTACCAAAGCTTCTATTTATTTTTGCGGCTTGGAGAGCTAATCTTGAGGACTTCAATTTCAAATCCTTAACCCACTGATGTTCACAAATTGAGTTATTAAACTGACCTCCCAGATAACATTAACCAAAGACAAAGGCTAGCTACCAACGGCCCACTTAAAGGCTCTGTCTTTTCTATCAGTCACAGTTCCAATAGACATAATTTTAGTTTTTTTTTGTGTTTATTGAGAGTTTGTTAATAGATAGGTAGTCATAAAGACAGAGAAGTAGGCGCTGCAGGCCAATCTGAGTTCTGTCCATCAAGACTAGGTCATCTGCATAGGCAGTATATCTTACAGGGACCTGGTTTATTTTAGGCGGAAAGCAATGAGACTGCTCAAGGTGGAGAGACAGATCCGCCAAAAATAATTTAAATAAATCAGCGGCAAGAGGACACCCCTGCTTTACTCCCCTTGTTGTTAGAATATTGGCTGATAGGTCTCTGCTCTTGTTGAGACGCACCCGAATCGAGCTATTCGAGTGGAGGGCCATTATTGGTTCGAGAATGCTGACTGGACAGTTCCAATTGTGCAATTTCGCCCAAAGCAGCTTGCGATTTATACTGTCAAAAGCCTGCTTCATATCTATGAATGCTAGATGAATTTTAGATCTCGCTTTCTGGACTTCCAATTTTAAGATTGTTAGTATTGAAAGGTTTATGTCGACACCTACGCCCTTTGAGAAGCCAGTTTGACGTTCATCAAGAATACCAGCACCGTGAGCCCAGTTCACCAGATTCAATCGTAGGTTAGAGCCAAATATTTTACCGATTGAATCAAGCAGTGCAATGGGGCGATAATTTTCGGGAATATCCCAGCTGCCCTTCTTGTGAATCGGAACCACGATTGCTGTTAACCATGACTCTGGAAGTTGTTTATATTTGGCAATTTTCCTAAAGAGACACTCAATAAAAGGAGCCCACATCAATATGTTTTTCTTGAGCATCACATTGCTGATCATGTCAGGGCCAGCATCACAGGAGTTTTTAACATCGTGATTGCTCGGGTTATGTCGACCTGGGACATTTCCACTTCCCAGTGCCCGGCTTCGACCCTAAAATGTGGTTCGGGTTCAGGGTTTATGGTGTTAAACACTCTGGAGAAGTACATGCACCAACTATCACCAGAGATCATCATTAATTCTGCGCGTTCTTGCTTAATAATAATTCTGTGAGAAGTTGCCCAGTTCCTGTAATTTGCTCGTCTTGCCTTCACGTCTTCTAGCGCCTTGTGTCTTGAGATGTTTTTTTTTTAATTTGTCTCAAGTTCCTTCTTAGATCTTTCTTTTTCTTGTACAAGAGCTTACTGAACAAATGTTTCTGGCATTTGTGCTGTTGGCTTGGGTCATTATTGTCAGTTATGTAGATCGATAGTAGAGGAGTGTAATCGACTCCATGTGGCGAACTCCAGAGTCTTTCAGTAAGGCAACCAATCTGGTTGACACTTAACCGAAGGCGATTTCCACCCATGTTCGTCTCAACTGGTATATTGTGTAAAAAAGCAGAGGTTTTCGCTGCCAGAAAGCATCCAAGTTTTAGCAGCATATGATCACTGTTGGTCATTATTTGAGAATGCAGTGTGGTGACCATGGACTCGAAATTTCTTGAGACCCAGATGTAGTCAATAATGTTATACAAAGGGTCTCGATGCCAGGTTGGTTGCGCGGGGATGTCGCCGCTTACAGCACCATTTAACATCACGCAATTGCGCGTTTTCATTGCATTTCACCATCTTTGCTCTCTCTCTCCCAAATCTTCTTTAGCAGTCTGCATGTATCTTTGGTTTAGTTGATCCAACAGTAAGGTGGCATTGGTGGAAGTTGCTAATAGGCGCTGTATCACTCCATTGACATGGATGCAAAATAGTTTTGGTGCAAGTACACAACCATGGCGAACACCCATTTGTATCTCAAAGGGTTTGGTTGTCCTGCCAACCAGGTTACACCTTACCACTGATTCTTTCTGTGTGTACAATGGTCTAATGACCAGTATATCAGGTGACAGGCCAATTTCTAATAAGAGATTACACATCTTGCTGCAAGAGACCTGATCAAAGGCAGGTCTGAGATTGATGAACATGATGTACAAGTTCACATTTCTCATTTCTCAGGATCGCATATTTGTCCTGGAGGATTTGTAAACTAAGACTCTGGTAATTGGTAATTGTGCCCATTTGGAAAACACCTTGTAGTTTGTTAATTACTTTTTTCTCCTCTACTCAGTACTCTAGCTGTGACAATACTACTCTTGCAAATAGTTTGCCCCCTATATCCAGCAATGAAATTGAACAATAGTTCTGAGGATCCTCCCTAACCCATTTTCTTTTACACAGGTACAATTTCTGCTTTTGTCAACAAAGGCAGTACATATTTTGTGATTAAAACTGTATTAAATAAAATAGTCGAGCAAAGTATGGTGCCCAAATCTGGGGCTCTGACATGTAAAGGTCCATTGGGATTTTGTTAGGACCTGAGGCTTAATAATTTTTTGGGCTCATAATAGCTAACCTAATTCCTTCCACTGTAAACATAAGCTGCAAGTACCCTAGGCTTCTAGCACAGGGTTCAGTGGGTACTTTCTCTGAAGGCATGCAGGTTTTTATGTATAAACTCTTAAAGTGCTCATGCAACATCGACTCAGGTACATTGCCCAGTATTTTGGTGCAATTCTCTGCAATCCCGGTTCCCACCAACTTCCAAAAATAGTTCATATCTTTGTTTCTTATGGCCTGGAGTAAAGTCTCCCATGAGTTGGTCACACGTTCTTCCTACTTTGCTTTTATTAATTATTATTTTTTAATCTTTTATTCATTTGTTCAGTTGATGTATCAACTTTTCAAATTATTGATACAAAAGATTTTCCTTTACTATTTGAAATGTTCAAAATTGACATCATACTCATACATAAAAATGAAAACAAAGAGGCTGTACAGAATAACTAAAATAACTAAAAACTTCAAGTTCAAAAAAGAAAAAAAAAACAAAATTCAAAGTCCTAAACATTCAGGATCAAACTATATCACATTTCTTCAGTGACCCTACACACATACCAATTACTAATAATTCTGGCATCTAAAGTTTTAACTAAAAAATTGGGCCTCACACTCCTGCATAGCAGCCTAATTGTTATGTTAATTAAAGCAATAAAGTAAGATTGCATATTCATTCTGAACCCAGAACATTCCATTTACAGCTTTCTCAGGGCTTAGTCACTGAATAAGAAAGTTGGGTTTGCTTTTACTCATCATAGAAAGGATTTGGTAGGATAACATCCAAAAATTGAACAATTGCTATTTGTATTGTGATTCTTGGATTAGAAAATAGCATTTGCCATTTTTGGTACTGAGTTAAATGGTTCTGGAACACCATTTTATCCTTAAAGCATTTACTTTGTACACCACTCACTGCCTTACAGTCAATTTATAGGTGTTGCACAGTTTCTGTTTGATTTATGTTCAAGCAATAGCGGCAATAATTCTGCTCAGTGGAATTAATTCTTCTCCTATACAATATATCACGAGTGGCGTACAAGTTTAACCTGAACCTGATGTACTTTCTACGAGTGATGGGGCATGGATGTCTTTATTAAATCGCATATCACCATCTCGCTCGGCACAATGCTAAAGAACCAATAACAGTTACCCTCTTCATGCAGTCCACTAACTTGTATTTTGCTTTACAACAACTAGCATCAGATCACTGTTTTTCTGGTTAGCTGTTTCTTAATTAGCTTAGTATTTACTGTAAGGTATCCTCCAAAATGGTATTACAGTACTGTTACAGTATGTATGTTAGGCAGAATTATATGCAGTACCCTTTGGGAACACCACACACAATTAAGACTGCAAGTGACAGTATAAATTCACCTTTGGTACAAGCCTGTACTACACAGTAAAGTGGTAGCGATGGCTGAGCAGCCAGACCTATCTCAAGAGCTAGTGAGCAGTATCAATAGTTAAACAAAGGACAGCAAATACTGTGATTCAAACAAACACTTACTCAATGTTTCTGAATAATAGAATATAAATTATAGTATAGTATAGTAAATATATAAGTATAGCAGTTGCAAAATCACACTCTTAATACACTACACCACTCCCAAAAGATTCTGGACAAGTTAAATTCAAAATGAAGTGTGAGCAAAATGGCACTCCAATAATATAAAAGGGAGGGATAGACAAAGTTAGACAAAAATTGAACAGCACCAACAGGTAAGTAAGCAGGGAAATCTAGAAAAAGGAACTGCAGTGAGGGAATCATATCAAAAGAGTTTAGGGTCAAAGTCAATAGGAGAAAAGGCTTTTGCTCAAGATCACACAGTTCAGGGTAGTTTGCGGTTCAGACTTTGCCAAGAGTTCCGGACGGAGTTGGTCAGCAGAAAAGTTAGTTTAAGGAATAGAGAAGGACAAGCCCTTGGATTGGCGAAAGGTTTCCCGCACTTTCACCGCGGCTGGAGGAAACGAACAACCAGATTTGAACAGTACCTTAAAATGGAGAAGCAGCTGTAGCTGAGGCGGACGTTCCTGGCAGGTCCTGCAGGCTCACGGTTCCTGAAGTGACTGTCGGACTGACATGAAGTAGGAAGACTGGAGGGTCCTGCACTGCCCAGGGACGAAACCAGCAGCAGAGCAGAGCAACAAATAAAAGGTGCGCTCCTTAAAACCCAAGCAGGGTCCGACCTTCCTGGCTATCTGGTTCACTGTAGCTCTGTACAGCAAATTCGAACAGAGGAGGGAGACCTGGCTTGCATTTTGGGTGAACTGGTTGGTCCCACCAGTTCAGGGGAAGAAGATTCCTAGTAGATCTTCTCTGTCATTGGAGTTTGAAGATTCAGACATGCAGCAGGGCTTCACCAGCGGTTCAGTCGTGATAGAGGTCCTCTTCTGTCAGCTCCTCTTTGGTTCTCTCGTTCCAGACATCCTTTCTAGCCAGACTTTCTGGTGCCTAAGGAGGGCTTCTGTGCAGAAGCCCGCAAAAGGATGGCGCACAAAGGAACCAAACCGGGTTTGGCACGCAGTGAAAAACACAAAAAATACTTTTACAAAAAGAAATGGTGAATAAACCCAGCTGGAACCAAATTAAAACAAATATGGTCCAGCGGGTTTAAGTTCGAGGCTACCAAGATAGCCTAAAACAATACCAGGGCTCTTACAATACCCACAGTAGGAGAAATAGGGTAGTTACCACTGCCACCAGCCAAGTCTTAATGAAAAGGGAGCAAAACAATGCTCCAAGAGAAACAGACAAAAAGGGACAAGTATTAACCCTTTCCAGTACTATATGTAAGATAGTTTGTACTGGGTCTGTAGATTTGAAGAGACTAATAAAGTCAATGGCAACTTTACATGTTCTGGGAGACAGTAGTCAGTCCCAGAAAATGGAGTCGGCGTTGGGAAGTCTAAAAGACGTCACTGCACTGAAGGTGCTGGGTAACACACAGTAAAACGATGATGCCTGTGGAGTAGGTGAGGCTCCACAGTCTATGAACACAAAAAAATGTTAAACACACAGCAGAACACATGTAAGAGTGGGAAAAAAAAGGCTCACACTCTTACCTGGTGAAAAAAATCAATCCTAGAAATCCAGCAAAGCTTCTGAGGGACTAAGTAGGTAAGGGAAATTAGCTGTTGTGGAGACTTCTCCCTAATAATGTATGAGCGGATAAAACCATCACTGCTACCAGAACCAGCCTTGAAAAACTCCTACAGTGATGGCAATATGCGGTTTTACAGTTCTGGCTGTATATCCTCCTTATTGACTTTGCTTCATCTAACTGTCTGCCTGACTTGGCCTGCCACAGTTAATTCTGCATTTGCCACAAGTACATCCATATTATTTAATCCAATCACGTCAGTTCCTACAGGTAGTACTAAAGGACGGTGATCACTTTCAAACCTATCAGCTACTTTAAATGTATTAATTAAATGTCAGGCCTCTAGATGTATTGAAAATAAAGTTTATGAGACTTGAGCAGGACCCAATCGCAAAGTGTTTTTTTTTTTTCCCTCTGGTATGTCACCCGGTTTCCTGCCATTAAATGCCTTTAAAATAGGTGCCATCATTAGGCTTGCTAATTCAATGACATTTCTGTGGGGTCTCTTATATTGAGTTGATTTTATTTCATAAATATCCCATATGATATCTTCCCCATCACATATTCCCTCCATTAGGGCCAGGGATTAGAACTGTACATTAAAATCACCTACTATGATCATCTTTGGGCTATGTGGGTGCATGTCCCTCCATATTTCAACTCTTTCTCATTAGGGCATTGAGCAAACATTCACCCCCTCCAATATCTGCCTGTTATGCATATTTATCAGAAGCAGTTCTTCTGCATTCAGGGATCTCATGTGCAACTCCAAGAAATCCCTGCTGCCATTATCTATGGTATTGACGGTCATTTCAACAGTGGTATTAATACAGGCCAAAAGCCCTACGCTTGGCCTCCCTCCGTAGCCTTTAACAGCCAGGATGTTCTATGTAGCATAACCCTCCAAATGGAGGGCTCTAGTGGCCTAGATTTCTTGGGAACAGGCAATCTATTTTGTTCTCACAAATCCTACCCACTTATCCTCAGGATTTCTTGATAAGCCTGCAATATTCTAGGCTGTTCTGTGCACCTTCTATACCTGGTGCCCATTACTGATGTCAATATGGGTACTACTACCTGGACCAGGGTGAACACCATGTGAATCCTTTTCCTCTTGAGTATTTTGTTCAATCAGGGTTATATGTACCACTGCCTCCTTATTTAATAGTGTTCCCTGCTCATTCATATTGGAGGTCATACCAGAGACCCTCAGTACCTGTTCCTGTGAGATCTTGGCCACTTGCCCCTTTGAAGTCTTTGGTAGATGGGGTCAAGTGACAGTACTACTGTTGTGATGCACACTCTGCCTATATTTACTAGGCTCAGTGAACCTCTATCTGGAGTATTTCCTATACTACCATTTGCTGCCGAATTCTGGGCTAATGCTACACTTTTGTTGCATGTTGGGTCCTTACTCCCAGTGCCCACTTTCAATCTATCTTCTGGGCTTCCATCATTTCCTGTCCCTGCATCGGCTGTTTTCAGAGTTACTGGTGGGACTGCATATGATGATGTCTAAACCATGTGGGGGGTACGATATCCGCTCAATATTGAGTAACCATCAACTAATTTCCTCTCCTTTAGTTCCACTTGAATTACATCTTTCGAGTCATCAGTTGGGGATGTTTGTCTCACACACCACAATATATCACTCACTATAATGACACAGCAGCCTCTTTTGACTCTAATCCAGTGGGTGATCTTGTTTTTAGGGCTTGCACTGATTCTCTGGAGCCTTTCTCCAGTTTAGGGACATTTACCAGAGAGACATTATTTCCCCTCACAGTTTTATCTAGCATCTTTGATTGACTAATGGATTTCGTTCTATCAATAAAACCTACCCTCAGTCTCAATGACCGGTCCTTGCACTCATTGCCAACAGGCTCTATTGTATGCTGTCCTATAAGGTGTTAGGCAAGGTTTGAATGCAGTACACCCTCTGGGACCAATACACACAACTATGACTACAGGTGTAAGCAAAACCAACCTTTGGTATAAGTATGTACCACACAATTTCTGGTAGCGAGCTAGGCAGCCAAGCTTATCTCAAGAGGGAATGTGAGCTTGTAATGAGGTTACACAGAGGTCTACAATTACAAGTATTCAAATAGACACTTACACTCAAGGTTTTTTGGTAAACACTTATTAATGTATTACAGTCAGTTAGAACACATTCACTAAAAGGAGGCAATCAATATCACACTAGAATATACTATAATACTTCACACTAACCGGTTCTGAAACATGTAAACTACTTTGAAGGAGGAGCAAAATGGCATTCAGAGCATTTGAAGTAGGAGCACAAAGGCATAATTTAATAAAACGAATAGTAGAGTTACTTTTAAGCAGTGCAAATAGTTTGGGTTCACCAGAGGAGTTGGTCCAATGCAATAGGTAGGCCTAAGTCAATGGGCTAGAGTCTTGTATAGATAAACGCAGTTCTGGTTGATAAATGGAAAAGTCTTTGCCACGGTTCTCTGAAGTATTTCTCTGAAGAATTCTATGTCGGGTAACAAGCTGACTAGGCCTTCAAGTTGCCAAAGTTTGACACATTTTTGCAGTGAGAGGTAAGTTCTCTCTGTCTGGTTTTCACAGTACCTTATTTTGCAGAAAAAGATGCAGCTGAAGACTTCTGTTCCTGGCAGTTTCTGCAGATCTCGCAGTTCCTGTGCCTTAGTCGTGGAGACAAGAGGGAAGACGTTTGGGACTCCTGCAGTGCACACGGACTGGTCACAAAGCTGGCAAACTGCCAATTCTTCAATTCCGGAAGCTGTCTTCAAGCACACAAACTTGTGTCCTTCTCCCTGGCTATTCGGTTTCCTGCAGCACTCTGAGGAAAATACATCCAGCTCCAAGAATGGTATCCAGGTGGCTTATGAGTTGACCAACTCAAAGGAAGAAGTTGTCCTTGAAGGGCTTCTCTGTCAAGATGAACTTGGTGATTCTGACCTGCAGCAGGGATTCACCAGGCAAACCAATGGTCCAGGAGTTGCAGGAGCCGTCCTCTTCCAGCTAGTCTTTGGTTCTTTAATTCCAGTGGTCGACTCTGCCTTCCAAGCCAAGAGACTCACCCTTTAAACAGTTTTCCCCATTCATTCCAGCCTAGCAGGGTGGCTTTCCTTGCTGGACAGTCAGCCAGCCAATCATGCCAGAGTGCGTTTGGGTCTCCTAGGAGACCAAACACAAGGGGTTTTGGGCACCTCCCGCACTTCCTGCCCATCCCAGACACTCAGGCACCAGAGGTGGTCTTCAGTCCTGAAGCCCACCAAAGGCCTAGGAACAAAGGGACCAAACCTAGTTTGGCGCGCAGAGGCAAACTCTAGAAGGATCTTTCCAAAAGGAAATGGTGAGAAAAGAAGACCAGGACCCGTTTAAACAAAGGAGGCTCAGATGCCATTTTGAAAAACATGGCTCCGCGATTTAACGCTACCAGTGTTCGCGGTCGGGAAAAGTAATGGTAGTTAGTTGGAAAACCACTGCCACCAGCCATTTCGATCAGAAAGAGTAGCATTTGGCTGCTACATGAGTTTCTAGACATAGGGGATACTAGGTAACCCCTCCAGCAAGTAAGATCATGTGTGCTGGGTCTATGAGTTTAAAAAGACTAGTAAAGTCAATTTAACATTACATTCTCTGTTAAACAGTAGTTTATCCCAAAGAAGGTATTTAATCCTTGGGACAGCCTGAAAAGGCTTCCCTGTGTCACTGCACTGAGGGTGCTATGTAACACACATGAAAAGATGATGCCTATGGAGTTGTCTAAAACTCCATAATCAAAGAACACAAGATTTAAATACGCATCAAAATACATGAGAGAGTGGGATAAAAAGGCTCATACTCTCTCCAGGTAAAAAAATCAAGTCCTCAAAATCCTGCAAAGTTGCTGGGGGTCTCTAAGGTGAAGGGAATTAGCACATTTTTGAGAATTCTCCCTAACATAAGGGGACCCCCTTTTCCCGCACTTCTTGGGGGGTTGTTTATAACAAATCCATTATCCTTTTTACTTCCTTTGCCATGATTCTGCCATTATTATTAGATGGACTCTTATCACTGGACTTAGAGTTATTGACATTGTTTACCACATAATCACTTTTAGTCACCTGGCTGAATAGAAATGTCACCACCTTCATGACAATGCCTTGAGCTTGTCAATTTCTTTACAAAACGTAGTGTTATCCTCCTTTAAACTTTACTGCCCTCGTTACATCTTGATATAAAAAGCCCTGCGTTCCTCTCATTGCCCCGTCATCCTTTGCAATTTAATTCACTTCCCACAGACAGTGATGAAGTTGCTTGTGAGGCAGTAAATTACAACTCCCACAAAGCAGTTTACTGTAAATGTCTCTATAATTGCATGGGACGCAGGGGACAATTCCCACAATGCATTTCACTGTTACTTGAAATATCCCTGTAGTCAATTGGTAGGCAGCGTACTATTTTCCTTAATGTATTTCCCTTCATTTGTAATGCTCCTGGAGTCAATTGTGAGGCAGCAGAGGATTCTTGCAATACAATCTAACTTACTTGATACGTTTCTGTAGGCACTTGTGAGGCATCAAACTACAATCCCCTCAATTCAATTCAATTGAAATGTTTCTGACGCTACATGTCATGCAAAAAACTATGACTCTCAAAATGCAATCATTTTAATTGAAATGTCTCTTTTGAGGCAGCAGACTCAATTGCCATAATGCAGCAAATTGTACTTGAAATGCCTAGGCGGTCATTTGTGAGGTAAAACACTACGATTTCCACAATGCAATTCACTTCACTTAAAATGGTATTGTTGGGGGTGGGCACTGTATGACACAGATTAAGATGGTTGCCTAACTGCCCATAAAACATATATTATCTTTGTCGTTTATTAATAATGAACTGTATTTAATGAAACTGGTGCATAAGCTCATCTCCGGAATGTTGTCTTGGCATTGGTTGTAGTTGATAGCGGCAGTGGCGGGCATAGCAGGAAGAATTTGCTGGTGAATTGATGAGGTGATTTCCTCTCTGTCTTCAGTCGCTCTTCCTGGCTGGTGCTGCTATGCAATGACACTGTGTATATTACTGCGTGTTTGAACGCAACCGCCCACAATTTCATAACACTTTCCACTCTGGAGCAGTCACTGCTGGACTGTGGTGTAATTATTATTCTTTTTAACAAAGGCATTATATAAATATAGGTTTGTCTGTGGCTTTTTATGTATAACCGGCAACTGACTCCTCAGAGGCTCCTTTCAGCAATCTTACATTTTCTGCAGGTGATTTGCTTGTGTAATTAAGGACTATTTATACATATGGCTTCTAAGAAAAGTGTGCAGAAGAGATATCACAATAAAGAACATGCTAAACCTACTTCATCAAAATTTCAAAGACCCAAAAGTGACTCCCTATCCTACTCAACCTACCTTTGAACCAGGTATGGAGGACATGTTGTCAGAATCAAAGGTGTTAAAGCCTTTTATAGAAATTACAAATAGCAAGCTTGTAGAGTAAAGGACCTTAAGAGGTCCCGAAGGAAGTCCCCGGGTGAAGTGCTGCTCACGGCATTCCGAGCCGGCAGGCAGCAGAGCAGCAAGCTGCCTCACAGCTCTCCACACAACCTCCTGCTTAATCAATAGGTACTTCCTGAGCATAGAAACCACAAGAGGACTATATTACCTACATCAATAGATATAGTAGTGTATGTTGGAAGATCACTATTATGTGCTAACTGTGTTTGTGCTAAAGTAAAATAAAGGCACATAAACACAACCATCGGGCTTGGTGTCATCATTGACAGGCCACTACATAATTGACGACGAAGGACGGTATCGGCCCAGCTGCACCACGATGCAAGGAGCAATGCCACCACCACTGTTTCTGCAAGTCCCAGGCAAGCCAGTGATTCTGTGGCTTCATTGGGAGCCTTTATTTCAAACCTATCTGGAAGTGATGGGTGGAACAGTTTATCCAGCGGCGTGCAAGAAGGCCATGCTAAAAGCGCTAGGTGTCGAAGGACAAAGAACTTTTGCAGGCCTGAACCCAGAAACCCCGACAGGAGAAGGGGATGATGTCTATCAAGAAGTGAAAAGGAGAATAGCCAAAAGATTCTCGTGTAAAGAAAATGTAGTGCTACACAGAATCAGATTCTATGGCAAGAAGCAAGAGCCGACAGAACCCGTGGACGACTACGTAGTCAAGCTTAGAGAACTGGCTACGTTATGTGCATTTGGAGCAACGTCAGAGTAAAGAATCTGCGACATGCTCATCATACATACGAACAACAGAAAGGCACAAGACAAATGTATTAGTGAAAAAGAAATTGGGTTAGATAAAGCAATCCAGATTGCGAGGGCGGTAGAAGAGATGTCCAGCAGGCCCAAAGAGTGGGGAATTGCGGCGCAGTCATCCAAAAAACAGTGGGTGCAATCCAGAGGCAGAAGGGACAGAGGACAACGCGAAGCCAGGGATGACGCAGCAGTGAAACGAGAACCATTGAAGTGCCACAGGTGCGCCAGCACGTGCCACCTAACCAACAGCAGAGAATGCCCGGCAAGGAGTACAGAATGTTCAAAATGCAGAAGTTATGGACACTTCGCATCATTGTGCACGTGGTGAGCGAAGAAAACGGTGACAGCAACTCAGAGCAAAGAAAGCAGAGGTGAGGCATACTCAGATGAAGAAGCATGCGCCACGGTTCTCATGGTGAATGGCGGCACGAGTCGGAGAGAAAAGCCCCACTGCACCACCAAAGTCAATGGTCATGAGACAAGAGGGATGCAAGACTCGGGTTCCAACCTCACCATGCTGCCCTTAAATTTGTACAAAAGCATGATGGCAAGAAAAAGAGTAGAAGCCTACAAAATGAACATCAGTCCCATGGTGTATGGAGGTGCCAGCATAAATCTTTTGGGGTATGTCAGAGCGACAGTAGAATTCAAGGACAGAGTCACCAGAACAAAAGTAGAAAATGGACCACCAGTGTTAGGCTGGGATGACCAAGCAAAACTGCAAATCAGGCTCGACCCGAGCATGGAGGAGCAGGTCCTGTCCATACACAAAATTGGTGCCTCAATCAGCAAAGAATAACTATCCGCAATTGTTTTCAGACACACCTGGCCGCATCAAAAACGATGTGCACAGAATAAAACTGAAACAAGGAGAGGTACCAGTCAAGCATAGAGTGAGACCCGTGCCGGCAACGGCGAGAGTTGCACTACAAGAAAAGCTCAACAAGATGTTGCCTGAAGGAACCATAGAGATGGTAGAGTCATCTGAATGGCTCATCCCGGTGGTTCTTATAAAGAAACAACATACCAGTGACTTGTGTATTTGCATCTACTTGCGCAGCCTAAATCTGGAGGTGGTGGTGGACAGTTATCCATTACCGAGTATAAACAAACTGATCTTGCTCATGAAAGAGGCTAAAATATTATCAAAATTAGACATGAGGGATGCCTACCACCAAATCACTTTACTTTGAGAATCCAGACCACTCACAGCGTTCATAACCCCATTTGGAACGTATCAATTCACCAGAATGCCATTTGGGTCGTTCTCGGCGGCCTCCGTGTTCCAGCGCATGATGGACTCTCTCTTGAAGAACATTGGAAACGGTTCTTACTTCCAGGATGATATTTTATTATATGCAGAAGATGCAGAGACACATTACGCAGCTTTCCGTGAAGTGTTGGCAAAATTGCAGCAAGCAGGAATGCGACTAGGCTACAACAAATGTATACTGCAGGCAGATGAAGTAGAATACCTGGGATATACCATATCCAAGGCAGGTATCAGTCCCAAGAAAGACTTACTGCAAGCAATCATTAAGGCACCTCCCCCAACCAGCAAAGAAGAGCTGAGATCATTTTTGGGACTATCAGAATACTATGCAAAATTCGTACCGAACTTCTCAGAGACCACTGCTCCCGTGAGAGAATTACTCAAGAAAGGCGCAGAGTACCACTGGGATGCAGAACAAACCGGAGCATTTGAAGATGTCAAAGAAGGAATAATGCGCTCTGCTTGCAACCTTTCAATCCCCAATGGAAGACCATGATTACCACAGATGCCAGTGCATACGGTATAGGAGCAGTGCTCACGCAAAAGAAGGGCGATGAAGAACACATTGTCACCTTTGAATCTAAGGCCCTCTCACAATCAGAAAAGAATTACTCCACCATTGAAAAGGAGATGTTAGCATGTGCATGGGTCGTGGATTACTTCTGCACACACGTATGGGGTACACATTTTCGGCTGGTTACCGATCACAAACCCCTAGTGCAGCTTTGAGCCCGGAAGGAACCCGCACAGTGACACCGCGGCTTGCTCGCATTGCCGCCAAGCTGCAAGAATGCACATACGAAATACAGCACATTGCGGAATGGAAAAATGCCCAAGCGGACTGCATGTCCAGACTCCCAGACTCCCACAGTGGTAAGATAAGGAAACCAGCTTTCTACAAGACTAATGCATTATCGCGATACTCACAGACCTAAAGAGCAGGGAATTCCTTGAAAATGAAATGAGCAAGAGACACTGGATAGAAGAAGCAGCCAAAGATGACACCACAACAAAAATCACAGAGTGGGTCAGAAAAGGGTGGCCCGATGAGAGGTCCATTCCAGAAGGGTTGCGTCCCTACTGGAAAGTGTCAGACGAAATATTTGAAAATGGAGGGATGCTCATGAGAGGGGACCAAGTGATTCCACCCATAGCCATTAGACAAACCATCATATGCAGAGCTCACGCCGGTCATCTTGGAAAACATGATGAGAAGAAGAGTAAGGGAAGCGTATTGGTGGCCAGGCATGGACTTGGAAATATGGACCATGACAGAGAGGTGTCACGAGTGTGTGAATAGTGACAAAAGACTCAAAGTCAGGCAGGCGCCACTACACCCCACAGAAGTGCCCGAAGAAGTGTGGCAAAAATTGGGTTTGGACTTTATAGGACTGCTGGAACTCATGGAGCATGAGAGCAAGTATGGCATTGTGCTGGTGCACTATTTATCGAAGTGAGTGGAGGTTGAATTTGTACCCAACATAACCACAACCACAGTGATCCAGTTCCTTAAAAACATCTTTTTAGAGGGAATGATTACCCAGAGAACTAGTCACCGACAATGGAGTGCAACTCATATCCAGAAAGATGGACAGTTTCCTGAAGGAGAACAATATCAGGCAAATGAAAGCAGCTTTATATCACCCACACGCAAATGGGTTGGTGGAATGCACCAACAGATTCATTAAGGAGCGTTACAGTTGGCCACAGCAGCGAGACTCAACCCGCTCTGTACAGTCAAGGAAGCCATAGCTGCGCATCGCCTCACCCCCAATGGGGTCATGAACATATCGCCATTCCACCTCCTCAGAGGAAGCAGGGCAGCCTCTACCCTGGTCCCGCCATGGTTGGCAAGCGTGAGCGAGGATGAAAGGGTGGACATGGAATAATTGGTATGGTGAGTTAAGAAGAGCAAAGAAAACATGAAAAGATATAGCGATGAAAGGAGAAAGCCCCAACAAAGCACAGTCCGAGAAGGAGATCTGATAAAAATAAAAATGGTGCATAGAGATCCAGAGACAGGGTCCAAGGTCAGCAGACCGTTGAAAGTGGTGCAACGAGGGACAACTCACAACACAACAAGAGGTTGAGGGAGTGGGTAACCCACTTCTAACTAGCCCTCATTAAGGTACATCACCTTTAGAACAATACAATAAGGTGAGAAGGGTGCCAAATGGCAGTTAATCCCAGGTTGTTGTCGCAGAGGAACCAGTGTGCCAAACAGGGTAGCTGCCTCTATTGCATTAAATTATGAGGCAGAACAATAGTGTCAAAAACAATAAGACAATTTTATTTGAGTGCAACATCGCACCATACAGTAAACAACAATTATAGACAATTTAAAAAAGACTTTTTTTCACAGTTGAGGTAGGTTTAGTGCAACATAGGAGAGGTATGACAAATTCAGATTATGAAATCCTCCTCCTTGAAATCCTACTATACAACATTAAAACAGTGCAATGAGGTCAACAGACAGTGATTAATTTGGTATGGTGGGCTTATAGTTCAAAAAGGCCCAGTAATGTCCATGGCATCAGTAACGTTTCATATACTTGTGCAAATACGGCTGCATTCAACACTCCAATCACTCTCACCATCATCAATTCATACACATACTCACAACTCATCCAAAATGTTTCTTTCCGCAACTAAAGTGCTAAATAAGTGCAGGGAAATTCGTCAGGGACTGTCCAGGGTGAAGCAAAATGCACTCTGGGGAACAGTTTAAACACTACAACCTATCAGACTACAATTGTCAGGTTGAAGGCACATCCACGACGTGGCATCTGGTGACTCCACGTATCACCTGGAAGAAAAGGAAGACAACAGGATCAGTATCCATATGTCTTGCAAGCCACTGTTCAAAGTCAACAGTAACTAAATAGCCAGATGTTTCAAGATCAGGCTAGGTTGAGTATAACTTTACTGATACTCTGGCTGTCCGGTATGATCACTGGAATTGGAAAAAAAGTAGCAGAGAATATCAGCTGGGTCATGCATAATGATTTAGCCTCCTAAACCAATGGTGGTTTATCTAAGCTTGCTTAGGCACATTGCCTATTAAAGTTTTCCTTTTCAAATAAGTCGATTAAGTACATTTTCTGGGGGAGAAAAACAGTAAAGTCGCCATGAGGAAAATAACGCTAACACAAGTTCTCAGCATCGGATCTTACCATTAGAAAAGCTCCAGTTGCAGCAATACTAACGGTCTTTAAACAGTAAATTGAGAGGAGGCTTGCTGCAATTCCGATGGTCAGGACACAGCGGGAGGTAGTGGAACAGCAAACCGAACATGGTGTCTGGTCTGTAAGCAAATTACAACGAGAGGATGATAAGGGAGTGTTCACCTACAGTTTCTCTAAACTCTCTGGACATGGTATAGTAATAGTTGGCAACAGAGGAAAGGGTAGTCCATATAATTTAAGCCGCCATTCTTATATATTAACGTCCCGTCTTTAAAAACAAAAATGGGAGATAACAAAGGTGTAATTCATGTAATTCTATGCCGCCGTTCTTGTACGTTGTGGCCCCATCTTTACCTCGGATTTGCACAGGAATGATGTGCCGAGGTTGCCTGAGGAAGTCAGGGCTTGCGTTGATGCGTCCACCGTAGCCCCTCAAATGTTAAACAGAAATGGCTGCTTGTCTGTCAATTGCTGGACTCGGGCAGGTTATGGGCTTCGCATCGTGGCAGTGAGCTGAAGGAAGTTCAAAAAGGGGAATCCCGTCAGGGCCACATGGAGGCAGGGCACAGAATCATCTTTCTGCTAGATCTGGCCGTGTCTAGCATGGGGCTCTACATTGGTGAAGTCAAACTGCAGGATCTGAGCTCGGCTTACCTCGTCCAGCGTACACGGTCCTCGCGTTCAGTGCCGTCTCTTTCATTCGCATTCTGAAAGTGTATGGTCACATGACTACAAGGCTCTCTAAAGTACGGAAGCACTTGCTCCTTACGTACTGTGTGTTTGGCGGATGTATCGTAGCCACGTTGGTGACGGTGGTGCGGGAACATTGGTCCCTCCCACACGTCACGAGGACCAAAAGGTATCCATTCCGCGGATGAGGCAATCAAATACACTTTTTGTACGTTTATCAGCACTTTCATGGAGTAGTAGAATTGATGCGAGGCACAATTCTCTAGATGCTGATAGGCGGATGCAGCAACCACCCGGGGCAGTGTCCGGAGCAGGGAAACTTAGGGTAGACTCTGAAGACCCACATAGAGAAAACAACCTGTGTGTTTGAAAACCGTATAACATAATGTCATAGACACATAAGAGTATTTAACAGGATTCTATGGTGTGCAATTAATTAAGGGAAAGTTGAAGCTGTATTCACATTATATGTTTTAACAGTCGACTTTTTCATTCAGACCTAAGATGGCACTTTTGGTCAGAAAGATTAGTTGTTGTTCTTTCCATAACAGTAGACTCTTGTCTCTGTTAGTGTCTGAGCTGGATGATAGTTTGTAGAGGACGGTCCATTTAATGTCTTCAGGTGTATGTATGTTTTCCACCCAGTGATCTACCCGAGATGTGTTGGCAGTTCTATTTTTGAGACAACTTTTATGTTCTCCAATTCTTAATTTCACCTTTCTATCCGTTTTGTCAATATATCATTTTTTGCACGGACACCATATGGCATAGATTGCCGTAGTGGAGTTGCAGTTGGTGTGTTTAGTCTGTTTCCATGGTGAGCTTAAACCAAAATCAATTTCTGTGCTTCTGCTGGTTGAGTGACAGTAAATGCAATGACCGCATGGAAAATGTCCTGTTACAGGAGGCTGGTACCAAGTTTCTGTTATTTTTTTATGGCTTTGTTTCTTATGGGTAACGTCATTACGGGTTATAAAGTCTTTGATGTTTTTGCTACGTTTGAAGGCCACTATCGGTCTGGGAACAGGTGTCTCACTTTTGTCAAGCACTGCCCAATTCTTTAGGATGATTTTTTTGATGCTATTTGACATGTTACTAAATGTGTTAACAAACACCAGTTTTTAGATGGCTGCCTAGATGGCTGCCACAGAGCTGGAAGACCGGCTTCAGGCGGATGCCATCTTCCATTTCCAAGGTGGCAGGAAGGAGGACAGACCAGTAGCATTTGCAGGCGGCCGCTGTCAGAGACATCAGGTAAGTGGGGGTGGGGAGGACAGGGAAAATAAAGTTAAGGGAAGGGAGGGTGGGGGGAAGCAACTGCCGGCTGAAAGAACACAGGCTTGGATCGTGGGATTCAGCCCGCAATCCAAGTTACCTGAATGGATACTTCCCCGTCCCCGTGTGCTAATTAGAACTAGGTTACCTCAACTCGTTAAACTTTAATTTTCTATCATATTCAACATTCAGAGAGTGCACAGAATAGGTCCTCAAGATGTTAACTCACAAGGCAGACCCTCATCTTGTATGTTGATTTTGTACCTGCTGGAATTTACTCAAGTTGAGCTGATTATCACTAAAGCTAAGGAAGTCAATCAAATGATGTGGACAAGTAACACAATCTTTGTTTCACAAGATGTCTCCAAGGTGACTGCTCAATGTCCTAAGGAATTCCTAGCATACAAGTCTGTTTTCAGACATCTCAATGCCAGATTTGACCTCATCGATCCGTGTTCTTTTAAAATCACTCTTAAAGTGAAAACTTTGGTGTTTGATGATCTGGCTGATCCAAAAACATTTTTCAGATCAACTTGAATGGATATGTGGATACTTCTTTCCCCCTTACTAATCAGTATCCTGACGCTTCAATTTCATGAAGCATTGATTAGATTAGATTCTTTTATTTACATGCTGTGTTGAAGTCTTCTTCATCATACCAACTATTGGAGGTAAGGAAATCGTTAGGCGCCTTCTTGCTTGTTAATTTCAGCACTCCTGTTCCTTATTTAAAATATCTACAAATTTGATTCTTGAGTCTCGTTAGAGGCTCTCCCTAAATGACTTGTTTATAATGATGTTTCTGTTCTTTTTTATTTTTGCTCTTTTTTGTGTGCTTGGTCCTTTTTCATTAAACTATGCAAGTATATGTCCCGTTTCTTTTTGTGTTCTAGCCCTCTGTTCCATGTGTATGTGTCATCGCAAGGTACCTCACTGGCAAAGTATAATTTGATTATTATCATTCTATAAAATCATACATCCTTATTTATAATGTAAGTTGTTTAATTATGTATATTTAATTTGTTGTATGTTTATAAATGTACTTTAAATGTATCACTTGGAGAGTGAAAGCTACTAATAATCTGGTCAAGAGGCAACATGTATTATCATATTTGAATACATTAAAACCATCTAAGCATATGTTTGGTAAACTCGAAAAACGGAGATGATTTCAAGTCAAGCTGTTTGGAAAAGAAATCGTATTATTATTTTCATCAATAATAATTTAAGTTTTAAAGAATACTTAAGGACGCTTATAAAGTCTTAAATATAAAGTTTTGTTTTACATGTTTTGTCTGTCGTCTTAATGTTCCGCGCCCTGATGCCTGTGGGCTCCGGCGCACTACACACAAATAAATAAATAAATCCATTTATAAAAATAAGGAATCTGAAGGTGGATCTCACTAAAAAATTCAGATAGATTCTCATGTCCTATCCAATATGAATGAATGTGGTCCTACATGTCCTGATCTGAACTTCTGGTAAATATGAAGGATACAATTATACAATCTAATATCTCTAATATCATAGTTTGTGGTGACTTTAACAACAATGTGGACCCTTTTACGGATAAATCAAAAAGGAGTTTTATCATAGCTTTTCTGAATTAGGACTACACTTAGTATTTGTGTGGAAAAGTCTTTGGGCCTCATTACGACCCTGGCGCTAAGCGCAAAACGATGGCGGTAAACGATTACCGCCATCGTTTTCCGCTAGGGCCGATTACGACCCCTGACCGTTAACTACGATGCCACTAGCGGCATCGTAGACAACGCTGCCGCTAACTGCGCCAAGGGCGCGTGCACGCGATCTCCCACACCGTAACTAGCGCCATGGCGGTAAGGTACGCGAATGCCGACCCAAGCGGACATGCACCTTACTCCATCACCCAGCCCGTAAAGTACCTTACCGCCATGGCGCTAACAACGCCATCGCGAATCAACCGCAAAGGGACAAGTCAAGTGAATGCAGCTGCCACAGGTGCACAGAAACAGCACAGGTGAAGGCAATACAGACACAGGAAGCACAAAAAGAGCACACCCCACCCCTGCCCACACCCAGTCACACACCACAATGCTACCGATAGGACTAGCAATGTTGGGGCTGGAGGACCTGATAGCAATGCGAGTGCTACAACAGCAACTACAACAACAACAACAACAACTACAACAACAACAACAACAACTACAACAACAACAACAGGCTGCACAGAGGAGACGCAGGAGGAGAAGGAGGGCAAGGCAGGCCCAGCATGCCCCACCAGCACAGCCAGTGCTACCACGCAGGCAGCCCCCAATCCCACGCGTCAGACCCAACCCATTCAACCTCACCGCTGAGCAGATCCACACCCTGTATCGACTGGACCGGGACACCATCACCGCCATCGTGGACATGATACACAACGACATCGCCAGCATGATTGAAACACCCACCGCCACCCCCCCCTACTGAAGGTAGTGTCCGTGCTCCACTTCCTGGCCACAGGCACCTACCAGCACACAGTAGGGCACTTGCATGGCATATCACAACCATCGTTTTCGCGTACACTGACGCAAGTGCTGGATGCACTCCTCAAGCACACAGATGACCACATCTCACTACCACGGACTGCCCAGGAGATTGCCAACACCAAAGTGGGTTTCCATGCACTAGCTGGCATACCTGGTTGCATCGGTGCCATCGACTGCACCCATGTGGAATTGACGGTGCCACGTGCCCAGGAGGTACCGTACCGGAACCGCAAACAATTTCACTCAATCAACGTGCAAATGGTCTGTGACTCCAACAGTATCTTCACACATTGTTGTGCCCGATTCCCCGGATCAACCCATGATTCATTTGTCCTGAGGAACTCTACATTACCACGCTACATGGAGCAACAGGCAGGGCCCAGAACATGGCTACTCGGTGAGTCCAATGTCATAGGCATTGAAATGTGAAGTGGGTGTGTAATTGACATACCAATGCAGGGGGGGGAATGATGCATGCTCCAACTGGCGGGAGGGGGGGGGAATGATGCATGCTCCAACTGGCGGGAAGGGGGGGGGGATGATGCATGCTCCATTTGGCGGGAAGGGGGGGGGGATGATGCATGCTCCAACTGGCGGGAAGGGGGGGGGGAATGATGCATGCTCCAACTGGCGGGAAGGGGGGGGGGGAATGATGCATGCTCCAACTGGCGGGAAGGGGGGGGGGAATGATGCATGCTCCAACTGGCGGGAAGGGGGGGGGGAATGATGCATGCTCCAACTGGCTGCGACTAGCATTAGCCACAACACACCCTGAGGCAGCACTCACGTCACCTGACACCTGGATACATGAGGCCTGACCTAAGAAGACCTGACATGTCAATGAAGGTGTCACCCAACCCTGACACAACCACCTACAAGTGCATTGACCATACCGTGACCACATACACTCCAAAGTAATGTACATCCATGCACGTCACCAACAGCTCCTACAGAAA
Source organism: Ambystoma mexicanum (assembly GCF_040938575.1). Classification (NCBI taxonomy): domain Eukaryota; kingdom Metazoa; phylum Chordata; class Amphibia; order Caudata; family Ambystomatidae; genus Ambystoma; species Ambystoma mexicanum. The sequence goes on from NC_090939.1 coordinate 416,697,270, forward strand.
GGCCTGTTCCCCATGACTGTGCCCAAAGGAGGCACATGATGGACTGGAAGAACAATGCACCAAAACACAGACAGCAAGGCCCACAGACTGTCCCCATGGGCAACAGTCTTGTTCACTGGGGTAATGATGAGCCAGACTGCATTCCCGCTATCATGTGAATGCAACCCTCACGGGACACGTGCCAGGTCACCTACAGAAACAGCCTGAACGGACACAGTGGATCGGCACTCACAAGGCACATGTCACCCCTGCATACCTCGTGCCTTGGAATTCAGAAGCGGCACATGTGAGACATGTGGCACACTCTGTGAAAGTCGATTATAGAGGTATATCCAATAGACGCTCCATAAAGTTGCACCTAGAAATGTGCCCAATAGCCTCTAGATAACTGAATTTAGAAGTGTGCCCAATAGCCTCTCTATGGAAAATAGTATTTAGAAAACCGCCCATTAGCCTCTCGTGGGAAAATGATTTATGTAGTTTGCCCGGTACCCTCTCTGGGAAAAGTTGCATTAATAAATGTGCACATTGAAAGAGCATATAACCCATCAAATCACACCACCACGCTTACTCTCTCCTTTACATCACCACTCAACTAGAACACAGAGATACTATGACACCATTCGGTATAACTGTTCCCATACTAACACCGCTTACTCCACATCAATCTATGTAAACACTGCTGGTTTCACACCCCCAGCCAGGCGTTTTCCTCAGGCCTAACGCAGCCACATCCGTCCTGGATAAATCCTGCCTGAACGAACACATTATCCTGATCTCTCAACCACCACATGTGCCGCTAAGAAGCAGCTATTACACAAGTACCGCACGAGCTGCACACATACCCGCTGCTCACACGCACCTTTTGACTCTCCCTACTCTCTCTGTTGATCAGAACTTCGGTTCCCAAGGACGTTCAACCTACCAGCGCCTTCAGACCATACCAATGGTATATAAGGCGCTATATAAGTGCAAAATAACAATAACAATAACAATATAGCGGTTGCACGGTGTGAAACCAGTAGCACAGAAGAAACTGCTGCAAAATCAATGTTCAATGCAATTCATGGTGGCATTACATGTACATCACTCAAGCTCATCTCTGACGCATACATTCTTGCCCACATACAGGTGATGCAGGCTATCCCCTGAAGAGGTGGCTCCTTACACCAGTCCGAAACCCACAGAACCAGCATGAGGAGGACTTCAACCGTGCCCATTCCCGTACGCGTGTAGTGATCGAGCAAGCTTTTGGCCTACTGAAGGCACGTTTCCGCTGCATCAGCAGGTCTGGCGGGGCACTCCTGTACCGGCATGAGAAGGTTGCAATGGTCGTCATGGCATGTGTCATGCTACACAATATGTGCGTCAGAAGAAATGTGCCCCTGCCCCCTGACGTAGATTTGCTACCACCTGACGATGAGGATGATGAGGGTGGGGATGGGGCACCACCTCAAGGAGGCAGCGATGCACAGGAGGGGCGTGTCATGCGTCAGACTCTCATTGACCAATGCTTCTAGCACACACAGCGTTTGCGTGTCACATGGAGACGGCACTCGGCGCACTGTGTGTGTGTGGGACATGCACACTGTGGACTCTACAACAATGTAGCACATGGACGCAATAAAGATGTCAACACATTTGGTTTGTGGTAATGATAAATGTGTATTGCAACAGTGAAATCTTGTGACACACCCCCTCCCCCCTCCCACCTCCCCCCTGAACACCCCAACACACCCCCTCCCCCCTCCCACCTCCCCCCTGAACACCCCAACACACCCCCTCCCCCCTCCCACCTCCCCCCTGAACACCCCAACACACCCCCTCCCCCCTCCCACCTCCCCCCTGAACACCCCAACACACCCCCTCCCCCCTCCCACCTCCCCCCTGAACACCCCAACAATGGTGCAGTAGTGTCCGTGCTACAAGGTGCGGAGTAGTCCTGCTGAACAGGCAAGTCAAGGATGTGTATCCCCTCCCATGGCCCCTGGGGCACCCCTGGCCGTGCTGCGGAGAGTGCGCCCAGATCTACGGACGGGGCTGCTCTGTGCTGAGCTGGTGGTTGATGAGGCTCCACGCCCCACATCCGGTCGCATGTCCCTGATGGTGTGCACAAGTTCACTGAGTACATTGCGCACAGCCGCTAGCTCAGTGCATATACTCCTTGTGGAGTTCTCTATGGCAGCTGTGACACGGTCAGCTGACCGCTCCATGGCATCCCTTGGCCCACCACACTGTGCCACATGTGCATTGAGGAGGTCAGACAGTTGTTGCTGCCGTGTTGCAATGTCCTGTAGTGCCTGCTGGTTCTGCTGGCCTATGGCCAGTGCCATTTGCATCTCCTGTGCGATGCCCACCTCAGGCTGGGGGGATGGGGTGGCTGGCCATTCGTCGGAGTCGGACTGCCCCTGTGTGGCATCCGCCTGCAGGGGGCTTAGGGAAATTGTGGGGGAATGTGGATGGGCAGTGGGCCCTTCTGCATCAATGTCCTCAATGCTGGCTGGCCCGCTGTCAGAGTCTGCCGCTATGGCTGCACTCTCCCCAAGGGTGCTGCTTGCGGCAGAGGCTGTCCCCTCAGTGGCCACAACTAGTGGCATGTCTGCTGCTGCTGCTGTGTCTGTGTCAGCAGTAGTGGGGGCTGGCACTTGCCTGTCCTCTACCCCAGGCAGGGTTGGTGGCTGCCGGTGGGTTCCCTTCCGGAGGGCTGGGGTGGATGCCTGCGGCCTGGCCATTCTGGAGGAACAGGATGCGGTGTTGCCCTCTTCCTGGGGCTCTGTGTCGGAATCTGTGGTGGAGCAAAGGAGGGATGTGTTATTGATGGGTCCGCGGACATTGGACGTGCATTAGGGGATGACATCTATACAGTCGGTGCATGCAGCGCATTTCATACAGGTTTGGTGGCTTTTGTGTGGAGGTAGCATGGTGCTATATGTGTTCCAGCAGTTAGGGTGTGCATGCTGCTTGTTTGCAGGGTGGTGTTGGGATGTGTCTGTGCACGTTCGCCTGTCGATGTGTTGCATGTGCACTATGGGGCAACTGGGTACTTCGCACAGTGGGGCTTTGTTGAGTGTGGCATGCATAGCTCTGGCCACCTACCTGCGTCTCCTGGGGTCGGCACTCCTCTCTCCATGGCTCCGACACCTTCAATGCTCTCCATCCCTATGGTGGATGCGCATATTTCCTCCCACGCCTGGAGCTTGATAGGTGATTCTGAGCCTCCGCCAGTTGACATGGCTAGGTTGCGGTTAGCCGAAATGATGCTACGGACACGGAGCCTCAGATCATCCCACCGCTTGCGGCACTGCTGGGCTGTGCGGGGTGCGGCCCCCACTGCACTCACTCGCTGTGCCACTAGGGCCCATATCGCCTTCTTCTTCATGATAGCCGCCCTTGTCATCTGTGTCGAGAATACGACTTCCGCATTCTCTTGCAGGGTCTCTGCCAGCATGTTGAGTTCCTCCTTGGTGAAGCGGTCTTGGCGCTGCCTGTCACATGCCTTTTTGACAACTTTGGGCATGTTGGATGTGGTTTTGGGGTGGGTGATGGGTGTGGATGGTTATGGGGGCCGGATGAGGTATGGTAGTGGAGGATGGCGATGGATTGTGTTTTTAAAGATGGCCGCCATGCCATTTCCCGTTCCTGCGCGATGGCGCTATTTCCGCTTCCGCCTATTTACGGTGACCGCTAACTGCGGTGACCGCTAAGTACGGTGACCGCTATGGTGTGCTTGGCGGTAGTGCTCCATGGACGGTGTGCGATGGCGGTAAGGGCCGTTTTTGGCCCATTAGCGCCATGGCGTACTTTACATTACCGCCATGGCGTAAAGCACGTTCCCGATGGGTCGGTATTAGGTGCTATTTACGTCTTCGCTACTCGGCGTTAACGTAATTTACGCCATGGCGGTAATTTACGGAACTTACCGCCTGGGTCGTAATGAGGCCCTTTGACTCAGACTATAGTACAATCCATCATTGAGAGTAAGGTAATTTCTGATCATCTGCCATTTCTTTCTAGACTGGAGTTTAGTGATTTGTGCAGACAGTCTTGTAGGTGGACATTCAATACCTTGCTGTTAATTGACAATGAGTTTGAACATTCGTGTTTAAACTTTCATCAACAATAGTTTGAGGTTAATATGGAAAGTTTATTTTGTTTTTGTTTTATGTGGTTTTATTATGTTTACTTGTTTCATATTTGCCTATAATGGGGTGTAAATATTCGTTGTAAAGTATAAGATGTGTAAGTATGCTAAATGATAATGTGTATAAATATTTGAAAAGTTGGTTTACCAGCTATAACAAATAAAAAAAAATAATAATAATAATAATATGGAAAGTGTCCATCGCCTGTTACTAACTGGGACTGTAAAGCTCTTTTGAGAGGACAAATCATTTCTTATGTTAGTAATAAAAAGAAAAAAATCAAAATAGAAGTTGATTCTCTATTCAGCATACTTAATAAATTACATTAAAAAATTCCAATAAAAAACATGATGAGAACACGCTCAGGAATATTTTTTCCTATGATTTAAAATTGATAGCATACTGTCTGAGCAGACTTCTGGTGTGATTCTCAAATAGAAATAAAAAATGTATCAAACCTCAAATGAAGCAGGCAAGTCACTAGTCTCCAATCTTAAAATAAAAAAAATAAAAAAACATAACCTTCGGTTAAAAATTAACTGTGTGAGGTGGTATCTTCAGATAAAGCTATCTTATTTATACTTACTAAATCCTATAAATTATGGTACACATCCGAATATATGGATGATCAGTTTGACTTTAAGTCCTACGTCTGCAAAACGGGCAGGAAAACATATACTTAGATTGATCTAAACACTTTAGAAGCACCTACTCATATTGATAATATTTATAGAGCCATGAACAATGTCAAAAGTTAAGGCGTCAGGGTCTGATTTCTATTGACTTTCTAATCACTTTTCATGCAATTTAGCATTCAAATTACATTTGTTATTTTCATATTTTGGTACAGCAGGAATGGCATCACACTCCTTTTGTGGAGAAGTTGAATATTCTCTTTCCTAAAGCAGGTAATGAGAATGTTGCCCCAAAAATTAAAGACTTATTTCTTTAATCCATACAGATTGTAAAATGTATGTGAAACTTTGAGCCGATACACTTGAACCCTACCTCTCAAGATGAATTAATTCTGACCAAGAAGTTTTTTTTTTAAAGGTTGTGTGATATCTGGTAAGACTAGGCTATTGTTTAATATGTTACATGTTATTAAGAAAATTGATTATTTGAAGGATGGCTACACTGCAGTAGCACTAGATACTGAACAAGCTTTTAATATGGTGGAGTGGGATTTTTTTTTCGTTGGCATGAGGATCCATGTTCATTTTTCTGGGATACATTATTATCTCATAAGGCTGACAGAAAGCTACAGTGATCGTGCTCGCCTTGTTCTGGATATAAGTGTAGATTCCCTGAGTGACCTTAGAGCCAGGGCTGCAGAGATGATGAGTGCAGGCTCCAAGGTCTTTGCTGTAGCTCAGGATATGTAACATAACAATCTTGTTGAAAAATGTATGTGTTTTGCCCGATCTTTATGGACACGGACAAACCAGAAGTGGGATCCAATGTGAAGGACACACCTGGTGCAATATAAATTATTATTATTATTATTATTATTATTATTATTATTATTATTATTATTATTATTATTATTATTATTATTATTGAGCACTGACCTAGCTTCGAGAAGCTACAAAGTACTTTACAGGCAACAGTACGGGTGGTGTAACAGAGTGCTTTTCAGAGGTAACAATCAAACAGATATATAGCGGGGGTAGGATACAGAGGGGCACATAGGAGGGGTACAACTGTACATGGTGAAGCGGAATAGAGGGCATGGGGTGTGACATGATGGACTAGGTGTTGTGGAGGAGAGGCCCCTTGAAGAGGTGGGTTTGCAACTGTAGCCCTAACTAAGCCAAGCAGGCTAGTCAGCTGACTGTAGTCTGAAATATACTTCTGCCATCCTTCCTTACAGTTAAAGTACTTGCCTGTTAGACATCTAACCCATGCTGGCCATTAAAGATGCTATCATGGTTGATGGACAGGTCTGTATGTCTTGGTGTTCAGTGTTGTTGATGAGCAGCAGAAATTCAGTCTTGGCAGGATTGAGCTTCAAGTATGCCCTAGGCTGGATCAGCGAGAAGAAGGTTTTGAGCCTGTGGAAATCCTTGATGGAGTCGATATTTGAGGTATAGCTGTGTGCCATCAATGTATTGGTGGATGTGGATGTTGTGTGTGGCTAGTAGGGTTCCTAGCGGTTCTGTATACAGATTGAAGATCACTGGTGAGAGGATGAAACCCTGTGGGACTCCACAGGTGAAGGGTAGAATTAGAGATCTAGACGAGTCCATCTAAACAAACAGCTGGAGGTTGGCAAGGTAGGACTTGAACCAGCTGACGTGGGTTGTCTATAAGCATATATTAAAGAGCAGCAGGGATAAACGTGATCTCTGGGGGATGCCCCTTGTAACAGAAACCTTTTGAGACTTTGATGTTCCCCTAGCTATGCAAGCAGTTGTAGGCCGAAGAAAGGAATTTAACCAGTATTCTGCTTCTGGGGAGCCTAGGCCTATTTTTTGAAGTCTCTCTATTAATAGGTCATGATCGACAAAGTCAAAAGCTGAGGACAAGTCCAGTAGGAGCAGTAGTGCAGAACTTCCTTCCTCAATAATCTCTGTTATGTTTGTTTTCAAATCAAGCAAAGCTGTCTCTGTCCCATGGTTAGTTCGAAAACCGGACTGTTCATTTGCCAAGATGTTATTTGTCTTGACAAATGCTTGAAGTTATGAATAGGCTATTTTGTCGATGATTTTTAATATAAACGGCACATTTGTAATAGGGCGGTAGTATTCTGGTACCATGGGGGTCAAGATTATCATTTTTAACAATAGGGCAATCCATGCTTCCTTGATAGCAACCGAGACCTGTGTCTCAGAGAAAGAGTCATTTAACAAGTTCTGTAATCCATGAAGTTAACATGCTTGCAAATTTCTTAAATAGAGCAGAGGGGAAGATATCGCCTTTACAGGACGTTGGCTTAAGCCTTTCTATAGTCTCCAGTACCTCTTGTTCAGATATTTTAGTGAATGAGAAGAACTTTGTACTCTGAGGGGGGGCATCCGACTTAAAGTCACCATATCCTCTACTAAAGATTGTGATTCGATCATTTCCTTAATATGTATTTGAGGTTGCTTGGTTTTCTGACGGAAACTATCTGATATGTTCTGACAGCACGCATCGTCTATAATAAGTCTAGGTTCAACAATAGGACATTTAAGTTCTTTGAGAACTGTAAAAAGTTCCTCAGATTTCAGCGGCTCTCTTTCAATACTGGTATTAAGTGTCTGCTATGGCATGCTCATAGTAGGAGGCCTTGGCTGTGTTGATTAGTTGTCCGTGGGTTGCTCAGAGTTCTTTGAGGAGCACCAGGTCGGATGTGTTTCTGGAATGGCATCAGGTTTTCTCTTGTTTCCTGGTGACACTTTTGCTGAAGTTGAGTTCTTGCATACACCAGGGTGCTGATGGTTTCGGTTTTCAGGTGCATTTATTCAGAGGTACGTGTCAGTCGATGGATGCTTAGAGGGTGGCGTTGAGTGATTCCAGTAGAGAGTTGCAGTTCGGTTGGGGGTGTAAGGTCCATGTGAGGTGCAGGTTGGCAAGGCCTTCTATGAGTGCTTGCACTGGGAAACTCTTGAAGGAACTGAAGATTTGTCTGATGTGTTTCTGCTGAGACTGGGGTGGTGTTGTGACTTGAGTGTCGTGTAGGCAGAAGAGGCCTCCGCCCCCAAATGCCGCACAGAGAGAACCTAAAGCCACTCTCTGTGCAGCCGTTGAGGCCACAGGCGAAGATGTTCAAGTCCGGGACCGCGAACCTCTGGGACCCCACGCTGCTGCAAGAAAATGTGGATTAAGTATCAAGCAATAAACAGTAACCACAGTGTTTAGGAAAAACGGAACGGTCTTACCAATAAGGGTCAAGGAAGAGGTGGTGAACCTAGTGGAGAGGTCCGGGACCCACGTGGACTGAAGTACCCCAAGAGGAGTAGTCCTCAGTTGTTCGCCTGTTAACAGGAACTGTGGAGCTATGAGACAAGAAGTCCAAAGAGCCAAGGTGCAAGAAGGAGATCCGGAAGGCAATCCAATAACGGTCCGTGGTCGAGAGCCAAATATCACTATGCAAACAAATCCAAAGGGAAGATCCAAGAAGAGTCCAGTAGAGCAGGCCAGGTCGATTCCGTGAGCAGTCAGTGATCCAAAGGTACGTAACGCCAAACAGGATGCAGAGCACAGCTGTGAAGCAACGAGTACCTGGGTTTCTGTGTTTAAGTACTCGCGCTTCTGATCACGTGATGCACGGCTGAGTCACGTGATCGGGCAAGGGCGTCACGTGACCTTACAGTCCCGCGACGCGGAAGCTCAATGCTAGTCCTTCGCGATCTTAGGCGCCAAGGTAACTGCCAGTGAAGGAATGGCCGTAGCTTGACAGCAGTCCTGTTATGGACCAGGCGCGGGTGCACGCGCAAGGCGTGTGAGTATCCACGTGAGTCCCGGAGAGGGGAGGGAGAAAGGGATGAGTGAGACGGGGGCGGGGGAGCGCCTTGGGGACCACATGATGTATAGGTGTGTGCGTGGAAGGGATCGTGACAGAACCCCCCCCAAAAGGCCCACGACCCCGTGGGCAGGAAGGGTGATCCCGGTGGAAGCGAGCCACCAACCGGGGAGCGTTGACATCAATAGCAGGGACCCAAGAGCGCTCCTCCGGGCCATAACCGACCCAATCAACCAGATATTGCAAGCGCCCCCTGCAGACCCGAGAGCCCAGGATGGAGAACACCTCGTACTCATCCAGGGATGCCAAGGACACCGGGGCAGCAGAGGCGCGCAAGCGGGAAGGGGCCGGACATGGTTTGAGAAGGGAGACGTGAAACACAGGGTGGACCCTCCAAGACCCCGGGAGAACCAGACGGTACGTGACAGGATTGATTACCCAGGACACCACATAGGGACCCACAAAACGGGGCAAAAGCTTCCTGCAACCCACGAGCTTCAAGTGACGGGTAGAAAGCCACACCCGGGAACCCACCGAGAAAGCCGGGGCCAACAGCCGCTTCTTATCTGCCTGGACCTTCATGGAAGGCTGGGCCTCACGGAGATGTAATGCAGTCTGGTCATGGATAGAGGATAGATCCCTAAGACAGGCACTAGCGGCCGGATTGGTGGAGACCACAAGGTCAGGGACCGGCAACGTGCGGGGATGTTGGCCATAGAGGACATAGAAGGGGGAGAACCCAGTGGATGCATGAACCGCATTGTTGTAGGGGATTTCAGCGTGTCGGAGAGCACGCAACCACGAGCACTGCTGCTGCAGGATCAAACAGCGGAGATACTGCTCCATGGTCTAGTTCGTCCTTCGGTCTGACCATCCGTCTCCGGGTGGTAGGTCGAAGAGAACCGGACATCAATACCCATTAATCTGGTCAGAGCGCGCCAGAAGCGAGAAATGAATTGAGAACCCCGGTCAGAAATAAGGACAGAGGCAACCCAAAGAGACAGAAGACAGAATCAAAGAACAAGGTGGCCAGGATGGAAGCGGAGGGAATACCCTTACAGGGGATGAAGCGTGCCATCTTTGAGAAGGAGTCCACCACCACCCAAATAGTGTCGTAACCCTGTACCCGAGGAAGTTCTGTAACAAAATCCATAGTTAATGTATGCCATGGTTTCGGAGGCACGGGTAAAGGGAGAAGCAGGCCTAATGGGCGTCCCCTACGGGTTTTGCATTGTGTACAAATGGTGCAGGTATTGACGTACCAATCCACGTCCCTCTTCATGCCCGGCCACCAACACCAACGTTTCAGGAGGGATAATGTACGGCGTTGGCCAGGATGACCATTCACAGGGGCATTGTGCGACCATTCCATGGCCATATTGCGTGTATCAGCAGTGGGTAAGAATAGGTGGTCCAGCACAAACGGGAGACCATCCTGGAATACCGGATCCCACTCTGATAGCTGGTCGGGATGCAGGGATACCCACTTGCGTACCGCGTCCACTAAGGGCACTGAGGGGGTACATAGACAAATTACCTTAGTGTTGTCTAACAATGTGTCAGGGAATACCGGCAGAGAAACCCCCTGGAGAGCGGGACAATGCATCGGCTTTGCCATGTGCGGAACCAGCCCGATGTCGGATCTGGAAGTCGAATGCCGCGAAGAAAAGATGCCACCTCACCTGTCGACTGTTAAGACATTTTAGGGACGCCAAATCCTGCAGGTTCTGATGATCAGAGAACACTGTGACTCGATGCTTGGCGCCCAAGAGGTGGTGTCGCCACACGCGGAATGCGTCCATAACTGCTAATAACTCCTTCTCGGTCACGGTGTAGTGTGACTCGGGGGTGGTGAACTTGCGGGAATGAAATGCAACCGGGTGCAGACGACCCGTGGACTGACATGCTTGGGACAAGACAGCACCAAGAGCGAAGGAGGAGGCGTCGGCTTCCACGATAAAAGGGAGTTCTGAGTCGGGATGGTGGAGGACAGGGGCTGTGATGAAGGCAGTCTTCAGTGAATCAAAGGCCTTCTGTTGTGTATCAGACCAAAGAAAGGGGACGTTAGGACTGGTTAATGCGGTGAGGGGAGACACGATAGAAGAGAAACCAGAGATGAACCTCCTGTAGAAATTCGCGAAACCCAAAAAGGACTGAAGAGCCTTCAGGTTCGCAGGAATAGGCCAATCCAAAACCGCTTTAACCTTGGAGTGGTTCATGGACAACCCCCCGGGAGTGATACAAGACCCGAGGAAGTCAATGTTATCAACGTGGAACAGGCACTTTTCCGGTTTGGCATATAGCGAGTGTTTTTGTAAGCGTGATAGCACCTCACGAACGTGGCGTACGTGCTCTTCCAGAGACTGAGAAAAGATCAGGATGTCGTCGAGGTAAACCACGACGTAGACATCTAGGTTATCGCTCAGGATGTCATTCATAAACCTCTGGAAGGTCGCCGGGGCGTTAAACAACCCAAAAGGCATGACTGTATATTCATATAAGCTGTACTGGGTACAGAAGGCGGTTTTCCATTCGTCCCCGGAACGGACGCAGACCAGGTTGTAGGCTCCGCAGAGGTCCAGTTTGGTGAAAATGGTAGCGTGAGTGAGTCGGTCAAGCAAGGGCGTGATGAGGGGAATAGGGTACCGATCTTTCCTTGTGATAGCATTCAGGCGTCTATAATCTACGCATGGGCGCAGATCGCCTTCCTTTTTAGGCACAAAAAAGATAGGGCTTGCTGCAAGCGAGGTGGATGGTTGTATGTGCCCTAGGCTCAAGGCCTTCCAAATGTACTCCTTGAGAGTTGTTTCCTCACATGGTGAGAGGGAATAGATCCGCCCTGTGGGAATCACTGTGTCAGGGAGTAGATCGATGGGGCAATCGTATGGGCGATGTGGAGGCAGTGTTTCAGAGGAACCATGATCAAACACAGTCGCATAATCTCGGTATACCTGGGGAACATCTGTCGCCACTAGCCCGACTACGTGTTCTGATGGTGTTTCCTGCGGATCCTGAACCGTTAGCTGAGCTATAGCCTGAGCAGGATTGTCGAAGAGTGTGTCTGTGGGAAGACAGAAATGTTGACAGATGTCCGACTCAAAGTGAACCAAACCCAATTTCCAATCAATGAGGGGGTTATGTTCCTGAAGCCAAGGGATTCCCAGTATGAGCCCGAACTCTGGCATGGTAATGAGATCAAAACTTATGGTCTCCCTGTGTCTGGATTGTATGGTTAATAGCAAAGGGGCTGTCTGTTGTTTTACCGGGCCCGAAATCAAAGAAGAGCCATCTACAGCATGTACTGGTTCGGGCCTGGTCTTGGTCAAGAGGGGCAGATTCAATGAACGGGTAAAGGAAATGTCGATATAGTTCCGTGTCCCCTGAATCGATTATCAAAGTAACAGGATGCGATACAGGCGCTGTGGGCTGTAGAGTGGCTTGTACATGGATGGGCCGGATACGCCCGAAAGCGGGTGTTGGATTCGGGGTGTGCGTGGTATAGCTCGATCCCGTCCCCGGTACTATGATCGAGCTATCCGAAAACCCTGTGGCTTGAGTTTGGGGCGGCGTGGACATTCCTTAACAAAGTGACCTAATGTGCCACAATAGTAGCAGGCATTATCCACCCTCCTACGTCGGCACAGAAAATGCAATTTGCATTGGTTTAGGAAGGTCCTGAATTTCTTGGGATCCCCGTGGTATCTCTCAGGGACTGCCAACGGGAACGGAGTCGGTAGTACCACGGAAACGGGGTTCTGAGGTGGGAGAATCGGAGGTGGAACGGGTTGGGAGACAGGGGGTATGTCTCCGAATTCTGCATCTGGGGGTAAAGGGTGTCTGACACTTTGTATGTTGTCAAGACGTTGATGGATAGCCGTGTTGGCTGCTGCCATATCGGCTCGTAGCACTGTGATGGCTTGGACTATAGCAGTCATGGGGTCTTCAGCGTTCCCCTCCATTGCCTACACGACAATAGGCTTCACAGTCTGTTGTGACTTGAGTGTCGTGTAGGCAGAAGAGGCCTCCGTCCCCAAATGCTGCACAGAGAGAACCTAAAGCCACTCTCTGTGCAGCCGTTGAGGCCACAGGCGAAGATGTTCAAGTCCGGGACCGCGAACCTCTGGGACCCCACGCTGCTGCAAGAAAATGTGGATTAAGTACCAAGCAATAAACAGTAACCACAGTGTTTAGGAAAAACGGAAAGGTCTTACCAATAAGGGTCAAGGAAGAGGTGGTGAACCTAGTGGAGAGGTCCGGGACCCACATGGACTGAAGTACCCCAAGAGGAGTAGTCCTCAGTTGTTCGCCTGTTAACAGGAACTGTGGAGCTATGAGACAAGAAGTCCAAAGAGCCAAGGTGCAAGAAGGAGATCTGGGAGGCAATCCAATAACGGTCCGTGGTTGAGAGCCAAATATCACCATGCAAACAAATCCAAAGGGAAGATCCAAGAAGAGTCCAATAGAGCAGGCCAGGTCGATTCCGTGAGCAGTCAGTGATCCAAAGGTACGTAACGCCAAACAGGATGCAGAGCACAGCTGTGAAGCAACGAGTACCTGGGTTTCTGTGTTTAAGTACTCGCGCTTCTGATCACGTGATGCGCGGCTGAGTCACGTGATTGGGCAAGAGCGTCACGTGACCTTACAGTCCCGCGACGCGGAAGCTCAATGCTAGTCCTTCGCGATCTTAGGCGCCAAGGTAACTGCCAGTGAAGGAACGGCCGTAGCCTGACAGCAGTCCTGTTACGGACCAGGCGCGGGCGCGCGCGCAAGGCATGTGAGTATCCACGTGAGTCCCGGAGAGGAGAGGGAGAAAGGGATGAGTGAGACAGGGGGCGGGGGAGCGCCTTGGGGACCACATGATGTATAGGTGTGGAAGGGATCATGACAGGTGGTGTGCAGGATGTTGAAACGTATGGCCAGGTGGTCAGACCAGACAAGTGGTAGAGGATAGCTGTAGTGGAGGGAAGGCAGAGCAGTGATGATTAGGTTAAGGATGTTACCTTTTTCATGTAGTGGGTCTTTTATGTGCTTTGTGAAGCTGATGGTGTTGAGAAGGCAGAGGAGAGCTTCCTTCATCGGTTTGGTGGCCTTGTTACATGGAAGGTTGAAGACTCCTAGGAAAATGTTGTTGGCGTGTGTGAGGGACATGGTGGTGACCCGGTCAGTGAAGGCTCTGGTGGGGGCAATGTTGAGTTTGGTGGTCTGTAGATGAGATGGAAGGTGATTGTGTCCATTTGGGAGAGCAGGAAGTAGCGGGAGAGGACATTGAAGGAGCCAATGTTGTCAATGTCAAATCTGGTGCAGAGCCACAAGGTCTTGTGGTTGACTGCAAGGCATTCTCCTGTCTTGTTCAGCCAGTCTCTGTGTTGAGTGCTGTAGCCATCGTGGACAATGATGTGATGTCTACGATGCAGGTGATGGTGGGTGTCAGCCATCATCTCAATGATGAAGAAGGCACACAGTCAGTTAAATGGAGTTTTCCCTTTAAAGTGATATTAACAATTTTTTGCAGACAATAATAACACATACTTGTTCTTTCTTCCTGTAAGTCTTTTCAGGGTATACATAAAGAGGTAATGTTGGGATGGTCTTTAGGAAGTTCCACACAGGAATGGGAGTCATTGTCCACACTTGCCTCAACTCCTAGCCAGAGCGGGCTCATCTATCTAGCCTCAAAAGGGGGAAAGCGTCCCCTTGGGGAGAACGGACGAATTCCCACGATTCGTCACATTGTATTCTTAAACACCAGAGTTACTCTGCATTGAATGAATATTTACCTTTATGAGATACTCTAGTACTATTAACACATCTATGCAAAAAAGACTTTCGGGTGGTACAATTATGACTATGCACTGGACCACAAAATAACACATCAAACATGAGACAGAATAGTTTCCAAAATCAATATATCTTCACAACTTACTGCCAAGAAGTAGGTCTTGACCATGTCAAATGGAAAAGGTTAGGGCAGGTGGCCTGTAAAGGTAAACCATGTTAAAAACCACTTTTGTATTGTGAGGACACCGAGTTATCAGGACTGGAGTAGCTAATGTTCTGGACGGATGACATTTGTAATCATTTTAGTGCACGGTTTGAAGTTGGCATTGCGCTACATGTTTTGGGCTATGACTTCCATGATCTGTCACCATTACCTATGCTGGGTATGCGTGGTGGAAGTTGTAATGCAATACCTCTGGAGACACAAAGCTTGCACACTACCACTATATTGCATCAGAAAATGAAGACTGACTCAGGGGCGCTGTTGAGCAGCCTGCAATATGGCTGCCTAGCCTGGAAGCTGTATGTGCCATCGACAACAATCCATCAGCAACCGTGCAATCCTGCCTCACTGTGCCCTGAAATCATCTGTACGCCTTGCTGAGGGTGCAGAGGACGCTTATTCCTGAGATCGGCGAGAATCGCAGATTTATGACCACGATACGGCCACTTATACATGCGGCTGATATTATCCACGCAGGGCCTGCCATGCTGTGAGGTGCTGCATGGCCCCTGATCCGTAGCGAGAGGGCGAATTGCACCAGAGAGGCTGCAGCTGCTGTCACCGGCTGTGGGACCGTACCTGGATTAGGCCGCGATCCACCCAGTGATTGGAGGGTGCTGGTCGGGAGCCCGAGACCCCAGAGGGGACACGCGTCACGTGCGTACCCGGCGAGGCGGCCCTGCTGAGAGTGGCCGAGTGACTGCACTGGGCACTACACCCCAGCGACGGACCTGCAGTGCCTGCCTGCGCTGCTGCGGGCTGCAGCCGACTGCTCGCGGCCAAGGTAGGTGCACCTGGGGGAGTGTGGGGGCGACGCAGCTGCTGAGACTTTAGAAGCACCTACTCATATTGATAATATTTATAGAGCCATGAACAATGTCAAAAGTTAAGGCGTCAGGGTCTGATTTCTATTGACTTTCTAATCACTTTTCATGCAATTTAGCATTCAAATTACATTTGTTATTTTCATATTTTGGTACAGCAGGAATGGCATCACACTCCTTTTCTGGAGAAGTTGAATATTCTCTTTCCTAAAGCAGGTAATGAGAATGTTGCCCCAAAAATTAAAGACTTATTTCTTTAATCCATACAGATTGTAAAATGTATGTGAAACTTTGAGCCGATACACTTGAACCCTACCTCTCAAGATTAATTAATTCTGACCAAGAAGGTTTTTTTTAAAGGTTGTGTGATATCTGGTAAGACTAGGCTATTGTTTAATATGTTACATGTTATTAAGAAAATTGATTATTTGAAGGATGGCTACACTGCAGTAGCACTAGATACTGAACAAGCTTTTAATATGGTGGAGTGGGATTTTTTTTTCGTTGGCATGAGGATCCATGTTCATTTTTCTGGGATACATTATTATCTCATAAGGCTGACAGAAAGCTACAGTGATCGTGCTCGCCTTGTTCTGGATATAAGTGGAGATTCCCTGAGTGACCTTAGAGCCAGGGCTGCAGAGATGATGAGTGGAAGCTCCAAGGTCTTTGCTGTAGCTCAGGATATGTAACATAACAATCTTGTTGAAAAATGTATGTGTTTTGCCCGATCTTTATGGACACGGACAAACCAGGAGTGGGATCCAATGTGAAGGACACTCCTGCTGCAATATTAATTATTGTTATTATTATTATTATTATTATTATTATTATTATTATTGAGCACTGACCTAGCTTCGAGAAGCTACAAAGTACTTTACAGGCAACAGTACGGGTGGTGTAACAGAGTGCTTTTCAGAGGTAACAATCAAACAGATATATAGCGGGGGTAGGATACAGAGGGGCACATAGGAGGGGTACAACTGTACATGGTGAAGGGGAGTAGAGAGACATGGGGTGTGACATGATGGACTAGGTGTTGAGGAGGAGAGGCTCCTTGAAGAGGTGGGTTTGCAACTGTAGCCCTAACTAAGCCAAGCAGGCTAGTCAGCTGACTGTAGTCTGAAATATACTTCTGCCATCCTTCCTTACAGTTAAAGTACTTGCCTGTTAGACATCTAACCCATGCTGGCCATTAAAGATGCTATCATCGTTGATGGACGGGTCTGTATGTCTTGGTGTTCAGTGTTGTTGATGAGCAGCAGAAATTCAGTCTTGGCAGGATTGCGCTTCAAGTATGCCCTAGGCTGGATCAGTGAGAGGAAGGTTTTGAGCCTGTGGATATCCTTGATGGAGTCGATATTTGAGGTATAGCTGTGTGCCATCAATGTATTGGTGGATGTGGATGTTGTGTGTGGCTAGGAGGGTTCCCAGCGGTTCTGTATACAGATTGAAGATCACTGGTGAGAGGATGAAACCCTGTGGGACTCCACAGGTGAAGGGTAGAATTAGAGATCTAGACGAGTCCATCTAAACAAACAGCTGGAGGTTGGCAAGGTAGGACTTGAACCAGCTGACGTGGGTTGTCGATAAGCATATATTAAAGAGCAGCAGGGATAAACGTGATCCCTGGGGATGCCCCTTGTAACAGAAACCTTTTGATACTTTGATGTTCCATTAGCTATGCAAGCAGTTGTAGGCCCAAGAAAGGAATTTAACCAGGATTCTGCTTCTGGGGGGCCTAGGCCTATTTTTTGAAGTCTCTCTATTAATAGGTCATGATCGACAAAGTCAAAAGCTGAGGACAAGTCCAATAGGAGCAGTAGTGCAGAACTTCCTTCCTCAATAATCTCTGTTATGTTTGTTTTCAAATCAAGCAAAGCTGTCTCTGTCCCATGGTTAGTTCGAAAACCGGACTGTTCATTTGCCAAGATGTTATTTGTCTCGACAAATGCTTGAAGTTATGAATAGGCTATTTTGTCGATGATTTTTAATATAAACGGCACATTTGTAATAGGGCGGTAGTATTCTGGTACCATGGGGGTCAAGATTATCATTTTTAACAATAAGGCAATTCATGCTTCCTTGATAGCAACCGAGACCTGTGTCTCAGAGAAAGACCTATTAACAAGTTCTGTAATCCATGAAGTTAACATGCTTGCAAATTCCTTAAAGAGAGCAGCGGGGAAGATATCGCCCTTACAGGACGTTGGCTTAAGCCTTTCTATAGTCTCCAGTACCTCTTGTTCAGATATTTTAGTGAATGAGAAGAGCTTTGTACTCTGAGGGGGGGCATCCGACTTAAAGTCACCATATCCTCTACTAAAGATTGTGATTCGATCATTTCCTTAATATGTATTTGAGGTTGCTGGGTTTTCTGACGGAAACTATCTGATATGTTCTGACACCACCCATCGTCGATAATAAGTCTAGGTTCAACAATAGGACATTTAAGTTCTTTGAGAACTGTAAAACGTTTCTCAGATTTCAGGGGCACTCTTTCAATACTGGTATTAAGTGTCTGCTATGGCATGCTCATAGTAGGAGGCCTTGGCTGTGTTGATTAGTTGTCCGTGGGTTGCTCAGAGTTCTTTGAGGAGCACCAGGTCGGATGCATTTCTGGAATGGCATCAGGTTTTCTCTTGTTTCCTGGTGACACTTTTGCTGAAGTTGAGTTCTTGCATACACCAAGGTGCTGATGGTTTCGGTTTTCAGGTGCATTTATTCAGAGGTACGTGTCAGTCGATGGATGCTTAGAGGGTGGCGTTGAGTGATTCCAGTAGAGAGTTGCAGTTCGGTTGGGGGTGTTAGGTCCATGTGAGGTGCAGGTTGGCAAGGCCTTCTATGAGTGCTTGCACTGGGAAACTCTTGAAGGAACTGAAGATTTGTCTGATGTGTTTCTGCTGAGAGTGCTTCATTGGGGTGGTGTGCAGGATGTTGAAAAGCATGACCAGGTGGTCAGACCAGACAAGCGGTAGAGGATAGCTGTAGTGGAGGGAAGGCAGAGCAATGATGATTAGGTCAAGGATGTTACCTTTTTCATGTAGTGGGTCTTTTATGTGCTTTGTGAAGCTGATGGTGTTGAGAAGGCAGAGGAGAGCTTCCTTCATCGGTTTGGTGGCCTTGTTACATGGAAGGTTAAAGACTCCTAGGAAAATGTTGTTGGTGTGTGTGAGGGACATGGTGGTGACCCGGTCAGTGAAGGCTCTGGTGAAGGCAATGTTGAGTTTGGTGGTCTGTAGATGAGATGGAAGGTGAGTGTGTCCATTTGGGAGAGCAGGAAGTAGCGGCAGAGGACATTGACGGCTGTGGGACCGTACCTGGATGAGGCCGCAATCCACCCAGTGATTGGAGGGTGCTGGTCGGGAGCCCGAGACCCCATAGGGGACACGCGTCGCGTGCGTACCCGGCGAGGCGGCCCTGCTGAGAGCGGCCGATTGACTGCGCTGGGCACTACGCCCCAGCGACGGTCCTGCAGTGCCTGCCTGCGCTGCCGCGGGCTGCAGCCGACTGCTCGCGGCCAAGGTAGGTGCACCTGGGGGAGTGTGGGGGCGACGCAGCTGCTGAGACTTGCGGCCACCTGTGGCTTTCCCGGCCCCCTCCTACACCTCCCCGGGGCCCACACTGGCTGGAGGGGTGCTGCTGCAGACCTGCCCCCTCTGCTGCTTGTGTGGGGTGGCTTCCGCAGCCTCCTTCCTGCTTGATCTTCAGCCTGGACCGAGGCCCTGCTGCATTGCATGCTCTGACTGCAGGTGCGAGCCCAATCACCACATTGCTGGAGCCTGCTTCTTACCTGCGGAGCTGATAGAGGGAGAACCCTCTGTGCCCATATAATACACCACATGCAGCTGTCCGTGGGCTGAATCACCAGGAGCCCTGCGGTATCAAGCTCTCACTGCATAACCTGCCCAAATACAACATTGAGGCCTGCCTCATTTTTTACATGAACTGCAGCAGTATTTCAGAGCCTGGGCCCACGACCACCACCTAGGATCCACCTCTAATCTCCACTTGGCCAGACATTCTCAGGTGGCCCTGTAAAAACAACTGCCAAGCTGCCACACGCACTCCTGCTGCTTCTGGGTTATGGACCTTGCCAATTTCAGGTAGAGCAACCCAGCTGGTACCCACCTGACATAGGCTTTTGCGTGATAGCGTAACACTGCAGATCAGCACCCCTACTGCGCAAAGGGTCACCTAGTCAATGCAGCCCTCCCTGTGGATCTGCAGCTACACCCTAACCATGCACCCCTTGTCCTCCTTGCCCCCGCTGGTGTGGGGGCGGAGTGGCTGGTTCCTCCCGTTAACCCACGCTACGGGGTGCGCTCATTGGACTCCCACCATACAACTTGAGACCATACATTGCACAGTCAGGGCTAAAACGAATATCACGCCGCCCCCTACCCAGCTGACAACCATGTGAGCCACATTGCTGAGCATTCTGGGAGCATAGGCATGGCGGCCGACCGCCCCAGGGAGCACACGATACGCATCCAAGATGTCCAAAAGATCATGGAGCGCCAACAAAGTTGGGGCTATGGACAAGTTCACCAAAGAGACACCCAGACCCGAACAGGGGGGCTCTTCTGCAGCCCAAGAAGATATGGATATACCATCAGATCCTCAGCAACCCAACCTCACAGCAATGATGGAATCAATGGCCAAAAAGTTTGCATCCTTCCACGAGAAACTAGATGATATAAACGCAAATGTGGCGTCGCTAAGAGCCAAACTTGACCAACATCAAAACAGGATTACGGAAGCGGAGTCTCGGATCAGCGCTAACGAAGATGGGGTCCAGGCAATGCAGAACACGGTTACAGAACTCGCTTGCTACATGAGACTAGTCAGAGCCAAGTGCGACGACTTGGAGTCCAGGTCACGAAGAAACAACATTCGCATTGTGGGTGTGCCTGAGTCAGCACTCAAAGGTCGCATGGAGATTGAAACCGAAAACGTACACAAGGACCTGCTAGGTAACCTCAAACTCTCCCCATTTTTTTGCTGTGGAGTGTGCTCATCGCGCGCTGGCTCCTCGTCCCAAACCGGGCGACTTCCCCAGGCCCATAATTGCAAAGATCCTGAGCTACAGAGATAGAGATCACATATTCCGGCTGGCACGTGAAAAAGGAGAGCTCAGGCTTGAATCACAAATCATTAAGATCTTCCCGGATTTCTCCATAGTAGTGCAAATGGAGCAACAGCAATTCAATGGAGTGAAAAAGATGCTGAGAGACATAAAGATCGAATACGCCATGCTCTTTCCCGCTCGGCTAAAATTTACCCATCGCAATAAACTCTACTTCTTCACAGTCCCAGATGAAGCAGTAAAATATATTGAGGCACATATTCCACTAAATGCTCCAGTGGATGACCTGGAGGCCAATGACTGAGACTCTTGTCGCTATCCACTTGCTGTAGGTCCTCCTCATATGGAACCTTATCCTTCAATCTACAGGTCACCATTACCCATAGTTCACACCATCATGGGATGAGCGCCTTCTGACAATAGCATCCCTGCCTCACTAAAAACCTTACATGACCTGGGGCACCTGGCATCATCCCAGGCACCAACTTGGGGACCCAATAGGTTCTTCACAAAATACTCTGCTCAATCCAGGGGTGTGATGACTCTGGTTCATAAATCGGTGGAATTCACACTGAAGGCAAGCCACATAGACCCCGGGGGCAGGTATGTTATACTCCACTGTATTTTAGCAAATGAGGAGTGTTTGCTGGTTAACACATATGGCCCGAACGTAGATATCCCCGAATTCTTCAACGAGGTGGTCACCCTCCTCATGGGATACATTGGTGTTGAAATCATATGGGGGGAGATATGAACCTCATACTAGAAAACAACCACGATAGAACAGGGGTGACCCACAGAGGAATGTCCCGCGCAGCCTGCCGATTGCACACACACATGAGGTCACTGTCCGTACTGGACACCTGTAGGATACTTCATCCACACTTAAGTGAATACACCTACTATTCATCAGTACACTTTAGCTTGTACAGGATAGATCTCTTTCTGCTATGAAGTGGTCTCATGGGCAGGGTCACAGATATACATATGCTGGCGCGAACACTCTCGGACCACTCTTCGGTTGTAATACAAATGAAACTCGGGACAGGCACGCCTACCCACACAGCCTGGCACTTCAAGTCAGAGGCACTGCGTGATATTGTGTTCATAGCTGAGATACTATCTGATATAAACACCTTCTTTGACTGCAATAAACAACATGACACAACAGAGGGAACTCGCTGGGAGGCGTTTAAGCTCTACATAAGAGGCATGTGCATCTCTAGGGAAGCTGGGATACTTAAACTCATAAAATGTGACGTATATCGCTCCGAAACTAGACTCAGCCAACTAGAGAGTGAATGTGCCACAGCGGATACCCCAGCTAAACTGGTGCTGATCAGATCAGAGCTGGAAACCTTTGAATCCCATGCTATTGGGAAATACAGTACTACACACGCCCGCTAGTGACATGTAAGTACAGGGAGGGCGACAGACCTGGGAGGACTCTGGCCAGACTAGTGTGCACCGAGGGGGGCAGGTCCCGCATAGATAGTATTACTGATGTGACAGGCACACAACACTGGTCAGACCAGCGGATCCTTGACACCTTCTCGGAATTTTATGCCACTTTCTATGCACCCCAACAGGATCAAGCCACCTCAGAAATTCATGAGCTGCTGGACCAAATTCGAATTTCTCAGATATCCCCAATCACTAGAGAACAACTCTACAGCGTGATCATCCTTGAGGAGATAGACAAAGCCACCTCAGACCTCCCAAAAGGCAAAGCCCCGGGCTCTGATGGGCTCACCCCAGAATTTTATCAAGAACATGTGGCCATTCTAGCGCCAAAGCTACTCGAAGTCTGGACCGAATCACTCTCCCAGTCCACCTTGCCCCAATCCCTACGAGAGGCACTCATAACTGTGCTTCCCAAGCCAGGCAAACCCCGCTATGAGTGCGGGTCATACAGGCCCCTATCTCTCATAAACAGGGACATGAAAATATTTGCTAAGGTAATAGCAAGCAGATTCCTTCCAATTATGCCATACCTTGTTCACGAAGACCAAAGCGGCTTTGTCCCTGGATGCTCAACTGCCCTCAATATCCGACGGCTCTTTAATGTGATGTCTAGGATAAATCCAAAAGTGGACGCAGTCACGGTCACATTAGATGCTCAGAAGGCATTTGACATGGTGTCCTGGTGATACATCTGGGCGGTCCTTGAGGAGATGGGGGTGGGCCCGCGTATGTTGTCCTACATTAAACTACTATACACGTATCCTGTAGCCAGAGTACTAGTCAACTCCCTGACGTCCTCACCCTTCAAACTGCATAGGGTCACTCGACAGGGCTGCCCCTTCTCCCCTATTCTATTTGCATTAGCTATTGAACCGATATGCGACTATGTCAGAGCTTGCCATACATGCAAGGGAATATGCCTACAGGACGCAACAGAGGTAATATCACTCTATGCTGACGATGCACTCCTGTCCATCAGGGACCCATCTACACATCTTGACCCCATTATTCCCGAAATCACAAAAATAGGCACATTCTCAGGTTTTACTATTAATTACACTAAATCCGAGATATTACCACTCACTGCAGCAACCAGCAAGCAAATTCCCTCTCTGTTGGTCCACAGGTGGTATCAAATACCTCAGGGTTCAGGTGTCACTGTCAGGGTCCTCCCATTTGTCAGACAACAACACTGCTACAGTGCAGTTTATAGAATCAAAAATAGCAAGATGGCGAAATATCCCACTTTCCCTAGTGGGCGAACTCTCTTTAATAAAGATGATAGTAGTCCCCAAACTCCTATATATCTTTGCTAACATCCCAAT
This sequence comes from Ambystoma mexicanum, assembly GCF_040938575.1. Taxonomy (NCBI): domain Eukaryota; kingdom Metazoa; phylum Chordata; class Amphibia; order Caudata; family Ambystomatidae; genus Ambystoma; species Ambystoma mexicanum. The sequence continues at coordinate 416,720,562 of NC_090939.1, forward strand.
TAGGCCTGGAATCACTATTTTGAAAAACTGCACTCCTCAAGTGCCCAATTCCTCTGGCACTCTGGCGCGGTCCGTAAAAAGTGGCTACACATTACCCTCTTGTATGATAGAGGGGGCTTTACGGCCCCTGATCTCACCCGATACTGGATTGCGGCACAAGCCCAACACGCCACACACTGGTACAAATGTCCAACTGCACCCCCTCACGTAAAACTTGAAAAATTAGCGGCCGAGGAAGTCAATCCCATGTCCCTCATTCTACGTCGTACATACCATGCAGATGCCCTGGCAGACCCTGCGGCTACCACAATTGGTGCATGGAATCGACTATTGCATTCCCAACCTGAACATCGGCCATACTACAAGTGGCTACCCATCTGGCAATTCCCCAGTCTTGCCCCCACTCATGATAAATTGCTTGCCCGACACTGGCTTGCCCTGGGATACCAGGCACTGACAGACCTATATCCTGAAGGCAAATTCATAACCCCTCAAACATGGCGACCGCGCCACTCGGGATCCGCGCTGGAGCAATATTTCAGACTAAGAGCTGCGGTCCGTGATATGTGGCCCTCCTACCCGGACGAACCCCCAGACTCTCCTGAGATCCATTACATCGCTAACTCAGCTGATAGTAGGGGCTTAGTATCCTCTCTGTATAGGATACTGATGGGGAAATTTGAGGATGCACCCTCCGGCCTTCGTGACAACTGGGCGGAGGAGCTAGGCTTGGAGATCACAGATGGTATGTGGAGAAAAATGTATTCACACACGGGCAAGGTCTCCCTCAACTCTAGACTTCGCTGCATACAGTATAAACTCCTCAATCGACTATACTGCACACCTCACAAAGTGGCGAAATTCACACGAAATCAGACACACATTTGCCCTAAATGCAGATACGAAAATGCCGACCACATACACATGTTCTGTTCCTGTGAAGCACTGGGTGGGTTCTGGGGTGCGGTGTCTGAACCCCTTTCAGAAATAGTTGAGACCACAGTGGGCCTGGATCCGTTAGCCCTTCTATTCAGGATGTGGGATGGGGATGACGATAAGAAGATGTCTACATTTTTGAATGTGAGCGCCATGGTTGCCAAAAAATGCATATTACAATGTTGGAAAGGCCGCTCCCCCCGCATTCGAGATGTGGCTAAAAACTCTCGCATGGACACAGACATGCAAAGAGGAATATATCAACTCTCTCACGGTGCATTCCTGCCCAAAGAATGTGTGGACATACTTCTGCAGCTGACTCCCCTCCCCCCAGTCACACAGGACTAGCATTGGCTTGGTGCTCTGGGCAAGAGATAGGGCTGCTGGCCCGTCCCCACCGAACATTCCTGCAATGTACTGTATAAGCAAATAATGTGAATATAGCTGTTTATGTACTGTTCTGTGCACCTGACATTACTTCTTGCCAATAAAGAAAAGTTTAAAAAAAAAAAAAAAAGAAAATGAAGACTGCTTTGTGCAAGAAAAACTTCCTGTAGTTGTCCTAGAATTATTTACAAGGCCTAAATATATTTTGGACCTTCATAAAATACAGTACGTCTGCTATATCTTCAAATACAGTGCAAAATGTTTCGCCATGGCCGGTACTTACCACTAAGGTCATTCAGGAGGTCATCTATCATTTGATGTCAAGACTGATGGCACCTGACATGTCCTAAGTAATGTCAAATGTGATGTCATCAGTGGTGTCATGTGTGATATCATCAGTGTATTTAGGGCTGTGCATTCGGTGCTTCATAGTTAAGGTGGCATTGCTTCCAACACCTGCCACATTTGAGGAGTTTTTTGCATTAAACTGGCACCTTAAATCACTTAAACTCAAGTTTTTGACACTGACTTTCAATGATTTTGTTTAATGAGATTGTTTCACTTCAACAGTGCACCAACTGAAGTTTTTTTTTTACCACATTTCATGGTTTAGTTATGCTATACTTTGAGATTGGTGAAGAAGCACAGACATTGTCGGATAAACTCTATCTTTATTTCAGCGTGTCTCAGGTACTCTGCTGAATGATCTAACAGGACTCCTTAGGCCTCCTTAATTTAGGCAGCTGAAGGATCTACTTCCTATTACTTTCTTCTTTCTGGCTGGATACAGCAGTGTTCCTTCTGTCAGCCTCATCCTGTCTTCCAGTCAATGTGCCCAAGTGTAGGGCTCCTGTTCCTCTTCTGGCACCTCAGTCTTCTCCTGTAATGCAACAACAGAATGTCCTCTCTTTACCAACACTTCCTCCACCTTAACTCTCCTCCACCTTAACTCTCCCTCTCCTTCACTGGTTCCCCCTTCTTCCCCACCTCCTGAAGCTTGGGTCACCAAGGCGAATGTTGGTAAATCCCTGGCACCTCCCCAGTGAACAGAGCGGATCATGGGGGGAAGCTCTGCCCCATCTCCTATCTGCTATGCCCCATCTCCAATCTGCTATTCCCTGGGTTGGCGAGTTTGCCTTGTAAGAGGCAGTCAGAATGCTGTCTCCCTTAGGTTTTTTATCCCTCTAAGGGGTTGTCAGCAAGCTGTGAAGTTGTCCAGTCCCTGAGCATGTGACATGCTTGGCCGCTCTACGCCACGTGCACCTGCTCTCCTGGTAAGTGGAGGACATGTCATGCTTGGCAGCTCCTCGCCCACACAGTTGTCTTCCTGGTAAGTGTAGGGGGTGTCATGCTTGGCTGCTCCACTTCACATGCCACCCCATTACATATACCTCCCACCATCTCTAATTCTACCTTTTTTTCTGCTAACATAACTGATGTCACATCATTTGTTATCAATATGCATTCTTCAGCTACGCAACATTGGGTTTATCAAGTATTTCATCTTTTATTGGCTATTTTTTTTAGGTTTTCATTGTTTAAATTGTGGACCTAGCTTGAGAGCAGCAGAGCATGGTACAGAGTGTGGGTAGTCAGCATCTGGGCTGCCATCAACAGCGTAGTACTGGGAGGTATGTGCATCGGTATGTGCATCCATTGGAATTAGTCCTTGGTCAGGTATTGTTGAAAGAGCCATGTTTTGAGATATTTGCGAAATTGGAGAATTCTGGTGTTATTCTGAGCCGACACAGGTATCTAGTTCCAGAGAGTGGGTGTATAACACAAGAAGGATGGTTTGCGGGTCCTCTCTTTGAGGATGAGTTGTGATTCAAGTCAGTTGGTTGATTAGCTGTGTGAGGAGCATTTGCCACCAGATATGTGAAGCTTAACTCCCAGGTATGCTGGTGTGCTACCCGTGACTGTTTTGTAGATAATACATGCAGTCTTCAACAGTATCCTGGCTTGAAGTGGAAGCCAATGTAGTTTGCGTAGGATAGGGGTAATTCGGTCAAATCTCCCTGCTCCTGTAATTTGATGTGCGTCATTGTGTTGAAGTGCTTTTAGAGGAGTCAAGTGATCAGCTGGGAGCCCTGCCATGAAAGCATTTCTCCCATCAGTGTGCTAGACCACAAGGGCCTGCACTACGGTCTGGAAGTCCTGTGGCAAGATTAAGGGTTTGATCTTTTAAAGGGTAGAGATTCTGAGCCACACTAATACCCTGGCCATTCTTGGCTATGTGTCTCTGGAAGGACAGGCTGCTGTCAATGGTGAAGCCTAAGGATTTTGCTAATTCTGAGAGTTGTGGATCAAATCCTTCTAGGTGCATGTCATTGAGCCATTAGTCAATAAGTATGGATTACTATTGGTGTACTGAGAAGACGAAGAGGGAGGTGGTGTAACACAATTGATTAGTATTGGGGTACTAGGATGACAAGGAGGGTTTGGGGGTGAGTACAGGGACAGAAAAGATGGGGAGGTAAAGGAAAGAAGTGCAGGTCTTTGATGAAAAAGAATGAGGTGGTGGTATTGGGGCACTGTGACAATGTAGAGTGAGGTGAGAGTAGCAGGGGACTGTGATGAGGAAGAGTTTGATGGGATAGTGGAGGACTGTAATGAGGAAGAGTGTGGTGGGGATAGTGGGGAACAGTGACAAAGATGTGTGAGATGGTTATAGTGGGGGAATTTGACTAAGAAGAGGTATGCAAGGATAAAGATAAGATTACTATCAGGCATTGGGACGATGAAGAGGGATGTTGAGGAAAATGTAAGATTACTATTAGGTGCTGGGACAAGGAACAAGATTTGGGGTAAAGTTAAGATTATTATTGGGACTGGGATGCGTAAGAGGGATGTCAGATAAAAGAAAGATTACTATACGTTAATGGGATGAGGAAGTGGGGGTAAATGTAAGATTACTTATTAAATTAATTATTTAATCTTATGTAATGTGGTTAATAATATAGACAAGTCTCTAAACACAGGACCAGGACTTGAACCTGTGTTGCTCTATGTTGTTGTGCATCCAACTCAACATGGTGCCCCTGAGCTTTCTTACAAGGCCTTAGACACATTTATGAGGGAGAAGGATGTACAGGGAAATGTATGATTACTAATTAGGTACTGTGATGAGGAAGAGTGTGGTGTGGTAATATATAGATCTTCACTGCCAAGGTCAGGAAAAGATCTCAATCTTCAATGTTAAATCATGTGCCACGTTTATTAAATCAAAACAAAGGCCCTCATTACAAGTGTGGCGGTCTAGAAACAACATGGCACTAATTCCGATTACCAGGACTCATTCCGGCCCTAAGCACTACGAGTGGGAATGCTGGTTACAACGGTGCTGGTAACAGTGCACACTGTTCTACCGTTGCCAGTAGCACAGGTAACCAAAACTGCAAGACCCTTGTGTATCAGTGCCGGAAACTCTGACACCACAGAAAGAAGGCAGCAATACAACAGCAGAAACACTGCCACAAAAATGCTGGTGCCATCAGGAAAACCATGCTGGAAGCACGATCACCGAGGAGCAGGCGGTAACCAGGTCACGGTGTGGAGGAACAGGACACAGGACACCAAATTGATTTGGCTGCACACAGTGAGCACAGAGACTGCTTAAAAGGACCACACCCAGACCACACACAACTTCCAACACAACTATGCTGCCACTCGTAGCAGCACTCATGGACATGGAGGATCTGCATGCAGTAGCAGAGGTCAATGAGCAGGATATGCAACAATGGCAACAGGCCGACAGGCAGTGGAGGAGGAGGTGGAGAAGGAGAATGCAGAGGAACAATGGGCAGTAAGCTGTACCCCAGCGACGTGCACCTATACCCTGCACAAGGGCCAAACCCTGGTCCCTGACTGACAGGCAGATCTGCACACTTCTCTGCCTGAACAGGGAGACCATCCTTGCAATATTAGACATCATCCAGGATGACATTCAGAGCATGATTGCCATGCAGACTGCCCTACCCTCCTGTTGAAGGTGGTGTCTGTGCTGCATTTTATTGCCACAGGCACATCCCAGCACTCATTTGGGGAGCTGCATGGCATATCCCAGCCAGCATTTTCAACGGTGCTTGTGCAAGTCCTGGATGCTCTCCTGCATCATGTGTAGCAGCACATCGCCCTACCAACGACAAAGGCACAGGTGACCACCACAAAGGTCTACTTCCATGCCCTTGCAGGCATGCCTAATGTATTGGGAGCAGTGGACTGCACACACATAGAGCTAGTGACTGACCACACCACAGAGGTTGTGTATCGGAACAGAAAGCTGTACAACTCTATGAATGTGCAGGTCATCTGTGTTGCTGACCTGACCATCACACACTGCTGTGCATGCTTCCCGGAATCAACACATGACTCCATGGTCCAGCTCAATAGCATGCTGCCTGGGTACATGGCGTGTTACGGTGGACAGCGGACCTGGCTATTGGGTTTGTCAAAGGATCAATGCACATACCACATTGTATGTACACCTGGGCATGGATGGGGTATGTTCACTGTCACCAGTGCATGGCCCATAGGCGCCATGCAGACTTATTTATTTATTGTGTATTTGTAAGGTGCTTATACATCAAAAAATAGTGTTTCAAAGCATCCACAGGTTAAAGGTGAGGAAGCTTCCCCCAGAAGCTCACTGTCTCTAGAGCTCTGGTTCTCTCTAGGCTGGTCTATTGCAACTGCCTCTTTCTAAATCTGCCTGATTCTTCTCTACGCCCTCTGCAACTCATCCAGAACAGGACTGCAAGACTTGTCCTTTGCCTCAAGCCCAGGGATCGTATCTCTCCAGGACTGAAATCTCTGCACTGGCTCCCAGTGGCTGCAAGGATTATGTTCAAAACCCTCTGCATCGTCCACAAGGCCTTCTGGGGTCTGGGGCCTCAATACCTTCAACTCTCTCTTCCTAGATATCTTCACTCTCAAGCTCTTCGCTCATCCACCTCCAACTCCCTCAGGGTCAGTCGCTTCTCCAAGCAACGAGTTGGTGGCAGATCTCTCTCTTCGACTGGGGCCTCCCTCTGGAACAACCTCCCTGCCTCCCTGAAACTTGAGCATAACCATCATTGGTTCCTGAAGCACCTAACCAGATCGTTACCTGGCCACCCATTTGATCTCGGGCCCTAGCCCTGCCAGATGCATGTCTGCACTCCCTCCCTGGCAACCCCTGCACTTGGGGACTGTTTTCTGTATCCCTACAGTCCCCCCACTAGCACTTATGTCTGAACTCACCCTGCACTTGCCACCTACTGGCCATTTATTTATCTTGTTATTCTATTATCCCATGCACTGCATCTTCCCTCCCCCTGCCCTTTTCTTCCTCCCCCTTCCTTTGCACTTGCGTGATCTGAATGACACTAGTAAGATCGTTGTCCGTCTTCCCTCTTTTCCCCCTCCAGTGCCTCGTCGCGCCTTGAAACACTTGTGTATAGGCGCGTTATAAATGCCATATCATATCATATCAAAACATGAGAACAAAGGCAAATTGAATAAACAGATGAACAGGAAAGGGTTGATCCTGCTAGGCCTTGTGAGCATTCAGAACATACAAGTGCAGGGAGAGAGGGAAGGGACAGGGAAGGGGATAAGTGCTAATTTTTCCACAGAGGGAAGTGCCAAGGAGTCAGTTGTGTGCTACAGTAAGTGGCTGGCAGAGATCGCTTGGTACTGAGTGATCACCTTCCAATAATAAGTGCAGGCCTGCGAGAAGCCAATGGGTGCCCGAAGGCAAGTGCTGGGATGGGGAGGAAGGCTGAGGCCGATTGGGCGGAAGGCCGGGACCCAGAAGGACACATAAGGTCCCAGGCTACTAATCTCAGGCACTGTGGGGTATTAGCACAGGAGTGAAAGGGGGAAGTAGGAGGTGTACAGGAAAGTCTTGAAGAGCATTCAGCATTTGAAGAGATCTGACTCAAGATAGAGAGAAAGAGGGAGGCTGTGCCAGAGGAGGGAGCGAGCCGAGGAGAGAAATCTGCCACCAGATCACTGCTTACAAAAATGCCTGACACACAGGGAGTTGGAGCCGGAGGAGTGTGAAGATCTGAAAGGAAAATATTTGGTGAGAGCAAGTTGTAGATAGATTGGCCCCAGACAGCTATATGGATAATGCAGAGGGATTTGAATTCGATCTTTGCAGCAACCGGGAGCTGATGGAGGGATTTTGGGGCAGGAGAGATACGGCCTCTGGGCTTGAGGCCAAGGATAAGTCTTGCAGCCCTTTTCTGGACACGTTGGAGGAAGCTGTAAGGAAGGCATTGCATAAAAAGTAAGACAGACACAAGTGATCACAGTTGAAGGGTGTTTATTAAACTGTACAATGGGTTAGATAAACACCTAATCTAAACCTAAATCTAGGATGGGAGCAAGCTACAGCCATCAAATAATAAAAATACAGTCCTAGTGGAGTATAGTCAAATAAAAAGGGCCTATACTAAGAAAACCTTTTGCCAATCCTTACTGTTTTGCTACAAAATAGTGTGGGATAATGTTCACAAGAAAAGGAAGAAGTGTTCACAAAATAAGCATGTGACAAGGCGGGACTGTTGAGCACAACACACTCTTGGGCTTCTCTGGCACAATCTTACAGTTCCTTTTCTGTACATCAAGATTCTCTTTTGATCAAGTCTCTTCTCATGCAAAGTCTCTTGCCTCAGAGGCCCTGATATGCCAAACCAACAAAACAAAAGTTCATTCTGTTAACCTTCACACTTGGATCCCCCTCAGCCAGGCTCTGATCCTTCCTTCAGTGTCAACCTCCCACAGCAGTTGCCACTTTAAACAGAGACTTCCGATGGGTGATCTTGTCTCACTGGGTCACTCTATTAGCCTATGGCAAGTGTGGGCTTCAGAAACCACAGTTCGCACAGCATTCCCCTTAGCTGGGCGCAAACACCTGTTTCACAGTTCCCACAGTCAGGTTCACAATATCATAATTCACAAAACCTCTGCAACATGTCAAGGGCTTTCGATTGTAAAAAGGGGTTTGGCTCAACCTTTGTATAACCACCTTGACCCCTCCTGTCATCCTTCCCTATGACCTCTTGGTACTTGGAGTTTCAGTACAGTCTCTTTGTTCACAGAAATACCTGTGTATATTAATCTTCTTAAGGTTGCCACTGCAACCTTGAGTCTAACACAGTCCGGCCACTAATAGGTTCTTCCACTCACTGGCTGTGCTTAACTCCCTGGCATTTCTTTGGCTGCTGGAGTCAAGGGCCGTACCACAATGGCAACCATGTCTCCCTACCCTGGTTATCAATGCAGGAGGGTTCCATGTACCGCTGACATCCGTCACAATATTCACCAGCTACGATTCCCAGTCTTATGCTTCTTTTGTCTGAGGCTTTGCGGGTCTGGGTTGAAAAGGGCAAGGGCAACTCGCTCCTTGACATCCTTTCAGGTCTCACTGCCTTTCTCCTCTGTTTGAACTGCCTTCCTGGAATAGCTGCTCCCTCATGCATTCGGCCTTGATTGAAGTGTGCTCTTGTGCTCTGCTTTTTATCCCATTGCAGAAGGGAATGGGCAGTCAGGTGTGTTTAGTTTCAGCGATTGCCTGACTCTGCCTGACCCTTGTGTTGGGACATGTCAGGTAAATGGCTCTGGTATTAGTCCATTGTCGCTCATGATGTGAGAAAGTGTTTGTGTTGGAAAAGGGGGCAGGGAGTACAGTTTCTAAATATCCTACTGGACAGGATGGCGAATACAACATCTCAATCATTGGTGTCCCACTTCCACTCCCTGAAGACCCCCATCCAGGTGATCTTCCCACCCTAGTCTGCCCCCAGGAGCTGGATTCAATAGCAATGGCCATGTCCTGGCCACCTGGATGACAGATCACAGGGTGCAGCAAGATGACTGACGGCCCAAAAGCTCAGAGTCCAAGATACATGTATCACACATTCACATCCCAGCATGCATGCACTGCCCAGTCATCTCAATCATATGGCCCTCACTGTGTCCATTTCCATTCCGGTGACTACGGCTACCCATTGCTACCATGGTTGATGTCCCCTGTGAGACATCCGCAGAGCCAGCAGGGAACAGCATACAATTGTGCTCACATCAGAACAAGGCTGACAATAGAGCAGACCATTGGACTGTTAAAGGCACAGTTTTGTTGCCTTCTCCACTCTGGCAGGGCACTGATGTACAGGTCAATGAAAGTGGGGAAGATATTCTTGGCTTGTGCCATGTTGCACAATATGTGCATCCGGTGGAACATTCCCCTGCCCCGGAAATGGACATGCCTCCGGTGGACAATGAAGATGATGATGACAGTGATGTGGATGCAGCTGCAGAAATGCTAATACACCATCACAGGGATGACAGGGAAGGGCATGCAGCCCGCCAAGAACTCATGCAGAACTACGTCTGAGCACACAGCACCTGCACACCACCCATGGCACACACTGCATATTATGCAGCGCCAAAATAAAGCACTCTAGTACACAAATTGAACGTCCCGACGTGAATAGATATGCATAAGTAAGTTTGTTATTAAACAAGAAACGTGTGGCCACCACCCCCTCCCAACTAGCCCCCCAACCAAACCCCCCACTAACCCACCCCAAATTACCCCAAATTATCCCCCACTAACCCACCCCAACTGACCCCCCCACTAACTGACCCAACTGACCTCCTAAACCCACCGCTACTAACCTACCCCAACTAACCCTCCCTGGCTAAGCCATCCCAACACACCGTCCCAAAAACACTCCCTAGGTGGCATCAGTGTCACTTGATGTCTGGAACTGGCTCACTTCCATGGCATCTTAACACCAAACCTGCCCTTCTGTGGTGAGCCTGACAGGCGCAGGGATCGGCGCATCAGGCTGCTCTGTTATCGGCTAGCAGGGGTGGTGATGGTTGATGGAGGGTCGGAACCTGCCATGTCCCTGCATTCCAGTGCTGCCTACAGGGAAAGGGTGAGGGACTCAGCAAGTGCTGAGATTGCCTCATTCCCCTCCCGAATCCTCTGTACGAGCACAACTGTTGCACACGTTGAGTGGCCCAGGGCACTTGCACAGCGCCGGTCAGTGGCCTGCAAACTTTTCCGCAACAACATGGTCTCCTTCCGCATCAACCTGGTCTCCTCCAGGTGCTCGCGCACAAGTCTTACCATCTGCTCATGCCTTTCCTCCATGCGCCGTAAGCGTGCCTCCATGTCTCGGATGCTGGGAATGGGTGGCAGAGGTTGGCTGCAGAGGTCGGAGGGGCTGAATGAGGGACGGTGGTTGGGGGTGTGTTCTGTTGTCCCCTCAGTTGTGTCCCCAGGCCTCCTGCCCGGAATGGTCATCTGAAGATGGGCCCATGGAAATAGGATGCTAGTGTAGGGGGGAATGGCTGTCCTGTTGGACCACACATCTGGGGCTGCTGGGTGTACCTCCATTGGGACAGTAGGTATTGCTGCAGGGGCTGCTGGCTGTGCCTCCATTGGGGCAGCAGATGTTGCTGCAGGGGCTGCTGGCTGTGCCTCCATTGGGGCAGCAGGTGTTGCTGCAGGGGCAGACGACATGCTCACTGAGCCTGTGCCTTGTGTGGCCAGTGCTGGTGTTGTATTTGCAGCGGTTTTGCAGGGCGTGGCTCTACTCCACTGTGTGGGTGTCCATGAGGTGCTTGGTACACCTTGCTCGCTGTCAGATGATGTGCCTGTGGGTGTGAGATGGGCATGCCATTAGTCACCTCTGTGCCATCCTATGGCCTTGCAACATGCAGTTCAAACAGCATGTCAAAAACAAAGAGGTGATGGCTGGAAGGTTTAGAATTAATCTTAACCACTGGCAACGCTCTGGGCAACCCTCCAGACCACCGTTCTTCACCTGCCAAGCCATTACAGAAGGGAAAGACCATATGCAAATCAGGCTTGGCCCCACCCCAAAAGGGGCAGTCCAGCCCGAACTGCTAGGCCACATCCCATCTGCACGAGACCACAAGCATCCCCAAACATGTTTCGCCCTTGTTGGGGCTCATCAGTGAGGAGTAGCTTGGGTCTCTAGGCCAGCAGGCACGGGACCCACGTCTGGGCATACCCGTCCCACTCGGGGTGACATAGCAAAAACAAAGAGGTGATGGCTGGAAGGTTTAGAATTAATCTTAACCACTGGCAACGCTCTGGGCAACCCTCCAGACCACCGTTCTTCGCCTGCCAAGCCATTACAGAAGGGAAAGACCATATGCAAATCAGGCTTGGCCCCACCCCAAAAGGGGCAGTCCAGCCCGAACTGCTAGGCCACATCCCCCCTGCACGAGACCACAAGCATCCCCAAACATGTTTCGCCCTTGTTGGGGCTCATCAGTGAGGAGTAGCTTGGGTCTCTAGGCCCAGCAGGCACGGGACCCACGTCTGGGCATACCCGTCCCACTCGGGTGACATAGCAAAAACAAAGAGGTGATGGCTGGAAGGTTTAGAATTAATCTTAACCACTGGCAACGCTCTGGGCAACCCTCCAGACCACCGTTCTTCGCCTGCCAAGCCATTACAGAAGGGAAAGACCATATGCAAATCAGGCTTGGCCCCACCCCAAAAGGGCGAAACATGTTTGGGGATGCTTGTGGTCTCGTGCAGAGGGGATGTGGCCTAGCAGTTCGGGCTGGACTGCCCCTTTTGGGGTGGGGCCAAGCCTGATTTGCATATGGTCTTTCCCTTCTGTAATGGCTTGGCAGGCGAAGAACGGTGGTCTGGAGGGTTGCCCAGAGCGTTGCCAGTGGGTAAGATTAATTCTAAACCTTCCAGCCATCACCTCTTTGTTTTTGCTAGTTCAAACAGCATGTGACATGATGCCTGTGCATGTTGTTTACAGTTCATGCTTTGCCAAATTGTATGGTGCATACACACAAGTGTTTCCAGGTGGCACAAGCAAGATGGTGGTGGACATTAGTGGACAAAGTAGGAGATTCGGCAGAACTGGGCCTTGTGTCAATGTTACCATGCAAGTGCAGAATACTATGCCGTGCAGGAGAGGTAGGAGTGAGTGGACCAGGATAGGAGGTGGTGTAGTGCGGGACAAGGGGGCCACTAAGGGCTGGGCACAAGTTCATAGGAGCCACAGGGACAGGTGCACAGGGTTAAAGGAGGTAGGAGGGTACAGTGCGAAGGATGGGGGTGGTCCAGATTTTGGCTAGTAGAGGGAAGGGTGCCTGTGGGCCCGTGCTGGTAAGGGATGCTGGGGGTGAATGGACACGGATGGACTGGCACCAGTGCGAGTCATGAGGGACCAGGCCACCAACGGCCTTGTGTATGAGGCAGAGTTTCTTGGAATTGTTCCTTGCGGTCACAGGGATCCATTGAAGTGATTCCAGGGCTGGAGGAAAGTGGTCCCAGGGCTTGAGGCCTAGGATGATTGACACAGCACTATTCAGGATTTGTTTCAGGTGGCGCATAGGGGGGTAAGAGGTGGATTGAGGGAGAGGCTGTTGCTGTTGTAAAGCATAGTGGTAACCAGAGCTCTGGAGACATTGGTCTTCTAAGTATGGGTGAGGTAGGGGAGGGTACCTCTGAGGTGGTGGTGGTGTAAGTTGGACCTCTTGCCATGGTCCGTGATGTGCAGAGGGGAGGTGTGAGATGAGTTAAAGGTGACACCAATGTCTGAAGCCTCTCGGAGGGGTCTGGGGAGGGGGTCCATGGAGAGTGGCCAGTGAATGGGTGGGTGTCAGGGTGCAGGCATCACGATGAGGGGCTTCTCTGTCTCGCTGCCATTGAGGCACGGATTGTCAGAAGAGCACGTAGCATGATTAGCTGTCAGGCACTCATGTATGTGAGAGGATGGTGAGGAAGTAGAGGATGGCAGATTGAAGTTCCACAGTGTGTCATCAGCATAACAGTGACACTGGGGCACAATGATAGTTATCGAGTGGGCCAGAGTGGCAAGGTGGCTGTTGGGGAGCCATGGTGATTGAATGGTGCCTTGAGGAACGCCACAGGTGGTTAGTGAGATGGAGGTGAGGGAAGTAGTGCACTATTGCACTCGGGGGAGTCGGTCTGACAGGTAGGAAATCAACCATGCCAGAGCTCGTTCCATCAGGGTGCATTTGATGCATGCATGCAGGTGAATGTGTCACGGGGGCAAACTGCTCGTGGTGCATGCATACTGCCTTGGAGCATGTGTGCCTTGTTTATGTGTTGCTTCTCATGTCGTCAATGTCTGCACATGACCACTACTCATGTGGGCATATGTGTGTTTGGATGTTTGGGGGGCAATGTTTGTGTACCCTTGCCCAATGGCCATGATTTGTTGGGCACTCTATGGGTTGGATGTGGTCTGGTGTCATGCAGTTGGCCATGTCTCTGTGTGCTTTGTGCTGCATTTGCATGCCCGCTGTGACTGTTTTATTGTGGCACATTGTACTCACCGCCCTCTCCAAGTGTCCCTGTACCATCTCCCACTCCCTTGATTCCTTCAAGGTGCAGCACTCTGCTGCATTTCTCCTCCCATGGCATTAGTTTAATTGGTGAGGCACTCCTTACGGTGGGCTGACAGAAGGTTGTGGACCCTCAGGTGAAGGTCAACCCACCGCTTATGGCAGTCACGTACTGTGCGGGCTATGGGTCCCACGACTGGCACCTTCTGCGCCATCTCCTCCTAGATGGCATTTTTTCTGAGTTGGGCACTGCACCAATGGTCCATCACAACAGCTCACCAGCATGTTGTACAATGCTGTCTGTCAGGATAGTTAGTTCCTGCTCAGAGAAGCTTGGCTTTCACTGCTGTCTTTCAGGGATCGAGATGCCATGGCTGCTAGTGAGATGCCTGTGTCTGCGTGTCCGGATGGCAACAGGAACAGGCTGATTTTCAGTGTATTGTGTTTTCCAAAATGGCTGCCAGCGCACTTCCAGTTCTGGCGGTGTCGTTGTTCCGGTGCCTGTGTTTCCATAAGTGACATGCTGTAAATGGTGCTATGGGCATTGTTGCTGGCGGTGCCGCTGATTTCACCAACCAATGACAGTGTTTCCGTAATGCCTGTGACACCGTTTCAAGCATGTCGGAATGCGCTCTCTCGTGATGTTGCGATGTGCCGGTGATTCTGTGGTTACGGTTGCCGTGATCAGTGCCACTGGATACAAAGAATCACCGGCAAAATACTGGCACACTATTAATGAGGGCCAAAGTCTGTTGTAAACAGATATCAGCACCACTCGAGCTTCAGTGCAGCACCTTTAATTGAATGAAATTAAACAGATAACACATTTTTAGAGTGGTCCAAGCCCCTTGGTACAACCGTCCCACATTTTTTAGTTTAATGTATGACTCAATCCCTGCAATTTATATATTAAAATACGGATTGCTTCCTAAATCAACTAAGAATACCCTGCTTCATATAACTAGCAGTCACTGTGATTGACATATCTCAATATATCATCATTATGAAGTGCACTATTTTTCCGGTACCTCTAAACAAATCAAGATCTCGGGAAACTGTAGAAAAAAAAGAAAACTCTGTCCCCAAGCCACATGCCTTCCAAATCACCCTTTCTTACCCTGCCCACATACTGCTTAGTGTGAAAACGAGCCTATCTACACAGCTTAATTTATTTTAAGGCAGTTTCCGAAACAAATCGAGATCTTGAATCAAGAACTGCCTGATATTTTAAGAAATATAAAGCCTTGGCAACAACAATGTATCAAGGATATCATGGGAGATATGGGGGTACCCCCTTCTATGCCAAATTATTTAATCAAACGATGTGACAGATTTACAGCAAACCAAAAATGGATTTCCTTCCAGCGCTATTTGGCCAACTCGTTTTATTTTTTTATTTTAGGAAAATACATCCAGCATTTGGAATGTGCGCTTTTGGCACTTTCCCTATTGGAAAATGAATAGAAAATAAAAAACACACCCTTTTATCGACCTTTCATATCTTTTGAACCGTAAAACGGATTTGCACCAAATATTACAGTTTTAGGGGGCCCGAAGTCACACATTTTATGTGTGTTCTGATCTATCCTATGGCTCAAATGTTATTAGACTTTTCAAAATGTTTTATTTTTATTTATTTGCATTTATAAAGCGCTCAAAGCGTCCTTTGGGCATCGTGGTGCTGTTACAGAAAGCTTAATTGGTTGCATAAGAGTGGCAGAGTCACATCTTTGTGGCTCTTGGTTACATTGAGCCTGATAGAAAACAGTTGATGGTTACATTGACAATGGCCTAATGAAAAGAGATAGTTGATGGTTAGTGGGCAAAGTTACAATGAATATGAAAACATGGAGGTCTAGATGGTTCCTTGTTACATAGGAGAACAAAGAAACCTTCAGTATCCTGTAGCCATATGGCCTTGTAGGTGAGGTGGGGTGAGCTAATTGAAGAGCTTTGTTTTGAGTGCTTTGTGGAATGGTAGGTGAGAGGTCTCATTCATAATGTTTGTAGGGAGGGCATTCCAATGTTTGGGAGCCAAGAAAAGTAAGCTGGATCCTCCAGCTTTGGCCCTCTTGAAGGTGGGGACATTGAGCTGATTGGCATAGTGTGAGCATTTGTGTCTGGATGAGGAGGTTCTGCTTATTTATTCTGAGAGGTATGGAGGGGCTATTAGAGAGAGAGGTATTTCTGGGTTATGGCTAGGCTCTTAAACAGAATAGTTTCTTTTACCGGGAGCCAGTGGGCATCACTCTTTAGGGAATGCTCAGCCCTGCCCTGAGACAATTGTTTTGAATGATCTGTAGTCTTTCCAGATTTTTCGCTGAGGTGCCAGCAAAGGGGACGTTACAATAGTCCAATTTTGCCCCGATGGTGGCTCTGGCTATGAAGATGCAGTTTTCCGTGGAAAAGAAGGGTTTTATTGCGTTGATTAGTTTGATTGTGAGTGCAGCCAAGGAGGCAATGGCACTGACTTGGAGAGTCATGGAGAGGGTTGAATCAATGTATACCCCCAAGGTTTTTACTGCTGTTGAGGCAGTGATTTGGGTATTGTCTATGTTAAAGGTGCTGTATTTCTTGTCAAGTTTGTTGAGCGTTACCTTAGGATCTACAATGAGGATGTTGGTCTAGTCCAGTTGAAGCACAGTCCATTTGCTGCCATTCATGCTTGGATAGTGGCATAGGTTTTACGCAGTGTTTCTGCATCTTTTTTGTAATCGCCCAAGAGTGGTATGAGGACCTGGGTGTCATCTGCATAATTTGTGTAAGCTATGCCGAGGTTGTCTAGTTTGCTGAAAAGTGGTAGGGTGAAAATATTGTATAGGATGGGTGAGGTGCAAGAGCCCTGGGGGACTCTGCAGTGGATAGTCATAGGTGCAGCACATGCCTGGTCTGAGAACACCTTCATGGCTCTTCCTTCAAGGAAGGAAGTGATCCATGTGGTAGCTTCATGAGTGAATTGTGCTGAGTCTATGGCCCTAATTACGAGTTTCGTGGTAACTATGGAGCTATTAGCTCCATGGCTGCCACCAAACCGGGCTCATTTACCGGGTTCCTGCAATGAGGAATAACCGGGTCATTCCAACATTGGACGGTCCCAGCCACATATTACATTACAGTCAGGTAAGGGTGAACCGTGTCACCATATTTGCCACCGGCACAAGCTGACCACGCTTCTGGTTACTACCAGGAGAACACCGGTTACTACCAGTAGGACACTTATGGGCACTGACAAGGAAGTTGTGGCCTAGAGCCCTAAAAGGGAAGTCAGTGCCCGTCAATGGATTTGGCTCAAGCCCGGCCAATCCTGAGCCGCTGCTGCCGAAGCTTTCGCAAAGCCATCAAAACTAACCTCTTTGTCTGACTTCAACCTGGACTTTAGGGCTATTTGCACCTGCATGTACTCTGTGTTACGTTGTAAACACTATCTCTGAACTTTTCTGTAACAAGTAAAACTGGGCGGCTTCTTTGTAACCCTTAATCAAGCCTTCTTAAACTCTGACATAGCGCATTGATGCCTGCGGGCTGCCGTGTGCTCTACAAATTTAAATAAATAAATATATAAAATAAATAAATAAATAATACTGTTTAACAGGCTAAGCAGTGTGATACTTATGGATAATGGGTTTCCCATTAATTAAAGGGGGACTAGCGACTCACTCTATAACATATATATATTCACTGAAAAAAACCTTGTGAAAGGGACTTTATGGTTGCAGCGCAAAATATTTAAACCAAACAAATTCTCCTGAGTTGCCATAACACATGCCCCCGCCATACACTGCTCAGACATCACAAATGTCATCAACAATGGCATCACATATCCTTTAACGATATTTTTGCTTAGTGATAGTAAGCAGTTTAAACACAGGACTTGACCTGGAGATACTGCATTGAAAACATGATACACATACCTTAAAGGTCCTATATATGTAGACCTTAACCTTGCACAATTATATTCATGTAATTTCATTAGAGTTTAGCGTCAGCTCATATTGCACATACAGGAAGCAATACGCAGGCCCCAGACAGATAATGCCATTTGTATACTGTATGCGGATGATGAGTGATGTTAATATTAGTTTCATTCAATGGTCACATTGTTTGTTTCTCAAGATTTGCCGTGTGTGTATCTGATTTGTATGTATTCATGCTCTAAGTATACTAAGAACAGTGCTCAAGTCGAGGGTACACGGGGGGCACTTTTTTCAGAGGGTGGACTCAGTCCCCCCCCAGCTAAAATGAGAAACAATGTCCTCTTTGAATTTATGTATTAAAGCTGAACTCGGGAATCGAACCACAGTCGTCAGGTTTGTAGGCCGCACACTTCAGCACTACACTATATAACCGGATGAAAAATAACAAACAACTAAAGATACATTTTCCCATTTCGGTATTGCAGGTCTCCAGGAAAACATTTGTATTGGTTCTTGGAGTTTAAAACATGCACACCTTTTAACGTTTTCAAAAACACTATTAGAAGAAAATATCCTCTCTTTGATTAGTGTGTGTGTTGTTTTTATGAAAGGCAAATGCCATTCGTCCTGTGCAATTTGGGTGGTTATGCAAAGCCAATTTAATGAAATGTTCATATTTCACCTCGATATGCTATTTTCTGGTGACGTCACATGCCATTGCATTTGTTGATGAGTCCCCCCACTTTCATTTTTAGGACTTGATCCCCTGACTAAGTATATCCACACCCAAGTCTAGTAATTATTGTATACTTAGACTTAGATTTCAGGTGTAATATTAGTCATGTTTCTGGCATGCTTAGACGTATGATTATAAAGGTTAATAATACTCTACTTCTGTGGTCCATGCTGCAGCCATTGCATATGTTTATGTATTTTTAGACTGCTCAATTATCACCCGAACTTTACTAGAAATGTTCTGTTTCAATAAGTATATGTTTTGGTCCATTGAGTAGTTCATGAGAGGCCTACCTATCACTCATCATATGTTGCTACCAATATTAAACAGAAGTAATTTTTCTTTACATCAGTATGTTCCATCAGGACATTTGAGATTAGTGATCTTATATGTGATATTGTCAGTGATGTCATTGATATATGTGCAATGTCTACGAACAGTTGCACACGTTTGATGAAGTCTCTTTGGGCGAGTGTCAGTAGTAGTCAAAGACACAGGGGGATACAGTTTTGCCTATGTTTTATACAAAATAATATTTCACTGAAACAAAAATAATAAAAATTGATGTTGGAAAGGAGTATGGTGAAGGCTGCAGCCATGAAAGTGAGACTAAATCCTCTGTTGCAGGAGTCTGTTATATTTTGGTGTATGTGCCCAGGAAACAAACTAGACTACTCCTCTAGAAAAGTGAGTGTAGAAGAAGAGCAGTCTGCGATTGCGAGTGCAAAGAGGTTATTGATGCTTTCATCAAATGGATGAGCAAAGTATTGCTGAAGAGGAATGATTTGGAAGGGATGTTTTTGTTTTTTGGGAAGACAGAGAAGAAATCTAAATAGAAGTTGTGTTCGTAGTTTAGTGTCATAACGTTGTGCCACTAGAGGACCTTTGAAAAGAAAATGATTTGCATCGCTCATGATTACCATACCAGTATCACTCCAACCAGTCATGCATGCAGCCTGTGAAGTGATAGCTGAGTGAATGTTGGACATGAATCATTGCTGATTCACAGCTGGTGGAAATTGTATTGTTTTGTAGTTGTCATTTATATGGCACCTTTTACCATTTTTAAAGTCTCGATGCAATCTTGGTTGACACGCCCTCCGGGGGCAAAGTTCAGAGTGTTGGAGATCACGGTGTAGGACTAGAATGTGTGCGTGCATTTGGCCATTGTAAGAAGTGCGAGGGCTGGCCGGGTTCTGATAAAAAGCATCCCATGAGGTTAGCCAGGTTAGCCATGTGAATGGGTGCTGAGAGAAGTTAGGAGAAAGCGTGAGTCCAACTGGCCCGAATTTGTCATAGGTCTTCGCTGTATACTAATCACAGAGGTGCTGAGGCATAGTCCGGTGTTAGTAGGCAGAACAATTATGTGACCAGTGAGACCAAATATTTCATAGTCTGACATATTCTGATGTGTGCAGGTAGCAATGCCTGCGGCGGGTGTCCACGGGAATGGTACATGTATACGTACCTAGAGACACGAATAGAGATTTGTTGAAGATGCACCTGTTTGTTCAGGTAGTGACATCCACTGTTGATTCTTGCGGATGCAGCAAATAGATAGCGACACAGGCTAGCCTTCACAAATTATCACTTGTACCGAAGTCAGGTGCAATGGGAAGCTAACCTAAAAGTACAGAAGGGGCAATCCTAATACATCTTCTAGGTGAAAAAAACAGTCTGTCCTCAAAGTACTTGAAGCCACATTGGTTGTTTCTCCCTATGATCTTCAGCGTGCTGGGGACAGGACATCATCATAAATATCTGCGTTAATAGGTAGGCCAGCGAAATAGTGCAACATCATTCCCACCCTTAGAAATCCATCCAAGTGCAATATATTTCCAAACTCCAGCAATCAATTCAGGTGCAACTTCCCTGCACACAAAAATCTGAGTCACATTTTCTGCGTCAAGTTTTCTGCCCCAAAAACTCTATCCACGTGTGACTCATTTCCCACTCCCAACAATCCACCCAGGTACTTCACATTTCCTACCCCCAGCATCCATCCAAGGGTTACTTATTTCCTACTCTGGAAAATCCATCCAAGTGCATCACATTTACTACCCCCTGAAATCCATCATGGTGCAACTCATTTCCTACCACCAAATATCCTTCCAAATGTAACATATTTCCTATCCCCACCAATCCATCCCAGTGCAACTCATTTACTACCCCCAAATATACAGCCAAGTGCATCAAATATCGTACCCCAAAAGTCTATTGAGTGAAACTCATTTCCTACCCAAAAATATCCATCTAAGTGCAACACATCTCCTACCCCCAGGAAATCCATCTAAGTGCAACACATTACCCACCCCCAAAAATCTGAGTGCAACTCATGTCCCACCACAGCAATCCTTCTAAGTGAAACACATTTGCTACCCCCAAGCAATCCATCAAAGTGCTACTTATTTCCTACCCCCAAAATTTGATCTAAGTGCAACACATGTCATACCCCCAGACTATAACTAAGTGCATTACATGGATACATCTCACTGGTACTCTATGGGTGGTGTAGTACATCTACACAGTGTAATAACATGAGGGGGGTAATGTAGAAGGGGCAAGGTGTGAGCACTGTAAGGGCTGTACTCACCGCCCGTGCAAACCTTACCTTAGTTGTCACTGCAGGATGCACAGTCTGTTGTCCCTGGGGGAATAAGAGCAAACAGGGATGGGAAATGCCCAGAGGGGTCCTGCCCTTTGCTGCTGGCCCTTAGCCGATGGCTGCCTAGGCATGGCTGCCCTGTGGGAGACATTCTTGTAGGGCATTCACGGTCACATGGTGTCTTTCTCACAACTTTACGGAGGACCGCAGGGTATGCCTTGGACTGGATGGGAGGATGGGGAGACAGGCTCTGAGCACGGAGTGGGGAACCAATGTTAAAAATGTATTTTGAATGCATTCCAGGCCAGGATGGTGAGGGTGCTTACCACAAGGCAAGTTCCTCTGTAGATGGAGGCATCAAAGGGAATCCTTGGATGAGTCAGGACCTAATTAGGCTCTCCAGACAGACTAGGCAATTCTGGTGACATGGTGTCTTTTTCTTGCCTATCGGAGCCCCATTGGGCAGGAAAGGGAGGGGGAATGGGCTACGAGCACAGAGTGGACAACCAATGTTAAAATGCATTTTAAATGCATTCCTGTCCCGGATGGCGAGGACAATTACCGCAAGGTGAGTTCCTCTGTAGAGGGTGGCATCAAAGGGGGTCCCTGGATGAGTCAGGGGCTAATAAGGAAACATCTGTGCATATTGGGTCTATATATCGTTTTGAGGTGCAAAATGGCATTTGCAAAATAGACAGAACTTAAGTGGGTAGAGGAAGTAACGAGGGAGAAGATCATCAAATTCTTAGAAGGACTATTTAGTATTGAAGAGCACCAAATGATCAGTGACAAAGGAACACAATTCAGGAGCAACATTGAAGTAACCATAGCCTGGAGAAAGGTATCACATGGAAGTTTACAGTGGTTTAAATGCTAATGTTTTTGACATGGTTTTATGGATTGTTTTTACAAATGCGAAACAAACTGTACTAACTATACAGTGGTTTGCCTCCCTGAGAGCTATGTTCTAGGTGAGAGACATAATATGGTTATTAGAGCAGAAGTGGAACAATCTCTGTCATGGCAGGGACTTGCAATGGCATTTTTGGACTGCAACTTATGCATTAACACATAGTTCCTCTTTTAGTTTGATGTGTGAAAGAGAGCAAATACTTACTCAATCCTGAATGGGTGAATAATAGTGTGTGAGGACTGCATTTGATGCCAATTTGGGCATGCATCACCTATTAGAACCACAATAAGTGTGCAAAAAGAATTATGATAGGCATCTTGACAATAATGGGGAAAGAAATATGGCAACACTGTGAAGACGGTAAAGTTCAAATTCTCAAAACTCTTGGAATATATTAAGGCATTCAAGAATGTTGTTTGGTTGAAAGAATGTTTGATATGGAATCTAAACCATTATTGAACTTTAGGGTAAGAAACTTTGAGTCTTGTATATTTATGACGGGCATATTTGAACTGCCCTATTAGGCATGATTGTATGCAGTACCCTTTGGGTGCACTATAACAACCCTGACCTCCTGGCAATAGAAACCTAACCTTTGGTATAAGTCTGCACTACCCAGGTTGGTAGTGTGTGGAGCAGCCAGGCTTATCTCAAGAGGGGTCAATGTGAGCTGTAAGGGAGTTACACAGAGATTCACAGTGACAAGTTTCAAATAAACTCTTACACACAAGATTTCTTGATAAAACAATTATTAATTTATTTATCCATCAGTTAGATTAAGCCTTCTTCAGAAGGGAGCGATATAAAACACCACATAAATATGCTTCAAAAATACACACTCTTAGGGCCTCATTACGACCCTGGCGCTAAGTGTTTAACGGCGCTGTAAAAGGCTGCAGCGCTGTTAAACACTTAGCGCCTTACTATGAGGTCCCTTTGCGGGACCCGACCTTAACGGCTGGTCTACACCAGCCGTTAAAGTAGGGACATGCAAACGGACCTTGGTGCGAAGTACGGTACCGCAATTTGCGGTACCGTACTTAGCGCCTTCCCCATTCCCATAGAGCCCTATGGGGCGAAAATGGGAATGGGGAAGGGCCATGGTTCAATGAAGAATTACCGCCCTGCCAACCTTGGAATGGCGTGGTAATTCCCCATTGAACCATGGCGGACCCATTACAACACCGCCACCAACCATGGTGCTAATAGCGCCATCGTTTAGCGCCGGTGTTGTAATGAGAGCCTTAGTTATCTAAATCAACAAATGCCCATTCGGATGACACACAGGCACTACCTACACCCTCAGGTGACTTCAATAGCTAGGGTGCTGTTGACATTAATATATCACTGTTGCATTTAGAATATTCTTAGGAGTAGTGTTAAAGAGAAGAGAGTTCAGATTAAAACCAGAATTCATACAGTTATTCTTAAGGGGGTAAGTACTTTAAATACAACCCCCCAATGCAAAGTTAGTTAACCCTTTCCTAGAAGGAAGGCACAACACATAAGCAGAAGAGAGAAGAGTCATTCAGGGAGCCGAAGCCAGTTACTGTTACGTTAGCAAAAGTCAAGGTGAACTGAAGCACTTCTTGCACGTAAGTAGAAAGTCTTTTCCAGTGTTTGAAAAGTATTGGTAGAATAGAATAAAATCAAATTAGGGCCACAAGCTGATTAGGATTGTGAAGTAAAGAAGCTGCAAGCAACTCTACACATACAACCAAGCAAGTCTCCAATGAGAACAAGTGGCTACAAAACAAGAGGTAAGTTCTCTTAGACTTTACAGTATCTTTAGGTTGAAGATAAAGTGCAGCAGATGACTTCTGTTCCTGTGCAGCTTTTAAGATCTTGATGTCCCTGGGTCTCAGTCGTGGGGACAAGAGGGAAGACTTCTGGGGACTCCTGCACTCCAATGGGACGGGCACCACTCGCAAGCAACAAACTTTAAACAAGTGTCACTTTGGTGTTTCAGACCCTTGTGTCTACCGCAAATAGCAACACTTTGGTTTCTGGCTGTCGAGATGTGCTTTCCTTGCATCTCGGGTCCCACACTCTGTTGAGGAGGCTTAGGCTCGGTCAGCCCTGTTTCCTGGGAGCCCGGAGGATCTTCCTGGAGCTCTTGGCCAGCTTAAAAGCAACACGCACAAACTGTTGTTCCTCTCCCTGCCTATCCATTCCAGCAGCGACTGCAGTGGATGCTCGACCAGCTTTGAGAGGATGTCCAGGTGGCTTACTTTGGAGTTGATTGGTCCCATCAACTCAAAGGGAGAAGTTGTCCTTGCAGAGCTTCTCTGTCAATAAGAATTTGGAGTTTCAGCACAGTAGCAGGGCTTCACTGAGAAAATCAAAGGTCCAGCATTTGCAGCAGGCGTCTTCTTCAAGTTCTTCTTCAGATTCCTTCATCCAGTGGTTGACTCTGCCTTCCAACACAAAAAGCCTCGCCTTTTATGAAGCTTGCTCCCATTCATTCCAGCCTAGCTGTCAGTAACCCAGCAGGGTGGCTGTCCATGCCGGACAGACAGCCGGCCAATCACCTAAAAGTGAATTCCTATCTCCTAGGAGACTACACACAGGGAGTTTCGGGCACTTCCCTCACTTCCTGCCCCCGCCAGACACCCTGGACGCCAGAGGCAGGTTTCACTTGTGAAGCCCGCCAAAGACAAAACAAACAAAGGAACCAAACCTGGTTTGGCATGCAGAGTAAATCTCAAGAAGGACCTTTCCACAAAGAAATGGTGAAAAAGGAAGACCCGGCTATTTTGACAAAAATTGGCACCCATGGGTGCTTTACCGTGGCTGCGAACGCAGCCCACAGTAAAATCCCATAATGGTAGTAAAAAGTAAACCACTGCCACCAGCCACTCAGTGAGGAAAGGGTAACATTAAAATGTTACATGCGAAGCTAGACAAAGGGGATACTAAATAACTCCCCCAGCACCCTGGTTCTAGACAGTTACACATGTAAGTAAAGTCAATTCACTTTACTGCTCTGGGAAACAGTAGTTTATCCCAGAGAAGGTATTTAAACCTTTGGGAAATCTGAAAGACTTCCATGTGTCACTTCACTGAAGGTGCTGTGTGACACAATGTAAAAGATGATGCCTATGGAGTTTGTCTGACTCCTCAACCAAAGGAAGTACAAAATCACATTAAAATACATGAGAGAGTGGGAAAAAGGGTCTGACTCTGTCCAGGTTAAAAAAATCAAGCAAGTCCTCAAAATCCAGCAAAGTTGCTAGGGGTCTCTAGGGTAGAGGGAATTAGCAGATTTCTGAGAATTCTCCCTAACATGCCCTCTCACCAACTTCTTGTGTTAACCTTCTAGGTCAGGAACCCCAGCGGTGGCATGCTTACCTCAATTACTTCGAAGAAACTAATCCACAAATATTGGACCACATTGACATGTCCAAATTAGTAGATTACAGGCTACTATTTTAATTTAAAAGATGGTATAACCTTAAAGACAAATTGGTTAAACCAGCTCCTCAAACATTGAGTTTGTTATGTTTGGTATGTTATGTTAGTTTATCAGATCTTATATAGCGCACAGTCGCCCGAAGGCATCATGGCGCTTGAGTCCAACATGAAACATTCTCAGCGCACTTGGTTGCAACACCACAGCCCGTAAAGGGCATTTTCCATGTGGACATTGCGCCTCATGTAAATGTACCACCAAAAGAACAGACTTCATGCACAATCAATTCCGTTGGACATGGAAGAATTTTACTACTTGTCAAAATAAGAATTCAACCTATGGTGTAATCTGTCCATGTGACCACTGGAGCATGCACATGACTAAATGCACTACCACCACGCGGATTGCTGAACATAGATGTAAAATCAGTAATCTACACATGCAGGCTCACACTTGTCAAATATGTTCAAGAATATGCACATAACGAGAATTACATTAATTGCTTTGATATTGAGAACATACTTTCAGATGTAAGTAACTTTTCAGTACCAAACAGATTGTACAAATTAGAACAACATTGTATTCATCGACTTAACACATGCAATACAGAACTTAATAAGCAACTTAATTGGGCAATGTTACTTCCTAGATGAGGGAAGCCCTTTCAGGTTTTTTGTGTGTTGACCAGTGTAAATGTCGAAACTGAGAAGTCCTGATCAATACCTATTTTCGGCAGGAATACATGTAAACTTGACACCTAGTTACAGGGTAGATTCTTGGAAGGCCAGTCAGGTACATTTTTGATAATCCTTCCAGAATCCTTGTTTGGTAAATTGAATCAAACTCTGGGTTACTGTGGATCTGTGTACCAATTTATCATGGAACATAAATGTTTCTTTCGAGATGGCCACCAGTATTCATCTCAGCCTGTTTAGAGTGCTAGCGCAAGAGTTTTTTCCATTGTTATCAAACTCGGGAACACCCTACAATGTGATGTACATGTTATTTAACATTGCTCATAGATGCCGACAATAATGCAACCATGCTTTCTTCATTCTAACAGCATATTCAACAATTGGTCTGATAGTGTAGGTGAACTGTTTTTTGAACCATTGCAAGTCTAGCCGAATAATCTGTAATATACTCAAACAATTGTATATGAGTAGATAGCTATTTCCAATGACTTATTTCTGTTTGTAGGCTTATTACAACCTCAAGCAAGAGAGACCGCCATTTTTTAATGTTAGGGTAAGAACCCTCTAGCCCTGTATTTGAAGATTGTCTGTAGACACTTTATATATGAGGGGCATATTTGAACTGTTCCTCGCATATCATTGTCTTAACCTTCTAGGTCCGGTATCTGTGATGAATCACAAGTGATTCCTCCCAGAAACTTGGCCCGGGACCCTTCGCATGTGGCCAGGGAAAGGCAGACACTTCCTGATCCGACCCTGAGGGTGGTGTACTGTGGCAGGATCACATGGGGGCAGGGGACAGGCCAGGAAGACTGGGAGACCCCCATGTTTAACTTTCCCGCTAATCCCACAATTTTGATGGCTTTTTGCCAAACAGCAGAAGTTAGAAAATCTCCCTTTATTGTAAAGGACAACAAGTCCCATGATCCCATACGTACTGGGATGTGGAAGAGGACTGAAGAGTTATGCTGTAGGAGTAGTCAGGCAATTAAGCCTAACAGCCCACACCTGAAGGAACTTGAGAGACATTACGGCCCCCTCAGGTGCAGGCAATAGGAAGGAGCCTGAACTGTGACTGGAGTGTGTGCAGTAATAGCAGAAGCAGAAGGAAGAAGGCACAGTGTTGGTAATTCAAGCAGAGGTGGGAGAACCAAAGGGATGCTGGAACTGGATGCAGCAGATTTCACATGCTTGTTCTGAGCGGGTCCTGTTCCCCCAAACTCTAAGGTGCAGAAGCTGCAAAGCGGAAGGCGTGCAGGAAGGCTGCCTTTCCCCATGGGAGCCTAATTTCAGAGGTTGAAGTGTAAGAATTGTGTCAGAGACCGAGGCCAGGATCTGCTCTAAAGCCGTGGGTCTCAGAAGCGAGGGGAGCTCCTTAATCGAGTGGCCAGACCAGAGGCACCTTCAGCAGGACCAAAGACACCTTCAGCGAGAAAGGGTGTGGGTCCCAAGTAAAGTCAGAAGCAGTAGAAGTTGTGCAACATGTGGAGAGAAGATCACAGAAGCCGGTAAGTCAAACCTGGCATTCTGAAACCTTGCTTGAGCACTGCCGGCAATAGTATCCTGCTTAATGTTCACTTGCATATAAGCAGAAGCGAGCTGAAGTTGTGTGTTGAGTTCTTAACAAGGGGGCAGTGGAAAAGTAGCCCTCATGTGTGACTTTCACTCATGTAAAGAGCAAATGCTGCGAAAGACCATTGTTAAACCCTTAAACTTTGTAAACCTTATGAAGAAGTGGTTACGTGTCTCTCGCAGAACAAGCATTACGAAATGCCATTGTTGAACATTTATCCTCATGAAAAAGTGGTTGTGTGTGCCTCATTTTTCTTTTCAAGGGAAGAGTATACTTTACTTGTTTATTCACGTGAACAATCATTACTCATAAAAGAAGTCAAGTGGTTAAACATTGTATCTGCAGTTGGAGAGAAAGCAAGCAGTGCCCACGCCAATAGTTTTCCCCTATTAAGACTGAGAGCAGACTTTCTCAAACCCAGAAAATAATCTAACCCATACTGTGAGCCCAATGGAAGTGCAACCTTGACTAAGAGACAAGTGTGCACGCATTACCTGAAGCAAAGAGTGTGGCACAAAGCTTGTGGGTAATTATTTTGGCTAACAGTTGATAGAGGGGTGAAGGCATAGTTTGGGAGGGGAAACTTGCTGCATATAAATATTATTTGAAGTTGATTCAATCTATGTTGCCATAGGATGTAAGAGAAAGAGAGAAGTGGGTCCTAAAGGCAAACTCAGGTTGTTGTGGCAGACAGACAAAGGAGGCAAAGAGGCTTCCCATTTTGAAAAGTGATATTCAGGGGAGTGCCTGGCCTATTTGAAGGTGTTAAAGTACCGTAAGGTGAATCTTGTCAGAACCAAAACCTGTTTTGGATCATAAAGTACTAAATCTGTTGTGGTATTACAAAGTACTGAAGTTGTGGTAGCAAATTTGGTTGTCAGTAGATGAAAGACTTTAGGTGCCCAAGTGAAGTGGAATACTATGAGGCAAAGGAAAATGCCCTCATGCTGAGCTATAGTAGAAGTGAAGTTATTGTAGCGAAGCAGCAGCACTCTGAAGTCACCCTGACAAATATACCTACTGTAAATCCTAATCTTGTGAATAACAGCATAACTGTTAATCAAAACTTGTGTTCCACAAACAATTATAGAAATTGTATTTCTTTTGAACTGTGTCAAGTCTTATTACGACTGGAAATTATGGCAAAGCATCATGGCTGAGAATAACACTGATGCTAGTGTGAGGAAGTGGAAAGCCTATATTTCACCAAGAAGAAGAGTTTTGTTGTTTTTGAAACTTTGGTTAACAAAACTGCACCTTGACATTGAAACATCAAGAGGTGAATTGAGACTTTGCTACCTACACCGATTTCCTTGTTTCTTTTTGATGAACATTGAAGCTGAATTTACCCTGAATCCCAGGGTAGGGAGTTCACCTAGGTTACAAAAAGGTTATCAAGAAACTGATTATCATTGTTGATGTTAATTGAATTGTCATATATTTTCTTTGTGTATTTGATGTTTAAGTGTGAGGGCCAGACATCCTGTGTTAGAGTGTTTTTCTTTAGTTTTGTTAGGCTGGGAATTCCCTATCAGAGTAGGGTTAGTGAGGCATTTAGTATTGTTTATAATTTAATAAAATGGCATGTTTTAAACAATCATCAAAATGTTGTCCACCTCTCATTGCTGACCCCTCACATATGATGTCAGGGATGGAATCGGAGTCAATTGATATAAACTGGGGAAACTTCGAGTTTGAAAAACTTAGCAAAGGAGCTTCTATCCCCACTATAGCTACTGAACACTCTATTGGGTTTGATATCTATAGCAGTAGGGGAGAATTGATTCAGACAGGGGAAAGAGCTTAGATCCCCACAGATGTAATTCTTATTCCCCCTAAGGGTACTTATGTCCAGCTTGCCTCTAAGTCAGGCCTGGCCTAATAGTATACCCTAGATGTATTGGCAGGGGTAATTGACCCGAACTATACAGGTGATGTTAAATTATTAATGAAAAATAATGGAAAGAAGGACCACCAAATCAAAGTTGGGCAAAGGGTAGCACAAGGTATATTAGAAACTGCTATGTTCCCAAAGACTGAAGAAGTTAAGAATTGTGAACATATAGGAAGGGGAACTGGAGACACGGAGGAAAAAAAGATACCTGACTTACCTTTTGCCCAGCAAAATGATCCTTTGCTGGCAGAACCCTTTAATCATGTAACAAGCGATTAGGAGGGTAGGAAGAAAGGTGATCCATTTCTTTTTTAAATGAATGGTTGACTATATAGAGGGGATATAGATCCCTCTGGTAAACCCAAAATAAAAATTGTGATACCTAGGAGTCATAAAGATATCGTTATTGAGATGGCTCATGCTCATTTGAGTGGGGGAAATTTAATAGATAAAACCCAACCCCAAATTGTGAACAGGTTCAATTGACCGAGTATGTATGCCAATATTAAAAAGTTCATAGGTACTTGTGAGCTTTGCCAGAAGACGAGTACTAAATGCCACTGCCTGCTCCTTCTCTGCCTTTAGCTATTATTGATGTTCCTTTTTCCTGAATTGGGATGGACATAGTAAGACCATAAGTGTAAGGACTGGAGGGGAATCTCCATTTCGGCCCCCTATATGATAGAGTAGAGACACAGAGCACCCCAGCCAAGCTTCTCTAAATGGTAGTTATGGATGAGCAGCCAAGGCTGAAGCTCTCAGGAGGTCCTTAAGTACAGTGAGTCCCAACGCCCGCACAAAGGAATGTCTACACACTATGTTATGTGCTAACACAGTTCTTTATATAAAATTAAGGTTCATATGTACACAGTTCAATAACACACTTTGAACTCTGGTGAAACTATAATGACACATCTATACAATTATATGTGGGACCACACTTAGACTTTAGATTCCTTTAAAATGCATCAACTGCTGACAGTTATAAGGTCTATCAACATAGGCAATAAGGCAGGTTAAGGTTAAGCAATGGCAGAATGCTTTCTTTGGAGATAGCTGCACATTTCTGAATGAGGAGCCCCGCACATGGGCAACCTGTAATAAAAGAATTAACAAGCCCAGTCCATACATGCTCAATAAGCCATGCTTCTTGGTTAAAAAGTTCAACCACCCCAATGTACCTGAAGTGGAAGAGGTTCTTTCACGGTTCTTACGACAGTATCCTTCGAGGATGGACCCCCTTTGAAGAAGGAGCTGCTGGGCATCGAGGTCCTTGAACAACAGTGGAGCACTTGTGCTGATACAGTAGCTTCGACCATTGTGGTGCTCCTCGACAATTGATAGTTGTATTTCTTTTGAACTGTGCCAAGTCTTCTTGAATAACTGGAAGGGATGGAAAAGCATTGTGGCTGGGAATAACATTGATGCTATTGTGACGAAGTGGAAATTATTTATTTCACCAAGAAGAAGAGTTTTGAAGTTGTTGAAATATTGGTTAACAAAACTTTACCTTGACATTGAAACATCAAGAACGGAATTGAGACTGCTACCTATGTGGGTTTCCTGGTTTCTTTTTGATGATCACTAAACCTGAATTTACCTTGTTTCCTGGGGAAGGAACCTAAGCCAGGTTACAAAAAGGTTATCAATAAACTGTGAATATCATTGTTGATGTTAATTGAATTGCCATATATTTTCTTTGTTTATTTAATGTTTCAGTGCGAGGGGCAGACATACTATGTTACAATGTTTCCCTTTAGTTTTGTTAGGCAGGGAAATCCTCATCAGAGTAGGGATTGTGAGACATTTAATTTCATTTATAATTTAATTAAATGGAATATTTCGAACAATCATCAAAGAGTTGTCTGCCTCACATTGCTGACCCTTCACATTCCCCAGCAGTAGAATGCTTACCTCAATTACTCCTGAGAAGGGAACGTGATGGTGAACCACTTTAGGAGGTCACATCAGCAGAATTAGTAGTATAAGCAGAGTCCCTATCGAAGGTACTTAGTGATTTCTTCTAGTGGCATAAGTATCAATATGCTGTAAATTAATGTTAGTATATTAACCTGTCTGTGATACATTATTCTATACTTGTGCATACTAATCCACTACATCCATCATTGACGAACTTTGAGGATCACTAGTTACTGCCTCAACTAGGTAATCACACCCAGAGGAAGGCTGGCACACATTTCTAATCTTAATTAGGACCCACACAGCCGAAACTCAAGTAGCTTGAATCAATGTTTTTATGTTTGATTATGTGTCTATGAATTTGTGTTGGTTGTCCATTATGCTTTCTGATATGTTGTTTTCGTTTGAATCACACTTTAGTGTTGAGTGTTTTTTTTTTTTATATGTCATACATGTTTGTTTCACAAATTGGTATCCCATTAGCTATGCTGAAATAGCAAAAATATCAATATGAAGTTGATTGATGTATGCTTTATAAATGACTATGCTCAAGACGTAACAGACTTATCATAGGCAGCACTGTGACCATTGTGTTTTCATGTTTTTATTACCTGGGCTGGCAACAGCTTTTCGGTTTTAGTGGTGTACATGCATTCATGACGTTTTGATATTGCAAGATGTGTGTAATAGTATTTCCTTGTTGCTGTTTGTTATTAACAGTATGTACATTTTCTCTTTGCGATTATTGCTCAGACCTGTTTTACCTACTGGGGATACTTTTCCTTGCTGTGTTGGTATGGAATCCCAACAGGAAGGTGATATGCAGGGAAGAGAAATATGAAAGTGAAGAAGGCGGTGTGGGTCACAGAAAGCACAGTAAATATTGATGTGAAGGGGTTAGGGAAAGAGAGGAGGTGTCACAAGAGCAAGCGGTAGGTAAAAATACTGTGATGGCCGGGGAGTAGGTAGATAGGTTGAGGAGTCACTTGAAGGGGTTGGTGAAGATGAGGAACTGCACACAAGGAATGCATTTGAGTAGGATGCTGAGAGTGGCTGATGATTATATAGTATAGTGTGCGAGAAGGGTAGCATAAGGGCATTACCATTCCCCTGGTTTATAGTTACATCATTACATCATCATAGTAGAATGCTAGAATGATCATGCCATTCTAGTTTTAGAATGTAAGAATACATTCCCTGAGGGACCGTTGGTATTGGAAAGACTGAGCGGAAGCTCCAGGGCCTTATATGTATTGCAGACTTTATAGAATAAAACACCTGTTGAACAGTGTACTTGCTTTGCCTGTCTTTGACCAATACATAAAAAAGGTCTATGCATCTCACAAAATTCCATTAGTGTCCTCCCATCACAATGGGCACTTTCGGGAATGCTACCTGTTTCTCTGTCCTCTCTCTCGGTGGGGGTAGGCGGTGAAGCGCCTCATAAAACCGATTGCTTCACACTGCCAGATTCCCTGCACTTCCTGCAGAATGAGCCCCTCTGAAATGGCTCATTCTCCTCTCTGCAACTACTATGCCCCACGGGCCAGCTCTGTCACTTCCAGCCAGGCTGTTACCTCCCCCAGTCTTGGTTTCCTCGCCCTCAAGGCACTTGTAGGCATCCGGTTAAGTCCATTCCTATGTGGATAAGGTGGGTCTCTTTGCCCTACTGAAAATGAGTTGTTGGTTTTTTCACTCCTTTGGTGAGGCATTTACTATCTAGAAGAGTATCAGCTAAAACAGGTTTTTGCATCATCAGTTTGCCGCAATATTAAGAGCTGATATAGCAGGCTCGCATAGTTGTGGCTGCTCAGGACAACGAAAATAATGTACCTAAAGATGCATCATAAACTTTGGAGATGGCACCAGAAAGAGTGAAAGAAAAGGTTTTTTAGCAGACATGGGGCTTAATTACGAGCTAGGTGGTAAGGGATTACCGGCACCGGTAAGGACACCGGTGCCGGTAATCCCTTACCACCCTATTCCGAGGTCCCTTAGCGGGTTCCTTCCTTAACGCCTGGTTTTACCAGGCGTTATGGAAGGGACCCGGTAAGGGACTTCAGAGCTAATAACGGTACCGCAAATTGCCCCCCTGTGGGGGCTCGAATGGGAATGGGGAATGGTTTCCGGAATGGAGATTTACCGGGTCCTCCAAGGTTGGAATGACCCGGTAAGTCCCTATTTCGGGAATCTGAACCCGGAATGCGGTAAGGGGGAAGCCATGGTGCTAATAGCACCATGGCTACCTCCTACCTCCTAATGAGGCCCATATTGTCAACACATATGGGCCTCATTACGAGGTGGGAGGTAAGGGATTACCGGCACCAGTAAGGGCACCGGTGCCTGTAATCCCTTACCTCCCTACTATGAGTTCCCGTTAAGGACGGGACCCGCAAAGGGACTAGAGCTAATAACGGTACCGCAATTTGCAGTACCATTATTAGCGCCTTCCCCATTCCCATTGAGCCCTATGGGGGCTCAAATGGGAATGGGGAATGGCCCTGGTGAATGGGGAATTACCGGTCCCTCTGACCTCGGAATGGACTGGTAATTGCTCCATTCACCAGGGCGGAGTCGGTAGGGTTTTGGAGGCAGCCATGGAGCTAATGGCTCCATGGCTGCCTCCAACCTCGTAATGAGGCCCATGCTCTTGCATTTAAAGGATATGGAACATTTTACATTTATTTTGTAATGTTCTATGGAGTAGCGGACTCTGAGGGAGGACTCACCTTTTCGGTTAAAAGGCAGTGCCGACGAAGAGGTATGAAAGAGTTATTTTACTGTAACGTAGCAATATTTTCCATAGCACCTTCAACCTTCACTTTGTAAACACATGTTGAATAAATCTCGTCGACACATACCGAATTCATCTTCACTCTGGGTCTGTGAACGCAGGCGTCGCTAGTAAAATTGTAACTGATATCCTAATGGACACCCTTTAATTGGCACGTGTTTTCATCAGTTTCTTATAAGCTCTGCTTTCAGCAGGGTATGCTCACTTCTAACATTCATTTTTGTTATATTTGTTTGCAGAAAATTCCAACGTGTTTTCCCTCAGGGTCATTTCACTTTGCAATGACATTGTCAAAACGCCTCTGCAGTGTATCAGTGATAGTTTTAAAACAGCAAGTGGACAGAGAATGCAGCTATGGGCCACCATTGACCTTAATAATCAGCTGCCGGAGGATTCAACAGACGGCAGTAATGGTTATGAATCGGTCAAACGGCAACATGCCACACTGGTTAACAAAGAAACACGGCAGTGTAGACCTCCATGTAGGAATTAAGGCCTCATTCTCAAATCCTTCTTTGTTCACTGTTGTTTCACAGATGGCAGTGGTTATGGCTTGACTCAATGTATGATGACACCTTCGTTTTATCCCACAGGCTCTGCACAAAAGAGATTCAATGAAATGCAAATCTGGGCCAAAGGGATAACCAAGGGAAGCTTTTGTTTGCTCAAGTAATGCCTTCTCCTATGGCAGACTGAATACATCTGCAGTCAGCATGGAAGCTCCATTGCACTAATGTTGTCAAGATGTCCCTGCTGTGCTGCATGCTGATTGCCGTCTCAGTAAAACATGAGATGAGCATCTTAAATGACAAATATGGGTACAACGAGATTAACTGCAGCAGAAGAATGAACCGATACACAGTGAGCACCTGGAAAAGTACCAAGGACCAAACTTAATGTATTTTATATTATGTGTTTTAGCCCACAAAGAGGACTTCTCACATAGAATACGATCACATGATCAATACATGTACATGACAGTTACACAAACAACTTGATAAACGTCATAAACGTACAATTAAAACATATACAATTCAAAACATTCAATAATCACTATACATCTTTTGTTACCTAAAACTGCTGTTAAGTATACACATAAAGAGCTTCAGCTAAGATATCTTATTCTCCATAGACAGCTAAAATCATTCCAACTTTCATTTAGCAGCAATGTGGTTCCACATCCAGTAAAGTGTGATGTGCAGTGCAATGTTCGTTGTACTGAGACAATAATGGCAAAAGTCTCATAATGATGTACATATTTACCCAGCTCATTCATGTGCAAAAATTCCAGATTTCAACATTCTGTAAAAACATGCTTCTGGGATTCCAAGTATTACTAAGGTCAAATAAAAGGTACGCCATATCTAGCCCCCACTATACTCAAAACCGGCAGCTTATTAATCCAAAATCATTAAATAAATCGACAATTTTAGCTGAGGGACAGATTCGCAAGTATTTTTGAGGCATTAGATTTGTATGCATATTCTCGGACACATCGGCATATGATCTTAATTCCCTAAATTTAACATAGTTATTATTCCAGTCCCAAGTACAAAGTTTAGATTTCCATTTACGACTAATCACTGTAAATACCAGTGGCAGATCAGGCATCCAAGCTAACTATTCAAACACATCATGCTTCTTAGATTCAATCAGTAACTTAATTTTGGACAGAGTTCCTACAAATGATAGGAGCCTGCAAAACGCTTTCAACTCAGGGCACTTACGTTCTTTAAGCTTTTAAAAAAAATATGAATCCTCTTTTGACACAAATGGCCTTCTTAAAACGTCAAACCAAGCGCCAGTCTAATTATCAACACACTAGGGGAAATAGGATTCTGCACCAAAATGTGCCCTCGTTTACCTTGAACCACCTTAGATCAGCGATAGTTAAGGCTTCCAGGCTGTAAAGTACTGAGGGACAAAAACATAATCCATGCCAGATTGTAACCCAAGATCTGTTACGCAAACTTGGCAATTAGAGATGTAAGTGTTAGGCAGAATTATATGTAGTGGCCTTTGGGAACACCACACACAATTAATACTACGACTGACAGTACAAATTCACCTTTGGTACAAGCCTGTACTACACAGTAAAGTGGTAGCGATGGCTGAGCAGCCAGACTTATCTCAAGAGGACGTGAGCAGTATCAATAGTTACACAAAGGACAGCAATTATTATGATTCAAACAAACACTGACTCAAGGTTTCTGAGTAAAAGATGATACATTTATTTACACATCAGTTATAAAACATTTCACTAAAGTAAAGCAGTTGAAAAATCACGCTCTTAATACACCACCCCACACACAATAGATTCTGGACAAGTTAGGCTCAAAATGAAGTATGAGCAAAATGGCACTCTAGCAATTTAAAAGGGAGGGAAAGACAGAGGTAGGTAAAAATTGAGCAGCACCAACAGGTAAGTAAGCAGGGCAATCTAGAAAGAGAAACCAAAGTCAACAGGATAAAAGTCTTTTGCTCAAGATCCCACAGCTCAGGGTAGTTCGCGGTTAAGTCTTTGCCAAAAGTTCCGGACGAAGTTGGTCGGCAGAAAAGTTAGTTAGAAGAGTAGAGAAGGACAAGCCCTCAGATTGGCGAAAGGTTTCACACACCTTCACCGCAGCTAAATGAAACGAACAACCGGATTTGCACAGTACCCTTAAATGGAGAAGACGCTATAGCTGAGACGGATGTTCCTGGCAGGTCCTGCAGGCTCACGGTTCCTGAAGCGACTGTCGGACTGACATGAAGTAGGAAGACTGGAGGGTTCTGCACTGCCCAGGGAAGAAACCAGCAGCAGAACAAAGCAACAAATAAAAGGTGCGCTCCTTCAAACCCAAGCAGGGTCCGATCTTCTTGGCTATCCGGTTCACTGTAGCTCTGTATAGCAAATTCGACCAGAGGAGGGAGTCCTGGCTTGCAGTTTGGGCAAACTGGTTGGTCCCTCCAGCTCAGGGGAAGAAGATTCCTGGTAGAACTTCTCTGTCATTGGAGTCTGAAGATTCGGACCTGCAGCAGGGCTTCACCAGGCGGTTCAGTCATTGTAGCGGTCCTCTTCTGTCAGATCCTCATTGGTTCTTTCGTTCCAGTGGCGACTCTGCCTTTCCAGACCCAGAGACCTGCTTTTTATGCAGTTTCCCCCATTCACACAGCCTGGCTGTCAGTGACACAGCAGGGTGGCTGTCCCGCCGTGACAGTCACCCCAGCCAATCAGATCAGAGTGCGACATGGTTCTTCAAGGAGACCCTGTGCAGGGAGTCCTAAACCCCTCCCTCACATCCTGTCCCCCACAGACATACAGGCGCCTAAGGAGGGCTTCTCTGTAGAAGCCTATGAAAAGCCAGTGAACAAAGGAACCAAACCTGGTTTGGTGCGCAGAGAAAAACACGAGAAAGACTTTTGCAAAAAGAAATGCCGAATAAACCCAGCTGGAACCGTATAAAAACATATATGGTCTATCAGGTTTATGTTCGGGGCTACCAAGATAGCCTAAAACAATACCAAGTTTATTTAAGATAACCATGGTCGGAAAAAAAGGGTAGTTACTACTGCCACCAGCCAAGTCCTAATGAAAAGGGAGTGAAACTATGCTCCAAGAGAAGCAGACAAGAAGGGATAAGTATTAACCCTTTCAGGTACTCTATGTAAGATAGTTGGTACTGGGTCTGTGGATTTAAAAGACTAATAAAGTCAATGGTAACTTTACATGTTTCTGAGAGACAGTAGTCAGTCTCAGAAAATTGAGTCTGCGTTTGAAAGTCTAAAAGACAACCCTGTGTCACTGCACTGAAGGTGATGTGGAGCGCACAGTAGAAATATGATGCCTGTGGAGTAGGTGAAGCTCCACAGTCCATGAATACAAAAAATTGTTAAATACACATAGCAAAACACATGTAAGAGAGGGAAAAAAAGACTCACACTCTTACCAGGTGAAAAAATAAATCCTAGAGATCCAGCAAAGCTGCTGAGGGACTCAGTAGGTAAGGGAAATTAGCCATTCTGGAGAATTCTACCTAACAGTAAGCAGGTGAGCCTTTCTTCTTCTTTCCAAAACTAAAGTCTGATATCTGATGCCAGCATTAATAGCTACTCCAAAATATCTGCAGCTAGTAACATTCAAATTCTGGTCCAGCCAGCAAATAGGTGGATGGTGAACTGCCTTGTGGCTAAGCAGCCTTTCCTTAGTCCTGGAGAGGTACATGATCAGATTGTTGTCCCTGGCATAATGTTCCAACTTCCTCAAGGAAAGATTTAAGCCATTACATGTACTCGGCGCACAATTAGAAATTGACAGTGGGGGCAAGTCGGACAGGACAGTTGGGCAGGTAGAGATTGAACAGGATGCAGGTCAACACACACCCCCTGCTTAACTCCCCTACTAGTCTCTATGGGGGCAGTGAAGCACCCACTCCCCTGCTGTCCAATCTCACTTGGACATTTGTTTCCGTGTACAAGCCCTGTATCAAATGCAGCAAATTACCAGGGCATCACAGTATGGCCATCTTTCTGTATAACTTGCTGCGGTTCACCAACTGTAAAGCAGCATGAAAGTCAATAAATGCTGTGTATAAAACTGGGCCACCATTAGCCTTATTTTGGCCTGCTAGCAAGTCGATCGCTATCAGGCAGTGAGTCGTAGAACTTCCCTCTCTGAAACCCAATTGTGTGTCGTCCAAGATCTTTTCTGCAATCACCCAATCTTGAATGCTTTAAGCAAATCAGAGGCAAAATGTTTTCCAGATGCGTCCAACATCGACAGAAGTCAATAGTTGGACGTATCAAGACGATTCCCAGATTTGTAAATGGAAATTAATAAGGATGAACGTTAAGACAATGGAATATTATCTCCATTACTTATCTTCCTAAACAATATCCTGACCGAACTCGTCCATGCACAAAAGTCTGACTTCAAAACTGTATTCACCAAAGCATTACGTCTCAGGCCTTAGAGTATTTTAATTTATGGATCAAACTCAACAAGCTCTATGTGTCTAAGGCTAGGTCGGAGTTACCATACACCACTTGCTCGAAATGGCCAATCTTTTCATTTTCATCAAGAATTCCTAATTGCCTTGCTACAAATTCCACACAAGTTGTTTCTGGGATGGATTTGTGACTTTCTTTACCTTTGAATCATTGTATGAAGGTAAGAGCTGCCAGATCTTTCTATGGTTTCCTTTCACCAAAACCTGCACCATCTTCTGCTTTATCAGGTTTTTACCCCCAACCTCTTCCTCCTGAGACAGTTTCTAAATTTACTTTTCACTTGTTTTATTAATACGCACTTCAATCCTTAATCTTGAGTACTTTTAGCAGTTCCTCTAACTTCCATCTGCACAATGTGTTTAGCATCTCTAATAACCCTATCAAAAGCTCCCTTTAGCCCCCTATAATCAACAACTACGTAATCACCCTTTTGCAGGCCAAATCATAGTGTCAGCTGCCTGATCCAGCCTTCAATCTCTTCACCAGTTTTAAATTCGAAAGTTTCTATGTCTCTATATTTCATTGTTGCAACATAGGCTTTCGAATTGCACATTTTTCTCCATGTCCACGCAATGCTGTTGCCTTCACCATATACATTTATTTCGCCAATCATTTGCTGGTCCGATACTTTTTCTGACATTCTGACATTACCTTTTAGCAGTGCATGGTCACTATAACTAAGATCAGCAATCGTCATTTTACTGATCTCTGCCCCAAGAATGGGATTGACAAAGACGTTATCTAATTTTCCATTTACCCACTCATTCAATGCTGTCACCCAGGATCTGACTTGATTATTTGATATTTTACATTGCATCATTAAGTTAGATTTCAAATGACCTATTACACATTCCAAAGATTTGTTCAAACAATACGTGTTCAATTCCCCTGTTATCAAAACAAGATCCTTAAGATCTATCACCTATAAAGGTCATAAATGCTTTCAATGGTACTCTCAGTATCAGTTCCTTCATTTGTATTATACACATTGACTAAAATGCATCTCCTATCTTGCCCTTTCACATTTAAAAACTTCTCCAGAGCTATAATATTGTTACAAGGCAAGGGCAGGTCTATAGTATTAGAAAGAATTAAGTGCCTAACCGTGAACAAAAGACCACCCTCCGGCCTGCCCATAGAGCCCTTGACTGCAAATAGTT
Source organism: Ambystoma mexicanum (assembly GCF_040938575.1). Lineage (NCBI taxonomy): Eukaryota > Metazoa > Chordata > Amphibia > Caudata > Ambystomatidae > Ambystoma > Ambystoma mexicanum. The sequence continues at coordinate 416,760,856 of NC_090939.1, forward strand.
GATATATTCAATAACCATCTATGTAAAGATGTTTGTCAGCCAAGTCTCTAGGAGCAGAAAAATGTCCCTATCTTTTAACAATTTGAAAGAGCCATCAACATTAAGCTAGTGCTTGTGCTCTCTTGTATTCCATGAGGAAATGTCCACTGATCATGTCAGAGTCATCTTTCCAGTAGGAAGCAGGCTAGTGATCCAATTTATTACCTGCTGGACTTTTTCCGGCAACAACAGGTTAACAAATTAACGTCTTGCCCTGGTTTCTCAAGAGAAGCAATTTTCATAGGCTTAGAAGGGACGCATCTTGAATATATCACTGAAGCGGAGTCCAGATTATGGCCCAGCTTTAAAAAAGCTTTGATACTACTCACAAATAGCCACCACTTTTCGAATGATAACAACAAACTTGTGATGTAACCCCATCCTCACATTCCAATGGATCAACAAAAAATCGAAATTCCCATGTGTCAAAAATCATCACTGGTGGAATAAGATACAATAACTAGTCTGAGTGATTAATTCTCTTACAATCATTCCCCAGGAAATTACTTCATATCGTAAAGGATTTGCTATCCAGTTGAGTATGTAAACAAGGCTTATTGGGCTCCAGGTCATTGCCATTGCTTTTAGGTGCCTCAATCTTTTCTCCAGTCTTACCAATAGTAGAAGCACCCTGTCCAGCCAGCTCTTCTGATTCATTCCCAGACTAACCTGCTTCAATGTGCTCTCTAACATCAACCAGACAGGCATTTGTATCTTTCAGTAGCCAATATGTCAGCAAGCTAGATGATTGTAATGATCGTTTCTTGTGGCGCTTCAGCGTTTTTTGCTTTCTTACTTTGCATGGGCTGCTCAGGAACAGAGGAAGAGATTACTTCAGCCAATTTGTTGTCACTACACCTGAAATTGCCAAGTTGCTTATGGGCTTTCATGAGTTTTGCCCTGCTGCTCTTCTTTCGAGTAAGAAAAAACTCAGAACCATCATCCACATACAATATCTTATTTATTTCCATCTCTTGTAGAAGAGCCTCAGGAATCACCTTCATCTTATTTTGATCAGCCTGTGATGCCAGAGATTTTTCATCAATCGTCTGACCTAATGCCTCCACAATAATAACACAATGCTGAGTTTCCACTTTCTCCTTCAATCTCAGAAGTACAGAACCATGTTCTTTCTGATATTCATGAGTCAGACCACATAATTTTAAAATCATTTTTGTTGAAAAATGCAAAGAAGCTATTGCGTTTTACAGATTCATGCGCACAATGTAGCGTAGGGTTTGTTAACAGAACCAGATTAGGTGACTTAGAAATCTCGGAGATGAAGACTGACCCGGCTGAAGGTCAGTTATTGGATTATTATGAGCTTCGATAATTATAAGATGTTGAGTAGCAATTGTGGGAGGCTCATTTGCAGCATTTTGGAGTGAGTAACCTAGCTCAAGCAATGAGTTGTTATCTATGTCCATATAATCATATTTATCTCTCACACCTCCGGAAGACACTTCAATTCTGTCAATTGACTTGCCCGTGTCCTTGCAGCCCGGTTGAAAATAGGAGGTAATTAAATCCTTAGTTACAACCTCCAAGTTGGCCTGTGATGTAGCATGATGGGAGCATTCAATAAGCATCAATGGCAACGGTTGCGGAGCAGCGTCAGACATTTTGTTCCCACCTGCTTTCTCTCCCATTTTCCTTAAATTATACTTTTATGCACTAATGGAGCACTTGAGATTACTTTTCGCTTTTACTGGTGTGATGCTGGAAATGCATTGGAGGGACAGGGCCTCCCTGTCCTTGTCCTGTAGTCCTTTTTTATTTGTGTTATATATTGTATTCTGCCCAGGAGACAATATGGGACTCCTGGAAGTGCAGCTCTTCCTGTTTTTGGTTTGGTGTACAGACCCATGGGATACCCTTATGGCACCCATGGGTGGGGGTGCAACCCTGTGCCCCTAGAGTATGTTTGTGGCCTCTTGCTTTCTATTGTCTGTTACCCTGTTTTCCCAAAGTCCAGATAAGCCCTGACTCTGTCCCTTCCCCCTGAGTGGCTGTTGGGTGGAAGGTCCACATATGGTGTTGTTGGGAAGTCCAGGTCTGACTGGCTGGAGCCTTCCCAGTGACTGTATGTTGTGGGTACACCCTGTGGGTGGCACCTGGGTGAATGGAGTGTGTGACCAATATGCGCTTCTTGTTGTGGATGTCTGGTTTCTGATGTATGACACAATGACTGAGACAGCCCTGCCCGAAACTGGTATGAATGCAGTGTGTAGTGTTGAATGGCTGGGTACTTGTCCCAATACACATTCCTTGTTGTGTGTGTCTGAGAGGGAGGAGTATGGCCTGAATGCACTGTATGCCTGATTGGCTGACTGACTGCATGAATACCCCTCTGTATGAATGGCTGCTGAGTGTGACCCAGCAGTGTGGATGAGAGACAGAATAGTATATTTGGGGACCTCTCACCACTGGAAATTGTTCAGAAGCTGAGTTGACACTTTAAGAGTAACCCGAACTGCTTATCCTTGACGTCCAGCTAGAAGAAGAAGAACTGCTGCTGCATTTGTTTTGACCCGATCTGAAAGCTGTTGAGTTCATCAAGGACTGATCCGAGAGAGGACTTGGTTAGGCACCCTCTTCCCATGCTCTGAGGGACCATCGAGCACCGCTAACCTTCGCCGAAGCTCCCTGGAAGTCAGACCCTCAAAAGGCTGCCGACCGGAGACGGGGACCACAGAGCAGAACAAAGTAAAGCACCCGGACATTGACGCCATCGAAGTCCATTGCCGTTGACCAGGGTTCGGAGTATCGCCGTAACCGCTGGAGGCCCGTCGAAGCAGGGTTGCCCAGAAGAGGGGACCGCTTGATGCCATGCCACCGATGACTGGAGCCGCATGCTCCTTGGCCTAAGACTTTTGATTCATGGACATGCTCATCCGCACCGCCACCCACCTTATCCCACCAGAGAAAGCCAGGCCGTCGACGCACCGAAGACCATCCGCCGGTGGGTTTCCCGCCACCCCAAGACCACAAAGACTTTGACGACTTGACGCCATTGTCGGGCCACAGTTCTTCAGAAACACTTTGCGGTCCTGAACTATCAAACACCGAGGTGCCCCGCACACCTCATCCTCGCAGGACGTCGCCGACGAGCGCCGCCTGGATTGACAACGTGGTCTCGGCACCATCGAACTTTCCATCAACGCCGTCGAAGCCCAGTTCACCTTCTTCGACGATCCATGGCTCCTGCTTTAAAGGGAGTCACTTGAGAAGGATCCATCAATGCCTCATCGAAGACCTCTGCTCTACCAGGTACATTGGGGGGTAGAAACATTATAGAAGGAAATAAGATTTATAGAACAATATATGGACTTGGCTTGTGATATATCTGTAATTTAAAGGTTGCCCAGGTGGGGGGATCTCCACACAGAATTGTGCCTAGTTGGTAGGAGTCAATATTCTGCCCATTGTTCTAACCAACTGCTTTCCTCCTATATCTATTGTTGGTTACTTTTATTCCTTGATCTGTATGACATTTGACCAGAGTATAGTTCATGCACTTTAATGAGATCTGATAATAATTGCCGTACCACTTTAGAACTGTACATATTTGCCATTGTGGATTGTCTGAGCACAAAATGAGTTATTGTGATAGTGTACATAACCTTAAATATTAATTATATAAAGACTGTGGGCCTCATTTCGGCCATGGCGCTCCCGTAATGAAGGGTGCCGGTACTGGACCGGCACCCTTCATTATGGGACGCCCTATTACGAGGTTCCCTTGCGGGACCCGGTAAGGACGCCTTGTAAAATGCGAGGGGACCAGGGAGCTAATAATGAGACAGTTATTAGCTCCCTCCCCATTCCCATTGAGCCCTATGGGGGCTCAAATGGGAATGGCGATGGGTTTTCCAAATGAGGATTTACCAGGTCCTCCATGGTTGGAATAGCCCGGTAAGTCCTCTTTGGAGAAACCTGGTACTGGAACCCGGTATGGAGGCAGCCATGCCCTTATTAAGGGCATGGCTGCCTCCATACTCCTAATGAGTCCCTGTGTTTACTAATACAGTGTGTGAACATTCCTTTGTAGGGGCTTGGAGACTACACTGTACTTAAGAACCAGCCTGCATCACCTCCTGAGAAGCTAGGCCTTGATTGCTTGACCAGCGCTACCCTATAGAGAATCTTAGCTGGGGTCCTGCCATATAGAGAGCAGGAGTACAGACACCCCCCTCCAGTCTTTACAACTGGCATATAAAAGAACTATCCATCCCTACATAAGGTTTGTATCAAGCTATAAGATTTTAACTCCCCAAACCAGAGCTAGGCAAAAATAGCAGTTAGCTTCAGCAGTTGGACAGAGCGGGGGGGAGGGGGTTGGTAGTGTGTTTGTGTGTAAAATCGTCCAGTCGCTGCACCCTCCCAGTGGTGACTCAGTTAATCAGCTGTTCCAACGCTAACACTGAGTGTAGCGTCATATAGATATAGCAAGCCAAGCGCTTTGGTATTCTAAACTAAGGATAACAATCACACCAATACAGGATTTCTGCCAATGTACTGGCTGCTTTTCACATCCGCAGCAGATAGCCAGGTGAAATTAAATCAAGGTGAGTTAACATATTATCGAAGTTTGTTTTCTTCCAACAGAAGCTTGGGGTATCTCATTGTCTTTTAGTGCATAAGAACTCTAACCACAGGCCCCCGTTGTTAGACACTTCATCTTAACACACCAGACTTAGCTCCAGCTGCTACTGCGCCTTGTTACCTGACTATTTCTCATACAGTGTGCACCACACCCTGGCACACCGACTATAGTGAACGGGTTCATCAGCACCCTCAGGGCATCAGGATACAGGCTCATCACAAACACAACCACAGGAGCTCTGGATTCTCACCATGAGTCTGTCAGCCTTTACCCCCAGCTTTAAGCTGGTGGTAAATGTGCCAACAAGAACTAATTGCGGCAAAAATGCCCCAATGGGTCCAATGGGCCCAATGAGGAATGGGGAATACCCATTAATACCCAACCCTTGATCTGGTGCTAATAGCACCGGACCAGTTGGCAGTAACGCTATTAGCCCAGGCAGTATCCTGGTGGTAATACCTCTGGGATACCGCCCAACTCATGATGAGGCCCTTTGTCTTTTCACACTCACAAGCCCTGTGTTTTGGGCCGACATTAATTCCTCAAGCACTCTGCCACTGCAGTGTGCTGGAGATATGTTTTAAGCTGATCATTGCCAGGAGACTGTAGTCACTGGGAAATGGATCCAGATTATTCTTTTGAGGTGGGTAATAAATATGGTATCAGGTAATATTATCCCCATAAATATTGTCACTGGGAAACGGCATAGGTGACATTATTTATGGGGACAATATATAAGGTAAATGGGAGCAGGGATTGAGGGGTGATGCCAGCTCCCTTTAAAAAATATGGGGGTTGTGGGGATCTCCCCCGCTGATTCCATATGATAATATCGCTGCAAAAAAAGGGACATTCTTGTATGGCAGCATGTTTGCATGGATATTATCACATGGAACCATAAATACATGCAAAACAAAGTAAAATGATGGTGGGGTAATCCGTTTCAAATTGCCCCTTGGCAAAGGGCAAGGGAAGATGGCTGTGGGGCAAAGGGGTGAGCTTGGGAGGGACCAATCAGGGAGAGAGTTTCAGTGTCCCTAAGGTGCAACAGTGTTTTATTAATTGCTACAATTTCTGTTATGCTAATTATGTGAAAAATGAATAACAAGGTTGCCAGCAGTAGGCAGCTGTGAGAAAACTGAAGGTGTCTCCCTTACTAGTCCCTGGGGATCTGTCATCTAGGTGGCCAGGACACAGCCATCGCTATTGGATCCAGTTCCTGGGGGTGGACCAGTGTAGGAGGATCACCTGAATGAGGGGGCTTTGCGGAACAAAGTGGGACACCTTAGGGTGAGACACAGTATCCCCTTTCTTATGACACCTTTTCCCCACCCTGTCCAGTAGGATATTTAGAAACTCTACCCCCACCCCCCTTTCCAACACAAGGGTCAGGTAGAGTCAGAAAATTGCCGACAACTACACACACCTGACTGCCCTTTACCTTCCCCATAGGTATAAAAGGCGGAGCACAAAAGCACATGCGGATCAAGGCCGAACGCACGAGGAAGCAGATATTGCAGAATGGCAGTTCAAGCGGAGGAGAAAGGCCGGGAGATCTGAAAGGACATCAAGGAGCTGGTTGCCCTTGGATTTTCAACCCAGACCGGCGAAGCCTCCGACAAAGGACCCATAAGACTGGGAATCGAAGCTGCTGAATGGTGTGACAGATGTCAGCGGTACATGGAACTCTCCCGCACTGATAGCCAGGATGGGAAGACGCGTTGCCATTGTGGTACCTTCCTTGACTCCCACGGCAAAAGAAACGAGTTCAGCACAGCCGGTGAGTCGGACAAACCTGATAGTGGGCTGGACTGTGTTAGACTCAAGGTTGTAGTGGCAAAATTAAGAAGATTAAGCGACAGAGGTCTTTTGTCAATGAACTTCGTACAAGAGAAGAGTGGTCCAGTGCCACATGGGTACATGTTCGAAGGTCTCTCGAGTACAAAAAGACTATGCTGAACTAAAAGGGTAAAGAACTATAAATACCAAGAAGCCATAGGGAAGGCAGATGTGAGATGCCAAGGTGGTCATACAAGGGTCAAGAAAAACCCTGTGTACAATCAAAAGTCCTTGGCACATTGCAGAAGTTTTGACAAATGTAAAATTGTGAAACTGGGATTTTTGCGATGGGCGGAGAAGAACACTGTGTGAACTGTGATTTTGTGAATAAACTTGGTGTTGCCATAGGTTAACAGAGTGTCCCAGTGTGATGCGATTGCTCTTCGTAAGTCTTTGTTTAAAATTGGTAAGTGCTGTGGAAGGTCTGGGCCCGGATGAGGGGGTCCTAACTAAAAGGTGGTTGTTTAAAAAGACATTGGGCCTCATTACGACCCAGGCGTTGGACCATGGTGCTAATAGCACCATGGTCCATGCCGGTAACTTACCGACTCCGCCATGGCGGAATGGGGAATTACCACCCCATTCCGAGGTTGGCAGGGCGGTAATTCCCCATGCCGCCATGGCCCTTCCCCATTCCCATTTTTGGCCCATAGGGCTCAATGGGAATGGGGAAGGCGCTAATTACGGCACCGTAAATTACGGTGCTGTAATTAGCTCCTAGGTCCCTTTGCAGGTTGGTTTTTTAACGCCTGCTAAAAGCAGGCGTTAAAGTGCAACCCGCAAAGGGACCTCGTAATCAGGCATTAAGGGTTTAATGGCGCCGACACCTTTTACAGCGCCGTTAAACCCTTAACGCCTGGGTTGTAATGAGGCCCATTGAGGCTTTTGAATATTACAAATAAGGAGATTGTGATTGAAAGGCGATAGTGAACCCGACTAAGGGGCGTCAGGAGAAAAGTTGTGAAGAAGCTTAGTGAACAACTTCGTGATGACAAGTATGAACCCGACTGAGGGATGTCCACAGAGAATGGGTGATCGGAGCACGATTGAGGGAGGCTAACGAGTGAGAGGAGGATTGGAGCCCTGCTGAGGGGAATTCAAGGATGAAGGGCAAGCAACCAATGTGAAGATTAACAGAACGAACCTTTTGTTTTGGTTGTTTTGACATATCAGGCCCTTTGAAGCAAGGGACTTTGCATAGGTGGGTGGGCCTGTGGAGAGGGCCAGTGAATGTGGATAGGGTGTGAGCTGACGGAATGGTAGGTATGGATATGTGAGGTGAAGCAGAGGGGAGTGAGAATCGGGGATATGTAAGGAGGTTTATAGGGTATAAGGGCAATTTGAAGTTTGGGGAAAGTTTACATTGAATAAGGGGGAGGAACTCCACACACAAGTATAGTTGGAGGGCCTATGGGGTGGGAATGACTCCAACCCATGACGCATGTCTCCAAGTAGGGGGGAATCAGGAAAGTGTAGAAAGAAGAGCGATTGAAGCGACGCTAGGCACCTGAAGGAAAAGGGAGAACGAATGTACCTGTTAGACATAGAGAAAAGCATGCAGTGACACTAGGACACTATGTTCGTGGAGGCGGATATGGTGATAAAAGGAGGTGCAGCAGAAGGAGAATTAATTGGGGGCTGTTGTGGATGGAGATGGTTAGACATCAGGGACGATTATGTTCAAATTGGATAATGAGGAGTATGATAAGAGGAAGGAAGAAATGGTTATGTCTGACGAAGACTGTGAAGTCTCAACGAGGAGGAGGTAGAAATAAGCTCAGGGGACAAGGATCCAGGGGTGGCAGATAAGGAGAAAGAGAAGGGCCTAAAGCAAAGGAAGAAAGGGGATAAAGGGGAAACGGGTAGAAACTGGTTGACTAGCCTTCACCATAGGAAGGCAAAGATAGGAATGGCAAAGGTCACAGGAGAGGGGTCAGACCCCAGGCCCTGATCAACCCAAATGCCCCTGCTACAGAAGGGGATGGGAGACGTGCACTACGTGCCATGGCAGACGATGGGCAGAGACAATTTGATATGCAGCTTGCCCTACCTTATTGCAGTGGTGAGCAAGTGGATATATATTCTCGAGAAGGAGACAGCAGGAGTCACCCTAGCGATTAAGGGATGTGAAGAGCTTGTTTGTGGCAATAAAAGGAGAGCGAGTGGACAGAATATGGGAACAAGCGGGACACAATGGGGTTAAGCTGAGTACACATATACACAATGGAACCCCCTTTATTAACTGCCATGCCCATGTATGGAAGTTGCTAAGAAGCATGTACCCCGATACCTCGGATCTGGGGGCAGTGATGGCCTGCAAGATGAAGCCAGATGAGGACCATGACCAATATATATGACAAATAAAGGAGCTGTGGACACTAGAAATGTGAACATCTTGGGAGGAATACATACCCATTTTCTACCATATACTGGTCCAATGGCTACCCCCAAACTTGCAGACCTCCCTAGACAAGGTAGTAGGTATAGAAGCAAAGGGGTGGCCAGAGATATAATCAACTATCGTACATTATTGCAAATGGAAGCAAGAAAGGGAGAGGGAATCAGCAGGTCATTCCATTAAGTCGTAGAACAAGCTGGTGCAGACGAAACAAGCAAAGCTCTCCATGGAAGGGATGGTGCTCATGCCAGGTCCCGTAGAAGTGGCTCCCGCCCAGCAGGGGGGATTCCCAGTAGAGAGTGGGCAGCAAGGAGGGTACATGTAGCCACAGTATGCCCCATAGTGGGGGGCCTAGCCACATGGGTCATATCCACAAAGGGGGTCTTATCAGCCAATTGGATACTACCCATAAGGGAGAGGATATCTGCAGAGGGGCCGTGGGGGCGATACAGAGGGGCCGGGTTTAGGGTTTTTGATCCATGCTTTCTTTGTGGTCAAACAGTGCCACTTTGCACAAATGTGTCCCTTTGTGCAGCAAGCATACTACTATCCTGGGGGACCACAATTAGAGGACCACGAACACAGCAGCAGGCCCCAACACAGCAGGCAGAGACCCAGCAGCCACTGCCACAGCAGGTGCAACCTGTGCCCCAGCAAGAATAGACGTTTGCCCAAGCAGGGCCTGTCGGGATCTCCGGGGTGCACACAAATGCATTGCAAGCACCCACGCAAACGCATCCACAAGAAAACAGCACACTGTTGGCCCAGAACATGGTACCCTACTACACAGGGGTAACAGTTGTTGGGGGGGGGGTAATCCCTTCCCTGTTTCTGCACAATATAATGTCCCAATAGGAGTGCCCACAGAAAGTGTATGTGTGTCCACTCCTTGCAGTAAATGAAGACCCAGAAGAGGAAACTGAGGTTGCAGTGAAGATAGGACAGAAAGACTTCTCTTTCTTGATAGATACGGGGGCCAGGAGGGAGAGGAAAGAGCCATAGGTACAGAGGGGGTGTTCCCTCTCCCCCACTAACTTGGTGTGGAGATAGAATAGTTATGGAAACCAGTAATGCCCTGGAAATCACTTAATGTAGCATTACAGCAGCTCCATTACCTGGCCCACGTGTGTGTCAAAAGAGCATTTGGCCGATGACATAAATGAAAGTTGGTATGTGCCCAAGCTTTATGAATTGGTAGCTGAATCCACAGGTAATTGTGTAACATATGAGATGTTTTTAGTCAGCACACATTCAGAACTGTCAGGGCAATCCTGCCACGACCAGAAAGGCCTGCCTGGCACTTGCATATTGACTATCAATCTCTTTAAGGAGGTTACATCCTTCCTGGGGATAACACACTGCTTATTTTTAGTGTACCACCCACAATCCAATGGATAAGTAGAGAGATGAAATGGATTACTTAGAGAATGCTTAGCAAAGCTTACAATGACGTTTGGCAAAAAGTGGTTGCACTGTTAACTGCTTGCTTTATTTGCCTTATGCAACTGACCTGGCGCAGATCACCATTTGACTCTGCACTAAATTGTTACAGGCAGGAGAATGCATGCGCCTCTCACTCCTGCATGTACGATTTCCGATACTAAAAGAATGACCAAGATCTTCAGTGAAGAATTCCACATGTACTTGACAGAATTACAAGCGCTGTTACCTATATATCCCATTAGGTGCATCCTACATCCAAGCTGGCCAGCCAAACAGATTTCACCCACAAACAAGCAAGGAGAAGAAACATTTCTACCAGCTGTACTCCTCTACTCAGGCAACAGTCTATGCATCAGGAACTTTGTAAGAAAGTGGAAGAAAACAGGGTTTTTTGGTCCTCACCCCATTGTCTATGGAACACCCACGGCAGTAAAAGTGACTGACAGAAAGCAATGGATTCACATCAATGACGTCCACCGAGAAAACAGCACCAGCTCCCTCAAAGAATGGCAGAGGAGCACAAAGACGTGAAGGGAAGTATCAGCTAATTATCATTGGGTTTGATCACAAGTTGGGCAGTACCCCAAAAAATGCAACAGTAATACAAATACAGCTGCATGTAAGGGCTGGCCTGGCACTAAATGGGCTGTGTTACCTCCAGCATTCTCCTGCAGGTGAAATTCCCATTTAGTGCCCTGTTTCCAGGGCAATCACCAACGGCAGTATTAGCATGTGGTAATTGCACCAAAAATGACGCATTGGGTAGGGACCCAGGAAAACAGTGAATCGAACCAAGAGTCAGATGACACAGCATGTGTTTCTCTCAACATTTTCTCATGGAGTGTATGAATTTCCTCAATAGTTTCAATCAGCATCCCATTGGCAGCATGATTTGCCAGTATTATGGTGCAGCAACGGCTGCCTATTTTGTGGCACATGCCACCCTCCACTGCTGTGATAATATCTAGTACATAGCAGTTTTGAGGTGCTACCATCCATACTGCACCAAGCTCTTCTCTCACTGCATCCAGGTGGGATCCAGGCGTACGCCCAGCTGACTCAGTGGGCTCCGTCCCCTCATCAAACTCCACAGCTCTGCTCTGGTAGTGCCCCGAGCAGACTTCATGCCCTTCAGCAACTACCCGGAAATCTTGAAAAGAAATGTAAGGAAGGAAGAAAAGGCACATGAAGGGCGGGGTTATATATTGAAAAGAAAGAGGCCTAGTATTAACTATTGGTCAGCAGCATCATCACAATGTTTGGAAGCCATCCCATCTGACGTCTGACTTTTCTAAGGCTTCAGTTTTCTTTCCACCTGTTTTGCTTCTGGAGATCCAAGCAGCCACTATTGCTAAATGGCTACAAGTCACACCCAATGAAGTGCTACAGCTAGCAAACTCAACTGAGAAAGGGCTCAATGCAGTGAGAGAAGAGCTTGGAGTGAAATTCATACACTCCATGAGAAAATGTTGAGAGAAACACATGCTGTGTCATCTGACTCTTGGTTCGATTCACTATTTTCCTGGGTCCCTACCTGGTTGGCAGACATCTTCAAAGTGACTAACCCATCACCTACTGTGTGGGCCAGAGGAAATTGCAACATTGTAAATGTACAAAGAGGAGAAAGAGCTTTGTAATGTCCATGAATGTTTTTGGGGATGAAGAGAAGGCACAAGGTAAAATGCCACACAACCTAGAGCAACCGAGTGGTATACACCAGTGGTGCGTACAGTGCCTCCTAAAAACATACATAAGTATGATGCTTTTTGGGTGGCATGCTCAGCCAATGGGCAGGAGTTTATGATAATAGACTCATCCCTGGGAGAATATGAGAGATAATAGGGTATGGACAAAACAGTAAGTAAGAGTATGACAAAATGGCATCGATCGATGGATCAATCAGTGGGGGAAATGCGGTAAAGGTGCAGATTCAGCGTGCCAAGGTGGGGCACACCTACCAGTTGCAGGAGTGATGGTAAAGAGGAAGGGGATTCCTTAAAGAAAGGGGTAGTACAGCATAATATAAACCATGGAACAGCAATTTTGTAACATAGTCCACAGATAAGTAAACCACTTGTCTTTACGCACTCACAAGCCTTGTGTTTTGGGCTGACGTACATTTCTGAAGCGCTCTGCCACAGCAGTGTGCTGCAGAAATGTTGCAAGCTGATGATTCACAGGAGACTGTAGTCACTGGGAAATGGATCCAGCTGATAATTTCGAGGTCAGCAAGACAGGTACCTGGTACTCCCTGGGAAGTGAAAGGGTTCAACAAATAAATGCAGCTAAATTGAAGAAAATTGATGGTGGCCGTAAGCAGTTTCAAATTGCACCTTGTCCGACTGGCCTGGAAAAAGGGCTGTGGGGTGAGACAATAAGCTGGGAAGGGACTAATCAGGTAGAGAGTTTTGGTGTCCCTAAGGTGCAACAGTGTTTTATGTCCTTGCTGAAGTCCGTGGGGCACCTCATTGGTTGGATGACGTGTGAATGTCTCCCTGTACCCAAACTCGGGTTGTCCTATGTGGTCCATGAGAGCTGACCAATGACAGATGAATAAAGTTCCAGTGGTCAGCACAATCACGTAATGCTTTGGCTCATAAATGTGGGGCAGTGTGGTAAGGCTTGTGAATTCACTTATGGTGGAGTTGGGCAGTGTGGGTAAGACTCACTTGTTCAAATCATTACTATGTAATGTATGTCTAGCTATAGGGGACTGACATAGTCCCACCAATAAGCTTTGTAGATTGATTTTACTAACTGCTACCATTTATGTTATGCTAATTACATGAGAAATGGATAACAAGTTTGTCCGCATTAGGTGGCACTGACAACAACCTTCACTCAGTTCTGTTCTACTGTGGTGTTTGAATTGTGCACTTCAAGCTGCATCTTGACCTGCAATGAACTGCGTTACTTCCTGATTGGTTGTTAGGGAGAATTCTCAGAAAATGTGCTAATTCCGTTCTACCTTAGAGACAGCCAGCTCTTTTGCTGGACTTTAGGACTTTTTATCTCTCATGTGATTTTAATGTGATTTATTCTCTGTGTTTCTTTTGACTTTGGAGTCTGACAAACTCTATAGGCATCATCTTTACATTGTGACACACAGCACATGGAGTGCAGTGGAACAGGGAAGTCACTTAGATTTCCCAAAGGTTTAAATTCTTTCACTTGGTGAAACTGCTGTTTCCAAGAGCAGTGAAGTGAAATTGACTTTACTTACATTTTGTAACTTTCTAGACGCAGCACACACTATCTTACCATAGGGTGCTGGAGGGGCTACTTAGTATCCCCTTTGTCTGGTTTCTAATGTAACATTTTTATGTTACCCTTTCTACAATTAATGGCTGGTGGCATTGGTTTACTTTTTACTACCATTGTGTGTTTTTTCTGCGGGCTGCGTTTGCAGCCACAGTAAAGCACCCATGGGTGCCCATTTCATTAAAATGGCCTGGTCTTCTTTTTTTGCCATTTCTTGTTGGAAAGTTCCTTCTTGAGATTTACTTTGCACGCCCAATCTAGTTTGGTCCCTTTGTTCGTTCTGTCTTTGACGGCATTCACGCGTGAAGCCTGCCTCTGGCTCTAGTAAGTCTGGCAGGGGCAGAAAGTGAGGGAGGTGCCCGAAACTCCCTGTGCTTAATCCCCTTGGTTAATCCCCTTGGTTACAGGAATGCACCAAAAGGTGATTGGCTGGCTGGCTGTCTGGCAAGGACAGCCACACTGCTGTGTGATTGACAGCTAGGCTGGTGTTAATGGGAGAAACCTGCATAAAAGGCGAGGCTTTTAGCCTTGGAAGGCAGAGTAGACCACTGGATGAAGGAATCCAAAGAAGACCTTGGAAGAAATGCCTGCTGAAACACCTGGACCAGCAGTTTGCCCGGTGAAGCCCTGCTGCTATAGTGAAGCTCCAGATTCGCCTCGACTAGAAAAGCCCTGCAAGGACGACTTCTCCCTTTGAGTTGGTGGGACCAATCAATTCCAAAGTAATCCCATGTGGACATCCTCTCGGAGTTGTCTGTACTTCCACTGCGCTGCTGCTGGATCCAAAGTGCCAGGGAGAGAACATCAGATGTATACATTGCTTTTGAGTCAGACTCGAGCACTAGGAAGATCCTCTGGACTTCCCTGATGCAGTACTGACCAATATAAGGAAGGTAGGAAAAGGGAATTGTCAACAGTCACTTATTCTCTAAGTGATAAATTCACATTTAGAAAAGATATAAAAAAACTTTAATAGTAATTATTTTAAGTTAAACATTGTACATATATAGATACACAAAAAATTTCATTTTCAAACACTCTAAAATGCATGCATGGTCAAAACCTTTACAAAGACTAATTAAGACTCATAGTTCTAAAAAAATTAGGAGCATATGGTGGTCTAGCTGTTAGTATTTAACCTAAGCTTTGGGTCCTGTAGTTTATCGTAGGGTATTAGATCTTGTTAGATCTCTAGCTATTTCTGTGCAATCTAGTTAGACTCATAGATTGCCAACTCAACATGTTTCAGTCCTCTATATCGGGTGTAGGGACTTTCTTCAGGAGTAGTCTTAAACATCCATATTGAGTGATCAGGCAGATGGTCTGGAATCTTCTTTAGATGAAGAGTCTTTAGTTAAAAAGGGAGGTGACTGTTGACAAAACCAGAAAACCAGAGTCAATATTATATAGTATTCTGGTAACACAATTTAGGGTGTTATGAAGCGGAATTAGATAGATAAATTACCTTTCCGTTCTTGTGTAGGGGCTCCCTTTGTTGGTAGAGATAAATCCACATATGTTGGACACGTTCTCTTGGGGGAATATGTATTATTCCTTAGGTACCTGAAATAGGTTAAATAAGGGAGTCATTAGATCCGTTTTTCTCTTTGGGTCGGGATTGGCCAAAGTCCTGAGTAAACAACCTAATGTTGATTTAGTAGCCATGATGTAATTGGCGTATATTGCCTTTCATTCCTACCTTTTCAGGCGTGGGTAGGGTATTTCTTTCTAGTCTCTAACGGACGCTTGGAAAGTCGTCGCTGCGGGGCGGGCCATTTGATTTTCAAAACTCGTGTGCGGCGTCTAGAGGGTCAAAAGTACCTATTAGTTATGCCGTTGTGTCAAATGTTATAATGCGGAAACCTGTTGTTATTATAAAACTGTTTACCTTTGTTTCGCGGCAAAATTGCGTATTTGTGCCCTTTCCTGGTCAATCCCTTATTCCTAACTTGCGAAGGGTGTTCTCCTGGGCGGTCTGGTTGATGAGCCGCCGAACGTCTGTTGGTGCCGTTGGGAAACCTGAGTAGGCTGCCATGTTGGGTGTATAAATACATGAGTGCCTGGTTCTCTGTGTTAGTCCTTCTTTTGTGGTGTTGTAACGTCCTACGAGGATAGCTGGCTAGTGTCTTATTTTACTGGCAATCAGGTTCGGTGTAGTGAGAAACATTAGTAGATCTCTAGCAAAGTAGTTCTATTGGATGTCGTTTTTTCCAAATAATTCAGAAATGGGTATTTAGATTTTAAGCCATTCAATGGACTCGTTAAGTCCTTTCTTATCACTTTGTGTTATAAAGATGAGTCTTTGTTCTTTTTTAAGAAGAATTCTACTTTTAGTATGGTGATCGTTCCCTTTGATCATTAGCAATACGGTCCATTTGAAATCTTCGTATCCGTGTTTGGCTTCTGAAAAATGTTTTACTAGAGGGGCATTTACTGTTTTGTTCTTAAGACAGCTTTTGTGTTCTTGCATTCTTACTTTTACTTTTCTGTTTGTTTTTCCTATATAATGTTTGTTGCAGGGACAGGTAATCATATAGAGGACATATTCCGAATTACAATTTGTGAACTTTTTTTGTTTCCACATTTCTGGTAGTCCTATATCTACTTCTTTAGTTGTTTGTGTTTGTTTACACATCATACATTGACCGCATGGATAATGGCCCACAATTGGGTCGTAGCCCCAAATTTGTGTGAGGCTTGGCGTAGAGGGTCTAATAGTCTTTAGTTTGCTATTGCTCACTCTGTTACCTATAGTGGCTGATTTTTTATATGCAAACATAGGTATTGGTATAGATGAATTGCCCTTTTCAAAGATTTTCCATTGTTTCTTAACTATTTGATTGATTTTGAGACTCAAATTAGTGAAGGTATTCACACATACAAGGCGATCGTTGGTAGGTTGTTTACACTTATCTTCCAATAAGGCGTCGCGGTTGTTATTGAATGCTCTCTTTGCGGATTTCCTCACTAGTTTTTTAGGATACCCTCTTTGTCTAAGTTTAGCAGCTAGGTTCTCGGCTTCTTTTTCAAATGCTGGTTTTTGGCTGCTATTCCTTTTTAGACGTAAAAATTGGCCATAGGGTAAATTGTCTCTTAAATGTTTAACGTGATGGCTTTCGTAATGTAACAGGGAATTTTTCTCTGTGGGTTTGTGGAAAGGTTTCACTAGTAGTCGGCCTTCTTCATGATAGATAGTAAGGTCTAAGAAGTCGATCGAGTGTTTTTGAATGTTGATAGTAAACTGCAGATGTCGATTGCAGCTATTAAGCCAGTTGAGGAATTCTTCAGCTTTTTCTGCTGTTCCTGTCCAGACCATAAGTATATCATCAATATACCTTGCCCACGATTGAATATTGTCTTTAAATGGGTTTGTCATGTAAATGTATTGTTTTTCGAAAAATTCGACAAACAGATTTGCTAGGCTGGGGGCCATAGTGGCTCCCATTGCTGTGCCCTCAACCTGTTGGTAAAAGGTTTCGTGAAATTCAAAATAATTTCGTGTCAGTGCAAGTTCTATGCACCAAAGGATGAATGAACTTGGTACAGGGTCGTTGTCTAGTCTGTTGAGTAGAATTTCGCTTATTGTTTCTAATGTGGCTTGTTGTGGAATATTGGTGTATAAAGAAACAATGTCTAACCCTATTAAGTAGGAATTCTCAGGGTTATATGGTAGATTTTCATACTTAATTATCACGTCTTTGGTGTCTTTTAAGTATGATTTCATTTTAACCACGTAGTCTTTCAGATAGTGGTCCGCGAATTTAGAAAGAGGTTCCAAAATGGAATTAATACCCGAAACTATAGGCCTACCCGGTGGATTAATTAATGACTTATGTATTTTGGGTAGGCAGTAGAATTTTGGTACGCTGGGTTCTGGATTGTTTAAAAATGCCCATTCTTGTTTGCTGATCCAGTTCCTTTCTAGAGCTTTGGTGGTCTTCAGTTCTATCATTTGTTGTAAATCTTTAGTGGGATCCTTACTTAGTTTTTTGTAATAGTTTCCATTTGCTAGTTGTTTTTGACATTCTGCAATATAGTCGTTCTTATTGAGCATTACGATCGCTCCGCCTTTATCAGCTCTCTTGATGATAATTTTGTCATTAATCGCTAGTGATTCCATGGCTAGTCTTTCTTGTGTCGTTAGATTATGGTACATTGGTATATTCTGTTGTTCTAACTTGGTAACATCTGCCAGGACTTTCTTCTCAAAAATTATTGATTCTGGAGAATAAGTGTAAGTTGGTGGACAGAAGGTTGAAGGATTCCTTAGGCCTGAATGGTTCACTGTATTAGGTTCTTTTGGTATGGCTGGTTCTGTGGCGAAAAACTCTTTAAGTCTAATCTTACGCATGAATTTAAAGAATTCTATGCGGAACTGGAAAGGGTCGTGTTTATTAGAGAATACAAACCCTAAACCTTTCTCCAAGAGTTGTTTTTCAGTGTTGGTTGGTTCATAAGCAGATAGATTGACTAAAAGTTGTTGCCGCTTCGGAGGTATCTCTGGTCTCCGTTCCGATTGCCCCTTTTGGGGCCTTTGTATAAAAAAGGTTGTGTACTTGGATTCCCTCTTCTTTGTCTATAGTTCGGGTTTCCTCTTCCTCTAGTTGGTGGATTACCGGAAGGGCCTGAGTTGGTATTATCTGGGTCATTACTGGAGTTACTCGAACTATATGATGTAGCTCTAAATCTAACTCGTCTATTTTGGCGTGGCTGGCCATATGTAGGTATTGCTTGTGTTTTATATCCATCTTTAGTGTAGGGGTATGCTTTCTCGTGTGAGTAGTTGGCAAGGTCTTTTTTAAGTCTTTGTATTCTTTCTAAGGTGTTTGTTTGTTTGAAATCTTTCATTTCTTTGTCGATTTCTTCTATTCTTTTCTTTAATGCATCTAGAGCGATCAGTTTTTTAATGTCGTCTTCTAATTTTTTAAGGTCGATCTCTATTTTGCTTGTGGTTTCTTTGGCTGTGTCTATTATGAGTATAAGCCAGTCTCTCCCGCAGCGATTCGCAATATAGCTCCATTGTAATACGAATTTAGGGTTGTCTAGAAATAGTCGTGGTTCATTTGGTACAGTTAACCCTTGTGGTAGGGCCTTGTTTTTAAGATATTCTAGCATTATGGCTCCATGTAGTTCTGTTCTGATCAGTCTTTTACGTAATTGGATTATTTCATCCCAATCGTTAAGTTTGTCACTATTTTCTTCTAATTCGCTATTGTTAATGATTGAGACGGCATTCATAAGTGCCGTGGCATAATCATCGCTATAAGCGAGTAGTCTTTCGTCTGTCATTTTGAACAGAGCTAAAGAGGTGTATATCTTAGGTATTTAGTAAAGTCAGTAGGCTCTGGGGTCCCTCTCACAAAGAGGAAAGAACGGATCACTACACTGAGTGAGTCTCCGTGACTAATTAGCCACTATAGAAGAGGGAAAAACAATGAGGAGATCCCAAACGTCCACAAGTGTGGAATCCTACCTTGAATTTGGGAGAGTTAAAGGATTAGCAATATAAGGAAGGTAGGAAAAGGGAATTGTCAACAGTCACTTATTCTCTAAGTGATAAATTCACATTTAGAAAAGATATAAAAAAACTTTAATAGTAATTATTTTAAGTTAAACATTGTACATATATAGATACACAAAAAATTTCATTTTCAAACACTCTAAAATGCATGCATGGTCAAAACCTTTACAAAGACTAATTAAGACTCATAGTTCTAAAAAAATTAGGAGCATATGGTGGTCTAGCTGTTAGTATTTAACCTAAGCTTTGGGTCCTGTAGTTTATCGTAGGGTATTAGATCTTGTTAGATCTCTAGCTATTTCTGTGCAATCTAGTTAGACTCATAGATTGCCAACTCAACATGTTTCAGTCCTCTATATCGGGTGTAGGGACTTTCTTCAGGGTTAACTGTACCAAATGAACCACGACTATTTCTAGACAACCCTAAATTCGTATTACAATGGAGCTATATTGCGAATCGCTGCGGGAGAGACTGGCTTATACTCATAATAGACACAGCCAAAGAAACCACAAGCAAAATAGAGATCGACCTTAAAAAATTAGAAGACGACATTAAAAAACTGATCGCTCTAGATGCATTAAAGAAAAGAATAGAAGAAATCGACAAAGAAATGAAAGATTTCAAACAAACAAACACCTTAGAAAGAATACAAAGACTTAAAAAAGACCTTGCCAACTACTCACACGAGAAAGCATACCCCTACACTAAAGATGGATATAAAACACAAGCAATACCTACATATGGCCAGCCACGCCAAAATAGACGAGTTAGATTTAGAGCTACATCATATAGTTCGAGTAACTCCAGTAATGACCCAGATAATACCAACTCAGGCCCTTCCGGTAATCCACCAACTAGAGGAAGAGGAAACCCGAACTATAGACAAAGAAGAGGGAATCCAAGTACACAACCTTTTTTATACAAAGGCCCCAACAGGGGCAATCGGAACGGAGACCAGAGATACCTCCGAAGCGGCAACAACTTTTAGTCAATCTATCTGCTTATGAACCAACCAACACTGAAAAACAACTCTTGGAGAAAGGTTTAGGGTTTGTATTCTCTAATAAACACGACCCTTTCCAGTTCCGCATAGAATTCTTTAAATTCATGCGTAAGATTAGACTTAAAGAGTTTTTCGCCACAGAACCAGCCATACCAAAAGAACCTAATACAGTGAACCATTCAGGCCTAAGGAATCCTTCAACCTTCTGTCCACCAACTTACACTTATTCTCCAGAATCAATAATTTTTGAGAAGAAAGTCCTGGCAGATGTTACCAAGTTAGAACAACAGAATATACCAATGTACCATAATCTAACGACACAAGAAAGACTAGCCATGGAATCACTAGCGATTAATGACAAAATTATCATCAAGAGAGCTGATAAAGGCGGAGCGATCGTAATGCTCAATAAGAACGACTATATTGCAGAATGTCAAAAACAACTAGCAAATGGAAACTATTACAAAAAACTAAGTAAGGATCCCACTAAAGATTTACAACAAATGATAGAACTGAAGACCACCAAAGCTCTAGAAAGGAACTGGATCAGCAAACAAGAATGGGCATTTTTAAACAATCCAGAACCCAGCGTACCAAAATTCTACTGCCTACCCAAAATACATAAGTCATTAATTAATCCACCGGGTAGGCCTATAGTTTCGGGTATTAATTCCATTTTGGAACCTCTTTCTAAATTCGCGGACCACTATCTGAAAGACTACGTGGTTAAAATGAAATCATACTTAAAAGACACCAAAGACGTGATAATTAAGTATGAAAATCTACCATATAACCCTGAGAATTCCTACTTAATAGGGTTAGACATTGTTTCTTTATACACCAATATTCCACAACAAGCCACATTAGAAACAATAAGCGAAATTCTACTCAACAGACTAGACAACGACCCTGTACCAAGTTCATTCATCCTTTGGTGCATAGAACTTGCACTGACACGAAATTATTTTGAATTTCACGAAACCTTTTACCAACAGGTTGAGGGCACAGCAATGGGAGCCACTATGGCCCCCAGCCTAGCAAATCTGTTTGTCGAATTTTTCGAAAAACAATACATTTACATGACAAACCCATTTAAAGACAATATTCAATCGTGGGCAAGGTATATTGATGATATACTTATGGTCTGGACAGGAACAGCAGAAAAAGCTGAAGAATTCCTCAACTGGCTTAATAGCTGCAATCGACATCTGCAGTTTACTATCAACATTCAAAAACACTCGATCGACTTCTTAGACCTTACTATCTATCATGAAGAAGGCCGACTACTAGTGAAACCTTTCCACAAACCCACAGAGAAAAATTCCCTGTTACATTACGAAAGCCATCACGTTAAACATTTAAGAGACAATTTACCCTATGGCCAATTTTTACGTCTAAAAAGGAATAGCAGCCAAAAACCAGCATTTGAAAAAGAAGCCGAGAACCTAGCTGCTAAACTTAGACAAAGAGGGTATCCTAAAAAACTAGTGAGGAAATCCGCAAAGAGAGCATTCAATAACAACCGCGACGCCTTATTGGAAGATAAGTGTAAACAACCTACCAACGATCGCCTTGTATGTGTGAATACCTTCACTAATTTGAGTCTCAAAATCAATCAAATAGTTAAGAAACAATGGAAAATCTTTGAAAAGGGCAATTCATCTATACCAATACCTATGTTTGCATATAAAAAATCAGCCACTATAGGTAACAGAGTGAGCAATAGCAAACTAAAGACTATTAGACCCTCTACGCCAAGCCTCACACAAATTTGGGGCTACGACCCAATTGTGGGCCATTATCCATGCGGTCAATGTATGATGTGTAAACAAACACAAACAACTAAAGAAGTAGATATAGGACTACCAGAAATGTGGAAACAAAAAAAGTTCACAAATTGTAATTCGGAATATGTCCTCTATATGATTACCTGTCCCTGCAACAAACATTATATAGGAAAAACAAACAGAAAAGTAAAAGTAAGAATGCAAGAACACAAAAGCTGTCTTAAGAACAAAACAGTAAATGCCCCTCTAGTAAAACATTTTTCAGAAGCCAAACACGGATACGAAGATTTCAAATGGACCGTATTGCTAATGATCAAAGGGAACGATCACCATACTAAAAGTAGAATTCTTCTTAAAAAAGAACAAAGACTCATCTTTATAACACAAAGTGATAAGAAAGGACTTAACGAGTCCATTGAATGGCTTAAAATCTAAATACCCATTTCTGAATTATTTGGAAAAAACGACATCCAATAGAACTACTTTGCTAGAGATCTACTAATGTTTCTCACTACACCGAACCTGATTGCCAGTAAAATAAGACACTAGCCAGCTATCCTCGTAGGACGTTACAACACCACAAAAGAAGGACTAACACAGAGAACCAGGCACTCATGTATTTATACACCCAACATGGCAGCCTACTCAGGTTTCCCAACGGCACCAACAGACGTTCGGCGGCTCATCAACCAGACCGCCCAGGAGAACACCCTTCGCAAGTTAGGAATAAGGGATTGACCAGGAAAGGGCACAAATACGCAATTTTGCCGCGAAACAAAGGTAAACAGTTTTATAATAACAACAGGTTTCCGCATTATAACATTTGACACAACGGCATAACTAATAGGTACTTTTGACCCTCTAGACGCCGCACACGAGTTTTGAAAATCAAATGGCCCGCCCCGCAGCGACGACTTTCCAAGCGTCCGTTAGAGACTAGAAAGAAATACCCTACCCACGCCTGAAAAGGTAGGAATGAAAGGCAATATACGCCAATTACATCATGGCTACTAAATCAACATTAGGTTGTTTACTCAGGACTTTGGCCAATCCCGACCCAAAGAGAAAAACGGATCTAATGACTCCCTTATTTAACCTATTTCAGGTACCTAAGGAATAATACATATTCCCCCAAGAGAACGTGTCCAACATATGTGGATTTATCTCTACCAACAAAGGGAGCCCCTACACAAGAACGGAAAGGTAATTTATCTATCTAATTCCGCTTCATAACACCCTAAATTGTGTTACCAGAATACTATATAATATTGACTCTGGTTTTCTGGTTTTGTCAACAGTCACCTCCCTTTTTAACTAAAGACTCTTCATCTAAAGAAGATTCCAGACCATCTGCCTGATCACTCAATATGGATGTTTAAGACTACTCCTGAAGAAAGTCCCTACACCCGATATAGAGGACTGAAACATGTTGAGTTGGCAATCTATGAGTCTAACTAGATTGCACAGAAATAGCTAGAGATCTAACAAGATCTAATACCCTACGATAAACTACAGGACCCAAAGCTTAGGTTAAATACTAACAGCTAGACCACCATATGCTCCTAATTTTTTTAGAACTATGAGTCTTAATTAGTCTTTGTAAAGGTTTTGACCATGCATGCATTTTAGAGTGTTTGAAAATGAAATTTTTTGTGTATCTATATATGTACAATGTTTAACTTAAAATAATTACTATTAAAGTTTTTTTATATCTTTTCTAAATGTGAATTTATCACTTAGAGAATAAGTGACTGTTGACAATTCCCTTTTCCTACCTTCCTTATATTGCTAATCCTTTAACTCTCCCAAATTCAAGGTAGGATTCCACACTTGTGGACGTTTGGGATCTCCTCATTGTTTTTCCCTCTTCTATAGTGGCTAATTAGTCACGGAGACTCACTCAGTGTAGTGATCCGTTCTTTCCTCTTTGTGAGAGGGACCCCAGAGCCTACTGACTTTACTAAATACCTAAGATATACACCTCTTTAGCTCTGTTCAAAATGACAGACGAAAGACTACTCGCTTATAGCGATGATTATGCCACGGCACTTATGAATGCCGTCTCAATCATTAACAATAGCGAATTAGAAGAAAATAGTGACAAACTTAACGATTGGGATGAAATAATCCAATTACGTAAAAGACTGATCAGAACAGAACTACATGGAGCCATAATGCTAGAATATCTTAAAAACAAGGCCCTACCACAAGGGTTAACTGTACCAAATGAACCACGACTATTTCTAGACAACCCTAAATTCGTATTACAATGGAGCTATATTGCGAATCGCTGCGGGAGAGACTGGCTTATACTCATAATAGACACAGCCAAAGAAACCACAAGCAAAATAGAGATCGACCTTAAAAAATTAGAAGACGACATTAAAAAACTGATCGCTCTAGATGCATTAAAGAAAAGAATAGAAGAAATCGACAAAGAAATGAAAGATTTCAAACAAACAAACACCTTAGAAAGAATACAAAGACTTAAAAAAGACCTTGCCAACTACTCACACGAGAAAGCATACCCCTACACTAAAGATGGATATAAAACACAAGCAATACCTACATATGGCCAGCCACGCCAAAATAGACGAGTTAGATTTAGAGCTACATCATATAGTTCGAGTAACTCCAGTAATGACCCAGATAATACCAACTCAGGCCCTTCCGGTAATCCACCAACTAGAGGAAGAGGAAACCCGAACTATAGACAAAGAAGAGGGAATCCAAGTACACAACCTTTTTTATACAAAGGCCCCAACAGGGGCAATCGGAACGGAGACCAGAGATACCTCCGAAGCGGCAACAACTTTTAGTCAATCTATCTGCTTATGAACCAACCAACACTGAAAAACAACTCTTGGAGAAAGGTTTAGGGTTTGTATTCTCTAATAAACACGACCCTTTCCAGTTCCGCATAGAATTCTTTAAATTCATGCGTAAGATTAGACTTAAAGAGTTTTTCGCCACAGAACCAGCCATACCAAAAGAACCTAATACAGTGAACCATTCAGGCCTAAGGAATCCTTCAACCTTCTGTCCACCAACTTACACTTATTCTCCAGAATCAATAATTTTTGAGAAGAAAGTCCTGGCAGATGTTACCAAGTTAGAACAACAGAATATACCAATGTACCATAATCTAACGACACAAGAAAGACTAGCCATGGAATCACTAGCGATTAATGACAAAATTATCATCAAGAGAGCTGATAAAGGCGGAGCGATCGTAATGCTCAATAAGAACGACTATATTGCAGAATGTCAAAAACAACTAGCAAATGGAAACTATTACAAAAAACTAAGTAAGGATCCCACTAAAGATTTACAACAAATGATAGAACTGAAGACCACCAAAGCTCTAGAAAGGAACTGGATCAGCAAACAAGAATGGGCATTTTTAAACAATCCAGAACCCAGCGTACCAAAATTCTACTGCCTACCCAAAATACATAAGTCATTAATTAATCCACCGGGTAGGCCTATAGTTTCGGGTATTAATTCCATTTTGGAACCTCTTTCTAAATTCGCGGACCACTATCTGAAAGACTACGTGGTTAAAATGAAATCATACTTAAAAGACACCAAAGACGTGATAATTAAGTATGAAAATCTACCATATAACCCTGAGAATTCCTACTTAATAGGGTTAGACATTGTTTCTTTATACACCAATATTCCACAACAAGCCACATTAGAAACAATAAGCGAAATTCTACTCAACAGACTAGACAACGACCCTGTACCAAGTTCATTCATCCTTTGGTGCATAGAACTTGCACTGACACGAAATTATTTTGAATTTCACGAAACCTTTTACCAACAGGTTGAGGGCACAGCAATGGGAGCCACTATGGCCCCCAGCCTAGCAAATCTGTTTGTCGAATTTTTCGAAAAACAATACATTTACATGACAAACCCATTTAAAGACAATATTCAATCGTGGGCAAGGTATATTGATGATATACTTATGGTCTGGACAGGAACAGCAGAAAAAGCTGAAGAATTCCTCAACTGGCTTAATAGCTGCAATCGACATCTGCAGTTTACTATCAACATTCAAAAACACTCGATCGACTTCTTAGACCTTACTATCTATCATGAAGAAGGCCGACTACTAGTGAAACCTTTCCACAAACCCACAGAGAAAAATTCCCTGTTACATTACGAAAGCCATCACGTTAAACATTTAAGAGACAATTTACCCTATGGCCAATTTTTACGTCTAAAAAGGAATAGCAGCCAAAAACCAGCATTTGAAAAAGAAGCCGAGAACCTAGCTGCTAAACTTAGACAAAGAGGGTATCCTAAAAAACTAGTGAGGAAATCCGCAAAGAGAGCATTCAATAACAACCGCGACGCCTTATTGGAAGATAAATGTAAACAACCTACCAACGATCGCCTTGTATGTGTGAATACCTTCACTAATTTGAGTCTCAAAATCAATCAAATAGTTAAGAAACAATGGAAAATCTTTGAAAAGGGCAATTCATCTACACCAATACCTATGTTTGCATATAAAAAATCAGCCACTATAGGTAACAGAGTGAGCAATAGCAAACTAAAGACTATTAGACCCTCTACGCCAAGCCTCACACAAATTTGGGGCTACGACCCAATTGTGGGCCATTATCCATGCGGTCAATGTATAATGTGTAAACAAACACAAACAACTAAAGAAGTAGATATAGGACTACCAGAAATGTGGAAACAAAAAAAGTTCACAAATTGTAATTCGGAATATGTCCTCTATATGATTACCTGTCCCTGCAACAAACATTATATAGGAAAAACAAACAGAAAAGTAAAAGTAAGAATGCAAGAACACAAAAGCTGTCTTAAGAACAAAACAGTAAATGCCCCTCTAGTAAAACATTTTTCAGAAGCCAAACACGGATACGAAGATTTCAAATGGACCGTATTGCTAATGATCAAAGGGAACGATCACCATACTAAAAGTAGAATTCTTCTTAAAAAAGAACAAAGACTCATCTTTATAACACAAAGTGATAAGAAAGGACTTAACGAGTCCATTGAATGGCTTAAAATCTAAATACCCATTTCTGAATTATTTGGAAAAAACGACATCCAATAGAACTACTTTGCTAGAGATCTACTAATGTTTCTCACTACACCGAACCTGATTGCCAGTAAAATAAGACACTAGCCAGCTATCCTCGTAGGACGTTACAACACCACAAAAGAAGGACTAACACAGAGAACCAGGCACTCATGTATTTATACACCCAACATGGCAGCCTACTCAGGTTTCCCAACGGCACCAACAGACGTTCGGCGGCTCATCAACCAGACCGCCCAGGAGAACACCCTTCGCAAGTTAGGAATAAGGGATTGACCAGGAAAGGGCACAAATACGCAATTTTGCCGCGAAACAAAGGTAAACAGTTTTATAATAACAACAGGTTTCCGCATTATAACATTTGACACAACGGCATAACTAATAGGTACTTTTGACCCTCTAGACGCCGCACACGAGTTTTGAAAATCAAATGGCCCGCCCCGCAGCGACGACTTTCCAAGCGTCCGTTAGAGACTAGAAAGAAATACCCTACCCACGCCTGAAAAGGTAGGAATGAAAGGCAATATACGCCAATTACATCATGGCTACTAAATCAACATTAGGTTGTTTACTCAGGACTTTGGCCAATCCCGACCCAAAGAGAAAAACGGATCTAATGACTCCCTTATTTAACCTATTTCAGGTACCTAAGGAATAATACATATTCCCCCAAGAGAACGTGTCCAACATATGTGGATTTATCTCTACCAACAAAGGGAGCCCCTACACAAGAACGGAAAGGTAATTTATCTATCTAATTCCGCTTCATAACACCCTAAATTGTGTTACCAGAATACTATATAATATTGACTCTGGTTTTCTGGTTTTGTCAACAGTCACCTCCCTTTTTAACTAAAGACTCTTCATCTAAAGAAGATTCCAGACCATCTGCCTGATCACTCAATATGGATGTTTAAGACTACTCCTGAAGAAAGTCCCTACACCCGATATAGAGGACTGAAACATGTTGAGTTGGCAATCTATGAGTCTAACTAGATTGCACAGAAATAGCTAGAGATCTAACAAGATCTAATACCCTACGATAAACTACAGGACCCAAAGCTTAGGTTAAATACTAACAGCTAGACCACCATATGCTCCTAATTTTTTTAGAACTATGAGTCTTAATTAGTCTTTGTAAAGGTTTTGACCATGCATGCATTTTAGAGTGTTTGAAAATGAAATTTTTTGTGTATCTATATATGTACAATGTTTAACTTAAAATAATTACTATTAAAGTTTTTTTATATCTTTTCTAAATGTGAATTTATCACTTAGAGAATAAGTGACTGTTGACAATTCCCTTTTCCTACCTTCCTTATATTGCTAATCCTTTAACTCTCCCAAATTCAAGGTAGGATTCCACACTTGTGGACGTTTGGGATCTCCTCATTGTTTTTCCCTCCGCAGTACTGACCAAGCCTGAGCCACCTCAACAGAGTGCTGGATGCAAGATGCAAGGAAAGTCTGAAGTGGGATTCGGGAACCGCAGTCTTACTATTTGCTGTCAGACGCGAGGAGCTGAAAAACTGAAGAACCGCTGAATCAAAATTTGTCCATTGCTGCTGCTGACATTCCCATTGCAGAGCAAGAGTCCCCAGATGTCCTCCCTCTTGTCCCCACCACTGAGGCTCAGGAACAACAGGATCCGCAGAGCTGTACAGGAACACAAGCCAGCTGGAACCATTCTTCTAACCAGAGGTACTGTAAAGTCTAAGAGAACTTACCTCTTGTTGTTTAGCCTTGCTTGCTCTCAGTTGAGACCTGTCTTGGTGGTATTACCCAAATTGGTCGTTTACAATTGTTCGAATGAACAATTGACCGAATTTAAAGGGTTACCTTGCAGACTTGCTAAAGCTTTGCCCCTCAAAAGCCTCCCAGCTTTTGGCCCTCCAAGTGTTCTGTTTTCAAAAAACATTTCTAAAAACCTTGTGCAAGACTTTTTATCTACATACAAAGAAGATCTTCAGCTCCCCTTGACATTGTAAAATTAACCTTTAGCTCTCCTGGCTCCATGAGAGACTCCTCTTTACCTCTGACTTTGTGCCTTGACCTTTCCCCAGGAAAGGTTTAATTTACTCTGCATTGGAAGGTTTTAAAAGTACTTAACCTGTTTGTGAATTATTTGTTAATCTTTGTTTATCCCTCTATACTATCTTTTACACCAAGCCCAGTATTGCTCTAAATGTACAAGTGTTAAATCAATGCCCATGCTGTCCTAGCTATTTAAGTCACCTGAGGGTGTAGGAAGTGTCTTTGTGCCATCCTCAATGGGTATCATCTGATTTAGAGAAACAGAGTGTTTTTTTAAGTGTATTATGTGTATTACATATATTGCTCCCTTCTGAAGAAGGCTTATACAACTGACTGTGAAATACATTTATAATTGTTTTATCAAGAAACCTTGAGTGTAAGTGTTTATTCGAATAACTGCTACTGTGAAACTCTGTGTCACAACAGTACTGCTCACATTGACCTCTCTTGAGATAAGCCTGGCTGCTTAGCCACACTACCAACCTGTGTAGTTCAGACTTATACCAACGGTTGTGTCCCTATTGCCCGGAGGCCATGGTTATTGTAGTGCACCCAAAGGGTACTGCATACAATCTTACCTAACATTGGTGTATGCTCCTTTTTGGATTATTTTAGTGTTCATGTTGTTACCAGCCTCGGGAGGACCCCTAATACACCTCGACAGCTCAGGGAGCTGCCATAGTCCAACTCCCCTCACCGTCCCTGCACTTACTTACTATTTCTGGGATCAGAGGACGTCTGTTCCCAGTGATGTTCCCTGCCAGCCAGACCCAACTATGAAATTGTGCCTTGGGTGTGAGAGAAAGAGACAAGCTTTCGAGACAAGCTTTCAATTCCAGCTGAATCATCGCCCTTAAACAGTGGTGCCTATAGCCTAGCGAGCTTTGCCGCAAGTGTGGTCTGTTACCCTCTTGAGTCCTCCAGCTTCCTCATCACGAACTGCGGGCCAATCCATCAGGTGCGTAAAACAGTGAGGCGCCTTGAAACAGTGGTCCTCATAGCCAGAGTTTGTGGAAATACAAAATGGCATCCTTAAAAATAATATCACAACAACATGTGCATAAGCTGGTTTGAAGTGGCCAGATGTACTCCAATTAGCTCTAATGAGCCTGTGTGGCAAGGGTAATAGGGTTTCATTTTTGAGTCCCTGGTCAATTCTTGAATTGATATTTTGCTATATTGAAATCCATGGCTTTATGAAAAAACCTCAAGCCTTTAAAAGGGGGACATAGTAGCTCAGTTTTAACAGCATGGGACTTAAATGAGAAAGGGAGTGTGTCCAATCCCTCAATCACTGATGCATATGCTTGGAGCATTATTTTAGGCCAGCAGAGGGAGGACATTTGTCATTTTTTAAGTTCATGTCTTTAACTATTTCAAAAATATTGTTTTATGTTTATCTTTTATTACAATTCACCCAGAGCTAGCAGCAGAGACTCTGGTCCATTCTTGCATTCTTATTTTGCAGATGGAGAAGTATTCATTGCATGTTTGTCAGCCATGTCAAAATGAAAAAAGGACAGGTTCAAAAATGGTATGTTAATAGCTCAGTGGTTATCATAGCCAATTTCCACTCACCAGGAGTTGAATTCAAGCCTTTAATAACATTCACAAATACTCATAAAGCCAACTTTGCAGTGTGACAAATAAGATCATTCTTTTTTTCATTTCCAAATATGTTTTACAATATAGAATAATTAATTTTACGTATCCTTATTGCAATTGATTCAGAGTTAGCAGCGGAAATCCTGATTCATTCTTGAGTTTAGGTTTTGCCTATGAATCTTTATTCATTGCACTTTTTGGAAGCCATGTCAAATCAAAAATACTCATGTTTTGAAATGGAAACCTAATAGATCAGTGGTTAGGGTACATGAATTCCATTAACCAACAATTGGGTTAAAGCCATTATTCAGCTCAACCTATAGTGAGAACATGAGACCAAATTAGCAGTCAGAGGAAATGCACAATTGTGTTGCTCTAAATGATTTTCAACATTTAGAAAAATAGTTGTATGTTTATTTATAATACAATTGACTCAGAGCAAGAAGGATAGAACCTGCTCAATTTTTATCATTCATATTGTACAGATTGAGCTTCTTTCATGACACTACTGACAGCCATGTTACAATGAAAATTGTCAGTCCGCTTAAGTGAAACCTAAATACTCAGTGGCTACAGCATGAGACATCCATTCAGAATGAAATGGGGTCAAGTCCTCAATCAGGTACTCAAATGTTTATCTTAGTTCTAAATGCTTTTTACTGTTTGAAACATTAAGGTGTATGTTTACTTTTATATTCTAAATACAGTTGACTCATGTAGTTGCAAATCATTTATACCATTTTTAAAAGTTAGTTTTACATGTCACAGTTGACTCAGATATAGCAGAAGAGGGTGAATTCTTGCATTCATATTTTGCACATTGAACTTTATTCATGGCCTTTTTGGCCGCCATGCCATACTGCAAAAGAAAAAGTCAGGCTTTTTAATTGTAACCTGAGAGTTCAGTAATTGGAGCATGTGACTTCTGATGATGAGGGAGTGGTGCTAAGCCAACAATTATACACACACCTGTTCATGTCATAAATTCAAGTTTACAGTGAGTAATAGTCGATTGCTTTTATAGTTCTATATGACTTCTGCTTTTTGAAAATGTTATTTTAATGTGTTTCTCTAATGAAAATTGAACGGGAGCTAGCAGGATAAGTCCTATTCCAATATTGCATTCATATTTGTCAAAACATTAGATTCATTCATTAACCTTTTGTCAGTCATGTCATAATGAAAAAATAATTGTCAGCTTTCTATAGAATAACCTAATAACTCAGTAGTTAGAGCATGTTATTTCTATTAAGAAGAAGGAACAAGCTTGCATTCCGATTTACAAATGTACAGAAAATTAATGCAAGTCAGTAGAGGGAATACAAAGGTAATTGTATAGTTCAAAATATGTTTACTATTTGAAAAGGTACAGGTTATGTTTATTTTTAGTACAGTTGACTCAGGGCTACCATCAAAGACCATGGCAAAATGAAGAAAGAAAATCCAAGTAACAGCTTGGCAGGCGATAAACGGTGATCTGGATGATTGCCTAGAACAATGCCAGTGGATCAGATTAATTCAAAACCTTCCAGTCATCACCTCTTTTCTTTTGCTTTAGTCACCTCAAGTTGAATATGTATGACCAGATATGGATGCCCGCTGGGTCTAGAGAGCCAAGCTACACATCACTGATGATGCCCAAGGAGGCTGAAACATGTCTGGGGTTGCTTGTGGTCTCGTGCAGAAGGGATGTAAGAAAGCAGTTCTGGCTAGAATGTCTCTTTTAGGGTGGCACCAACATTGATTTGCATACAGTCTTTCACATTTCTGTATTGGGTTGGAAGGTGAAAAACGATGGTCTGCAGGATTGCTTACAGAAATGCCCGATGTTCATTTAATTCAACCACCACCTCCCTTTTTGCCTTAGAGCACATGACTCCCATTAACAATAATGTGGGTTAAAACCTTCAGTCAGGTACACAAATGCCCAGAGCATAAAGTCAACCTGGGAGTCAGAGGAAGAGCTAATGTTCGTTTAGTTCTACATTCTTTTCACTATTTAGCTTTATGTTGTCAAATGTTTAATGAATGAAGCACCAATTGCATTCACATTTTGCAGGAGCTTCATTCATTAGGATTTTAACAGCCATGTCATGATGAAAAAAACGATTTCATACATATTTCAAACAGAAAACAACAGACGGGACTTGCAAGAACTTGGGTTAAAACCATCAATCAATTACATAATTACATTTGAAAACTTGGAAGGATTTCTTACTGCATAAGGAACTGAAGTTATGAAAAAGGACTAATTGCGTAGAAACTTTTAATGCTGCAAATCTAATATTGTGTACCATGTGCTAGGGGTGATTGCACATATATGTACCAAATTAGGAATTGTTAGGCCAAACCTTTATGATTAAAATTGCCAAAATTCCACAGAAAGACAAGACCAGGTCCCATCGACTTGGGATTTGCATGTAAATATGACCCAACGAAATATCTAATTTATGGATTCAATTTTCTTAGAGGGCATAATTATATAAATATGTATGTGTGGGACAGTTACACTCATAAAACATAACAACCCTTTCTGTCTTCCAACCAGCAAAAAGCAAGGCAGGAACTGTTCCTTTGACCATTCATAACCTTCTGGGTTTGGATTGTAAGTCTGTCCCTACCATAAACTTAGTGATGTCATTTGGCAGGATAAATAAGGGAACCTCACAACACACAGACACACACTGATTCCTGACTCCATCCTGATTTCTGCCTAGCACCCTGTTCCTGAATTTTCCATCTTGTTACTGATTCCAGATTTCTTTGCAAAGCCAAGGCCTCAGCATTGATAAACTTCTTTTTCAGCTAGGCCCAAATCCTGAAACCATCCCAAAACCAGAAAGGAAAGCAATCTGATCCAGTTTGGCTTGCTATCATTAAGTCTTGCCTGCTGAAACTCGCCATCTCACTGATCTACAGTGTCCAGTAACCAGAAGGGCCAATCCAATTCAGTCCAGTCTGAGGTGCCAGTCCAGTTGACCAGAACCGCCCAGCTTACCCAACCTGCCAGAGGTGCCCTGATGTCCTTAGATCCGATCCGTGATGACCAGAACCCTTGACGATCCAAACTCTTAAATTAAAGTGGATTGTAAGTATCAATAGGAATCATAGTAAACCATAACATATATTGCCTTACATTGTCCTATCCCAATTTATAACCCATCTCCTCCTTAATTTAAGAACCTATAATCTTGTCAGAACCATTCTTAAAACTCTGTCTGTGATTCTCAGTCAGTGTTAGCGATATTATCTTCATTTTTGTTTTACTAGACCATAAGCCATTAGTGATTTGAATTAAATAAAGTAATTCCCATTAAAAAAAAACGGGATAACCGCCACATTAAGGGTTACAAGTGTCCGTGCGTAACTGTGGAGATTCACAGATGGCATTGTCTTTTTGTTAGACAATAATATAGTTTAAGTAAAATCAACCTGTCATTTTAAAACTCATTTTCTGTTTTTCTCTGTTCTATTTTCCTAAAAACAACGCTCATTCAAACTTCCATAACTTCCTCAATTTAATAGCTAGAGATTTCATTTCAACTCTGACTTAAACCTAAGCCCTTTAGCTACGCCCGCACCTAGACACTGCATATTTGACCGATGTGTCTTAAAAACTGTTTAGTGAAAATTAGGCAGCAATTTGCATTTCTGCAAAAGTTGTACACGTGTGATTTCCAATTCCATGATTCAAAGTGTGTACTGTTGCTTATACTAAAGCTTATGATTGTTAGGATCTTTTCATGTTGCTCCCATAGAGATTTATATCAATTTAAGGATTTTTGCACACTTTTCATTGTTTTGCTCAGCCATATTTCGAATGTCATTTTAAAAGTGTCAAATTTCCAAAATGTTTTTCTCTCTTGTCTGGGGAGGGAAGATTGTATTCAATCTCTGTACACTATTCCTAAATATCTGCTGCTTCCTTACATCTGTGTAGAATTGCATATTTTTGAGTTCAGACATTTTCAGGGTGAAATCTTAACTGGAGTGCTATCTTTTCAAACAAGTGAAACGTGTTCTTTTCCCTGTGTTTTCTATCCTGCGTTGCTATAAGTGAATTAAACTGCCTTACTTACTTTCAATATTTGTATTGTCACAGCATTGGTGATTGCTGCCCCATATATTAAAACCTGTGTTTGATTTGAATTTTAATAAATAAATAAATATTACCTTTCCCAACCAGCCTGATTCCTGGTCCATTGTGACCTGGGTGTATTTTGAGATGGGGTGTGATATGAGTGGTACATCACTCCAAATATTGAACCTATAGACACAATAAATATTTCATGTGTGCATTGCATGCGATTGCCTGATTGAAATCCTTAACATATTTGGGGGCTCGTGCCATGATTTTGAGTTCGAGCTACCACGCGTGACAGTCTAACAGAGCAGACTAGCCTGCAGGGTAGAGACACCTTTCTGGGTTGGTGTGCTGTGCTACACTGTACAAGCACCTCTAAAAAATAAATACTCCAAAATCAGGCCTGTTTGTAAAAGTAATTTCACTCTATTATAATTCATAAAGATATTGATATTTCCATAATGGAAATCCCAGTAGAAATCGATATGGCTAGGGAGCACCTCCTGCACAAACATTTTGTCAGGGGTCGAGTGCATGAAATCAAATAACAGGTCACTGCCATGGACCTGGATACATGGCAGGACAAGGACCCATTACACCAAGCTCTTAGTGAACTGTACATGGCCCCAAAAGTGAAAGAGGAGCAGAGTAAAATTGCCAAAATAGCAGCCTACCTATACCTCCACATAAGAGTAATGCAGAAAATGCATGCTTAGAACATAGTTCTGGCAAAGAATCAAATGGAAACACTAGAAATAATTCAGACTGATCTAGACTCTGCAGGGAAAAGGCTACAGAAGAGCCAAGAATTAGAGATAGAATCTAGGCAGTATGTTACAAAATTAAAAGAGGATCTGGCTCTCCTACAGCAAGAGAGGGCATAGCAAGACACCCAATTACAGGCACTGAAAGAGGAGTGTCAGGAAAGGGTTGACTCGTTATAACAGAGTCAGCAGAAGCTGGCGCAACAATTACATTTTAATAGAGCCTGCACAGATCAGGTAGTTACCCTACAAAACCACATAGAAACCTTGAGAGAGGAAAATAATAAATTAATTATTAAAGACACTCTCAGGAGGAATTTGATGAGGAGCGCCAGAAATCCAATGCATTCAAAAACAAAGGGACAACCTGGCTGAACAGAGGGGCACTCTAAGTAGGAGATGGAGGCCTTAGGCCAGGAAGTAAGCCAATTAAAAACCAAGCTAGAGGGAAGAAAGTTGTTCCTCCAGGAGCTCAATGAAGTAAAAACAGAATATGAGAAGCTGCTACTAGAGCACGCCAGGCGGGTGGAGGAGGCTCTGGAAAAGAACACACAGACCAATGATGATAAAACTCAGGAGGTGAGTCTCTTGCAGCAGAAATTAGCCCAGTATTTCCACAGACAATGAGGCTTTCTGTGAAAAGAATGATGTGCTCCACCAACAGATAGCAATGCAAGAGTGAATTATTGAGTCCAGTAAGGCCCTGATAGAGGAACAAAAGGCTCCGATTTTGGCATATCACCAGGGAATAGGGCGGAAAGAGAAAAAGTAGAGAGGGATTGAGAAACCCCTGATCCTAACATCAGGACTCCTTTACTCAGGGACTGTAACCCCTTCAGTAGCATGGATTCTGGTAGCTTCATGTCCACTGGCATATATGAACCAAGGGCCATGGGGATGGTAGACTTCAACAGAATTGGTAAGACGGTACTGACATATCAGTGCCTCCCAGAAATTGATGGACGGGTGTCTCTGTAAAGATCCCAAAATGTTAGGGCTAATATCTCTAACCAGGAAGACTCAGATGAGGGGATAGTCAGGGAATTGGATCCTCAAAAATACCACCTACCAAAAGATCAGTTTGTTAAATATGGTGGGGAACTCCAGGAAATAAAGCCCAAAAAGTGTATCCTAAAAACCTCTTCCCAGGTAGGGCAGTGGGGGGGTACTTCGCCAACCCTAGGAGCAGGGGAGAGTCAGAAGACTCTTCTGAGCAACACAGGCATAGGGAAACTAGGCCCCCACATTCTGCAAGCCCTTCTCAAGCTTGCAGAATCAGGGAGGGCCTAAAGGATTAGATAGCCACCTCCAGTAGTAGTGCCTCTGAGTCAGAGGATGAGGGGGCGCGGGTGACTAAGACCAAAAAGGCAAACAAAAGCAAGAGGGCTATGCTAAAAAATCCCCTGAAGCAGATGAAGGCCATTAGGAGTGTTTTAACTCCCTATCATAAAAATGCCAAGTATTCAGTCTGGGAACACCTTGAATTATACGAACAAATAATGGATACTTTTCATCTGAAAGATAGAATTCCATCCAACATGTGAAATGGACATTCTCCCACGAGTACTCCAGCTTCTTTGCGGGAGTGGAGGATCAGAACCACTGAAGATGGTCCACCTACAGGGCAGCCATCTTAAAACACTTCTCTGTCCCTAGAAATTCCCAAGAGGCCCGCAAAGCGGCCTACAATCTGCAGTGTGGGGAAGACCAGCCCCCACAAGAATTTGTGCAGGAACCCAAACGGGCCTTTGCACAGACCATCAGGAGGGTGCGCACAGATAATAGGGAGTTCGTCAACACCTTCTTCCATGCACTCTCCAAGTACATCATGACTCAACCGGTGAGGGACTTTATTTATTTATTTATTTATTTATTTATTTATTTATTTATTTATTCAGATTTGTAGAGCGCACGTCAGCCCGGGGGCATCGTGGCGCTTGTTACAGACATATCTTGGTTGCAAAAAATACAATACAAATAAAGCAATATTAACAAGGAGTACATTATTTACAGTGGGAAATGGTATTTGTACAGTAGCAAAGCAGTTTATTTACATGGATTCGCAGGGGTCACATTATTGTGCAAGGAAAGAGGTCTTCAGTTTCCTACGAAAGATCGGGAGGGAGTTTACCGCTCTAATGTCTACAGGGAGAGCGTTCCAGGTCTTGGCGGCAATGTAGGGGAAGCTTAGGCCACCAGCTTTGGCTTTTTTCATGCGTGGGATGCAGAGTAGGTTGGTGTATTGCGTCTGGTCGGACGGATGGAGGAGGGTTTGGAGATGGTCTCTGATAGATAGGACGGGGCGGAGAGAGAGAGGAATTTCTGGGTGAGGCTGAGGATTTTGAGTGTGATCAGAGAAGAGATCACTGGACTAGGTCATAGAAGAGGCGACTCGTATTTATGAGGTGCAGAAACCTGTAGATAGTAAGAACACCAATAAAACCCCCAAGCCCCTGCTGCTGCTAAGGTGGTGGAGGTGAAGGTTGCCCCCATTTTAGATGTGGAGATGGGGGGCCTAAAAATATACCGGTACAAAATCCTTCCAGCCAAAGAACCAGAAGGCCCTTGGGCCAATCCCAGACAGGGAGTCAGGGAGGTAATCCCACAAATGGGACCCCTAACTACTGATTACATTAGCCCCTGATACAAGGGCAACAAACCCATCCTGGGGCATGTGTGGACTCCCCCAGCCCAAGGGGGGATCCAAACAGGTAGGTACCAACCCAGGAAACTTCCCTCCTAACTTTCCCCAGGAGGGCAGTAATCTCTCAAATGCTGGGTTGAGCTTCTTTCACTGGTACCCTCTAAAATTCAACCCACTAAACAACCCTCCTTTCTTTCCCCACTTTCCTGAGCCCAGACAGCCCAATCCGGGAGAGGGGAGGCCAAGGGTGGAGGGTTACCCAAACTATCCAAACCCATGGTAGTATGGGAGAAGGGATAGCTACCCTTCCCGTCGGTCACCAAGGATGGAACAGAGACCCCTATACCAGCCAGAGGGGGTGTCCCAAAGGGAGCGCCAGGTCCAGAACTTGTCCCAGGATCTGGGTCACATGTTGAGGGCTCAGCAGGGCACTCAGATGAACATGGCGGCTCAGAACTCCACAAACAAAGGCTCTGGTACTCCAGAAAAATGAGGAAGAGGGAACCCCGACAACTCACCGGTTCCAAAGTAGGAGGCACGGGGGGAAGTGGGGTGTAAAGCCTTAGAGGAAGCTTCCTTCCACACTTGTGAAAAACCCCTGGTAACCCAGGAACTGGAACCAAAATCTCCTGCCCCCGAAAGTCTGCAACCTAAGGAATAGAGGGCGGGTAGGAGAAATAAAGGACCTAAAAAGACCCATTTTGTGGAGGAGGTTAGTGTCCTCCAGTTTGAAGGAGAGGGGTCCTCAGAGGACTCTGGGAAAAGATCTTCTCCTTCAGGGATGGGGGAACTCCTCCCAAAGAAAAATGGGTCCCGAGAGATCCTAATGAAGACTGGGTGAATGTGTGGACTTAGTTAGGGTCGCCCACCATTGAATCCCAGAATGATAATCCAGAAAACCACCTTGCCCAAACCTATACTGGGGGGGGCAGCCCAGAATCAGAACCAGGGTAGCCCAAAACTCCCCCAATATCCAACTGCCACATTCTTTGCAGATTCCCAAGCTCCCACACAGAATCCTGCCCAAACTACCCATGTGCCAGAATCAAGAATCAAGAAATTAACCCACCAACTGGGCCAAAATGCACATTATCTTTGCCCCCTTGAGGAGAAGGATGGAAGATTTTATGCCCCGGTCCAAGTACAAAGGCAGTGTACATTTTTGGCACTGGTGGACACTGGATCCCATGCCACTCTTCTGTCAAAGAGAGCCTTTGATCAGCAGAATTCAGGAAGGGGGGAGAGATACCAGAACCCTCTCACCCTTCTTCCTGGCAATCTTCAGAATTTCGATGGGAATGAAATTCCTGTTGAGGGGACTGTGGATTTGGAAATTAAAATTGGGGGACAAAAGGTGAAACACCCAGTCCTAGTCGTGACTCCGGAGGGCACACCATGTTTACTGGGGAATGACATCCTGCGAAGATAGTCTCCCCTAATAGACTGTGTAAACAAGGTCCTCTGCACCCAGACTAACCGACCAATAAAATTAAAACATAGAGCCTCATTAGGACTCTGGCGCTAAACCATGGTGCTATTAGCACCATGGTCCATGCCGGAGTCCGCCATGGAGAAAGGGGGAATTACCACCCCATTCCAAAGTTGGCGGGCGGTAATTCCCCCTTTCTCCATGGCCCTTCCCCATTCCGATTTTTGCCCCATAGGGCTCAATGGGAATGGGGAAGGCGGAAATTACAGTACCGCAAATTGCCAGCAAGGTCCCATTGTGGGTCCCTACTTTAACAGCTGGTCCAGACCAGCCGTTCAGGTCGGGAGCCGCAAAGGGACCTCGTAGTAAGGCGTTAAGGGGTTAACGGCGCTGCAGC
Organism: Ambystoma mexicanum; assembly: GCF_040938575.1. NCBI lineage: Eukaryota > Metazoa > Chordata > Amphibia > Caudata > Ambystomatidae > Ambystoma > Ambystoma mexicanum. The sequence continues at coordinate 416,800,794 of NC_090939.1, forward strand.
CTTCTACGGCACCATTAACCCCTTAACGCCTGGGTCATAATGAGGCCCATAGTGTCAACCATGTTAGTTTAAATGGCGCATGCCACATGGTTGAACAAAAACAGGGTCATATTGAGTTGCATTTTCGAAACAACCAAATCCCTGACGTGAGAGTAATTTCAGTAGGACAACAAACTGGTGTTGAGAATTCCTCTCTATTTCTAAAAATCAACCTTCCTTCCAGTTTCAAGTGGCATTCCACACTGGAAGGCAATACTCAGAAATTCTATACTAATTCACAATCAGAAAATCCCACTTCCATAGTCCAAAATGATGTGAAACCAGATCAAAGCGTAGCTGACGTTCAGAACATTAGAGAACAGTTATACATCCCTATTCAGTTAAATGAGGGGAAGGAATCGGGTCTCACCCGAGTTTGCTTGAACAACGGTAAGAGCTTCATCAGCAAAGCCATGTTCCGAAAACTCTCAAAAGATCCAGCCATTCCCATATTTAAATTGATAGAAAAATGGGAAATGGACCTGGAAACTCCCAATTCCAAACACCTCCTGCCTAGCAGGTGTATGCTCAAAATCTCTATAGGCAACAAAAGCATAGTACGTAACTGTGGGTCGTGCAAAATGTCCCTGCTGCATTCTATTTAGGCAGTGACATTCTCAATCGCTTTGCCATTCATTTTGATTTGATAAACCTCAAAGCCTGGTATGGATTAGGGGGTCATCCATGGACTTTGATGATTCAGAGAAAGCATCAGCTCAATTGCTGTCGTATGCAGTTGAAGTTCAAATTGGAGAGGAAGTCACCATCCAAGGACACACACAACTAGTCCCACTTGAAGTAAAAATTAAAAAAGGACAGAAATTGCAAAATCCTGACGCATATGTTCACCTCAACGCCCCTCTCCAACAGCAATGGTTGGGGTTAAACCCAACACCATTTGTAGATATAGAACACAACACCATTCCAATATTGCTGGATAATAGTGACCTTAGGAGTATCACTCTGGGTGCAGGCACTATTATTGGAATGGTGGTTGATGACCAACATTTTTCCATAGATTTAGGTAATGAACTGATAAGACAGATCCCCAATGACTGTTTTGACAGTGATAGCGACAATGACACAACACCAGAGCGGATCTTCACCCAGCAACGGGGGGATTTCCTGGTGTACTCTTTCTGCCCTAATGGCAAGGAAGAGGTGACCTGTGACTTCAGGAGGGATGAGGTGATCTTCCAAGTCCACAGGACTGTGTTCCCTTCCTAAATACCTCAGTCCAGGTCAATACTTTAACCAGGAACTTCTTCACCCAGCTGGAGGAGGTCGCTGAGCTAGCCAAACCAGAAGTTTATCCGGGCTTCAGGCAAACCTAGCTGATTCCTGTGAGACTCTGGAGCAAAAGCAAAAAATGAAACAAGTTTTCTTAGATTTTCAGGATATCTTTGCGGTGGACTCATGATTGTGGTCATACCGAAATCCATAAAACAACAATTCCCATGGACCCTGGCATGACTCCAGTGTTTGCAAAGCAATACTGCTTGCCTCTCGCATCCATGGAGTCCCTCACAGAAATAATTAAAAACCTTGAGTCCCGTGGGATAATTCGTCCAGTCCACAGCACCTTTAATAATCTGGTGCTGGAGATTTTAAAACCGAACGGCAAGTGGAGACTCTGTGCTGACCTAAGGGAGCTAAACAAATGGGTCCACACGTCCCAATGGCCCCTTCCCTACATTGACCAAGGGCTGGCCCAGATCCAGGGGTCAAAGGTATCCACTGCCATTGACCTGACCAATGGGTACTGGACCTTACCTGTCAGTAGGGAGGACCAATACAAGCTGGCCTTTACCTTCGGGGGCAGCAGTACACATGGACCTGGACTCCCTTCAGATAGATCAACTCCGGCAATGAATTTAATATCTTCATACACAAGGCCATGCCCGGCTTGGGTGAAAGGGCTAACCTGGCCTATGTAGATGATGTTCTGATCAAAAGCTCAACTATGGAGGAACACATAGTGGAGAACCATTATGTTCTGACACAGTTGAAGGTTGGCGGAGCAAAACAATCTTTCCAAAAGGCACAGAGGTGCAGGACCCATCTCAATTTCTTGGGGCATGGGATAACTCCTGAGGGTCTCTGTCCCCAAGAAAAGAAAGTGGAAGCACTCCTGAAACTAAAAGACCCCACAACTCTAAGTAGCCTCCTTGGACTGACTAATTACAGTAGAAAGTTCATTGAGGATTATGCAGAGATCACAAGACCCCTGATCCATCTGTTGTAGGGGGGGTCAAGTGGGAGTGGGGTCCAGAACAAGCCTAGGCAGTAAAGCAACTCAAAAGAAGCCTCTTACAAGCGCATTGTCTAGCTTACCCTGTCAAACACAAGTAGCTTTCTTGGATACAGGGTTGTAAAATACATGCTTGACCGCAGTATTATACCAAAAGCTTGACAAGGTCAATAAAGTCATCTTCTATGCAAGTAAGACTTTATCAATTCAATGATTGTGAGAAGGCACTCCTGGCAATGGTGTGGGCATTGAAGAGTGACCGCCCGTTCAACCAGGGGGAACACATCATAGTGGAGACTCCAAACCAGCCTTGCAATATCTTCAAAGTGACAGAATCTGTGCCGGAAATGTGAGTAATTCCAGAATTACTTCCTGGATTCTGTCAATGCAAGGCTTTCCTGTGGAGGTCAGATATGGCCAAACAAGAAGAGCCCCCTCGCGCAAGGTCTGACTGACTTGCATGATTGTGCCAGAGAAAACTGTCCCGAGGACGAAACTCTTAAAATCCAGGACAACATGGAGGCATACCTGAATTCCCCACACAAAGTCTATGAAGAAGACAAGTGTGAGGGAATGCCCACTGTTTATGTGGACAGGTGCTCCTACCTTGTTGACAACAATGGGGAAACGGAACTGGTGGCCGGTGTTGGGAATGTCTGGGTGAATGATGCCCCAGAACCCTCTGCTGGGTACAAAATCGGTCCTCGTAGTAGTCAGATGGCAGAGCTGATGGCAGTTGATCAAGCCATCCTCACTCCTGTCCAACAGCAACTCCACTATTCAGATTATGTCTGGAACGGGTTCGTGGAGCACCTGGTTAATTGGAAAACCAGAGGGATGCTATGTGCTAACCACAAACCACTCAAACATGGCAAGCTAATACAAAATATTGATGATCTGGTCACCTCTAATGGGATGTCCATCTACTGGCAAAATATCAAGGGGCATTCCAAAGTAGAGGTACCAGACAAAACTGGAAATGACTTAGCTGATCAGTTAGCCAAAACCAGGGCCATCCAAGGGGATCTCCTTGTGATCGAGTAACTGTGGGGGAAATCCAGGTCATTGCTATCACTAGGTCCCAGATAAATGTTCACAATGAACTCTCAACTGCCCATTGGAGTAAGGAGACCCCAGATGCTGATTTAATCACGGCTCAAAAAAATGGGATCCAATCATTGGTAAGTTTTATCAACACCTTAAGGACCCTGAGAAATTTCCCCTGATGGACACAAATTGCATTGGGAAAGAGGACCTCAGAGTGTTGATGAAATGTCCAAATATATTCCGAATCCAAGACGGTTTGTTGGTGAGGAGAGCCATATCTGGCTGTGACCAGTGGGTGGTCCCTACCTCATTCCGAAGCCTGATGCTATGTCACACCCATGATACGGCCACAGCCGGTCATCAGGGGTTTCATACTACATTAGAAATCTTGCGACAGGTTACATACTGGCCACACATATGGCAGGACCTCGACCAATACTTGAAGGGTTGTCTTGTGTGTGCACAATTTCAGCCCACATCACTCACACATCGTGTTCCCCTCCAAAAGAGGGGGATGACACTGCCTTGGTCTGATTTACAAGTAGATTTCATCGGGCCTGTGATTTGCTCCTCTAGGGGAACAAGTACATGTTAACCATAAGATGCTTGTTTACTAAGTGGGTGGAATGTCTCCTGGCCCCAAATTGCAAGGCATAAACTGCAGCTGCCCTGATGATCAATCACATCTTTGCGGATTGCCTGGTTTGCCTGCTGAAACTCACCATCTCACTGATCTACAGTGTCCAGCAACCAGAAGGGCCAATCCAATCCAGTCCAGTCCAGTCTGAGGTGCCAGTCCAGTTGACCAGAACCGCCCAGCTGACCTATCCCACCAGAGGTGCCCTGCTGTCCTTAGATCCGATTTGTGATGACCAGAACCCTTGACGGTCCAAACTTTTAAATTAAAGTGGATTGTAACTATCAATAGGAATCATAGTAAACCATAACATATATTGCCTTACATTGTTCTATCCCAAAGTATAACCTATCCCATCCTGAACTTAAGAACCTATAATCTTGCCAAACCATTCTTACAACTCTGTGATTCTCAGTGTTAGCAATATTATCTTCATTTTTGTTTTACTAGACCATAAGCCGTTAGTGATTTGGATTTAAATAATGTAATTTCAATAAAGAAAACAGGATATCCACCACATGAAGGGTTACAAGCGGCCGTGCGTAACTGTGGAGATTCACGGATGGCATTCTCTTTTTCTTAGCCATTAATCTAGTTTAAGTAAAATCAACCTGTCATTTTAAAATCGATTTTCTGTTTTTCTCTGCTCTATTTTCCTAAAAACACCTTTCATTCAAACTTGCATAACTTCCTCAATTTAATAGCTAAAGACTTCATTTCAACTCTGACTTAAACCTGTATTTGACCTGTTTTTCTTAAAAAATGTTTAGTGAATATTAGGCAGGAATTTGCATTTCTGCAAAAGTTTTACACGTTTGATTTCCAATTCCAAGTATTTCCAAACATCCATTCTGATTCAAATTGTGTACTGTTGCTCAGACTAAAGCTTATGATTGTTAGGATCTTTTTCATGTTGCTCCCATAGAGATTTATATCAATTTAAGGATTTTTGTACACTTTTCATTGTCTTGCTCAGCCATTTTTTTCGAATGTCATTTTAAAAGTGTAAAATTTACAAAAAACTGTTCTCTCTCGTTTGGGGAGGGAAGATTGTATTCAAACCCTGTACACTGTTCTTTATTCCTGAATACCTGTGGATTCCTTACATCTGTGTAGAATTGTATATTTATGAGTTCAGAAATTTGCAGGGGAAAATCTTAACTGAAGCGCTATCTTTTCAAACAAGTCAAAACTGTTCTTTTCCCTGTGTTTTAAATTTTGTGTTGCTATAAGTGAAATCAACTGCCCTATTTACTTTTTTATTTATATTGTCACTGCTTTGGTGATTGCTGTCCCATATATTAAAACTTGTGTTTGATTTGAATTTTAATAAATAAATAAATAAAGATCACCTTTACCAACCAGCCTGATTCCTGGTCCATTGTGACCTGGGGGTATTTTGAGAAGGGGTGTGATATGAGTGGTATATCACTCAGAATATTGAACCTATAGGCACAATAAATAAGTATTTCCTTTGTGCATTGCATGCTAGGCTGAGACCCGACTGTATTGCCTGATTTAAATCCTTAACAAATACGTAGGATATGGATTTAAGCCCTCATCCACTTACACCAATATTCACATTATGAAGGCAAATAAGCAATCAGAGAAAACAAGGTTAATTTCCAACTCGTAATCCCTTATACATTCAGGAAATGTTGCTTTTATATTTATTTTTTATTACAATTGACTCAGAGCTAGCTGTGTGGGGAGCTGCCAGCTGTTTAGGTTCGTAGCTAGAGCTCAAACCCACATGGAGTTCATCAGATATAGCACCATCCATCTCTCTGTCCAAGCACAAACTGAATCCTCCCTCCTGTTCATTTCTTAAGAAAACTCTAAGTCAGTCCTCTGTTGACGTAGAACATCCACGTACAACCCCTACCAATCACAACAACACGAATGTGCCCTGTACCAGCCTTCATTTTTCAATACAATGAAGATTTCAGCTGCAAAGCAACTGTTTCGGTTTTCCTTTCCTGTTGGTGCATATTTCTGCTCTCCACGAGAGAAAGAAAAACGCTCACATAAACTGAGTGTGCATCTCTTCATGGAAAAAATACATTTCACACTGTGCACTTAAACATTGAATGCATTTCATTGTGCACAAAACTGCATTATAATGTTATAGGTTGAAATTAGTGTATTAGCAATACAGTTAGTACAAGGTTAATTAGTTACATTTTTCTAATACAGTTTGCACACCTTTATAAACATCCAATTTATAAAAATGTGCACTCTTTTTTTTTAAAATGGCAGCACACTGTGCTAAAACGTTTTTTTTTACTAAATGTTCTGTGAAATTTGCCTGCTTGCTGTTACTGAAATAATGCCTGCAGTTTGAAAAACTGGGCCTGGCTACATTTCCATGCTGCATATTGCATGCTAGCAATATCCTTACAATATCATGATATAATCCCACTCTTGGATGAATTTGTTATGTCTGGGAAGCGGGGGCCTATGTTCTCAAAATCCCAGAAATTGGTGTGCAAATTCATGGAAGCTGGGACTCCCTGCTAAGATATTATGCAGAGTGCAGGCAGGCCAAGGGCAAGTTGGTTATCTAGGTTAGAGCACAATGTACAGCTATTAATAATAATAATAATAATTTATTATTATTATTATTATTATTATTATTATTATTATTATTATTATTATTATTATTAGTATGGTATTTATTGAGTGCTGACCTAGCTTTGTGAAGCAATGGAGTGCTTTACTGTGGTATACACCAATAGAGATACATAATGGAGCACTTTACAGAGGTGTATAACATTACAGATGCATAACAGAGTGCTTTTCACTGGTGATAACACAACAGATATACAGCGGGGGATAAAGTAGAGGTACAGCTGTACCGGGTGGTGAGGAAGAGAGGAGTGGGTGACGTGATGGCCTAGGTGTTGAGGACTAGAGACTGCTTGAAGAGGTGGGTCTTGAGTAATTTTTGGAATTGTAGGAGTGTAGGGGCATGTCTAATGCCAATGGGGAGGTGTTTCCATAGTATTCGGGGTAAGCAGAGGAGGTTTGTTTTCTTGTCCTTTCTTTTTTGCAGCAGTGGATTTTAAGTCTGCACATGTCCTGGCTTCTGTTGGTGCGCTGTCCATCAGAGATGCAGAGTTTCTATGTGAGGGTGCTCTGTAACTTGAGGGCAACTGACTTATAGATGATGCATCAAGACTTAAAGGTGATTTGTGCATGCAGTGAGAGCCAATGAAGGTTGATGAGGGCCGGGGGATGAGGTTGTATATGCATAGACCCTTGATGTGGCATGCAGTAGCGCGTAGGATACTTCTCAGGGGCACAAGTGCGGATGAGGGGAGGCCTTCAAGGAGTGCTTTTTCCCCACTCAGGTATAGGACTGGTGCTTGAATGGCGGGTCTAAAGCTGTCAGGAGGGAGGAAGGGCTTGACATTTTGCAGGAGGGAGAGCTGATACCAGGCTGTCGGAGTTTTCTTAGCTATGTGTGTATTGAAAGAGAGGTGTTTATTGTTGTGAACCCGATGGACCTGACGCAGGAGGTGAGCACGAGTGTGAAGCGCTCAGAGTTCATGGTTGATAACAAGGTCTATATGTCTGGGTGTTTGGTGCTGTTGGTGAGGAATGGGAATTCGGTCTTCGAGGGGTTGAGATTCAACTATGCACTGTACATCCAAGACTGGATCAGTGAGAGGCAGATTTTGAGGCCATGCATGTCCTTGATAGAGTTGATATTGAGCTATAGCTGTGTGTTCTCAGCATATTGGTGGATGTGGAAGATGTGTGTGGCTAAGAATGCTCCCAGCGACTCCATGTATAGATTGAATATCACTGGAGAGAGGATGGAACCCTGCAGGACTCCACAGGTGATGGTAGCATTGGCAATCTAGAGGAGCCCATCTGGACAAACTGCTTGCGATTGGTGAGGTATGACTGGAACCAGTATAGGATAGCTTTCTTGAGGAAGGTTGCTGATCCCCATGCACCAGTGTAGGGTGCCAGTAATTGCCTGTTGGTCTACTGTGTCAGAAGCAGCAGAGAAGTTGAGTAGAACCAGTAGGCAGGGGTGACCATAGACAAGGATGTTGAAGTCGTCGTCGACCACCTGTATGGTTGCTGTCTGCGAGCTGCATCTGGGTCTCAATCTGGATTGGTAGGTTTAGAGTTAATTGTTGGTGTCGATGAGTGCTGCAGTTGAGTGGCTACCACCTTAGCGATGATCTTACCTAGGAAGGGAAGATGGGTAATGGGGTGATAGTTACCTAGGTTGTCAGGATTTAGAGTGGGTTTCTTTAGTAGAGGGAGGATTTGTCCTGTTTTTAGGCTCAATGTGAAGGTGTCTTGACTTAGGGAGCTGTTGATGATCTCCAGGTAGGGAAGGAGAGCTTCTTGAGGATGGATGCTGGGAAGATGTCATATGTATCCGATGTGGCTTTGACGGTGACCAGGGTTTGTAACAGGTCCTCTGTCGAGAGTGTCTTGAATGTTGTCCAGGGTGTGTAAATTGTTCTAGGAGGGACTTGAGGTGGGTTTGTGAATGCAGAGCCGGCATCTATGTGCTGATGAAACTTGCTGATTTTGCCGATGAACAAAGTGTTGATGGCTGTGGAATTTTCAATGGAGTGTGGTATGGTAGGGTTGGGTACGGGTTGATACACTGCTTGACCACTTTGAAGAGGGCTCTGATTTTGTTGTTGGCTTGTGCTATGGCATTATAATAGTAGAAGACCTTGCCTGTGTTGAATAGTTGTTATCAGGTCGCTCAGAGTTCCTTGAGGAATGCCAGGTCGGATGCAGTCATGGAGAGCACCAGGTTTTCCATTGTTTCTTGATTACTCTTTTGCTGATGTTGAGTTCTTGCTGTACCAGGGTACTGATGGTTTCAGTTTGCAGGTGTGTTTTTTCAGATGCATGTGTTGGTCAATGGAGGCTGAGAGGGTGGCATTGAGTGCTTCCAGTAGAGAGTTGAAGTTCATTTGGTGGTGTTCGGTCCATATAATGTGAAGGTTGGCAAGGTCTTCTGTGAGGGCTTGCATTGAAAAGTTACTGAAGGACCTGAAGGTTTGTGTGTGGGGTTTCTGCTGGGAGTGCTTGACTGGGGTGGTGTGCAGGATGTGAAAGTCATGGCCAGTTGGTCAGACCAGTCAAGTGGGCAGGGAGAGCTGTAGTGGAGGGAAGACAGTGCAGTCATGATTATGTTGGGATGTTACCTTTCTCGCATGTTGGGTCTTTCATGTGCTGGATGAGGGTGTTGAAAAGGCTGAGGAGAGTTCTGTTTATCAATTTGGTGTCCTTGTTACCCAGGAGGTTAAAGTCCCCTAGGCATATGTTGTTTGCATGCACCAGGGACATGGTGGTGACCAGTTCTGGTTCCTCAGACTTGTGGTAGGCTAGAATACAGCATCAGAAGCTTTTAAAGAACAAGAAAAAGGCCTGGACTGAGGATATTTGGGGTGCATTGATGAGTGCAATAGATAAAGGTGATGCTAGGAGCATTTGGCGCAACATCGGGGCTGGGAATATAGCTGGGTGTAACTTGCAGCAGGGCTGCACCACTTAACCCACTTGGACTGAGTACTTGTCAGGGCTTTACAAGGAGAATAGATCACTGATCCAAGGCAAGTATGTGGAAGGCGACTATGGAGTGAGGATGCTGTGTTGTGATCATCCACCACTCATCCTCACAAGCAAGGAAGTATGTAGAGCTCTATATATTGTGGACAAAATATTTTCCGCTTAACTTGCTAGACGCCATACAGAACTTGTACTTGGGTAATGCAGCTGGGGTGTGATGGGGAAAGGATGGCAGCACATCAAGGTCCTTCAAGATTGAGAAGGGGGTCCTACATGGATGCCTATTGGCCACCAAGTTATTTTGTATCTTCATTAATGGAGTAATTGATGATCTGCTGGTTCTGCGGACAGATGCTCCCACACTAGCAGGAAACAAAATCCTATTGTTTGGTGATGACACTGTAATACTGTAACAAACACCCATTGGCGTGTACAAGCAACTAGGGATATTTTGGGATTTATGTAAGAATAATGGCTTGGCACTCAATGTATCAAAGACAAAATCGATGGTGTTTGGTTTGAGAGCTAGGAGATAGTCCAGACTAATTAGGCTTGAGCTGGATGAGTGACCCACAGAGTTGGTGAAAATATTTGGAGGCAAAATTGTATGCACATGGAACATGGTCATCCAATAATGCCATAGAGGGTCATGACCGTATCTATGGGGAAGTTCAGAAAGTACCATTGGACAACATTTTTGGAGAGGGTAGCATAATTCAAGTTTGTCGTCTGAGATTATTAAATGCTGCTGACAAACCTGCAGAGAAAGATTGTCTGATACGGCTATGTACCAAAACATGGTTCATTTTAAATAGGTCTGCAAGAAAATGATGCCCAGGTAATTAACATACTAAAAGTAGAATTAGATGGAGCTAGTGAACAGGAGAAAAGGTTAAGAGCAGAACTGGAGGTATGTCAAAAGGACCTGCAATCATTTGTAAAGAATTTGACACTCAATCGTCTCAAAGGAAAAAATAGTGTGAGGACTGTGAGCCAGAATTAAAACACTTGAAAGGATTGGTAGGTCACATTAGACAAGATAAAGACAAGGACATTTTAGAAATGCAAGTTTTACAAAAAGAGAATTTATAGAAAGAAGGCAAGCTTCAGAATGTTGAACAAGAGATAGCTAAAATGTTTCAAGAAAGAGACAAGCGAGAAAAAGAGTTTAATGAATGTCAAATGCAAATGAGTGATATGCAAAATGTAATTAGTAAGATGGGTGATGAAAACAATTACTTGCGTAAGGAGGCAGATCGACTCCTTAAAAAGTGCAAGTATTTGGAACACCAGATATCCATTTCCAGGTCCCAGGACAAGTGACAGGGCACCACATTCAATGGGATTGAGGTGAATTCCATTTCTACACAGGAGATAGTGCCCCAGTGGCTGTGCCAGTGTCTGAGCTTGGTTGCAGCGCCTTTGGGGGTTTGACATACCCATTTGTGGTTGCCACCAATCCCAAACACCTGAGACAAAGGTTGAACCACAAAGTAGTGCAATCCCAAATATAGCGCCAAGTAGTCCTATCAAGATAATTAAGTCAATCAAGGCCCTGATCAAACCGTTCAAAAAAGGAGGGGAGTGCTGTATAGAGGACCACTTAGAAGCTGTGCATGATATATTTAAAGACCTACACATACCTAAGGAACAATACAGACAATACTTTCACTTAACTCTGGATGCTCCCACAGCGAGCATCATCAGGGGATTAAATGAACAGCAGAACATGTCATGGCCAGAATTTGAAAAAGGGATTAGGCATCATTTTTCTCCATTCCAGTCATTACAGGAGGCAAATAAAGTTGCATACACGCTTACAGCTAGGCCAAATATGTCCCCTCATCAATTTCTTCAGGACTTAAAAAGAGCTTTTTCTCGTTTTGATGTATCTTTTGATCCCAATTCCAATGAGTTTAAAACTGCCTATTTTTATGGTTTGTAGAAAGACATTATATCACAGTTAGTCCGCAAATTTGATTGTGAGAGGTCCTTTGAATGGATTGTGCACCAAAGTACAAAACTATATGAAGTGTTCTATTATCAGGTTAGAGAGAGTGATACAGTGAAAGAAACAAGATCAAAATTTAAAGAGTCTTCAGCAACAGTAATGGAGATCAGGTCAGCTAAAATGTCACTTGAGTCCGTTCAAAGTCCAGGCAAAAATAATGTGACACCCGAACAGAGGCGTACCCCACAAAGGTTACCGCCCTCTGCACCAATGTTTCAGTCACATGCTCCTAGTAATAGGGAGAGTTAGCCCGAGGTACTTAGGAGACAGACCCCGGGAAGGATATCGACCCGATATGTCAGGCATGAACAATAATCAGAGACAAAATCAAGATCAAAGAAGTAATAGTCCCTACCAGACATTGGGGACACAGAGCAGATTTGACCCCGACACCATGATATGTGGTAACCAGGACAGACCGATATGTGTATCCATTTACTGAAAATGGGAATTAGCATAGGAGACAGTACTCACAAAATGAGAGACAGGACACAAGACAGAATATGAAGTATGCTCCACATCAATACAATCGATCACCTCCACCAGGGATTACAACCAGAGAATAGGGACACACTGCTCCCCGCCCCCATGAATCAAGAGTTCAGAAACAATTCAAATAGGAATCTTTCTCCTGAGTGACACCAGAATAGATTTAACCAGGGGAAAAATAATCAGTATCGGCATAGGCCGCAAAGAGAAGATTCTAGAGAGATGGAAAGATTTCGGTGTCTCGAGGGCCAAGTAAACAACAAATAGAAATACTCTGTACAGCTCAAAAACAGTCATCAAATGGAGGGGCAGAAGATCATAGAAGTGACCTGGTGGCTGCTGATAATAAGTGACCAAATATTCATAGCACCTGTAATGATAAAAAAGACAGATTCCCCCTGATCCGGTTTTGCATAATGACCCTGAGCTGTTTAATGATTTAAAAACGAAAATACCTGCAAATGAACATGAGGCAGATATTGCAACACATCTAATAAAGAGTTTTGGGTTAACCTGGCGTTGAATCAAACGTTGAAAATTTGTACAAATGAAAACGGAAAACGAGAAGAACAGGAAATTCCAAAGGAACAAAGAGACAGATTTAAGAAAGACATCTCATGCACGGATCAAATAATTGATGAGGGAGTTTATGTGAATGTTAGAGCACCCTCCCTAGACAATCAAGATGCTAATAAAATACAGGCAGGAAGAATAAGTACTAAAAATGAGGGTACAGACCAGTTACCTGAAGAGTTCTTTGAGCCACAGATTTTTGAAGAAATTAAAAAGACTGGTATCATACCAAATACCCACATATGCCCAGAATTTAAGAATGACAATTTATCAGGTGCTGTTTATGCGCATATTTAAATGGAGAATTGCATTGTGAACTCTGATGATTCCCGGGTGGAAGGGCGAACAGTAGCCACACTCCAAATGACTTCTGAACAGGACAGAAAGCACAGAAAACTGTTCTTTCATTTAACAATGTGCTTAGCCAAGAATGAGAAAGGTCTGAAAAAAGGGAACACTGAAATCAGTAAACATGTGCACCTTTTGTGTGTATTAGAGGAAGTTGAAGATAGATATTATGCTCCCATTCGCGTGGAAGATAAGTGCAATACATTTGCAATGATTGACACAGGTGCACAGGCCACAATCATGTCCAAAGAATTGGTAAGAAATGTCAATGAAGGGAGATCTCCACAGAAACAGATCAAAGTGAGACAGTGTGAAGGCCCAGTACATATATTTAACAGTGAGGAGGTGCCTATCGAAGATGTCACTGAAGTTAACATAAAGATAGGAAAAGACAGAATGAAACAGGAAGTATTGATCACATCTATTTGTGAAGTTCCACTCTTGATAGCAACAGATTGCCTGAAAATATTGTCTCCTCTCATTGATGGGGTAAATGGGGTTCTGTGGTCTTTAACCAAAAAACCATTAAGGTCTAAGAAAACAGAAGCGTAAATGAATGCCATACTGTTGCAAAATTGAATGATGTAGTGGAAGTGTACCTCCAGAATAGCTGTGTACCTATGTCACCGTTATTTTTAATGTGTCAGGACAAAATGCAAAGTGAAAAAGAAAAACAATCTTTATTGCAGATTTATTTGGATCCTAGGAAGAAATGGCACTCTGAAATAGATGAACACACATCTTGCTTCTATTTAAAAGAGAAGAAGTGCAAACAAAACACCATCCCTAAAGCGGACACAGAAAAAACACATCACCACACTTGCTGAAATACGTATGGAAAATGAGCAGCCATGGATTCATATTGGTATAAATGGCCATTCTAAAATGATAAGAGCCATTTTGGTGCTTGAACAGGAAAGGAGTTTTATTAATGAGAAACTACTGCAGAGAATGATGGAAAGGGAGGAGATCCTGAAATTTAGAATTAAAAACCAATACATCTCTGGTTTGGACAATCCAGATTTTGAAAATCTAATTGCAGGAAGGTGTATGCTAAAGATTAATGTTGGGCAAAAAACCATCTACGACAATGTGTGGATAGTGAGTGGAACACAAAATGATTTTTATTTGGGCAATGATATCATGCACAGGATGTGCATGGTGTTAAATTTCCTTAACCAAAAAATATTGTCCCGGCTAGGCGGGCCTGTGCCCGAATTTGAAGACAAAAGAAAGGCTTATCATTGTGCACAATTGGTGCCATATGCAATTGAACTACAAATGAAGAAGGATATTACTGTTCCTGCATTCACCAGGCAGGTTGCTATAACACTAAAGTGCAATAATGGACAGCAAATGAAGGATTCTGATGCATTTGTGTGCTTGAATGAATCCATGAAACAGCAAGGGCTGGATTATGAATATACTCCATTGTTTAAAGATGTAAAGGCATGCGCTCTGTTACCAGTCTTTAGCTTCTCCTCCTAACACACGTTTTCATGACTTCATCAATCTTCAGGGAGGCTGAGTTACTTTGTTTTTTTAGGCGGGTCTGCATTTCTCTTTCAGGTGTGACAAGTTAATTAGCTCTGAGGATTCTGGTACTTGTATTTTTTGCACTTGATTTTGCTGGCAAGTGACTGGAAACAACTCCCTCCATAGCACAAATCTTCCCATTCTTGGGGGGAGGGGGAAAGCCATGGTTGTGGCTCTCCAATGTAAGGCATGATGGCTCTGCTGCACTGCCTTTCCCGGGATTTCTGTAACAACGTTTAAAGATGTAAAGGCAGGCGCTCTGTTAACAGTCTTTAGCTTCTCCCCCTAACGCACGTTTCATGACTTCATCAATCTTTAGGGAGGCTGAGTTACTTTGTTTTTTCAGGCAGGTCTGCATTTCTGTTTCAGCTGTGACAAGTTAATTAGCTCTGAGGATGCTGGTAATTGTATTTTTCGCACTTGATTTTGCTGGCAAGTGACTGGAAACAACTCCCTCCATAGCACAAATCTTCCCCTTGTTGGGGGGAGGGGGAAAGCCATGGTTGTGGCTCTCCAATGTAAGGCATGATGGCCCTGCTGCACTGCTTTTCCCGGGATTTCTGTAACAATGTTTAAAGATGTAAAGGCAGGCGCTCTGTTACCAGTCTTTAGCTTCTCCTCCTAACGCACGTTTTCATGACTTCATCAATCTTCAGGGAGGCTGAGTTACTTTGTTTTTTCAGGCGGGTCTGCATTTCTGTTTCAGGTGTGACAAGTTAATTAGCTCTGACGATTCTGGTACTTGTATTTTTCGCACTTGATTTTGCTGGCAAGTGACTGGAAACAACTCCCTCCATAGCACAATTCTTCCCCTTGATGGGGGTAAGGGGAAAGCCATGGTTGTGGCTCTCCAATGTAAGGCATGATGGCCCTGCTGCACTGCCTTTCCCGGGATTTCTGTAACAATGTTTAAAGATGTAAAGGCAGGCGCTCTGTTACCAGTCTTTAGCTGCTCCTCCTAACGCACGTTTTCATGACTTCATCAATCTTCAGGGAGGATGAGTTACTTAGTTTTTTCAAGTGGGTCTGCATTTCTGTTTCAGGTGTGACAAGTTAATTAGCTCTGAGGATTCTGGTACTTGTATTTTTTGCACTTGATTTTGCTGGCAAGTGACTGGAAACAACTCCCTCCATAGCACAAATCTTCCCATTGATGGGGGGAGGGGGAAAGCCATGGTTGTGGCTCTCCAATGTAAGGCATGATGGCCCTGCTGCACTGCCTTTCCCGGGATTTCTGTAACAATGTTTAAAGATATAAAGGCAGGCGCTCTTTTACCAATCTTTAGCTTCTCCTAACGCACGTTTTCATGACTTCAACAATCTTCAGGGAGGCTGAGTTACTTTGTTTTTTCAGGCGGGTCTGCATTTCTGTTTCAGGTGTGACAAGTTAATTAGCTCTGAGGATTGTGGTACTTGTATTTTTTGCACTTGATTTTGCTGGCAAGTGACTGGAAACAACTCCCTCCATAGCACAAATCTTCCCATTGATGGGGGGAGGGGGAAAGCCATGGTTGTGGCTCTCCAATGTAAGGCATGATGGCCCTGCTGCACTGCCTTTCCCGGGATTTCTGTAACAATGTTTAAAGATATAAAGGCAGGCGCTCTTTTACCAACCTTTAGCTTCTCCTAACGCACGTTTTCATGACTTCAACAATCTTCAGGGAGGCTGAGTTACTTTGTTTTTTCAGGCGGGTCTGCATTTCTGTTTCAGGTGTGACAAGTTAATTAGCTCTGAGGATTCTGGTACTTGTATTTTTCGCACTTGATTTTGCTGGCAAGTGACTGGAAACAACTCCCTCCATAGCACAAATCTTCCCCTTGATGGGGGGAGGGAGAAAGCCATGGTTGTGGCTCTCCAATGTATGGCATGATGGCCCTGCTGCACTGCCTTTCCCGGGATTTCTGTAACAATGTTTAAAGATGTAAAAGCAGGCGCTCTGTTACCAGTCTTTAGCTTCTCCACCTAACGCATGTTTACATGACTTCATCAATGCTCAGGGAGGCTGAGTTACTTTGTTTTTTCAGGTGGGTCTGCATTTCTGTTTCAGGTGTGACAAGTTAATTAGCTCTGAGGATTCTAGTACTTGTATTTTTCGCACTTGATTTTGCTGGCAAGTGACTGGAAACATCTCCCTCCATAGCACAAATCTTCCCCTTGATGGGGGGAGGGGGAAAGCCATGGTTGTGGCTCTCCAATGTAAGGCATGATGGCCCTGCTGCACTGCCTTTCACGGGATTTCTGTAACAATGTTTAAAGATGTAAAGGCAGGTGCTCTGTTACCAGTCTTTAGCTTCTCCTCCTAACGCACGTTTTCCTGACCTCATCAATCTTCAGGGAGGCTGAGTTACTTAGTTTTTTCAAGCGGGTCTGCATTTCTGTTTCAGGTGTGACAAGTTAATTTGCTCTGAGGATTCTGGTACTTGTATTTTTCGCACTTGATTTTGCTGGCAAGGGACTGGAACCAACTCCCTCCATAGCACAAATCTCCCCCTTGATGGGGGGAGGGGGAAAGCCATGGTCGTGGCTCTCCAATGTAAGGAATGATGGCCTTGCTGCACTGCCTTTCCCGGGATGTCTGTAACAATGTTTAAAGATGTAAAGGCAGGCGCTCTGTTACCAGTCTTTAGCTTCTCCTCCCAACGCACGTTTTCATGACTTCATCAATCTTCAGGAAGGCTGAGTTACTTTGTTTTTTCAGGCGGGTCTGCATTTCTGTTTCAGGTGTGACAAGTTAATTAGCTCTGAGGATTCTGATGCTTGTATTTTTTGCACTTGATTTGCTGGCAAGTGACTGGAAACAACTCCCTCCATAGCACAAATCTTCCCCTTGATGGGGGGAGGGGGAAAGCCATGGTCGTGGCTCTCCAATGTAAGGAATGATGGCCTTGCTGCACTGCCTTTCCCGGGATGTCTGTAACAATGTTTAAAGATGTAAAGGCAGGCGCTCTGTTACCAGTCTTTAGCTTCTCCTCCCAACGCACGTTTTCATGACTTCATCAATCTTCAGGAAGGCTGAGTTACTTTGTTTCTTCAGGCGGGTCTGCATTTCTGTTTCAGGTGTGAAAAGTTAATTAGCTCTGAGTATTCTGGTACTTGTATTTTTCGCACTTGATTTTGCTGGCAAGTGACTGGAAACAACTCCCTCCATAGCACAAATCTTCTCCTTGATGGGGGGAGGGGGCAAGCCATGTTTGTGGCTCTCCAATCTAAGGCATGATGGCCCTGCTGCACTGCCTTTCATGGGATTTCTGTAACAATGTTTAAAGATGTAAAGGCAGGCGCTCTGTTACTTGTTTTCACCAGCCAGCAAAATCAAGTGCAAAAAATACAAGTACCAGAATCCTCAGAGCTAATTAACTTGCCACACCTGAAAAAGAAATGCAGACCTGCCTGAAATAACTTAGAGACTCAGCCTCCCTGAAGATTGATAAAGTCATGAAAACGTGCGTTAGGAGGAGAAGCTAAAGACTGGTAACAGAGCGCCTGCCTTTACATCTTTAAACATTGAATATACTCCATTGACAGATGTTGGGGAGGGGTCCATCAAAATCATGGTGGATTATAGAGGATGTCAAGATATTCATTTAGAAGAGAATTCCTCGCTAGGAATGGCCATACAGAAATCACATTATACTGCAGATTTCAATAATATGGTGATTGGAAATATACCTATGAGCTATGTAGATGCACAGGGTGTGTTGCCAGAATAACTGGATTCTCAACCCAAAGGGGTTTTCAAAATTCAATCTGTGTACTCTTCTGATTCCAATGAGACAGTACGCTTCACCATGAGAACTGTATAGTATTTGACTTAAATGAAACGGGAAATCAGCACATTGAAATAGAGGCTGATATGCCAAAATATTTAAAGGTGGCAGATTTGCAGAGAGATACAGCCACACAGTTGGAAGAAAGCAAGGAGGTTCCTCCATTGGAGGATTTCCCAGAATTTTCAAAAATGGTAGAGGAGCAGATTCTGTTAGCAGATGCCTGTAATAGCGAAGAGGATAAGAATAAATTGAGAAAAAATATTTATGGAATTTAAGGAATTTTCACCAAAGACGCATATGATTGCTGTCTAACTGATTTACATGTTGCCACATTATCAGAGGGGTGTGGTAGAAATCAAGTTTTTGTGCACCAATATCAATTGCTACTGGCATGCTTAGAGTCATTGACAGAGATAATTAAAAACTTGGGGTCTAGGGGAATTATCAGACCTATTCATAGTACCTCCAACACTCCCATTTTGGGTGTATTAAAGCCAAATGGCAAATGGCGTCTGTGTGCAGACCTGAGAGAATTAAAAAAAAAAGAGTGCCAGTGTCTAGATGGCTGCTGCCATTCATTGATCAATGCCTTGATCAGGTGCATGGGTCAAAAGCATTTTCTACATTTGATCTTACCTCTGGGTACTGGTGTGTGCCATTGGCAGAAGACATTCAGAATTTATTTGCATTTTCATTTGATAAAAGGCAATACACTTGGTTTAGAACACCATTTGGGTATGTCAATAGTGGGAGCGACTTTGCCATATTTCTGAGAAAAGCTATGACAGATGCAGCAGAATGAGGGACCATAGTCTATGTAGATGATGTCCTGATAAAAAATGAAAACTTGAAATTTTGATGAAATTAGACATGTACTTGACCAATTGCAAAAGGCGGGTGCCAAAGTATCTTTACAGAAAGCCCAGTGGTGCAAGAAAAATGTGAATTTCCTAGGCCATGAAGTAACTGAACATGGGTTAAATCCACAAAAGTAAAAAGTGGAGCCATACAAAAATTAAAAGATCCTCCTAGAAACATAAAAGGTTTAAAAAGTTTATTGGGAATGACGGGATATAACAGGAAATGTATTGAAAATTATGTTGAAATCACTCAACCATTGGCATAACTGTTAAAGCTAAATACGCCCTGGAAATGGGAAAAGGAGCAATCTGAGGCAGTTGCTACATTGAAAGAATGCTCATAAAGGCACCATGCTTAGCCTATCTGATAAAGAACAAAGATTTATTTATAGAAATAGGATTTACTGAGCATTGGATGTCAGCAGTGTTATCTCTAAAACAGGATTTGAACCACAAAACTATTCCTTAAGGCATTTTCCCACGTTGAAATTAAATTCAGTGAATGTGAAAAGGCTCTTCTGACCACCGTGTGGACGTTGCAACATTTTCGTCCCATTGTCCAAGGGAAGAAGGTGATCATTGAGACAAATCATCAACCATTGCAGGTTTTACAGAGTAAAAGGATGAGATCAGGCAATCTAGCACAGTCCAGAATTACTTCATGGACATTGGCCCTGGAGGGATTTCCTGTTGAAGTGAGATATGGCCAGAATAAAAAGAGCCCAATTACTCAAGGGTTGGCAGATCTACATGACTGTGCAGCTGAATGTGTATCAAATGAAGTAGAGGTGGAGTCCAGTTTGCAGTCATTTGAACAATCACCACACAAAGTGTTTGATGAAAAGACATGCAAGGAATTGCCAACTGTATATGTCGATGGATGTGCTTTTCACATTGAAAATGACAGCAATAAGCAGTTGGTGTCAGGGATAGGAAATGTCTGGTTGAGATGTGAGGACATTCCTAGTATAAGAATGAGAATTGGGGCTCGGAGTTGCCAGGTAGCAGAGTTGGCAACCATTAATAAAGCGAATTACTACTGCAGTTGTAAAGAAATTCAGTGAAATTGTCCTAGTGACTGATTCTGATTATGCACAAAATAGCTTTGTAGAATATCTACCCGGCTGGAAAGCAAAAGGCATGATCACTTATAACAAAAAGCTCCTCAAACATGGGGAAATGATACAAGCCATAAACTAATTAGTGTTAGAGAATGATTTAACAGTATACTGGAGGAAAATTGGTGGACATATGAAAACACCAGGAGAGGATAAGGAGGGAAATGATAAAGCAGATCAATTGGCCAAGGTGGGAGAATTGTTGCCCATTGAACACTTAATTGGTGAAATACAAATAGATGCAATTACATGATCTAAATCTCTAAAAGAGGTTGAACAACCCATAGTGCAATGGAGTTATGATACACCAGATCAGGATCTGATTAAGGCACAAAAAGATGACCCTTATTGGGGGTCTATTATAATCATTTGATGGACCCCGAACAAAATGTTTTAACTGAAAATGATAGTACAAGAAAAGAAGAGTTGAGAGTGTTATTAAAGAATAAAAAACAGATTAAACTACAGGATGGTCTAATGATCAGGGAATCCATAACAGGGCAGGTACAGTGGGTGGTATATCTTTTATTCAGAGGGCTAATGTTACACCATGCACATGATGCAATGACTGCTCGACACAGAGGTTCACAAAAAACTTTAGAGATACTGAAAGATTATGCTTACTGGCTACACATGTCCCAAGACGTGGAATTATATACCAGGGGGTGTCTGATATGTGCACAATTTAAACCTGCTTCACCAGTGCATAGAGCTCCATTAAAGAAAAGTGGTTTGCTCTTCCATGGTCGGATTTACAAATCAACTATGTAGGACCTGTAAAGAGATCAAGTAGTGGAAACCGTTATCTTTTGACAGTGATATGTTTGATGTCAAAATGGGTAGAATTTATTCCTGCACCAGATTGTAGTGCACAAACACCAGCTACATTGCTGGTAAATCACATATTTTCAATATTTGGGTTACCTGTCATGGCCACTGGGCAAGGGTCCAGTCCTTCCTCACCCCCAGGGTCCAAATATACCCAGTCCTGGTGCCTCTGGTGCCAGGCTCATGAAAGAGTGTGCCTTGCACACTCTGTGCCTAAGGCATGTGCTGCAGGGCCGGGGCGTGGCCATAGAACATCACTGGAAGGTACGTGCAAGAGTCCCTGGGAGGGGCAAGGTGGAGCCACTAGGCGGTGCTAACGGGAGGCGCCAAGGCCAGCCTATATTAGGCCAAGCCATCCAAGTGCCTGCACTTTACGTTAGTATGCTTTCTACAGTGTAAAGCTTACCGCTGTCCTTACCTGTGCATCCACTTGATTCCAGCTGCTCCATCTCTGAAGACATCTTACCTGATTCCGGCTACTCCATCGCTGAAGGCGCCTCTTACCTGAATCCAGCTACTCCACCTCTGAAGGCACATCTTACCTGATTCCAGCTACTCCATCGCTGAAGGCGCCTCTTACCTGAATCCAGCTACTCCATCGCTGAAGGCGCATCTTACCTGAATCCAGCTACTCCACTGCTGAAGGTAGCTCTTACCTGAACCCAGCTACTCCACCGCTGAATGCGCACCCTATGTGCTTCCAGCCGCTCCACCGCTGTGCGCTCTTCTTACCTGCATCCCCTCACCAGAGGATTCAGAGCCTTCTTCCACACATATATAAAGGCTATGATTGAAAAGACATTTAAACATACGTGGACATTTCAGTTGGAAATATACGTGTACAATATTCCGTTATACATGCACATGCACATGTGTGTGAGGACTGATGGGCCCCAGTTGGGATCTGTTTTACTTTTGTTATGATTAAGCAATGGTTTGTTATGAAATGTTTAAATATTCATTTTATTAAGATGCTATTATTTCATTTGTGATTCATCTTATAACAATGGAAAAAGAGAGATGTACATTTTAAAAGGTTTCCTCCAATTATGGGTTTGTTAGAAAGGGAGGGTATATGTAAGGATATATGTGGGGTTTTATTGCTAGCATGCAATATGCAGCATGGAGTATATGGAGTATATGTAAGGATATATAAATGGGGTTTTATTGCCAGCATACAATATGCAACCTGGAAATATAGCCAGGCTAGGCCTGGTTTTTCAAACTGCAGGCATTATTTCAGTAACAGCCAGCAGGCAAATTTCTCAGAACATTTAGTAAAAAACATTTTAGCAAAGTGTGCTGCCATTTTAAAATAAAGAGGTGCACATTTTTATAAATTGGATGTTTTCAGGTGTGCAAACTGCATTGGAAATTTGTAACTAATTAACCTTGTACTAACTGTATTACTAATATACAAAGGTTAACCTATAAAATTATAATGCAGTTTTTGTGCACAATGAAATTCATTCTATGTTTAAGTGCAAATTCATTTTTTCCATGAAGAGATGCACACTCAGTTTATGTGAGCGTTTTTCTTTCTCTCGTGGAGAGCAGAAATATGCACCAACAGGAAAGGAAAACCGAAACAGTTGCTTTGCAGCTGAAATCTTCATTGTTGTTGTTCTGATTGGTAGGGGTTGTAGGTGGATGATCTACGTCAACAGAGGGCTGACTTAGAGTTTTCTTAAGAAATGAACAGGAGGGAGGATTCAGTTTGTGCTGGGACTTAGAGACAGAGAGTGCTACATCTGATAAAGTCCATGTGGGTTTGAGCGCTAGCTACAAGCCTAAACAGCTGGCAGCTCCCCACACATGGGAAGGAGTTTGGCACTGGGTCTGCAAAGCGGCGAGTTCGTACAGGAATTTTAGATTTCACTGGCCTTGGTGAGTTAGTGCCAAGTGAGGAACAATAGAATGATTAATGTGAGTGAGTACAATTTATTGGCAGTGCAGGGAGTCTAGAAAAAAAGAAAATACTGTATGTTTATTTCTCTCCACGTTTAAAGTGATTATAATCAAATTTGCTTTTCTTGCAATATGCTTGTTTGATCTGTTCTCCTTTATATTTTGTAGGTGATGCTGTGATATCATGTGGTAAGATATATTACTGTTTACAAATGTTATCATAATACAGAGTAAAAAAAAAACAAAGACTGGGATGTTGGTGTCATTCATGCATCTGTGGATAATTTCCAAACAGGGGAATCACAGGGGTTTAATGTTTATACCAGTGCAGTAAAGCATTTGCCAATGTACAACTGAAATAGCAAGCAAGGAAAAGTGATTAGATATCTGTTAGGTAGAAAAGTGTGTGAAAGTGTCGAGTGTCATCCCTTCTTTGCATGCTGAAAAAGAAGGCAGTGTCAGAGAAGACACATAGATTACTGGATGTACATAAGCCAGTAATATCAGCCACAAACTATAGGTGGTGTTCAGAATAAACTCATTGGGTTCTCTGAAGTGTCATAAGTCTGGAGGCTCTAAAAGACATCCTAATAGAAAGGAAAGGTTTATGGTTATGATGGGGTTGTAGTATAATAAAAACATGCTCATCACTATACCACAAAAAATGAGGTAATGCTGAAAATACCACAAAGTAATATACCACTAAAAAGATAATAATACATAATCACCAAAATAGAGGAATACGAAACTATCTCTAAATGTAAGGCCAGTTTACCACCAATTTACCACCAAAATATTACTGTAAGGAAAATACCGCCAAATTTCGAATTTACCCCAATAAGACACATCCTCTTACAGTATCCACTGGACAGGATTTTTTCCAGATCAAGGTTTGGCCACCTGACCTTGCGGCTAGCGTGGCCAGTGATAATCAATGGTGCCACTGCCTCTGGTTTGACCCATAAATGACTCATTGTCAAAGGTCTGCATTGCAGGGGTGTCCCAGTGCCCAGTGTCACTGCCCATTACAGTCCCTAAGGTTGGCTGAAAACAATAAGATAACAGCCTCTTCTGCATTCCTATATTGTCTTCTTAGCTTTGTAGAATCAAGGGTGCCTATACCCCAGTGGCTATACTCATCATTCATTATTTCAGCCATGCAAATCAAAGGCTCAAACTGGAGATTGAGATACCGGCTACCATCATCCTCAAGGAGTTGAGTGAGCTAGTTCTTCACAGATTAATACACTCTGTCACCTTCTGTATGAGGTCAATGCCTGTCCCAGGTAGGCCCCTATAATAGCAATTAATATTCCATGAGTTTCACATGTAATTCTGCCATTCGTTGTCCACTAAATTTGTGTTCACTCCAGCAATAGTCCATGAAACTGCTCACACCCCAGGCCTTTGTTGGGCACACATTCCAGTTGGGTGCCAGGGTCCATTGCTCCCCAGACCTACAGACTCCAGTTCTCCTGAGGTCAATGCAAATGCGTGTCCCTGGCATGGGTGCCCAACCCATCCATCAGTGAGAGGTCCTGTGGACCCCTGACTCATTTCAATCAGCCTAGACTGAAACCTAGAATGCCCCTCTTTAGTACTCAGTATACAATCGGTGCCCAGGACCTGTGCCTCAACCCCAGCTTTGTCCATAGGTCTTGCTTGTTTTGGGGCGAATGACTGCTTTCCACCAGCTGGATTCTGGGCCCGACAGAGTACCATCGGGCAAACAGGGCAACTGTCTACCCCCTCAGCATTAAGATTAACTATGCCCCCTGCCTGATCCAGATGCCACAGTGGCAGAGTCATTTTAATTGTTATATCTAAACCACTCAGGCTAAGTGACCGCTGCTCCATTGTCAATATTTTCTGTACCAGCTTGTGATCATTTATCTGTATCTTAATCAATACCTTATGTGGGCCTACCAATATCACACATGCTACTATATCACTATGAATGATCGAGTAGCGACCCCTTTTTCCCCACAGCCAATAGGTAACCTTATTCATTAATTAAACTATCCCCCTGTGCATTTTTGAGATTCAATGGTTTGGGGACATTCGCCAAATAAAATTAATTAGGTGGGGGATTACTACCATAGGAACATTATGGCTCTTACTTCTAGGTGTATTCTCTACAGAGTCCTGGCCCTGCAATCATAAAGGGGGGGGCAAGGAGACTCTTGTTTTCTCTTTTGGTGTATCCTATCTTCTGTCCAGAGTTGTTTTTAAGTAGTGCACCTAACTCCGCTCCCCCACGCTCAGAGCCCTTTTCTGCCACCATAGCCTTTAATGGTAAGCACGTCGGGAGTGGTTGTAAGCGTAATGCCAATCCCTCTCGCACCCTATGGAGCGAGCTGTACTCCAGTCTCAGAGCCTCATTGGGCCTAATTACGAGTATGGAGGTAGCCATGCCACTTTTAGCAGCAAAGCTACTCCCATACCGGGTACCGTGTCAGGGTTCCTGGAATGGGGAAATACCAGGCCATTCCGACCTTGGAGGCCCGGTATTTCCCCATTCCAGGAACCCGGACCCGGTACATCCACATTCCCATTTGAGGCCCCATAGGGCTCAATGGGAATGTGGAGGATGCTAACAACGGGACAGTTAATGACGGGCCCGTTGTTAGCATCCTGGTCTGCTAGCGGGTCCTGCTAAGGATGCCTGGTTTTACCAGGCGTCCTTAGCGGGACCTGCAAGCAGACCTCGTAATGAGGCAGTAGAGGGATAACGGGACTGACAGCTCTACTGGCGCCATTATCCCTCTACCACCTTCCTCGTAATAAGGCCCATTGTCTTTTTGCAATGATGCAGCAAGCAGTAGAGCATGCTTTCAGCCTCCAAAAACACCAAAGCTGTACCAATTTCACTCTCTGGCTCAGTCATTTGGGACATGAGAGCAGTGGGGACAGGGGCGGGAGTAGCAATCGAGAGTGCATCCTGATGACTCAGGATCCCAGACATATTACTAATGGTGAGTTCAGGGGGATAGAGGGTGCCCTCAACTACTTCTTGGCTGGTTTAACTCCATCCCCATCCCCAACTCTGCCCCTCTCCAACTTCCCTCAAAGGTATATTTAGATATATGATGGTTCACCTCAACCGGTATGCCGAATGATTCCATCCCTGCTGTTCAGGGTGATTTGCAACTTCGTAGCCCACCAAACTTTTCCCTACATCCACTAAGACCGTAAAAGGGATTTTAGAGGAACCAAAGTTATCCCTAGCTATTTTTCAGATCTCCTCCACGCTAAGCTTGCATGAGGGAGAATTTATTTGGCTGATGAGGTTACATAAACCAACTTCCTTGCTAACTATAATAGATACCTAATCATAAGTAACCACACTGCAATTAGTATCAACTTTCATGCCCTTCCTTCCCCAGCCCCCCTCGACAGGGTTTTTAATAATCTTGTTGGGGGTCTTTTCTCCTGGGGATCAATATCATGCAAGAGCCCTGCAATTTCGTCGATCATGGCATCAGCCTAGTCTAATCGATAGACAAACTCTGAGGTTCTTTTTCCAGCAGTACAATGAGATGGCAGACTTGCAGCCTTCCTTTTCAATATATTAAGTTTAAGAGAAGCCCTTAACAATAGTAAGCAAAGTGTCCTGTGCTTAGCGCAAAAAAAAAAAATACAATACAGTAAAAGTTACTATCACCAGAAACACCCACACACCCTTTCCGATACACAAATGGGACACCCTCAGTTGTATGTGCCATTTCAATAAAGTTCTTAGTGCCAGTGCAAAAGCCACAATACAGAATACAGTACTACAGTACTACGTAAGTGTATTTAACGCTTGAGGGCTACTAAACTGCAATAGCACATGCTAAAAAGGCGGCCTTGTGCATAGGGCATCCCAATTCTACAGATAGCATATAGTTTCAGACTTGAATTAAATTGGGTGGTTGCAAGCCGATCGGTACAGTAACACTGGTCAGGTACAGAAAAAACAGCAATTATACAGGTATAAAAATACAGCAGTAGATTAAAACTCAACCCCTTAAAATAGTAAAATAATCTAAAACCACCTAAAACAAATCAACGTTTTTCTTTAGTCTCCCCAACAAAGGGTCATAAATTATTGAAGTCAGTAACAATCAATGAATCAAGTGCCCAAAGCGGGGGACTGGGGAGGCTACTATCTCCCCCAGAAATGGCCAATAGGTAACCTTATTAA
Source organism: Ambystoma mexicanum (assembly GCF_040938575.1). Classification (NCBI taxonomy): domain Eukaryota; kingdom Metazoa; phylum Chordata; class Amphibia; order Caudata; family Ambystomatidae; genus Ambystoma; species Ambystoma mexicanum. The sequence continues at coordinate 416,827,949 of NC_090939.1, forward strand.
TTAATTAAACTATCCCCCTGTGCATTTTTGAGATTCAATGGTTTGGGGACGTTCGCCAAATAAAATAAATTAGGTGGGGGATTACTACCATAGGAAAATTAGGGCTCTTACTTCTAGGTGTATTCTCTACAGAGTCCTGCCCCTGCAATCATAAAGGGGGGGGGCAAGGAGACTCTTGTTTTCTCTTTTGGTGTATCCTATCTTCTGTCCAGAGTTGTTTTTAAGCAGTGCACCTGACTCCCCTCCCCCGCGCTAAGAGTCCTTTTCTGCCACCATAGCCTTTAATGGTAAGCACGTCGGGAGTGGTTGTAAGCGTAATGCCAATCCCTCTCGCACCCTATGGAGCGAGCTGTACTCCAGTCTCAGAGCCTCATTGGGCCTCATTACGAGTATGGAGGTAGCCATGCCACTTTTAGCAGCAAGGCTACTCCCATACCGGGTACCGTGTCCGGGTTCCTGGAATGGGGAAATACCAGGCCATTCCGACCTTGGAGGGCCTGGTATTTCCCCATTCCAGGAACCCGGACCCTGTACATCCACATTCCCATTTGAGGCCCTATAGGGCTCAATGGGAATGGGGAGGATGCTAACAACTGGCCAGTTAATGACGGGCCCCTTGTTAGCATCCTGGTCTGCTAGCGGGTCCTGCTAAGGATGCCTGGTTTTACCAGGCGTCCTTAGTGGGACCTGCAAGCAGACCTTGTAATGAGGCAGTAGAGGGATAACGGGACCGGCAGCTCTACTGGCACCATTATCCATCCCTCTACCACCTTCCACTTAATAAGGCCCATTGTCTTTTTGCAGTGATGGAACAAGCAGTAGAGCATGCTTTCAGCCTCCAAAAGCACCAAAGATGTACCAATTTCACCCTCTGGCTCAGTCATTTGGGACATGAGAGCAGTGGGGACAGGGGCGGGAGTAGCAATCGAGAGTGCATCCTGATGACTCAGGATCCTAGACATATTACTAATGGTGAGTTTAGGGGGATAGAGGGTGCCCTCAACTACTTCTTGGCTGGTTTAACTCCATCCCCATCCCCAACTCTGCCCCTCCCCAACTTCCCTCAAAGGTATCTTTAGATATATTATGGTTCACCTCAACCGGTATGTCGAATGATTCCATCCCTGCTGTTCGGGGTGATTTGCAGCTTTGTAGCCCACCAAACTTTTCCCTACATCCACTAAGACCGTAAAAGGGATTTTAGAGGAACCAAAGTTATCCCTAGCTATTTTCCAGATCTCCTCCATGCTACGCTTACATGAGGCAGAATTTCTTTGGCTGATGAGGTTACATAAACCAACTTCCTTGCTAACTATAATAGAGACCTCATCATAAGTAACCACACTGCAATTAGTATCGACTTTCATGCCCTTCCTTCCCCAGCCCCCCTCGACAGGGTTTTTAATAATCTTGTTGGGGTGGTCTATTCTCTTGGGGATCAATATCATGCAAGAGCCCTGCAATTTCGTCGATCATGGCATCAGCCTAGTCTAATCGATAGACAAACTTGGAGGTTCTTTTTCCAGCAGTACAATGAGATGGAAGACTTGCAGCCTTCCTTTTCAATATATTAAGTTTAAGAGACGCCCTTAATAATAGTAAGCAAAGTGTCCTGTGCTTAGTGCAACAAAAAATGCAATACAGTAAAAGTTTATATCACCAGACACACCCACACACCCTTTCCGATACACGAATGGGACACCCCCAGTTGTATGTGCCATTTCAATAAAGTTCTTAGTGCCAGTCCAAAAGCCACAATACAGAATACAGTACTACAGTACTACGTAAGTGTATTTAACGCTTGAGGGCTACTAAACTGCAATAGTGCTTTAGCACATGCTAAAAAGGCGGCCTTGTGCATAGGGCATCCCAATTCTACAGATAGCATATAGTTTCAGACTTGAATTAAATTGGGTGGTTGCAAGCCGATAGGTACAGTAACACTGGTCAGGTACAGAAAAAGACAGCAATTATACAGGAATAAAAATACAGCAGTAGATTAAAACTCAACCCCTTAAAATAGTAAAATAATCTAAAACCACCTAAAACAAATCAACGTTTTTCTTTAGTCTCCCCAACAAAGGGTCATAATTAATTGAAGTCAGTAACAATCAATGAATCAAGTGCCCATAGCGGGGGACTATGGAGGCTACTATCTCCCCCATAAATGGTTTAGTTCCATCCAATGGAGCCTGGCTGGCGCAGGGTGAAGCACGCCCGTCAGCTTGAGGGGCGGCCTGATTCCATCTCCCCCCATCACACTGTGGTGCCCTGTTTATAAAATGCTTTTCACCTGGTGCTATTTTATATAAACTCCAAATCAGTAATAGCTACTTTGTGGCAGCTTCAACCCTGACACCACGCTCACACTTCTACTGACCCCAGAGGGTGATAAGTCTCGGGGTGTAGGGGTATACTGGCTCGGGAACTTTAATTCGGTCCAAAAGTTACTCTCAATCACATTACAGGCAGAACGTTGTGGAAATCGTGTGCCTCTTGCCTCTACTGAAATGCCATTATGCAATACAAGCCGCAATTAGTATAGGCTGCACTAGACTAGTTACAGGGTATGCGGCCTACACAGGCACCTCCCCTACACCTACCCGATGATCGAATAAGGGGTATGTGGTACGGAGCACTTATCCTTCCTGGGGGGCCTGCATGTGGGCTCTCCGTCCCCTACTCCTGTTCCAGACCCAATACAGGACAACATTCAATGGCTGAAGACCAGTGAAGAGCCAGTGAAAATTGCTTAGGAAGTCTATTAAGTGACGGAACCCCAGTCCGGTCCAGATGCAGAAACTTCTGATATGCAGCAGGGCCGCAAACACCCTGCAGGATGCCAACACCCACGCCCTTTTCCCTCGCGCGCTGCGGCATCGTAGAGGATTTTCTGCAATGTAAATGTCCAGGTGCTGGGTGCTGGGCAGGACGGCAACCCGCAGCTGAAGCATTGAGAGAGCCTCCTTTCCTTCCTGCAGGATGCCAACACCTGCGCCCTTTTCCCCTGTGGGCTTTGCCCTTGCGGGAGATTGTCTGCAATTTAAATGGCGATGAAGCAGTGGGCGTGTGCTCCTTTCTTCCCTTCAGAACGGCAAAACCTCCCCCTTTTCCCCGTTTCGTTTATTTGCATTACAATTGACTCAGAGCTTTCAGCTGAGACCTTGATCCATTGTTGCATTCATATTTTGCATCTGGAAATGTATTCGTTGTCGATTTGACAGCCGTAACATAAAGAAAACACGTGCATTGCTTTAAATTAGCCTAATACATCAGTGGTTAGAGTATGGCACTTCTATTAGCAATTTGTGAGCTTAATAATACAGTCAGGAACATAAATGATCAGATCATAAAGCCAATTTGTCAGTGGAAGGAAAAACATTACATTTCTAGTTCAAATGGGAAGTACAGGTCGCTAAAGGGGAACGTCAGTGGTTAGAACAGCGATTACTAGTAGCAAAGTGATGGGTTTAAGCCTTCCCTCATGTAAACAAACGCACGAAAACAAGTTTGAATTGGGAGTAGACATGTAAGGTTTTTAGTTTTAAATGGGTTATAACTATTTGATGTTTATCAGCATTCAAATTGACGGCAGAGTTTGGAGAAGAGGGACTGATCCATTCTTTCATTCATATTTTGAAGAAGGAGCTAGATACTTTACACTTTTGAGAGTCATGTCGTAATGAGAAAAGCTATTATATACAATCCAGAAAAGAGCTATTAGGATGCTAATGGGGAACCAAATTGCTCAGTGGGTTGAACATGGCACTTTGGTTAGTAAGGCCGTGGGCTGAAGCCCTCAATTAGGTAAATAAATGCTCAGAACATACAGTTGAGTTAGATCTGTGGGGAACTGTGCAGTCAAAAAGGTATTTTCAAGTTTTACAAATATACACACGACACATCACATTACTTTGACTATTAAGAATTTTAGAGCAAAATAAAATATTGCATGACAGTAACATGGTGAATTGAGGTTACCATGAAATTAGATTTTTATATACTATTCAGTGAAAAAAACTTAGTTAAATGGACGTTATAGTTAAGTTGTGCTACTAAAAACCTATGAAATTAGGTGAAAAAAACGTTGTTAAAAGGACGTTGTGGTCCCACGTAAAACCGAAAAAACCTTGAAATTCACCAGTTATGGTACGCTAAGCAACCATAACTCGCCCCACCACCGTGCACTGCTAAGACTAACACCCAAGACATCAAAGATGACATCACAAATGTCATTGATGACATCACTGATGACATCACATGTCTGGCTCCCTCTTTTGTCCTTTACTGACATATCTAGGCCAGTAACAGTCAGGAACTAAAAAATCATATACTCATAATTCATATTCAAGTACTATATTTGTAGAGTTATACTTCAAATATGTTCTTACAGTAATTCACTTGGGGTTCACTCACAGCATATGAAACATATACATAGGGGAAAACACAGATTAGGAAAAGAGAAATGTTTTGTGTGTATAAAGATAATCAGTAAGGTTATCAACACGTTCTTATAGTTCTGCCTTTTTTTAATTACTTTACTTTCCTGGATTTGCTCATATTTGTATACATTCTATGCACACTCCTCTCCTTAGGGTCCAGTTTAATTATATGATAGTTATACATAGCGACGTAGTAGCTTTGAAGTAGATCATTTCTGTGTATAAAGTTAATGAGTTGAGGTATGAAGATTGGCAGGTAATACTGTTGTTTACTTCATTTTTCCTGTATATTCTCATATTTGTATGTGTTGTTGATATTTGTGTTTTGGTTGACTAATGCAATTATGTAGTAAGTGGGTTTTATTAGCTAGTTATTAAATGTTGCACAGTAGACAAAAAAGCATTTATCATTTCACTATTCAACATGGTAAGATTAAAAATATTGCACATCCATCATGTATGTTGCACACAATGCCTATGTTTCTACATGAGTAGCTTAGTATACTGGAAAGAACCTGATAGTAGAATGGTAGTCATATCAATGCATTACTTAATGCACTATGTACCTCATGAGTTTTATTCCAATAATCCTTCACACTTTTTTATCAACATTACTAAAAGAATCCCTTGTACAGACTTTTCATGAAAAGTGAATGCACATGTGATGTCATCAGTGATGTCATAAATCACATTTGTGATGTCATCTTTGATGTCTTCGGTGTTAGTCTTAGCAGTGCACGGTGGTGTCCGAGTTATGGGTGCTTACCGTACAATAACTGGCGAATTTGAGGGTTTTTCGGTTTTACGTGAACCATAACGTCCCTTTAACAACATTTTTTTCACTGAATTTCATAGGTTTGTAGTAGCGCAACTTAACCATAACGTCTCTTTAACAAAGTTTGTTTCACTGAGTTTCATAGGTTTTTAGTAGAGCTACTTAACCATAATGTCCTTTTAACAAAGTTTTTTTTTTCAGTGAATTTCATAGGTTTGTAGTAGCACAACTTAACCATAACGTCGATTTAACAAAGGTTTTTTCACTGAATATAGATAGTGATAATGTAAATGTGAAGGTGATCCTGACAAGGATTAATTCAGTAAGGGCCTACGTGAGTGCCCATCTCTGGAAGGCCTATGGAGACAGGCCTGCTCCCAGCTTGAGGGTGAACCTCCTGGGAAGCATAGGATTTATTGTGAAAGTGGGCTCCTCTACAGTGAGCCTACAGAGTCTACAGAAGGAGACCAAATGAGGTTGTTGTTTCCCCTTGCTGTAAGACCCTTCTTCCTGCAGCTGGCGCATGAAGCGCACCTTGCTGGTCAACTTGGTATCAAGAGAACCAAGCAAAGGTTATCCATGCATTTCTACTGGCCCAAGATGGGGGTGCAAGTAGAAAGTCACAGCAGGAGTTGTGCCACCTGCCAGCTATCTGGTAAGAGTGGCACAACAATCCAAGCTCCAATGATACCACTCCCAGTTGTGGGGGTACCATTTGAGAGGGTAGGGATCGACATTGTTGGTCCCTGTTAGGGAGAATTCTCTGTTTAGGCTGAATTTCCTAACCTAGTGAGTCCCCCAGCAGCTTTGCTGGATTTCTGGAGTTTGTTTTTTTTTCCATCCTGCCAAGAGTGAGACTCTTTTCTCCCACTCTTGGACATGTATGTGTGTAATTCCTTTGAAATGTCAATGTGTTCGATGGGCTATGGGGTCTTTTACTCCATAGGGTCTGATATGTTTTTCTATGTGTGTTACACCGCACCCTACGTGCCGTAACACGGGGGCGTCCTAGCGGATCCCCCACCATAGACTCCATACCCAGGGACTGACTACTGTCTCCCCGGGCATGTAAAGTCACCATTGGCTTTACTAGTCCTAAATTTACTAACAGAACTAGTACAAACCATCTTATTGTGGACGTTCTAGTAGGGGTAATTCGATTACTCCTGGATCTGTTACTCGAGGGGGCACTGTCCCGTCCCCCCTCGTCGAATTTTGGCTGGTGGCAGTGGAAACTACTTATTATGTTCGTCCACGAACATAAACCTATGGGATTCGTCTCATTGTTGGAGATTGATACTTTTTCTCATTAATCTCTAACGTACCACCGATCTACTTATCTTAAATAGGTTTATCGGGTGGTATTTTCTGCCACAACTCGGTTTGTAAAATGGCGTCTGTGTTCGTCTCTGTGACTCCTAAACCAAAGGTCGAGCCCTTTGTTCCACTTTTGGCGGGCTCTGTACGGAGACCCTCCAAAGTGGTGCCATTCTGTCTGGGTTACCCCAGGGGTGTGGGAGGGGGTTTAGGCACCCTGGACCGAGTTGCCTTGCCAACTCCGGTCGCACTCTGGAGTGATTGGCCCAAGTGGTGAGCCTTCCCGCTCACCACTTAGCATGTGTTGATTGACAGCTAGGCTGAATGAATGGGGGTTTTCTGCATAAAAGCAGGGCTTTTGGGACTGGATCTTCAGAAGTCACCACAGGACCTAAGAATCCGACGAGGGTAACGCTGAGCCGACCTGCACGACGACAGAGGAGATCTCCCTGCCGGAGAGTCTCTTCCCCTGACTGGTGGGAACAACCAGTCCCCTTTGCTTTTTATTCGCCTCAGGACTCCGTGGTCGAATTGCCCGTGCAGAGCACCTCAGCAACCGGATAGCCACTACCCCTGAACCGCGACCAAAAGGTGGTGCCTTGTGACGGAGCTCTCCGCGGGTGGTCTCTTCCCTGGTGGTGCACCGGACTTCATTTTCTTCAACGACGAGATCATCTCTACTCTTGGCAAAGACCCGATGTGCATCCACCACCAGGAACAACTGCCCCCGCCGGAGCTGCCCTCCACAACAAGGTACCGTGTCCGCCTGGCTTCCCTTTCGATCGGTTCGAGTGAGGTGTCTTAATCCTCTCCGTTCCGTTGGGTCGCCTCCATATTTTCTCATTCTTTGTTCTGAACTGGTTCAATCCACCGATAACAATTTGCGATACAGACTTGAATGCATCTCCACTAGAGACTTTTTGGGACATCGTGCCTTGCCTCTCTCCGAGTGGGCCTGGCCTCTGAACTTTACGATCTATTGTGATTCTCGCCTTCCTGCTTTGCATTTTATCTGCTTGGATCGAACTGTGTTGATTTCATAACCTGCCTATCTTTTTCTCTCCCGTCCTAACTAATATTCGAGTGTCATCTGGGTTGAGGTATACACCTCTGTCTGAAAATAAGTGGTACCGGTAGAACCTAGAGTTGTCGAGATTGTTAGGGGGATTGATCGTCTACTTCGTAGAGTAATTGTGTTTGATTTGTTTGCCGTGATTTGCCTTAGTGTTTTTCATAGACGTTCTGTTATAAATAAATACCTTAATATCTTTACACTAAGCCTCGTTGCGTGTTTGCTTGTCTTGCTGTGAAGAATTGCCCTATTTTGTATACTCCACATACTGCTCAACTTTTCTTTAGAGAAGTCTGACTGCTCAGCCACAGCTACCACGTGAATCTGTGTGGTGCAGACTGCTACCAAGTGGGTTCACCGCCAACACCTGTAGTCCTAAGTCTTTTTCAGTGGTCCCAGAGGGAACTGCACAGGTTTCCGCCTAACAGTCCCCATGACCCCCAAACATCATCGGGCAATAGTTTTATCCTGGTACTGGTCAACCATGCTACCAGGTATCCTGAGGCCATCCAATTGAAGACTGTTGTCAAAATTCACCCAAGTATCTTATGAAAAAGGATACAGGTAACGATACAGGATACAATTGGTAGGGCTCTTCCGGATCCTTGAATCACATGGCTTGATAGTAGTGAAGTCAAAAATAGACCTTCCCAATGATACAACTCTCTGACTAATAAAACAGGCAGAGAGAGGGATCACTGGAAAGGGTGTGGGCACATCATTGGAAGTCAGCCTAGGATACAATAAGGTATAATGAGAAAATATCCCAACTAAAACTCTCACTAATAGTACAGCAATAGCACCTAGTTCAACACTAACCTGTAGACTTAGAACTGGAGGCTCCGCCAACAAGTCTCTGAAGAATTTCAGGAATTGAAACAACGACAAAAGAAGGGAAGGTTAGTAAGGGAAACTTATCCTGAACGGCACGAGGCTTACGCTAGATACCGGGTTGGTGCACCATAGGATAGCGTCCAAAGTACTGTGCACAATCACCTTCAAATAACCAGTTCACGGCAATACTTCCTTTCCCGCCTAGAACAGAAATGATGAAATGCAGTCCACCTGTTATGTCATCATAGGTGCCAGGGATAAATCCAAAACGAAACACAACTTGCATGTGGAATTGCACGTTTAAAGAATTCAAGAACCAGCGTGTGTCTTTACACGCACCAAAGTACACGCAGCCAGAACAGCCGCACTTGAAGAGTTCAGGAAACCGTGTGAGAATTAAACGCGACACACTTACACGCAGCCAGGAAAGCAGCACTTGGTGATTTCAGACATCCGCAAGTGTTTTTACACGTGACAAAGTCCACGCAGCCAGGACAGCCGCGCTTGAAGAATTAAGGAAACCGCGTGTGTGTATACATGGGACTGAAGTACACGCAGCCAGGACTGCCAGAACTCACGTGTGAAGAAAAAGCCATCCGTTGGTCTTCTAATGGACGACTGCCGAAGGTAGCGTGTAGAAAAATACACTCGAACAGTAAAAGCTGCCGTAACTTCTTGAATGCAGCTCCAGGAGTTCGTGTGTGAAAATAACACGCAGGAGAAAGCCAAAGATGTAACTGAAGAGATGCGAGGGCGCAGATCAAGGTTTCAGCTACCATAATGCCATGATGGTTCAATCAGAAGCAGCGGGCGACGTCTCCACGCTGCTTATAAATGTAATACAGTAATACGTGTGATTATCCTGAATCACGTGAATTCAAAGACGTGAATAATGGAAACGTCGTTTTCCAGGCAAGATATCAAACAACCTCCATTTAGAATAGATAGGTTTAGCAGTTCTATGAGCATAACCCGTTCTGCGTGAAGACGGTGTTCCAGGTCCAGAGGTAATATGTCTACCATGCATGAAAGTGCCACCCCCCAAAGGAGCAGCCACTCCCCTTTTCAAGTGAAATTTCCGTAACAAAGCAGGAGCATGGATATTGGAAAGAGGCTCCCAGGATCTATCTTTTCCAATTGCTGCTTCACATTTGCCTGTAAGTTTTTGAGATCTCTGATATTACGACCTGCTGCAGGCGTATCCAGTGACAAACCAGAATCCAAAGGAATGGATCTGGGGTGTTGCCCATACAGACCTTCGAAAGGTGAAGTACCGATGGCATATGGTAGAAATTATTGTAAGCAAATTCTGCGGCCGAGGGAACCGTTACGCAGTCCGATTCGAACTGAAGACACAAACACCGCAAATACTGTCCCATAGTGCTATTCACCCTCTCAGTCTGTCCGTCCGTTTGTGGCTGATAAGCAATAGACATCCTGTCATCAATAAGCAACGCAGAGGTCAATGCTCTCCAAAAACAAGACACAAATTGTGAATCCCTGTCGGTAATTACCCCTGAAGGTAGACCAAAAAACAGAAACACATGCTGGATGAAAAAATCAGCCAAGACAGCAGCTGTTGGTAACCCAATACAGGGAACAAAGAGAGCCAGTTTCGTAAAGTAGTCCACCACAACCCATATGGTATTGTAACCATTATTTCTTGGCAGTTCTACCACAAAATCCATTGATATCATTTACCATGGTTTGTGAGGAACAGGTAAAGATTGTAATAAACCCACTGATTTGCCAGGAATGTTCTTGCATTGGATGCATACTGAACATGTAGGAACATAATCTATTACATCTCGTGTAATGGAAGGCCACCAACACCATCTCTTTAGCAGCTCTAGGGTTTTCTTTTGCCCAGGATGAGCTACCACAATGGAGTTGTGTCCCCAACTGAGAGCCATGTTCTAAGTGGTATCTGTTGGTAGATAAAGCACCTCTTGTGTGAAAGGCAAACTGTTGTGTATGTCTAAGTTAGATTCCTGAACCAATCGAGGATTTTGTTCAACCCATTTCTGTAATTCGTGTTTTAGGGAAGACTGTGCAGTACAACTACATATCACGTGGTCTGCCACCAACGTATTTTGAAACATAGGTCCTTCCTTCACCTCCTCACCGATGCGGGATAAAGCATCTGATTTGACATGTTGTCTGCAGTGTGATATGTAATTTGGAAATCGTATTGAGCAAAAAACACATGCAATCTAGCCTGTCGATCCGTAAGACATTTCATAGTCTTGAATGCTTGAAGATTCCAATGATCAGAGTACACCAACACCTGATGTTTTGCCCCAAGAAGATGATGTTGCCATTCTCGGAAAGCATCCTTGATTGCAAGCAATTCCCGCTCAGTAACGGTATAGTTCTGTTCGTATGGGGTTAGCTTACGAGAAAAGAAAGCGACTGGATGCTCCTCCTTGGTTTCTGCACAAACTTGCAAAAGTACAGCTCCTGTAGCGACACTGGAAGCATCAGCTTCTACGATAAACTGACAATCAGGATCAGGATGTTGTAGTACAGGTGCAGCGGTAAACGCTTCCTTTAACATCTCAGATGATACTTGAGCGTTCTGGATCCAACAGAATGGTACCCTTGAACTAGTTAGAGCTGACAATGGGGCCACTGTTTTGGAGAAGGAACAGATAAATCTGTGATAAAAATTTGCAAAACCTAGGAATGATTGTAGAGACTTGACATTGTGTGGAATGGGCCAATTCAATATATGGCCTTCACTTTGAAACGGCTCATTCGGACACCATGGTTGGTAATGTCATAACCCAGAAATTCAACTTCTTGTATATGAAAGACACATTTCTCAGCTTTAACAAAAAGTGTGTTCTCTCTGAGCCTTTGAAGGACAGCGGACACATGCTTAACATGTTCTGGGAATGACGATGAATATATCAATATGTCATCCAAATGGATCACCACAAATTGGTCCATCATGTCTCTGAAGATGCCGTTCATGAAGAACTAAAAAGTGGCGGGAGCGTTACAAAGGCCAAAGGCATCACAAGATGTTCATAAAGGCCGTACTGCATCTTAAAGGCGGTCTTCCACTCATCGCCCTCACGAATGCGAACCAGATTGTATGCTCCTCGTAAGTTCAATTTAGAAAAGTACATGGAAGTACCTAGCTGATCTAACAACACATTTATCAATGGTAATGGATACTGGTTCTTTATAGTGATGTCATTAAGAGCACTGTAATCTATGCAGGGCGTTAGATCTCCCTCTTCTCTTTTTTCAGAACAAAAAATAAGGGTGAGGCAGCAGGCGATTGGGATGGTGTATGAACCCCATATCAAGAGCTTTATTGATGTATTCTTTCAAGACAACAACTTCTTTGGGAGTTAATGAGTAGACTTGACCAGTAGGGATTTTGGCCCCAGGAATAAATTCAATCGGACAGTCATACTGTCTATGTGTAGGCTGCTGTTCCGCCTTCCCTTTGACAAAAACTTTAGAATATTCCGTATACTCGAATGGTATATGTGTACCGCTCTGATGTACAACACTGATAGATGAACTGCCCTCCATAGAGGTCAAAATATGTGATTTGGTTGACACCCCTAACTTGTAAAGCAATTTTCGTTACAATAAACCAAAGGATATTGCATCAATCCCGTAACCCAGTCGAAGGTTGGATTATGGAGAGTCAGCCAGACAAGACAAAGCAATAGTTTGTACTGAGGAGCCGCAATGACATCAAAAATAATTTCCTCTGAATGACCATTTGATAAAATCATTCGAATAGGTACAGTCTTTTGTGTTACCATACACAAAGTCAGAACTGACCCATCCACAGTGTTCATTGTTTCAGGTTTCTTTTTGTTATCAGAGGTATAGAACATTTCTTAGCATATGTGATGTGAATGTAATTATTTGCGGCTCCGGAATCAACCATAGCCCTGGAAACTAATTCTTGGTCAGCAAAATGTAACGTCACCTCCACAGCTATAGGTGCGTATGCCGGAATGGTATGGGAGTCCGATGTAACACTCGACACAGGGACCCCTGCTACTGTCGAGTTTTGGCGTTTCCCGAGTGCTTAACTGGTTTCTTGGGACATGCCGCTGGTAAATGCTCAGATGAACCACAATACATGCATACATTGTTTTTTCTTCGGTTCTCCCTTTCTGCATTAGATAACCAACCTCTCACGGCACCAATCTGCATTGGTTCAGGGTCATTCGAGGGGGCTGCCGGTACATCCGGATGAACCGGTGCTTGCAAGAAAGGTTTTTTCTCTCCTTTGCGAGCATTTCGTCGAGCATCGATTTGCAGAATTAGATCGAGCAGTTCTGTGAACCCTGTAGGGACCCCAGGAACCGTAGACAAGGCGTCTTTTAGATCTTCTGAAAGACCCTTGTAAAAACAGCTGTTTTCTTGTCTTCAGGCCATTGTGTCTCGGCTGCTAATTGGTTGAATCTTGCTTTGTAAGCCAATAAGGTTTGACTACCTTGTTGTAGACTTAGCAACTCCAAATCTGTAGCTTGAGTAGCATAGCGCATATCAAAGACCTTACTCATGGCGGCCAGAAGATTGTCGCAATCGTAAAGCAAGGGACTGTTTGTCTCCAACAAAGGATTAGCCCAAGCAGCAGCAGTACCCCCCAAATGGGAAAGCACAAATGCTGCCATTGTGGTTAAATCGGAAAACTAGTTAGGCCGGCATAGGAAATGGAGTCGGCACTGATTGACAAAGGTTCTATAGCTTTTAGGATCACCTGTGAACCTTTCTGGGGGAGCCAGAGGAAACTGTGTTGGCATAACCACTTTAAGGGTATCTTGTTGTGATGCAGGTGTCCCGGATACAGATGCAGTGGCCGCTGGAGCCTGCGCTCCTTGAGGATAGGCATGAATGGCGTCTTGCATAACATCCATGCGATGACACAATGTGTCCTGTGCCGTAATAATTTCTTTTCTCAAATCATTGATTAACTGAGTCAAGACCGTTAAAGGATCCGTACCCTCCGTGGCTTCTGATTCTGTCAAAATTCACTCAAGTATCTTATGAAAAAGGATACAGGTAACGATAAAGGATACAATTGGTAGGGCTCTTCCAGATCTTTGAATCACATGGCTTAATAGTAGTGAAGTCAAAAATAGAGCTTCCAAATGATACAACTCTCTGACTAATAAAACAGGCAGAGAGAGGGATCACTGCAAAGGGCGTGGGAACATCATTGGAAGTCAGCCTAAGATACAATAAGGTATAATGAGAAAATGTCCCAACTAAAACTCTCACTAATAGTACAGCTATAGCACCTAGTTCAACACTAACCTGTAGACTTAGAACTGGAGGCTCCGCCAACAAGTCTCTGAAGAATTCCAGGAATTGAAACAAGGACAAAAGAAGGGAAGGTTAGTAAGGGAAACTTATCCCGATTGGCACGAGGCTCACGCTAGATACCGGGTTGGTGCACCACAGGATAGCGTCCAAAGTACTGTGCACAATCACCTTCAAATAAACAGTTGTCGGCAATACTTCCTTTCCTACGTAGAACAGAAATGATGAAATGCAGTCCACCTGTTATCTCATCACAGGTGCCAGGGATAAATCCATAACGAAACACAACTTGCATGTGAAATTGCACGTTTAAAGAGTTCAAGAACCAGCGTGTGTCTTTACATGCACCAAAGTACACGCAGCCAGAACAACCGCACTTGAAGAGTTCAGGAAACCACGTGAGAATTACACGTGACACACTTACACGCAGCCAGGAAAGCAGTACTTGGTGATTTCAGACATCCGCGTGTTTTTACACAAGACAAAGTCCACGCAGCCAGGACAGCCGTGCTTGAAGAATTAAGAAAACTGTGTGTGGTTTTACACGTGCCAAACTTCCACGCAGGCAGGAAAGCAGCACACAAAGCTATCAGGAACCCACGTGTGTTTATACACGCGACTGACATACACGCAGACAGAACTGCCAGAACTCGCGTGTGAAGAAAAAGCCATCTGTTAGTCTTCTAATGGACGAGTGCCGAAGGTAGCGTGTAGAAAAATACACGCGAACAGTAAAAGCTGCTGTAACTTCTTGAATGCAGCTCCAGGAGTTCACGTGTGAAAATAACACGCAGGAGAAAGTCAAAGATGTAACTGAAGAGATGCGAGGGTGCAGATCAAGGTTTCAGCTACCAAAACGCCATGATGGTTCAATCAGAAGCAGGGAGCGACGTCTCCACTCTGCTTATAAACATAATGCAGTAATATACGTGATTATCCTGAATCACGTGAATTCAACGACGTGAATAATGCAAACGTCATTTTCCAGGCAAGATATCCAACAACCTCCATTTAGAACAGAAAGGCTTAGCAGTTCTATGTACATAACCCGTTCTGCGTGAAGACGGTGTTCCAGGTCCAGAGGTAATATGTCTACCATGCATGACAACTGTGACTGCCAAGTCAGTTGCAAAATCTTTACTTTGAATATTTACAAGGGTTGACTTCCCTAAAGAAGTTGTGTCTGATAGGGGCAGCAACTTTATGTCAAAGTATATGCAGGCTATGTGGAAAGAATGTGGCGTCACCTATAAGTTTTCATCTGCATATCACCCACAAACCAAAGGTCTAGTTGAAAGATGTAATAGAACCTCACTTTCTGCTCATTTTCCCTCAGAAACAAGAGATTAGGAACTAGATTCCACCTTCGACACACCCGCAGTAACTCTACCTCACCCCTCGTACCCTCACCCACAACTACCTGCAAACCGACTATCACAGGGGATAATCTACCTCTAATCAAGGGCGCTCTCATCAACAACAGATCCCTCCCAGCACACGCACTAGACATTGTTGACCTCATCACCTCCTCTGACCTTGATTTCATTGCGATCTCTGAAACTTGGCTACACGCCGCCTCTGGCCCCTCACTATCCTTGGCCTTACCGCCTGACTATGGTATCACACTCTGTGACCGGACCACTGCCCAATCTAGAGGCAGTGGTGTGGCCTTCATCCATAAAAACTCCCTTGGCCTAAGAGTGGCTTCTGATCCGAAATTAGGATCAGCTGAATTGCTATCTGTCAAACTATCACTAATGCCCAATCAAACGGCCACCATTCACCTTATCTACAGGACACCAGGCCCGGCCCCATCCTTTGTTGGTGAAATATCCACCCTCCCCTTTGACAAAACTAAAACTAATTCCCAAACTATCATACTAGGCGACCTTAATCTGGGTCTTGGCGACCCGAAAGATCCTGCTGCACTAGACTTGGAGAATGTCCTAACTGACCTCGGCTTTACCATGTAAATTCAAGAACCTACTCATAACAAAGGTAGGACCCTTGACTGGCTAGCTGGCGTTAACTGCAATATCAATGTCCTCGCCAATACCCCTTGCGTATGGTCTGACCATCATATCATAACTTTTAACATTGAAGCCACCCCGCGGACACCGACCCTGATAGCCCCAGCCCTCCCTACCAGAAGAAAAAAGGACATTACCAAGGAGAAACTCCTGCCTCTGCTACTCCCATCTCTCAACGCTGCCACTGACTCCTGCTCCAATCCCACCTCCTTAGCAGACACCTACAACCGCACTATGCTTACAGCTATAGATTGCATTGCACCCACAAACTCAGGAAGTCCAAACCACGAGCACATCTCAACTCATGGTTCATCCCACAGTTAAGAGTGCTCCGCAAAGCTAAACACGCTGCTGAAAATCACTGGAAAAGCCACCCCTCTGATGAACATAAAGATGGCTTCCTCCTTGCCTCACTCACCTACAAAGATGCCATCATCACTGCAAAAAAAGAGTCTCTTAATATTCGTATCCTACAAGCTGACTCGAACACAAAGGAACTCTTCAAGATCATAAAAGAGCTAGAAACGCCAGCCACCCCCCTGACACCTGCACCAAAGACAGTAAATGGTGTGCCAATATACAAGCTGCCTTATTGAATAAAATCTCTATGCTACAATCTAGAATTAAAAACAAGCAAAACAATCTGAAACTTGACAACCAACCACCTTCCCTCACAAGGTCCCCCCTCTGGACTTGGCTACCATTAAACCATTTGCCTTCTCACCACTCACTACCACTGAGGTAGAAAACATCATCCTAAGAATGAAACCATCTAATAGCCAAGGTGACCCTTGCCCAGCCCCGATCATTAAGGACTCTGCACATGATCTAGCCCTATTCATCACGGCCTTCATAAACTCTTCCTTTAAATCATGTATTGTCCCTGATAACATTAAGGACGCATGGGTGATCCCATTGCCTAAAAAACTATCCTTAGACCCCAATATACTCACCAACTTCAGACCTATTACTACTGTCCCGTTTTTGCTCAAGATCCTAGACCGCGCAGCATACCTTCAGATCCAAGACTACCTGGAATCTAACAATCTACTAGGTCTATGACAATCTGGATTTCGGCCCAGACATGGAACTGAAACGGCTTTGATCGACTTAAAAACCCAAATTGAGGTACTGAAGACAACGGTAAACCAGCATTTTTACTTCTTCTCAACCTCTCTGCGGCATTCAATCTGGTCAACCACCAGATCCTATGCAGTCACCTCCACTCTGCTGCCCACTTCTCCACCTCAGCCACGGCCTGGATCAAATCCTTTCTGTTTAACAGATCCATGAGGGTCTTTGCTCCGTCCTCATCCGCAGATCCTTCTCCTATTCACTGTGGTGTTTCTCAGGGATCCTGCGTGTCTCTCACACTTTATAACATTTTCACAAAACCACTCTTCGATGTGCTTGACTATCTGGGTGTCTCCTACACAAACTACGCAGATGACACCCAGATACTCATTCCCATCACAGGTAACTATCTAGCTGACTCCAAGGCACTCAACTATGTCTACCTGGTCATCCAAGCCTGGATGGCCCAACACCAATTATGCCTAAATGACAACAAGACTGAGCTCCTCGTCCTGGGCACATTGCAATGCCTTAGCAAACTTGAGCCTGCCTACAAGTCCTTTGCCATTGACAGCAACACCATCCAAGTCTCGAAGGACACCAAAACTTTAGGTTTCTACCTTGATGCCACCCTATCCTTAGCTCGACAAATAAATGCAGTCAGATCAGCCTCTGCATACACATGCACACTCATTGCAGCCTGCAGACCGTTTCTTACAACTCCCAACTCTGTCACACTTGCTAGAACCCTCATCATGGCCAAAATTGACTATTGCAGCACCCTCTACTTAGGTACCAGCCAAGAGAACCTGAATAAACTTCAAACAAACCAAAACAACACTATTAGAGCCACCCTAAACATCCCTCGCAACCATCACATCTCTGAATCTAGAACCAATCTAATGTGGTTACCTGTGAAACAGAGAATCTCACTGAAATCACTTGCCCTCACACACAAATGTCTGGCTAATAAGGTCCCCCTACCTCTGCAGTCGGCTCTCTCGCCACTCAACATCCCAACCTCTAAGAACCGCCCAGACCCACTGCCTTTCGATCCCGAGGTTCAAACTCCAAAGAGCAGGGGGCACAAGCTTCCCTGTCCTAGCTTCCAAGCTTTGGAATGCTCTCCCCGTGACAATCAGATCCGAAGACTCCTTCAACACATTCAAGGCTAAAACCAAATCTTGGCTCTTCAACAAGCACTAAGACACGTCGTGCACACTTGCCTCCATACTCCACTTTTATTCATGGATTCTTGTTATGTCTTCTGCCTCTACCCACATTGTAACTCATGTACATTGAATTGCTTGTTTATTATCTTATGTACCATTCTTTCATAGGTATATTTGCTCTGTATGTAACCTTGCACAAACTCGTAAATCTTTATGTATGTATCTATGCTCTGTATGTAACCTTGCTTAAATTGCGCCCTGATGCCTCCGGGCCTGATGGTCTGCGCGTTATAAATTAACAAATACAAATACAAATACCTTAAAAAGCATGATTGGGGCTCTGGAAGAACCCCAAAGGAGAAAATTGTTTCTTCTGTTACCATGGTTACTGTTTGCCTACAGAGAGGTACCACAGGAGGGTGTTGGCTTCAGCCCCTTCAAACTTCTGTTTAGTCACCCTGTGAGGGTACCCTTAGCCATAATCAAGGAGGGATGGGAGATACCCACTCCCCCCATCACCACCACCATAGCAGACTATGTGCTAGGGCTCAGAAAAAAGAATGGTACTCCTGATGGGTCTGGCTAGTGAGAAACTTGTTTTATTTATTTATTCTTTATTTTATTTTTGTATAATCCCATAGGATTTTTACAAAAGAAGTGAAGAAAATGAAAACAAAAAGTGCATTAATGAAGTCTGTTGTCTGTTCAGGAGAATCTATCTGGAAGATAAACAAAAGAAAAGAAAAAGAAGAGCAGTCTTTTTGCATTTGAGTTGCCACCTGCTCTGGCTGACTTTGCCTTGGGGATCAAGGCATTTTTGCAAGAGTAGGTTGAAGGATTTTTACTAACGCTGTTTGCCAGGCAGCTCTGTTTCCGCCGATCATTCTATGCCACCTTTGTTCTTCGTCAATCTGTTGATCATCAATCTGGAATTGTTTAAGGTAGGCTGGTCTATTCATCTGTTTTTTTGGGCAAGACAAGAGCAGGTGGCGAATTTACTATTTTTCTTTTCCACAGAGGCGGCACTCATTGATCGCAGAGAGACCTTGTATTGCCAAAATTTCATTTGTTTCCAGTAAATTCAGTCTGGCCCTTGAAAGATAGTTACGTTCCAGTCTGCTTGGAAATTTGGCTATGTAGCCTTGTAGCTTGTTAAGCTTTCTTGTAGTTTGAGGTAGATGTGTCATTAGTTTGTTTGCCGCCGCTGCATCTAGAGTCATGCACCAGTCCAGAGTTTTGAGTTTTTGTATTACTCTGACCGTTTGTAATCAGGTCTTCTTCATTGCAGACAAAAGAGTTCAGTAAGGACTTGTTGTCGTTCTTCCAAGAAGATAGTAGTTTGCCAGTGTCCTCTTGCATTTCTGTTCCTATCAATGCGTATATTGATTGACTATTTTGAATTAGGCATTTTCGGTATAGCAGCAAAGAGTTGGCGTTTATTGTTCCTAGTAAGGACTGAAGACTTAATTATCACCGGATTAAAGGCATCGGTTTAGATTTGGGAAGAGACAAGACTGTCCTCCAGAAGTGTGCTTCCAACCTTGGCCAGATTTTATTTTGGTATTAGAGGCATCGCCTCGGCTCTGTACATGATGGTTGGGACAACTTTCATTTTGTAGAATTCGATGGCCGGGATGATTGAGAATCGGCCAAACTTCAGGTCGACTGCCTTTCTTTGGGCAGCCAGCTTTTTTATTTTGCATTCTAGGTTTTCCTGCATCACGCTTTCTTGTTTGGAGCTGTCGAGGATCACGCCAAGATATTTGAACTCTTTTACGTTCTCTATCTCGCTCTCTTCAAGATACCAATGTCATTTTTCTGTTTTTTTTCTGAGCCTTTTCGAGGATCATTATTTTTGTTTTGTCTTTGTTAATTTCCAGGTTATTGTCTGTGCTCTAGTGCAGTAGACTGTTAAGCTGCCTCTTTAGACCTATTGGGGTCTGGTCGAGAACGATAAGATCGTCCGCGTACAAGAGTCGACTGATTTTGATGCAGGCCAGTTTTGGTGGAAACGCTCTGGTTGAGTCTTCCGTTTTCGTGTAGTTGCCCGTGTAGGCTAGAAAAAAGAGCTGTTGCAAGGGGGCATCCTTGCTTGACCACTCTTGCAGTAGGGATTTCTGAAGAAAGACTCCCTTGTTGGGTTAAACGCACTCGAAGTGTCATGCCAGTGTGTAGGGCCTTTATATGCAAGATAATCTCTTTTGGGCAGTTCCACTCTGCTAATTTCGACCAGAGGTGTGTTCTGTCAACCAGGTCAAATGCTTGCATTAAATCGATAAAGGCCACAAATATTCTCGGTCTTCCCTCCAGGACCTTGCTTTTGAGAGTACTCATTGCTAAGATGTTAGCTGTTGTGCCTGCGTTTAAAAAAAAATCCTGACTGAAAGATATCATTGCATGGAGAATGTTTTGCCCATTCCTGGAACCTTTTCAGTAATAGTGCTCCAAAGACTTTCCCTATACAGCCTAAGAGCGCTATTGGGCAATAGTTTGATGGGTTGCTGGTATTTCCCTTCTTGTAAATTGGTACGATTATTGCCTCTGTCCAGGAAGATGGGTTGGAGTTCTGTTCTGCACTTCTTATGAAGATTTTGCTTAAGAGGGTTGCCTATTCTGTTGGATGATTTTTAAGGTCCATGTTGGTTATGCCGTTGAGCACCGCAGCTCAGGAGTTTTTTAGTTTTTGGAGTTTTTCGAGTATCTCTTCCTGGTCGTTAAGTGTAATCCATGCCGAGGAGATGTTTTCCCTGGATGATGCAATCCGCTGCTGTGGTGCTTTGAAAAGCAGCGTAAATGGTTAATCCATCTGGGTTCACCAATACTGTTCAAAATTGTGTTTTTCCTCTTGGGTGTTGTAGATCTTAGAAGCGACCAAAAGTCTCTGGCTTTGTTGCCACAGATTGCTTTCAGGATGTTTTCTGAGTCACTCTGATACAATTGAAAGCGATGATTCTTCACCCAATTCCAATAGGTTTTTGTGGCCACCGATATTATTGTTTCAGCTTTTTCGGGAACCGCGGTCTTGGCGTTTCGCTTTATTTTCCGAAGTTCTCATCTTTTAGCTGCTAACTGGGCGTCATATGAATGGTAGTGGGCGGCGGAAGCTTTTTGTTTCGTTGAGCCTTTTGTGGCATAGGGTAGAAGTAGAGACACATAGTCTGAGTTGCTTTTACATTTGGGACTTCCCCTGTAGGTGTATCACCTAGACAGTTCTCTAACTGAGTCAGCAGTGAGTTTTAAGTGATTTCCCTGATTGTTTGGTTCCACCCAGAGCGACGTGGTTGGTGTCTTTGAGATGAGACGTGAGTTTTAGATTCTCTCTCTCTTTCGTTCGAACTTCTTCTCTAGTTCTCTTGTGGGTGACATTTTCCTCCCTGTGGCTAGACTTCTGTGAGTTTTTAGCAGAGATATTTGGAGCTGGTGTCCTATTTCATGTGCTTCATGGGTCCGGCAATCGAGGACCCTGGTTTCTGGGTGTCGATTCCGTAAGTATGTAGCCCAGTTTTTGGAGGTTGTGGGACTCTTGCCTTATTAAAGTTTTCACCATAATAGACGGAATGTGCAAGTAGGTCTTTGCTTTGCGGTGGCTGTTGCTTGGGTCCACGATCTTCAAGTCATCTGATTTAATCCATCCAAGGGCTGGAATAAGGCTGAATAGAGCTAGGATTCCTCTTCGATTCAGGATAATTTTGTCACTGTTGTCTGGGCTCTGTTCTATTTTTAGTGCCCATGTGGTTTTCTCTGTTCTTCCTGTTGTCTTGTGGTAGGCATCTGTTCTGGACTTGTAGTGGAAGGTTTTTTGTTTTAGTTTGCCTGGAGTGTTGTTTTCATTCTTTCTTGTCTGCTTACTGCTTTTCGGTGATTTTCCTCCTTGGAGATTCCTGTCATTCTGATTGTGGTCGGAGTGTTTTTGAGACTGTACAGTCTTGTGGGGCAGTGGCGACCTGTTATTTCTAGGATTAAAGGAGATTTGTCTGGCCAGGGATTGGTCGCTTGGTCTCTCTTTATTGTCATGATGTAATTTGGTCCGTCAGTCCTCAACTATGTGGAAAGGAGAGCCTGAGTCCTCAGTTTCTTCTGCACTCTGGTTTGGAGGGGATGTCGCTTGGCACGTGTTTGTGTTTCGGTCTTCAGTTTCCGCCTGTTTCCGACTCGTAGAAGGGAGTGCCGAGTTAATCTCGATGTGTTGGCTTATGTTCATCACATGGTCAGATGCTAAGAAATGTTCTGTTGTTTTCGGTGAGTTATGGGTACAATTGATCTTAGGAGTCTGTAGAATAAGTTCCACGTTGGTTGGGTGGTTTACACAACACCAGGGTTTTGCAGATTTTGTTTCAGTCCTTGATGTGCATATTGCCTTATGTGGTGGATTAAGGTTTTCTTCCTGGCTGTCTTTTGATGATGAAAAGATAGAATTAGCCCGAAACTGGGCGTCTCTCCTTAGCAATTTAGGGGCCCCTTTGTGGGGCTGGTCTTCGATGATGAGGATGACATCACAGATCTCGGGCCGGCGGGTTGCTGTCGAACTCTGGGCAGTACAATCCGCACCGGTAGTTGTAACTTTCACCGTTGAAGTAATCAGAATTGTGGTTTTATTGGACATGGAGGCAATGTTTGAGTTGACATGGGCATTTGTCAATGGTGGCAGATTTTCTTTCCATTGGGGTAGATTTCCCAGCAGGTTCGGGGTTGCATTGCCCATCTTTAGGCATTTGTCGAGTGTTGTGATGTAGCCCTCCAAGTAAATTCGTTTTGTGTGCAACATTGCTTGTGTCTCCTTTGGTGTTCCTGGGGGTTGAGTGTGGTTTTTAGTAGGTGAAGTAAGGTGGTGGATTTCTTGGGCCAGCTGTTTTTGGGCTGGAGGCCCATGAAAGGAGTCTGACAAGCTTTGCCGTTCGTAGTCTAGGCTTAATTTTCGGTTTAGTTTTTCTCTGGGTTCACCAGCCTGATGTTTTCCTTTATGGGGCCGGTGACTGTTGTCCCTGGAGGCTGAGGTCTGCCAGCCTACAGACTGCATGTTCGAGGGCTTGCTTTATTCTTCTAGGTCCTTTTCCAAGGCTCGGGACTCCTTTGTAGGGGCATTTAATTTGAGTTCAGGCTCTGATATGGGTGGTCTTTTGTAGGGAGGGCTGATGAGACCAGTTTCTCCCTGCTTTGTCGGTCTGACTGAGGTGGTGATCTTGGCAGTGCTGAGGCCTCCCATGGGCCGGGAGGAGGTTGCTTAAATTTTTTTGGGGGGGGCAAGTGGAGGCACCAGGCCCGGAGGGGTCATACTTGTTTGTGAGGGGGATGTTAACAATCCATCTTCTCTCTCCGTTACTTGCATCAGCTGCCCCGTCCCTTGTTGAGTGCTATGCGGTGTAATAATTTTGGATGATTTCTCTGCGTTTTGGTCAATTTTTCTGTGTTTATGTGGTGGCTGGCAGACCTTTGCCACCTCAACAATGTCTGCGTCTGTGAGTTCTTCCCGACTTCCTGAAGATAAAGGAGTGAATGAATTGAAGAAGTCTGTCACTAGACTTAAAGCTGATGGTTTGCCAGAGTCCGGCTTCCAGATCTTTTTACTGGGTTTCGTCCAGCCAGTTTTAGCTGATGCATGCTTCTGTGCTGCGCCCAATTTCTGTCTACTGGTTTTTGATTGGGCTTTTACTTTGAATTGGCACTTTTTTCCTTTTGTCGGGGAGTCCATCTGTTTCCACTGCCGCTTCTTACTTTGTGAGTTTGGCTTTTCTTTTGCTTTCCTCTAGGTCGAGCTTTTGCAGATTGATGGCCCCTTTGAGTGAGCGTGTACTTAGAGAACTTCGTTCTTCAGTGGAATTTGATGTCTAGCAAATCATGGGTGGTGATCTTTCATTTGTTAGGTCAGCATGGATTATTGCAGTGGTCCTGATCAAGTTTTGGAGATTCCTTGTAAGTCAGGTCTCTTGTGCCCCTTTGAAGGGCAAGGCTCTATTCTTTTCTAAATCTGATAGGGGCGTGGAGTTTTTCCTACCCACAGGTAAGTCCTTGTTCATGTTGTGCTTGGGCAATGCCGGGGACTGCGTGGGGCAGAGAACGTGTGCTACGAAGTTGGCGACCTTCTTCTTCCTTGGCGGGTTTCAGAATAGCGAGTTCAGCGTGGTGGAGGGATACGCAGCCGTGACAGCCAAGCCTTCAAGACTGCCACTCACCGCCACTCTGCGTCCGCTCCGTGGAGTAAATGAGGCTTTATGGCGGTTGTGTGACAGACCTCCTCAGTAGACAGTAGACAGTAGACAGGAACAACGTACTTGAGAAGAGTATAGAGCAGCAAGACAGCCACTCTCCATCACTTACATTAAGACAGTGGTCAACAAAATGTTGGATCTTGGGGTGATTGAACCCTCTAGGAGACCTTGGACCAGCCCTTTGGTTTTGGTTCTAAAGGCAGGTACCTCCGAGCTGAGGTCCTGTGTGGATTGCAGGGCTCTGAATGCTGTCACCAAGACAGATGCACACCCCTTGCCTAGAACAGTTGAGCTGGTGGATACTTTGGGTGCCTCCAAATACCTTTGCACATTTGACCTCCCTACAGGCTATTGGCAAATAGCTCTTACAGAACATGCCAAGGAGAAGACAGCTTTCTCAACACAAGAGGGTCTTTACCTGTTCAGGGTAATACCGTTTGGATTGAAGAATGCCCCTGCCACTTTCCAGAGGCTTGTGAATCATGTGCTGAATGGCTTGGATTAATTCTGTCTTGCATATCTGGATGATATCAGTTTTCAGTGCCACCTGGGAAGACCATGTGAAACACATTAGGATTGTTGTGCAGGCTCTTCAGAAGGCCCACTTGACCGTAAAGGCCAATAAGTGCCAGATTGGACAAGGCTCAGTGGTCTACCTTGGACATGAAGAAGGTGGAGGGACGATACAGCCTCTACCCAGTAAAATACAAGCAGTACAAGACTGGCCTACCCCCATACTCAGACCCAAGTGAGAGCCTTTTTAGGACTCACTGAGTACTACAGAAATTTCATGGCAGACCATGGCACCATAGCTGCCCCTCTGACTGCTCTCAAAACTCCTAAGAAACCCAAGAAGGTAACTTGGTCTGAAGAGTGTGGGAAGGCCTTCAATAGTTTAAAAGACTCGTTGTGCCAGGCCTGTGTTCTCAGGGCCCCTAATTACCAAATATGTTTTATTGTGCAGACATATGCCTCTGACACTGGGATAGGATCTGTAATATCACAAGTAGATAAGAAGGGTAAGGAACACCATATTGGCTTCATTAGTCACCAGTTTAAGGACAGAGAGCTCAGATGGTCCACAGTAGAGAAAGAATGTTTCTCTGTTTTGTGGGCCCCAAGGAAGCTGAGGCCCTACCTCTATGAGGCCCACTTCACTGTGAAAACTGACCATACTCCCTTAGAATTGCTAATGAACATGAAGTGAGAGAATCCAAAGTTGCTCATGTGGTCCATAATTCTGAAAGGCTTTCACTTCACTATTGAGCATAGGCCAGGTGTCCAACATAGCAATGCTGATGGGTTGTCCAGAATGTTTCACCGATCCTGCACATGAGACTCATCCAGGGGTGGATTAATTCCATCTGTCCTTGGTCTGGGAGGGGCGAGTGTGAGGAACGATTTCCATTTCATGTGTAATTGTCCCTCCAGTTGTGTACCCCACAACTGTTTGCTGATGTTTAACACCATAGTCTGGCTTTACCAGAGGAGCCTAGCTTTCTGCTGCACTCCTCTGGGCTTTTCACTCACTTTTTATGGGGAAACTGACATGCCCTTAAGACAGTCAGTACTGGGAGACTTTGTTTCCATTAGTCCTTTCCAATGTTGCAACTTTTCTGCTAAATGTAACAAGTGTACAATGTACCTTCCAGTACAATGCACCTGGGTCTATTAATCATTTCCAGATACTCTCGAAGGATTTTTTAGGAGAAGTGCAGATGTGCCTTGGACAGGGCTGGTGGCAGCTTATCATTTTGCATATGTTTAACCCTTTCCTGCCAAGTAAACCACGATCATCGTGTTTGGCATGCACAGGAGGCGTGGCTCCAAAATGGCAATGCCACAATGTTCTTTGTCCTGTCCTTTGGCCATCTTGCCCCTTCACCTTCCCCAGGTCGAGTCGACCTGAGTCAGTCCTTATTTGGGCATGCATTTTCAGGTGAAGCCCCAAGCCTTTGCGGGCTTCTGCATGCCTTTTGTGTGTGCCTCCAGGATGTGGGCTGGAATGTCTGGTTCCAATACACATTATGGGTGCCAGAGAGTCTGGAGAGCTGAGAATGCCTGGGACCACCATGTTCAGGATTGGTCCGCGTATGGTATGCCTGTATGTGAGCAGATCTCTCTTTGGGTCCTCTTCGCTCGAAGGAGATTCTGGATGAGAGAAGGCCCCAAACACCCATACCATGTTGATCTCTGGAGTTCTCACTGAATGAAGGATAGAAAAGGATCAAAGTATCCTGAAACTAAGAAACCAAGTCGAGTCGAGTCTAGGACCTGCTGGTGACCCACTGGACGGTTTGGCACCCTAAGCCGGCTGTCGTCCCATGGGACCCCTCTGTATCTGGTTGTCCTCGAAGGTCTGTGAAGATGCTTCGACCCATTGGAATAGTGGGACCAACTATTCTCGGCACCTTCATCAAACCCTGCAAGTAAGCTCTGTCGGAAGTGTCCCTGGGCCAACCAGTGGGCTGACCAGTTTACGCAGACTCTTTGCCTTGATACCGCTGCTGTTTTGAGGAAGCCCTCAAATTTGGAATATCGCTAGCTATCTGTTCACAGCACTCTCGCACCGAATTTCGTACACTTGGCATTCCCAGATCTGAAGTGAAGTGAGTGCATCAGAACCGCAGTATACGTGGTTACTGTGTTGCCCAGCCGTGGTGACGAACTTTGCAGGTGCGCTGCATTTGTGCCCCTCTAGCCCCTGAAGCCTGCTGCAGTAAAACAGGCCTGATCCATCCACCAGGAGTGGAGAAACGACCACTGTCCCATTTGGGAATCATCGCTGTATTTTCATCGCTGAAAGCTGGCGAGCCGCCACATTGACGCACTTGAACCTGCAACCAAAGTGGACTTGAATGCGGAAGTTTGGTCCGGAGTGCGCCGTGGGTCAGTTTAGTAATCGCTACCCAAGCTGGAGGCCCTTAGTGCCTCCATCCATTTTCACACACAAGTGTCCCCTGGGGGCCCCCTCTCCTTTCCACTGCTAGTGTGAACTAGCAAACTACTCCCAACTCTTGGAAGTTGGAACTCTGCCCTCAAGTGGAGGCCCTCCTCAAATAGTGGGAACCTATTCTTCATCGCCTCACCCACCTTCCTGAGCTGCTACAGACCCCTGAAGAGACCCCGTTTTGCCCACTTGAACTACTGCGTGCGCCAGCAGTGCAAGTACATTTGAGCAATAGGCTCCACTCTTCTTAGGGATTGGACTGCCTCTTATTTAGCAGTGTGTTGGATGCAGAGGGACTAGAGACTACCTGCACTGCCTGTTTCCTTCCCTTTTTAGGTTGTGGATCCATTTCGTGCATTAACCCTTTAGACCCCATTGGTCTTGTATATATGCATTTAGATAGGATTGTGTTGGCTTAATAGTATTATTGTGATTTGATTGTGCGTTGAAACTGAACGGCCTTGAAATAAATGTAATATATCTACACCTGACTGGGAGTGATTTGTAAGTGTATTTTGCTCTGTGTGCTCATTGAGGACTTTCAGTCACCCTCACCCCTCCTGAGACCTAGTCTTGACCGCCACCATAGCTACCTTGATTGCTTTGGCTTGTCCAGAAGATTACCCTGTTCCAAGACACTAGGCTGGCCTTCTGAACCTCTGCTCACCAGATCAGAGTTTAGAAATCCATCTAAACACCCAGCTGATCAGGAGAGCTGGGGCAAACAGTCTGGTGAACCTGCACAGCCCATAGGAGGGACTGGTCCAGCAAAGGGAGAGATACCCAGCCAGCTTGGGAGGAAAGCTGTGGCTCACAATCTACTGAGTTCTCCAGCCTGGCAGAAGAGTGTCTTTCTTTAACCAGCTGGGGTGAGTGAGTTCCATTAGAGTCTACGGAGAGAAGGAGAACAACCAAGCTGAAGAGGAAAGCTAAGACTCTGAGTCTACTGAGTTTACCAGACTGGCAGGAGAGTTTGTTCCTTTACCCTGCAGAGGCAAGGCCTATTAGAGAGTGCAGAGAAAAGGAGAGGGAGAAGCAGAATGAACAAAGAGAGCTGCAGACACCACAGCCAAACATCACGCTGGGGGAAGACGCGCTGTGGCAGACAGCAGAAAAGCTGACACGACCTTGCAAAGTCAAGAAGTAGGTGCTGGTGGGTTACCAGGAGCAAAGGAAACAATGAGAGAATCACTCATCGAGGAGAGGGGCACAGGGCAAGACTAAATTTAGCTGAGCGGCCACTGAGCAAATTCTACAAAGCAGATGGGGTATAGGCAATGTCAAAGGTGACCAGAGAACTGAAGTGGTTACTGGGTAGCCGGCACACTGATGTCGCTACTTAAAAATAGAATGAAAACAAATAAATATACCCGAGGGGAAACACGTAACTGGTGAGAAATGCAAAATACTTAAAGGGGAAGAAAATATCCCATTTGGCCTTCTGAAGGTTTGTCAAGACAAATTACGTTATTGGGCAGGTTAGTGAACCCAGCCTGTCAAACATTAGGGGAAGGGAGTCATGCCCCCCTGATACTACTGTAGAAGCGGAGCCAAATGTGACCCTCATGCCCCCACACGACTCAACACGAAGGCAGAGAAATTACAGATGTGCCTCACTCTTAGGACTATCATCGCAATCATCAATGTATGGCAGGTGTGAGGAACATTACTGTCTCAGACAGCCATTCAGACCGTACGCAATCAATGGTTTGGAAGATATGGAAATGACATTGATCGAGCAATTTGACTGACTAGAAAACCAGAAATCAATAACTTCAGCACTGACATCACGACATAGCTGCACTTATTAAAATGTCAGTTTGTTGGTACAGTACAATACATTCCACTTGAGTTGTTATTTTGCTAAGTGATGATACTAATGAAAATCTTAATGCAAAAAGAGAACCTATAGAGGGAATTTTCAATATGAAAGGGCCTCATAACAATTTAACTACATAAATATATTAAAATTCCTACATTATATTTTCCTGAACAGTTGATCATAAAAGAAGAAAAGAAAGGAAAATCATCATTCTTCTACTCAATATTTCCAAGGATAGCATCGATTTTGGGTTACTTGTATCTAGGAGAAGAAATTCCCTCAACTTCTTAAAACATGGACTTTCAGCAAAAATAGGGAAAATGCTAAATATCAATACTAAAATCAAATCACATTATATTTACATACTTTTGTTCAAGTTCA
The DNA here is from genome assembly GCF_040938575.1 of Ambystoma mexicanum. NCBI lineage: Eukaryota > Metazoa > Chordata > Amphibia > Caudata > Ambystomatidae > Ambystoma > Ambystoma mexicanum. The sequence goes on from NC_090939.1 coordinate 416,857,325, forward strand.
GTGCATTAAGTAGATTGATAACAGCAATTCTGATGGACATAATATTTGTGTTAAAGATTCGCTGCCACAGACATTCTGGGGTAGGAATTTGAAAGTGCTGACCATTTTTTGCAGATAATACAATTGTTTCTCTTTGAGATGTGGGCATTCAGTTAGTAAATGTTTCAGGGATTCTGACTGGTTTTGTATTTTGTGAAATCGACAAATGTTCTCATTGTTACTGATGATTTTTCATTTGTCGTGAACTTCGCCCATTCTCCATAGATCAAATCGGAGTCTCATGAAGGTGTGTCTGATAGTCGCACTTATACATTTAGTACATTTTCATTAATTCACAAAGTTACATGAACATGCACTAGTTTATTCAATACAGGCATGAAACACATGCTTATGGCCCACGTAGGTGGAGGACAGACAAACAAAGATAATTCTATATATTCATGTCTTTTGCCAAAGCTGAAACCACAAGATGCAAAGTATTCATATATTGAGCTTGCAAATGCCTATCTGTCACTAACATGGAGAATCGTAAGGAACAATATGGAAGTTATAGGCCTCTGAAATGAACAAGGAAGGAGAGACAGGCTTTGGGTACATGGAAAGTCTGACATGATCGCTGCAGCCAGAGGCAAGCAAGCAGCAACAAGACACCCTGCCCAGGACAAGTGGAGATGGGAAAGTTCCAGCTACCAAGGCAACGAGCCACTTGAAGGAAATAAGCCTAAAATACTCCTAATTATAGGCAGGACAGCTTTATTTCATGTCTCAAAACACATGACGCAGCTGAACAGGACAATGCCCATTCAACCAAGGTAGACAGAGAGGACTGTTTCCATCGAACCAGAGGAGAAAAGTTTCAAGTGTTGCCCGCAAACTGCCAACTGAATGCACTCTCCCAGGGTTAGGGGATCAGAGATGGCAACATTAGAGAACACATTGCATCTCCAAGGTCATTCTCATCGCCTTGAAAAGGTGCATTCAGTCTGGTAACTGTCTTAGGACTGGGAGGACACATTCTGCCCGATCCAGAGTCACCTTTCACATGGAGATATCATTTTTTGCAGGGGCCTATGCTCTCTCTGCGAGTCTGCAACATTGTAGATTGGCAATGGTAGAACTAACCCCTATAGCTCCTATATGTAGCTCTTGCAAAACTGACCAATGTGAATGTCTGATAGGTTTCTCAGATGGGCACTGAATTTATGGCATCACAACAGGACAAAACCGGGTGACACATGCTTTGAAGATGAGAGCTCCATAGGATACTTGTTTTTCTGGTGTGATCTCTGTCATTTTGTTTGCTAATAAAAGACAGTAACTTTGCCCCATAGCTAAGTCTTCCGTTCTTGTGTCAGGGAGTCTGTGATGGGCTCAAGTGTTCTCTGCTGATAATTGGGTGATAGCTAGAGAGCCCCGGTCACATCTTTACAAAGTGGTAGCAAAGGAGGGTTGCTAGGATCTTTCAGCGAGAAACAGCCTCATCAGGCGGCATGCCCGATGACCTGTGTTGTGACCCATGGAAATTGATGCCTAAAGCCATGTATGGAGAAAAATAGAGGTTGACAGGAGCCACCTTTGCCCGGTGGCTGGTGGGACGCCTATCAGACTAGACAGCAGAGTGGCAGGTTGTGGGAGAGTCGGTGTCTGAGAGGCCTAAGCGGACCACAGAGTGTAAGTATCGACTCAGCTATACGGAAAATGTGGGGAGGGAATGTCAGCTTGGTCTTTATTGTTTAAGTTTTTGTTTGATGTAAGAATAACTTTGAATAAGTTTTTGTTTGATGTAAGAATACATGCTCATTAGGCGGTCAGTTTGGGTGGTCATCTTAGACGGTCAGCTTAGCTTGCGGATGAAAAAAGAAAAAAACTCGAAAAGAAAAAGGAAAAGAAAAATATAATGGGTTCCCTGTGGGTTAGGACATTTAGCTTGGTTCATGGATGATTATTCAATGGGTTCCCTGTGAGTTAGACAATTTCACTTAGTTAGTGGATGAGTATATAATGGATTACCTGGGTATATTGGTTAGCAGTAGAAGCTACCTTATATCACAGAAGGTGTTTTCCTAATTTATCAGTCTGAGATGTATTCCTATAAAGTGACACTATAGAAGAGGGACCAAATGATTTAATGGTTTCGGCTGTTAGGAGAGCAGGAACACAGCCATGTATTTGTTATGTTGCATTTGTCTTTGGGGCAGTTCATAGGTGGATGTATTTGTTCAAGGATTGGGTGTCGACAATTCCTCCTCTACAGTATTGATGACATCATCTGTGAGGTTGTTTAATAGGACTTGAAGAGTATTGAACGAGGTGGAACATAGTGGGTAGTTTGCCAATTATGTTTGAGAACCAGTGTTTTGCCATTTGGGCAAAGCTTGAGAAGCACACAAGTGGAGTTGCGATTTGAACATTCAGGGCAGAGAGCCGGAGATGGGTGGTGTGCGGATCACACCTCCATTTATGGTGGTGAGCCGGAGATGCTAAGGACAATATTTGTTATTTTGTGTTGATTAAAATTGGATGTGTCAAAATCCTGATTTCAGGTCAAGTAATTATTGATACAGTGTTATATAAGGTGACAAAATGAGGGCTACACCTCTTCAACACCTATGCAAGTACCTCCTGTGGTATCAAAATAAAATATGCAAGTGTAGCATGGAATGGAATCGCGACACAGAGGGCAAGATGGCAAAGCCATGGCCCAAAGACGGAAGCTTTTTCAAATGTGTGCAGCAACAAATTAGACTTATTTACATGCAGCCTATAAGCGGAGTAAACTAAGCAAGCAATTGGCCATATTAGAGTTATGTAAAATGTTTCAGGATGAGGAAGGGAACTCAGTTCCATGGGATTGGATGCTGAGCCAACGAAACACGGAGGACAAACAGTCCTCGACTCCTCCTCCTTCTCCTCCTCAAACAGCAGACTTAGGTGCAGCAACAGAAAGCAAGGTATTTTATCCCATAAAAGACTTAAAAGCAAAGGCAGGACACACCAATCCCACTTTCGCATCTCAAGCGTATAGTGGCGGGGATACACTTGATGGCGCAAAGCAAATGAGCAAAGTAACGCAAGACATTAGCAGCAAATGTAAGGAGTGCAGCAAGATGTATGCGAAGCTACAGGAGAATGACTTGGGGAAGACAGGGCTTGATGAAGGCCAAGAATTGATTGTACCAAATGAATGGATAGGCAAACAGGGCATGTGGGGAAGGAATTATAGAGTAGCAAAGACACAGAGAAGGACGCTAAAGAATGGGCAGAGATAATTGAGGAAGTACATGGAAGGGAAAGGGAAGAGAAGGAGGAAGGTGAACATTACAAAAAGAAAGAGAGCGACCAGAAGCACAAAAAGAAAAGCCGAAAATAAACCAGAGAGCTTGAAGACATGGCAAGGAGGAAAGCAGAAAAAGAGTGGGAAAAGCAATTGTAAATAAGGAAAGAGAAAAGGAGGTTAGAAGTCAATCGGCTCATTAAAGATTGTCGATGCAGGGAAAAAGAGGAGCACAGATGTGAGCTAGACAGAAACAAGGGCAGAGAGAGGTACTCTGCAAAAGCAGTAGAGATTAAGAATTACTTGCCAAGTTTAGATGATGAAGATGGGAACGGTATACGAAGAAGGGTAGGGGAACACTATAGGAGTAGGAGAAACAGCACACCTGCTCCACGGGTACACAGGAGTGCTGGGGAAACCTCAGTGAGGGGGGATGCAGCGATATAGACTGAACAAAATGAAAGCAGCAGGAAGCCACCACAGTATGGGGACTTAGCTTTGAGGACAAAAGAGAAGGGGGCAGTGGTAGTATTAATGGGAGCATGGGGTCAGACGAGGATTCACCGGGGGTGAGGACGATGAGGAGGGACGATACTCTTGCTGCTCCATGGAAGCAAGACCAGATAGATATACAATGATGGGAGGTGAGGAAGGCATGGGCAGAGAAGAGGATGACATTGGAGGGCGACTGCTTTCCCCTAAGGTCATGCAACATGGACAATATTACTATGTATGCACAGAGGCTCACAGCCCTGTCAGGACAGAAAAGGACAGAGATGGCAAGGGCGTACACCACCACTAAGCACATGGGGATAGAGGGTTGAGGAACGAGGCTGACAAAGTTCCCATTATGGGACAAGGATGGTGGGTGACCTCAGTATATTCCATGGCAGCAAATTGACAAAGACAATTGGGGCTGGGAAGTGGATTTCTGAGCTTGAAAGGCTGACAGCAGTGATGACATAAGCAGTGGGTGACATGAAAAGTCTACTTTCAGCCATTCTTGGGGAGGTTGCGGACGATGTACGGAAGAGAGCAGGGTATCCTGGAGTGACCACACAAAACACAGCACACAATGGAGCGCCATTCAATAACTGCCAAGCGGCCAGATGTCAAGCTCTAAGGGTGCAATACTCAGACACTTTGAATATAAGCACAATCATGGCATGCAAAATGTGTGATGATGAAGACCCACTTCAATATATTCAACAAATTCAACAAAGAAGGCACCTTGCGATGAGAGAAATGTGGGACAAAACAGTGGGGTCGTTTTACCACATATTATGTCAAGGTTTGCCATAGCAGGTGCAAAAGCAGCTTGCTTAAGAAGCTAGCGGAGATGAAGGCTAAGCCATGGTCAGAAATTCTGCTGCCATAGCACACTATTGCAGGATAATGTGAGAGAATATGAGAAATAAGCGTGAGGAGAGGAAACAAGAAGAAGCAAAGTTAGTGCAGAAGAAACTGTCTTAGTATACAATGGAAAGGGCAATGTTAATGAGCAGTGAGGGAGTAGTTACTCAGCATGCAGAGAATAGACCACAGATGGCAGGGGGAGATTTTGCAGGATGAGGGGATATGAATCAGTGGCCAAGCGGACGAGGAGGGATGCCTCTGGGAAGAGGGTTCAGACACCCAATGCAGCAGACCGCAGGAGGGTTTAATGGGGGATAGTCATGTTCCCCCACAGGAAGTGGTAATTCATCAATAAAATTAACCAAATCCATGGCCCCAGATAATCCCTGCACATTAATGTCTATGCCTGACAATGGGGGTCCCATATTATGTTGGGCATGCGGAAGACCAGTGACAGTGACGGGATGCATAAAAATTGGGGAATGCAGCAACATCCTATGTACAAGATAGAGCAGACTGACTATTATGTGCAAGATCACACGCAACGGCAGATGTACGCGCCACAACAAACACAAACCCAAGACATGCAAATGCAGCAATATCAGCACATGACGCATGCATTACAGATGCAGGGACACATGCAGCAATCACAACCAGCAAAGGAGGCACCGGTTCATCAGAACATCATAACCATGACATATGCAGACTCCACAATGCCACCTCCCGTGCAAAACATGGGGGGTGGAGACTGTTGTAGGGGACAATCTATCCATTATACCCAATCCATCTGAGGAACCACGTATCGGACTGACTATAGGTGAAAAGACGTTTTCCTTTCTCATGGATACGGGGGCGACTAGATCCTGTATTAGGGAGAGGAGATATCCAATGTCAGGCATAGACATTAATGTGCAGGGATTATCTGGGGCCATGGATTTGGTTAATTTTATTGATGAATTACCACTTCCTGTGGGGGAACATGACTTGACCATGCCACTGTTATTTTCTCAACAGACAACCGTGAATATAATGGGCAGAGGCATGGTTGGCCCACTTAACATGACCATTTCATTCACAGACAGAGGGATGGTGTGCTCAACACCAGGAATTCATTACATGAATGTGAGGGAAGTCATCCAAGCTTATTGTTGACAGATGATACAGAGGTGGGTGCCAGTAGACAATGAGCTGTTCCAATATCGGGTGGAATTATTGTTAGCATGGCTCTCAGGGATACAGGGTAGACTGTTACGCATACCCAATGCTTTCTTTTTTAGCCCAGATATTCCCTTAGATAAAAGTAAGGAAAGATGATCCCAATTAAACACCAAGCAGTTATAGTGAGAGACGAGAGAATAGTATTGCATGGGACTGAAAACACAGGGCAATCGTGGAGGACAGTCATTGCAGTGGGGGAGGATACTGGTTCAAAGACGTGACAGACGAGAAGTTATTTCAAGACGATCGATCAGATAGTGAGGTGGTGTTTGACATAAGCATTACATACTGGGTGGAAATACATTACAGGGAAGTGCCACACAGAATGGCTGTGTTGCGAAAGGCACCACCACCATTTCTCAAGGAAGATTTGGGGAGAGTGTGCATGCCTTATGGACCAACTGTCTCCATGACATGGGTCTGCTAAAAGGGATGGGGGCGGTCAACATAAAGCTTAAACCAGGAGCTGTTTTAGACAGTATCCCCTATTGAGGGAAGCAGACAAAGGCATTTATGAGATGATCACTGCATTCATGAAGCAAAGCACATTGGTATCCTCAGAAACGCAGTGTAACACTGCAGTGCATCCTGTGAAAAAGGCTACCAGGGGATTGTGGCGTTTTATTCAGAATTTGTGTCCTTTGAATCAAAAAGTACAACCAGAATTCCCATTAGTTCCGAATCCAGCTACAATTCTGAGCAGCATCCCAATGGAACTTACTCACTTCACTGTAATAGACTTGAAGAACGCCTTTTCTATACCACTCCATGAACAGTCACATGGCTTAACCTCATTTCAATATAGAAACCGACCCCCTGGAGAAGGTGCTGACAGCCCTATATGTCAAAGCTGCATGCTGCTTTCAGCGCACAACTGTCATTGTTGGGGCCATATTGCAGGCCATGCAATCCCAGTGTCTACACCAGGTTTTGGGCTGCATCCCATCATTTCCATGTGTGCATAGGCCCATATACATGCCACACATACCGCAGGCAAGGTAGAGAGTATGCAAGGATTTATATGCTGTAGCACACTTTCTACGTGTTCTCGTACCATTGATTGCATGCATGTCATGCTATGCCCCCCGATCCCCTGATTGATGGAGTACATTTACCGCAAACAGAAGCATTGCCTTTCCATCAATGTGCAGGTCACCTGTGATGTAAACAGAGTCATCATGCAAGTCAATGCCAATTTCCCGGAAGAACTCATAATAGCTTCATTTACCAACAATCAGCACTGTACCAGGCCCTGGCATCTGGAACCTTCGGCAAAACCTGGCTCATTGGTGAGTATCAACTTATATGCACATGCATACATTCAAGTAACACACTTAAGAACATACCATGACAATAAATGACAACAACAACCATTTATAAGTGTTCAAGGGACAATGCCTACACAATCTTAACATTCCTTTTCATGCCATTCAGGAATCCTGCCACACCAGCCGAGGCAAGGTACAACACAGCACACGTAGCCACTAGGGGCATAGTGGAGCACACATTTGGGGTGCAGAAGTCATGTTTCTGCTGCCTTTAACACTCTGGCAGCGTATTGCTATATACACCACCAGTAGTGTACAGAATCATCGTGGCAGGTTGTGTCCTGCACAATGTCATCACACAGCATGGCATAAACGTAGAGATGCAGGTGGACATCGCTCTCAGCCACAGGCACCACCCATACCCTTGGTCAGCCAAAGGGCACAGGTTAGAAGCTGCACCCAGTCAGTTTGTGCAATTAAAACAGCCCCTGCGGATCACACACAGTGAAGCCACATCTCTAGTTCAATTCAATGATGAATTGGGGCCAATCCACCATGCCAGGGGAGTTGCTAGGTCTGGAACAGACCCGGGGCTAAGCTGATGTCGGAACTGTTAGGACTGGGGGCTAGCTGGTCTTTTGGCAACCAAAAGATCAGGGGCTATAGCCCCCTAAGCCCCCCCCTAGCAACGCCCCTGCACCATGCCCATAAAAACACCCTTAGAATGTATGTCTAGGGGAGGCAAAATGTGTGTCCATAGTCATAGAATGAACTGCCCAAACCACTGACAAAGGCATAGCAAGTGGAAACAACAGTATACATGTTGCTCACACCAAAGCACACAACACAATCAGCAAAATCCCCTTCCACTGTAACATGCCCCATAACAACTAATATGCATGCATATCTCCAACAACACACAGGGGAACACAAGTAAGAAGGCACAATACAAAATGTAACTGTAACAAACACATTTGAGGATTGCCCTAACCACCCTATGCGTATCGCACAACAATATACAGGTGGACTGGCCAACTCATTTTCTGACACAAATTATGCACACAATACACATCTATATCTAAATAGTCATATGAACTGAGAAAATAGCAATCTCGCATCAAGAAAGATTCACATCTCACCTAACATCTTTTCCCTAGTGAGCCTGCTCCAGCTGTACCCAGGAATGTATGCATGCTTCACTCCATTGGTGTCCAAACCAGCCTACACTGCTGAGGTGTTGTGTGAAGGCATCCCAAAGCACTGTTCCCTTGAATAGCAGCAACCATCTCCCTTTGCAAAATGCCTCAGTAGAGAAAAACAACACAAGGTTGGAGCAGGTAACACATCCTGTGCCCACCTGGATGCCATGCAACAACTGAAATAACTAGCCAGTCTACCGTTCCCATGTCTTCCCTACACCTATACAGCTGAACCTGCTCACCTCAGGCCAACCCAATGAAAAACATCCCACACAGTGAATCCTTCACCACCCACAACACCTCCACTGCCTGCCCCCCGGAATGTCATGCTGTGAAAGACCAGGTTTCTCTTACCCCTTATTTCCAGTGAGGGGTCATTGAGATCCTTCAGATCAGCTCTAGTCAGAATGACACTGAGAGAACTCCTGAATAGCGTACTGAGAGGTTGAAAACCCAGGATCCCCTCAGAAGCCACCCCAATGCCACGATTTGGCATCCCCTGATTAGAGTGACATCAAGACGCTGTGGGAAATACTGGCAGGGGAGCTGACGATGGACTATCCAAGATGAAAGTAGGTGAAATTCTAAGCAATTGCAGTGAAGACAGGATCCCTCAAAAGGCAGCTGGGCAAATAGGCAACAGTCACTGAGGAAGGCAGAGTACAGAGGCAACAGGCAGAAAAAAAGGCACTCAGACAAGAGAACGTAATGAGAAACAGAGGTCAAGGTTACTGGCACACAAAAGGGAACAGGCAAGAGGAAGAGAAGGCCGAGCTCATAGGGACTCGACTCAATGGGCACCAATGAGCGTGTATCTGAAGGGAGCGTTGAGATGTTCTGAGCAGCTGTCAACAGGTGTCTTAATATCTGCTGGGGCACTGTGCAAAGTACTCATTGCCATGGCAAACAACACCAGGCCCATGGCATGTGCCTGGTGTCTGGGGGTGGCAGCCCCTACATGGCCTGCTATGGTGTGCTGGGTGTGGCGTTGTCTGGGGAGTGCACCCCCAGACAGAGCAAAAGCTCCAGGAGTAGAATGCCAGCATGGGTAGACAAGCCATGAAAAGGTGAATGAACGTTATGACGTGTGGCAGGCATGAAAAATGGAAATAATGCAAGCAATGGCTTGCCAGCTTCCCAATCCCATGTGTCGCTGCACCTATGCAGCCAGACCTGCTCACCTTAGGCCAACACAATAAAGAACACCAATGACACTGCAATAAGTACCCTCAGGAGCAACATGCAAAAACTGCAAGCAATGACTCACCAGCCCCCCAACACCATGCATCCCTGACGCATGCAGCTGGACCTGCTCCCCTCAGGCCAAGACAATATAAAATAACCCAGACAGTGACAGCCTCCCTGCCACCAATGACATCACACCCTGTGCCCACTGAGTGCCTAGAATGTGTCTTCACAAGGTACCCACCTATCTCGCATCCCCAGCATTTCACCCGGAACATTCTTGACTTGAAAAGACATGCATTGAATGAAAGTAAACACACAGGACAGCCTTGATTTCTCCCATATAGAACAAGATAACTCCACTGCCATGGTCCACCCAGTGTCAACGACTGGAAGGCCAAATCACAGAGCGTGAGCAACAATGAATCCAACAATATCCAAACTCATTACAGAGTATTCACTTTCCAAACACAGCATGTCATGCACTTTGGACACAGGGGTTAGTCTGCCCTGGGATGCAGACACAAGCTCGGCCATGGATTGCAGGCATACAAGTTGTGCACACCCACTGTCAGGTGTCACCTGTACCTTTGGGTCATCCTTGGATGCGGGGGTGACACCAAGTGAGGCGATTGGGAGTGTAAGTACAAGTGTGAGAGCTGATGTGAAGGATGAAAGAGGGCAAGATGGAGTGAAGTATGTGCAGCTGCAGAGTGGAGAGAGAGAGGAATTGGGGAGCAAGGAGTAGTCTGACTAGTGGGGAGATGAGGAGAGAGATAGGGGCTGTTACAATGGGTGAGGGCAGAGAGAAGGGGGTGAAGAGAGGAAGAGACAGAAAGACAGAAAAAGAAGGTAGCAGTGACAAAGATCCTGGAAGGCACATTATTGGAAAAATAGCACCGGTTTGAGGTGAAGATGGACAATAGGGTGATGAGGGTTAAGGGGAAACAAAGGCCACCTGTGATAGGATACTCCTTGGCTTCTCATCACAAAAAACAACATGCTCTACACACCATGGTATGTAAACCAGAAATATACCTTTGTTCACAACATCTACGCAAATAAATCTGTTACACCCCAACTCCAGACTCAACGCACCAACCCCCCCCCCCATCCCTGTTGGACACCACAGTTCACACCCTGGATGAGCCGTTCCCAGGAAGGGGGCGGGGATCATAGGGTGTATTGCAACAGATGAACAGATGAACAGAAGCTGTGTGGAGGCTATGATGTACCACATACATGTGCCGACAAAAAACATACAAAAACAGTGCAGTCACCCACAGTACTAGATTAGACCAACAAGTAATGGAAACAAAAGTCATGCAATGCATTCAGGAGTAGATCACATACAGAAAAATAACAAAAAACAAGTTACTTGAATGGGCACCACATGTGAAAACCAGTAGAAATCTAGATGCACCAAGCATGCCAAACATGTGTTGTGGAGTGCATTGTGACATATGGGCAGATCTGCATTTCCAGAGGCAAGGTCATGAATGGGAGCATCCAAGGTCTTGGTGATCTGTGCATGGATCTGTGTGTGATACGTGTAAGATGTGAAGTCGTAGCAGTGCAGGCATGTGAGCGGATACAGTTGTGGAGTGGAGTTCTGGCACAGTTGTGGAGTGGGCTCTGGCACAGGTGGAAGAGAAGTGTGGAACAATCATAATGCAGATGTCCAGAGAATTGAGGATGAGGATGTAGTTGTGGAATGTGTCCAATACTGCCAATGGCACACTTGGGATTAATGGTGTGCATTATCCTGTATCTACTGTTCTTTGTGGAAGTGCAACCTGAAAAGCAATGCACTTGCATGGATGTTCAAGGGGACATACATACACAAACATATGCATAAACACACATCTGCACTGACATTACCCATCACAAAATCACATGACCCATGAAAATCCAACATGTGCAAATGCATGCAAATATTGTGGTACACACCGAAACAGACATTGACATGATTGACAGTGCACAACCTTACCTGCTCACAGCACTGCCCTGATGTGATTCCCTCATCACCTCTACCGGAAACTGTTCCTCTGCATTAGTGAATGGAAGGCCAGTGCCCGGCAGAGGGCATGGGGACTAGGGAGGTGAATGGGTTCTGGCTGGACCTCTCATGGAGTGCAGTCACTGGATGAGTCAGGATCCCTGCAAAATATGGGACATTGCATTTTACCTTCCATAGGAGTAAAACATGTAGACTGCACATATGTTCCAAAAGGCTTTTGATTGTCACCTTTATGTGTGACTCTGATGCTGTCAAGTGGACCATGGCAGTTGACACCACTTTGCATGGCTGCATCCCCAGTACTTAACTCATAATTGCCTTGAGAGGGCAACGACACATCTATCAAGGTAGGAAATAAAAAAAATAAAAAATGGCAACCCGGGCATGGGGTAAAAAAATATATAATGTGTCCATCCTGGACAGGGTTACCCAAAATGAGAACAATGTGTCCATCCAGAACAGTTGGGCAAAGAAATTAAAATCAGACTATCCCGGACAGGATCAAATAAAAAAGAAAATGTCAATCTTGGACTTGGGCGGGGGAGTGTCCACTCTGGAGGGGTAGGGGTAGGGTGTTCATTTCCACTGAAAATAATTCAACACCCACAATAACAACAACAAAACAAAAAAATCCCTTAATGGGAATATGGACATCATTGCACAGGTGGTTGAGGTAATCTTGGTGTACCGGGACTGCCATCCTGCGATATGTCATCAGATGGTGGCTGGGGTGGCAGTCCATCCTGTACAAGAGGTGCCAAAGCCTGACCTTCATTGGCTAGGGCAAACCATGATCCAGACGCATGCACCAGCATCTTATTGGCTGAAAGGTTATGATTAACTTCGATAAACTTCCTCCTGAGTGGCCACAGAGTCTGCATGTGTGCTCACTTGAGATGCATCAATTTGCTGGAACAGCATATGCCTCAAGGTGTCCATCTCCTCATGGATCTGTGACCTTGTGGCTGAAAGTTCCTCGTTCAGTGAAGCCCTCAAGTCTCTGGATGCAAACATCTGCTGCTTCAGAGCTTCTCTATGTGCTGCAGCATCTGCATGCAGGGAGTCCTGCAGACACGTCAGAACAGCTTGTCAGCCTTTGATGTTGGCCTCCACACCCAGTTTGCTGGAGAATATCTCAGCATACAAGTTCTTCTTCAGGCTTGAGAGTTGCTGCTGTTGTGCACCCCGGACAGCTGGTTGTCTTGTTCTCAGCCAGGCAATCCATGAAACATATAGCCATGCTTTATGACCGCACATAACATCTACTGCTCCCACATATGTTTGGGATATTTCTTCTCTGTGAAAAGATAGTGAGCTAAAGACTCTGGGTAAGTCTCTCGTAACCAGGACTAATGTCTGGCAGAGAGACTCCCAGGACCCCCCTTGTTAAATCTGCATATTTAAGTAACTTTGGGTCTCACCCTAAGTTACTAGGGGAATCCAGACGTGGACCCCTTGCTCACTATTCTTAGAGAGGCACAGATCCACCCTACTGATGAGGTCCAACCAGACCGAAACACGTGTCTGGGGTTTCTGTTGGTACTCTTGTTCAGAGGAGAATTGCCTCGCATTTCGGTGCTGGACTGCCCCAGGGCAGGACAAAGACTGATATGTTTGGGATATTTCTTCTCTGTGAAAAGATAGTGAGCTAAAGACTCTGGGTAAGTCTCTCGTAACCAGGACTAATGTCTGGCCGAGAGACTCCCAGGACCCCCCTTGTTAAATCTGCATATTTAAGTAACTTTGGGTCTCACCCTAAGTTACTAGGGGAATCCAGACGTGGACCCCTTGCTCACTATTCTTAGAGAGGCACAGATCCACCCTACTGATGAGGTCCAACCAGACCGAAACACGTGTCTGGGGTTTCTGTTGGTACTCTTGTTCAGAGGAGAATTGCCTCGCATTTCGGTGCTGGACTGCCCCAGGGCAGGACAAAGACTGATATGTTTGGGATATTTCTTCTCTGTGAAAAGATAGTGAGCTAAAGACTCTGGGTAAGTCTCTTGTAACCAGGACTAATGTCTGGCAGAGAGACTCCCAGGACCCCCCTTGTTAAATCTGCATATTTAAGTAACTTTGGGTCTCACCCTAAGTTACTAGGGGAATCCAGACGTGGACCCCTTGCTCACTATTCTTAGAGAGGCACAGATCCACCCTACTGATGAGGTCCAACCAGACCGAAACACGTGTCTGGGGTTTCTGTTGGTACTCTTGTTCAGAGGAGAATTGCCTCGCATTTCGGTGCTGGACTGCCCCAGGGCAGGACAAAGACTGATATGTTTGGGATATTTCTTCTCTGTGAAAAGATAGTGAGCTAAAGACTCTGGGTAAGTCTCTCGTAACCAGGACTAATGTCTGGCAGAGAGACTCCCAGGACCCCCCTTGTTAAATCTGCATATTTAAGTAACTTTGGGTCTCACCCTAAGTTACTAGGGGAATCCAGACGTGGACCCCTTGCTCACTATTCTTAGAGAGGCACAGATCCACCCTACTGATGAGGTCCAACCAGACCGAAACACGTGTCTGGGGTTTCTGTTGGTACTCTTGTTCAGAGGAGAATTGCCTCGCATTTCGGTGCTGGACTGCCCCAGGGCAGGACAAAGACTGATATGTTTGGGATATTTCTTCTCTATGAAAAGATAGTGAGCTAAAGACTCTGGGTAAGTCTCTCGTAACCAGGACTAATGTCTGGCAGAGAGACTCCCAGGACCCCCCTTGTTAAATCTGCATATTTAAGTAACTTTGGGTCTCACCCTAAGTTACTAGGGGAATCCAGACGTGGACCCCTTGCTCACTATTCTTAGAGAGGCACAGATCCACCCTACTGATGAGGTCCAACCAGACCGAAACACGTGTCTGGGGTTTCTGTTGGTACTCTTGTTCAGAGGAGAATTGCCTCGCATTTCGGTGCTGGACTGCCCCAGGGCAGGACAAAGACTGATATGTTTGGGATATTTCTTCTCTGTGAAAAGATAGTGAGCTAAAGACTCTGGGTAAGTCTCTCGTAACCAGGACTAATGTCTGGCAGAGAGACTCCCAGGACCCCCCTTGTTAAATCTGCATATTTAAGTAACTTTGGGTCTCACCCTAAGTTACTAGGGGAATCCAGACGTGGACCCCTTGCTCACTATTCTTAGAGAGGCACAGATCCACCCTACTGATGAGGTCCAACCAGACCGAAACACGTGTCTGGGGTTTCTGTTGGTACTCTTGTTCAGAGGAGAATTGCCTCGCATTTCGGTGCTGGACTGCCCCAGGGCAGGACAAAGACTGATATGTTTGGGATATTTCTTCTCTGTGAAAAGATAGTGAGCTAAAGACTCTGGGTAAGTCTCTCGTAACCAGGACTAATGTCTGGCAGAGAGACTCCCAGGACCCCCCTTGTTAAATCTGCATATTTAAGTAACTTTGGGTCTCACCCTAAGTTACTAGGGGAATCCAGACGTGGACCCCTTGCTCACTATTCTTAGAGAGGCACAGATCCACCCTACTGATGAGGTCCAACCAGACCGAAACACGTGTCTGGGGTTTCTGTTGGTACTCTTGTTCAGAGGAGAATTGCCTCGCATTTCGGTGCTGGACTGCCCCAGGGCAGGACAAAGACTGATATGTTTGGGATATTTCTTCTCTGTGAAAAGATAGTGAGCTAAAGACTCTGGGTAAGTCTCTCGTAACCAGGACTAATGTCTGGCAGAGAGACTCCCAGGACCCCCCTTGTTAAATCTGCTGTTGTGCACCCACGTCCAGCATGTGTGCACGGCCAATGGCGGTGCGATGCCAGGGTCTGGGCCAGTCTCACAGTGGGACCCTGGTTGTTCACTGCAGGTCTGCAGCCATCTGATGGACCCAGAATCTGACCCCAACTCAGGGGAGGGAGATCTTGCAGCCATAACCAATGTGGACATGGGACATACCACTGACTGGACCTGTGAAGCCTGGTGCACCTCAGCAGACTCAACAGCCCCATCCGACCTGCCCATTGGGGCACCCACCTTGTACCTCAATGTGTCATCCACACCTGGTTCTGCATCTGAACCTGCATGGGCAGAAGAGTCCAAAGAGTCAGAAGCATGACTGAGGATCGTCTGTTGCGCCAGTCGATGTTCATGGCATTCTACACCACGACCTCCACTGGTGTACTGACGTACAATCACCTCCTCTTCTTTCTCCTCTGCATCCGCAGCATCATCACCCGCAAATGGAAAGACAATAACATATTGAGTCATGAGTACCCTGACAAATATGCACATACGCATCAGAATGCAAACAGACACAAAATGACTAGACACACATACATCACACATCGTGACTTTGCACACAGTGAGCTGTTATTCACGGATTTATGGCAGTCAATGACATGTGTAGTCATGTCCGGGCATGTCAGGCAGTGCCCCATGGCATGGTCTGCATGTGCAAGGGTACATACATACACCGAACATGAGTGGCAGAAGAACACATCAGTGGAAGGAGGGAGGTCTGTGCATCATCAGTGTTCCCATGCACAACCCAGACATTTACATGTTGCAACCTGTGGCAATGTGACCTGCACATCTGATGGCATTTATTCCATGCACGATTATGTATTGCCATGAAATCCCCATTCGCAATTGCAAAATGTCCCCCCCTCCTCCCCATAAGGTACATGGCTGGACACAGGAACATACCTTACATTCATGTGTGAGGAGACTGCGACATGTAAATGACAATGGTACGCTTGCACGTCCACTGCACAATTTGCACTCCATATGTGCAATGAACTACACAGTGACAACCATTGGGCATGCACATGTTGTCCCATCAGGAAGAGGCCTGTAATATGCAATAGGACTGGGGGGCTCGCATCAATGATATCACAAGCAGCATGGTATCTAAGGCCCACCAAAAACCTCCCCTTATGTGTGTCTGGTGTCTGGAAGATAAGAAGATCAGGCTCAAGACGGACGGTGGAAGGGAGGCTATTCCAGACAGAGGCACCTGTTGAGGATAAGGATCTCCATCCGAATCTCTGCTTGAAGGATCAGCTCACCCGCAGAAGGTTGGAGGTAGAAGAGCAGAGGGCTCATGAGGGACAGTATTTAGGTAGGCAATGTTGCAGGTAGGTAGGTCCCAGGCACCAGAAAGCCTTTTGGACAATGCAGAGTGTCTTGAACTTGATCATTGCAGCCATGGGGAGCCAGTGAAGGGATTTCAGTGCTGGAGAGATGCAGTCCCTGGGCTTGAGGCCAAGGATAAGTCTTGCGGTTCTGTTCAGGGCGAGTTGCAGAGGGCACAGGAAAGAAGAAGCAAAGTTGTGTAAAAGGCTGTTGAAATAGTCCAGCCTAGAGAGAACCAGGGCTCTGGAGACAGTGAGCTGCTGGAGGAAAGTGAGAAAAGTTAGAGCTGATAGATTTTTCTAGAGATGTCTGAATTGTTAGAGGAGTTGGAGAGAGTAGAGTCGAAGATGACACTACGTTTTTTTGCCTCACAGGTGGGTGCAGTCACAGGGGTAAGGGAGGCCGGCAAGAGTGAAAGTGGGAAATTGGGAGAAGCGGTACAAATGCAAATGATGTAAATCTTACTGGCATTGAGGCAGAGGTTGTTTGCAGCACACCATGACTGAATAGTGGACCGACAGATATGAGCGTGGAGGAGGAGGCGGCTGAGGGTAGCCTGAAAGATAGTTGCATGTCATCCGCATTGCACTGGATGTTAGAGGTGAAAGTGGCAATCACACATGCCAGGGCAGCCATATAGAAATTGAAGAACCTGGGGTATAGCTTAGATCCAACACCTCTAGGGCCCTTGAGAAGTTGTACCCGGAACCTCACTTCCAGATCTGTGAGTGGAAACATCATCTGGAAGGTGCTGGTGAGTACCCATGTGGTGCACTGCTCTACAGTGAATGTGTGTTGTGCATGAGCATGCATGATTGCAGGTGTCCCCTTCTGTAAGCAGCATGTGTGTTGCATTGATCCGTAGCAGCATGCTGCCTTATGCCAATGCTGGGCATATGTGGTGGCAGACTTATGTTTATGGGACATGCATTGGTATATGCACAGTTTGTCCTTGGTGAATTGCTGCACTCTGTTAGGGAGAATTCTCCAGAATGGCTAATTTACCTTACCTACTGAGTCCCTCAGCAGCTTTGCTGGATTTCTAGGATTTCTTTTTTTCCCCTGGTAAGAGTGTGATCCTTTTTTCCCACTCTTACATGTGTTTAGCTGTGTGTGTTTAACATTTTTTGTGTTCATAGACTATGAAGCTTCACCTACTCCATAGGCATCATCTTGTTACTGTGTGTTAAACAGCACTTTTAGTGCAGTGACACAGGGTTGTCTTTTTCAGACTTGAGACTTCAAGCTCCATTTTCTGGGACTGACTACTGTCTCCCAGAACATGTAAAGTTGCCATTGACTTTATTAGTCTTTTTAAACTCACAGACCCAGTACAAACTATTTTACATCGAGTTCTGGAAAGTGTTAATAGTTATCCCTTTTTGTCTGTTTCTCGTGGAACATTATTTCAGTCCCCCATATTTAAGATTTGGCTGGTGGCAGTGGTATCTACCCTATTTCTCCTACGGCGGTCTATTTAAATAGCCTTCGTATTTTTTTAGGCTAAGTTAGTAGCCTCAAACTTAAATCTGCTGGACCGCATATACTTTAATTTGGTTCCGGCTGGGTTTATTCGCCATTTCTTTTTGTAAAGGTCTTTCTCGTGTTTTACTCTGTGTGCCAATCCAGGTTTGGTTCCTTTGTTCGCCGTCCTTTGGTGGGCTTCTGCACAGAAGCCCTCCTTAGGTGCCTGAATGTCTGAGAGGGACAGGATGTGAGGGAGGGGTTTGAGACTCCCTGAACAGGGTCTCCTTGGAGACCCATGTCGCACTCTGTGTGACAGGCTGTGTGAATGGGGGAAAACTGCATAAGAAACAGATCTGTGGGACTGAGAAGGCAGAGTCGCCACTGGATCAAGAGAACCGAAGAGAAGCTGACAGAGAGGACCTCTACCATGACTGAACCTCCCGGTGAAGCCCTGCTGCGGGTCCGAATCTCCAAACTTCAACGACAGGGAGGATCTGCAAGGAATCTTTTCCCCTTGAGCTAGTGGGACCAACCAGTTCGCCAAACTGCAAGCCAGGCCTCCCTTCGCTGGTCGAATTTGCTGTGCACAGCTACAGTGAACCGGATAGCCAGGAGGACAAGACCCTGTTTGGGTTTTAAGGAGTGCACCTTTTATTTGTTGCTTTGCTCTGCTGCTGGTTACTTCTCTGCGCAGTGCAGGACCCTCTTCCTACTTCGTGTTAGTCCGACAGTTGCTTCAGGAACCGTGAGTCTGCAGGACCTGCCAGGAACGTCTGCCTCAGCTACAGCCTTCTTCTTCATTTAAGGTACTGTTCAAACCCAGTTGTTCGTTCCATCCAACCACGGTGAAAGTGTTTGAAACCTTTGCCAATCCGAGGGCTTGTCCTTCACTATTCTTTAAAGAAACTTTTCGTCTGACCAACTTCGTTCTGAACTCTTGGCAAAGACTTAACCACGAACTACCCAGAACTGTGTGATCCTCTGCAAAGACTTTGGTCCAATGACTTTGGGCCAGGCCTCTTGATTTGATTTCCTCACCATAGTTACTTTTTCTAGATTTCCCTGCTTACTTACTTGTTGGTGATGCTCAACTTTTGTCTAACCTTGTCTTTCCCTCCATTTTAAATTGCTGGAGTGCCATTTTGCTCACACTTCATTTTGAGCTTAACTTGTCCAGAATCTATTGGATGGAGTGTAGTATATTAAGAGAGTGATGTTTCTACTACTTTACTTTGGTGAATTGTTTTACAACTGATGTGTAAATACATGTATATTCTTTTACTCAGAAACCTTGAGTCAGTGTTTGTTTGAACCATTGCAATTGCTGTCCTTTGTGTAACTAGTGGTACTGCTCACTTTACTCTTGAGATAAGCCTGACTGCTCAGCCATCGCTACCACTTTACTGTGTAGTACAGGCTTGTACCAAAGGTGAATTTGTACTGTCACTTGTAGTCTTAATTGTGTGCGGTGTTCCTAAAGGGTACTGAAAATCATTCTGCCTAACACACTTATGCACATGCTATGAGAGTTCATTTAAACAAGTGCTGAGACAGCACGGATGCCAGCTTAAAATGTGTGAACATGTGAGGGACATGCATGCAGGACAACTCTATGTGTTGTACATCTGCAAGTGAGTCCATCCTCGCATATCCCCTCAAGATTACACATGTGCATGGATGTCTGGGAATGTTATCTTGGTGCATTTACCTCTCAGGGATGGGGATATGATGTGTCATCCCACTGCATGTTAAGCCTGATTTGACTTGTGATCATGCCATAGGTATGTGCTGGAGCAAACAGCATACGCGCATGTTTCTCTGATATGTGTGCCAGTACAAGTTGCATGCCAACAGGTCAAGCTGATAGGGATGCATGTTGAGGACTGTAATTGGGTTCACAGGTGCTCTTCACATGAGCCTGGCTGTATGTCAAATTTGTGTCACTTTACCGTTGGTATAGTGGCATTGCCTGATTTTGGAAATGTGTTGTGGCCACACAACAAAGTGGTGGGTTGACATGTGCGTGTGTCACAACTTTGAGTTAGCATTGTCCCTACACCCGTGTGTCAGTAGTCATGCAGATTGCATGGGCGTGTGGGTTCATTGTGTGTGTGTGTGTGGGTTCATTGTGTGTGTGTGTGTGTGTGTGTGTGTGTGTGCGCGCGTGTGTGTGAGTTTGTGTTACTATCCTTGTGGGGACTTGGGTGTGTAAACATGCACACGCTGTGGGGACTTGATTTCACTGTGGGGACCTAAACCCAAGTCCCCACATGGTAATGCCTTCCAAATGACTTAAAACAACTTAAAAGACATCTGGGCCAATTTTTAGAACTTTTTAAAAAATGGCTTTGTGGGGACCTGTGTTTATTTTGGTGTGTTGATTTTTTACTCAGCTCTGCCCCCGCAGGGTGGGTGTGGTATTGCAGTCATCAACACACGGACAGGAATTTAAACACACTTGATAAATCAGATGCCCTACATGCTTAGGCAGCAGACAGCAGATTCATGGGAACCATTTATACACAAATACAATTGTGTTTTAAATGGCCTGAACTCTGCGTTTAAATGTAAAATAATGAAATTAAGCTGTTTTTTGTGTATTTTGTATGTTTACAGAATTGGATATAATTGATATGCAATGTAAATCTTCCCTCATTGATTGCACAACACACTTCCAGATTCATTTCAAGCATTGACTACTTTTGTAATAAACGAATCACAATATGACTTACTTTACTTTCTTATTTTTCTGTGATTTTGTTGAAGTCCCCATAGGGGTGGTGTGTGATGAAATTGAATTCTACACTGTCAAGACAACACATTATGTGCACGGATGTCATCTTGTCTATAGTCTGATATGTGAATTAATTGAATGTTGGCATCACATTTTGTCTGATTATTCAAAAAATATTCACAAAGTTGATGTTTAATTGATACTCATTTGGTTTCCTTACGAGTTGATCTCTAAGGGAAAAAAAGTGGCAGTAATGGAATTAGCGCCACTTTGATCAATCTGCTGATATAAGGGTTATTGAAAATGGACACTAATTCCTCTGGTGAAATTAACCCAGAAGAAATGAGCGCTGGAGGAATAAGTAATGAAAACCAGTGATAATTCCCCCGGGGCTAAATCCTCCAGTGGAATTAGAGCTGGAAATAAAAATGCTAATTCCATCCTATCTTCAGGTAAAAATACCGAACGAAACACTGCCAAAAATAGTGGCCAATTCAACCAAAAATACCCAAATGGTGAAGGAAAATGCATTCAGGTGATGCAAATGAAGCCACAGATGCACCCAATTGGCCATACAAGGGTATGTGAATACGAATAGTATGTAATGATGCTGAAGTCCCAATAGAGCTGATATGATGGTACTGAGTCCACCAAAAGGATGGTGTGTGGTCATGTTGAGGTCTCCGTTGGGATGTTGTTTGATGACATAGAGGTCCTCACAGGGATGGTGTGTCATTGTATAGAAGGCCATATAAGAATAGTGTGTATTTATGCTCAAGGTCCCATAGAAATGGAATGCAATGATATTGAATCCTCCAACTGAATGGTGTGTGCTGATGTTGAGGTCCCCACAGGGTTCATATGTGATGATATTGAAGTCCTCACATGGATGGTGTGCGCTGATGGTGAGGTCCCCAAAGGTATGATATGTGATGATATTGAAGTCCTCACATGGATGGTGTGTGCTGATGGTGAGGTCCCCACAGGGATGATATGTGATGATATTGGAGTCCTCACATAGATGGTGTGTGCTGATGGTGAGGTCCCCACAGGCATGATATGTGATGATATTTAAGTCCTCAAATGGACAGTGTGTGCTGATGTTTTGTGTGCATCATTGCTTGTGTCTCCTTTGGTGTTCCTGGGGGTTGAGTGTGGTTTTTAGTAGGTGAAGTAAGGTGGTGGATTTCTTGGGCCAGCTGTTTTTGGGCTGGAGGCCCGTGAAAGGAGTCTGACAAGCTTTGCCGTTCGTAGTCTAGGCTTAATTTTCGGTTTAGTTTTTCTCTGGGTTCACCAGCCTGATGTTTTCCTTTATGGGGCCGGTGACTGTTGTCCCTGGAGGCTGAGGTCTGACAGCCTACAGACTGCGTGTTCGAGGGCTTGATTTCTTCTTCTAGGTCCTTTTCCAAGGCTCGGGACTCCTTTGTAGGGGCATTTAATTTGAGTTCAGGCTCTGATATGGGTGGTCTTTTGTAGGGAGGGCTGATGAGACCAGTTTCTCCCTGCTTTGTCGGTCTGACTGAGGTGGTGATCTTGGCAGTGCTGAGGCCTCCCATGGGCCGGGAGGAGGTTGCTTAAATTTTTTTGGGGGGGGGGGCAAGTGGAGGCACCAGGCCCAGAGGGGTCATACTTGTTTGTGAGGGGGATGTTAACAATCCATCTTCTCTCTCCGTTACTTGCATCAGCTGCCCCGTCCCTTGTTGAGTGCTATGCGGTGTAATAATTTTGGATGATTTCTCTGCGTTTTGGTCAATTTTTCTGTGTTTATGTGGTGGCTGGCAGACCTTTGCCACCTCAACAATGTCTGCGTCTGTGAGTTCTTCCCGACTTCCTGAAGATAAAGGAGTGAATGAATTGAAGAAGTCTGTCACTAGACTTAAAGCTGATGGTTTGCCAGAGTCCGGCTTCCAGATCTTTTTACTGGGTTTCGTCCAGCCAGTTTTAGCTGATGCATGCTTCTGTGCTGCGCCCAATTTCTGTCTACTGGTTTTTGATTGGGCTTTTACTTTGAATTGGCACTTTTTTCCTTTTGTCGGGGAGTCCATCTGTTTCCACTGCCGCTTCTTACTTTGTGAGTTTGGCTTTTCTTTTGCTTTCCTCTAGGTCGAGCTTTTGCAGATTGATGGCCCCTTTGGGTGAGCATGTTCTTAGAGAACTTCGTTCTTCAGTGGAATTTGATGTCTAGCAAATCATGGGTGGTGATCTTTCATTTGTTAGGTCAGCATGGATTATTGCAGTGGTCCTGATCAAGTTTTGGAGATTGTTTGTAAGTCAGGTCTCTTGGCTTGTGTCCCCTTTGAAGGGCAAGGCTCTATTCTTTTCCAAATCTGATAGGGGCGTGGAGTTTTTCCTACCTACAGGTAAGTCCTTGTTCATGTTGTGCTTGGGCAATGCCGGGGACTGCGTGGGGCAGAGAACGTGTGCTACGAAGTTGGCGACCTTCTTCTTCCTTGCCGGGTTTCAGAATAGCGAGTTCAGCGTGGTGGAGGGATACGCAGCCGTGACAGCCAAGCCTTCAAGACTGCCACTCACCGCCACTCTGCGTCCGCTCCGTGGAGTAAATGAGGCTTTATGGCGGTTGTGTGACAGACCTCCTCAGTAGACAGTAGACAGTAGACAGGAACAACGTACTTGAGAAGAGTATAGAGCAGCAAGACAGCCACTCTCCACCACTTACATTAAGACAGTGGTCAACAAAATGTTGGATCTTGGGGTGATTGAACCCTCTAGGAGACCTTGGACCAGCCCTTTGGTTTTGGTTCTAAAGGCAGGTACCTCCGAGCTGAGGTCCTGTGTGGATTGCAGGGCTCTGAATGCTGTCACCAAGACAGATGCACACCCCTTGCCTAGAACAGTTGAGCTGGTGGATACTTTGGGTGCCTCCAAATACCTCTGCACATTTGACCTCCCTACAGGCTATTGGCAAATAGCTCTTACAGAACATGCCAAGGAGAAGACAGCTTTCTCAACACAAGAGGGTCTTTACCTGTTCAGGGTAATACCGTTTGGATTGAAGAATGCCCCTGCCACTTTCCAGAGGCTTGTGAATCATGTGCTGAATGGCTTGGATTAATTCTATCTTGCATATCTGGATGATATCAGTTTTCAGTGCCACCTGGGAAGACCATGTGAAACACATTAGGATTGTTGTGCAGGCTCTTCAGAAGGCCCACTTGACCGTAAAGGCCAATAAGTGCCAGATTGGACAAGGCTCAGTGGTCTACCTTGGACATGAAGAAGGTGGAGGGACGATACAGCCTCTACCCAGTAAAATACAAGCAGTACAAGACTGGCCTACCCCCATACTCAGACCCAAGTGAGAGCCTTTTTAGGACTCACTGAGTACTACAGAAATTTCATGGCAGACCATGGCACCATAGCTGCCCCTCTGACTGCTCTCAAAACTCCTAAGAAACCCAAGAAGGTAACTTGGTCTGAAGAGTGTGGGAAGGCCTTCAATAGTTTAAAAGACTCGTTGTGCCAGGCCCGTGTTCTCAGGGCCCCTAATTACCAAATATGTTTTATTGTGCAGACAGATGCCTCTGACACTGGGATAGGATCTGTAATATCACAAGTAGATAAGAAGGGTAAGGAACACCCTATTGGCTTCATTAGTCACCAGTTTAAGGACAGAGAGCTCAGATGGTCCACAGTAGAGAAAGAATGTTTCTCTGTTTTGTGGGCCCCAAGGAAGCTGAGGCCCTACCTCTATGAGGCCCACTTCACTGTGAAAACTGACCATACTCCCTTAGAATTGCTAATGAACATGAAGTGAGAGAATCCAAAGTTGCTCATGTGGTCCATAAGTCTGAAAGGCTTTCACTTCACTATTGAGCATAGGCCAGGTGTCCAACATAGCAATGCTGATGGGTTGTCCAGAATGTTTCACCAATCCTGCACATGAGACTCATCCAGGGGTGGATTAATACCATCTGTCCTTGGTCTGGGAGGGGCGAGTGTGAGGAACGATTTCCATTTCACGTGTAATTGTCCCTCCAGTTGTGTACCCCCCAACTTTTTGCTGATGTTTAACACCATAGTCTGGCTTTACCAGAGGAGCCTAGCTTTCTGCTGCACTCCTCTGGGCTTTTCACTCACTTTTTATGGGGAAACTGACATGCCCTTAAGACAGTCAGTACTGGGAGACTTTGTTTCCATTAGTCCTTTCCAATGTTGCAACTTTTCTGCTAAATGTAACAAGTGTACAATGTACCTTCCAATACAATGCACCTGGGTCTATTAATCATTTCCAAATGCCCTAGATACTCTCGAAGGATTTTTTAGGAGAAGTGCAGATGTGCCTTGGACAGGGCTGGTGGCAGCTTATCATTTCGCATATGTTTAACCCTTTCCTGCCAAGTAAACCACGATCATCGTGTTTGGCATGCACAGGAGGCGTGGCTCCAAAATGGCAATGCCACAATGTTCTTTGTCCTGTCCTTTGGCCATCTTGCCCCTTCACCTTCCCCAGGTCGAGTCGACCTGAGTCAGTCCTTATTTGGGCATGCATTTTCAGGTGAAGCCCCAAGCCTTTGCGGGCTTCTGCATGCCTTTTGTGTGTGCCTCCAGGATGTGGGCTGGAATGTCTGGTTCCAATACACATTATGGGTGCCAGAGAGTCTGGAGAGCTGAGAATGCCTGGGACCACCATGTTCAGGATTGGTCCGCGTATGGTATGCCTGTATGTGAGCAGATCTCCCTTTGGGTCCTCTTCGCTCAAAGGAGATTCTGGATGAGAGAAGGCCCCAAACACCCATACCATGTTGATCTCTGGAGTTCTCACTGAAGGAAGGATAGAAAAGGATCAAAGTATCCTGAAACTAAGAAACCAAGTCGAGTCGAGTCTAGGACCTGCTGGTGACCCACTGGACGGTTTGGCACCCTGAGCCGGCTGTCGTCCCATGGGACCCCTCTGTATCTGGTTGTCCTCGAAGGTCTGTGAAGATGCTTCGACCCATTGGAATAGTGGGACCAACTATTCTCGGCACCTTCATCAAACCCTGCAAGTAAGCTCTGTCGGAAGTGTCCCTGGGCCAACCAGTGGGCTGACCAGTTTACGCAGACTCTTTGCCTTGATACCGCTGCTGTCTTGAGGAAGCCCTCAAATTTGGAATATCGCTAGCTATCTGTTCACAGCACTCTCGCACCGAATTTCGTACACTTGGCATTCCCAGATCTGAAGTGAAGTGAGTGCATCAGAACCGCAGTATACGTGGTTACTGTGTTGCCCAGCCGTGGTGACGAACTTTGCAGGTGTGCTGCATTTGTGCCCCTCTAGCCCCTGAAGCCTGCTGCAGTAAAACAGGCCTGATCCATCCACCAGGAGTGGAGAAACCACCACTGTCCCATTTGGGAATCATCGCTGTATTTTCATCGCTGAAAGCTGGCGAGCCGCCACATTGACGCACTTGAACCTGCAACCAAAGTGGACTTGAATGCGGAAGTTTGGTCCGGAGTGCGCCGTGGGTCAGTTTAGTAATCGCTACCCAAGCTGGAGGCCCTTAGTGCCTCCATCCATTTTCACACACAAGTGTCCCCTGGGGGCCCCCTCTCCTTTCCACTGCTAGTGTGAACTAGCAAACTACTCCCAACTCTTGGAAGTTGGAACTCTGCCCTCAAGTGGAGGCCCTCCTCAAATAGTGGGAACCTATTCTTCATCGCCTCACCCACCTTCCTGAGCTGCTACAGACCCCTGAAGAGACCCCGTTTTGCCCACTTGAACTACTGCGTGCGCCAGCAGTGCAAGTACATTTGAGCAATAGGCTCCACTCTTCTTAGGGATTGGACTGCCTCTTATTTAGCAGTGTGTTGGATGCAGAGGGACTAGAGACTACCTGCACTGCCTGTTTCCTTCTCTTTTTAGGTTGTGGATCCATTTCGTGCATTAACCCTTTAGACCCCATTGGTCTTGTATATATGCATTTAGATAGGATTGTGTTGGCTTAATAGTATTATTGTGATTTGATTGTGCGTTGAAACTGAACGGCCTTGAAATAAATGTAATATATCTACACCTGACTGGGAGTGATTTGTAAGTGTATTTTGCTCTGTGTGCTCATTGAGGACTTTCAGTCACCCTCACCCCTCCTGAGACCTAGTCTTGACCGCCACCATAGCTACCTTGATTGCTTTGGCTTGTCCAGAAGATTACCCTGTTCCAAGACACTAGGCTGGCCTTCTGAACCTCTGCTCACCAGATCAGAGTTTAGAAATCCATCTAAACACCCAGCTGATTAGGAGAGCTGGGGCAAACAGTCTGGTGAACCTGCACAGCCCATAGGAGGGACTGGTCCAGCAAAGGGAGAGATACCCAGCCAGCTTGGGAGGAAAGCTGTGGCTCACAATCTACTGAGTTCTCCAGCCTGGCAGAAGAGTGTCTTTCTTTAACCAGCTGGGGTGAGTGAGTTCCATTAGAGTCTACGGAGAGAAGGAGAACAACCAAGCTGAAGAGGAAAGCTAAGACTCTGAGTCTACTGAGTTTACCAGACTGGCAGGAGAGTTTGTTCCTTTACCCTGCAGAGGCAAGGCCTATTAGAGAGTGCAGAGAAAAGGAGAGGGAGAAGCAGAATGAACAAAGAGAGCTGCAGACACCACAGCCAAACATCACGCTGGGGGAAGACGCGCTGTGGCAGACAGCAGAAAAGCTGACACGACCTTGCAAAGTCAAGAAGTAGGTGCCGGTGGGTTACCAGGAGCAAAGGAAACAATGAGAGAATCACTCATCGAGGAGAGGGGCACAGGGCAAGACTAAATTTAGCTGAGCGGCCACTGAGCAAATTCTACAAAGCAGATGGGGTATAGGCAATGTCAAAGGTGACCAGAGAAGTGAAGTGGTTACTGGGTAGCCGGCACACTGATGTCGCTACTTAAAAATAGAATTAAAACAAATAAATATACCCGAGGGGAAACACGTAACTGGTGAGAAATGCAAAATACTTAAAGGGGAAGAAAATATCCCATTTGGCCTTCTGAAGGTTTGTCAAGACAAATGACGTTATTGGGCAGGTTAGTGAACCCAGCCTGTCAAACATTAGGGGAAGGGAGTCATGCCCCCCTGATACTACTGTAGAAGCGGAGCCAAATGTGACCCTCATGCCCCCACACGACTCAACACGAAGGCAGAGAAATTACAGATGTGCCTCACTCTTAACACTATCATCGCAATCATCAATGTATGGCAGGTGTGAGGAACATTACTGTCTCAGACAGCCATTCAGACCGTACGCAATCAATGGTTTGGAAGATATGGAAATGACATTGATCGAGCAATTTGACTGACTAGAAAACCAGAAATCAATAACTTCAGCACTGACATCACGACATAGCTGCACTTATTAAAATATCAGTTTGTTGGTACAGTACAATACATTCCACTTGAGTTGTTATTTTGCTAAGTGATGATACTAATGAAAATCTTAATGCAAAAAGAGAACCTATAGAGGGAATTTTCAATATGAAAGGGCCTCATAACAATTTAACTACATAAATATATTAAAATTCCTACATTATATTTTCCTGAACAGTTGATCATAAAAGAAGAAACGAATGGAAAATCATCATTCTTCTACTCAATATTTCCAAGGATAGCATCGATTTTGGGTTACTTGTATCTAGGAGAAAAAATTCCCTCAACTTCTTAAAACATGGACTTTCAGTAAAAATAAGGAAAATGCTAAATATCAATACTAAAATGAAATCACATTATATTTACATACTTTTGTTCAAGTTCAGTGCATTAAGTAGATTGATAACAGCAATTCTGATGGACATAATATTTGTGTTAAAGATTCGCTGCCACAGACATTCTGGGGTAGGAATTTGAAAGTGCTGACCATTTTTTGCAGATAATACAATCGTTTCTCTTTGAGATGTGGGCATTCAGTTAGTAAATGTTTCAGGGATTCTGATTGGTTTTGTATTTTGTGAAATCGACAAATGTTCTCATTGTTACTGATGATTTTTCATTTGTCGTGAACTTCGCCCATTCTTCTCCATAGATCAAATCAGAGTCTCATGAAGGTGTGTCTGATAGTCGCACTTATACATTTAGTACATTTTCATTAATTCACAAAGTTACATGAACATGCACTAGTTTATTCAATACAGGCATGAAACACATGCTTATGGCCCACGTAGGTGGAGGACAGACAAACAAAGATAATTCTATATATTCATGTCTTTTGCCAAAGCTGAAACCACAAGATGCAAAGTATTCATATATTGAGCTTGCAAATGCCTATCTGTCACTAACATGGAGAATCGTAAGGAACAATATGGAAGTTATAGGCCTCTGAAATGAACAAGGAAGGAGAGACAGGCTTTGGGTACATGGAAAGTCTGACATGATCGCTGCAGCCAGAGGCAAGCAAGCAGCAACAAGACACCCTGCCCAGGACAAGTGGAGATGGGAAAGTTCCAGCTACCAAGGCAACGAGCCACTTGAAGGAAATAAGCCTAAAATACTTCTAATTACAGGCTGGACAGCTTTATTTCATGTCTCAAAACACATGACGCAGCTGAACAGGACAATGCCCATTCAACCAAGGTAGACAGAGAGGACTGTTCCCATCGAACCAGAGGAGAAAAGTTTCAAGTGTTGCCCGCAAACTGCCAACTGAATGCACTCTCCCAGGGTTAGGGGATCAGAGATGGCAACATTAGAGAACACATTGCATCTCCAAGGTCATTCTCATCGCCTTGAAAAGGTGCATTCAGTCTGGTAACTGTCTTAGGACTGGGAGGACACATTCTGCCCGATCCAGAGTCACCTTTCACATGGAGATATCATTTTTTGCAGGGGCCTATGCTCTCTCTGCGAGTCTGCAACATTGTAGATTGGCAATGGTAGAACTAACCCCTATAGCTCCTATATGTAGCTCTTGCAAAACTGACCAATGTGAATGTCTGATAGGTTTCTCAGATGGCACTGAATTTATGGCATCACAACGGGACAAAACCGGGTGACACATGCTTTGAAGATGAGAGCTCCATAGGATACTTGTTTTTCTGGTGTGATCTCTGTCATTTTGTTTGCTAATAAAAGACAGTAACTTTGCCCCATAGCTAAGTCTTCCGTTCTTGTGTCAGGGAGTCTGTGATGGGCCCAAGTGTTCTCTGCTGATAATTGGGTGATAGCTAGAGAGCCCCGGTCACATCTTTACAAAGTGGTAGCAAAGGAGGGTTGCTAGGATCTTTCAGCGAGAAACAGCCTCATCAGGCGGCATGCCCGATGACCTGTGTTGTGACCCATGGAAATTGATGCCTAAAGCCATGTATGGAGAAAAATAGAGGTTGACAGGAGCCACCTTAGCCCGGTGGCTGGTGGGACGCCTATCAGACTAGACAGCAGAGTGGCAGGTTGTGGGAGAGTCGGTGTCTGAGAGGCCTAAGCGGACCACAGAGTGTAAGTATCGACTCAGCTATACGGAAAATGTGGGGAGGGAATGTCAGGTTGGTCTTTATTGTTTAAGTTTTTGTTTGATGTAAGAATAACTTTGAATAAGTTTTTGTTTGATGTAAGAATACATGCTCATTAGGCGGTCAGTTTGGGTGGTCATCTTAGACGGTCAGCTTAGCTTGCGGATGAAAAAAGAAAAAACTCGAAAAGAAAAAGGAAAAGAAAAATATAATGGGTTCTCTGTGGGTTAGGACATTTAGCTTGGTTCATGGATGATTATTCAATGGGTTCCCTGTGAGTTAGACAATTTCACTTAGTTAGTGGATGAGTATATAATGGATTACCTGGGTATATTGGTTAGCAGTAGAAGCTACCTTATATCACAGAAGGTGTTTTCCTAATTTATCAGTCTGAGATGTATTCCTATAAAGTGACACTATAGAAGAGGGACCAAATGATTTAATGGTTTCGGCTGTTAGGAGAGCAGGAACACAGCCATGTATTTGTTATGTTGCATTTGTCTTTGGGGCAGTTCATAGGTGGATGTATTTGTTCAAGGATTGGGTGTCGACAATTCCTCCTCTACAGTATTGATGACATCATCTGTGAGGTTGTTTAATAGGACTTGAAGAGTATTGAACGAGGTGGAACAAAGTGGGTAGTTTGCCAATTATGTTTGAGAACCAGTGTTTTGCCATTTGGGCAGAGCTTGAGAAGCACACAAGTGGAGTTGCGATTTGAACATTCAGGGCAGAGAGCCGGAGATGGGTGGTGTGCAGATCACACCTCCATTTATGGTGGTGAGCCGGAGATGCTAAGGACAATATTTGTTATTTTGTGTTGATTAAAATTGGATGTGTCAAAATCCTGATTTCAGGTCAAGTAATTATTGATAGAGTGTTATATAAGGTGACGAAATGAGGGCTACACCTCTTCAACACCTATGCAAGTACCTCCTGTGGTATCAAAATAAAATATGCAAGTGTAGCATGGAATGGAATTGCGACACAGAGGGCAAGATGGCAAAGCCATGGCCCAAAGACGGAAGCTTTTTCAAATGTGTGCAGCAACAAATTAGACTTATTTACATGCAGCCTATAAGCGGAGTAAACTAAGCAAGCAATTGGCCATATTAGAGTTATGTAAAATGTTTCAGGATGAGGAAGGGAACTCAGTTCCATGGGATTGGATGCTGAGCCAACGAAACACGGAGGACAAACAGTCCTCGGCTCCTCCTCCTTCTCCTCCTCAAACAGCAGACTTAGGTGCAGCAACAGAAAGCAAGGTATTTTATCCCATAAAAGACTTAAAAGCAAAGGCAGGACACACCAATCCCACTTTCGCATCTCAAGCAAATGAGCAAAGTAACGCAAGACATTAGCAGCAAATGTAAGGAGTGCAGCAAGATGTATGCGAAGCTACAGGAGAATGACTTGGGGAAGACAGGGCTTGATGAAGGCCAAGAATTGATTGTACCAAATGAATGGATAGACAAACAGGGCATGTGGGGAAGGAATTATCGAGTAGCAAAGACACAGAGAAGGAAGCTAAAGAATGGGCAGAGATAATTGAGGAAGTACATGGAAGGGAAAGGGAAGAGAAGGAGGAAGGTGAACATTACAAAAAGAAAGAGAGCGACCAGAAGCACAAAAAGAAAAGCCGAAAATAAACCAGAGAGCTTGAAGACATGGCAAGGAGGAAAGCAGAAAAAGAGTGGGAAAAGCAATTGTAAATAAGGAAAGAGAAAAGGAGGTTAGAAGTCAATCGGCTCATTAAAGATTTTCGATGCAGGGAAAAAGAGGAGCACAGATGTGAGCTAGACAGAAACAAGGGCAGAGAGAGGTACTCTGCAAAAGCAGTAGAGATTAAGAATGACTTGCCAAGTTTAGATGATGAAGATGGGAACGGTATACGAAGAAGGGTAGGGGAACACTATAGGAGTAGGAGAAACAGCACACCTGCTCCACGGGTACACAGGAGTGCTGGAGAAACCTCAGTGAGGGGGGATGCAGCGATATAGACTGAACAAAATGAAAGCAGCAGGAAGCCACCACAGTATGGGGACTTAGCTTTGAGGACAAAAGAGAAGGGGGCAGTGGTAGTATTAATGGGAGCATGGGGTCAGACGAGGATTCACCGGGGGTGAGGACGATGAGGAGGGACGATACTCTTGCTGCTCCATGGAAGCAAGACCAGATAGATATACAATGATGGGAGGTGAGGAAGGCATGGGCAGAGAAGAGGATGACATTGGAGGGCGACTGCTTTCCCCTAAGGTCATGCAACATGGACAATATTACTATGTATGCACAGAGGCTCACAGCCCTGTCAGGACAGAAAAGGACAGAGATGGCAAGGGCGTACACCACCACTAAGCACATGGGGAGAGAGGGTTGAGGAACGAGGCTGACCAAGTTCCCATTATGGGACAAGGATGGTGGGTGACCTCAGTATATTCCATGGCAGCAAATTGACAAAGACAATTGGGGCTGGGAAGTGGATTCCTGAGCTTGAAAGGCTGACAGCAGTGATGACATAAGCAGTGGGTGACATGAAAAGTCTACTTTCAGCCATTCTTGGGGAGGTTGCGGACGATGTACGGAAGAGAGCAGGGTATCCTGGAGTGACCACACAAAACACAGCACACAATGGAGCGCCATTCAATAACTGCCGAGCGGCCAGATGTCAAGCTCTAAGGGTGCAATACTCAGACACTTTGAATATAAGCACAATCATGGCATGCAAAAAGTGTGATGATGAAGACCCACTTCAATATATTCAACAAATTTAACAAAGAAGGCACCTTGCGATGAGAGAAATGTGGGACAAAACAGTGGGGTCGTTTTACCACATATTATGTCAAGGTTTGCCATAGCAGGTGCAAAAGCAGCTTGCTTAAGAAGCTAGCGGAGATGAAGGCTAAGCCATGGTCAGAAATTCTGCTGCCATAGCACACTATTGCAGGATAATGTGAGAGAATATGAGAAATAAGCGTGAGGAGAGGAAACAAGAAGAAGCAAAGTTAGTGCAGAAGAAACTGTCTTAGTATACAATGGAAAGGGCAATGTTAATGGGCAGTGAGGGAGTAGTTACTCAGCATGCACAGAATAGACCACAGATGGCAGGGGGAGATTTTGCAGGATGAGGGGATATGAATCAGTGGCCAAGCGGACGAGGAGGGATGCCTCGGGGAAGAGGGTTCAGACACCCAATGCAGCAGACCGCAGGAGGGTTTAATGGGGGATAGCAGAGATCAATGGGGGTCCCATATTATGTTGGGCATGCGGGAGACCAGACAACATATCTCAAGTGTGCAGTGACAGTGACGGGATGCATAAAAATTGGGGAATGCAGCAACATCCTATGTACCAGATAGAGCAGACTGACTATTATGTGCAAGATCACACGCAACGGCAGATGTACGCGCCACAACAAACACAAACCCAAGACATGCAAATGCAGCAATATCAGCACATGACACATGCATTACAGATGCAGGGACACATGCAGCAATCACAACCAGCAAAGGAGGCACCGGTTCATCAGAACATCATAACCATGACATATGCAGACTCCACAATGCCACCTCCCGTGCAAAACATGGGGGTGGAGACTGTTGTAGGGGACAATCTATCCATTATACCCAATCCATCTGAGGAACCACGTATCGGACTGACTATAGGTGAAAAGACGTTTTCCTTTCTCATGGATACGGGGGCGACTAGATCCTGTATTAGGGAGAGGAGATATCCAATGTCAGGCATAGACATTAATGTGCAGGGATTATCTGGGGCCATGGATTTGGTTAATTTTATTGATGAATTACCACTTCCTGTGGGGGAACATGACTTGACCATGCCACTGTTATTTTCCCAACAGACACCAGTGAATATAATGGGCAGAGGCATGGTTGGCCCACTTAACATGACCATTTCATTCACAGACAGAGGGATGGTGTGCTCAACACCAGGAATTCATTACATGAATGTGAGGGAAGTCATCCAAGCTTATTGTTGACAGATGATACAGAGGTGGGTGCCAGTAGACAATGAGCTGTTCCAATATCGGGTGGAATTATTGTTAGCATGGCTCTCAGGGATACAGGGTAGATTGTTACGCATACCCAATGCTTTCTTTTTTAGCCCAGATATTCCCTTAGATAAAAGTAAGGAAAGATGATCCCAATTAAACACCAAGCAGTTATAGTGAGAGACGAGAGAATAGTATTGCATGGGACTGAAAACACAGGGCAATCGTGGAGGACAGTCATTGCAGTGGGGGAGGATACTGGTTCAAAGACGTGACAGACGAGAAGTTATTTCAAGACGATCGATCAGATAGTGAGGTGGTTTTTGACATAAGCATTACATACTGGGTGGAAATACATTACAGGGAAGTGCCACACAGAATGGCTGTGTTGCGAAAGGCACCACCACCATTTCTCAAGGAAGATTTGGGGAGAGTGTGCATGCCTTATGGACCAACTGTCTCCATGACATGGGTCTGCTAAAAGGGATGGGGGCGGTCAACATAAAGCTTAAACCAGGAGCTGTTTTAGACAGTATCCCCTATTGAGGGAAGCAGACAAAGGCATTTATGAAATGATCACTGCATTCATGAAGCAAAGCATTTTGGTATCCTCAGAAACGCAGTGTAACACTGCAGTGCATCCTGTGAAAAAGGCTACCAGGGGATTGTGGCATTTTATTCAGAATTTGTGTCCTTTGAATCAAAAAGTACAACCAGAATTCCCATTAGTTCCGAATCCAGCTACAATTCTGAGCAGCATCCCAATGGAACTTACTCACTTCACTGTAATAGACTTGAAGAACGCCTTTTCTATACCACTCCATGAACAGTCACATGGCTTAACCTCATTTCAATATAGAAACCGACCCCCTGGAGAAGGTGCTGACAGCCCTATATGTCAAAGCTGCATGCTGCTTTCAGCGCACAACTGTCATTGTTGGGGCCATATTGCAGGCCATGCAATCCCAGTGTCTACACCAGGTTTTGGGCTGCATCCCATCATTTCCATGTGTGCATAGGCCCATATACACGCCACACATACCGCAGGCAAGCTAGAGAGTATGCAAGGATTTATATGCTGTAGCACACTTTCTACGTGTTCTCGTACCATTGATTGCATGCATGTCATGCTATGCCCCCCGATCCCCTGATTGATGGAGTACATTTACCGCAAACAGAAGCATTGCCTTTCCATCAATGTGCAGGTCACCTGTGATGTAAACAGAGTCATCATGCAAGTCAATGCCAATTTCCCGGAAGAACTCATAATAGCTTCATTTACCAACAATCAGCACTGTACCAGACCCTGGCATCTGGAACCTTCGGCAAAACCTGGCTCATTGGTGAGTATCAACTTATATGCACATGCATACATTCAAGTAACACACTTAAGAACAGACCATGACAATAAATGACAACAACAACCATTTATAAGTGTTCTAGGGACAATGCCTACACAATCTTAACATTCCTTTTCATGCCATTCAGGAATCCTGCCACACCAGCCGAGGCAAGGTACAACACAGCACACATAGCCACTAGGGGCATAGTGGAGCACACATTTGGGGTGCAGAAGTCATGTTTCTGCTGCCTTTAACACTCTGGCAGTGTATTGCTATATACACCACCAGTAGTGTACAGAATCATCGTGGCAGGTTGTGTCCTGCACAATGTCATCACACAGCATGGCATAAACGTAGAGATGCAGGTGGATATCGCTCTCAGCCACAGGCACCACCCATACCCTTGGTCAGCCAAAGGGCACAGGTTAGAAGCTGCACCCAGTCAGTTTGTGCAATTAATACATCCCCTGCGGATCACACACAGTGAAGCCACATCTCTGGTTCAATTCAATGATGAATTGGGGCCAATCCACCATGCCCATAACAACACCCTTAGAATGTATGTCTAGGGGAGGCAAAATGTGTGTCCATAGTCATAGAATGAACTGCCCAAACCACTGACAAAGGCATAGCAAGTGGAAACAACAGTATACATGTTGCTCACACCAAAGCACACAACACAATCAGCAAAATCCCCTTCCACTTTAACATGCCCCATAACAACTAATATGCATGCATATCTCCAACAACACACAGGGGAACACAAGTAAGAAGGCACAATACAAAATGTAACTGTAACAAACACATTTGAGGACTGCCCTAACCACCCTATGCGTATTGCACAACAATATACAGGTGGACTGGCCAACTCATTTTCTGACACAAATTATGCACACAATACACATCTATATCTAAATAGTCATATGAACTGAGAAAATAGCAATCTCACATCAAGAAAGATTCACATCTCACCTAACATCTTTTCCCTAGTGAGCCTGCTCCAGCTGTACCCAGGAATGTATGCATGCTTCACTCCATTGGTGTCCAAACCAGCCTACACTGCTGAGGTGTTGTGTGAAGGCATCCCAAAGCACTGTTCCCTTGAATAGCAGCAACCATTTCCCTTTGCAAAATGCCTCAGTAGAGAAAAACAACACAAGGTTAGAGCAGGTAACACATCCATGTACCCAATGACACCACATCCTGTGCCCACCTGGATGCCATGCAACAACTGGAATAACTAGCCAGTCTACCGTTACCATGTCTTCACTACACCTATACAGCTGAAACTGCTCACCTCAGGCCAACCCAATGAAAAACATCCCACACAGTGAATCCTTCACCACCCACAACACCTCCACTGCCTGCCCCCCGGAATGCCATGCTGTGAAAGACCAGGTTTCTCTTACCCCTTATTTCCAGTGAGGGGTCATTGAGATCCTTCAGATCAGCTCTAGTCAGAATGACACTGAGAGAACTCCTGAATAGAGTACTGAGAGGTTGAAAACCCAGGATCCCCTCAGAAGCCACCCCAATGCCACGATTTGGCATCCCCTGATTAGAGTCACATCAAGACGCTGTGGGAAATACTGGCAGGGGAGCTGACGATGGACTATCCAAGATGAAAGTAGGTGAAATTCTAAGCAATTGCAGTGAAGACAGGATCCCTCAAAAGGCAGCTGGGCAAATAGGCAACAGTCACTGAGGAAGGCAGAGTACAGAGGCAACAGGCAGAAAAAAAGGCACTCAGACAAGAGAACGTAATGAGAAACAGAGGTCAAGGTTACTGGCACACAAAAGGGAACAGGCAACAGGCAAGAGGAAGAGAAGGCCGAGCTCATAGGGACTCGACTCAATGGGCACCAATGAGCGTGTATCTGAAGGGAGCGTTGAGATGTTCTGAGCAGCTGTCAACAGGCGTCTTAATATCTGCTGGGGTACTGTGCAAAGTACTCATTGCCATGGCAAACAACACCAGGCCCATGGCATGTGCCTGGTGTCTGGGGGTGGCAGCCCCTACATGGCCTGCTATGGTGTGCTGGGTGTGGCGTTGTCTGGGGAGTGCACCCCCAGACAGAGCAAAAGCTCCAGGAGTAGAATGCCAGCATGGGTAGACAAGCCATGAAAAGGTGAATGAACGTTATGACGTGTGGCAGGCATGAAAAATGGAAATAATGCAAGCAATGGCTTGCCAGCTTCCCAATCCCATGTGTCGCTGCACCTATGCAGCCAGACCTGCTCACCTTAGGCCAACACAATAAAGAACACCAATGACACTGCAATAAGTACCCTCAGGAGCAACATGCAAAAACTGCAAGCAATGACTCACCAGCCCCCCAACACCATGCATCCCTGACGCATGCAGCTGGACCTGCTCCCCTCAGGCCAAGACAATATAAAATAACCCAGACAGTGACAGCCTCCCTGCCACCAATGACATCACACCCTGTGCCCACTGAGTGCCTAGAATGTGTCTTCACAAGGTACCCACCTATCTCGCATCCCCAGCATTTCACCCGGAACATTCTTGACTTGAAAAGACATGCATTGAATGAAAGTAAACACACAGGACAGCCTTGATTTCTCCCATATAGAACAAGATAACTCCACTGCCATGGTCCACCCAGTGTCAACGACTGGAAGGCCAAATCACAGAGCGTGAGCAACAATGAATCCAACAATATCCAAACTCATTACAGAGTATTCACTTTCCAAACACAGCATGTCATGCACTTTGGACACAGGGGTTAGTCTGCCCTGGGATGCAGACACAAGCTCGGCCATGGATTGCAGGCATACAAGTTGTGCACACCCACTGTCAGGTGTCACCTGTACCTTTGGGTCATCCTTGGATGCGGGGGTGACACCAAGTGAGGCGATTGGGAGTGTAAGTACAAGTGTGAGAGCTGATGTGAAGGATGAAAGAGGGCAAGATGGAGTGAAGTATGTGCAGCTGCAGAGTGGAGAGAGAGAGGAATTGGGGAGCAAGGAGTAGTCCGACTAGTGGGGAGATGAGGAGAGAGATAGGGGCTGTTACAATGGGTGAGGGCAGAGAGAAGGGGGTGAAGAGAGGAAGAGACAGAAAGACAGAAAAAGAAGGTAGCAGTGACAAAGATCCTGGAAGGCACATTATTGGAAAAATAGCACCGGTTTGAGGTGAAGATGGACAATAGGGTGATGAGGATTAAGGGGAAACAAAGGCCACCTGTGATAGGATACTCCTTGGCTTCTCATCACAAAAAACAACATGCTCTACACACCATGGTATGTAAACCAGAAATATACCTTTGTTCGCAACATCTACGCAAATAAATCTGTTACACCCCAACTCCAGACTCAACGCACCAACCCCCCCCCATCCCTGTTGGACACCACAGTTCACACCCTGGATGAGCCGTTCCCAGGAAGGGGGCGGGGATCATAGGGTGTATTGCAACAGATGAACAGATGAACAGAAGCTGTGTGGAGGCTATGATGTACCACATACATGTGCCGACAAAAAACATACAAAAACAGTGCAGTCACCCACAGTACTAGATTAGACCAACAAGTAATGGAAACAAAAGTCATGCAATGCATTCAGGAGTAGATCACATACAGAAAAATAACAAAAAACAAGTTACTTGAATGGGCACCACATGTGAAAACCAGTAGAAATCTAGATGCACCAAGCATGCCAAACATGTGTTGTGGAGTGCATTGTGACATATGGGCAGATCTGCATTTCCAGAGGCAAGGTCATGAATGGGAGCATCCAAGGTCTTGGTGATCTGTGCATGGATCTGTGTGTGATACGTGTAAGATGTGAAGTCGTAGCAGTGCAGGCATGTGAGCGGATACAGTTGTGGAGTGGAGTTCTGGCACAGTTGTGGAGTGTGCTCTGGCACAGGTGGAAGAGAAGTGTGGAACAATCATAATGCAGATGTCCAGAGAATTGAGGATGAGGATGTAGTTGTGGAATGTGTCCAATACTGCCAATGGCACAATTGGGATTAATGGTGTGCATTATCCTGTATCTACTGTTCTTTGTGGAAGTGCAACCTGAAAAGCAATGCACTTGCATGGATGTTCAAGGGGACATACATACACAAACATATGCATAAACACACATCTGCACTGACATTACCCATCACAAAATCACATGACCCATGAAAATCCAACATGTGCAAATGCATGCAAATATTGTGGTACACACCGAAACAGACATTGACATGATTGACAGTGCACAACCTTACCTGCTCACAGCACTGCCCTGATGTGATTCCCTCATCACCTCTACCGGAAACTGTTCCTCTGCATTAGTGAATGGAAGGCCAGTGCCCGGCAGAGGGCATGGGGACTAGGGAGGTGAATGGGTTCTGGCTGGACCTCTCATGGAGTGCAGTCACTGGATGAGTCAGGATCCCTGCAAAATATGGGACATTGCATTTTACCTTCCATAGGAGTAAATCATGTAGACTGCACATATGTTCCAAAAGGCTTTTGATTGATTGTCACCTTTATGTGTGACCCTGATGCTGTCAAGTGGACCATGGCAGTTGACACCACTTTGCATGGCTGCATCCCCAGTACTTAACTCATAATTGCCTTGAGAGGGCAACGACACATCTATCAAGGTAGGAAATAAAAAAAATAAAAAATGGCAACCCGGGCATGGGGTAAAAAAATATATAATGTGTCCATCCTGGACAGGGTTACCCAAAATGAGAACAATGTTTCCATCCAGAACAGTTGGGCAAAGAAATTAAAATCAGACTATCCCGGACAGGATCAAATAAAAAAGAAAAAGTCAATCTTGGACTTGGGCGGGGGAGTGTCCACCCTGGAGGGGTAGAGGTAGGGTGTTCATTTCCACTGAAAATAATTCAACACCCACAATAACAACAACAAAACAAAAAAATCCCTTAATGGGAATATGGACATCATTGCACAGGTGGTTGAGGTAATCTTGGTGTACCGGGACTGCCATCCTGCGATAGGTCATCAGATGGTGGCTGGGGTGGCAGTCCACCCTGTACAAGAGGTGCCAAAGCCTGACCTTCATTGGCTAGGGCAAACCATGATCCAGACGCATGCACCAGCATCTCATTGGCTGAGAGGTTATGATTAACTTCGATAAACTTCCTCCTGAGTGGCCACAGAGTCTGCATGTGTGCTCACTTGAGATGCATCAATTTGCTGGAACAGCATATGCCTCAAGGTGTCCATCTCCTCATGGATCTGTGACCTTGTGGCTGAAAGTTCCTCGTTCAGTGAAGCCCTCAAGTCTCTGGATGCAAACATCTGCTGCTTCAGAGCTTCTCTATGTGCTGCAGCATCTGCATGCAGGGAGTCCTGCAGACACGTCAGAACAGCTTGTCAGCCTTTGATGTTGGCCTCCACACCCAGTTTGCTGGAGAATATCTCAGCATACAAGTTCTTCTTCAGGCTTGAGAGTTGCTGCTGTTGTGCACCCCGGACAGCTGGTTGTCTTGTTCTCAGCCAGGCAATCCATGAAACATATAGCCATGCTTTATGGCCGCACATAACATCTACTGCTCCCACACTGTTTCTCTGCTGTTGTGCACCCACGTCCAGCATGTGTGCACGGCCAATGGCGGTGCGATGCCAGGGTCTGGGCCAGTCTCACAGTGGGACCCTGGTTGTTCACTGCAGGTCTGCAGCCATCTGATGGACCCAGAATCTGACCCCAACTCAGGGGAGGGAGATCTTGCAGCCATAACCAATGTGGACATGGGACATACCACTGACTGGACCTGTGAAGCCTGGTGCACCTCTGCAGACTCAACAGCCCCATCCGACCTGCCCATTGGGGCACCCACCTTGTACCTCAATGTGTCATCCACACCTGGTTCTGCATCTGAACCTGCACGGGCAGAAGAGTCCAAAGAGTCAGAAGCATGACTGAGGATCGTCTGTTGCGCCAGTCGATGTTCATGGCATACTACACCACGACCTCCACTGGTGTACTGACGTACAATCACCTCCTCTTCTTTCTCCTCTGCATCCGCAGCATCATCACCCGCAAATGGAAAGACAATAACATATTGAGTCATGAGTACCCTGACAAATATGCACATACGCATCAGAATGCAAACAGACACAAAATGACTAGACACGCATACATCACACATCGTGACTTTGCACACAGTGAGCTGTTTCTCACGGATATATGGCAGTCAATGACATGTGTAGTCATGTCCGGGCATGTCAGGCAGTGCCCCATGGCATGGTCTGCATGTGCAAGGGTACATACATACACCGAACATGAGTGGCAGAAGAACACATCAGTGGAAGGATGGAGGTCTGTGCATCATCAGTGATCCCATGCACAACCCAGACATTTACATGTTGCAACCTTGTGCAATGTGACCTGCACATCTGATGGCATTTATTCCATGCACGATTATGTATTGCCATGAAATCCCCATTCGCAATTGCAAAATGTCCCCCCCTCCTCCCCATAAGGTACATGGCTGGACACAGGAACATACCTTACATTCATGTGTGAGGAGACTGCGACATGTAAATGACAATGATACGCTTGCACGTCCACTGCACAATTTGCACTCCATATGTGCAATGAACTACACAGTGACAACCATTGGGCATGCACATGTTGTCCCATCAGGAAGAGGCCTGTAATATGCAATAGGACTGGGGGGCTCGCATCAATGATATCACAAGCCAGCATGGTATCTAAGGCCCACCAAAAACCTCCCCTTATGTGTGTCTGGTGTCTGGAAGATAAGAAGATCAGGCTCAAGACGGACGGTGGAAGGGAGGCTATTCCAGACAGAGGCACCTGTTGAGGATAAGGATCTCCATCCGAATCTCTGCTTGAAGGATCAGCTCACCCGCAGAAGGTTGGAGGTAGAAGAGCAGAGGGCTCATGAGGGACAGTATTTAGGTAGGCAATGTTGCAGGTAGGTAGGTCCCAGGCACCAGAAAGCCTTTTGGACAATGCAGAGTGTCTTGAACTTGATCATTGCAGCCATGGGGAGCCAGTGAAGGGATTTCAGTGCTGGAGAGATGCAGTCCCTGGGCTTGAGGCCAAGGATAAGTCTTGCGGTTCTGTTCAGGGTGAGTTGCAGAGGGCACAGGAAAGAAGAAGCAAAGTTGTGTAAAAGGCTGTTGAAATAGTCCAGCCTAG
Source organism: Ambystoma mexicanum (assembly GCF_040938575.1). Taxonomy (NCBI): domain Eukaryota; kingdom Metazoa; phylum Chordata; class Amphibia; order Caudata; family Ambystomatidae; genus Ambystoma; species Ambystoma mexicanum. The sequence goes on from NC_090939.1 coordinate 416,900,061, forward strand.
AGAGAACCAGGGCTCTGGAGACAGTGAGCTGCTGGAGGAAAGTGAGAAAAGTTAGAGCTGATAGATTTTTCTAGAGATGTCTGAATTGTTAGAGGAGTTGGAGAGAGTAGAGTCGAAGATGACACTACGTTTTTTTGCCTCACAGGTGGGTGCAGTCACAGGGGTAAGGGAGGCCGGCAAGAGTGAAAGTGGGAAATTGGGAGAAGCGGTACAAATGCAAATGATGTAAATCTTACTGGCATTGAGGCAGAGGTTGTTTGCAGCACACCATGACTGAATAGTGGACCGACAGATATGAGCGTGGAGGAGGAGGCGGCTGAGGGTAGCCTGAAAGATAGTTGCATGTCATCCGCATTGCACTGGATGTTAGAGGTGAAAGTGGCAATCACACATGCCAGGGCAGCCATATAGAAATTGAAGAACCTGGGGGATAGCTTAGATCCAACACCTCTAGGGCCCTTGAGAAGTTGTACCTGGAACCTCACTTCCAGATCTGTGAGTGGAAACATCATCTGGAAGGTGCTGGTGAGTACCCATGTGGTGCACTGCTCTACAGTGAATGTGTGTTGTGCATGTGCATGCATGATTGCATGTGCCCCCTTCTCTAAGCAGCATGTGTGTTGCATTGATCCGTAGCAGCATGTTGCCTTATGCCAATTCTGGGCATATGTGGTGGCAGACATATGTTTATGGGACATGCATTGGTATATGCACAGTTTGTCCTTGGTGAATTGCTGCACTCTGTTAGGGAGAATTCTCCAGAATGGCTCATTTACCTTACCTACTGAGTCCCTCAGCAGCTTTGCTGGGTTTCTAGGATTTATTTTTTTCACCTGGTAAGAGTGTGATCCTTTTTTCCCACTCTTACATGTGTTTAGCTGTGTGTGTTTAACATTTTATGTGTTCATAGACTATGAAGCTTCACCTACTCCATAGGCCTCATCTTGTTACTGTGTGTTAAACAGCACTTTTAGTGCAGTGACACAGGGTTGTCTTTTTCAGACTTGAGACTTCAAGCTCCATTTTCTGGGACTGACTACTGTCTCCCAGAACATGTAAAGTTGCCATTGACTTTATTAGTCTTTTTAAACTCACAGACCCAGTACAAACTATTTTACATCGAGTTCTGGAAAGTGTTAATAGTTATCCCTTTTTGTCTGTTTCTCGTGGAACATTATTTCAGTCCCCCATATTTAAGATTTGGCTGGTGGCAGTGGTATCTACCCTATTTTTCCTACGGCGGTCTATTTAAATAGCCTTTGTATTTTTTTAGGCTAAGTTAGTAGCCTCAAACTTAAATCTGCTGGACCGCATATACTTTAATTTGGTTCCGGCTGGGTTTATTCGCCATTTCTTTTTGTAAAGGTCTTTCTCGTGTTTTACTCTGTGTGCCAAACCAGGTTTGGTTCCTTTGTTCGCCGTCCTTTTATTGGGCTTCTGCACAGAAGCCCTCCTTAGGTGCCTGAATGTCTGAGAGGGACAGGATGTGAGGGAGGGGTTTGAGACTCCCTGAACAGGGTCTCCTTGGAGACCCATGTCACACTCTGTGTGACAGGCTGTGTGAATGGGGGAAAACTGCATAAAAAGCATATCTCTGGGACTGAGAAGGCAGAGTCGCCACTGGATCAAGAGAACCGAAGAGAAGCTGACAGAGAGGACCTCTACCATGACTGAACCTCCCGGTGAAGCCCTGCTGCGGGTCCGAATCTCCAAACTTCAACGACAGGGAGGATCTGCAAGGAATCTTTTCCCCTTGAGCTAGTGGGACCAACCAGTTTGCCAAACTGCAAGCCAGGCCTCCCTTCGCTGGTCGAATTTGCTGTGCACAGCTACAGTGAACCGGATAGCCAGGAGGACAAGACCCTGTTTGGGTTTTAAGGAGTGCACCTTTTATTTGTTGCTTTGCTCTGCTGCTGGTTACTTCTCTGCGCAGTGCAGGACCCTCTTCCTACTTCGTGTTAGTCCGACAGTTGCTTCAGGAACCGTGAGTCTGCAGGACCTGCCAGGAACGTCTGCCTCAGCTACAGCCTTCTTCTTCATTTAAGGTACTGTTCAAACCCAGTTGTTCGTTCCATCCAACCACGGTGAAAGTGTTTGAAACCTTTGCCAATCCGAGGGATTGTCCTTCACTATTCTTTAAAGAAACTTTTCGTCTGACCAACTTCGTTCTGAACTCTTGGCAAAGACTTAACCACGAACTACCCCGAACTGTGTGATCCTCTGCAAAGACTTTGGTCCAATGACTTTGGGCCAGGCCTCTTGATTTGATTTCCTCACCATAGTTACTTTTTCTAGATTTCCCTGCTTACTTACTTGTTGGTGATGCTCAACTTTTGTCTAACCTTGTCTTTCCCTCCATTTTAAATTGCTGGAGTGCCATTTTGCTCACACTTCATTTTGAGCTTAACTTGTCCAGAATCTATTGGATGGAGTGTAGTATATTAAGAGAGTGATGTTTCTACTACTTTACTTTGGTGAATTGTTTTACAACTGATGTGTAAATACATGTATATTCGTTTACTCAGAAACCTTGAGTCAGTGTTTGTTTGAACCATTGCAATTGCTGTCCTTTGTGTAACTAGTGGTACTGCTCACTTTACTCTTGAGATAAGCCTGACTGCTCAGCCATCGCTACCACTTTACTGTGTAGTACAGGCTTGTACCAAAGGTGAATTTGTACTGTCACTTGTAGTCTTAATTGTGTGCGGTGTTCCTAAAGGGTACTGAAAATCATTCTGCCTAACACACTTATGCACATGCTATGAGAGTTCATTTAAACAAGTGCTGAGACAGCACGGATGCCAGCTTAAAATGTGTGAACATGTGAGGGACATGCATGCAGGACAACTCTATGTGTTGTACATCTGCAAGTGAGTCCATCCTCGCATATCCCCTCAAGATTACACATGTGCATGGATGTCTGGGAATGTTATCTTGGTGCATTTACCTCTCAGGGATGGGGATATGATGTGTCATCCCACTGCATGTTAAGCCTGATTTGACTTGTGATCATGCCATAGGTATGTGCTGGAGCAAACAGCATACGCGCATGTTTCTCTGATATGTGTGCCAGTACAAGTTGCATGCCAACAGGTCAAGCTGATAGGGATGCATGTTGAGGACTGTAATTGGGTTCACAGGTGCTCTTCACATGAGCCTGGCTGTATGTCAAATTTGTGTCACTTTACCGTTGGTATAGTGGCATTGCCTGATTTTGGAAATGTGTTGTGGCCACACAACAAAGTGGTGGGTTGACATGTGCGTGTGTCACAACTTTGAGTTAGCATTGTCCCTACACCCGTGTGTCAGTAGTCATGCAGATTGCATGGGCGTGTGGGTTCATTGTGTGTGTGTGTGTGTGTGTGTGTGCGCGCGCGTGTGTGTGTGTGTGTGTATGTGTGTGTGTGTGTGTGTGTGTATGTGTCTGTTTGCTGGTTGACAAGTGCAGAATTAGTGTTGCTGTTGTGTATGCAATACATGCTTTGACAATGATGGCTGATGTCAATATTCTTTGTCCCATTTTCCACAGTTGCTGCAGCTGGTGAAGAGGGTGGAGGAATTACTGTGGAGGTGCTACCTTGACTTACGGGGGACTGTGCTTAGTTTCGTTAGGGTGCAGTCTTGACTTGAGGGCAACCATGCGTAGTTTTGGTGGGGGGGCGTGACTTACAGACAACTGCGTGCAGTTTCTCCGGTGCGCAGCCTTGACTTATGGGGGAACGTGCACAGTTTCCCAGGATGCTGCCTTGACTCACGGAGAACCGCATGCAGTTTCGCTGGGGTGCTGCCTTGACTTATGCGGGTACCACATGCAGTTTTGCCTGGGTGCTGCCTTGACTTATGGGGGACCGCACCCAGTTTCGACAGAGTGCAGCCTTGACTTAAGGGAGACTGTATGCAGTTTTGCCAGGGTGCTGGATGGTGGGGCAAAGTCAGATACAAAGATAGGCGCAAAGGATATTATTTAGCATTGGTTTTTGTTTGCAAAGGGGCGCGTTGTGGACGTTCCTGTTGCAACTGGATTTTCTTCGCGCCTCAGGTTACTTTGCACTTTGACTCCATGAATATGCAGAGAGTGCAAAAAATGTCTGCACACAAGTAGGCACAAAGTTGATTTGGGCACTGAGTACTTTGCAGGGACTTTGCACTTTTTCTATGAATCTGGCCTTATGTGTCCTTGAATTTGTACGTTTATAATTATTCATAATAGTAAAAGTGAAACTACAAGCACCAGAAGGCAAAGTGTTGTTTTCTAAAAATCAAGGACTCACTCTACTGACTTTAATAATTAAATGATGATGGTGCGGGCGCCCAGGCAGGCTAGTAATGCACAGGGAAGAACTGAAGCAGCAAACTACTGGAGACAGAGACAGAGGGTGAGTGACAGAGCTCTGCTGCTGTTCAAAACCAAAAGGTGCAGGCAAGACACCAAATGAAGTCATACATTTTTAAACGTTTACTTTCCATTACAATGGCAGGGCTACAAGTCCCAGAATGCAAGGAAAAATCGTGAACCAAATTAACCCCTTACACCTGACATGAGGCACATTTAAATATCTGTAGTATAGTATTACCACTCAACGCCCAAGACATTGGACACATTTGACCTGACTAATGCCTCCTTGCTCATGCTTTCACCCATGCTAAAGCCGCCCCATAAGAATGTTTATTATTTTAGGAAACCCTCCACTTCATGGCTCTCTAAATGTCAATCTGTGCTCTATCACGTGCTGCACAGTCCTTGCTGGAGTTTGTAGATTTTGGCTAAATTGCCAGCACTGCCAAATAACATGGAACCATGTCATTCATCAGTGCTGTAATTGGGTCAGATTCCCACGGATCAAGAAGCAGGCAAAAATGGACTCCTCACACGTGCATCACAAAAGCTCATGCCAGATCTGCTATACAATGTTGAACACATAGGGCCCGATTGTCAAGTTGGTGTTAATTACGAAAATGTCGTAAAAGTGCTAACGACATTTTCGGTAATTACGACCTATTCTGAAGGTGGCACAATCTTCCGAAGTCGGACTGATTGCTCCACTTTCGAAATATTGGTGCCGGTTGCTAGGAAGGGCTGAAAACCGATCTAGCAAACGGCACTTTCGTTATATCTCCTTTTGCATGGGTAATCTTGTGGCACTCCTCCAATTTCGGAACTGCCTGAAATTGTCGCCAAAGTATGGTACCTCATTGGTGTCGTACAGGAGGAGTGCCACAAGAAGCACATGCACAGGAATAATGCCATAAGAAGCACACAACTTTGTGGGTGTGCAGATGGTGACAGGTGGGTCCTGCACTGCATCTTAGTTTGCAGAAGAGTGCATACTGCCATCCATGATTCTACTATGGATGGCAGTATGCACTTGTCTGCAAACAAAGATAAATAAATGCAGTGCTTGAACCACTTGTCACGATCTGCACACCCAAAAAGCACGTGCTTTTTTGTTTTCATCTTGGCAGCATTTTCGTTAAATGACGATTCCCTCGTTATTTAACGAAAATGCTGCCGAGATTCTGAAATTGGCCTGTTTCCATTAGAAACAGGCAGATTACAGGGGAAACACTGTTGTGCTTTGCGAAGATGCTCAGGCCCACTTGAGAATAGCAGTTGTGCCTGGCCGTCAAGAATTTAGCACCCTCACTGCGCCATGATGAGAATCGGGCTCATAGTGATCAGCTGTTCCCATAGTTCCGAGAGTAACTTTCGAGCTCAGAAGAGCTCCGCACCAGTTTGTCTTTGTTTTGCTTTACATGTAAGCACATTAAAGTGTAATTAATGTTAGATGGCTGCAGACAAAGTAGTGAGTGGGTAACTGAGGGTGGATATGGTTCAATGCATGTCCCAGAAGAGGTGAACATGTTGAATGACTGGAATTGGGAGGGTTGCATAAAGCTGTATGTTGTGTGAACGAATGGCTATGTGGAGGTAATACGGTTGTTCATTTTCTTTCACTGTGTTTCTTTCAGTCATACTAGCACAGTTTACAATCTTGAGGAGATTTTTTAGGTTTGCATTACTATGCACGCTGATAATTGTAGGCTTTCAATCAGAATGGGGGGAATAAAGCTACACGTGTTATCGTTTTGCTCAAGCTGTCTTACAATGTTGTATTGTCAGTTAGTTTATTATGTCATGTGTGCATGTTTCAAGTCATATTCATACAGCAGGGCGTTATATTAGCATTGTTTTTGGCAGTTTTTTCAATCCCATCTATCACTTGCTTGCAGGGACATCAACTCAACTACCACTCCTCGGGAAGTGGGATCCCTTCCCAGAGTGTTTGTTTTTCCATTTCCCACACTGTGCGTGATACTCAAGAGCAGGGGTTAAGAGACATTTATGTGTTGGGGTGTACAAACAAATCCCATCCTTCCCACCCAGCCGCTAGTGTGCTTTAAACTAGCAGTCTTGATCGTGCTGTCACGAGAGGATTCTACAAACGGCTCCCAATCAGATGGTTAGTTTCCCTCCTCTAACTTCGTTTGTCGAGATATGAATCTGAGACCCTGAAAAAAGGAATTCAAGTTGAAAGCAGAAGATAAAAAAATGGGCCAGTACAACGGTCTAACACCAGTTATTTCCTCTAGGATCAATGGAAACTGTCCTCATAACGTAACCTTTAACGCCGTCCCGCAGCAGGGCAACAAAGGAAGCCATTTCTAATGACTTAAGTCTCTGTAATTTACAGCGTGTCTTCTAGCTGCTGTCGTCCAAAAGAGGTGGTAAAACCAGGTACAGGGCGAAGGATTGAATATTTTTGTTTAGGGCCTGCACGCTAATTCAGCTCATGAGGTGCCATGCAAGCAAGCAGCGCAACACCAGAAAACAGTGTTTATGTTTTTACCTCCCTTAGGCGCTGTTAGGGAGATTTCTCACACAAGTGCTTAATTCCCTCTACCTTAGATCCCTCCAGCTCTTGTGCTAAATTTTGGGCTTTGAACTTTTCATTCGTAATGTGTTTTACTTTTGTGCTCTTTTGGTTATGGAGTTTTAAAGCAACTCCAGTGGCATAATCTTTTTCTGTGTGTCACACAACACCTTCATGCAGTGGCAGAGGAGTGTCTTTCAGACTCCCCGAAGTTTAAATACCTTCTCTGGGACTGACTACCGTCTCCCAGAGCATGTAAAGTTAAAGTGACTTTACTATTCTTTTTAAATTTACTGACCCAGCACACTCTATCTTCCAATAGAGTGCTGGAGGGGTTGCTTAGCTTCCCCTGAGTCAAAGAACTCATGTAACAGTAAAATGTTACCTTTTCCTCTTTTAAATGGCTGGTGGCAGTGGTTCAGATCAACGACCGTGATTTTTCGTGACTGCTAACAATGGTAGCCCAAAATCAAGGGCAGCCATGCTTTTTAATTTGGCGCCCCAGACCTATCTGTAAAAACAGATTCCGGTCATCTTTTTTTGCCATTTCCTTTAGGAAAAGTCCTTCTTGTGTTGGTCTCTGCGCGCCAAACCAGGTTTGGTCCCTTTGTTCGTGCCCTTTGGCGGGCTTCTGTGCTGAAGCCCTCCTCTGGTGCCAGAGTGTCTGAGGTGGACAGGATGTGGGGGAGATGCCCGAAACTCCCTGTGCTTGGTCTTCTAGGAGACCTGAATGCACTCTGGCGTGATTGGCTGGCTGACTGTCCAGCAAGGGCAGCCACCCTGCTGAGTGAGTGACAGCCAGGCTGAATGAATGGGGGAAAACTGTTTAAAAGCAGGTCTCTGGGACTTGGAAAGCAGAGTCGACCACTGGAATGAAAGAACCAAAAACGAGCTGAAGGAAGAGGACTTCTGCAACTCCTCAACGACCAGTGAAGCCCTTCTGCAGGTCCGAATTGCCTGAAACTCTATTCGACAGAGAAGCCCTTCAAGGGTAACTTCTTCCCTTGAGTTTGGTGGGAAAAACTACCTTGTAAACCACCTGGACACCGTCCCTGACTGGTTGAATTTTCAGCAGATTGCTGCTTGAAAACCGGATAGCCAGTGGGAAGGAAACCAGTTTGTGGTCTTTAAGGCACTCACACCTTAAAGCGACGTCTTGCTACAGCTTTTGGCCTCATCCCTGGGCACTGCAGGAACCTCCCGATATCCTCCTTCTTGTCCCCACGACTGAAGCTCAGGAACTGCGAGACCTGCTCGAACTCACCAGGAACAACTGCCTCAGCTACAGCTTTCTTCGTTAAAAAAGGTACTGTGCAAACGCAGTCCGGAAATATTTTCGGCCGTCGAGAAAGTGCATGAAACTTTTCTCAACTTCGAGGTTTGTCCTTCCCTAAACATTCGTCAAACTTTTCGCATAGCCAAATTCTTCTAATCTCTGTAGCAAATACTTAACTGTTATATACCAGAACTGTGCTATCCTAGACAAAGGACTCTGAACCACTGACTTTGGCCAAGGCCTGTTGAGAAGAATTGCTGGTTGTATGTAACTGAAACCCTTTGCCCTGCCTATGAATGTATTTGGTCTGTCTAATCGCATAACCTTGTCTTTTCCTCCCCTTTATAAATATTTGAAGTGCCATTTTGCTCCGACTTCATTTTGGTGCTAAACTTGTTAATTTACTTGCCCGTTGGATTTTTGTGGTTTATTAGCGTGTGATATTGAGCTGCTTGTACTAGTGTAATGTTTTCTAACTAAATGTGTTAATAAATGTATATTATTTTACCAAGAAACCTTGAGTAAGTGTCTTTTGAATCACTGTATTATTGGTCCTTTGTGCAATTTGTTCTACTGCTCACTTAAACTCTTGAGATATGTCTGGCTGCTCAGTCATCGCTACCACTTTACTGTGTAGTACAGGCTTGTACCGAAGGTGACATTGTTCTTACACTTGTAGTCCTAAATGCCTGTAGTTTTCCCAAAGGGTACTGCAGATGATTATGCCTAACACTGGTGTACAGCGGTGATGATAAAGTATACTTGTTACATTTAGACTGCTACTTTTAGTTTTGTTCAAATAATCTTCACAAGGCTAAGCAACACTGTTAAAGCAATTGTTTTATCATGAATGATATGGAAAGCTACAGACAGGAGACCCTAGTGACTTTAGCTGTTGATCAATTGAGAGATATGTGTAAAGCTAGGAATCTCACTGTAAATGACACACAAGAATGGTAAATGCCTCCTTTAGGGACCATACAGTACTTGAAACCATCAAAACAGTCACGGTTACACCTCTGCCCAAAAATCTAGAACTAAGCCAACAAGACCCCTCTAATCTCAGACCCTTCACTACCTGTAACTTTTTATTGAAAATATTAGACAAAATCGCCACCAAACAACTACAAGAGTATGCAGACAACAATAATCTACTTCATCCACTACAATCAGGATTTAGACAAGCCCACAGCACAGAGTCAGCATTAATCGATCTACAGACTGAGATGCTGGGACTACTGGACCAGGGTAAAGCAGGCCTGCTGATCCTACTGGACCTCTCGGCAGCTTTCAATCTGCTGGATCATTGGAAGCTCCGAGAGGCCCTAGATCTAGTTGAAAATTGCTCCCAAGGAGCCATAGATTGGGTGACCTCTTTCCTGCAAGATAGACAATCCAAAATAATCTAGAGAAATCACTTATCCTCAATCAAACCAGTGGATTGTGGCGTCCCCCAGGGAGCTAGTTTTTCCCCACTGCTGTTCATGTTCAACTTATACCTGCGGTGCTTATGCACCCTTTTGACCCATCTCGGCATATTCTTTACCAACTTCGCCGATGATACTCTACTGGTGTTCGAACTCAGTGGAGACTACAACCAAGACAGCAATAAACAAACATCTATATATAACACCATTGAATCCTGGATGAAGGCAAATTGGATGTGCCCTAATGGTTCCAAAACAGAGCTCATGACCTTTGGCTCATCCTATGCCAGGAAAGAACTCAGCTCAGCTTACTCCACATTCAATGTAAAAGAAACACCCATTGTAGTATCAGAAAAAGTTAAAACGCTAGGCGTCTATTTGCAGGCATCACTGGGAGCCGAAGCCCAAGTAGAGTACCTTAAAGGGAACTGTCAATACCATCAGAAACTATTGAGGAATATCAGACCCTTAGTAGACAAACAAAACAGCACAACAATCGCCAGGGCCATCATACTCTCAAGGTTGGACAATGGCAATGCTCTGCTGTTGGGTGCAAGCAATAAATGCATAAAACAGTACCAAATAATTCAGAACAATGCTGTAAGAACTATAACCGGCAGAACAAATAGAGAGCACATCACAGGAGAGAGGAGAGACCTTCACTGGCTAGACATAGAGTAACACATAACATTCAAATCGCTTACACTGGTCCATCGCTGCCTTTATGGAAATGCACCAACATACCTTAAGAAGCATATCAAGAGGTATGAACCAAGTCAAAATCTCAGATCCACAAACAAAGACTTATTCCAACACGTGTCAACCAAAAGGACAAAAGGTCTATGTAGAGCCTTTCCGGCTACATCAACAACCAAATGTAATAAACTACTAGTGACACTAAGAGCTGAAACAAACCTCAATTGTTTAAAAAAAAACTGAAGACCCTACTTTTCAAATAAACCACTGCTAATTTAACCTTTTATTACCAAATTCCCTTTCTTTGTTGTCCCCTCACTAAGTCCTTGACTTCATGTAATGCGCACTGATGCCTGTGCGCTGCAGCGCTATATGAACACATAAATAGATAAATAAAAGGCAAAAAGGTTGAATTGATAGAAAAGTTGTTAGAATACCAAAGTCTGTGGAGTGGGTCTGAATCCCCCACACATGCAGCAAATGTGGAAAATGTTGGTGAGGATGATAATGTTTCTGAGAGTAACTCAAATGTTATGGATGAGTTAGATGAGGAAGAAGAGTCTTCAAATGTAGGCCCTGTGTTACGCTTACCTGACTCCCACAGGGACGTCAGTCGGACCCGGACTGCTGCGGCCTCCACCCACGTGATGCGTAGTGCAGCGATGACTGACTGGATCTGCCCTCCTAATCTTGTCTGCTTGACCCGTAGAAATATTCTCCTACAAGTGGAGAGAATTTAGCCACTTGTGGATTCAAGTAATAGCACCCCCACTGTCCTCCCTACTAATCACCTCTGAAGCGCCCTCTCAGCAATCTCACCTTATATTCTTGAAGGATGAGCCCTCCATCCTGCGAAGCACACAGGGGCGCGTTGATGACCAGTTACTTCACTGGCCTGAAGATATTGGAAGATTTGTAGACGAATCCTGACTCCAAAAGGTCTTGGCGAAGAGCCGTAAGTATATAGTTCGTAAGAGTTCAAAATGTCTGGAATTCACTCCTGTCCAATTCCTCTTTCATCTTGCAGCTTTGACCCAATAAGAAGATTGACAGCTGAAAGCGCTCCGGTAAAAGTCTGTGTTACCCAACACTGTCCGGTAAATAATACCAAGGGTTAAACTTGCTGCTTTCTCCTTATCTTACAGGTGCGGCATAAGAAGATGTGGCGTGCTAATGTATTATACCTCCGGCGGTAAAATCAGGTAAGCATATGGCGGCTAAAGATATTGTCTCTGTCTGTTCTCTCTGCTCACCTTGTTGTTTCTTGTCCCCCTTAGGTGCCGGGATTTGGCGATGTAAAGATGGAGATAGCGCTCGATCGAAGAGATGCTGCGTGGAACGGTGAGCATGGCTCAGCGCTGCTGCTGGCAATGCGACGCGTTTAAAACAAAGTCTTTCTCCTGGTTTGAAGAAGCGATGAATCCGTAATCAGGTAAGAAATCAGGTAATACTCTTGTTCTAACCTTTGCTTCTTTCCTTCTTTCTAGGTGCTCCAGTTTCGAGGCGGGCGTGGCAGAAGGCTGGATGCTGCTGCTCGCATGGTGAACGTTACGCTGCTCGATGCAGAATAACGCGAAGCATGTGCTGCTCTTCGGGTGTGGTTTAAATAGCCTCCAAAGTAGTGCCAGGTAGGTGTTCCTCCCCGACCACACCCGAGTAACAAAATAGTCCCTAAGGTAAAGTAGTCCCTTCCAGGCCTTAAATGGGCTTGGATCTTCTTGCAGCATGGTCTGCATCAGGTAAGTGTGCACCCATGAGCCTGGCACCTATGGCGCCAGGACTGATGTCCCATATGAGCCTGGCGCCATATGCGCCAGGACTGAACCCAGACAGCCCCTAGCAGGGGTTGCTGGGTTTTCTCAAGGCAACATGATGCCTGCTCCTGGGGCTGATGGACGTGGTCTGGATGCCCGGGGGTATGCATCATGACACCCTGCTTTACCTCTACCTGCTCATAGGCCTCAACCTCTGACTACAGGGACCCCACCATGTCCAACATTAAGTCCTGAATTCGTCTTGCTTGAAAAGATGAGATTGGAGTTACAATTTAAAATGATCCAAGCTCAAACTGATAGCAAACATCAAGAATTTAGGCTCAGAGAAATGGAATTAAACCATGCATTAGAAACGAAAAATGTGTCTATTGAAACTGGTTCTCTCCCAGAGTCCTCTAGGTCCCAAGAGGCCTCGTATGTCCAAAGATGCAGTAAGTATGTATGAGGTTAAGCTTGATATTTTGGATTGGTTGGCTGCTTTTGAATATAACCATGGGATTCAAGACATTACAGGGAATTAACTGATTCCTTGGCTTTTTTCTAGGCTACCCCCTGTTGCAACGGATGTGGTAAGGGATTTGGGAGAAATAGACAGAAAGGAGTATGAAACTCTGAAGCTAGCTTTGATAGCTAGATTTGGGAAGAACCTTACTCAGTATCTTAAGAGGTTTAGAACCCTTAAAAAGCATGATGGTACCCATTGGGCTACCTGGGTGATTGAATGTTTGAAAAACTTAGATGGTTGGGTTAAGGGTTACAGCGTGAACACTTATGAAGGTATGAGAAATCTGGTTATGTTGGAAACCATTGTTGATGCCTGCTCTCCTGAGCTGAGACAGCCCTTGGTTGACTCTAAGGAATTAGATCCAAAAAAGTTAGCTAGAGCAGCTGACTCATCGGTTGCCAACAAGGCCACTCATAAGGATTCTGAGGCAACTCCCCAAAAGGAACGGGGGAAGCAGCACATGTGAAAGGAGATCCCAAGTGCAAGGGCAAACCTGCTGGGGGTTTATAGTGATAATGTAGAAAGACAAAATGTAGAAAGTCAAAATGTCGACAAATAAATGTTTTACCTATTTTTTTTTTATTCCCGGACCCCAAAATAAATATATAATTTAAAAAAAGGGAATTCGACATTTGTTTTTTCTACATTTATTTTTCAACATTATTGTCATTATACATTTTATTTTTGACATTTTTACTGACCACCCCTGCAGGGATCAGCACTGCTTCCTTAGCCTTCTCCCCAGAGGAAGAAGTACAAATGGCCAGTGCCTACTTTCAACTATTTGCTGAAGCACCCTTGCGTCTTCAAACTACTGTATCCTTAGAGTCCATGGGTCTGGGTAAGAAACAGAATATGGGTGTGTATGACTTCATTCCAGAAATCTCCAAAGGGTACTACAAAGACAGTATTCTTGTGAATAGTCAGGAGACCCCTGCCATGAGACACACTGGGGCCAGCAGAACACTTGTGGATGAAAGCTTTTTAAAGCTCGAGGATGTTGTTAAGGCACCCAAAGGTCCCACTAAATTTTCAGGAGGCCCTGTCCAGTTGGTTCCCATTCTGCCAGCTCTTGTTCAGTGTAATAATATGACAGTGAGGAATCCTGTCAGTGTCCAGAATGAAGTGCTTGGGAGAGTCCTGTTGGTGAATGATTTAAAAACTCTAGGAGTAGTATCCAGTACCCCCAGGCCTCCCAGTGAAAGAAAACAGAACCAAACCAAATTGGCTAGAAAGGCAACCTTAAGAAACCCCTCTGACCCCGTGGGAACCTCTACAGAGAACCCCACTGCAAGCCCTGGTGTTAGTAAGTTGACCTCTAACCCAGGCAAATCTGAGGCTAGTATAGTAGGGAAATGGGAGCCCCATCCAGGCTCCATCATTGTCCATCCAATTGTAAAGTCTTTGACTTCCCATTCTTCTGAATGGGTGGTGGATAGACAAATTGGACCCCTCTCTAGGCGTGTGAGAACTGGTAATTCTCAAAGCTGGTGGAAAACTAGGAAAAATAGGTCTAAGGCTAAACACCTTAAGACTGTTGGAACTTCTACTGAAGACTCCAATGTAAATCCTAGCATTAGGAGGGAAACTTCTAAAATAGGTAAGGTCAGATCTCAGAGGAAGTGGCAGCATGTACCTTGCTTGACCACAGCCCCTCCAACCAAGATACCTGAGACCCAACCTGCTCTTGTGAGAGAGGTTGTGAGGAACCATGGAGGCCCCTCTAGATCTAAGGGATTCCTTTCCAAGGACCCCTTGAAAAAGCCTATTGTAGGTTCAGGGGTTGTTACAACTTCTGAGGGACTGTTAGATCAGATCCCCTATACATTAAAAAAGAGAGATGTACCACAACATGTTTGAAGGTCATAGAGTTTACAAATGAAAACCACTGATAAAAAGTTTCATACAAGGGTTACAAACGGTTGCTGTTGTACTTAGCACGCCATTTAACCGACTTGCAACAGGAGAGCCATGCTGGTGGGGATTATAACCTCCTGTCCCTTAGTCTGGGGCTGACGAGTGTTGGGGTGATTTCTCACAGAAGTTCTTATTCCCTCTACCTTAGAGTCCTCCAGCTCTTTTGCTATATTCTGGGGCTTTTAACTTTTCATTTTTAATGAGTTTCACTTTGTGCTCTTTTGGTTATGGAGTTTTAAAGCAAATCCATCATCTTTTTTTGTGTTTCACATGGCACCTTCAGTGCAGTGGCACAGGAGTGTCCTTCAGTCTCCCCAAGGTTTAAATACCTTCTCTGGGACTGACTACTGTCTCCCAGAGCATGTAAAGTCAAATTGGCTTTACTATTCTTTTTAAATTTACTGACCCAGCACACACTATCTTCCAATAGAGTGCTGGAAGGGTTGCTTAGCTTCCCCTGAGTCAAAACACTCATGTAACAGTAAAATGTTACCTTTTCCTCTTTTAAATGGCTGGTGGCAGTGGTTTACATCAACTACCGTGATGTTTCGCAACCACTAACAACGTTAGCCCAAAATCAAGGGCAGCCATGTTTTTCAATATGGCGCCCCAGACCTATCTGTAAAAACAGACTCCGGTCATCTTTTTTCGCCATTTCTTTTAGGAAAAGTTCTTCTTGTCTTGGTCTCTGCGCGCCAAACCAGGTTTGGTCCTTTTGTTTGTGTCCTTTGGTGGGATTTTGTTCTGAAGCCCTCCTCTGGTGCCAGGGTGTCTAGGGTGGACAGGATGTGAGGGAGGTGCCAGAAACTCCCTGTGCTTAGTATCCTAGGAGACCTGAATGCACTCGAGTGTGATTGGCTGGCTGACTGTCCGACAAAGATAGCCACCCTGCTGGGTGAGTAACAGCCAGGCTGAATGAATGGGGGAAAACTATTTAATAGCTGGTCACTGGGACTTGGAAAGCAGAGTCAACCACTGGAACGAAAGAACCGAAGATGAGCTGAAGGAAGAGGACTGCTGCAACTCCTGGACGACCGGTGAAGCCCTGCTGCAGGTCCGAATTGCCTGAAACTCCAATCAACAGAGAAGTCCTTCAAGGTTAACTTCTTTCCTTGAGTTTGGTGGGAACAATCAACTGGTAAGCCACCTGGACACCATCTCTGACTGGTCGAATATTCAGCAGAGTGCTGCTTGAAAACGGATAGCCAGTGGGAAGGAAACCAGTTTGTGGTCTTTAAGGCACTCACACCTTAAAGCGACATCTTGCTACAGCTTTTGGCCTCATCCCTGGGCAGTGCAGGAACCTCCCGACATCCTCCTTCTTGTCCCCACGACTGAAGCTCAGGAACTGCAAGACCTGCTCGGACAAGCCAGGATGGACTGCCTCAGCTACAGCTTTCTTCGTTAAAAAAGGTACTGTGCAAACACAGTCCGGAAATATTTTCGGATATCGAGAAAGTGCGTGAAACTTTCCTCAACATCGAAGTTTCGTCCGTCTCTAAACATTCGTCAAACTTTTCAACTAGCCAAATTCTTCAAATCTCCGTGGCAAAGGTTTAACCGTAAAATACCAGAACTGGCTATACTAGACAAAAGCCTCTGAACCATTGACTTTGGCCCGGGCCTGTTGAGAAGAACTGCTGGTTATATGTAACTGAAACCCTCTTTCCTGCCTAAGAATGAATTTGGGCTGTCTATTCGCATAAACTTGTCTTTTCCTCCCCTTTATAAGTATTTGAAGTGCTATTTTGCTCCCACTTCATTTTGGAGCTAAACTTGTTAATTTACTTGCCGGTTGGATTGTTGTGGTTTATTAGTGTGTGATATTGAGCTGCTTGTGCTAGTGTAATGTTTTGTAACTAAATGTGTAAATAAATGTGTATTCTTTTACCAAGAAACCTTGAGTATGTGTCTATTTGAATAACTGTATTACTGGTCCTTTGTGTAACTTGTTCTACTACTCACTTAAAAACTTGAGATTAGTCTGGCTGCTCAGCCATAACTGTGTAGTACAGGCTTGTACCAATGGTGAAATTGCGTTTACACTTGTAGTCCTAATTGCATGTAGTGTTCCGAAAGGGTACTGCAAGTTATTCTGCCTAACAGGCGCAACAGCAGAAAACAGTGACTATGTTCCTACCTCCCCTATCTGTCAAAATAAAATGTTTCAATTCACACCTTATTTTGCAGCAGAAATGCCACATAGCTTCAGAAATCTATATGATTTATTGTAATATTATATTGGGAAATCATTAATGAGGAAAAGGACATGCCAAGCTGACTGACCTATACAGTTTGATGTTTAAAATACCGACTTTGTCCTGCTTGCATTCACAGATCGATTCAATTCTTAATTTAGGGCCTGTTTCATGTTATGTTATGTTATGTTATGTTATGTTATGTGTGCTTATATAGTGCCGGCAGCCCGCAGGCATCAGGTCGCTGAGAACATACAACATATACTAATCACACCTGGGAAACCCAACATGAACCCAATGGGCTCTTTATTTCCTAACAGTGGGAAATCATTTAAAGAGGCGCATGGTATTTCCTGAACGTTTGATCATTCTTTTCCAGCCATAGGGTGGATGGTAATTTGTTCCACTGTTGCGCAGCACTTACTGAAAAGGATCTGCCCAAGCCTTCCTTAAGCTTATATCATGGCACGTTAAGCAGTCCTTTGTCCGCTACGCGTAACTGTGTCAGGGGGATGTATCTTACAAATTGCTTCTTGAAGTAGAGAGGGGCATCTCCAAAAATGCACCTGTGAATGATGGTCATTGACTTAAAATTCACTCTCATGGAATTTTTTGCACCGTTCAAAGTGACTGCACTGCTGAAAAGTGGCTTCGGACTGCTGGCACAAATCCTGATTCATGGAACTGTGCAAAGTGTATGTTTGCACTGCAGTCAGTACAAAGTAAGGGTTTGTGTCGACAGTACAAAGTCATTATTCAGCAGTGCAAAGTCACTTTGGTAAAATGTTCCACGAATCTGGCCCTAAACAGCGTTTAGGCTTGACCAGCGCTTGCGCAATGTGAGGGCCAAGGCATATTGCTTCTGCTGACGTGATGATTTTGCACTTCTCCTTCTTTCTATACTTTTATTTTTAAAAGAACCATCCGAAGCAGTTTCTTTTTAAAATAGAAGAATAGGAATTTTTGTGAGTCAATCGCCGGCCCTGTTGTCTGTCGTGAGCCCCCTCCCGCTACAGACCCGCACAGGAGACAGTCTTTACAGTTCAGGCTCCCTGGTCGTTCTGCGCGGCCTGCAACGCCCTGTTTATTTAAAGGCACACGGCAGAGTGCAACGTCACTCCGCTGCATGCTGCCCCTTAAAGGGACAGCACCACACTCCCCTTTTTTCATGAGGAAAACCAATAAACAAAATAACAACACTATTACTAAACCATAATATTCACAACAAAACAAAACCACACTAGACCCCTTTAATCACAGCCACCCGGACCCCCGTGACACTTCAGTGTCTCAGCCGGTTCATCCAAACTCATGGCTCCAAAACATAGTCACTGAGGCGGACAGGTTTCCCTCGTCCTGTCCTCAGGGGGTACCTCCTGCTCGCCTCCCGTGGAGTGGATCCCTCGGCGGCCGTCACACTGGCTGGATAGCAGGGAAGAGGGACCACACCACCTCCCTCATCTGGAACTTCCATTATGTCCCTTTCCGGGGATACCTCCACCCGAGGTTCCCCTAGGCTTTTAAAGAAACTTATGTTTCGAGTGACAGATGCCTTGCCATCAGAGGCCGTTACCATGGACCCCTTGACAGCCACCACATCCAGCGACTCTGGTTCGTAAGTCAGTGACATTTTCCCATGTGGGTGCATGTTCTTGATCAGCACCTCATCTCCGGGAACGAGTTGCTGAGATCGGAGGCCTCTTCTCTGGTTCTCCTGTTCAGTCCTTTGCCTCCGGTCACGTTCCACTTGTTGGATATCATTGACAGCCAGCTCCTTTTCCCCGACTTCGGGTAGCTGCCATCTCATGGCACTGTTTGAAGAGAGCTTCTGCAGGTGCCACCCCCATAGATGTATGTGGGGTGGTCCGGTACACACACAGAAACTGGTATAGTGCCCTCTGCAAGCACTGGCCTTGTCCCTGCGCAATTCAGAACACTTTGTTGAGAGTCCTCATCATTCTCTCCACTTCCCCATTTGCCCTGTGCCACAGTGGGGTGACCTTCCTGTGATGAACTCCATAGCCCTCCATCAGCTCGTTCCAAAACTTTCGCCCTGGAAAGGCGCACCATTGTCCGAACACAGAACCTTGGGGTGTCCATGAGCAGCAAAGATTTTCCCAATCGCCACCACCATGTTCTCAAAGGCGTCAGACTCTAAGAACTCAACCTCAGGGTACCTGGACCATTCGTCCACCACTACCAGGAAGTGTCTGCCCTGGGTCGTGGAGCCAAAGTCTGCATGCACCACCTCCCATGGCTGCATACCTCGAGGCATGGTCTCAATGGTCAGCTCCCTCTGTACTGGAGACGCCACATGACACCAGGCGCATGACGCAATAAACTCTTCCCCACGTCTCTCCAGCTCAGGAAACCACACTTTTAAGCACAGCCGGGATTTTGTTTTGGCAGCTCCTTGATATCCCTGGTGGGCCAATCCAATGACCTCTTGAACTTTCACCTGTGGGATGACGATCTGGTTACCCCTGAGTAGGAGGCCACCTCCGGAGAATGACAGTTCGTCCCTCACTTTCCATAACTGTTTGAGAGTGGCTCTTGCCTCCTGTGTCCGCCGCGCCAGAGAACTAGCATCACCTTCCAGGATCCTTGCTGCATTGCTGATTTCAGGATGAGAAAACATTCATCCTGGGCCGCAGCCACCTCAAGGTCTTCCAGCTGCACAGAGTTGGGGGTTGCCGCCTCCACCACCAAACAAATGTGTGCATCCGCTTCCTCAGGACAGTCATCCGCATCGCCTTCAGGTCTCCTTTGGGATGGCAAGATAGATAATCAGCCGCATTATTACTCCAGGCCTATAAACCAGCGAGACCCCGTACTCAAGCAACGCCAACATCCACCGTTCAATCCTCACAGGTGGTTTGGAGGATGAGCCTGCTAGGATGGGCAGCAGCGGTTTGTGGTCGGTCACTACCGTCACAGGCAGTCTCAGGACATATAGCCAAAAATGCCTACAGTCCCACAGAATAGCCAGGACCTCCAGCTCAATCTGGGAGTACTGCTGTTTTGTCTCAGACAGAGCCTTACTGGCGAATGCCACTGGCCTGATGCCGGAATAGGCATCAACCTGCATCAACACTGCCCCCAGGCCAAATGGGCTGGCATCCAACACGATCTACAACTGCAAGGCCGGATCAAAGAACGCCATGGTGTCTTTGGCCGTGAGAGCGCTCTTGATGTCCTCGTCACCTGTTCCAGCAGCCGCCACTGTCAAGTGAGCCTCCTTCTTAGTAAGGGCTCACAGATTCTCTGATCGAGGGGCCAAGTTCTTAATGAAACAGTCACAGTATGTCACCATGCCCAAAACGCTCTGCGCCTCTGACACATTTTCTGGTGGTTGTGCATCCTTAATGTCTTTAACCTTGCGGTGGTCCGGTGACACTCCCCCTTCTTTAAACACAAACCCAAAGAATTTGATCATTGACTTGAGGAACTCACACTTCTCACGGTGTAAAGTCAGGCCAAGGGACTGACACTGTTCAAATGTCTTGGCGAGCTTGTGCAAGTGTTTTGTTTCTGACTTGGCAAAAACTAGGATGTCGTCACTGATGTTGAGGACTCCATCCAAGTCTGCCAGGGCACTGCGTATGATGCTTTGAAACACCTCTGCTGCAGAGGACACACCAAAGCCCAGTCTCTTATAATGGTATAACCCTCTATAGGTGGTGAATGTCGTGATATACCGTGATTCAGGGTGCAACACCACCTGGTGGTATCCGGCTCTGAGGTCAGTTTGGAAAAGAACCAGGCCCCTTGCAGCTCAGTGATGATATCATCAATGGTAGGCGTCAAATGGCGCTCTCTCTTAAATAGCCTTGTTGGGGAGCCGCATATCAACACATATCCTCACTGAGTCTAGCTGCTTCGGTTTTGTTGCAACAACAATGGGGGACACCCACAGGTTGGGCCTTCAACCTTCTTCATTATGTCAAGACAACCAGATTGCCCAGTTCTTTATCTACTAACTCCCGCAAGTGGAAGTGCACACGTCGATGTTTGAGAGCGATGGGATGCACTGACTCGTCAATATGCAGTCTCACTGGGTCTCCTGCCATTCGCCCAATCCCCTCAAACAGTCAGGAGTATTTGTCCAGCAGCATTTGTATGTCCTCAACATACACCGAGTATGCAAAACTAACAATTCCAAGGGCTTCAGCCGCCACCAGCTCAACAAAGTATTGCTGCTCACAGGTGTTACATATAAGCGGGCCCTTATCCAGGAGTCTCCGTGTCCCACATCAGCCACGATGGCACCATTAAGGGGAATTGGCTGTGACCCCCTGAACGTGAATATTCCGGCCTTAGAAGCAACCAGTTTTGGGGGGCTCTCCATGGCATCGTATTGTAACCTTGCCATAACGTTTACAGAGGCCTCAGTGTCCACCAGCACCGGGATGGATGACTTATTGACTATGACCAAACATTGCGGTTGTCGCCTGTTATTTGATCGCAGGGCCCCGACACTGGACATGAAGAAGACGTTCTCCTGTTCTTCCTCCTCCTCCTCTTCAGGTCAAGCGCCTTCTTCTCCCTGGTCCACCTGGGCGGCATTGGGTGACATTGGGCAGGCATGACTGGCAAAAATAGCCAGACCGGACAGAACCTCTCGGCACCACCACCGATAGAGAGGCTCTACAAATGCGGGCATAGTGATCGGCCAGACCACACCGGCCACACGTTTTTCCCGCAGTTGGGCACTCAGCCGGATGGGGCAGGTCATACCCACACTTGAGGCATGACTCCCCTGACTTTCTGCCCGTCACGGAAATTGCCTGCTGGACTCCTGGCACCTCTGCCACCTACGCCACGGCCTACCGCGCACACCTCTTCCTCTTGCCTGGGCACACTCCAGCCTCCATCCTTGACGGCCTCACCTCGGAAACCTCCTGGCACCGACCCAATTCCAGGATGTGCGGTAAGGTGATGCCCGGCTCCCGCAGCACCTGTCTGAGTAGCTTGCCCGATGTACATCCTGGTATCAGCTGATTCCTGACTATGCATCCGGATTGTCCCAGGCACATGCCACTGACAGCCGCCACAGACAGCCATAGAAGGTGCCCAGAGTCTCATCGTCCTTCTGATGGGTGGAATTCATTACAAAGCGCTCATAATCTACATTTGCCAAAGGTAGGAAATAATCATGAAGAGCAGCCTTTGCTGTGCCGTATGAGGCATCTGCAGGTTGAAGGGATTCAAAGATTTTGTGTACCGCAGGCCCCGCAGAATATAGAAGGATCACCAGCTTGCTGTCCTCATTTGTTTCCATGGTGGCCCGGAGGTACATGTCCAGACGGTCTATCCACCTTTTCCATCGGGGCCTCAGGCTGGATGGGGCACCTGAAACATCAAACTTAGGGATTGGTTGCAGTTCCCCCAGTGGTCTCATCTGGGCCATTGCTTGAGGCGCGGGGGCAGGAATCACAGGCGCATTTGCAGGTTGGATCGCTGTTTGGTCAGCCTGGTCATTCATGGATGTGAGCGCTTAGGCACCACACCTAAATTACAGATGGGGCCGCAACTCACCCTGGGAGTCTTCTTCCAGCTGAAATGGAGTCAGTAGCCGGCTCTCTTGATCTTCACCCTCACCACAAACAGTCAAAATGAAGCCTTGGGGCACTCCCACCAGACCAGTCCAGAGCACATAGACAGTGTATGGCAGAAAACCCACAGGGTATGAAAGATCTGTCCCAGTGGTTCCATAAATTGAGTTAGGCAGGCCTAGGGGACCAACAAAGAGACAGCAGGCCACCCCCAGCACCTCGACTCGATGAAAATGCACTTCAAAATTTGAAATTAAGGCTTCTGATGTGCATCGCGTGCAGAGACAGCTGCCAGCCACTGGTATTTCCAAAAATGTTATCTGGATGGCGCACAGGCACTCTTTCAGAGTGCCGCAACCATCTTAGGCTGCATCAACAAATAGGCCACCTAGCCGCATGTTTCTCTCCCTCTACGTGGCATGGAACGAGATGAAAATCACCTTGTTCGGAAAAAAATAATGTCCTGTTCACCCCCGTGCCCGGGTGTGGACTCGACCTCGTCGCCACTGTTGTTGGTCAAACACGGCCCTGTTGTCTGCCGTGATCACCCTCCCGCTACAGACCCACACAGGAGACAGTCTTCATAGTTTGGGCTCCCCAATCCCTCTGCGCGGCCAGGAACACCCGGTCTATTTAAAGGCACGTGGCGGAGTGCAACTTCACTCCGCCGCATGCTGAACCCTTAAAGGGGCAGCACCACAGGAATGGAGACACTAGAAAAATGAAAGCAGAGAAGCACCGCTCCCAACGGCTCCCCTTACTTTGATCACTGCATTGGTTTTGCCTACTATGGGCCTGATTTACCAAAGCGTTTTAAAATGGCACAATCCCATTGAAAAATACTTTGTAAATCAGTCCCTATATCACTTGTGAGATAGGGAACAACGGAAATTGCAGCATTGTGTACTACGCCCATGAATGTTTCATCGCCGAGTGCATTAAACAAAAACAGGAGAACCTGAGCTGATTGCACAGAGACAATAAACATGAACATCCGAAAAAAGAGAGCCAGCACAATGCATTTGCAGGCAACATTGGGCAACTTATCAAATTCGAGATGCAGACATGCAAGCAATTCGGTGAATGATTGAAAAGAAAATGAACTGTGAAGTACGAGGAAACAGGAATGCTGATCCAAAGCGTTGTTGAAACAATCTGCCACCTACTTTTCAGTACCTGAAAGCTTGTTGTCGTATGAAACCAAATTGGTGTAAATACCCGTTTACCTTATATAATTAGCCTACAGGTTTTATCAAAAGAACAGTTAAAACAATAATTGCAGTTTATCTTAACCATATCCTAGCTAATTGGTGTTATTTGTAAAATGGCTGTATGACTCCCGAGTTTCTTCGCAATTCAGAAGATAGAGGGCGTCTATGAATAGCATGCCTTCAATCAGCAGGGAAGCACCGTTTTATCACTCTTAGGCAACTCGTGCTTACAATGGCAAACAACTTAAACTGTCACTTTAACACATGTACATCATGTTCTGGAAGGCCAAGACTGACACAATGAATCTCTTTTTTTTCTGTATTGGAAATGTGTACGGAAGGACATCAACTCAAAATCTACTGTGTCACTTAACAGAATAGAGGTAGAGATGGGAACAGAAATAGGCAGTGTGAGCAGCACTTCATCGTGAGAAAATGGATGCCGAATGGCAGGACCTATTTATATAAGAAAGGGCCGAAAGCGCCGCTTCTTAAACTAATAATATGCAATGCAAACATACCACGCATGTGTTAAATACATTGCTATCGAGTATCTGCTTGAATAAAATGCTGAAACCTTTAAACATGTCTTTAAATATGAAAACTCACAAATCGCACAGCATTTAATAATAGAGTTGAAACTTTGGAGACATGAATCTTATATGTGATTTTGTGGGATTTCTTGTGAATAAGGCACTTATGATGATGTGTCAAACGTTATGTGGTCTATACACAGAAGCCTTACATAGACCCTAATCACACCGTGCAATAATACACATTCACTGCAGTTAATTACATACAATTTATTATGGATCACCCCCTGTAAGGCATATGGAAAGAACCAACTTCCGAAGATTTGCACAAAACCCAAATCCACTTAATTATTCACTAATTAAATGCTTTAAATATAGACTGCAGGCAAGGTGCAGATTACGTTTACTACCCTTGGAAAAGAGTTAAAAGCAAATTGCAAGACCGGCCATACATACAACACACGTGGCAAGTAGAGTGGCCTGACCAAGATGCCCTCTGCATTAATTCCACTAGTAGGGAATACTTTTCATAGTCTATGGATGGAGATTATAGATCTGAGGAACGCTTCACCATCACAGATGAGAGGTTTGTTCTGTCAAAAAAGGCAATTCCTATTGTAAGCTTTACTGCCCTACTGGGTGAAAACCTTGATGTCTCTCGCGCCTTGCTTCTTACAAGCAATGCATTGCTCCTATTGCTACTCTCGAATCAGTCACAACCGCCTACTAAATCTCCACTAAAACCAACACATTTCTCTGCTCTCATAAAACTCTACATGATTCTTCAACCTAATCTTGAATAACAACTCTGCCTGCTATATCTCCTCAACATCTAACCTATAGGACACCCTATCTACTCTCCTCTGTCCATTATCTTTTTTCTTCTCTTCACAACATGCCATGGCCCAGTCCTCCATATCAAGCAGAGAGTCAGAGCAGAACTCATTCTTCGGCAGGTGTCTCTCTCAGGAACTTCCTCCCTGGCCATCTCCATCTTGAGCCAGATCTCCTTACCCCCTGCATTTCTCCCTCTTACCCTCTCCCTGCACTTCCTGTTTATTGCACTTGCACAATCCTAATGTCACAAGGCCTAGTAGGACCGTTATTGTTATTTTCTGCTCTGTTCCGCCCACCCCTTTGTCTTGTGGCACCTGAAAAAACTTTTTGGGTGTATAGGCACCATACAAATGCTCAATAAATTAAAAAAAATAATTAAATATCTGACTTCCCACCCACCAAACAGATACTATGGCACCTATCCTGAGGTCAGTCAACCCATCTTGTTCTCCTGCTAATCCTTTCACACCACAGACTCTCAAAGGATGTGCATCATTATCTGCCCCTTTTCGTGTATTCTCTTGAATTCTTAACTGCTCTCTATAGCTGTCCAATCTATTTCAAGGAAGACACAGGCATACCCATCTTGAAGAAATCCATTGATGACTACTGCAAACTTTGATCTGTCTCCCAGCTCCCTCACTGTATGAAAGTGATCCAATGTGTGGTCTTCAGCAACATCACTGACTACTTGGAGGCCAACAGACTCAGGAACACCCCAACTTGAGTTCTAGAGCAGACAGTTATTGGAGAGAGAAAAAACCTATATATATCGAACCCCAACTCGATGGCTGACAACTGTCATCAGTCTCTGTCCTTATTCTCTTTAATCTCTCTTCAAGACACAGTCGATTATTCCTCCCTCCTTCAGATGCTCTAACAGCTGGCTTTCCAGAACATCGCCCTTTCTGCTAATCGGTGTCATTTTATTAATGTACACACGGTGACAGAATTATGTGATTACAATTATTCAAGGCGGGTGTATATTGCTGACTGTTAGAGACCTATGTAGGTTCTTCATTTTTGTGAATCTAGGTTATTCATTGTGTTTGAAGTACTGACGCTGTGAACCCACTGGAGGAATGTTAATAATTGCTGCCATTTGAATTGACTCTATGCTTTTGCCTGAATGAGGGGACGGCACCATAATTTGAAGGTATGCTGCGATTTTCTTGCAATTTCAGGACAATACGTACAGCCTCTGATGCTTATATATTCATGTCAGAATAGTTCATGATGCAATGCACGTTTTATTCATTTGTAGTATTGAACTGGAAATTGTCAGTTGCGGTAAGAGTGTTTTCTTTTATTTTTAGTAACTGGATATGTGGTGGTTTTTGGTCAGCACTGGTTTTCTTTCACGCACATTTAAAGTGCATGATGTTATTTAATTCATTTTCTGGTCTATCAAGCAAAGCACTCCGGGTGGCAATTCCTACAGAGTATATATTTATTTTTGTTTTGATTTTCTTTTTCTTTATGCACAGGGCCCATTCATCATATTATAATAGAGTGATGCTTAGTACTAATTCCTATTCAGGAACAATCATTCACTTTGCCAAAACATTTGTGTTTTATACCTGTTCACTTTGGGCTGGTTACCCGGGTGAATTGTGAATCTCAATTTTACTTGGACCTCAATTTATTTTATATATTTATTATAATTTCTCTTTGAAATACTCCATGGCTCTGACCTTCGTTCACTGGAACCCGCCCCTGCTACAACTGGTATGTGGAATCCATTTTTGTTTTGTTTTGTTATTGATAACTAATGCCTATGCAATGTAATAATTTGCTTTATTGTTTATTTGTTATTTCACTTGGGAATTGGATAACTCTGTCATTTGATTTTTCATGTTTAATTTTTTCTAATTATGTGTAAATATTTGGAATATGGGACTCATACAGCCTTGAGGACGACCCGCAGGTCGAAACACGTGTCGGCTGTCCAAACCTTGAATAAACTCAATTTTCATAGCAAACACATGAGTTTTGAAGAAGTCTTTCAATCAGAATATTTTCAGGACTATTACACAACGTATCGTGTCAACAAGAGCGCGTGGTCCCTACCCACTCTAATTTTGTTTACTCAATTTCACCAGCTCCTAGTGGATGAGCTGGAGGGTAAGGTGATAACGCTGCCAGTTATAAAAGAATCTTGTCATACTGTTCACATAATTAAGGAGTGGTCAAGAGCGCACAACTTAACTTTATCAAATCCATGTCTTCCTAATCCTCACTTTCTGCTAATTACATTGTAAACTACTTTTCCTGTAAAGCTCTAAAATGTGTCATAATTGCATGGCCCTACTCTCTTTCCCTTATTATGCACAAGCTTACCATAGGAAAAATGTGTCTTTGCAGATCATTCAAGAGAACATAGAACACATCTCTATCCATTTACTTCTATAACGCAGATTACACCTGTCACGGTTTTATTATGCGGTCACACTCAACACAGGGAGTTCCTTTTCCCACAATGAATGTGGCGGAAAATAGGCACTTTTAGTTTTTGTTAAGGTTACTTTGATAAGGCCTCCAACTCATCTCGCACCCAACCCCAAGTACACAGCGCCACAATGGAATAAGAACCAGGCCGGTGTGTTTTAAGAATATATGTATTAATTAATTAATTTAAACGAAATTTCACAAATAGATTAACATCAGCCATCAATACTGTGGCGAATTAACAAGGGGGGGTCCTGGGAGTCCCTCTGCCAGACATTAGTCCTGGTTACGAGAGACTTAACCAGAGTCTTTAGCTCACTATCTTTCACAGAGAAGAAATGTCCCAAACATATCAGTCTTTGTCCTGCCCTTGGGCAGTCCAGCACCAAAATACTAGGCAATTCTCCTCTGAACAATACTGTGGCAACACAACTACAAATTACTTCCGTACAGGCACCAACACAGAAATAACACTGAGATATGCAGTCACATTATTTCTTTTTAAATCTCCCACCAATACAGAAAAGAACAATTCAAGACACACAGCGATTGCAGATTTGATACTTTTTTCCCAGCAATCCCCACTTTCCAAACATCTATTATACTTGACTCCTTTGAATGGAAGGCCAATAGCAGAGAGGGGGAACACAATGGGAAAACTGGTTTTGGAATTAAAATCACAGATGCAATAGGAGAGACAGAAAAGCAATTAGAAAATGTGCTCTGCCACACCTAAAAATAATAGGCAGGGCTTGGTGGTTTTGGTCAGAGCACAATGGAACCTGGGGTCAATTTTGTTTTGCACCCTGCACATGCAAAGGCACTACCAGGCTTCACCCTTCAGATTTAAAATGAAGGGTATCAATGCAGAATTTTGTTTTGCACCCTGCACACTCCTGTGGAAACAGGCTTATGGGATTAATTATTTTGGCATATCTGTAGGTCTATACCAGTTCAGCGCACACTGGGAAAATATTGTTGGTTTCGAATGCCAACAATACCCATCCTGTGATCACTATAGAGGAATTAATTGATTGACTTTGATTAAATATGCTAGGGATCTACACAGACAAACAGGATACTTTTCTATGGGGTAATAACTAGAACAATACTTGAAAAATATCTGGCCTACACAATCTAAGGCTTTGGGGTAGTTTTACTTACAGGAGAGGCCTAGAAATGGGCATCAAGGAACATCAGGGCAGCGTTGGTACAGGAAATGGATCAGACAAGGATCTCCTCTGAATCCTTCAAGGGGTGCCAATCGGCTTCTGTGTCCCCTGCTTCCTATCTCCAATGCAAGATTTAGGCCTCTCTGATGGGTCCAATTGTAATGCAAACTGATCTACTTATAGGGCAAATTACATCAAATTTGTAATCATTCTATCGAAAGGGATTGGTTGATTTTCACCTCCTACCTGTGTGTTATCTGGACAAGAGGGTGAGGGAGTGATTTGGGACAGCTGTGGGAGGAGAAAGATTCATCATCCCACTTTGACAGGTGGCCTCGGTCATGTTTGAAACTCACAAAATCTGTCAACATGACAAGTACCCTACATTTTCAAATCTTTTCATGTATGCATACATTTTCAAGAACTACATTTCAAAGGGAATCAGATAAGGCTAGTCTCAAGCCAGTACGCCCTTCCTATGCAGAGATACAGTTTTTCTTCATTTACATGTTAACTATTACCTGCACACTCAAACCAACATTCACATCTCTTGGAATCAAGGGAAGGCCCAAATAACATTTCCATTAATAACTTAGTTATGTTTATCACACCAAAATTATTTTAGCACGGTTAAAGGGAGGTGACTGTCATCTTTAATAAAAGTCTGGAATGACTGTGTGACATATACACTGCCCTTTTTATGCGATATGATGTATTTTTCCATTCACTTAAACTCCAGCTCCACAGGCCTCTTTCATTCCAGCCCCCACCCTTGTTTTCCTCTAAGTTTAATTTATCCTTACACATGTGAAGAGGCAGGGCCTGGCTCATGTTTATGTCTGCCTCTTCCTTAAAGGCATGAAAGGCCCTGATAGCAACTCTTAATGGGCATTACATGGGAACTGTGACCTCAAGGTCACGTCTGCTCTCTGAACAGATATGGTATATCTGGTTTTCACTGTGTTTTTCGATCTAAAATGTGTATTTCTTTCTTATATGGTTAAGTAATAGCTTTGATTGATGATGACAACCAGGCCTGTCTTCAGGACAGCTGAGGGAATGTCCTGAAGCTTATTTTCATGTTGGGAGAAATGACTGCTCAAGTACCCTGCAGCAAATGGTCTTTAAACTCACACACAATTGAAATTTTACACAGCATTTTATCAGGCTTTCACAGTTTCAAAATACATGAGTATCACATCTAGGTTGTGCATATGTATAAGGCTGTTATATGAGGAAACCATGTTTAAGTCTGGTGAGCATTTCTTTTATCATACTGTAAATTTGGATAAGGGGAAAAAGAAAATGACATTCTTTGATTTATTTTACATGCAATGAGCTCTGTTTCACTTTAGCTGCTTGGAGCACAATCTGGTATGCCATTGAAGATAGTGTACACACTGCTGTTTCTGTATGTGTCAGTGCAGCTCTCCATGAATTGGCAGCCACATGTCCTTCTTTTCCTTACTGAAATGCATGGCACATATCTTCGCACTTTCGATTTTAAAGCCCACTTTCTTTCCTTGGTGAATTAGGTTCAATAGGCCTTATGTTTGACATCATCATTTCTGTTCTGGCCTTATATTTCCGGGAGCATTTACAAATGACTCTGGCCTCTTTATTTCTGGCCTCCAGGGGCTATATTTCCCCCTGCTTTGATTCCAATGAGACAGAGAGAAGAGCAAGGAGACAGTGGGGTTTCAGTTTCCTTGTGGCCTGGGTTCTTTCCAGGTATTTCTTTTGGAGCATGGCCGATTGTTTCCCAGTCTTGAGGGAGTGGCGCTCTGGTCTGCACTCCACTCTTTTTGGATTTTGGGTTTTGGTCCTGGACCCCTCCCTTTCTGGTAGCTCCACCTCCGGCCTCTAGTGACAAGGGGTTATTTAATCTGCAGAGAATAAAAGAGCGGTTAAGTATTTCATACAGTACTCATTTCCCAGGTATTGACGTGCAAATTGACAACAAAACAACACATTACACATCACATTTTCTTTGGCGTACACAACATTCAAACAATGACACTTACGGTTGGTAACTTCCTAATAAGTATAAGTTGTTCTACTCCCTGTAAATGTGTTACAGTCTCCATCCGGGTTCCCATTCTTTACCTTTATTCTTCAGATGGTTTCTGGGCTCTACCCTCATTGGGTTCTTCAATTACTCACAGGCTCTGTCTGGAATGATAGTTTTTCAACTGATTGAGATGAACCAATTTCTCTTCCATCTGTTCTCCTTATCGGCGACAGATGAGATTTTATCGACAATTTCAAAAGACCCACACCAGGTGGGGAGGCACTTCCACTCTTTGCTCTGATTCCTTTAGAAATGGTACAGGTAGACCCTCTCTCCTACTTCGTACTCTTTCTTGGTGGTCTTTAAGTCATAGTGGGTTTTCATCCCCCTACCAACTTTTCTACATTTTGCTGAGCGTAAGCAAGCATGCTGAAGGTGTGTTTGTATATTCTCAATGTACTTATGAGTCGTGGATGCGTTGATCAGGGTCTGCTCTTGAGTTCTGTAGAGCACATGCTGGGGCAGCACCATTTTCCATCCAGTCATGAGTTCAAATGTTGACATTTCTGTTGCAGAAGATGGTGTAGACCCGGTGGCCATCAGGACAAGCGGTAATTGGATGTCCCAACTAGGTCCCAAGTCTGCCATTACTTCTTCAAGATGCCCACAATAATTTTATTGTACCTCTTAAATCCCCTGCTCAAGTCTCGGCAATATGCAATGTTGAGTTTTCTCTTGACCCCTAGTATCTCCCATATCTTTGTCATCACCTCACTGGTAAAATGACTTCCTAGGTCCAACTCAATCCTTTGAGGAAGACCAAACGTGAGAAGATGTGATTGAGCATTAATGCGGCAGCTGTCTCGGCCTTGCAATTTGGGGCCGGAAGACATTCCACCCACTTGGTAAACAAGCATGTCACGGTCAACATGTACTTGTTT
The DNA here is from genome assembly GCF_040938575.1 of Ambystoma mexicanum. Taxonomy (NCBI): domain Eukaryota; kingdom Metazoa; phylum Chordata; class Amphibia; order Caudata; family Ambystomatidae; genus Ambystoma; species Ambystoma mexicanum. The sequence continues at coordinate 416,931,435 of NC_090939.1, forward strand.
CCTCTAGAGGAAGGAATCACTGGCCTGATGAAATAGACATGCAAATCCGACCAAGGCAGTGTCATACCCCTTTTCTGTAGCGGGGCTCTGTGTGCGAGGGAACTTGGCTGAAACTAAGCACACACAAGACACCCCTTCAAGAATAGGTGGAGGTCCTGAACCATGTGTGGCCAGTATGCAACCTCTCACAAGATTTCTAAAGTTGTAGGAAACCCCCTATGGCCGGCAGTGGCCGTGTCATGGACATGACTTAACATCAGGCTTCGGAATGAGGCAGATACCACCCACTGGTCGCATCCAGATATGGATCTCCATACCAACAAACCGTCTTGAATTCGAAACATTTTTGAAAACTTCATCAACACCCAGAGATCCTCTTTCCCGATATAATCGGGGTTTCTCAGAGGACAATTCACATGGTCCTCAATATGTCGATAACATTTCCAAATAATCGTTTCCTCTTTTTATGCTAAATCAAATCAGCATCTGGATTTTCTTTACTCCACTGGGCAGTTGAGAGTTCATTATTGGCATGTGTTTGGGACCTGGTGACAGCAGAGACCTGGATTTCCCCCAACAGGTATTCAGTTTCTATGAGATCCCTGTGGATGGCTCTGGTTTTGGTCAACTGGTCAGCCAGATACGAGACACTGCTCCCCGCAAGATACAGCTCACCAGCTACACAGCTTCCCACAAGAAATCCTGATGGCTTGGCACCTGAGATCTTTTGACCTGCTGCATTTTTTACAGCAATTCTCCAAAACTTTGGCAGCACGCTAAGCATTGTACAGCCAGACATTTCTTTAAGCCGCTACTCAGTCACGCCAGAGTCCAGCTATTGCCTTCTCTATGAAATATCCTGGCCTGTACTAACAATGGCAGATTCCAGCTTCTAATCCCTTCCAAGATGCCACCCTAATGACTTAGAAAACATTTCAATGGCATACAAAGAGGAAAAAGGAATGTGCAGAAGAAGATTCAACAAAGGAAAAGGGGTTGTGTCTTTTCGCCCTGAAGAAGGCATCCATCACAAACAGCTATGAGTCACATTGGTTCGGTTGAAAATATTTTATAATTTCAACCGAAACAAATTTTGTGCAAGGGGGAATACAAAGAACAACACTAGGGTTGACACACTGGTACTCCTAGAGATGTGGCCAATGTTTATTTGATGGTTGCATTTGAATGTAGGCATATGTTTCTCAGAATCTTCATTATAACACACATATGTCAACTTGTAATGTGGCATATTCCTTTCAGAATTCCTATTACAACAAATACATGTCAACTTGAAATTAATATAGGTCAACTTAACATGTACCCTGATTTCTCGACATACGTTGTGTGATTTATGTGACACTACTTTTTCAGAATATAGGTTTTGTATTACCATGAATATATGTTCACTTGATGTGTGCACTTACTGTTTATTGTTTCCTTTGAGGACTAATCCAGTTTAGGAGCCAGTTTACTCCCTCCTTCCTTCTTTTTGTGACAACACTTCTTTGTTTAAGCAAGCTTTGTTATTTGTGTAAATGTATATTACTTTCAAAACAATTATTTGAATTCAGTATGCAGCCCCTCTATGTGTGATTCTTTCCGGACAGCGCAATGGGCTATACACTTTGGGATTAATTCCACTAGTAATATCAAGGGGCCCCAATTAGATTTTTTCTGAAAATAACCAGTATGGGAAGAACCCTGTGGTAGCAGCACTTCTTTTCTGTTTGACAACTGGTCAGCCAAGTAATTTCCAGATTTTTCTGGTCCCTCTATCTGGGAGTGACCCCTGAACTTTTTCCAATACATGGTCATCTCATTAGAGGTGACCAGATCATCAATTGCTTGTATTAATTTCCCATGCTTGAACGGTTTGTTATTCGCACACAGCAGACCTCGATTTTTCTAATTAATCAGGTGTTCCAGAAACCCATCCTTACATAATCGGAATCAGTGATTATGACCAGTTCTTTGAGTTGGTGTAGCAGGGCATTGAGGATGGCTTGATGTACTGCCATCAACTCTGCCACTTGACTACTTTGGGGACCTATTTTGTACCCGGCAGAGGGCTCTGGGGCATCATTCACCCAGGCATTCCCAAAGCCTGCCACTACTTCTTTTTCCCCGTAATTATCAACATGGTAGGAGCAACCATCCACATAAACTGTGTGTATCCCCTGACACATGTCTTCCTCATAGACCTGGTGCGGGGAAGTAAGGTACGCCTCCATGTTGTCTTTGGTCTTTAGACTTTCGCCCTCGAGACAGTTTTCTTGAGCACAGCCATGCAAGTCAGTCAAACCTTGCGCTACGGGACTCTTCTTGTTTTGGCCATATCTAACCTCCACATGAAAGTCTTGCATGGACAGAATCCAGGAAGTAATTCTAGAATTATTCACATTCCCTGCTCACTTTGGATATATTGCAAGGGCTCGTGAGTAGTCTCAACAATGATGTGCTCCCCCTGGATGAAGGGGCGGTAATTCTTCAATGCCCATACCGTTGCCAGGAGTACCTTCTCACAATTGGTGAATTTTTCCTACAAAGAGGGCAAAGCCCTACTCACGTACGAGATTACTTTGTTGACCTTTGCCGTGCTTTTGGTATAATACCACTGGTAAGAAAGTATTTGAGAACTATGTCTCCAAGAAGTATTCCTTGTTCTTTATGGGGTAAGCCAAACACGGCGCTTTATAAAGGCTTCTCTTTAGTTGTTTTACTGCCTCAGATTGTTCTGGGCCCCACTCCAACTTTACTCCGGCCTGTAGTAAATGGACCACGGGTTGCGTGATCTCTGCATAGTCCTCTATGAACTTTCTACTATAATTAGTGAGTCCAAGAAGGCTTTGTAGTTCTCGCAGAGTAGTAGGGTATTTAACTTCAATAATGCTTCCACATTCTTTGGCTGGGGACTGTGACCCTCAGAGATGATTTCATGTCCTAAGAAGTTCATGTGGGTTTTACACCACTGTGCTTTCTGAAAGGACAGTTTTGCTCCGGCTTTCTGCAACTGGGTCAGAACATAGCGTATGTCAGTTATGTGTTCCTCCACAGTTGAGGTCTTTATTAAGACATCATCTACATAGGTTACGTTTCCCCTTTCGCCCAAGTCAGGCATGCCCTTGAGTAGGAAGATGTTAAATTCATTGCCAGAGTTTATGTATCCCAAGGGGGTTGGCTTCCATGTGTATTGCTGCCCCTGAAGGTAAAGGAAAGCTTGTATTGGTTTTCCCTACTCACGAGTACGGTCCAGTAACCATTGGTCAGGTCAATGGCAGTATACACCTTTGACCCTTTGATCTGGGCCAGTCCCTGTTTGATGTAGGAAAGAGGCCATCTTGACATATTTAACTCCCTAAGGTCTGCGTAAAGTCTCCATTGGCCAGTGGGTTTGGGTATCCCAAGTACCGGGTAATTAAAGGTACTATGGACTGGATGAATTATCCCACGAGACTCTATGTTTTTAATAATCTCTGTGAGTGACTACATAGACGCAAGAGGCAACCGGTATTGCTTCACAAATACGGGAACCATCTCAGGGTCCGTAGGCATGGAAGTTGAATGTGTCTCTGTGTGATCACAGTCATATGAATTCACAGCAAACATGTCCTGAAAATTCAAAAACATATGTTTCAGCTTCTGCTCCTCAGTGTCACAGGCATCAGCGAGATTGATTTGTTCTTTGACTACCTACTTAAAGCCTGGACAGACCTTGGGTTTGGCAATTTCGGTGGTATCCTCCAGTTGGGTGGAGAGATCTCTTAATAATAATTATAATAATAATAATAATGTTGCATTTATATAGTGCTACAAACCCTCAGGTATCTGAGTGATGCTTATTATTACTCACGGTGTGTGGTGCTCATTTATTGACCTCAGAAGGATGAGTTTGGCCCTGCCGGGATTCGAACCTGCGTTGGCAAGCTCTGCACAGATGTCAAAGCGAGCACTCTACATGCTGTGCCACTTGACCGTGTTCATGGTGTTGGAATTGATGTGAGGTTTCAAGGAGAGGACGTAGTCACTGTTGACTTGAAATACCACCTCATCCTTCCTGATGTCACAGGTTACCTCTTCCCCACCATAAGGGCAGGAGGAGTACACCAAGAGTACACCAAGAAATTCCTCCCTTGCTGGGTGAAAATCTTTTCCAGAGGGATAGCGTCGTCATTTGGAATTGGTCCCATGATCTCATTACCACAATAGAATAATGTTGGGCATCAACCGCCATTCCAATAAAGGTGTCTGCACCCAGAGTGATACTTCTAGGGTTTCTGTTATCCACCAATATTTGAATGGTGTCATTATTTAGTTCAACTAGTGGTGTTGCTGGTAAATACAAACCTTGCTGTTGGAGTTGATGATTCAAATTTATATAAGCGTCTTTGTTTTTGAGGTTCTGTCTTCGCTTAATTTTTAGGGGAATTGTAAATTGTCGTACCTGTCCCGGGATGGTGGCCTCTTCTCCCATTTGAACCTCAACGACATACAGCAGCAGTTGAGCTGACTGAAATGCTTTCGCAGGGTTGTCAAAGCCAATGGGGTTCCCCCCCAGTCGGGATCAGCTTTTGTAATTAATTGGGTCCAAATTATTTGCGAATCGATTGAGAATGTCGCTGCCTAAGTAAAAGGCGGAGGGGACATCTCTCACAACCCAACAATTATGTTCTATGCTTTTGTCACTAATGGACATATTTAGCATGCACCTGCTAGGCAGGAGATGTTTGGAATTTGGAGGCCCATTTCCCACTTATCAATTAAATTAAACGTGGGAAGACTCTGATCTTTTGGGAATTTCCTGAATAATGCTTCACTGATGAAGCTGCTTCCCTTATTCAGGCATACCCTGGAGAGAACAGGCTCCCCCCCTCATTTACCTGAATGGGGAAAAACAGCTGTGAACCCTTTCTCTGGATGTCGGTAAAACTTTGAGCTGGTTTTTCATCATCTTTTATCATGGGATTTGACAGGGATGTTTGGGACTTGATTGTTCCTAAAGCGAAATTCTATTTGGTCGGATCATGTGGCATGTGGCATTTAAACTCACATAATTTGTACTTTGTTTTAATTTGATTGGTCGGTTAGTCTGAGTTCAGAGGACCTTGTTCACACAGTCAATCAAGGGTGATAACCTCCTAAGTAGGTAATTCCCCAGTAGACAAGGTGTGCCCTCTGGAGTTACGACTATCACCGGGTGTTTCACCCTATGTCGCCCAATTTTAATCTCCAGATCTGCAGTCCCTTTGATGGAAATACCATTTCCATCAACGTTTTGGAGCTGTCCAGGAAGAGGTGTGAGGGGAATTCGGTGACTCTCCCCCTTCCTGAATTCATTTGGTCAAAGTCCATTTTGGGCTTGGTATTCAGTATTCACCAGCGCTGATAATGCAAATTGACCCTGTACCTTGACAAAGGAATCACATCTTCCTTCCCTTTCCTTAAGGGAACAAAGAAAATTTGAATTTTGTTCCAGCATGGCAGCTATTTCTTTTATTTTGTACCCACATTTCTGTGGGATTGGGAAGTTGTTAGGAAAGATTTCATATTTGAATGTAATTTTCCCTCCACGTGTCAACTCCCAAACATTTTGCTGCTGTTTAAACACCTGTAACTAAACTTTGCCAGAGAAGCACAGCCCTCTGCTGCACTCCTCTGGGCTTTCACTCACTTTTTATGGGGAAACTTACATGCCCTTAAGACAATCAGTACTGGGAGACTTTGTTTCTCTTAGTCCTTTCCTCATGTTGCAACTTTTGTGCAACATGTAACAAGTGTACAATGTAACTTGCCTTACAGTACACTTGGGTCTCTAGTCTTTTCAAAGGCCCTAGAAACTCTCGCTGGACTTTTTATGAGCTGTGCAGATGTGTCACGGACAGGACTGGTGGCAGATTTCGTTTACATATATTTTTAACCCTTTCTTGCCATGTTAAACCGTGTTAACCGCGATTGGCACGAACAGGTGGTCTGGCTCCAAAATGGCCATGCCACGAGGTTCTTTGTCCTGTCCTTTGGCCATCTTGCCCCTTCACCTTCCCCAGGTCGAGCCGTACCGGGTCAGTCCTTATTTGGTCATGCACTTTCCCGCGAAACCCAAAGCTTTTGCGGGCTTCTGCATGCCTTGTGTGTGTGCCTCCAGGATGTGGGCTGGGATGTCTGTTCCCAATACACACCCTGGGTGCCAGAGAGTCTAGAGTGTCCTGAATGCCTGGGACCACCGTGGTCCATGATTGGTCCACGTATGGAGTGAGTGTTTGTGAGCAGATCTCCCACTGGATCCTATCCGTTTTGGCGCAAAGGGGACTTTGGATAAGAGGAGGCTGAAAACACCACCACCAGGTCGATCTCCCGAGTTCACACCGAACAAGGGATAAGGAGCCAAGTATCCTGCAACAGAAGCCGAGTCAAGGAATCGCTGGGGACCCGCTGGAAGGTTTGGCACCCTGAGCCCACTGTCGTCCCATGAGACCCCTCTGCATCTGGTCGTCCTAGAAGGTCTGCAAAGGCCCTTCGACCCATTGGAATAGTGGGACCAACTATTTGCGGTACCTTCACTAAACCCTGCAAGTAAGCCTCTTCGGAAGTGTCCCTGGGCCAACCAGTGGGATGACCAGTTTACGTGGGATGTTTGCTCTGTCACCGCCGCTGTTTTGAGGAGACCCTCGAAACTTGGCATACTGCTAACGCTGTGTCCACAGAACCCTCACACCAAATTTCGTACACTTGGCATTCCCAGATCTGAAGTGAGGGGTATCCGGACCGGAGTAAATGCGGTTGCCATGTTGCCCTGCTGTGGCAACGACCTGTGCATGTTTGCTGCATTTGTGACCCCCTTGCCCCTGGAACTGGGCCGATTCTTCCACCCTGAGCGGAGAAATCACCACTGTCCCGTTTGGGAATCCTCGCTGCATCTCGGGAACTACACGGTATCGAGACGTCCGGATTGTCGCATTCGAAACTGCCAGCGAATTGGACTGTACTGGAAAAGTTTGGGTCTGCCTGCGTCGGGGACCGATGAGTAATCCTTACCCCAACCTATGTCCCCTAGCGCAGGCGCCCATTTTTACACACAAAGTGGCCCCTGAGGGTCCCTTTCCTTTCCACCGCTATTGTAAAATAGCAACTCCATCCCAAACTCTCCAAGTGCCTCTGCCCTCAAGTGGAGGTCCTGTTTGAATAGTGGGAACTTCTTCATCGCCTCATCCACATTCCTGAGCTGCTAGAGACTCTTCAAGAGACCCTATTTTGTCCATTGGCACAAGCGCGTGCATGTACTATTGAGCATAAGGCTCCTCTCTTCATAGGGCTTGGACTGCCTCTTAAATTAGGTGTATCCTCGATGCGGAACTGGGTCTAAAGATTATTTGCAATGCCTGTTTTACTCCCCATCTAGGTGGTCTACATAATTTGTGCCCTTAACCCCTTAGACCCCAATGGTCTTGTATATATATTTTATTGATATTGATGTATTGGTTTACTCTAGTGATACTGTGATTATTTGCTATGGTCTATTTTACAAAGGCCTTGTAATACATGTGTATATATTTTTAATATAACACCTGTCTGGAGTAATTTGTAAGTGTCCTTGCTTTGTATGCTCATTGAGGTCTTTCAGTCACCTTCACCCATCTTGAGACTTAGTCTTGACCACCTGCCATAGCTACCCTGATTCGTCTGGCTTGTCCAGAGGTTACCCTGTTCGAAGAAACTAGGCTGGCCTTCTGAACCTCTGCCCCTCCAGGTCAGAGTTCAGAAATCCTTCTTAACAGAAGTCCCCTTTTTTCCCTGATTCTTTGCCGTCCCCCTTTTCCCGGAGACAGTTACCTGAACCTGTTTGTGGGGAGGATCTTTCATTGCTTTCAGGGTCATCTGGGGGACATTATTGGGGTTTAAGAATGTGTTGCTCTGGGTCAGTCTCCATAATTACCCAGTCTAAGTTAAGGTATTTTGGGACCCATTTCTCCTTGGGAAGGTCCTCCATCCCAGAAAGGGAAGATTTTCTTCCCTGAATCCTCCAGGGATTCTTCCCATTTGAACAGGATGATGCAGACTTCCTCCATGAAATAGGTTTGCTTTGGCTCTTAATTTTTCCTACTTGCCCTCTGTTCCCTAGGTACCATGCTTTTTGGAGGTAGGAGATTTATGTTCAGGTTCAGAGGTTTACAGGGGTTTTGCTCTGGTGAGAAAGGAAGCTTCCTCTAGGGCTTTGCATCTCCCTTCCACCCGCCCCCTCTCCTCTGGAACCTGTTCGTTGTCAGGGGTTTCTTCCCATCATTGCTCCAGGGCACCAGACCCGGGTGTTGAGCTTGTATTGTCTGGGCATATTTAGATCTCATTTTTGCAGGTGAATAATCTCCTCCCTCTGTGCACTTTGGCCTGCGTTACCTACTGTATGTCCAACTCTGCTTGCCTCAAATGTTCCCTCAACTTTTAATTTTCTATCCTCATGTCAGTCAGTTCCTTAGAACATAATTCACTTTTCTCTATGTCCATCCTTAACTGGCTCACTTCCAGACACAGGGCACTTGTCTCCTGGCACAATGTGCTATTCTCTTCCCTGAGGTGCTCTCTATGTCGTTTCAGAGAGTTCAGAGTTTGGCGTTCCTGATCAAATTCTGCCTGGGAATTGACATCCCTAATGATCAACTGTCTATTCTCATCTTTCAGTTGTTTAATCTGCATTTGAAATGCATAAATGTCCTCTAAACAGGGTCTATTGTGCAGAACTTGCTCACTTATTTTTTGTTGACTCTCTCTCAGATTTTCAACACCTTCTTGATACTCCTCTTTCAGTGCATAAAATTGAGCCTCTTGCTCTAAATGCACTCGCTGCTGTGTCACTAACTCCTCTTTTAACTGCTGAATACTGTCTTTTAATTTCAAATCTGAATTTTGGCTCTGTTGCTCTTTTTCCTCTAATTGTGTCATTTCTCTCTGTGATTGATCCAAAATTTCCGATTGGTTTTGTACACAGGCTACACTAAACTGGTATCTTTCTTCCATGATCATCATATGGAAGTACATATATGCTGTGAGCTGAGCCATTTTAATTTGCTCATCTGCGGTGGTTTATGTCATATAAAAGTATGTCAGGGCCTGATGAAAGAGCCTATTATCCTGCCACACATCAACATTTGCAGAGGTAACCCCCTGCATCATTCTCGCTTGCCACGTGTTCTGCTCCTGTTCTACCCATTCACCTTTAATAAACAATTGGTATAGAATGTGCCTCCTGGCTATATTGATTTCTACGGTGCTCATTATGAAATGTGTCCTGCACCTAATATGCTGTAAATGCAAGGGAAAAATCGGAACCCAGTTCCTGCTTAGTCTGTACTTACAATGACAATCAAGTAATACTTTTATCTACACACCGCCCTAAAACCAAGGGTACATGTCTGAATGGTGCCTTCACAATGCAACACAACTCTCCCTCCACTGAAATGCAATTACACCTAAATGAATAGTCTGCTGCTACTACAATGTCACAAGTGAAAACTCTCTACCTATCTCGGCATGAGACCCCAGTTTTGTTGAGGTTTGTTATGCAGTCAAACTCAACACAGGGAGTTCCCTTTCCCAAAATGAATGTGGCACACAATAAAGCACTTTTTGTTTTTGTCAAGGTTCACTTTGGTAAGGCCTCCAACCTGTCTCGCACCCAACCCCAACAAGTACCCAATCCCACATTTGTTTTGAAACCCGGCCGGTGTGTATTAAGAATATATTTATTACTGAATTTCTTTAAACCAAATTTCACAAATAGATTAACATCAGCCACCAATAATACTCTGGCAACAAAAGAGCAAATTACTTCCGTACAGGGACCAACACAGAGATGACACTGAGATATGAAGTGACAATGATTTCTTTTTAAATCACCCACCAATACATAAAAGAACAATTCAAAACAAACAGTGATTGCGGATTTGATACTTTTCCCCCAGCTACCCCCACCCTCCAAACATCAATTAGACTTGACTCCTCTGAATGGAAGGCCAGTGGCAGATAGTGGGAACACAATAGGAAAATTGGTTTTGGGATTACAATCACAGATGCAATATGAGAGACAGAAAAGCAATGGGAACATTTGTTTTGCCACACCGAAAAGAAGAGACAGAGCGTGGTGGTTTTGGTCAGAGCACAATGGAACCTGGGGTCAATTTTGTTTTGCACCCTGCACATGCAAAGGCACTACCAGGCTTCACTCTTCTGATTTAAAATGGAGGGGATCAATGGGGAATTTTGTTTTGCACCGTGCACACTCATGTGGAAACAGAGTTTTGGGATTAATTCTTTTGGCACATTTTTATGTCTATACCGGCTCAAAACACACTGGGAAAAGATTGTTGGTTTCGAATGCCAACTGTTAGGCCGAATCCTGTGCAGTTCCCTAGGGGAACACTTCAAAAAGATTAAGACTACAGGAGTAAGCAGTAAACCCAATTGGTAGCAGTCTATACCACCCAGATTTACCTGGTAGCTGTGGCTGAGCAGTCAGACTTCTCTCAAGAAGAGTTAGGCAGTATACAGAGGATACACAATAGGGCCAAAAACACAGTAGAACAAGCAAACACTGATGAGAGCTTTGTATCAAAAGTAGGGTGAGCGTGTAACTTAGATGGCACTCCAATAATTAGGTTAAAGGGAGAGAAAAAGGCTGGTCATAAAAATAAAACAGTTCCCAACACTTTTAAGAGACAAAATCAAGTTACTGAAAGCAGGGTACACTCTAGAGCCAAAGTTCATAGGCCACGCCCACTTTGAATGGAGCAAGGCGAAATGTGCCCAAGATCACTTGGTTTAGCAATGCATTCAAGTCTTTGTAGAAATGTTCAAAATAGGTTGGGGTGGTTCAAAAGACAAAGTTAGAAGGTCTGGGGGCCAACCCATTTGTAAAGCCAAGGATTTAAGGGTCACCTTTAGCAATCCGAAGAAAGGGAGGCCATGTAGAACATAGTACCTTAAAGAGTGAGGAGCTCCAGTGGTGGCAGTTATTCCTGGCAGTGGGTGCAGTTCATGGATTCTACCAGGAGAAGCGAGGATCTCGTCGAGGAGGAAACTTAGAGTCGTTGCACTGCCCAGGGAAGAAACCAGCCGCGGAGTTCATTGGTGAAAAGGTGCGTTCCTGGTATTCGCTGTCACAGTGGCGCAGCTTGGCTATCCGGCCACCGGGGTGCTTGGCACGGTAGATTCGACCAAGAGACGTCCTGGAAGGCAAAATGGCGAACTGGTTGATCCCACCAGCTCAGAGGAAGAAGACTCTTTCAGCAGGAGATCTTCTCTTGTCGTCGGGAAAGTGGTGAGGTCATTGCAGCAGGGCGCCACCGGTGGTGTCATCGTTGCAGATGGCTCAGCTTCTTCCCTCTTTGGATTTTTTAGATCCTGTGGCCACTTCTGAAGTTCCAGTCCCAAAAGCCCTGCTTTTATGCAGAAAAACCCCCATTCAACAGCCTAGCTGTCACTCAAACATGCTAAGTGGTGAGCCGGGCGGCTCACCACTGGCCCAATCAGAACAGAGTGCAACTTAAGTTGCTAAGGCAACGCAGTCCAGGGTGCCAATTCCCCCAACCACACATCCCGTGGAACCCAGACAGAGTGGCACCAGTTGGAAAGCTTCTGTGGAGAAGCCCGCCAAAAAGTGGAACAAAGGACCCGACCTTGGTTCGAGTTACAGAGACGGACACAAACACCATTTTAGAAAAGGGTTCTGGAAAAAAGACCCAACCGGTGATTTAATATTAAATAAATAAACCGGCAGTATCTTTAACATTGCACCAAAAAGTGGTGCGTTTAAAATCAATGGGAAAATCACTTAGGAAATATTACGGTGGAATATTTTGCATGGTAACCACTGCCACCAGCCAGAAACTCGAAAAGGGGGGACTGGACAGTGCCCCCTTGAAAACAGACCCAGGGGCAATCGAACTAACCCCTTCCAGTACTTCCACAATATGATGGTTTGTACTGGTTCTGTTCACAATTTTGGACTAGTAAAGTCCATGGTGACTTTACATGCCCTGGGAGACAGTAGTCAGTACCAGGGTATGGAGTCTATGTTTTGGGGTCACTATGACACCCCTGTGTTACTGCACTGAGGGTGCTGTGTAACACACACTCTAAAAACCGTTGATACCCTATGGAGTAAAAGACCCTGTAGCCCCTAAGCACAGAAAAGGTCAAAGACATACCTCAAATCATGCCTAAGAGTGGGAGGAAAAGAGTCTCACTCTTAGCAGGAGAAAAAAAACAAACACCAAAAATCCAGCAAGGCTGCTGGGGGACTCACTAGGTTTGGGAAATTAGCCTTATAAGAGAATTCTCCCTAACACCAACAGTAGCCATCCCGTGATCACTAGAGGGGAAGTAATTAATTTGCTTTGATTAAATATGCTAGGGATCTCCACAGACAAACAGGATATTCTTCTATGGGAAAATAAATAGAGCAGTACTTGAACAATATCGGGCCTACACAATCTGTTGCTTTGGGGTAGTTTTACTTACAGGAGAGGCCTTAACATGGGCATCAGAGAACCTATGGGCACTGTTGGGACAGCAAGGGGGTCAGTCAAGGATCTCCTCTGAATCCTCCAAAAGGTCCCAATCAGCTTCTATGTCTCCTGGTTCCTGTCTCCAATGCAAGATTTAGGCCTTTCTATTCATGTTTCAAATAACTTAGAATCCTAAGGACATGTGACTTCCTAGGAATTCTACTTTTACCGTCTTCACACTTATAGTACTTCACAAAGTCAAGGACATGGGACTCCCTTGAGATATTTCTCCTCCTGTAAATTCTTACAGACTCTTGACCTTGCTTTGTATACTCTCCTGCCAGGACATCTTTGCAGTCTTTCTAACACTTATCCTAACCTAACATACTCTCCTGCGAGAACTTTAACACAATGTTTAAACACTTTTCTTCACTTGGTGTACTTGTCTACCAGGACTTTCACAAAATTAGTTTCATGGCACTTAACAGTCTCATGGGCATGGATCTTTCTTGAGATATTCTTCCTTCTTCTTATCTTCACCCGGTACACTATCCTGCCAGGATTTCCATACAATCTTTTAAACACTTATCTTCACCCAGTGCACTCTCCGGCCAGGACTTTCATCAATGAGTTTTCCTTTTATCCGTGAAACGATATTTGCCCACTGTTGGCATATTTTCCTCGTTTAATAGTGTTTGTTTCAATAAATGCATCTCTCTTTCATACAATGGGCTTCTGCCCCTTATGTCAGTGCATTCACCTTTGCTTGACTTTCTTTCACAATTAGTTTGCTTTCCCTTTTAAAGTGAGGGTTCAACAACCCCTTTGTGGCATAATTTATAGGTATGTTAGCTTCTTCATAGATTTCACTTTGCTCACGTGTTGCTTTTATGATGAAACGTACACTCTGAGACAATCCAGTAAACCTTCCATTCTCCCTGTTCTTACTGAGTGCTTTAAGTGTCCCGCACGCTTCTCCGCTTCAGTTCCATTCAAATTTCTGCCTTGGCATGTATGTCCCATTAGCTGTGTGGTTACAAACTGGGTTTTTGATCACATGCTGATAAAAATATTTAGTATAACTTTGTAGTAACTGTGTGAAATTAATTAGACATTAAAAATAATCTGAAATGGAGCACTACCATTATACATTTTGTTGCTGTTTATTACGCGGTCACACTCAACTCAGGGAGTTCCTTTCCCCCCAAATGAATGTGGGACACAACAAACCATTATGATTTTGATTCATTTTCTGTTTGGTAAGGCCTCCAACCCGTCTCGCACCTAACCCCAACAAATACCCGGTGCCACACTGGACTAGGAACCAGGCCAGTTAGTAGTAAGAATATAGATGTATTAATTTATTTAAACCATATTTGACAAACAGACTAACATCAGCCACCAATGCCTTGGCAACACAAGAACAAAACTGACTTATGGAATGGCACCAACACAAATCACCCACCAATAAAGAAAAAGGACAATTCAAGACACACATTGGGTATAATACTTGTACTCCAAACAACCCCCACACTCCAAACATCAAGTAGACTTGACACCTCTGAAGTGAAGGCCAGTGGCGGAGAGTGCGAACACGATGGGAAAATCGTTTTGGGGTTCTGATAAAATGCACTCTTTTGAAAAAGAGATTCAAGTGGCACAATCATTTTCTTGGACTTTTTACCACAGATGCAATATGAGGGAAAGTAAAGCAATGGGAACATGTTTATTAGCCACACCTAAAAAGAACAGGCATGTCTTTTTAAGTTTGGTCAGAGTACAATGGGAACAAAGTGGCAATTTCGTCACGTGGGAACAGGATTTTGGGATTAATTCTTTTGGCAATTCTTTATGTCTATACCAGCTCAAAACACACTGGGAAGAGCTTGTTAGTTTCGAATGCCAACAAAACACATCCTGTGATTTCTATAGGGGAACCAATTAATTTACTGTAATTAAATATGCTAAGGATCTACACAGATAAAGAGGATATTTTGCTATGGAGAAATAACTAGAAAAATACTTCAATTCAATTCAGGGCTCACACAATCTATGACTTTGGGGTTAGCTTTACTTACAGGAGAGGACTTGTAATGGACATCAGGGAACAGCAGGACACCTCTTGGACAGCAATTGTGTCAGTCCCGATTAATCCCCTCTGGCTCCTCCAAGGGGTCCCAGTCAGCTTCTATGTCTCCTGGTCCCTGTCTCCAATGAAATATTTGGGGCCTCTCTGCTTAGATGTGTCTCGCAAAGGTTCATCAGCAGGTTATCTCCGGGAATAAGTGTAAAAAGCCCAGTTCTATTGCAAACTGATATGAAATGGCATTTATAACGTGCCTATAAGTGTTTCAAAGGCACAATGAGGCAAGGGAGGGAGAACAGACAGAAGACAAAGACAGCGATCTTACTAGGCCAGGTGACATTGAGATTGAGCAAGGGCAGGGGAGGGGGGAGGGGGTAAGTGTGGAGGGAAGAAGAGGGGGCAGTGCAATACATAGGATCAATAGTAAAGAATAAATAACATAAATAATACAATAGGTAAAAGTGAGGCCAGCTAGTGGCAAGTGCATGAGTAAGTGCAGACATCAAGTGTCAAAAGCAGGTGGGGACTGTAGGGATACATAAACAGGCCCCAAGTGCAGGGGTTGCCCGGGAGGCAGTGCAGATGTGCAGTTGATGGGGGAGGGGACCTGGCTCAAGATCAGAGGGTAGCCAGTTGACCAGTGCAGTTTCAGTCAGGAGTTCAGCAGGGGAGAGGATGAGAGCAAGCCAAAGAAAAGAGGAAGGTCTTGAGGTGATTCCAAAACCAGATATGGTTCTCCTCAAGTTTCAGGGAGGCAGGGAGGCTTTCCAGAGAGAGGCACCAGCCAAAGAAAGAGATCTACCACCAACTTGTAGCTTGGAGAAGCGACTGACCCTGAGGGAGTTGGATGCGGATGAGCGAAGAATGGGCAAATGACATCACCAACTTGTCGTGATGACCGCAAAAGGGATTGATCGGTTTTCTCTACCCACCTCCCACCTATGAGCTATTAGGACAAGGAGATGAGGGGTGTGAGTTAGGAAAGCTGTGGGAGGAGAAAGCTTCATCTTCGCAAACTGACATGTGGTTCGGCATGTTCAAAACTCTGAAAATCTATCAACATGGCAAGTACCCTAATTTTTCAAATCTTCAAATGTATGGATATATTTTTAAGAACTACATTTTAAGGCAAAACAGATTATGGTTATCTAAAGTCAGCATACCCATCCTATGCAGAGATATGGGTTTTCTTCATTTACGCAGGAGCCGTATCAGTGAAAAATATGCCATTTCATAGTTCCCATGTTAATTGTATCCTTCACCCTCACACCAACTTTCAAATCTCTCAGAATCAAGGGAGGCCTGAAGCTATTTTTTTATAATAACTTTATCACACAAAAATCGTTTTAGCATGGTTCAAATGGGGTTACTGTCACCTTAATAAAAGTCTGGAATGACTGTTGTGGCATATACGTTGCCCTTTTTTTTGCAATAATATGTAATATGTATTTTTCCATTAACTAAACTCATGCCTTTCCTTTGTTCTCTTAAGTTGCATTTCCCCTTAAGCATGTGATCAGACAGATGCTGGCTCAGGTTTAGGTTTGCCCTTCCCTTTGAGGCCTGTAATGGCCATGGCTGCAACTCTAATGAACATTTTATGGGAATTGTACCTCAAGGTCACTTCTGCCGAAAGAAAAAGGATGGCCTTATCTGTTTTCACCGTTGTTTAAATCTAGGCAGTGTATTTATTTCTGTATTTTTAAGCAATGGCTCTGATTGATGTTTGACAACCAGACCTCCCTCTCCATGATCAGCAGAGGAAAGATCTTGGAGGTTATGTTTCATATTTAGGAGAAATGACTAGGTGCATGTAACATTCTGCAAGAAATGGCTTTTAAACTCACACACAATGCATTTTACATGACATTTTATAAGGCACCTTGGCCTTCTACACATGTGTAACGTACTTCTTTAATCTCACAGGTGCAAAACACATGAATATCACTTCTGGATTGTCCATATGTGTCAGGAATAGGGTCTGGGGCAAGCCTAGCCGACAATATTGTAAGAAATAAGACAAGAACTACGATTCCCAGTATGCTTAGAGGCGCAATGGTAGTTCACGTATTCGCGCCCGGAGACTGCTGGAGTTCATTAATGGAGTATTTAGCCGTTGACCGCCCGTGCACAGGTGCTGATAATTAATGTTGTGCAGCACGGGCGGCCACGACAGCGTGTGTGAGGAACGCAGGATGGCGAGCGAGTGAATTATGTCGATGAAGGCGGACGGAGGCTTCTGTAAATCACGGCAGTAAGGGAGAGTATCTGGCCGAGCAGGTGTAGCCTTGATGTTGATCTCGGGAGGCAGCGCGAACTTCGCGTAAGACCTCCCCATAGCTCCCGGGCTGCAGCAGTGAATACTCCTCCCTTCCAGACCGCTGCCTTCACTTCCATACGTGGCAGCTGCTCCACGGGGCGGCAGCGTCTCACGGCGACATACCATAACGTCCGGGTGTACTTGTGAGGCACCCGGACTCGAAGATAAGTACACGGATACATGTTTCATTAGTGTTGACAAGAATTATGTTTTACTTGATACGTTAAAGACTTGAAGGAGTTACTAGCCAGTCCCCAGGTTGGGGTTAATTTAATCTCTATGGGAAGTATGAGGCAATACTTACCGCAGAGACCCTTCTACTACGAGATAAAGGGCAAGACTGTTCATTTTGATCCTGAAAGGATATCTTGGGTTATGTTGCTTTTGTTCGGCCATGTTCTATGTCAGCCCATGGGGCCATGTGTATGTTGACTTCATGAAGGGGGCTTCCCTTGTACGTGTCATGCATTTTGTATCGCTCTCGTCTGCTATGTGTTTGCTTCATGTTACACTAACAAGGTCATAAGTATGGATATGGTATAGGGTAATTAAGAACCCTAAATAACTCCGCTCAGCAGACAAGTAAAACAAGGATTATCAATTTCTTGGTTAGGATTAAGTAATTGTATTGTGATGCATGTTGTTTGTTCCCTATCTTTCCTTTGTCATTCCACCCCCTTTCCCTAACTCCGTCTTCCACCCATTGGCTGCCACGTGGTTATCTGTGTATTTCAATTCAGATGCCTGTGCCAACCACGGTGGGAGGTTCGATCTATTCGGCTTCTGTGGTTCGGGAGAGGGGGTTGAAACCCTTCATCCCTTGTTAGACTTGACAATATGTATGTGAGAATACCATGTTTAAACTCTGAAAGTCTAGTGAGCACTTCTCTTAGCATACTGTCATTTGGATGAGGAAAAGGGAAGTTCTTTTATTTCTTATAATTGCAATGAGCTCGGTTTCACTTGAGATGACTGGAGCAAAATCTGGCATTACATTGAAGATAATGTACACACTGTTATCTGTCTCTTTAAGTAAAAGTGCAGCTCTCCATGGATTTACTAAAACAGCATTGTCAGCCACATGTCTTTCATTTTTGTGCTGAAATGCATTGCACATATCTTTGCACTTTTGAGATTCAAGCCCACTTTCTTTCCTTTGGGATATAGGCCTATTTTTGGTTCAATAGGCCGCATGTCTGACATCACCATTTCAGTGCTGTCCTTATACGTCAATGGGACTTCCGAAATCACTGTGGCCTCTTTATTTCTGGCATTCAGGGGCTGTATTGCACCCCACAACGTAATGATAATAGATTTGGTAGGTCATGATAATCTACTGGATTCAGTCACTTATCACAACGTATACATAATCATGATAAGCTCAATGTATTTTCAACTGAGCTAAAATTGTTCACAAAAAATTGATGACAATTACATTAATTTAAATATTAGTTGTTAATTAGTATGTACAAGTTTACTTTGTTTGTAGATAAATAATGCTTTCTTGCCATAAACATATTCATTTTTTCACACCCTTGAAAAAGAGGTTAGTTAGGCATGAAACAGGTGTTGGCTGGAAAAAGTGTTACATGGAAGTCTTGTTAGAGAATAGATAGTTGCCTTAATTTACATTTAATTCACAGAACTGTAAAAACATACATCATAAAAGGTTCATGGAAATAAGCATGTGTTTACATTATTTGATTTTATAATGCAGGAAAATATTTAAGTCCATATGTAATCTCTATTTGTGAACTCCAGACACATCTAATCTTATTAGTTTTGACCCACAAACTTCCCCTTTTTGGGCAAAAAATGATTTAGAAAAAGTGTGATGATTCTTCCTGCATCCTGAGGATTTAAAAGCATCCCAAAAGGTGTGTTTGTATTTTTTGATGCATCCTATGGTTATAGTAACTTGTTTCTTTAATCTTTGTAATCTTCAATTATAATGGCATCATACGTGTACATATGACGTTCTCCATATTTGTCAAGGCTCTCTACATTTGAAGAGGAACTCAATTTCCAATAATAGCAAATTCACTGTTATAAGCAGTAGAAGTAATTTTTCCAAATGCACTGCTCCGTTGCTACTATAATCAGGCATTGGTTTCAGTTGAGTCCCCTCAATTCACCAAGGGGAATATGTAGTCTAACAGTAAAGGCACAGCAAGAAAGAGGGTATAAAGATGTCAGAACAAAGTGCAACCTATTTTTGCTTTGAATGAATTGAAGGTCCACACGAATTGGACAAAATAGGATACTGTACCAGTGTTGCAGGTGACAATGTAAAACGTATTTACAAAAGCAAATATTTGTTTTTGTGAAGAAAATAAAAAAGATATTTAGCAACATTCCTTAGCTGAATGCAGATATAAACATGGTTAACCTCAAAAGGGGGCTCATGGTTCTCTTCTGTAACCTTGAATTCCCAAAGTCTCCACATTTTTCAGTGTTCAGATATAGCAGCACATACTTTAGGGGTATTATCTGTTTGCTGCAATGTAGAAACCATGGCCAGGTCAAACAGGTAGTGTTTTGCTCAAAATGTTTAAATGCAGGCTTTTTTAAAATTACTTTCTTCAGTGCTATAATTGACTATTTGAGAATATTCAGAAAATGGACTAGTATTATTTTCAGTGAACTCAAAGTTGGGTTTTACTATGGCTTTTGGCTGTGAAAACAAGCAATATTGAACATACAAGTGGTGGTGTTCTAATGAATGACCAATGGTTCTGTTGGACACACAGACCAATTCTCCTGAAACAGTACAATATCACAATTTGAAAACTTAATGGCCATTTTTATTCTGATCTCCAATCCATCCTAATCTCTTCAGTATTAATGAGTTACTGGTGAATCCTTTGAAGGGTTCCCAGCAGTCTATGTGTCTATTATAGTGGTTTCTAATTTCAGAATGACAATGAAAAGTCTAGAGTGGTACAGTTAGAAGATGTGCTCCCAGAGATGCTGCTGATATTGGCAGCTCATTTCATTGTTTTTTGTACACCACAGGTTTCAAGCACTGCTGGCAGTGGTCACTCTCATTTATCAAATGTGCTCACCTTCTTAGTTCTTATTTTTAGCTGTGATCACAGGCAGGAGCCTCAGTGAAGGGAGCCTTGTGGGCTTGCGACTTGCCTTTTTCTGCCTGGTCAAGGACAGACTGCACCATGTTGGTCCTTTTCAGTTCACTGAAGAAAGATTTTCTGAAAGATATTGTTTGCTTTTCAGAAATGTGTCCATTAAATAATTTTTGTCTGATAGTGACTATGTATAATAAAGATTGCCCAAGCGCTCAGCGCAGGAAGTCTTGATTCTATTAAAGACATGGAGGCAAGCACTATGCTTTAACTTATTTAATGCTGCTAGCCACAGCTCTTCAAATTTTACTTTTCTCATCTTTCTTTTTTAAACAGTTCAAAATGTGTAAATAACAAAGAAAAACCATAACAAAACAAAAATCCATTATATCCTACAACTACCATGAGTCTATGCTGACAGCCTCTACTTCACTGGCCAATCCGGGTCCCCTTTCTCCTACAAAATGACTTTCATATCTTCTTTTTCTGTTGCTTCCATTACTGTGAACCATAGTCTTAAACTGAAAACCAATGCCTTCAGATAACCAAATTTCCGCTGTCCCTTTCCGTCCATTGTTGTCTTACGCTCCATCTTTTATCTGACCATACTCCAGAGCTCTTTCTAACGGGTGCAACGAGTCTCACTCTCAATGATTATTTTGCTGTTCCCCTATGCAAAAAGACAGTCACAATGTTAGGGAGGGGGAATATGTTCATCATCTTTTCATAATATCTCACATTAGTATTACTATCCCATAACAATCTTTAGACAGCATATTATAGTTTTGGCACACGTATTCCCACAGAGTGTGAATAATGCTTACCTCTATGTCTTTAATAGAATCAAGACTTCCTGCGCTGAGTGCATGGGCAATCTTTATTCTATGACAAGACCGGAGGTGAGCATTATGCTTGTTCAAAGCTTTCCACCACTGCTGAAGCTATATTGGAGACTGGTTTAAAATAAAATGTCCTGAACACTGAGTCACTTGACCAGTCTGCCACCTTCATGATCTCCTGCAGTGGAACTCCTGCTGCAAAAGCTCACAAGGACTTAGCTCCTCTGGTGGAGTGTGCTCCAAATATTGTGATGTCTATACCCGCAAGCTCCATCACTTCCTTCACCCACCTAGCTATGGTGGCTGTCACAATTGCTTTAGGCAGTTTCCTACGCACTATAAGTAGTTGACTAACCTCTGCGGGCCTTATCGCTGCTGTCACTGCTTCGTAGCATTTTATGCATTGTGCTACACACAACTTATAATTGCTCGGGAAGTATGGGTACAAGATCACTTTAGAATTGGTCTTTGTCCGCTATGCTATGTTAAACGCTATCCCTTCCAGATAGAATATCTTCCTATCTGTCACTAGAGCTTTCACATCAGAAATTCTTCTGCAGGATACTAAGCAGAGTAGTGTCGCTAATTTCCCTGAAAGCTGTTTACTAGACAGAAGGGTGTTCCTCAGCTACTGTTCGAACAGCCGCAGAATTTTCTGAACATCCCACAGCGAAGAATATCTCGGCATAGTAGGCTTACTGACTTTCACCCCTTTCAACAGCCTCGTCACGGCCGGGTGCTCTCCCACTGGAACGCCGTCTACTAGCTCGTGTCCCACAGATATCGCCGATCTATACACGCCCACTGTCCTAAAGGCTCTAATTATAGCTCTGGATTGTGGATGGAGCCCATGATATATTTATAAACTCTGCAGCTTCTTTTGAAAGCACTGGCAAGCACCATCTATGCCTGAAATTCTGCATGCTAGCAGTGTCAGTGTCTGGTCTTGTATTAGAGGGTGCGGGGATCCCGCTGGATCAAACAGGAGATCTGGTCTGTATGTAATCTTTTGAGGGAAATCCATAGAAAGTTCCATCAGAACTGGAAACCAGGCTTGCGATCTCCATTCCAGCATCACTGTCACTATCTCTGCTTTGTCTCTGCAGACTTTTTGCTAGTACCCGCACCAGCATCGCGAAAGGGGGAAAGGCATAGTGAACTTGACCTCCCCAAGGGTGAAGGAAAGCATCTGTCCCCTGAGCCCCAGGTCTAACTTCCAACTGAAGTATCTTGTCAGTTGAGCGTTCAATCTTGAGGCAAATAGGTCTATGGTCAGAGGTCGCCATCTCTGCTCTAGTTTCTCGAAGATCAACCTGTGTAGATCCAGTCACTGTAATATAGCAAGTACCGAGAGTTCCAGTCTGCCACTGTATTCATGGCCCCTGGGAGATATTCTGCCTTGACTGATATGTTCCTCTCTAGGCAGTAGTGCCAGAAATCTTTTGCTAGTTCCGCTAGCATCCTGAACTTGGTGCCTCCCAGCTTGTTTATGTTCCGCACAGCGGATATGTTGTCCATCCTCAGGGGGATGCAACAATGTGCCTTGTCTTTGGTGAAAGCTTTTACTGTGAAGGGCCCTGCGAGAAGCTCTAAGCAGTTGATATGCAACTCTAGTTCTCCTCAAGACCATTTTCCTTTCATCTCTCTCTGACCGCATCTGGCCTCTCAGTCCGATTTGCTGGCATCTGACTCTATAATGAGCTCCAGAACATCTCCAAAAATGGCTTGGCCATTCCACGCCTCCATATTGTGGAGTCACCAGGTCAGTTATGTCTTGCTCTTTTCATCTAGTGGGACTAGTCAGTGATATCTCCAGCCTTTCCTCAAATATTTGATCTTCAGTCTCTGAAGAGCTCAATAGTGTAACAGGCCGGGAAAGATCGATTGAGTGGATGCTGCTTGGAGCCCTACTATCCTAGCCAGATTCCTCAGCGAGATAACTGGCTTTGTGAGCCTTGATCTCAGATCGTTCTTGATCAATCTCATGTTCGGTGCTGGAAGCTCTATGGTGGCTGTTATTGTATCTACAGAGAAGCTTAAAAATTCTAGTCGCTTGTTTGGTGACAGCTCTGATTTGTCTCTGTTCACTAGGAACCCCAGGCCCGAAATTAGGTCTACTGCCCACTAGACTTGCCTCTCCAAACGACTCTTGTCTTCTGCCATCAGGAGGATATCATCTAAATAGATGACCATCTGAATGCCCTGTTCTCGAAGTGCCGCTGCTACCGGCCTTATGAGCTTGGTGAACACCCATGGTGCTGAAGCCAGGCCGAATGGTAGGCTTCTGAATTGCCACGTCGCCTCCTTCCAGATTAACCTTAGGAAGGGGCAGCATTGCACTGCTATCGGTACTGCTAGATATGCATCTTTTAGGTCTAGACACGCCAGCCATTCCCCCTTTCTGAGCAGATCTTCTAGTAGATAGATCCCTTCCATCTTGAAATGTCTGTACACTAGCCAGCTGTTCAGTTCCTTCAGATTTATTACGGGACGAACCTTGGCCTTGCGATGGACTAGCAACACGTTGCTCAGAAAGGTTGACTCGTGCGACATCGCTCTTTCTATTGCGTTTTTCTGCGCTAGCTCTTGGATCTCAGTGTCTAATAGCGGTGCTTCTCTTTGTGCCATTTGCATGCGTTGAGGAGGGAACTTTTGCTCTTGAGGTTCTATGAAGTCTAACACAAAACCCTGCACTGTCTGCAGGACCCATGCATCTGAAGACAGAGTGCGTCAGCTGCTCAAGAAATATGTCGTCCTGCCCCCCACCGGTGGATAGCTCGCTGGGCTTTTGCTCACCTGTGCTACTGTTCTGGTGTCGATAGTAACCGCACCCCCAGAGTCCTTGGGAAAAATGGGTCTTGCTGCCGCGTTTCCCAATACTGTGCTCTGGGACCTTGAGGTCTTCTGTTGGAATTGAACCAGCCAGCCGATCAACCCCTATACCGACCGGCCCTGGAAAACATTTGTCCTGGGAACACCTTCCTGATGGAGGCTTGTGCCTTCGTCAAGGCGGTAAATGTCCCTGCAAACATATTCATTTCCTTTACGAAGGTGTCCCCAAAAAGGCCTTGGGCACCCTCGCCTGCTACGTATGAAGCTAGGTCTCCTAGTTTAGTATCTATTTTGAGAAGCATAGAGCGGCATCTCTCGGCCGATATCATGCAGTTGCTGTTGCCCAACATGAAGACCGCCCTCTGGGCCCATCCTTCCAGAATGGCCGGATCCACCGGCTCCCCGGTGTCCTTGCCCTTTCTGCTAGGTCCATTACCTTTGCAATGGGACCTGTCAGGTCTAGCAGTTTGTCTTGGCATGTCTTCCGTGCTCGGTCCATGCCCTTTCTGGCATCCTTTCCTGCCTTCGTCACGAAGGTCAGCATTCTGGAATTGAGTTCAGGTGTATTGCCACCTTTCTTGTTAACTCGGGCCTCAGGCACTCTGCCCTGAGTCGGAACCTGGTGTCTTTTTCCATGGGCTTCCTCATTTTTTGAGACATGTATAGGGCCACTCTCGGAGAAGGAACCCATTCTGTGGACCTTGGGTGGCTGATGGCATCCGATTCCAACATGTCTGACATGTCTTCTTCATCCTCGGGTGCCTCCACAGCGCTGGCTTTGGGCTTGCAGGAGTTCTTCTTCCACGAGTCTACGATCTCTCTTTATTTAAACTTTGCACATCCTCTTTGGGCTCCTCTTGCTCTAAGTGGTCTGAGATGATGTAGCTTTCCCTATATTTTTCACCCCTCGGGCAGGGGTATGAGGCTGGGCAGGGCAGGGGTGATTTTGTCATGAAGATGTTTTTAAGCCTGTTTAATGTGTCAGCCACCTCCTGGAGATTCTTTACCTTCCCCGTATCTGTGCCTGGTGGAATAGAAGAGTGTTTCTTCTTCCGGGCCACTTTTCTCCCCTCTTCTTCTTGGTTTAGAGGCTTTTGTGTGGAGGTCCCCTCACCTGGGTCTTCGAGTGTGCCAGCTTTCTTGCCCAATATTTCTTCCAGGATTAGCAACCTGTCTTGTAGAGGCTTGACTCCCTGAGCAACAGCTCATACAAGAGACTCTCCTAAGACTTTCTTTCTATTGGAGAGGTCAATCTCATCTTCTCCCATGTACTCTTCTTCCATTTCTTGTTCTCCCTCACTGCCCATGCTCCATACCTCTTCTCCCATGTTGTGGTCCATGGGGACTGCTGCAGGTGTCTGCACAGTGATGAAGAAACTGCTGCTAAGTGGCTTGAAATACCTTCTTAGGTCGATTTATTTAAATCTTTCACTTTCTTTTTTTTCTTATGCTCTGAACTGCCTCTGATCCATTAGCAAACTGCTAATAAATGAGCTTATAAGCAGGTTGTAGAGCATGGAGCGGGAATGAGCTTCTGTGGACTTGCCGATCTGAGAAAATCAAATGCGTCTGTTAATATGCATACACTGCGCTACTGTGCATGCACATGCTCTCCTCGTTGTGCATCATCGGACGAGTAAGCTGCTTTTGATTAGTGCGCCAAATCCATGCTATCGGGCTGCTCGCTGGCAATGCTGACACAAAGGTGGGTTAAGCACTGACGGACCAGAGCCCTAATGCTTGTGAGATCAATCGCTGGCCCAGTCTGTAAGTTCCTAACATTCCCGAATGGACGTGCAGTGCTACGCGGCGTTCGGCAACGGAATCGCTTGATGTAAAATACAAAGCTGCTCTTAATTATAAAATGCTGCACGCGCTACAAAAGTCATAATACATATGAATAACAGCGAAGCTATGCATACGTTTTTCAGTATTCAACTACGCTACCCCAGAATAGCTCAGATGTATTTATCTGTGGCAGCAGCAAAAAAGAAGAGGAAGGGACCCGATATGACAGTCATTTGTAGGAGAAATGGGACCCGGATTGGCCAGTGAAGAAAAGGCTGGGGACTACCAATCAGCAAAGACTCATGGGAGTTGTAGGATGTTCATGGATTTTCGTTTTGTTATGGTTTTTTCTTTGTTATTTACACATGTTTAACTGTTTAAAAAAAATATCAGAAAAGTAAGATTTGAAGAGCTGTGGTTAGCAGCATTAAAGAAGTTAAAGCATAATGCTTGCCTCTGGGGCTTTTCATAGAATTCACCTTTTGGTTGTCTTCTTAGTCTTTCTACAGGCCCTGTCCCCATACTCAACCATCAATGGCTGCAGACCAGTGAGTTAATTGGGAATATTTCGAATTGTGTCTAAACTTATCTGTCATTAAATTGATTGCCGCCAAGTTAACCTGTTGCAGCAAACCTCTCACTTGGGATAGACATAAACAAACTTCTAAGGCAACATCCTGGTCTCTTGTCAAATGATGTCATATCCAGACACTTCTCAAGTGTCTGGCCATATGCCAGAGATATGGTTGTTTGCTCTTGTTCATATTCAGTAAAGACATTTCACAGCTAAGCCAAAAATTGATATGCGTGTGTCTTCACCCTAAGTTACTAAGGATAATCTTGACTCTGACCCCTTGGCTCTCTATGGCACCTCAATGATGTTGCCCAACAACACAGAATCATGTCTGTTTTGTTCTTTAGTATTGTAATTTAGAGACATATTGCCTCGCATTCTGGTGCTGCTCTGTCCTTGTGGGCACAATTTATTCTCAGTAGAGGAATCTGACACTTTTTACACATTTTAAAGCTCTTAGGTTTTCACCCTTAGTTAAAGTGGGTAATCAAGATGTAGAAACTGTGGTCTCTGAGCATCGGCAGTTGCTGCACCTGATTCACACCACATTGATGATGCCCAAAACAGTTGATGTTGATAGTCTCCTAAAGTGTTGAATTACCGGAAATGAGTGAGGGTATGGCCACCCAGTGATTCATCCCTTGGAATTCGTATTCAACATGGGATTGCCTTGTATTATTGGGAAGATGGGTGCTTTGTGAGTGAGTGTTCCTTCAAACACTTTCCACACACCTCCTGAAATACTGTACTCAATCAATTGATGGCAGCTGTGGATGTTTATTGTGATCTGGTGATGCTGTCTGAGGTTGACAAGCAGTAATGGCATTTGGTGGATAGGGACACTACCCGGTCTCTGGAGCAGATGCATGTTTAGGACACTTAGCCTAAAAAGCCCACTCCAGTGGCTGCCTCATGCTCACACTGACAGAAAGCTCCAATAGGCCTGCATGAGAAAAGAGACAATGGGCCTCATTACACGGTAGGCGGTGGACCAAGGTCGTATTAGCACTATGGTCTATGCCGGTAAAATACCGGCACCGCCTTGGAGGAAAGGGGAATTACCGCCCTATTCCAAGGTTGGCGGGCGGTAATTTCCCCTTCCCCCATTGCCCTTCCCCATTCCCATTTTTGCCCCATAGGGCATAATGGGAATGGGGAAGGTGCTAATTACGGTACCGCAATTTGCGGTACCATAATTAGCACCCTCGTCCCTTTGCGGGTTGGTTTTTAACGCCTGCTAAAAAGCAGGCGTTAAAGTACCAACCCACAAAGGGACCTCGTAATCAGGCGGTAAGGGTTAATGGTCACCGGTACCATTACCGGTGACCGTTAACCCTTACCGCCTTCCGTGCTCTGTCCTTTACTCTATGGATGTGGATGTACGGTCAGATGTAGAGGCTGATCAAATGGCTAACCCAACAAAGTTGAGCTGACCACTGCAGATGAACAGGGCATGAAACTTGACAGATGTTTTGCATTTGCCTGCATTTCTTTTAAGCAACTTTCATAACTTCGATGACAAACAATGTTGTTAGGTGATAGTGCCACATTTCTTTTCAATTAATTTACTTTGCTGCCTATCGATTTTGTAGACCATGGTTTGTTAGGAATCATCAACTAATGTGCCCTGTTGTTCCATGCTCTACTACAATATAATACATTGAAAGCATAAAACCAAGAGCAGCAAACCATACAGAGATGTGTGCTGAAAATCTGTCACATCGATACTAGGGCCCATTCATCTGTAAATTGACAGAAGATGATAATGCCATCTTTATTCCTTCAGTGTTTGTCTTTTTCAGCCTCCTTTTATATTCATTCCTTACGTTCAAGTGCCTCAATAAAACGCATGACTTCATGGACCCTTCTCCACTTGACACCAAGTTACATGATTCACCAGAGCTGTGCTTGCCCGTCTTTTTTTGAGTTTTTTCCTCTATTTCTTTCATGCAACTCAGGTGTTGTGAATTTCCTTGTTTCCTCTGTTCACTACTGGTTTGAGCTCCATGGACCAGTGGTTTAAATGTGACAGCCTCCTGGAGGATAGGTCAGGGGCAACCAACACAGGTTCGATCCCCGAGTCTGTGCCAAGGAACCTCTGGGTTGTAAGTTTGTTATAAATAACCCATTACAATTACAATCCCAGCAGAACTGTCTTGATAGCTGAGCAACTTCATGAACTGATCCATTTATTTGACAGTAACTTGTCCTCCCCACTAAAACTATATACTTGTGGTACTGAAACCTCCCAAAATATGCCCCGTGGGAAAGTTGAGCTCCTCTAAGCAGGTTGAAACGGTGGTATTCTTACATGAATTCCTTACTCTCACGGCAGGGTTTCAAGCCCACCACCCAATTGCAGGCTAAAATGGGTAGTGGGAACTTTGAAAGGACAAGCTTGCTCCCTGCCTATTTTGTGCACAGCCTTTGCAGGAGATTCGGAGTGCATTTGGTGAGTTTAGGATACTGGGAGCTTTTCTTTGGAGAGGTTTATTCAGGGTTTGTGTTTTTTTGGTGTTTCTTTATCCCTGTTTTATCCCATTTCGCCTTTGTGTGTGTGTTCTTTAGACCCCCTCTGTAAATTTCCCTTGTTTAACCGTATTCCTTTGTTTAAAAATGTAACACTACGAAAACGATCCTCTTGAACTGTTTTGCTTGTTCCCTTTGTGCCACCCAAAACATTTAAACATGGTTCCTAAAAACATTAATTTCCTGTTTTTGGAGAAATACCTTTGAGTATGAATCCAAAATGAATTGCAGTGCTGTGCTCAGTCACTTTACCAACTGTTTGTGTGTTTCAAAAACCCTTCATGACCATTGGGTTCTTCAGAATCTGTTTGTCTTTGTCACTTTTAAGTTCTTAGACATATTTGACACATTAGGTACATTGGTGTTTTGCACATTGGGATCTTAGGCAGCATGTGCGTTTATTGCGAGAGAGTGCTGTGGAGAGAAGATGAGCTGCACTATTTGTCATCTATGTCAGAGGTTGAGGGAGTCAGCCAGCGGGGGAGACAGAGCCCAGGAATGAGGGGCAGGCAGAGGTTGAGCCAGACAGAGAGGTGGGGGAAAGTTTTGAGGAGGTGAGGCAGTGATTGAGGAGGGAAAGTGGACAGTTTAGGAGGAGGACATGGTGGTTGAGAGGGGAGATCTTGAGAATCAGAAGACAAAGTATGATGAGAGGGAGATTGAGGAAGATGAGGAGGATGTTATTACCAATCTGGAGGAGGTTGTTGTAAAGGCAATGGACCTCATTACAATAAGTGTGGTAGAGTGATAACGGCGCTGATAGAGCTGCAGATGACATTATCACTCTACCGCCTCATTACGAGGTCTGCTTGCGGGACCCGCTAGCAGACCAGAATGCTAACAACGGGACTGTCATTAACGGGCTCGTTGTTAGCATCCTCCCCATTCCCAGTTGAGCCCTAATAGGGCTGAACTGGGAATGGGGATGTACCGGGTCCGGGTTCCGAGAATGGGAATTACCGGGCCCGCCAAAGCCGACATGGCCCGGTAATTCCCTATTTCTGGAACCCGGACCCGGTACCCGGTTTGTGGGTAGCCATGCCGTTTTTACCTCCAAACTCGTAATGAGGCCCAATGTCACTTATAGAGCACAAACCTAGTCATGGGGTAAGTACAGTGAGGGAAGTAGAGATACAAGGAAAGGGTAGCTAACAAGTGGGAGGGATACCGTGGCTATAAATTGGGCATGAAGGTATCATCAAGCAACTAGGGGTAAAAGCATGGGGAGCAGATCTCAGTTTCAGGTTAGGTGCAGAGTGTATGCTGACCTAGGTTGTTATAGAAAAAAACATTCCTTGCAGTTGGGGGCGATGAGCTCCATCCTTAAATGTAGAAGCAACGGGGAGAGACGTGTGTTGATGGGGAGGAGGTTCCCGTTTTTGCACAACATGAACTAAGAAGTCCTCCCTTCCGGTTCTTTCTTTCCTGCACCAGTGGATTTCAAGTCTGTGCATGTCCTTATTTCTGGTGGATCGTAGGCCTCTAAAGATGCAGAGGTTTACAGTGAAGTAGCTTGGGGACCTGAGGGCAATGGCTTTGTAGGTGATGCAGCAGTATTTGAAGGGGATCCGTTTTTCGAAGCAGGAGAACCTGCAGTTTGATGAGGGTTGGGGTGAATTGGTCAAATTTGCAGAGTCTTTAGATGAGTTGTGGATGGTCACAGGAAGTCCTTTCAGAAGGGCTTTTCTACCACAAAAGTGGGAGCGAACAAAGGCTTAGTAGCAGAACAGAAGTTCTTTTCTGGGATGAAGGGCTTGATTTTCCACCGAAGGGAAAGTTAACAAGCTGTTTCTGTCTTCCTTTCTGTGTGCTCCTTGCAGGAGAGGTTTCTGTTGATGTAGAACCCCGAAGGCACGTGGCACAGGTTATTAGCTCGGGTATGAAACTCTTGAGGTTCATAGTGAAGAGCCAGGTCTGGATGTCAGAGCATTCAGTGCTGCAAGTCACCGGTAGGAATTCAGTCTTGGAGGGTTGAACTTCAGTTAAACACTGAACATTCAGTACTGGATTGGATCAATATGAGGCATTCCATGATGTTGTGGATATCTTCATTAGGGGATATCTTGAGGTAGAGCTGAGGGCCATCTGCATACTGTTGGATGTGGACATTGTGAAAAGCCAGAAGTTTCTAAACCAGTTCCATGTAAAGCGGTCAACTGTATTGAACACTGCTTAGAGGCTGAGGAGAACCACAAGGCAAGGATAGCCATCATCAAGGATATTACGTGCATCATTGTTAATTTTGATTGTAGTAATTTCCATGCTGTCAACGGAATGTGAATAATGTGCTGCAGACAGAGCTAGTGCAGAACCATCCTGCAGTGTTGAGGGTAGACACAAGGGAGTGTCAGATGACAGAACAGCTTTCCACCAGGCATACCCTAGCAAGAAAACCCCAGCCCTTTTAGCTATTGGCCAGCCCTGCTCTCTCCCCAACCCCCATGTCTGCTCAGCACATCCTGACCCAGTGGCACCATCAACCTGTAGGGCTACTTTACCACCTGCAGGAGCATAGCCTTTTGTTTGTGGTGGTAGAATTGAGGGCATGGTACAATTTGGGCAGAACAGGTGAGGCAGAGCCATGAGGAATGGAGAAACATATTGCCTGCATTGCATGACTTTTATCAGTAAGTCTGAACTCAATGACTTGCTAGTAGTGGATGGCATGGATATGCACATGCTCCTGCACAATCCTCACTCTTCCAGATGACTGGGCATGGGGTTACTAAAAGGTGAGACATTGTGAACTGGAAGGATGCTGACAAAACGCATTCGTGTCTCCGCTGGTTGGTAGAGCCTAAAAATTGTGGCAGAGCCTCCAGTTTGTAAGCAGGGTACTAGGACTAGGCGATTGGATCGGCTGGTTTATAGAGCAATATAAACAGCGGTTAGACACTTCAGTTTGTGAGTGTGGTTCTGGCAGTGTCTTTGCTGGTAGATGCAAAAAAAATCTATAAAGAAGGGAAAACTAAAGATTTCGTTTGGAAACGCATGCAACCACTTTTGTAAGAGTCTAGCATTCTCATTATGAGTCCAGTGGTAGGCGATAAAAGTGGCATTAATGGGATTACCGACACTTTAATCACTCTATCAAATTAGGGCTTTCGGAAAATAGGCAGTAATTACGATGGTTAATCTAACATGTTTTGCCATTCATTCTGCTAAATCCACCGGAACAAAGCAATTGTAATTATGCCACATTAAAAGTTCAAATAACACCAAAATAACAGCAACAAAATGGTAGTAATTCTGCCAACAACACAGTTCATTTACCTCTACCAAAGCGGTGGAGGTAAATGCTAACATTTGAAGGAAGTGAAGCCACATGGGCACCCAATGCACTCGGAAAGGGTACATATGGCCCACACCTCCTTCCCTAGACACACTTCCCAACACCATGCAAACACTAGCAGTTGTGAACTTGGACATTGAGCACCTCCTGCGCTACATTGAGGTGCAGGAGCTGGAATAGCACCACAGAGCAAATGGAGCAGAGAGGCAGAGGAGACGCCCTGCAAGGCGAGCACCCATTCCCTGGGTCAGAGCATCACCTTGGGCGCTTACAGATGGGCAGCTCATCATTCTCTACCGGATGAACAGGGAGACCATCACAGAGCCACTATCCCTGATCTCAGATGAAATTCAGAGCCGGATAAACATCTGATCGACCCTATCACCGCTGCTGAAACTTGTGTCGGTGCTGCATTTCCTTGCTACAAGCACCTACCAGCACACAGTGGACATGCTGCATGGCATGTCACAGCCACGTTTTCCATTGTGTTGGTGCCGGATGCACTGTTGCCACATGCACCTCAGCACATCTCCCTATTCACCATCCAGGTACAGATCACTGCCACAAAGGCACATTTCTTCACCATCACACAACTGCCAAATATCATATCAGCCAGCGACTTTAGCCATCTGCCCTGGTGCCCCCTCTGGAGCAGACGAGGTATACCGTAACAGGAAGCAGTATCTTTCAATGAATGTACAGGTGACCTATGATGTAGACCTAATCATCACAAACTGCTGCGCCCGTTTTCCTGGGTCCACCCACAACACCATTTTCCTGTGGAACAGCACACTGCCTGGCTATATGGAGAGCTACAGACGGCAACAGACATGGATACTGGGTAAGTACAAGTGACATCACACATTGCAATCTTGCCTGACAAAGTCAGTGGCACATGGAAAAGGGGGTAAAATCCAATGTAAACACAATTCATACCTCGTCCCAGCCCTGTGCATGCAGGAAATGTCCTCTTACCCCACACATTACACCCACCAAGCGACATTACTATGCCCTGTATGAAAATGCTGTAGCATGACATTAAAGCACACTGCCATAGCAAGTGAGTAATGCACCAAGATAGAACTACATGTTCCACAATGCATAGAGAAACCATACATACACAGGCAATAGCACAGTGGATCACGACACAATAATTATGAGACACTGCCATACACTGATGGCACATACGCTGCAAACCATGAATTACATTACACAATTGCAGGAACACACAAACCATAAAATGCACATTAACAACTGAATGCACAAAGGGCCACATTCATAATGGCACACTATTGGAACAACACAGCGAACATGTACCTGGCTAATCGTGTCTTAGTGTGTGAATAACACAACTTTTGGATGAGAGATGTGTGAAAGGTGTATCCCAAAATGTTATTGCACATGTACCCCCATAGAATATGATGCTTCAAGTAATTTATGTAACACACAACCATGGTGTGCATGTAAGTGCCCTAACGCCATCTAGTCATCTAGACAGTGTAGATGAACCTGCAATGTATGAATGCAACACATTCTCATTTTACTGTTACTGACACCTGTGCTCTTTACCTTTGCAGGTGACTCTGGATACTGACAGCTCCCATGGCTCATGATACCTGTGCACACTCCACACATACCGCACGAGGTGGCCTACAATGAGGCTCACATCTGGACCAGGCTGTGCATCGAGCGGACCTTTAGCCTACTGAAAAGACATTCTAGGTATATCCCCCGCACTGAAGGGGCCCTCCTGCACAGGCCAGATTAGGCGGGGAAGATTGTCATTGTCTGTGCCATGCTGCACAACATATGCCTCAGGCGACATGTCAACCTACCCCCAGATGTGGACATGCCTCCCCCGTGAGGACCACAAAACCCATGAAGATGACAAATTTCTGTCACACAGTCCACATCATGAAGCTTGGATGTGTGTCTGGTGCAGCAAGAACTCATATGTACTTATTTCTGTGTACTTCTGTGTTCTGTGTACA
This sequence comes from Ambystoma mexicanum, assembly GCF_040938575.1. Lineage (NCBI taxonomy): Eukaryota > Metazoa > Chordata > Amphibia > Caudata > Ambystomatidae > Ambystoma > Ambystoma mexicanum. The sequence goes on from NC_090939.1 coordinate 416,965,260, forward strand.
CTGTCAATCACCTGAGCATTATCCATACTTTTATAATTGTTAACAAGTGATTTATTCTGTACATTTCAAAACACCTATATCCTCCCCACAATCTCATCCTCAACATCATGACCCTCCCCACAACCTCATCCCCAAAACCATGACCCTCCCCACGCCCTTGCCCCCCACACCAGTACCCTCCCCACACCTTTGTGGTATACATTCTGTCACATAATCTTGTCCATTATCTCCTCCTATTGCCACCTTTTTTTGTTGGTTTGATAGCACGACCAGTGCAGCGCTTTGAGTTCCTTGCTGGCCTGCTCACCACAGATGCCTCAGTTAGGCTGGCCAACATTGAATTCCCTGGTTCACTGTCCTTGAGGTGCTGCATAGTTAGTGTAATGAGCCTGCACATGTCATTGGTGGCAGACATGTGCTCTGCCAACTCCTGCACACTTTGGCTCATGAAGATGCTGCTTGCAGTGGTGCACACAGCATGGTGACACAGAAGGTCCAGAGCTGTGGCCACTCAACTGGAGGCATCCTGCACTGCATCCCACATAGTCTGTGAGTGGTGTGAAGAATCTGATGAAATTCTCCCCCAAACCCTGCTCTGGGACCCTCCTCATGTGTCCAGGGGAAGGTATAAGCTCTCGGATTCCAACCCTGGAGGTGGTATGCTGTGGGAGGATCACATGGGGGGGGGGGTCAGATCAGGAATACTAGGAAGAACCCATTTTCAACTTTCCCTGTAATCCCTCCTGCTTCATGGCCTTTTGCCAAATTAAAGACGTGGAAAAACATAACTTTGACAAATTGAACACCATGTCCAATAATCACACAGGGATAGAGACGATGTAGAGGCCAGGCAATCAAGCCTTCCAGCCTTTGCCAGGGTCATGCAATTAAAAACAATATCCTGCACCTGAAATTAATTGCCCCATCTGGGAAGCATACAAGGGCTGCAGGAAGATGAAGCAGAGAGAATGAGCTGGAAGAGGAGCTTGAGCAGGAGATGGAAGGGTGGCAGTAGTTGTAGGATGAGCAGAGCACAAGGCTGGCAGTTCATGAGGAAATGTGTTCACTCGAGGTTCTGAGAGGGTCCTGTGTTCACACATCCTACCTTGCCGTGGCTGTACTGAGAGAGAGGTGCTGAAAGTGAAGGTCTTCCTAAGTGCACCTAGTGGCTGTAATTATAGACTGTGCTGAAGTCTGAGGCCGTGGTAAGAAGCAAGCTAAGGGACAGAGGAGTGCAGGGGACTCCAAGATGGTGTGGCCGGACCAGAGACACCTGTGCTTTAGAGGGGTGTGGGTCCCAAGGCTGCCCAGAGCCATGGAAAAAGAAGTGGAGTCAGGAATTGGAAGGAACCTGCAACCGCAGTGTTCCTGAAGCCGGTGAGTGAGGCTTGGCATTCAGGTTCACTTCTAAACTCTCGCCGGTAACTGTAACCAGCTCAAAGTGGCTTGCGTAAGAGAAGAAGCAAACTGATCTTGTTTGTTGTTGTGGAAGCTGACGTTTGACAATGGAAATGAATTGTGCAAACTTCTGACAAAAGCTATAGTGCTTGGCTATAGAAAAAGCTGTTCATTTCGCATTGTTACATGATTATCTTATACCGGAGTGGTCACACGTCTCCAATTAAGTAGGGGAACGTTTACGAAAGTCTACAAAATCTTGAAAACTGACTTTCACACTTTGTTGCAAGTGCGTTTAACTTCAAAGGACGGTAGAGTGTGAACAATTTCGATTCCACACTGAGAAGGAAGTGTCTCAGTGCTAAGGCGTGGGAATAAAGACTTTAACAGACACTTGAAGTTAAAAGAATGCTGTAAAAAGTGGTTGTGTATACCTACAAGGGTTTTTTTACTTTAAAGACTGAGCATTGTAAGTATGAGAACAACCATTCTTTAAAAGTAGAAGTTGTTATATTAAGAAGAAGGACACGCATTACCCTAAGCCAATAGGTGAACCCATTCCACGGTAAAGAAAACCCTGTTGAAAGCAAATTATCTAACGGGTGAAGGTATTACAGGTCCAGTATCCTCTGATACAAGTGAGACATTATTACCTGAAGTTGAAAGTGTGGCAATTCAACTTCCAGGTAACTTAATGGAAACTAGATGGTTTGTACAAAGCTGGGGAAGGGAGTTGGGTGCTTGTAAGAAAACTAAAACCAGTAGCCAGTAATGCTGAAACTGTTGAGGTGGGGAGAAAGTGAGTCTGGAAGCATAGGCAGGAGATACTGGTGGCTGAAAGGCAGATTGCAGAGGCACCAATGCTGCCCTATTCTTGAAGCAGGGGAAGAAGAGTGCCTTGCCTACCTGTAGAGGTCAAAGTGTCTTGTATTTTGCCGAACTATTCGCACACATGAAGTTGAAGTAAAAGTAACCAGAATTGTGTTTTTCTATAAGACTGTCAGTCAATTTCACATTAACAGTGGTTGGAGAAGTAGCACACTGTGAAAACAAGGAGTTTCCATAGTGACAGTAGTAAAAAGGGATGTTTGTTGAGAGGTGAACAACAACCCAAGAAAAATCAACCTTGTAGAATTGTAGAATTCGAATTGTCTAGTCTGTTTTCTGAACTGTGGCACACATTCCAGGATTACTATTACTATTGGTACTATTTCCTTAGCTAACATTGGAAAGGAATCTTTTCAACTGGAAGCTGAAGAACTGTTACCAGTGGATGTGTGTTTGGTGAACTTATATTTCATTTGGAACTTACAAAAAACTGGTTCAAGACTTTATTTTATTGTTTGAACATTTGGGGAAATTGACTGTGAACATCCTGGGGAAGGGACTTAACCGGACAAGTAAGTGAGGGTTATCCACATTGATGGTTGTTTATTGCGTTCTCATTTGTGTTGTTGGACATTTGAGTTATATATTTTGTTGCTTAGCGTGAGGGCCAGTTTGTTTCTGTTAGGAGTGATTCCCTTAGTTCTTAGACTAGGTAGGGAACTCCCTGATAGAGTGGGTTGATCAAGGATTTATTTGCATTATTTTCTGTTCATAACATGTTTTATCCTGAGAACCATGCAAGCAGTTGCCTGCCTTGCATTACTGACCCCTCACAGTGGCCCAATTGCTCCTGGGCAATCAGCTTCATTGTCTCCTGGTGATGCTGAATCTGGGAAAGGCTCTTGCAGATGGCATCAAGGGTGTGTTGTCACACTGGTCTGGGAGACAGATGGAGGGTCTTTTTCCTCGATGCTAGATGCTTGGTGTCCATGCGCCTGCCTCATCATCCTCAGGTGCAAATTTGGTGGCCTCTGGATTGTGTCAATAGGGGGCATGCCAGGATAACAATGGAGTACATGGAGAGATGCCGGGCAGAGGGGAAGTTTCCTTGGGAAATCTGCCTCACAATGGCAGCTTGAGAGATGCTGGCAGACTCAGGTGGTGCTCTGTCTATGTGTGTGGTGCCTGTCTCCAGCACAGTGCCATGGTCCAATTCCTGTATGGTGTCTGCACTTGTGTGTATGGGTTGCACCCCTGACTTGCCAACAGTGTTGGAAGGTGGCTCGGTGGTAGGCGGTCCTGCAGGCTCCATAATGGCAGGTGTACCTGTGCCCCCAGAGATGCCTGCTGCAGGGCCCTTGGAGGATTTAGTGCTCAGTAATTCTGCCAATTTACAGCAGTAATGGCAATTCCATTGAAAATTGCAGGATTTTACCTTTGGTGTAATGTTTCTGGCCGTAACATTAACGCCAATATTAGTGCATGCACCTGTCTACTGATGATTCCACAGTAATTTCGCCAGGAGGCTCACCGTTAACTGTAATTCCGCCAGGTTGAATTATTGCTGTACTTAACACCCTACTCGTAACAAGGCCCTACGTCTCCATAACCTTATCCTCATGCCTCACCATCCATGTAACTATATCTGGCTAACACACACATCTTCAGAATGTGAGGAATTTGTTGTGTGGAATTCCAGGCGATGAAACTGTTGTTTTACCTCCTGCTGTAGTTGGTGATAAGATGAACATTAATTTTTCTGAAAGTAAACTCTCCCAACTATGCATCATTTATGCTTATTATGCTGTGTGAGACAATTTTGCAAGGAGTGCTAAAACCCATGAATACGGCACGCCATTGTGTGGTAACATAGACTTTTCAGCACCATTAAAGGCCTGTCAATTGCGCTTAGCCTACCCACATGATAAAACCATTGCATCTAATGTTTCTTTTGTAGTCGATGTAATAAAACCTGAATCTGCACCTGGTGCCAATGTGACTCTCGTTCTTCCTCTCAAGCAGAGTGGCGCAGTTTCAATAATGACACTGAGTCGGGAAGTGGGTGTACCTCTGCTGCAATTGATGCAACATCTGTATCATGGGTGCAGCTTTGTTCTGTCCTTGGTTCATGTATGTCCATTGCTGATTGCAGAAACAAAATGCTATTGACTTCAACAGTTTCCCTCTTTGGTGCTTTCTATCACAACGAGCCAAGTTATAATATATCTCCAAACCACATGTTTTCTTGCTACCTCCACCTGGGTTTAAAAAATACCCCAACTACTATCTATCCACGTAAATTAGTGTGTTTAATTGTCACTGTGCACACAATTAATTGCATGAATCATTTCATTGCAAATTCTCAACATCATTTTCTGAGCGTAATCTTGCGAGGTGTAATTTTCTCCCACATCATTTTTAGAGTCCATGGGCCTCATCAGAAGTTGGGCAGTATCCCAGTGGTATATCTCCCAGGATACCACCCAAGGAAATTACTGTTACCAGGGCCGGTCTTACAACAGATTGCACCCCAGGCGGGAAGCATCGTTGGCGCCCCCTCCCCCGACCTGTGATCTCATGCATGTGTCATGGGCTGAGCAGCGGGAGTGAGGACTATGAGTTAACAAAATTGTCAATGCTGGCATCTGCTGAATTTCATGAACCTCAGAAAATAGCAATAAGAGGGTCAAACCCGAACTGGCCTGGTTATATTAGTCTGCTTTTGCTCTTCGTTTTTAGTAACAATGACCAGTTTGCTGCTGTGACTCAGGTCAGAGAATTGACAATTTCAGATCTACACTAATGTCATTCGTATGACCTCAAACATTTAGCCACTCTTAAAAGGTGATGAACTGGTCTTGAACAGTGTTACTCAAACCTCCAAGAACAAGCACCAGCAACATACCCACCGATAGCTGTACAAGCCCCTCTATCTCAGCATTAAAATACATGCATTTATGCAATATGTATTGCATCAAATATTTCACTGGAAGTTAAATATATTTAGGAGGGACACACGTAAACAATATCACTACTCCATGTGAGTGGTAAAGTCTACTTTAAACATATGCAGAGAGTTAACATGCAGGTACAATTCAACATAGCTCCCAATGTTAATGTTGGAGAGGTGGCGTTCTAAAATGACGACATTACAATGTGGACTTTACATTGAAACAGCCTGCAGTGCATTACCGTGGAAGAGAAATGGCAGTTCTAGTATTGGGGTTTGTTTCGCCCATGCTTGTGAACTCTCCAAATTCTTAAATGTTTCCTTCGTGATCACTCATTTTAGCTCCCGACAGCACTATGAAACAGTAAGATCTCAAAGAAAAACGATGTCTACCATCCCAACATAAAAACAAAAACAATCAAATTCTTAAAGGGTGGAAGATGACCTTTTCTTGGGACTCGTTAAGTTTACTTTTTGCAAATTACTAGTCGTGTGCTGCTTGAATAACAGCGGCCCTTGCACATTGTGCAGTGTATGGACGAATTTCATTTCAAGGGACTTGGAGTGCTGCAGGTATCGGGGGAAGCATCTCCAGTGTACCCCAAGCGTAGTACGCTTTGCCCTCCACTCTCACCCCCCCCCCCAGCCTTGCAGCCCTGCTCTTTTTCACATTCTCCATTATGGTAAAGAACATTGTCCTGAACCTGGGAGAGAAATGGACTATGCAGAAGGAGCTGCCACCCCAGGGTGTGTTTAGCTGCTGGTGTATCAAATGCAGAAATGGGTGGCATCAAGAGCCCCACGCTCTGAAACATCTTTTGCGCACTGGTTGGTCACACGACAGAAAGTGTGAGCAGGTGATTCCCCAACACTTGAACCATTCTTTAGAGACCTGGCTTTGATTAATGTGGTGTTAGCTAATCATGGCCATATCCCAGCGTTTTTTTTAAAGGAGATCGGAAGCTGCACCGTGCAGGGTATTTTAAAGGCCATGAATTGATGCTACAGCATGTCGCCCCAATGGAACAAAGGAAGTGAAGCATGCATCCTACAAGTCTGGGTATTTGCATTATATGGAAGACAGGCCAACCGTCCACAGAGACGGTTTCTACTGTAGTTGCTTAGTCGCTTTCCCAAGCCAGCTGCTGTGCAGACTTCGCTCAGCTTTTGGTCCTGGCCTGCATCCATCCTTCATGCCAACATTCACAAGGCGCGTTCGTGTAGGTGTTTGTTTATCTCGTTAGACTAGCGTGATTGCTATTCCAAACAAAAGAAGCACAACGACAAAGAAGAGTATAAGACAAGTCTGAGCGAACAGTGAAATGTATGAAACTCTTGCACTAAAATAAAGTCAGCAGTGCATGCCCAGGAAAGAGGGAACAGCGAACAATATGATCGGGAGCGGGAAGTAGGGGGGCGTAGTAACTTCCAAACCGGCCCAAGCGTGGTACCGGCCCCCAGGGCCTCGCCCTCGAAGTGATTTTGGCCCGGCCAACGGACTGACTAATCCAACCCCGCTGGAACATGCAACTGTCTAAGATCTGCTGACGGTGACACTCTGCCCAGGTCTTCCGAGAACCGGCCTTTTGATCTCCTGAGGAGAGTCCACCACCAGTGCTTGCTTCCTTTTTCATGACTACTTGAGCCTTGACAAAAGTGTCTAGCTTTGTGGCCTCCAGAGGCTGTTCTTGGATGGCCCAGTCATCTCCGTAATACCATTTTAAAATAAATAAAACGCCTATGCAGCAAAAAATGCCTCACCTGCGAGAACGGGAGGAGTATGAAAGAAGTGTGCTTGCCTCGGCAGGCTGTAGTTACTGCTGGGTTTCCTGAAACAAGGCCAATCAGTGAGGGCATGATGCAGAAACTGTTTTTATTTACTGATTCTGCTGCTGCTTGGCATTGTGTGCTTATGATGGGAACAATTTCATGATTTAGTGACCCACTCGCTCCTCTTTTCTGTAATGGCCAGGGCCGACAACACCAGCCAGCCCCAATCGATCCACACTTCAGTGTCAGTGCACGCCCATAGCCTGAAGGAGGGCACACCGCACGTGCGCCCATGGGCCTGGCTGGCGCCAGCAGCGCCGGTGCCACCCGGGGCCAGGGGAAGGTAATAAAGCAACAAATGTCACTAATTTATTTGCCAATTGCCCCGCCCTGCCTGAGGGCCGAGGCTAGGCCTGTTTCTTGGACCAGACGAGGTGGGCAACTGCCCGGGGCGCAATAGCCCCGGGGGACGCAATTGCCCCGGTCCCTGGAGCCTCTGGAGGGGATGGAATTCCCCAGTTTGTGGGGCATGCATTGATGTGGGGAAAGTTCTGCAGGTCAGGCGCTGGCGCTGCCCCTTCCAACTGTAATGTCACGTAGTACAAAAGTACTACGCGACATTACAGAAGTCAGAGGCTCCCTCTGACCACTTTTGCGCCACTTGGGGTGTGGGCATAAGCACACCAATAAAAACACTTTAGGTCCCCCTGCAGCTAAGACCAGCCCCTTCCATCACAATTCCGGCAGGAAACTGCTAATGGTGGCCCATTAGTCACTAAATGGTTTCGTGCTGGCATTGAGATGGGAGGGGAGGTGCAGTGGGCTGTGGGGAGTGTGCGTGCCTTGCAGGGACGCACCGTGGGCCCCGAACCCTTTGGGCCCATGGTGCGTCCCTGCAAGCCCAGAAAATGGCCAAAATAATAGTTTAAAGCAGCGCTATTTCTTTCATGTTGCTTCTTTTCCAAACTATATATCATTTACACTTTAAACCACTTCCATGGCACTGGTGATGAGTTACTTCACTATGCGGATAATAGTTTTGACCAGTGTTGCTGAGTAAATATTCTGTAAGCTACGAACCGGTTTATTTATTTATTTATGCAATGTTTGTGGGGTACATGGAGACAGATAATTTATTTATTTATGCAATGTTTGTCGGATACCTGTATCCGAAACACATTGCATAAATAAATAAATATGCAGGTACCCGACAAACATTCCATGAATAAATAAATAATCCTGGTCCATGTATCCTTACAACAGTCAAGACTTTAGTGTATCAAAGCATAACCCTTGATTCCCATTCAAATAATGTTAAAGTGATTGTTTATTGGGTTCAGGTGTCTCCTTGTCATTGCCATTTTGGCTTAGGTTGCCTCCAAACCCCTTTTAGCATCTTGTGTTCTTTGTTGGTTGTATATACTACATCCTGTGCCATATTCATGGTCTCTTGGTTGGTGTGCCCAGTGCTCATTATCTGCAGCCTAAGTGGGAATGGGGCATAAAATTGTCTTGGGCACCAGTGAAAAAGTGGCCCACCATTGCAAACGGCAATTCATTCCTTGTGTGACGGACTGTTTGAATTTGGGTAGTAGTTCCTTAACGGTGTAGTTTGAGAATGGCATGTAGGGTGCCGTGGGAGTGGTGCGCGGGGTGCGGTGGGAGTGGTGCGCGCGGAGCAGCAGGAGTGGGGCGCGGGGTGCGGTGGGAGTGGTGCATGGGATGGGGTGCGGGGGGGGCGCATTCCTAGTGTTTCGCCCTGGGCACCAAATGGACTGCTGCAGGCTGTGGCCTCGGCCAGGGCAGTTTCTAATAGAAACTGCCCTGGCCGAGGCCACAGCCTGCAGCAGTTCCAGTGGTAGAATACACATGTAACACGTTTGTTTCCTAACATTATGAAAATGAACAGGCACATTCACTTTTATAATGTTAGGAAATTAACGTGTTACACGTGTATTATAGCACTGTCCTGCCTGAGGACCGAGGCCACAGCCTGCAGCAGTGCCAGTGGTAGAATACATGTGTAACACGTTCGTTTCCTAACATTATAAAAATGAACAGGCACATTCATTTTTTATAATGTTAGGAAACAAACGTGTTACATGTATATTCTAGCACTGTGGACTGCTGGTGCAGCGCCCCCTAGAGGCTGACTGACGTCAGACAGCCGCCTGGGCTGCCTGACGCAAAGACCGGCCCTGACTGTTACCGCAACTTGGTCCGGCGCCATTACTGCCGGATGCCAAGTTGCAGTGGCCAAGTTGCAGTGGGCGTGTAAGTCGCCATTTTGTTTTAGTCCATGGGACTTTCTGGGGCATTGTCAGTGCAATTAGCGCGGCGGTAATTGCGCCGCAGTAAATGCACCAAAAATGGAAGGAAAGTCAGTGCATTCACCTCCAGCTCAGAGCTGTATGTGAATCCTCAGAGTTTCCCCCAAACTCAGAATAAGGCGATGCAGTAATAGCGTTACTGCTGCATTTTTGCCGCAGGGCCCAACCCCTGATGAGGCTCCATGTATGTAAATTCTATTCATCACTGTTCCAATGGCAGAAAAAGAAAAAGAATGATTAGACAACAATAACTAAAATAGCGACAAGCAGAATTATTGATTTGTAATTATCATCACATTTAACCCACTTAGTTTCATGGAATGCCACATCAAATAGAGTACAAAGAGTGATCATTCAGTGAGCTAATTGAAAGGCATTCTTTTCTCGACTTAACTTTGGTTTGGTAAATAGCTTGGAAAAATATTAGTTTATCTTCTCTATATATTTACAATTTGTGGATATGTGGGTGTGTCTGTTCGTAATGTTCTGCATACTTGCCAACACGCTACAAACCTGAAATTTGCCCTGTGGTGTAGACAATTTAACACGTATAAAATATACTTCTTTCTATTTATTTTTTTAAGTAGTCTGCAATCCTTTGATATATGAGTGTGTCTGTTCGAAAATGTTCAGCATACTTCCCAACATGCTACAAACCTGACATTTGGCATGTGAGTACTGCCCATGGCGTAGGAAATGTAACAAGTACAAAATATATCTTTTTCAAATTTTCTTTTAAGCAGTCTGCAGTGCTTACCCCTGCCAAACGGCTGTTTGTGCCCTAGTTCTGCCGTAGTTCTGCGTTCATTGTTCATAAAGTTCAGCAGTTCATGAAAACTTCAGCAGTTCATTGTTTCTAAACTTTCCACACTATCAGCATTCTAGCTGAGATTCGCGGCACTCAATTTTGAAGTCATGTGGGTGACACAATGCAGTGCTTTTGTAGTAATGCGGGTGACAGGAAATGGTGCGTGTCTGTTCAATAGTGTCCGCAATGTTGTTGTCTGTCACATTATGGCAAATCTATCGTGATAATTACAGAAATGTCATTTCCCACAGAAGTAGATGAATGTATGCCATCTCAACAGTATGAAACTTACATGCTTCAGCACTACATGTACTGCACTTATTTTGAGGTCGCTGCTACCCCGTCTGTAGACCGGGACACCAATAATGTTGCTCCGCGATCTCAATGCTCCAACTCAAAGTAGCTGGAACCTGTTTACGGGATTAATGCTTTTCTCATGGTCAGCATTATGTGGCTTGCTCCAGAGTTGGAAACATAGACAATTTGTTCACACTAGCTCCTACAGGAAAGGCTAGCAATATTGTCTGCAAAGAAGCATTGGTTTAGTTCATTAAATAAACTTCAAACTAGGACTGAACTAGAAATTACTGTGTGAAGCATGGCTAGTTTCAAAGAAAATTAATCCAACTCACACATTGAATAAAATTAATTTAATAAATTAAATTTAAATATTAAATGCATCAATAACATAAACATAAAACATTCTTCTTTAGTGCACATCAATACAAAATTAAAATTCCTCCCTGTAATATTCATTGAACCAAACAAAAAATCTCCAGCTTACAAAAGATCCTAAGATCCTGAGCGTGCATGCCAGAAAAATATGCCACCCTACATTGACGAAAATTCATGCATCTCAATAGAGGTTCTAACAATTGTTTGCCTGGGAGAATGTTTGACAGAGAAAACCAATGATACATAAATATATATGTGAATGCAAATAAAGAAAATAAAACTGCATGTGGAACATTCCCATGAAATGAAGTTGACCTTACTCCTATTATGTCACTACTCATTCCCTGTGTGATTTTTCTTAAGCAGACATTTTAATTCCCCAAATCCATTTTTCTTTGCCACTGCTTTCCCTATGGACTCACTTGACCATGCGCTTTGTAAACTGAACTTGGAAAATGCTGATTAGAAAGGTTAGTGTGCTAAGGATAAAGGCACCCACATGGTGGATATAACTAGTTTAAAATGGAATGGAAAAGTGAACTGCTCATAAATGACCAGATGTCATCATGGGGTGAAGGTCTAATACTCCTCAGTAGGAATCACTGGCCTTAAGCCATAATATGACTACATAATCGGAAATAAACACTAGCAAAGGACTATGTGCAGATGAATGAGTTAATTGTTTTGGCGGGAAGTGGGAACGTTCTTAAGTTTCGGTTCAGTCAGGTGACCTAAAAACATAAGGGATCAGTTGGGAGGATCAGGGTAGCTTGGTGAGTTCCTGTTAGTGTTTTCCTTTGGCTTGAAAGAAAACAAGTAAAGATGCCTCTGTGTGTCATCATCCAAAAGTGATACTCGAGCCTGGTTTCTCAGACAGTTTAAAAAAATAACATATGCCAATTTGATTCTAGTGATATTTTATCAGAGCTATAAATATAGGACGTTCATTATTCCAAGCGTGTCTGTTTAGGAATAAAGGGAGATGATGGAAACATAAGTGTGTTAACAATTTTCTTTCATTGCTTTTATTTACCTCAATTAAATAACTTTCAGCATTAGAAAAAAAACCTATTGCTTAAGTATGCTTTTGCAGTTGCTTTCAGTGCCTCTAAAGATATACACATATACTACTGAGATTTCTCCAGTGCCAGTATATCTTTAACAATCTGTTTATTTAGTCGTGCTTTTTCATTCGCCCAGACTGACACCCATAATAAGGTGGGAGTATATTGAAGCTTATATTTAACCAAATGCAGGTGAGATTTGTAATAAAAACGATTCCTCAGCGGTAGTGGATGCTACTCCCACTCAGATTTTAAATAATGAGATTCTATTTCAGTCACAGATGAAAGCAGCATGGCTGAAAATATTCATAAAAAATGAAAGAAGTGAGATACCCAGTCTCTTTGAAACAATTAGAATGGAATGCTTTTACTGAGACGCTCGAGAAATAGTGTGTGTACCTTGATCTGTATTTACAGATGTGAGTTGGGAATAATCCACCTGCTACACCATCTATCAATTCAACAAGATGGCCCTGCCATACTTACTACTACTGAGGTATGATATAGGGATGTTTGACATGTTTGTTGAATATAAATAGCAGTCACAATGTTAATGACACATTAAAATATTAAATAAACCTGCTGTACCTCATTGCAGGTGTGTGAGATTTAGACATTCTTGATATGAACCTCAGCATTAGATTGAATCCACTCGAAGATCATTGCTCCTAAAAAGGCACAATTTAAGGTTAGTTTACAGACATGGACAGGTACTATAAGGCACATAAAATGTGCCCGAGTCCTACCTTCACTATTGTTGTTTCTATTTTAAACTCATATGAATTCGTATAACATTAAAGGGGTTTGTGGAGTACTAACCTTATTGAAACAATGTAGGTCCTGGTGAAGGCCCACAAAACCTTTTGATGAACTTGATTGCATGCCTATATTTCTCCGAAAAACGCCAAAACACAGTGTCGAACATAGTCATATGTGACCAAGTCGACTAGGTTACTATCCTTATTGTGATTTAATGAAGTGAATGACATGAAATTGGTGGTCGCACTTTTGTGTACAGAACCACTGATTTGTCAAATAAGTGGATGACATCCATGTTAAAAAGTGCCTGCAATGTTTAATTTCACATAAGTGGAGACACCTCTATTGTCTAATGTGTGAGATATTATTGATACATATTTTTTGTTTATTATGTACTTGTTGATGCACCAGTATTTGAGCACTTTCTATTAATCCTTTATAACCATTTGTTTTTTTAGATCGTGTTGTAATTACACAATGTTTAATAGTTGTTAATGTTAATTGGCCTCATTACGACCCAGGTGGTAACCATGGCGCTAGTAGCGCCATGGTTGCCACCGGTATTTTACCAACTCCGCCATGATGAATGGCGGAATTATCGCCCCATTCCAAGGTTGGTGGGGCGGTAATTACCCATTCACCATTGGCCCTTCCCAATTCCCATTTTTGCCCCCAAAGGGCTCAATGGGAATGGGGAAGGCGGTAATTACGGTACCGCAAATTGCGGTACCGTAATTACCTTGAAAGTCCCTTTGCGGGTTCCTTCCTTGATGGCTGGTAAAACCAACCGTTAAGGTCGGGACCCGCAAAGGGACCTCGTAATTAGGCGGTAAGGGTTTAACAGAGCCGACACCTTTTACGGCGCCGTTAACCCCTTACCGCCTGGGTCGTAATGAGGCCCAATGTATCTGAATGCAAATTGAATTACATTTTGATTTGTGAAATTGCACGAGGGCTTGGATTGTTGCATCTATAATTGGGATGTGCATCTTTTTTTCTGTCCATGTTGTGAATAATACGGTGCAAAAGGGAGGGGTAGCCGGTTCCCACCTCTTTTCTTTTTAGTTGCCGTCTCCCCAGCTCTGTGGACCCGCCCATCGAAAACAAAACGTGGGGAGGATCCTTTGTGTAATATATGGCAATACTCACTGACCTAGCTCATAAACATTTAATGCAGGAACAATCGCCTTGCCACCACATTCATAAAACCTCAGAATTCTCATATTCGATTGCTTCAGACGTGTATTACATGCTCTATCTGTAAATACCAGGACCTTGTATTAAAGAATCCAATAGCCACATACTCAAAGTTATTCACTCTAGTCAGAGCAATGCCTTCCACAACAAATTGTGATTTTTCTAAAATGTCTTGGAGTCATGTGACTCAGATCTATTTATTAACAACTGCCGTTCTACCTAATAAACTCCACATCATGGGTGTACCTGGTATGGGTCTATGAAAGGCCTTATGGATATCAGTTGTTAGAGTTTCCAAGTGTTCACATAGGCCATTCAATTATAAATTAAAGAACAATGGTGAGATCGTACAGCCTTGACTTATGCAAATATTAATAGAGAAAGTATGTGTACATTATCCAGCACTGCCATGCATAACAAAAGCCACAGCTCTTATATATACTTACGTCACAATTTTAAGTTATTCCCAAGGTGGTCAGATGGTACCATAACATGAATCGATCCACCTCTTCAAAATCCACTGACAAATCCATAAAGGCCAAATATCAGTTACCTTTTTGGAACCCATGGTATTTGTCAATTAATAAGGAGAGATTAGGGCACTGTTCCACAGAGTGAAGGCCTGGTCATAACCGCAACTGGCACGCCGAATATTTTTCAAATCGAGCCAATCATAGAGCTTAGTATAAATAAATGGGTTGTCCATGGATTAACTGAATTTTAAAAAACGAATGGAGAAATGACCAAATTTTCTTGGTCGAAAAAAAAAATTCCTACTTGCTTTTTGCACTTTTATTTTTTTTAATAATGCAGGGAGAGACCCCAGAACTCCACTCTAACCCCCTACCATAACTAATACCCTTACCCCAACCCACACCTATATTTCTTATTAAAATATACAAAATGTTCAATAACAATCGGCAAAATAAATGTGGTCATTACTTGCTAATTTTTTGGGGGGTTCGGTCATTTCTATGAATAAAATGTACCCAATATCATTCATTAAATGAAGCTAAGCAGTTTGCTTTAAAGCAAACTTCCCACTCAGGGGGGATATATTTATAATGGGTTCCTATTTCCAGTTGTTCTTCTCATTAGAAAACTCCGGTGCTGAATCTCCTGCATGTACCGAAAGGTCGAATTGCAATATTTTCTCTACATCATTGATTCATCATCCTGACTAATACAGGGGTAATGTGTCTGAGACATGTTTTGCCTTATATATTTTTTGATACTAACGGTCCCCATTGGGAGTAACCCATGATGACTAGTCCTTTTATACACAGAACATATACTGCCTTAAAAAAACTGAAAGGTTTTCAAGCCGATATCCAATGACCCTGCACAACTCTATCTTATCAGACCTGGTTAAATGCCCTGTTGAATAGCACACTACAGTAGGTGCTAATATTCTTTCCTTGCACTTTATCAATCATCGCAACTGCTTTTGTTGTCGTCTATCTAGACCAAACCTGGGGTCCTACATAAGTCACCCCTAAAGTCTGTATCAGGATTCCTCTCTTTACTAGGTGAATCCCCAGACCACCTACACTGTTAAGATAAGACAATGGCCCTCATTACGACCCTGGCGGAAATCGAAAAACGATGGCGGAAATGCAATACCGCCATCGAATAGCGCTCGGTGCGATTACGACCCGTCACCGTAAAGTACGATGCCATTAGCGACACCGTAGCGAACGCCAACGCTAACTGCACCAAGTACGCGCACGCGCGCCATGCCAAACCGTAATTACCACCATGGCGCAACGGTACGCGAATTCCGACCCTAGCGGACATGTACCTAACGCCATCAAGCATGGCGGAAAGTACCATTCCGCCATGGTGAGAAGTACGGCATTGCGAATCAACCGTAAACGGCCCTACTGAGTGCCTGTACACCACTCCCTGGCCACATTGCACAACTCCTCGTAGGTGCAATGAAGTCACACTATGCAACCAGTGAAATGAACAAGTCACCCATGCATGCCAACAAACAAATGAATCCAGGGGCTCCAAGTGCCTTGTGAGTGGGCATCCATATCTGCCATGGCACCATTGCCGCACTGATGCAGCACAGGCATATGAAGGTCCAAGTACAGCAACATGAGCAGAAAAATGAGACAAACAAAAACAGAATAGAAATTAAATGCACCACAAAACCACCAAGGGCCATACAGCCATTAGGACATGAACTCCTAAATACATTCCAGTATTGTGGGCTGCATCCGCAAGAAATGACCAGCTTCTGCTTGTGTGACGCCCTGTTCCATCATGGTACACAGGGGCTACATTCACGTCCAAAAAGGCAACACGGAAGCGCCTAGAACCGCAGGGCCGTCCCATCAGGTAGGCACTAGTCCAGCAGAAAGGACGATATGTTGCTCCTAGCCACTAGCCCCGCGTAAGGGCATGTGGCCCATTGGCGATCGTCCCATAAGATCGTAATGGTGCTCCACTGATTGACACGAAGCAGCAGGTGTCGGGAGTAAAAGCCATCTGCAGGAGTGGCGTACAGATGGCAGCGGCAAAAGGGGAGGAGATACCTGTCACCCAAATGAAATGAAAAAGAATAGTATGGGCATCAGAACTACAATTGTATAACTCACTTCAATGATCACACAAAATCTACAGCCATATGCATGCTTGCCCACTCAAAAGGAATATACCCACCCAAAAATCACTTGCGAATCACAACCATAAAAATCGAGGTGAAAACAGCATTACAAACGAGTGTTTGTGTGCATGCGTCTGTGAAGACAGAATCCATCAGATGGGATTAGTAACGTGCATAGACACAAGTGCCTGAAGGCGCGTCGAGACAGGGAGGGTTCAACAAGGGCAGAAAGACGATGGTCCCACTATGGCAGCTCTGCATGACATAGCGCAGGGGAGGTGGATAGATTCCAAAAAGCCCTGTACATGGCAAACTCTCCATCAAATCATCTGTCCATGCATCCATACATCATTCCCTCATCCCGGTATGAAAACGCCTGATTATTTACTCACATCACATTTGAAACTTCCATTGAGTCTGTGCGTAATGCAGTCTGCAAAATCCACTGTTCTCCAGCCCGGAATTCTAGTGTTGTGAAGTAACATGTATTTGGGAACGTCCTGCCTTTTTGTCCACTACGCCATTGCGCATCCCATACTATCCATATCAATCATAGCATACTCGCCATGGCCCCTGTCCCAAGGACATTAAACAATAGAACGTTATATTTGCAGTCAGACCTGTGGGCGTCTCCTCGCCGCTAGCTGAAAACCGAAAGCGCTGTCCTTCGAATTCCTCATTTGCAACATCACGTCGAAAAGGCATCTGTGACCGCTTGAAATCACAAATTCATCCATGTAGTGCGGCAGTGTGTGTAAATGGCAACTGGCTTCACTCACAAATGGGACGCCCCGCCCGTCGGTGAACCTCGGTACGGTGCTCGCCCAAAGGGGATTGCAGCTGGCACAGGTGGAATGAATCACCACAGGTGGAGGCTACACAGCCTGAAAACACATAAATTGCACACCCAACCCCCTCCCACAACCACACCCACTCCAAAATGCTACCGGCAGGACTAGCGATGTTGGCCCTGGGGGACCTGATAGCACTGCAAGTACTCCAACTTCAAGAAGAAGACGAACACCAACTACTACAACAACCGGCCGCACAGAGGAGACGCAGGAGGAGGAGGAGGGCAAGGCAGGGCCAGCAAGGCCCACCAGCACAGCCACTACCACCACGCAGGCAGCCCGCAATCCCACGCCTCCGAGCTCATCCGTTCAACCTCACTGCTGAGCAGATCCACACCCTCTACCGTTTGGACCGGGACACCATAACCGCCATTGTGGACATGACACAGGCTGACCTTGTCAGCATGATAGATAGCCCAACCGCCATCCCACCCCTACTGAAGGTGGTGTCTGTACTCCACTTCCTGGCCACAGGCACCTACCAGCACACAGTCGGACAGTTGCATGGCATTTCACAGCCACTGTTCTCACGGACACTATTGCAAGTGCTCGATGCCCTCCTGAAGCACGCAGACGACTACATCTCTCTACCACGCTCGGAGCAGGAAATTACGAACACAAAAGTGGGATTCCATGCACTTGGCGGCATACCGGGTTGCATTGGTGCCATCGACTGCACCCATGTGGAATTGGTCGTCCCACATGCCATGGAGGCCCAGTACCACAACCGAAAACAATTTCATTCTCTTATTGTACAAATGGTGTCTGACTCCAACAGGATCATTACACATTGTTGTGCCCGATTTCCTGGATCAACCCATGATTCTATGGTCTTGAGGAACTCTACAATACCACGCTACATGGAGCGACACGCAGGGAACAGATCCTGGCTACTCGGTGAGTCTCATTTCATGCATGATAATGTGGGGTATGTGATGCGGCAATGACCTGGCAGGAAGGGGGGGGGGGTGTGCGTACGTAGCAATGGCATTCCACATCATACGTTTCTCGTCCACATACAGGTGATGCTGGATATCCACTGAAGAGATGGCTCCTCACACCAGTCCGGAACCCACGGGACCAGCATGAGGAGGACTACAACCATGCCCACTCACGTACCCGTGTAGTCATTGAACAGGCATTCGGCCTACTGAAGGGTCGTTTCCGCTGCCTCAGCAGGTCTGGCGGGGCACTCCTGTACCGCCATGAGAAGGTTGCAAAGATGGTCATGGCATGTGTCATGCTACACAACATGTGCGTACGTAGAAATGTGCCCATGCCCCCTGACGCAGAACTGCAAGCACCTGAAGATGGTCATGATGAGGGTGGGGATGTGGCAGCACCTCAAGGAGTCCGCGAGGCACAGGAGGGCCGTGACATTCGTCAGATGCTCATAGATTCATGCTTCTAGCACTCACGCCTGGTGGCTGATACATGGACACGGGACTTGTGGCACTGTGTGTGTCTGGAACATGCACAATATGGACTGTACGCCTATAAAGGCCTCGTACACAAAGATCAATGTCCACACATCTCATTGGATGATTGTGAAATGTTTATAGCATATGTGAAATTATGTTACACACCCCATCGACCCGCCACCCAAGTAAGCCCAACACACCCCCTCCACCCTCCTACCTCCCCCCCGAACACCAGTGTCCGCAGATGCTCATTGTCAGTGGGCAGACGCTATTGCAAGCCCCCTCTCCGGGTATCAGGGGCACCCCTGCCTGTGGAGCGCAGGTTCCTCCCAGATCTACGTTGGGGGCTGCCCTGGACGGAACTTGCAACGGATGATGTCTCTGCCTGCTCACGTCCATGCATGTCCCTAAGGGTTTGTGAGAGCTCAGTGAGCACACGGCGCACAGCGGCAAGTTCAGCACATACGTCTTTGGACGTCGCATGCAGTTCCCCCCTCAGGCTCTCGGTGCTTCTCTCCATTTGTACTCTCAGGCTCTCGGTGCTTCTCTCCATTTCTGCCCTAAGCGTCTCAGTTGATGTTTCTATGGCTGCCTTAGTACCCCCACATTCATCAGCATGGTCCTTGAGGAGCGTGGCCAGTTGCTGCTGTTGCACGATCACCTGGTCGAGGGACTGTTGCCTCTGCTGTGCCATGGCCATTTGCGGTGGTGTCACAGAGGGGCTGGTCACCTCATGTTGCCTTGCCACAGGGCTTGTGGGGGATGGCCAGTCGTCGTCTTGTGGGTGCCCCTGCGTGGTATCCTCATGGTGTACGGGATGAAACAAACAGGGGGATTGAGACAGGTCATGGATGGATCTTACTTCGACATCCCCGTCTTCTGTGTCGGAGCATGCTGCCATTAATGGGGTGTCACCTATGGTGCTGCTGCCACCAGAGGCAGTGCCTTCTGTGGCATCCATTGGGGGGACCTGTGGTGGTGCTGTTGTGGGCATGCTGGCTGCTGGGGTGCCTGTTGATGTTCCCTCCTGTGTGCTGCCACTTGATTTGTGCTGCTGCCGTGTCTTGATGCGTGCAGCTGAGGTGGAGGGTCTTTGGCCGTTGGTCTTGGCCCTCTTTGCAGGTGTGCTGGTAGGGGTGTCCTGAAGCTCGTCGTTTGAATCGGACCCTGTGGTGGAGTAAAGGAGGGCGAGCGTTATTTATGGGTCTGTGGAAATTGGAATGGCAATGTATCACATGCATTGGGGTGGTACCTGAGGGTGATTTGGGTCGGGGCCTTGGAGGTGGTTTCATTTTTGTGTGGATTGAGGATGCAGTTGTTTTGCAGCCTGCAGTTAGGGTGTGCCTGCTGCACGTGTAGAGGGTGTTTTTAGGGTTTTTAATTATTTATGTATTTAATGTGAGTTTTAAAGTGCGCTGTCAGGCCAATGTATGTGGACGTTCTCCTGGACATGTGTTACTGTTGCACTATGTGGACACATGGTACTTCACATGATTGGACATTGTGGATTTGGCATTGTATTAGTTGGCCCACCTACCGGATTCTTCGGATGTCTGCACTCCTTTCTCCATCCCTCCGACTCCCTCTATACTCTCCATTCCAATGGTGGAGGCACAGATTTCTTCCCAGGGGGTCAACTTGATGGGTGATTCCGATCCTCCCCCGGTAGCTGTGGCAATGTTGCGATTGGCGGATAGTATGCTCCGTACGCGTATCCGCAGGTCGTCCCATCGCTTTCTGCATTGCAGTGGGTTGCGGGGTGCGGTCCCCACCGCACTTACCCGCTGTGCCACCAGGGCCCATATGGCCTTCTTGTTCGCAAGTGCCGTCCTGGTCATTTGCGTGGAGAAGACGACGGCAGCATTCTCCTGGAGGGTCTCTGTAAGCACGGTGAGTTCCTCACGGGAGAAGTGGACCTGCCGCTTGCGGTCGCACGCTTTTTTCGCTACTTTTCCCATTTCTATTGCTTTCACTGGGGTGGATGACGGGTTGGGATGTGTCTCAGGGTAGTATTTTTAATGGTTGTGTGGGAATTCTGATTTTATGGGTGTACGGCGTGCTGTTTCCCGTTCCGGGCCCATGTTTTTACTTCCGTTTCCGTATGTTTACGGTCACCGTACTTTCCGGTTGCCGCTCATTACAGTGACCGCTAAGATGGGTGGCGGAATTGCACCTAGGGCGCCGTACGACGGCGGTGAGGCGCGTTTTGGGGACATTTCCGCCATCGCGGACTTTGCACTTCCGCCATGGCGTAGTGCTCGTGCCCGATGGGTCGGAATTGGCCGCACTTTGCTCCGTCGTGCGATGGCGGAAACGCTATTTACACTATGGCGGTCAGGTCAGTCACTTTCCGCCAGGGTCGTAATGAGGGCCAATGTGCTCAATTAACTCATTGCTTGCACCTCCTAGTCTTCACCATTTAATCTGGGATATTTATTCACTTTCTGGATTGATACCAGTTGCTATCTGCATGTTCTTGTTCCTATCCTCTCTGTCTAAGACACCATCGTGGAAAGGGGCATGTTCATTTCATAGAGTTTGGTCTTTTCTCATCACATACCGGCATTTAAGCCTCAATACATGTATTGGCAATGCATATTTGGCAAAAGACTCTTTCTTGTATGTAATCTAGTTATCAAGAGCACTCGCAAGGAACACGAGTTAGATCACATCTAGATCCACATGGTTTGTACCCAATTCCATTGCATTGTATCAGAAAAGTTTGCACTGTCCTTAATGGCTTTTCCTCCCTCTCTGCTCTCCCTTTCTGTGTTGAAACTTAATGCTGGTTGTTATTGTATGAATTGTTCAAAGAAATATGTGTTATGCATGCATGTATTTTTTGTATCATATCTAATGATATATATTTTTAATGGCATATCCACCGATACGCCAATCTCATTCTTTGGGACACACTCTTTGACCGTTTGTCCATTTTTAATTTTGAAACATTTGTCTACTGATGCATTTGCACTTGAGGAATACCTCTTTTTTGATCAAAACACATGTTGGCGGTCCTTTTAGAAAGATTTAGGGGCCGATTCATGGAACAAACTTGCGCCAAAAATCCCAGCGCAAGCAGGCGCAAGGTGGCGCAAGCATGAGAAAGCAAGCGCACGCGCACACGTGCGATTCAAGGAAGGCGCTGCGCTTGTTTCCCACTGGTTGTGCGCCAAATCGGTACATGTCGCACGAGGGCAAACATGTCATCAAACGGCGTGCGATACGCGCACAACAAAAGCGCACATAGCGCAGCGCACACAACAAAAGTAGGCGTAACAGTGGCCGTAACACGCTGAATGGGGAATAACGCATGAAAAAGAAGGTGTAACTGGGGAAGTACTGCAGGGAACTACACGGAACGCCCACACGCACGCGAACAACCCGTATTCATGGATACGAATACGGGAAACCCGCGCACAGCAAAAGACGCACACAGGCGTGAATGCGTCCGCCACACGAAGGTAGGCAGAAGCGTCCCCGCGCACAGTATAAAGTGCGCGCAAACAACAAACACGTATATACAGCTACGATGAATGCCCCATTTGTCGCAGCACTGATTGTGGGACACCGCAGGAGGAGGAGACTAGTCAGGGCACGCATTTTTTCACCACAGACAAGCCTTTTTGGGATGCCTGATGACCAGGTCTACAGCTGGTATAGGTTTCCACCCCGTATCATCCTAGACCTGGTCTGGGAGTGGGAAGATGACCTTACATCCCCCACCCTTTGCTCCCAAGCATTGAGCCCCTTGGAGAAGGGGCTCAATGTCCTGCATTTTTTGGCCACTGGGTCATTTCAGCGGACTACTGCCATAGTGGGGGGGGGTCTCACAGGCCACGCAGTCACGCTGCCTACACCAGGTCTTGGCAATCATGACAGCGCGCCCCTCAGTCCGCAGGCACATATACATGCCCAGAACACCCGCAGAAAGGCAGGCTGTTGTCCTGGACTTTTACAGGGTGGCACACTTCCTCGGCAAGGGACAGACTCGGGTGCAGTGCCATAGATTGCACCCATGTGGCCCTACGTCCACCTAGGGCCACTGAGCACATCTACCGAAACTGCAAGCACAGGCATTCCATCAATGTACAGGTGGTCTTCGATGCAAAGGGAATCATCACCTCTGTCTATGCAAACTACCCTGGCTCTACCCATGACAGTTTCATATACAGAATGTCTGCCCTGAGCCAGGCCCTGGAAGCTGGGCAGCATGGCGACACATGGCTCCTAGGTGAGTACAAATGCCCTTGCACATGCATGCATGTCACACACACATACACAAATACACAAACTCAATAATCACAACCATTATCACCTATCCAGGGGACAATGCCTACCCTCTGAGCAACCACATGATGACGTCAATCCGGAA
Organism: Ambystoma mexicanum; assembly: GCF_040938575.1. Lineage (NCBI taxonomy): Eukaryota > Metazoa > Chordata > Amphibia > Caudata > Ambystomatidae > Ambystoma > Ambystoma mexicanum. Next base: position 416,988,300 of record NC_090939.1, read on the forward strand.
CCCCACCACACCACCCCAGGTAAGATACAACGCGGCCCATATTGCAACCAGGGCCATAGTGGAGCGCACATTCGGAGTGCTCAAGTCACGTTTCCGCTCCCTTGACCGCTCTGGTGGGCAGCTACTCTATGCACCCCCAGTAGTGTGCAGGATCATTGTGGCAGCATGTGTCCTGCACAATGTTGCAACACGCCAACACGCCAGGGCATACCGGTGGACATGGTGGTGCCCCACATCCCCAAACACAGGCACAGGCGCTGCCCATGGGTGGGGATAGGGCACGTGGCGAGGATGCCCGGACCCAGCTTGTGGACACATTTTTCATCTAAACTCCCACCCCTGCGGAGTGCACACAGGCCTGGCACATGCCAGGTGACAATCGATGATGACAAAGAGACAGTCAACTGTCACAACCTTACCACCCTGAGATTGTTGCCATGGAAGTGCCACATTGTGTGCATCCCTAGCTACTTAAACACAAGCAATCCTGTGTGACCAAAAGGCACACATGCAAGGTGTGAATCGCACACACCTGCAAAACAGGCCATGACTATCACTGGTATGTCACTCAAACCTTCCCAAAGCACAACATGACATGGCAAGCAATAGCCAGACACCAACACAGTACCAATAAGGTACACATTGCCATGTGAAAAATAAAATGTAAATTGGCATCAGACAATGATGCCTGACATGGAATAAGATAAAATGACTGACCAACAACCTCCCACCCAAAGGAAGTCATACCCAAATGCATTCCAAAAGTCGAAGTTGTAACATAACAATGAATGCCTGTCTACATGCACATTGTGCATTGAAAAATCAACACTGCAGCCTCTGTGTGCCGTGTCCACCTCCTGCAACACACTGCTCAGTGCAAAGCACAGTTAACAGCCATTGCGTGTGATGCACACCCTGAGCATCACATCTAAGCGACAAACCACATCAAAAAGCAAATTAGGCATGTACAGGATCCACAATTGAACAACTGCACCGGGTTATGGAGCCTACATCCTTGAATTTCACCTGGCCACAGGATCACCCTTCCCCTTTGTCACCATCTCCCACCTTGTGTGTAAAAAGTTGCCTGCACCCTCAGAGTCCACCTTGATTTGCAAAAACACTACATCCAAGAGAACTCAAAGCAGGCCAACACAGAAGCCAAGCAAAAAGCCTGCAGGCAGAAAAACTAACCAGAACAGCCTCCAGTAGATGACTTGAAGTAGCAGTACCCCACAAAGGCCAAGTACTACCACAATGACGTAACAACCAAGGTAGCACAGTAAAACAATGTCACAACAGGATGTGTACCATGTGTGGTACATAACATAGAATGAAGCACCACAAACAGATGTGTACTGTCACTGCTCCCGTGTACAGGTGCAGGAGTGGCACGAACCAACCACCCCCACTGTGGTCTGGGAGGCTGCAAGGTCAAACTCACACAGGCCTCTGAGACCCTGGTGGGGAAGGAGGGTCAGGTATATGGAGTCGGGACAGTCGTTGGCATAATGGATAACCGGAATGAGGGGCAGGAGAGGGGAGTAGGATTGACACGGGAAAGTAGGGAATGGCCAAGAATGTAGTACTCACATTAACACATACACAATCATACCAAACATGTTCATCATAAACATAGCAGCAATTCACTGAAATGGAAGTCAAAGAGAAACTTATCTCTGGGGTGAGTGCTGGCCTCATGCCTGCGCACTCTCAGGTCCGGTAACAGGAGCACTTCACTGCTGCAAAGAGAGCCATAGTTAAAAATCTGTGCGTGCCCATAACACACAAACACACCACCAAATATGCCCCAAAGTAACAAACTACTCTACCAACAGACAATCTGGTGTGGATGCTTCATACCCATACGTAACATTACCCCTGCGATGGTTCATAGACAGTCAATGCAGTAAGTCAGGCACTGGTGGGTGCGTGGCAAATGGAACACCAATGTGTCACGAATCACACAACATGCAATGTTCCCTGGGTAAGCAGACAGACGCATATAGCAAGGTATGACTTCCAAACAAGTCGTGTTCCACCATGATCCAAATAAAGTAGGCAGTGCATGTTTCAAATTCTACATGGAAATGAAATGCACTGCACCCGAGTCTGTCCCTTGCCGTCTGTCCCTGTCAGCTGCTTCTTTCCATGTCTCGGAACGCTACTTGGGTGATACAAGTGCCTCAATGGACCATGGTGGACCAGAGGGAATGTGCCACTGCCCCTGCAGGTGCCCCAGACAACCTTGCAATCAACTAGCCATGAGTCCACCAACACATCTGAGCTATATTGTGCTTTTCAACACCAATATTCGTCCAAGCTCACCCTCAGTGCTGCTACTAAGCATGCATGTGCAACTGGCCTGGTGGAAGGTTTGCTGTGTTGTGGCCCCCCTGTGCTGCTCACCTTGCCTGGAGTCCCTTGAAAGACGTCAGCCGTTTTCGGATGTATGATTGCAATCCCTGTGCCTCTGCTTGCGGACACATGTGCATGTGGGCACCACCAAACGTGTCCAGATTCCAGACGTCCAATGGCCCATGTCTGCTGGCAAAGGTGGTCTGGAGGCTCATCCCCCTGCAGAAAGGGCATGAAACACATGATTAATGCATTAGATTCATCTGTGTGTGTCTCTTCAGGCATCACATCACTGGACCATGTCAGAGACGTACATCAGAAATCACACCACAGTTTGTCTTTCACAGCCAAAGTGTGGAACACACTATCTACGGCATGAATTGCAACAAGCACATGTACAGTAAAGATAAGAAACATACTACACAATGCATAGCAATGAATGTACACATGAATCATGAAACACCCCATCTAGCAAAAGCAGAACAGTGGTCAATAACACCCCAATCATCCCCACTAGGTGTGTTAACACAAGTTCCACAGCAGCAGATATGCCACATATATGACAGTCCAAAGCCCTTGTGTAATAGGCTGTTACACCGAACCATCCTTGCGAGCCCATGGATAAGGGAAGCAGGAGTGGCATATGTGAGTCAAGGACCCGAAGCAGCAAACACATACACAAGACAAGCCTGAAGGGCCCAGCTGGAACAGACAGTGGATGCTTTCAAAAGCCACAAAGCACCACACTGTCACATGAAAGCACAATAGACAAGCAATTTTAAACTATATTAACTAATTACACTAACTACGAAAAACCTACTTTACCTAATTAAACTAACTATCAAACAGAAACTTAACTAACTAAACTAAAAGAAAAATCAAAAATGCCCACATATGACCCGGGGGGGTGGCACCCAGGAGGGGGAGGTACAGGGTGCTGCTCAACACCCACATGCGATGATGCTAAGCCAAAAGAAAAACCTCCATGGGCTCAACGCCTGCACAGCCCGACCTATGTGGGAGATAGATGGTCGTCCGAGTCTGGCTCATCCTGGAAAGGAGGACGTGGCACAGTAGCCTGGCCACACCTAGCCGCAGCTTGCCCCTCGTCGGCAGCAAGTCTGCGCTCGGGTGAGCTTGGTTCTGTGTGGCAATGACACGTAGGTCTGCATGCAGAACCTCCCGTGATACATGTGCTTCCTCTTGCAAGGTAGCACGTGTAACACGGAGTTCCTCCTGCAAGGCCTGGCTGGACAACCGCTGCACCTCCCGGCAATCCTGTAGCTCAGCTGAGATGGTAAGCTCAAGCTGTGCAAACCTCTCCTCTGACCGCTCCCTCTGGGATATCAGAAGGACACCCAGAGTGGAATTGAGGGAAGCATACTCCTCCCAAAGGGCCTCCATGTGTGCCTCTGCGTGAGCAGCAATTGCTTGATGCAGAGACGACATTTCATCCTGGCGTGCCCTGTCTGAGGCCGCCATGCCCAGTCTGAGCGAGCGGGCCATGGACCGTGCCGCCTGCTGCTGGAGAAGCACCTGCCTAGCAGGGGGGAGCACGGATCGGGCCACACGCTCCATGCACTCAGCGATGTTCTCCATTGCTGCCCCCTGCCGTTCTGAATTGGCAGACATGTCTTGCTCCCACTCAGTATATATCGGCTGCGCACGGCGACCGCGTTGCTGGGCTTGACCCCTGCGGGACCCAAGGACCGGTTGTCCTTGTCGTGTTGGCACCGCCCGCGGCTGCAAGACTACATGCCCGCGTCGATGTGATGTCCAAGGCACATCAGTGACTGGTGTGGAGGGTGACCCTGCGTCCCGATCCACCATGGGCGGAGGTTCCAAGACTGTCTGACCCCTCAGTGCAGGTGTCGCGGACAGATGAGTGTCCACATCAGAATCACTCACCCCTGACACATGGACCTGATGCTCATCCAACTCGACATGGACGTCAGAGTCATCATCAGGGCTGGACTCATAGGCAGCCAGAGACAAGATGGCCTGTAGCACTTGGGGTTTTTGTGGCCTGCCACCCCACAACCCCATCTTGTGCTGGGTTGATGTAGTGATACCAACCCTGTGCCTGGCATGACAACACCATCCTCCGGCTCCATTGCGTCATCATCTGAAAAATAGAGAGAAAAAAGGTCACTACACATGTCAGAAGCACACAACACACACACACACACCGACAACATCAGGCAGACATGTGACACACAAAATAGAACCTGGCATGCATGCTGGGTCAACTTGGAATTGCTTCTGTGATCAGACCTGTTGAAAGGTGGCAGTTTGCATTGAAGTGGGTCTATGCAGTGCAGCCAATGTGTATGTTACTCACTACCTACATGTACAAGTACTTCATGGTGTGTGTCAGAAAATGTGAAGGCAGTGCAAGGTCAACTTCAGGCATCACGTGCAATGTGCATTCAATCGGTAGCATATCTACAAGCAAAGCACCCCTCCACCCAAGTGCAAAAGCATGGATGCCTAGCATGTTATCAAAAGGCTGACCATAGACCTGTGCATTGACAGGCAGTGTTGACTAGCATCAACAGCTTCATGTGAGTCAAGTGACAACACTGCAAATGATGATGGGACAGTAAGCAGAACACATGATGAAACGTCTGGAGGCCACCCACGTGTGAAGAGGACACTACACCAGTTGGACAGAGTCCTTGGCCATTAAACAGGCTGAGGCCTGTGACCCACCCAGATTGTCAGACCCTAAACATGTGTGCAACGCAGTACTGAGCCACAGTAGACATGGGAAGGCTGATGAAATGCCATGCAATGTATGTCACCCAGGACTTGTATTACAGTGATCATCCAGTCAAGGACACATAGGGGCATGTGTGCAATGCACATGGAGCATGAATGGGCACTCATGTCCCTGCGGGGCATCTGACCTCTACACAGTACAAGTGAGATATCCTGCATCAAGAACTAAGGCTGTACCACACAGCATATGTCTGGCAGATTGGTTGCGGGAAGTTAGCATGTACACAGGACGCATTAACAGGGATGTACCCAACGGCAATATTGAAGCAGACCAGTGCAAAGGTGGAATTGGGGTGCAGAGCGGGGGGTGGAGGAGCAAGGGAGCATGCCTACATGGAGTACCCGCATGCAGGCAGAGGACACATGCACGTCAGTCATGCTATGACATTGTGCCTGGGCTGAGAGGAAGGTCACCCCATGCTACATGCAGAAGGGCCAGTGAGCTGGGACATGGACCGGAGGGGCATACTGGTAAGCAGCATGTGAGTAGGATGCAATAGTGTTGATGCCGACAGTCCCCATCTGCTCCACATGTCCACCATCCAGCAGAGCAGACATGCATCATGGAAGCATTGCATTACTTGCACATCCGAACCATGTACACGTCACATGTAGTGGCAATCATGCACAACACATCCCACAAGTAAAACACACATCTCCTCAACAAACACGCATCAACACTCACTGGACTGAGCATCAAAGTCCGGCATCTCTCCCACTCCTTCAACCGATTCAGATGGTATGAACTCCACAACGAGTGACTCATGCGGAGTGAGGACTTCCTCCTCTGGTGCAGGCCTTCCGCCAGTCACCAGAGTCAAGTTGTAATTTGAGGCACGCTTAGCCTTAGCGCTGCGTTTGATGTCATTCCAACGCTTTTTGCACTCTTGCGCCGTGCGCACCTCATGGCCGAATGCACTGACATTTTTCGCAACATGCTTCCAGTGGGTATCACGTTGGGCAGCCGTAGTCTGACTATTGGCACCCACTAGCATGTCACGGCTGTGGCCCTGCATGTAGCCCACGAGAAAGTCCAGTTCCTGGTTGCAGAAAGGCTTCTTCCTCGACTTGCAGGAGGTTGTGGCTGTGTGTGAGGTCCCAGCCTGTGCTGCAGGTGCAACCTTCCTCCTCTTGGATTGTGGCTCAGACCCTGGCTGGCTAATGCCGCCCTGACCAGTATGGCCAGTGGGTTCAATGGATTGAGCCAAGGGAGTGGCAGGTGGAGGGACGACCAAAGGCCTGACTTCTGTCAGTGGCAGCTGGGAGCCCTCTAATGGACCCTGCGCAGGATCATCCGCTGTGGCAGGGTCATTGACCGCAACTGTCCTGGTTGGCAGACTCACAACCGGGGTGTTGTTGGGTGCATCTGCCCCTGCACTTGCCAACAACCGGCTGTTTGGGGCAGCAGATGACATAACTGCCCCAGTGACATGTGTCTTGTTCAGGGCAGCCCTGCGTGCCCCTACGGTTTCCATCCTAGCCTGTTGGAAATCTTCCAAGGGCTCCTCAAGTGCCAACGCAGGCTGCACTGGCAGACCCTGAGTCTGGGTGGCGGTGTCCACAGCTGCACCTGCAGCTACCACTACCCTTGGGCCCGTGGCAGTCGATGGAATGGACTGCCGGGTCACACGGGCGCCAGTGCCAGATGCAGAAGCTGCATCTCCCGGAACCACGTGGGGTGGTGGCATTACTGCACCGACACATGGCACGACATCGTGCTCAAGTGGCGCACCCCTGCCTCTTCCCCCTCTGCGGCTGCCCTGGACACCCTGGAGTCCCCCTACTCCCTGGTCACCCCGGCCACATCCCTTACCACGCCCACCACGAGGAGTACACCCAGCTGAGGCGCCCCTCACCTTTGGTGTCCTCACAACCATGGCACAGATGTAGTAGTGTCGGCACAGATGGAGTAGTGACAAAAGGGAGGTGTACACCACAATTGACCTGGGAAATTGGGGTGAAGGGGGTGGGAAGCAAGATGTTAACAGCCCCCCTGCACCTGCAAGGCTGTATGTGACCCCGGTGACGGGTCACACAATGCTCAGGCCCCCAAAACTGCTGGAAAACCGTGCACCTCCCGCAGTACGCAGTGGCACCCAGTAACACGAAAAACGCATACATGTGGGACACGCAGGCTACTATGACATCAAAAATGGTGCGATACACAGGGGCACCCGCAGTGGGAAAAATAGCGTGCGCGACTCACCGTCTGACTAGCGCGATGCAGAAAAACACGCTTAGCCAATACCCCCACCAAAAGAAGAGATACGTCCTTGATAGCTGTGAAGTTGTGAAGGCGCGCGAAGCAACAGGAAGCAGCAAAACACGTCGGTCTCCACGAAAGGCACGTACAGCGAACTGCTGGCCCCGCTCACCTTTAACCCATGCTGAGGGAAACGCCCGCGCGTGTCACGTCACTTACGCGCATAGGCCCTTTCCTCGGATTACACGCATTCACACGGGGACGTGCATTTTTTTCGCATGCGCGCTAATCCACTATGCCCACGTCACGGGGGAAATGCCTGCGCACGCCCGCACGCGTCACGTCACAGAAGCGCTTACACGCGAAGGGCCTTTGGTCCAATGAAATCACTGATGCGCTCACGCGCTAAGGTCCTTTCCTCGAATTACACGCTGACGTGCACTTTTTTCATGTGCCAAATCACTCCGTATCAAGCTGGCCACGCGAAAACACACGAAAGACCACGCTCCTGCCCTGAAGGCCATTTTCCTGCCCCCAAGAGCCCGAGCACGCTCCCAACTGCCATCTGCTGCTCCCTGCCTGCCTGCTGCCCACGTGCCCTGCTATTTGCTGCCTGCACGTCAGCCATCTGCAGGGGTGCAGTTGCTGTGACCACCCCTGCTGGAACTGAAGACTCCCAACTGGGATACCATCGCTCCACATCCCAGCCCCAGGACCCAGTTGCCCACCCACACCTGGCTCTGGGGTTGCCATGTCGGGCACATCTCCATCTGGCACCACTGGCAACCACCAGCCAGAGAGGCAGAGGGACACCAGCTTCACTGCCACCGAAGTTGGTGTCCTGGTAGAGCATGTCCTGGGGCATTATGATGCCCTCTTCGGAACAAGACATGCCAACAAGGAAGGATGGGAGAGGATCTGGGATGACGCAGTGGTTGCCATCAACGTGGAGGGGGTGGCAACCAGCAACTACCAACATGTCAAGAAGCGCTGGGAGGACTTCAGGTCCAGGACGCTCATAAAGGCCTGGCGCCTCGCGGAGAGGGACCGGGTCAGCCTGAGTAACATCCAGATGAGGGTCCTGGAATGCGTAGGCCCAGTGCGCCACGCCCAGATCCTTCGGAGGCAGACCCGTCTGGAGTTGAACGGTAAGTGGCCAAGCATTGCTGTGTGAGACAGGGCATGTTGCAGTGTGCTGGTAGTCTGATACTTGCCTGTATGTGTGACATAGGCCATGTATGGATGTGTGTGTGCAGGGACATCATGGTCATGAATGTGAGACCAGTTATGTGTGAACCACATGGTAGGTGCATGTGTTTTAATGCAACATGGGGACCTCTATGCAGAATGCACACCTGAAAGCATGGCAGTCTCTGTTCCTGGACATGGAGGGGGGGTGAGGAATGGGTGCTGATGTCATGTACATGTATGGTGCACATATGTGTGTGTGTGTGTGTGCGCCAGAGAAGTGTGTGTTTGACTTTGAAACGCCATGGATGCATGTGACTTTGAAGGCAACATCTTGGTTTTCAGGGGCCCTTGTACATGGGTGTTGATGTTGATTGCAGGCGCCGGGAGTGTTTCTGCATGTGTGTTGCATGCATTGACCCATGTGATGTGCAGGACAGGATGGACGTGACATTTGACAGTGCCACTCATGTGTTATTGCTTCCTGTCTGTTAGGGAGGATTCTCTGTTTAGGCTGAATTTCCTAACCTAGTGAGTCCCCCAGCAGCTTTGCTGGATTTCTGGAGTTTGTGTTTGTCCATCCTGCCAAGAGTGAGACTCTTTTCTCCCACTCTTGGACATGAATGTGGTTGATTCCTGTGAATGTCAATGTGTTCTATGGGCTTTGGGGTCTTTTACTCCATAAGGTCTCATGTGTTTTTGCTATGTGTGTTACACTGCACCCTTCGTGCCGTAACACATGGGTGTCCTAGAGGATCCCCACCATAGACTCCATACCCTGGGACTGACTAATGTCTCCCAGGGCATGTAAAGTCACCATTGGCTTTACTAGACCTAAATTTACTAACAGAACTAGTACAAACCATCCTATTGTGGACGTACTAGTTGTAACGCTCACCTGATTCCCACGGAGGCGCGGGTCTTGGCAGGAAGCTGTCTGTGACTCGAAAAGTGATGTGCAGGACTCGATTGGCTTCTGGGGTCGAACCTCTTCGCACTGTGTGTCGGACTCGAAGAGTGAGGTTTCTGCAGGTGAAAGAACATGGGGGTTAATGGTCTGGGTTGTTGAATGTCCCTCTCTCTCTCTCTCTCTTCCCAGCTTTTTCGTAGAGCCCCCAGGTCAACATGCTCACCTTATATAGGTGAATGCTGGGCTCTCCATCTGCGTCTGGTGCAGGGTGCCGTTGCCAGTTCCTTCACTGGTGAAACACAGGCCTCTTGAATTCAGAGGATGGTTACCGTCGTTATCTGCACGAGCGGTGAGTTTCTGGACACCTTTTGTCTTTATAGTCTTTACATGCGTGGCACGTTTATATGCAGACTCTGTATAATGCCTTTCCCTTATGTATTGCAGGGCTCTTGAGATGAAAGATGAAGTGAAGCGCTTGGAAGTTCGTAAGTATGGCAAGCGCTCTAGCTGCCTCTTTCCTTGCAGCTTAGTTCGTGTTAAAGAGACGCCGGAGAATTCGCAGGCGTTTTATTGCGACGAGCGTGATGGACGTAAGTAAATACCTGCTTAATGTCTTTTCTTTTGCCTTTTCAGATGTTGGGTTGCAGGGCCGGAGTCCGCGGAATGCCAGTAAGTTGTTAACGATACTTTGTCTTCACAGGCGGCGATGCAGAACGAAGAAATCCGCAATTCACAGCGTGCCGGTAAGTATGGCAATGCTTTTGTTCTTGCAGGTGGAGATTGGCGTGAAGAAACTGCCGCAGCCGATGGATCAGGTAAGTAAGCATTGCGTGTAAAGTTCGCCTTGCTAACCTGTTGTTTCTGTTCTTTGCAGGTGCTGATGATGTCTGGATACTGAAATGGTAAGCCCGAGCGCGCAAAGGGCATCGATCATACGGAGTATCCTGCTGTTGTGCTGTGGCTGCATCTACGACCTACATCTACGACCCACAATCAGCCGTTGCAGTGGGAGGAGCGAGGAGAACGAGGAGAGCGAGGTGCGGCGCATTGAAGGAGAGAGAAGTGCGGTTCTAGCTCCGCCCCTTTCCCACCCCCGGGCACCGCCTTCAGGAAGTGCCATAAAGGGACTTCCCAAGCACCCTTGCGGCGCTAAGCCCGAGCGCGCAAAGGGCTTCGATCATACGGAGTATCCTGCTGTTGTGCTGTGGCTGCATCTACGACCTACATCTACGACCCACAATCAGCCGTTGCAGTGGGAGGAGCGAGGAGAACGAGGAGAGCGAGGTGCGGCGCATTGAAGGAGAGAGAAGTGCGGTTCTAGCTCTGCCCCTTTCCCGCCCCCGGGCACCGCCTCCAGGAAGTGCCATAAAGGGACTTCCCAAGCACCCTTGCGGCGCTAAGCCCGAGCGCGCAAAGGGCATCGATCATACGGAGTATCCTGCTGTTGTGCTGTTTGGCTGCTGGGCTGCGTAAGCAAGTATTACACTGCAAAAGCCAACTGCTACGACAGGCAGAGCTGAGGAAATAAAGCTCACACCGAGGAGCTGCACTACAAGATGAAACCTACGGCTGTGCATATGGATTCATCAGGAACAGCCGTGCGAACTCGCCTGCAGGTAAGGCAAAAATTTACATCACTCCCAGAAGCAAATGGTAGCCCGGAGTGTGTACAGAACATGCCGACGTTGAAACAATCTCGTCTACCCTTTTGCACCAAGAAGCGGAAAAGCTCATCTATGGGGGCCACCAGGATCGATATAGGTAGTGAAAAAAGGTTGAGTATGGCTATAGAAGACCCTGTGCGATTAGTCCCAAAATCACCTGCTCTACCTAAGGCTTGCACAGTTTCCACTCTCAAAGCACCTATAAGTCACCCCCCCTTGAAACATCGAACTTGTATGAGGAGGACGCCGATCAGGCTAAGAACTCAGATCTAATTCCTGGTGAAGGCTATCCGAGCAAAATGATCAACACTGTGTCCCCAGGAGACAAAGAAAAAAGTTTAGTTGAAGTTAATCAGACGGTAGGGATGTCATCCGAGAAAGGTCCAGTTCTCTCGGCTAATCTGAGCCTTGAAAAGACGACGAATACACTAGACCAACCTAGCAACCCTGATAATTGGAGAGACTCACGTGGTCCGATACCACCTGTAATTTCCCCAAGAAAGGAAATTGACTCTGTAAACATGCCGATTTTTGAGGTAGCCAACTATGGAATTGCACCTATACGGAACATGTGTGAAAGCAATTTGGACGAAAATTCTAGTCTGGATGCGGCATTGGCCTCCCCTACTTTGACTTTAATGGAAATTACAAACAGACCTTTACTGTGTGAGTCTACCTGGGAAAAGGAAGATCAATGGGCCACAAATGACCTAGAATTATGGGAGAAAGCTTCGCTGGATTCCAACAAGGAAATAGAGAAAAAAAAGCAACACCTAAGAGCCATGGAGGAATCCACAACGATAAGCGATATCTTCCAGCCATACAGGGAAGAGAACAGAGGTCAGTGGCCCAAGGATAAGAGCCCCCAAAATAACACCCAGCAGGGGGCAACTGCCCTGTTACCTAATGACCTAACGGCCCATCAATCTTCTCCTTGGACCCTCCATAAAGATATGCTGGAGACACCCTACCCTAAGGGGATGCTCCCCCCAAAGGCCAGACTAGAAAAGAAAACCCTGTGGAATTTTGGAAGCGAAACTCCGTCAAAAACTACAGGCACTGAAGGAACGACTATGTTGCCACTAGCTAATCTGAGTAACTCAAATTTAGCTAGCAAAATCATGCAAGACCTCACCCTTTTGACGGGGAAAATTGAGAGAGAAAAAAGGAGGAGTTTCTCGATAATAAGCGAGAAAATGGCCGAACTTGAAAAGGACCAAACCAAAGGGAGCTCCCTGGAGTTGGAGGTTGTGGGGGCCGAGCTCCTCGTAACAAAAACCCAAAGAGACCCCAGGTCACTGACCCTATCACAAAGATCTCTAACTGAGAGGAGAAATCCATGTCTCGAAGATAGACTGCTAAGCTCAAAACCACAAGGCCATTCTGTAGAACCCCAAGTGACAACAAAGATAACTCAGACGCCTGTGTTGGATGGCCAAGAGCAGTGTTGTGAAACTTTTACGAAAGACCAAATTATACATCTAATTAAAGACACTTACCAAATGGACAGAGAAAAGGATATGAAACACCTTCAGCAAGTGATCATGACCTCATTGAACATCACACTGGCACCATACCTAAAATTGTATGAGATGATAAATGATTCTGTGAAAGAAATGACTACTACTAACATACAAATTAAAGAGGCAAATATACAAACAGAATTGTCCCTGAGGAATTTGAATGTACGAATGGACAAAGAAGCCGAAAAATCGCTCACATGGCAAAATCGCCTCACGGATCTGGCAAGGAGAGATGCCAATGATAAGTCCCTATTGATGGAGGCGGTTCTGGAAGACTGCAAGTGGATGCGAAACCTATGTAAACAGAGAAAAGATGAGATAAGCTTGGTTGAAAATCCGCGTCGAGGCAAAGGTCCCATGAAACTGAGTCAAAATAAGCCACATCAACCTATGCAAACTGAGCAAATGACCAAAGAGGTAATATTGTTCTCTCCTGGCTGTAAGGGGATGGGAACTTTTGACTCTAAACTTCAACCAGAAAAAACAAACTTTGCTATCTTTAGAGGTGGGGCATCCAAGGATCTGCTCTCAGATAAGGAAAATGAGCTGAAGGAAAAACCTAACGAAAATGGTAAAAAAACTAAAAATGAAGGCTTAAAACGGAAGACAAATGGCTCTAGGGCATTCTTAAGGAATCTAAGAACGCCTCCAAGACGAGAAAACCCCCAACAGGCAAAGAAGCCGAGGAGAGAACTGGCAATGGGAGACACGAACATTTTGGTAGATACTGATGCTAAGGATGTGGGAGGGGGGAACAACCCCACTCCCGCCCTGAAGGTTAATGGAGATGAATCAGACCAACGAGCAGATCTAAGTGATCTGATTGACATTATGGAAGAATATAGGGAGGATGAAGAATGGCAATGCATCAGCCCATCAGAATGGGAAACTATGGACAACTGGGAGATGGTGGAAAAGAGCTCTAATCCCTCTTATCGTAAGAATCCCCAACGAGATATCCCGCCGAAAATCTTAAAGGAGACAAAAAGCCGACCCGACTCATTTGAAATAGAGGAATTCAGTGAGGCTGATGACAATTTTGCTAACTTCAAAACCTTAGAGCAAAAAAGACTAGAGCTGGCTACTAAAGAAAGGAGGGTACAATTTCAACTCGAAAACTCTCACCTAAAACAGGATGGAAAAAACAGAATTAAAGAAACAAAGAAGAGCAATAAAGGAACGAAAGCGTCCGCCCCTCCCTTGAGGACAGCTCCATCAAAAGAATGCTGTTTGAAATTAGAGACGACACTAAATGGACCAAGAAGGGCTTTGCTCAATAGGAGCTACGTTGTCTCGCTTTGCAACCAAACATCAGCTCTACGCATGATATCTACCGAAGACATCAAAGTTGTGGAATTCCCAAGAGAACTAAGAATGGACCAAGTTATATTGCATCTCAACTCAAATGACATCAAGCAGAAATTTCTGAAGGCAACTGACATCCTAAAAAAAAAGGGATTTCGTCTGACAGAATTGGAGGATGACATTAAGCCTGATAGTATCAATATATCCTCAAAGGACAGAAGAAAAGAGAAAAATGAGCTCTCATCCCGTACCGAAGAAGAATCTATGGGGAAAAGGTGGGAAAAAAATGGTCCAGAAAAAGAAGGAAAAAAGAGGAAGATTCCAAAAGAAAACGAAAAAGAAGGCAACAATAACCCTGAAATCCATTTACACAATGTCGAAAACTTAAAATCTTTGAGGTTCACGGTTGATAATTCACAAAACCCAAGGAAGGATAAAATAAATGAAAACAAATTTGAAAATAAATCAAATGTTCGGCCCCCCATGTCAAATGATCGTAACTCAAAAAAGAAACAATAGAATAAGGAAACTGGGCATGGATCCGTTCGCTGTGCCTCATGGAATACCAGAGGATTCCATCATCTGTTCTCAACGGAAAGCGCTTTCTTGACCAAATATGATCTCATTTGTATCCAAGAATCATGGCTGTGTGAACCTCCAATATGTGAAGGATTTGAAGTCTACTTCAATCCGGCAAAGAAGGGGCTGAGAGGCCGACCGTTTGCTGGCCTAATGGTACTAAAAAAAATCGATAGCCACTTACAAATACTCAAGCACGAAATTCCAAATCCTTATGTCCAAATATTGAAAATAGTCTCTACAACAGAAAATCAGGAGGAGCCGACTAAATTGCTATTGATTAATACATACTGGAGGGAAAACATGCCAAACCCAGGGTCATACTTAAAATCAATCACGAACGCCATTGACAAGTCCATGACGGAGGAAGAAGATCAGCTTATATTGCTGAATGGTGATTTAAACATCAAGCTCCTAGACAAAAGGGGCAAAATTAAAGAGTTTGGAAATCTTACAGGAAACGAAAGCCAATGGATGACGGAAATGGGCATACGGGATATGATGATGTTAAATAGCCAAACAAAGGGTGACCTATTGGGGGCTGATACTTGGCATAGTGGAAAATTGAGAGCCTGCTTGGACTATTGTTTTGTGGGAAGAGATACGATTGCCTGGATAAATTCGTTTCGAGTCATCAAGCAAGCCAATAGTGACCACTCTCTTCTGGAAACTGAGCTTGTATGGGATTCAAGAACTCTCCCTAAGGGAGGAAATGTGATGGACACTGAGATATCATGGGGAAGAAACAGACTGCGACTGAAAGATCAGATCATACCAACACTGGTGAAAAACTTCCAGGAAGCTGTAGAAAAGGGAGAGGAGGTGGTTGATTATAAATGGCTGTTCAAAGCCTATGAGGTTCAGTATGATCCATCTAAGCTGAAGCAGATAAAAAAGAAACACGCCTTTAATGAATTTGTAGTCGCCAGACGAAAAAGATACAGAGCTGACCTTAGGCGTATTAAAAAATCTCATAGTCTAGACAAACGCGATCTGGAAAGAAAATGCCGTCAAACTTACAAGAATTGGCTAAAATCAACCAGATATCAAAGAACTCAAAGTGACGCAGAACATATGATGGCAGCCTTAGCAGCAAATAATACAAAAAGTACCTGGGATCTAATCAACAACAGAGATTCTTATCAATCGGCCATAGGTATTAACCAAGTCTCCGAGAAAAACTGGTTCGACCATTATACTGCCCTGTTTAAAGGAAAAACTGAGGGAAAGGTTATTGAAAAAAGACCAGGAAACGCTACGTGGTCATTGAACTTTGATAAAGAAGACATTCAAATGCTGATTAAAAAATTAAGCTCTTCCAGGGCTGCCGGTCCAAAGGGCATCTCCAATATAATGTTAAAAGCAAGCATGGAAGGCTGGTCTGACCTAATTTACGCACTCTTCAAACAAGTAGCGAGAACCAAACAAATACCAAGTTCGTGGACGGAGGCCTACATCGTGCCTATTTTTAAAAAAGGTGACCGTGGCAATCCCAGAAATTACAGGCCGATTGCGCTACTAGACTCCATTGGCAAGCTTTTTGCATCCATTCTCCTACGGGATTTAAAGAACTGGGCAGCTCAAGCCGGAATTCTAGACGAGAGACAAACTGCTTTCGTGAGTGGAGTGGGCACTTGCCTTAACCTGTTCCTGATCAATATATTAAAAGCGAAGGCCTTAAAAGGAAAAACAACTATCTACCTGGCCTTTATAGATCTAGAACAGGCGTTTGATGGAATAAATAGAGAACGGCTGTGGGCTAAACTGAGCAATTGGGGATGCCCTGTGGACCTATTGGAGGCAATCCAGGCACTATACACCGGTACCTCAATCCAAGTTCAGATTAATGCAGATGGTGGTCTATCAAGGAGGATCAAGACATCCAGAGGCATTAAGCAGGGATGTGCCCTCGCCCCTTTTCTCTTCATACTTTATATGGCTGACATGAAATCCTCACAAGATCGGATCCGGGCCTTCCCTCCGAAGGTAAATGGCATAGAAATACCATGGATGCTATACGCGGATGACGCAGTGCTCATAGATCAGATGCCGATAGGTCTTCAGCGCAGGATCGAGGCCTTCAATGAATATCTTAAAGCCAATGATATGAAAGTAAACGCCAAAAAATCTATGATTTTGACCATGAAATCAACTCGCGGAAAGAAATTGGCAGGGAAAATACAGTCTTGGTCGTTGGATAAAGAAAAACTGGCAGTGGTCGATACTACGATCTACCTTGGGATAAGAATTAATAGAAGCTATAATGAGCAGGACCACTATACCCTGATCAGAGAAAAACTAAAAAGTCTGGTTAATCAAGGGCTACTTGTACATCGCAGATACGGGAAATTTTCTCTATTGCCGATTATAACTTTCTATAAGCAAAAGGTAATAGCTGTCATCACATATGGAGCCGAGGCCCTTCTAGCCCTAAGATGGGAGGTCTGGAACCATTGCGAAGCCTATTTTTGGCGAAAGATCCTGCGCCTACCAAATTCGCTACCTTTGGAACTTATAAGAATGGAATTAAGACTGCAATCCATTTCTTCAATTACGACGTGGAAATCATTATCACTCTATAGAAAGTGCATTTTAGACAATCCGCCTGTGCCATTCAGAATCCTAGCAAAGCCAGGCGCTTTCAGTAGTGACTCAATTCTCCAAGATTGGAAAAAGAGTTGTGAAGAAACTTTAAAACACCTGGCAATTTCCGACGACACTCTGAAAAATAATCCAGAAAAGGCTAAAAGAACAAATCGGGAAAAAGACTGGGAGGAAACACAGGAAAAGAAATTAGCACGTGATCTATGTCATAATATCATCTGGGAACGCAAAGTCCTGAATTTGTTACCTCCATATCTGATGAAATTTCCCTCACAGCACTACCGAGATCTGCTTATGCGCTGTAGATTTAACATCTGGCAGTCGAGAGAAATAAGGTGGCGTAGAAGGCAAATTGACAAATCACTAGCATGCTGTAGATTTTGCAGAAAGAAGGGCCAACTGGAAACTATAAGGCATGTTATGCTAACTTGTCCGAACCTGAAATTGATTCGTCTGATGTATATGGGAAATTATACGAGTCTGATCACGGAGGAGAATGAAGAAGAGTATTGGGAAAGGCTCATCACAGCTGAGAAAGTGGGCCGTACTTTGGGCGCATTGAAATTTGTTGAATCTTTGAACCTGGAGTGGGAGGAGAGAGAGTCTGAGGTGGACGCCACCTAAACAACTGGTGACTCTGGCCTAGGGGCGATCATTTAGAGACTTTTGAACTCGACCCTATTTTTGGGGGGCATCCACCTCCTTGAGGAGGGATTGTTAAAGGAATGTTAAAGGTTTAACTTTGTCTAACCAATAAAACAAAAAAAAAAAAAAAAAAAAAGAAATGGTAAGTAGGATTCTTGCAGGTCCAGGATCGGAAGAAGAAAGGCCGGAGCAGACTCGGTGAGCGTTCTGCTGCAGATGCAGAATAACGTGAAGCACGCTTCATCTATCGGGTGTGGTTTAAATAGCCTTGGAGTGATGAGGCGTCTTCTTCCACGGCCCCGCCTAGGTAAGAAAAGAGTTCCAGTTTCCAGAAGAGTTCCAGTGCTGTATCCAGGGAGTGGAGCTGCCCCACCCAGGTAAGAAAGTAGTTCCTGTTCTCAGATGGCTTCTAAGTGGCTGGTAAGTAAGCAGCATGGTCTGCTGCAGGTAAGTCCACCCAAGCATCTTCACACCTATTATGAGCCCGGCGCTTCCAGTGCCGGGACCAATGGTTTTGATGAGCCTGGTGCCACCGGCGCCAGGACAAGGTCCAAAAGGTCCCAGTGGTGACCGGCTGGTGCTTAGGATTAGGGTTAGGGGCCTGCTTCCAAGGACTTTGGGCTGGTCCTGGCTCCTTGGAAGCAGTGATCATGACAGTACCCCCCCTCAAGGCCCCTCCTAAGCGTGTCTTCTCCGGGGGTTTTGGCTTGTCGGGGTGATTCAGATGGAATTTCTTGAGCAGACGAGGTGCGTGGACATATTCTGAAGGTTCCCAAGACCTTTCCTGGGGGCCGTAACCTTTCCAATCAACCAGATAATATACCTTAGATTTGGAGATCTTGGAGTCTAGGATGTTCTTAACTTCGAATTCAAGTTCTCCATCTACTAAAACCGGTTCTGGGAATTCAGTCAATCGGGTTTCTGGTTGTACTGGTTTTAATAATGAAACATGGAATACTGGGTGTATTTTCATATGCGTAGGTAACTCCAATTTGACAGCCACCGGATTAATTATGGCAGATATGAGATAGGGTCCAAGGTATCTCGGGATGAAGGTGCGGGTTCCTTTAGAGGCAGGTGCTTAGTGGATAGCCAGACCTGATCTCCCACAGCGTAGTGAGGAGCCTCTTTACGGTGTCGATCTGCTCCTCTTTTGAATTGAGCTTTAGCTCTTTGCAGATGGGCCGAGGCTTCCTTAAAAGCACGGGTGATCTCCGAGTGCAAGTGATCCACAGCAGGTGCTTCGAATTCTTGGGGAGGATCCAGGTTAGAGGTTCTAGGATGGTGTCCGTATAGTAGGAAGAATGGAGTCTTCCCTGTTCCAGAATGAATTGAATTATTGTAAGCGTATTCAGCGATCCAAAGAATATCCTTCCAGGGGTTTACAGTTTGTTGGAGCATGCAACGTAGATATTGCTCTAGAGTTTGATTTGTCCTTTCGGTTTGTCCGTCAGTTTGGGGATGGTGACTAGTTGAAAGTCTTACATCAATTTGGGCTAGACGACAGCAACTGCGCCAGAAGTGAGAGATGAATTGACTTCCCCTATCGGAGACTAAAACCGAGGGAAAACCGTGTAGCCGAACAATGTTTTCTAAGAATTCTCGGGCCAATACTGAGGCTGATGGTAGACCCTTCAGGGGAATGAAGTGAGCCATCTTGGATAATAGATCCACGGCTACTAAAATGGTAGTATACCCCGAGCATGGAGGTAAGTCCGTGATGAAATCCATGGACAGGGTATGCCATGGACAGGGAGGGATGTCTAGTGGCTGTAATAGGCCGGCTGGTTTCTCCTTCTGACTTTTATTCTGGGCACACACACCACAGGAGATTACAAAGTCTCTAATATCCTTTTTCCATGACAGCCACCAGAAATGTCTTTTAATCTTTTCCATGGTTTTGGTAATGACAGGGTGACCCTCCATTAGAGAGTCGTGATAACAGGAGATTACTTGTTTTTGTATTTTCTCACAGGGTAAATGCAATCGTCCTCGGAAATATGGTAGGTCTTGATCCACTGAGAATTCTTTCCCCTTTAATTGCCAATCTTGCAAATCGCCCGGAGTTAGGAGTGATTTAACCATGGTCTTGATGTCTTCAAAAGATTGAGCGCTGACCAAACCCAAAATTCTTTGTTCTGGGATTCTGGGTATTGGTTCTGGATTGGTCAAATGTTCATCTACTCCCATCCGAGAGAGAGCATCTGCTTTTCCGTTCTTACTGCCTGGTCGATAAGTAATTATAAAGTCAAATTCTGCTAGAAACAGAGCCCAGCGAAGCTGTCTGGAAGACTGAGCTTTGGCTGTCTTTAGATATTGTAAATTGCGGTGATCAGTCATTACGGTGACTGTGTGTCTGGCTCCTAGAAGATAATGCCTCCAGGCTTTAAAGGCCGATCTGATGGCCAAAAGTTCCTTGTCTGTAATTGAATAGTTGATCTCGGGGGGGCGAAAACTTGTGGGACCAAAAGGCAACAGGATGTAGTTGGTGTGTGACCGGTTCTCTTTGTGATAAAACTGCCCCCATAGAAAGACTAGAAGCATCCGTTTCAACGATGTAGGGGAGTTCTGGGCGAGGATGTTTTAAAACAGGTGCAGAAATGAATTTAGCTTTTAAGTCCTGAAAAGCTTGTTCTGCTTCAGAAGACCACTCAAAACGTTTGTTCTTCTTCAACAGAGCGGTGATGGGCTGGACTATCCGAGAAAATTCAGGAATGAATCTGCGGTAAAAGTTAGCGAACCCTAACATGCTTTGAACTCCTTTTACAGAGGTTGGTGATGGCCACTTGATGATTGCATCAACTTTCTTTGAATCCATATGGACTCCGTTAGGTGACAATATGAATCCCAGGAACTCGACTTCCGTTACGTTGAAAACGCATTTCTCAAGCTTAGCAAAAAGATTATGTTGACGCAATCTCTCGAGAACCTTTTTAACGTGTCTCTGATGTTCCTCTTCAGATGATGAATAGACGAGGATGTCATCAATGTAGACAACAACACACACGTCTATGAGTTCTCTAAGGACATCGTTCATAAAATACTGGAAAGCAGCAGGAGCATTACACAGTCCAAAGGGCATCACTTGATACTCGAATAGCCCGTACTTGGTGCGGAAGGCTGTTTTCCATTCATCGCCCTCTTTTATCCGTACCAAGTGGTAGGCTCCTCTGAGATCCAACTTTGTGTATATACATGCATCTTTGACTTGATCCAGGAGTTCAGGGATCAAAGGTAACGGGTATCTGTTTTTAACGGTGATCTGATTCAGGGCGCGGTAATCTATGCAAGTCCTAAGGTCTCCTTCCTTTTTCGGAACGAAGAACAAAGCCGATGAAGCTGGAGATTTTGAAGGACGGATAAACCCGTTAGCTAGGTATTGGTCTAGGTATTGTCTGAGGTGAAGGTTCTCTGGCTCGGTGAGGGCATAAATCCTGCTGCAAGGAGGAGTTGTTCCAGGTATCAGATCTATTTGACAGTCGTAAGACCTATGAGGAGGCAGGGTGTTGGCTTGATCCTTCCGGAAGACGTCTTGGAATTCCTGGTATTCGGGAGGTAATTTGGGCACCTCCTCAGAAGAGATTGCCGCCAGTGAAACATCAGGCCGAGGATAACAAGTGGTAAAACACTCTGGAAACTGAACCGTCTTTGCTCGCCAATCGATCTGAGGATTGTGCTTCTCTAACCAAGGGATTCCCAGAATGATCTGGAACTGAGGGGCCTTGATTACATCGAACATGATTCTCTCCCGGTGTCCATCTTGACTCACTAGCGTCACTTCTTGGGTGGCATGCGTTACTGGTCCGGAGGCTATCTCCGTGCCATCCACAGTAGTGATGACGTCTTTCACTGCCTTAGGCACAAGGGGTAGATTCATCCTTGATACCATTTCACGGTCCACATAGTTACCGATTGCTCCGCTGTCAATGTAAGCTTCAATTACATGCAAACGATCCGGACGTTCAGGACTAATGAGGACCATGGGTATCACGAAATGCGAGGTCACGGGACAGATCTTAACGCTTGGCAAGAGGACCTCTACTCTTGTCGGGCGAGGTCGTTTCCCTGCTCAGAATTTGTGGTACAGGTATCCGCGGCTCCTACAGTCTTCTTAGCTGGTTTCACTGGACAGTCCCGAAGAAAGTGTCCTGAGTTTCCGCAATAGAGGCATAATTGCAGCTGCCTTCTTCTTTCCCGCTCTTTCTGGGTTAAAGGTCCTTTCATGCCCCCTATTTGCATGGGTTCCACAGTGTCAGCTCCCTTATTCGAGGTCTGTGGTTTAGAAAACACTCGGGTATCAAATCTGGAACGATCTGCCTTCCTGTTCGGTAGTCTATGGTCCAATTGGACAACTAAGTCAATATAGTCAGAACATTCTTGTGGAGGATTCACAACTTGCACTAACACATCTTTGAGCTCTCCACGCAGGCCTCTGTAGAAAAGCGTTATTCTCTTGTCCTCGGGCCATTGTGTTTCCACTATGAGTCTATTGAAGGAGTCTATATAAGTCAAGAGGTCTTGATTACCCTGTCGTAATGAGAGAAGCTCATTGTCCAAGGCCTGCCCTTGTGCATGTCTTGCAAACAGTTTCTCCATGCTGGACTGGAAGGCCTGAAAATCATGTAAAACCGGATCATCCTGGGTGACTAAAGGGATCGACCAATCTGCAGCGCTGCCACTGAGATAAGAAAGCACGAAAGCCACCTTGGTCTGGTCTGTTGGGAATGCAGCTGGTCGACATAAGAAGTGTAGGCGGCACTGATTGATGAACACTGCGAATTTCTTTGGATCACCGGAAAAGCGTTCGGGCGGAGCCAAGGGAACATTACCGGGCAGATTGATTTGCACTGGATTTAAAGATGATGCAGAAGGATAACTTCCTCCTGGAACAGGCAAAGGTGTCTGTCCTGCCTGCGTTTGTAACAACTGCCTAGCAAGGTCCTCTGTTCGCTCCTTGGAAAGTATTGTGATGCTGGAAATGCATCAGGGGGACAGGGCCTCTGAATCCTTGTCCTCTACTGCCTTTTATCGTGTGTTCTGTCATGTTTTCTGCCCATGAGTCCATTTGGGACTCCTGGCAGTGCAGCTCTCTCTTTTGGTTTGGTGAACAGACCCATGGGATACCGTTATGGCACCCATGGGTAGGGGTACAACCCTGTGCCCCTAGTGTATGTTTTTGGGCACCTGTGGGTGGCCCACAGAGCAGGGTATGGGCTGGTGGCAGCTCCATGCTGGATTTGACAGGTGCTCTGGGTGTCCTCCATTTTGGGATACCGAGGCCCTGCCATTGGAATCAGTTGATTCCTGATAGGAAACAAGATGGCCCCTGTGGCCTCTTGCTTTCTATTGCCTGTTATCTTGTTTTTCCCAAAGTCCTGGGAAGCCCTTACTCTGTCCCTTCCCCCTGACTGGCTGTTGGTTGGAAGTTCCATATATTGTGTTGTTGTGGAGGCCCAGCTAGACTGACTGGAGCCTTCCCAGTGACTGTATTTTGTGGGTACCTCCTGTGGGTGGGACCTGGGTGAATGGAGTGTGTGACCAATATACACTCCTTGTTGTGGTTGTCTGGTTTCTGGCATGAGAGACAAAGACTGAGACAGCCCTGCCCGAAACTGGCCTGAATGCAGTGTGTAGTGTTGAATGGCTGGGTACTTGTCCCAATCCACATTCCTTGTTGTGAGTGTCTGAAAGGGAGGAGTGTGGCCTGAATGCACTGTGTGCCTGATTGGCTGACTGACTGCATGAATGCCCTTCTGTGTGATTGGCTGCTGTGTGTGTGCCAGCAGTGTGGATGAGAGACAGAATAGTATATCTGGGGACCTCTCACCATTGGAAATTGTTCAGAAGCGTTCAGAAGCTGAGTCTCCACTCAAGAGTAACTGGAACTGCTGATCCTCGACGTCCAGCTGGAAGAAGAAGACTTGCTGCTGCATTTGCTTCGACAGATCTGAAGGTTGCCGAATTCGTCGAGGACTGACCCGAGAGAGGACCTGGTAAGGCGCCCTCTTCCCGTGCTCCGAGGGATCATCGAGCACCGCTACATCTTCGCCGAAGCGCCCTGGAAGTCAGACCCTCGAAAGGCTGCCGACCCGAGACGGGACCGCCTAGGAGATCAAAGTGAAGCACCCGGACATCGACGCCGTCGAAGTCCATTGCCGTCGACCAGGGTTCGCAGGTTTGTGTAACCGCTGGAGGCCCGTCGAAGTTGTGTTGCCCAGCCGTGGGAACCACTTGACGCCGTGCCGCCGACGACCGGAGCCGTCCGCTCCTTTGCCTAAGAACATTCAATCGAAGGACTCCCTCGACCGCATCGTCGACCGCTTATCCTGCCGGAGAAAGTCGAGGACGACCAACGCG
The DNA here is from genome assembly GCF_040938575.1 of Ambystoma mexicanum. Lineage (NCBI taxonomy): Eukaryota > Metazoa > Chordata > Amphibia > Caudata > Ambystomatidae > Ambystoma > Ambystoma mexicanum. The sequence continues at coordinate 417,012,417 of NC_090939.1, forward strand.
CCGAGGAGAAACCTGCCGGTGGGTTTCCCGCCACCCAACGACCTCAAAGACTCGGACGACCCGACGCCCTTGCTGGGCTTCCGTCTCTACAATCTTTGTGGTCCAGAACTATTGTCATCGAGGTGCCCCGCACACCTCCGCCTTGCAGGACGCCGACGCCCCGACGCCGACGAGCACCGCTCGGACGAAGCTGCCGCCTCTTTGACATCGTTCTACCTCGTTTGTCGACGGACGTTCGACGCCCCGTGTCTCCCGCTTGAAAGGGAAGGCATTCAAGAAGGGCCGTCGATTCCCCGTCGCCGATCCCCGAGGTCTTCGACGTTTCTCGACGCCTCTCGACGATCCGTGACTCCCGCTTGAAAGGGGGTCGCTCAAGAAGGATCCGTCGACGCCTCTTCGAAGGACTCGACTCCACCAGGTACATTGGGGGGGTAAAAACATTGTAGGAGAGAATAAGACTATTGAACAATATATGGACTGGGCTTGTGTTATATCTCTTTATTTTACAGGTTGCCCAGGTGGGGGGATCTCCACACAGAACTGTGTCCAGTAGCAAGGGCCAGTCTTCTGCCTATTGTTTTAACCCTCTAGTATCTCTCCTCTCTCTATTGCTGGTTTCCTTCTTATTGATCTGCGTGCCATTTCTACAGTATTGTGAATGCACTGTTATGAGGTCTAATATTAGTGGTACCACTTTAGAATTGTAGATATTTATCATTATTGGTTTTCCTGAGCACAAAGTGCGTTGTTGTGATAAGTGTACATAACCCTTGAATATTAATTATATAAAGACTGTGTTTTCAGTAATACAGTGTGTGGACATTCCTTTGTGGGGGCTTGGGGATACACTGTACTTAAGAACCAGCCTGCATCACCTCCTGAGAAGCTAGGCCTTGATTGCTCGTCCATCGCTACCGTAATAGAGAATCTTGGCTGGGGTCTTCTGTGCCTCTCTTCTACCATATAGGGAGCAGAGGTACAGACACCCCATACTGGTCTCTACAAGCTGGTGGCAGCGGTGGGATGCTTATGGTTTTAAGACTCAGTGTATAACCGTGCCACTTACAAAATATCCGCACTTTATTAGATTAAGGTCTGGGTGTGTACCAAATAACTGCATTACAAGCAATGGAGCCCATTGCAAATGGTAAATTGACTCGGATGAGCTTAGAGGCTCTCCAGAGTGCTTGTGAAGCCAGGGAGCTAGACTTTGTGGATAAGTCTAGGGCTGAGCTGATAGCTGCCCTGGTGGACTACCAGACGGATGGTGAAACTCTTGATGAAGGGGGGGATGCAACCAATGAGGACTCTGCCCCTGGGGTTGTCGCTGAATCTGTTTCTGGGAATGCCACCCTTCCTGCTGCCTCTGTTCCAAACCCCAGCAATTCCATGGAACTTGAGTTATTAAGAATGAAATTGGCCTTTGAATATCGCAAGTTGGAAATAGAAGCTGAGCTTAAGAAAGAGGAGCTGGCACAGCAAGTGGAACTCAAGAATAGGGATCTTGCGCTCAAAGACAAGGACACTGAATGTCAGAGGATCCAGCTAGAGAAAGCTAGAGTGGAGACGTCAGCTAGACCAATTGAGAATGGCAGGTCCCCAGCCACCAAGTTTATGAAAGATTTGGTTGGTGTGTTTGTGGAGGGTTCAGATATCCTCCAATGGATTGAAGCGTTTGAATTGGCTTGTGCAATTCATGATGTTGCTAAAACAGATTGGGCTAAGTGTCTGTTAAGCAGAGTGCCTCAAACTGGATATGACTGTATTCTGAAGCTGAGTGTGGAAGAAAGGGGTCAGTATGAGTGTATGAAGTCTGCTTTGATTGCCAAGTTTGGCAAGACACCTACCCAATACCTTAGAAGGTTCAGGGATTTTAAGAAAAGAGAGAATGTGTCTTGGGTTGACTGGGTGAGTGCTGCGCACATGAACATGATGGGGTGGATTGATGGTTACAAGGTGAAAACTTTTGTTGAGTTGTCCCACCTCTTGTTTTTTGAGCATTTTTCTGAAGCCTGTTCACCGGAGCTGCGTCAGTATGTGGCTGACCAGAACATTTTGGACCCCTTTAAGCTGGCTAGGTTGGCTGACAAGTGGGTCTCCCACCGGGTGTCCCCTAAGGACTCCAGTGGGAAGGACAAGGACAAAGAGAAGGGGGCCTCTCAGAAAGCTGAGGAGTCCCCCAAGCAATCACAGTCGAGTAAACCAAAACCTTCCTCTCCTAAGACCCAAAAATCTAGTGGGGATAAGTCATCTGTGGGTGGGAATAAGAGTAGTGATCCACCTGCTGCAAAGCAGGCTCCCAGTGGTTCCAGTACCGTACCCCGCACTCCTGGCGCTTGTTGGGACTGTGGGGCTCTGGATCACAAAAGGGGTGACTCCAAGTGTAAAGGTAAGGCACTTGGAGTACAGGCTGTCAGCCTGACCTACCCTTACCCCGTGTCTGAGGTGGAGGCCACTGTCCTCCCCTCCTCTACCGGGATCACATTTGGTGCTCCGGTAGAGATTTCCCTAGTGTCCCTTGGGGCCTGGGACCAGTACGCGGAAGTACTGGCGACTATCCCACAGAACACCCGTAGGTTTTTGAGAAGTGTCCTCTTGAATGGCCAGCCTTCTACTGGCTTGAGAGACACTGGGGCAAGCATGACAGTGGTGGACAGGACCCTGCTCAAGCCAGAGGACTATGTAGGTGCTCCTCTGAGAACCACCAGGTTAGCTGGTGGGCCTCCCAAATTATCGCCTGTAGCCTTAGTCACACTCATGATTGGAGACAAGACAGCAAAGCTTCCTGTCCTGGTTCAGGACAATGTCCCTGCTAACATTTTGTTAGGGAATGATCTAGTAGAGTTGGGGTTGATCTCGGATGGTCTTCCCATGACTGCTGCTGCAGTCACTAGGTCACAGGTGACACCGGGTCTGGCTGTGGGTCAGATACCCGAGCCAAAGGCGAGGCCTAAGGCAAGAAGGCGGAAGACCAAGAAGGCCACCTCTGTGGAGGGAGCACCTTCTCTTCCTACTGCACCCATTGGGATCCATGCTCCGGACGGGCTGGGTCCAGTGAAAAACCCAAACTCAACTCCTTTGGGAGAAGAGGCAGAAGACTCTCCTGTGGGAGAGGTTCTCAACCCGGAGGATCATCCCGACCTTCAATGCTTGTTAGCTGAAGGGGGACCCTCCCGGGCAGACTTCTGTAGGGGACAGAGGGAGTGCCACTCTCTCGAGGGTCTGAGGAAACAGGCCCTGTCCCAGGCACAAGGAGAAGTGCCTAGGAATTTCTGGATTTATTGGGAGGGTGAGCTCCTTGTTAGTGAGCCCACTAAGCCTGAACCTGGTGCCCGCAAGAGGTTGGTGGTACCCCAGGTTTACAGGCCCTTCCTTCTGCAATTGGCGCATGAGGTGCCCTTGGCTGGTCATCTTGGGACCAAGAAGACTAAGCAGAGGCTCTCTGCCCATTTCTACTGGCCACGGATGGGAGTAGAGGTGGAGTCCCACTGCAGGACCTGCCCCACTTGTCAGTTGTCTGGCAAGACTGGAGGCAGGGTCATTGCCCCACTGCAGCCATTACCAGTGGTTGGCACACCATTTGAGAGGGTGGGCATCGACATCGTCGGTCCCCTTGACCCTCCCACTTCAGGTGGACATCGGTTCATCCTGGTCTTGGTAGATCATGCCACCAGGTACCCTGAGGCAATACCCCTTCGGACTGTTACTGCCAAGGTGGTTGCCAGGGCTCTCCTGGGCATTTTCACCCGTGTTGGATTCCCCAAGGAGGTTGTCTCTGACCGAGGATCCAACTTCATGTCTAGTTACATGAAAACCATGTGGAAAGAGTGCGGGGTAACCTACAAGTTCTCCACCTCTTACCACCCCCAGACCAATGGTCTGGTTGAGAGATTTAATAAGACTCTCAAGGGCATGCTAGGGGCTTTGGAAGAACCCCTAAGGAGGAAATGGGATCTCCTCCTGCCATGCCTGCTGTTTGCTTACAGAGAGGTACCTCAAGAGGGTGTTGGTTTCAGCCCCTTTGAGTTACTCTTTGGACATCCCGTGAGGGGGCCCCTCGCCTTGATCCGAGAAGGCTTGGAAGCCACCCCTCCCGGTCCCGCCAAGCAAGTGGAGGACTATGTGTTAGGCCTCAGGCGGAGGATGACACAAATGATGGGTCAGGCAACAGCAAATCTCAAGGCCAGCCAGGAATTGAATAAGTACTGGCATGACCTTAAAGCTTCGCAAGTGGATTGGACTCCGGGACAGGAAATCCTTGTGATGGAGCCTACCAAGCCTAGAGCTTTGGCAGACAAGTGGACTGGACCCTTCAGGATCATCTCCAAGATGGGCGAAGTCAATTATCTGGTTGACATGGGAGCCTCTGGGGTAGCCCCCCAGGTATTCCATGTCAACAGGCTCAAGCCTTTCCACAGGCGAGCAGAGGTCTCATGCCTCTTGCTAGCTTCAGGGCAAGAAGAGGATGAGAGTGAGCCCCTTCCTGATTTGCTGCATAGCAACCCTCAGGATGGCTCAGTGGAGGGAGTACATCTCTCTCCAGATTTGACAACAGAGCAGCAGAGGGCCTGCAGGGCTTTGCTCCAGCAGTATGCCTCTCTGTTTTCACTGACACCGGGCCTTACACCGTGGTGTAAGCACGAAATTGACACTGGTGACAGTGTGCCTGTCAAAAGCAGGTGCTATCGTATGTCAGATACCGTCAAGAACCACATCCAGGCTGAGGTCGCCAAGATGTTGGATCTGGGTGTTATTGAACCCTCAACCAGTCCCTGGTCCAGTCCAGTGGTCCTTGTCCCCAAGGCAAGTTCCCAGGCGGGTACCAAAGATTGGAGGTTCTGTGTGGACTACCGAGGAGTCAATGCCGTCACCAAAACTGACGCGCACCCATTGCCCAGGGCTGATGAGCTCGTGGACACCATAGGTGCTGCCAAGTTTGTGAGCACCTTTGACCTTACCTCAGGCTATTGGCAAATAGCTCTGACGGACCATGCCAAGGAAAAGACGGCTTTCTCAACACCTGAGGGACTCTACCAGTTTAGGGTCATGCCTTTTGGGTTGAAGAATGCCCCTGCCACCTTCCAGAGATTGGTCAACCATGCGCTCAGTGGGCTGGAAGCCTTTTGTGTGGCTTACTTAGACGACATTGCCGTCTACAGTTCCACCTGGGAAGAGCATTTGACACATCTGGATAAGGTGTTGCAGGCCTTGAAAAGGGCTAACCTCACTATCAAGGCCACCAAGTGCCAGATAGCTCAGGGGAAAGTTACCTATCTTGGTCATGAGGTAGGAGGGGGTCAAATCCAACCTCTCTCCAGTAAAGTACAGGATGTACAGAACTGGGAGACTCCCACTACTCAAACCCAGGTGAGAGCCTTTTTGGGCCTCACTGGGTACTATCGCAATTTCATGGCAGACTATGGAACCATAGCTGCACCCCTGACAGCTCTAACTTCACCCAAACAGCCTAGGAAGGTTAATTGGACCGAAGACTGTCAGAGGGCCTTTGATGGCTTGAAAGAAAGTCTGTGTAGGGCACCTGTGTTGTGTGCGCCTGACTACAGCCGACCCTTTATCGTCCAGACGGATGCCTGCGACACCGGAATTGGAGCTGTCTTGTCCCAGTTAGATGACAAAGGGAGAGAACATCCTATCATATTCATCAGTAGACAACTCAAGGGTAGAGAACTTAGGTGGGCTACTGTTGAAAAGGAGTGTTTTAGCATAGTTTGGAGCCTTAGGCGTTTTAGGCCCTACCTTACGGGGTCTACCTTCAAGGTCCAAACAGATCATAAGCCCCTGAAGTGGCTTATGCAGATGAAGGGTGAGAATCCGAAATTGCTCAGGTGGTCCATTAGCCTGCAAGGGCTAGACTTCACCATAGAGCACAGACCAGGGAAGAGTCACGATAATGCAGATGGCCTTTCCAGAAGGTATGTTGACCGTCTGGATGAGGGTGTCTATCCCGTGGGAGATTAGACACCCTCCACCTCAGTCTGGGGGGGGCGACTGTGATGCTGGAAATGCATCAGGGGGACAGGGCCTCTGAATCCTTGTCCTCTACTGCCTTTTATCGTGTGTTCTGTCATGTTTTCTGCCCATGAGTCCATTTGGGACTCCTGGCAGTGCAGCTCTCTCTTTTGGTTTGGTGAACAGACCCATGGGATACCGTTATGGCACCCATGGGTAGGGGTACAACCCTGTGCCCCTAGTGTATGTTTTTGGGCACCTGTGGGTGGCCCACAGAGCAGGGTATGGGCTGGTGGCAGCTCCATGCTGGATTTGACAGGTGCTCTGGGTGTCCTCCATTTTGGGATACCCAGGCCCTGCCATTGGAATCAGTTGATTCCTGATAGGAAACAAGATGGCCCCTGTGGCCTCTTGCTTTCTATTGCCTGTTATCTTGTTTTTCCCAAAGTCCTGGGAAGCCCTGACTCTGTCCCTTCCCCCTGACTGGCTGTTGGGTGGAAGTTCCATATATGGTGTTGTTGTGGAGGCCCAGCTAGACTGACTGGAGCCTTCCCAGTGACTGTATGTTGTGGGTACCTCCTGTGGGTGGGACCTGGGTGAATGGAGTGTGTGACCAATATACACTCCTTGTTGTGGTTGTCTGGTTTCTGGCATGAGAGACAAAGACTGGGACAGCCCTGCCCGAAACTGGCCTGAATGCAGTGTGTAGTGTTGAATGGCTGGGTACTTGTCCCAATCCACATTCCTTGTTGTGAGTGTCTGAAAGGGAGGAGTGTGGCCTGAATGCACTGTGTGCCTGATTGGCTGACTGACTGCATGAATGCCCTTCTGTGTGATTGGCTGCTGTGTGTGTGCCAGCAGTGTGGATGAGAGACAGAATAGTATATCTGGGGACCTCTCACCATTGGAAATTGTTCAGAAGCGTTCAGAAGCTGAGTCTCCACTCAAGAGTAACTGGAACTGCTGATCCTCGACGTCCAGCTGGAAGAAGAAGACTTGCTGCTGCATTTGCTTTGACAGATCTGAAGGTTGCCGAATTCGTCGAGGACTAACCCGAGAGAGGACCTGGTAAGGCGCCCTCTTCCCGTGCTCCGAGGGATCATCGAGCACCGCTACATCTTCGCCGAAGCGCCCTGGAAGTCAGACCCTCGAAAGGCTGCCGACCCGAGACGGGACCGCCTAGGAGATCGAAGTGAAGCACCCGGACATCGACGCCGTCGAAGTCCATTGCCGTCGACCAGGGTTCGCAGGTTTGTGTAACCGCTGGAGGCCCGTCGAAGTTGTGTTGCCCAGCCGTGGGAACCACTTGACGCCGTGCCGCCGACGACCGGAGACGTCCGCTCCTTTGCCTAAGAACATTCAATCGAAGGACTCCCTCGACCGCATCGTCGACCGCTTATCCTGCCGGAGAAAGTCGAGGACGACCAACGCGCCGAGGAGAAACCTGCCGGTGGGTTTCCCGCCACCCAACGACCTCAAAGACTCGGACGACCCGACGCCCTTGCTGGGCTTCCGTCTCTACAATCTTTGCGGTCCAGAACTATTGTCATCGAGGTGCCCCGCACACCTCCGCCTTGCAGGACGCCGACGCCCCGACGCCGACGAGCACCGCTCGGACGAAGCTGCCGCCTCTTCGACATCGTTCTACCTCGTTTGTCGACGGACGTTCGACGCCCCGTGTCTCCCGCTTGAAAGGGAAGGCATTCAAGAAGGGCCGTCGATTCCCCGTCGCCGAACCCCGAGGTCTTCGACGTTTCTCGACGCCTCTCGACGATCCGTGACTCCCGCTTGAAAGGGGGTCGCTCAAGAAGGATCCGTCGACGCCTCTTCGAAGGACTCGACTCCACCAGGTACATTGGGGGGTAAAAACATTGTAGGAGAGAATAAGACTATTGAACAATATATGGACTGGGCTTGTGTTATATCTCTTTATTTTACAGGTTGCCCAGGTGGGGGGATCTCCACACAGAACTGTGTCCAGTAGCAAGGGCCAGTCTTCTGCCTATTGTTTTAACCCTCTAGTATCTCTCCTCTCTCTATTGCTGGTTTCCTTCTTATTGATCTGCGTGCCATTTCTACAGTATTGTGAATGCACTGTTATGAGGTCTAATATTAGTGGTACCACTTTAGAATTGTAGATATTTATCATTATTGGTTTTCCTGAGCACAAAGTGCGTTGTTGTGATAAGTGTACATAACCCTTGAATATTAATTATATAAAGACTGTGTTTTCAGTAATACAGTGTGTGGACATTCCTTTGTGGGGGCTTGGGGATACACTGTACTTAAGAACCAGCCTGCATCACCTCCTGAGAAGCTAGGCCTTGATTGCTCGTCCATCGCTACCGTAATAGAGAATCTTGGCTGGGGTCTTCTGTGCCTCTCTTCTACCATATAGGGAGCAGAGGTACAGACACCCCCTACCGGTCTTTACAAGTATCAATTCTCTTCTTAGAGAGTTTGTTTGCTGACGAGCTGCATGTACTTCTGCTCTTAATTCCCCGAGCAACTGGGCTAGTTGATCAGTGTCTGAGGTTTCCATTGCGCCTGGGTAGGAGTTTTGTGGTGGGCTTCGCGTTCTGTAACGCTCACCTGATTCCCACGGAGGCGCGGGTCTTGGCAGGAAGCTGTCTGTGACTCGAAAAGTGATGTGCAGGACTCGATTGGCTTCTGGGGTCGAACCTCTTTGCACTGTGTGTCGGACTCGAAGAGTGAGGTTTCTGCAGGTGAAAGAATATGGGGGTTAATGGTCTGGGTTGTTGAATGTCCCTCTCTCTCTCTCTTCCCAGCGTTTTCGTAGAGCCCCCAGGTCAACCTGCTCACCTTATATAGGTGAATGCTGGGCTCTCCATCTGCGTCTGGTGCAGGGTGCCGTTGCCAGTTCCTTCACTGGTGAAACACAGGCCTCTTGAATTCAGAGGATGGTTACCGTCGTTATCTGCACGAGCGGTGAGTTTCTGGACACCTTTTGTCTTTATAGTCTTTACATGCGTGGCACGTTTATATGCAGACTCTGTATAATGCCTTTCCCTTATGTATTGCAGGGCTCTTGAGATGAAAGATGAAGTGAAGCGCTTGGAAGTTCGTAAGTATGGCAAGCGCTCTAGCTGTCTCTTTCCTTGCAGCTTAGTTCGTGTTAAAGAGACGCCGGAGAATTCGCAGGCGTTTTATTGCGACGAGCGTGATGGACGTAAGTAAATACCTGCTTAATGTCTTTTCTTTTGCCTTTCAGATGTTGGGTTGCAGGGCCGGAGTCCGCGGAATGCCAGTAAGTTGTTAACGATACTTTGTCTTCACAGGCGGCGATGCAGAACGAAGAAATCCGGAATTCACAGCGTGCCGGTAAGTATGGCAATGCTTTTGTTCTTGCAGGTGTAGATGCGGCGTGAAGAAACGGCCGCAGCCGATGGATCAGGTAAGTAAGCACTGCGTGTAAAGTTCGCCTTGCTAACCTGTTGTTTCTGTTCTTTGCAGGTGCTGATGATGTCTGGATACTGAAATGGTAAGTAGGATTCTTGCAGGTCCAGGATCGGAAGAAGAAAGGCCGGAGCAGACTCGGTGAGCGTTCTGCTGCAGATGCAGAATAACGCGAAGCACGCTTCATCTATCGGGTGTGGTTTAAATAGCCTTGGAGTGATGAGGCGTCTTCTTCCACGGCCCCGCCTAGGTAAGAAAAGAGTTCCAGTTTCCAGAAGAGTTCCAGTGCTGTATCCAGGGAGTGGAGCTGCCCCACCCAGGTAAGAAAGTAGTTCCTGTTCTCAGATGGCTTCTAAGTGGCTGGTAAGTAAGCAGCATGGTCTGCTGCAGGTAAGTCCACCCAAGCATCTTCACACCTATTATGAGCCCGGCGCTTCCAGTGCCGGGACCAATGGTTTTGATGAGCCTGGTGCCACCGGCGCCAGGACAAGGTCTAAAAGGTCCCAGTGGGGACCGGCTGGTGCTTAGGATTAGGGTTAGGGGCCTGCTTCCAAGGACGTTGGGCTGGTCCTGGCTCCTTGGAAGCAGTGATCATGACACTAGTAGGGGTAATTCGATTACCCCTGGGTCTGTTATTCGAGGGGGCACTGTCCTGTCCCCCCTCATCAAGTTTTGGCTGGTGGCAGTGGAAACTACTTGTTATACACGACCCGAATATAATTCTATGGGATTCTTCCCATTGTTGGAGGCTAATACTTTTTCCCGCTAGTCTCTAACATACCACCGGTTTATTTGTCTTAAATAAATCTACCGGTCGGTATTTTTTGCCAGAACTCGGTTTTTAAAATGGCGTCTGTGTTCGCATCTGTAACTCCGAACCAAAGGTTGAGCCCTTTGTTCCACTTTTGGCGGGCTTCTGCACAGAAGCTCTCCAAAGAGGTGCCATTCTGTCTGGGTACCACAGGGGGTGTGGGAGGGGGTTTAGACACCCTGGACTGAGTTGCCTTGGCAACTCAAGTCGCACTCTGGTGTGATTGGCCCAAGTGGTGAGCCACCCCGCTCACCACTTAGCGTGTTTTGATTGACAGCTAGGCTGAATGAATGGGGGTTTGCTGCATAAAAGCAGGGCTTTTGGGACTGGATCTTGAGAAGTCGCCACAGGACCTAAGAATCCGACGAGGGTAAACTGAGCCGACCTGCAACGACGACACCTCCGGTGGAGCCCTGCTGAACCGACTCACCACTTCCCAACGACAGAGGAGATCTCCCGGCTGGAGAGTCTTCTTCCCCTGACTGGTGGGAACAACCAGTCCCTTTGCTTTTTCTTTGCTTCCAGGGCGTAGTGGTCGAATTGCCCGTGCTGAGCACCGCGGCAACCAGATAGCCATTAGCCCATACCGCGACCAAAAGGTGGTGCCTTGTGATGGAGCACTCCGCGGCTGGTCTCTTCCCTGGTGGTGCAACGATCTTCAACTTTCCTTCGACAACGAGATCATCTCATCTCTTGGCAAACCCTGACTTGCATCGACCACCAGGAACAACTGCCCCCGCCGGAGCTGTCTCTCCACATACAAGGTACCGTGTCCGCCTGGCTTCCCTTGTGACGGTTAGCGTGAGGTGTCTTAATCCTTGCCTCTCCATTTGGGTCGCCGCCAGACCTTCTTAACTTCTTGTTCTAAACTGGTCCAACCTTTCTGTGACAATTTGCTACAAAGACTCGAAGTGCATTTCCACTGTGATACTTTTTGGGACATATTGCCTTGCCTCTCTCCGAGTGGGCCTGGCCTCTGAACTTTGTAATCCACAGTAGACTCTGCCTTACTTGCCTTGCATTTGCTTTGTAAAAGTGTTGTTACCGAGTTATTTTCATACCCTGTATTTTCTCTCCCGTTCTAACGAATATTAGAGTGCCATCTAGGTTAAAGCATTCACCTCTGTCTGCAAATAAGTGGTGCCGTTGAACCTAGACTTGTTGAAATATTGTTAGAGGAGTGAGATACTTATAGTAATTGTAATCGAAGTTGTTTGCCGTATTAGTGCCTGTGTGTTTTTCATAGATGTGTTTTTATAAATAAATAACTATATATCTTTACACCCAGGCTCTGTTCCGTGTCTGCTTGTTCTACTGTGTAAATTGCCCTATCTTGTATACTCCACATACTGCCTAACTCTTCTTGAGGGAAGTCTGACTGCTCAGCCACAGCTACCAGTTGAACCTTTGCAGTACAGACTGCTACCAAGTGGGTTTACTGCCAAACACCTGTAAGCCTAAATCTTTTGCAGTGGTCCAAGAGGGAACTGCACAGGTTTCCGCTTAACACTGGTGTACAGCGGTGGGATTTGTATCGAGTATACAGTTTAGAGTGCTTTTCAACACTTTAGGATAACTAACCACAAAGCTTAGCACTAAAAAGCAACTTTCAAAAACATGTCTACTATGGAAGTTTACAGTCAAGAGTCGTTCTCAGGTGAAAATACTGAGAGTTTGAGAGCTCTCTGTAGACAAGAGAATCTTTCTGTAAGAGGCAAGAAAGTAGAACTGATAGCGAGACTGCTGGAAAACCAAAGTCTGGGTACTGATTCAGAGGAACCAACTTCTCCAGCAAATGTAGAAAACAGTGACGGTATTGATCTGAATCAAAGTCTTGATAATGAGTCAGAAGAGGAAAGTGAACCTAATGAAGTTAGCCACTCTGAGCCTCTGTCTGCCTTACCTACTGTACCTACGGGGCCCATACCAGGTCCCACATGTAACCCTGCTTATTTTGAACTTGAAAAAATGAAGCTCGAATTAGGGTACAAACGGTTTTTAGCCCAATCTGAAAGAATCCAAGAGCTAGAGTTCAGACGAATGAATGCCCAAGCTGAGCAGAAGCAAGCTGAGTTAAGACTCGGAGAAATAGAACTTAATCATGAGTTAGAGATGAAAAAGTTGTCTGTGGAAAATGCTTCTCTCTCCTCTGGTTCCTCTAGAAGTTCCAGTCCCAAAAGACCCTGGATGCCTAAGGAATTAGTGGGTATGTATGAACCGAGATTGGATGTGTTGGATTGGTTAAAACTGTTTGAATATAATCATTGGCTCCAGGACATCACAGGGAATGAGTTACTTCCCTGGTTGTTCTCTAGGCTTCCCCCTGTTGCGACTGATGTGGTAATGGAGTTGGGGGAGGTGGATAAGAAGGATTACAAAAGTGTGAAACTAGCTTTGATAGCTAGGTTCGGGAAGACCCCTTCCCAGTATCTTAAGAGGTTTAGAACCCTCAAAAAGCATGATGGTACCCCTTGGGCTACCTGGGTGAGTGAAGGGTTGAAAAACTTAGAGGGATGGATTAAGGGTTAGGAGGTGAACACTTATGAGGGTATGAAGAATCTTTTTATGTTGGAGTCTATTTATGATGCCTGTTCTCCTGAGCTCAGACAGCACTTGGCTGATTCGAAGGAATTGGATTCCAGGGAGCTAGCTAAGGCTGCTGACTTATGGGTTGCCAACAGGGCTACTTCTAAGGATTCTGGGGCAACTCAGAAGAAGGATGAGGGAAAACAGCCTAAAAAAGACTCAAAAGAGAATTCTAATAACTCAAATTCCAAAGAGGGCCCCAAACAAAACCATAAGGGTAAGCCACAAGGAAAACCACCGCAGAATAGTGTACCTTCTGGTGCCAAACTGGAGGGAGGCCAGAACAAGCCACCATTCCAGAAAGCATTCGGTAAATGCTTTGTTTGTGGCTCGACTGACCATGTGAAAGGAGATCCCAGATGCAAGGGTAAACCTTCAGGGGTGCAGCTTGTCTCCTTAGCCTTCGCTCCAGAGGAGGAAGTCCAAATGGCAAGTGGAAACTTTCTACTGCTTGCTGATGAACCCATTGGAGTGTCAGCCAGTGTTTCTGTAGTGTCTCTGGGTTTGTGCGAACAACAGAATTTAGATGTCTATAATTCTATCCCAGATAATACTAAAGAGTATTATAAGGACAGTGTCCAGGTGAATGGTCAGGAGACTCCTGCCATTAGGGACACTGGGGCCAGCATAACTGTGGTGGATAAATATTCTTTTCAGGCTGAGGATGTTGCTAAGGCACCCAAACGCCTCACCAAGTTAGCTGGAGGGCCTGTGCAGATGCTTCTCCAATTACCAGTTCTCATCCAGTGTAACAACATGACTGTGAAGATACCTGTCAGCATACAGAGTGAGGTACCAGGACGAGTTCTGTTGGGTAACGATTTAAAAACTCTCGGAGTTGTGTCTCATACCCCCAGACCTCCTAGTAAATGGTTACAGGAGCTAACCAGGCCTGCAAGGGAGAGAACCATGAGAGGTACTCTCCAAGAGATGATGAAGAAAGATATCACTCCTGCTACACTGGAATTGTCAGCTGCTGTCTCAAAGAAATCAGAAGCGAAAGGGAAACCTAAGACTTCTATACCGAAACCAGCAGCCAGCATTTCAGAGCAGCCGACAAGGACTTCCCCGCGGTTGTCCAAAGTTACACCCGTAACTCCCCCTCCAGCTGAGGCTGAGAGGGTGGTACAACCCTGTGTGGTAGAATTAGACTCTGAGGAAGAGCTAATGGAAGGCCAGGAACTCATTGGAGATCTGGATCCTGTTGACCATCCTGAGCTGCAGTCTTTACTGGCAGAAGGTGGACCCAGCTGGGCGGACTTCAGTAAGGGACAGTGGGAATGTCCAACTCTGGAAGGTCTTCGCCACCAGGCAGAAGCTCAGGCTGAAGGGCAAGAGCCTGGGAAATACAAGTTGCACTGGGAAGATGGCCTCTTCTACAGTGAACCGACTGAGTCTGCACCTGGAGACTACAAACGACTTGTAGTACCCCAAGAGAACAGACCACAGTTCTTGCAGTTAGCCCACGAGATTCCTTTGGCTGGTCACTTGAGTTTCAAGAAGACTAAGGAAAGGCTCTCTCTCTACTTCTATTGGCCAAAGATGGGGGCCGAAGTAGAAAAACACTGCAGGAGATGCCACACCTGCCAGACCTCTGGTAAGGTTGGCGCCAAGAATGTGGCACCTCTAGTCCCTCTCCCAGTTGTGGGAGTCCCATTTGAGAGAGTAGGGATTGACATTGTTGGTCCCCTTGATCCTCCAACCTCCTCAGGCAACAGGTTTATACTTGTTGTAGAAGACCATGCTACTAGGTATCCTGAGGCAATTCCTATGAGGTCTGTTACAGCTCCGGCTGTGGCTAAGGCCCTCCTTGGTATTTTTACCAGGGTCGGGTTTCCTAAGGAAGTCATCTCTGACAGGGGGTTAAACTTTATGTCCCACTACATGAAGGCCATGTGGAAAACCTGTGGAGTTACTTACAAGTTCTCAACATCTTACCACCCACAAACCAATGGGTTGGTAGAACGGTTCAACCGAACCATGAAAAGCATGATAGGTGCTTTAGAGGAACCACTTAAGCGTAGTCACTCTGACTGGCTTGGGGGAAGGAGCACTCTCCAACCCCTCCTTAATAAGGGCCAATGGACCTCTGACGGGATGACCATAGAGAAGCTCGAAGGGAGAATAACCTACTCCCTCCTGAGGGACTTCTCTATAAGCAAAGAGAAGGCATGGCAGTAGAAGGTCCCACTTTCGTTTAAGGGGTTCTTCTAAAGCACCTATCATGCTCTTCATGGTTCGGTTGAACCGTTCTACCAACCCATTGGTTTGTGGGTGGTAAGCTATTGAGAACTTGTAAGTAACTCCAAAGGTTTTCCACATGGCTTTCATGCAGTGGGACATAAAGTTTGACCCCCTGTCAGAGATGACTTCCTTAGGAAACCCGACCCTGGTAAAAATACCAAGGAGGGCCTTAGCCACAGCCGGAGCTGTAACAGTCCTCATAGGAATTGCCTCAGGATACCTAGTAGCATGGTCTACTACAACAAGTATAAACCTTTTGCCTGAGGAAGTTGGAGGATCAAGGGGACCAACAATGTCAATCCCTACTCTCTCAAATGGGACTCCCACAACTGGGAGAGGCACTAAAGGTGCCACATTCTTGGCGCCAACCTTACCAGAGGTCTGGCAGGTGTGGCAGCTCCTGAAGTGTTTCTCTACTTCGGCCCCCATCTTTGGCCAATAAAAGTAGAGAGATAGCCTTTCCTTAATCTTCTTGAAACTCAAGTGACCAGCCAAAGGAATCTCGTGGGCTAACTGCAAGAACTGTGGTCTGTTCTCTTGGGGTACTACAAGTCGTTTGTAGTCTCCAGGTGCAGACTCGGTCGGCTCACTGTAGAAGAGGCCATCTTCCCAGTGCAACCTGTATTTCCCAGGCTCTTTCCCTTCAGCCTGAGCTTCTGCCTGGTGGCGAAGACCTTCCAGAGTTGGACATTCCCTCTGTCCCTTACTGAAGTCTGCCCTGTTGGGTCCACCTTCTGCTAGTAAAGACTGCAGCCCAGGATGGTCAACAGGATCCAGATCTCCAATGAGTTCCCGGCCTTCCATTAGCTCTTCTTCAGAGTCTAACTCTACCACACAGGGTTGTAACTCCCTCTCAGTCGCAGTTGGAGGTGGAGTTACAAGTGTAACTTTGGACAACCGTGGGGAAGTCCTTCTTGGCTGCACTGAAATGCTGGCTGCTGGTTTCGGTATAGAAGTCTTAGGTTTCCCTTTCGCTTCTGATTTCTTGGAGACAGCGGCCGACAATTCCAGTGGAGCAGGAGTGATTTCTTCCTTCATCATCTCCCGGAGAGTACTGCGCATGGTTCTCTCCCTTGCAGGTCTGGTTAGTTCCTGTAACCGTTTACTAGGAGGTCTGGGGGTATGCAACACAACTCTGAGAGTTCTCAAATCGTTACCCAACAGAACGCGTCCTGGTACCTCACTCTGTATGCTGACAGGTATCTTCATAGTCATGTCGTTACACTGGATGAGAACTGGTAATTGGGGAAGCATCTGCACAGGCCCTCCAGCTAACTTGGTGAGGTGTTTGGGTGCCTTAGCAACATCCTCAGCCTGAAAAAACGATTTATCCACCACAGTTATGCTGGCCCCAGTGTCCCTAATGGCAGGAGTCTCCTGACCATTCACCTGGACACTGTCCTTATAATACTCTTTAGTATTATCGGGGATAGACTTATAGACATCTAAATTATGTTGTTCCCACAACCCCAGAGACACTAAAGAAACACTGGCTGAGACTCCAATGGGTTCATCAGCCAGCAGTAGAAAGTTTCCACTTGCCATTTGGACTTCCTCCTCTGGAGCGAAGGCTAAGGAGACAAGCTGGACCCCTGAAGGTTTACCCTTACATCTGGGATCTCCTTTCACGTGGTCAGTCGAGCCACAAACAAAGCATTTACCGAATGCTTTCTGGAATGGTGGCTTGTTCTGGCATCCTTCCGGTTTGGCACCAGAAGTCACACTACTCTGCTGCGGTTTTCCTTGTGGCTTACCCTTCTGGTTTTGTTTGGGGCCCTCTTTGGAATTTGAGTTATTAGAATTCTCTTTTGAGTCTTTCTTAGGCTGTTTTCCCTCATCCTTTTTCTGAGTTGCCCCAGAATCCTTATGAGTAGCCCTGTTGGCAACCCACAAGTCAGCCGCCTTAGCTAGCTTCCTGGAATCCAATTCCTTCGAATCAGCCAAGTGCTGTCTGAGCTCAGGAGAACAGGCATCATAAATAGACTCCAACATAAAAAGATTCTTCATACCCTCATAAGTGTTCACTTTGTAACCCTTAATCCATCCCTCTAAGTTT
Source organism: Ambystoma mexicanum (assembly GCF_040938575.1). Classification (NCBI taxonomy): domain Eukaryota; kingdom Metazoa; phylum Chordata; class Amphibia; order Caudata; family Ambystomatidae; genus Ambystoma; species Ambystoma mexicanum. Next base: position 417,029,501 of record NC_090939.1, read on the forward strand.
TTCAACCCTTCACTCACCCAGGTAGCCCAAGGGGTACCGTCATGCTTTTTGAGGGTTCTAAACCTCTTAAGATACTGGGAAGGGGTCTTCCCGAATCTAGCTATCAAAGCTAGTTTCACACTTTCGTACTCTTTCCTAGCCTCCTCCCCCAACTCCATTACCACATCAGTCGCAACAGGGGGGAGCCTAGAGAACAACCAGGTAAGCAACTCGTTACCTGTGATGTTCTGGAGCCCATGATTGTACTCAAACAAACTCAGCCAGTCCAACACATCCAACTTCGGTTCATACATACCAATTAATTCCTTCGGCATCTGGGGTCTTTTGGGACTGGAGCTTCTAGAGGAGCCAGAGACAGAAGCAGTTTCGACAGACAACTTTTTCATTTCTAACTCATGCTTGAGCTTCATTTCTCAGAGCCTAAGCATTTGTTGCATTTCTTGGTGCTTCTGTTCAGTTTGTGCAGTAATCCTTCTGAATTCCAAGTCTATTTTCATTTTTTCTAGTTCAAGGACTTGAGGACTTAGTGTGGGACCTGTTATAGGCCCAATAGGTACAGCTGGTAAGGCAGACAGAGGGGCCGGGGAGACAGTTTCATTAGCCTCTCCTTCCTCTTCAGCCTCTTCATCACTATCATCAGAACTTTGATTTAGATCAACACAATTACTGTTATCTACATTTGCTGGAGAAGTTGGTTCCTCTGAACCAGTACCCAGACTTTGGTTTTCCAGCAATCTCGCGATCAGTTCTACTTTCTTGCCTCTTACAGAAAGATTCTCTTGTCTACAGAGAGCTCTCAAACTCTCAGTATTTTCACCTGACAAGGACTGTTGACTGTAAACTTCCATAGTAGACATGTTTTTGAAAGTTGCTTTTTAGTGCTAAGCTTTGTGGTTAGTTATCCTAAAGTGTTGAAAAGCACTCTAAACTGTATACTCAATACAAATCCCACCGCTGTACACAAGTGTTAAGCGGAAAACCTGTGCAGTTCCCTCTGGGACCACTGCAAAAGATTTAGGCTTACAGGTGTTGGCAGTAAACCCACTTGGTAGCTGTCTGTACCACACAGATTCACCTGGTAGCTGTGGCTGAGCAGTCATACTTCTCTCAAGAAAAGTTAGACAGTATGTGGAGTATACAAAATAGGGAATTTACACAGTAGAACAAGCAAACACTGAACAGAGCTTGGGTGTAAAGATATATAGGTATTTATGTATAACAACACATCTATGAAAAACCCTCTGGCACTAATACGGCAAACAACTTCAATTACAATTACTATAAGTAAATCAATCCCCCTAACAATAGTTCGACAAGTCTAGGTTCAACGGCACCACTTATTTGCAGACAGAGGTGAATGCTTTAACCTAGATGGCACTCTAGTATTCGTTAGGATGGGAGAGGAAAGGCAGGGTGTGAAATCAACTCGGTACCAACACTTTTACGAACAAAAGCAAGGCAAGTAAGGCAGGGTCTACTGTAGAACGCAAAGTTCAGAGGCCAGGCCCACTCGGAGAGAGGCAAGGCGATATGTTCCAAAAAGTATCACAGTGGAAATGCACTTGGAGTCTTTGTCGCAAATTGTTATAGAAAGATTGGACCAGTTCAGAACAGAAAGTTAAGAAAGCTTGGAGGCAACCCAATGGAGAGGCGAGGATTAAGACACCTCACGCTACCCATCACGAGGGAAGCCAGGCAGACATGGCACCTTGTATGTGGAGAGACAGCTCCGGCGGGGGCAGTTGTTCCTGGTGGTAGATGCAAGTCGGGGCTTTTGCCAAGAGAAGAGATGCTCTCGTCATCGAAGGAAAGTTGAAGATCGTTGCACCACCAGGGAAGAGACCAGCCGCGGAGTGCTCCATCACAAGGCACCACCTTTTGGTCATGGTAGGGCTCGTGGCTATCCGGTTTCTGGGGTGCTCAGCACGGGCAATTCGACCACTACGCCCTCGAAGCGAAGAAAAAGCAAAGGGTTCTGGTTGTTCCCACCAGTCAGGGGAAGAAGACTCTCCAGCCGGGAGATCTCCTCTGTCGTCGGGAAGTGGTGAGTCGGTTCAGCAGGGCTCCACCGGAGGTGTCGTCGTTGCAGGTCGGCTCAGCTTTACCCTCGTCGGATTCTTAGGTCCTGTGGCGACTTCTGAAGATCCAGTGCCAAAAGCCCTGCTTTTATGCAGAAAACCCCCATTCATTCAGCCTAGCTGTCAATCAAAACACGCTAAGTGGTGAGCGATGTGGCTCACCACTTGGGCCAATCACACCAGAGTGCGACTTGAGTTGGCAAGGCAACTCAGTCCAGGGTGCCTAAACCCCGTCCCACACCCCCTGTGGTGCCCAGACAGAATGGCACCTCTTTGGAAGGCTTCTGTGCAGAAGCCCGCCAAAAGTGGAACAAAGGGCTCGACCTTTGGTTTAGGAGTCACAGAGACGAACACAGACGCCATTTTAAAAACCGAGTTCTGGCAGAAAATACCAACTGATAGATTTGTTTAAGACAAATAAACCGGTGGTATGTTAGAGACTAACGAGAAAAAGTATTAACCTCCAACAATGGGAAAAATCCCATAGAGTTATATTCGGGGTCGAATATAACAAGTAGTTTCCACTGCCACCAGCCAAAACTCGACGAGGGGGGACGGGACAGTGCCCCCTCGAATAACAGACCCAGGGGTAATCGAATTACCCCTACCAGTACGTCCACAATAGGATGGTTTGTATTAGTTCTGTTAGTAAATGTAGGTCTAGTAAAGCCAATGGTGACTTTACATGCCCGGGGAGACAGTATTCAGTCCCCGGGTATGGAGTCTATGGTGGGGGTCCTCTAGGACGCCCCGGTGTTACGGCACGCAGGGCGTGTTGTAACACACATAGCAAAACATATGAGACCCTATGGAGTAAAAGAGTTCTAAGACCCCATGGCCCATAGAACACACTGACATTCAAAAGGAATTAACCACATTCATGTCCAAGAGTGGGAGAAAAGAGTCTCACTCTTGGCAGGATGGAAAAAAACAAACTCCAGAAATCCAGCAAAGCTACTGGGGGACTCACTAGGTTAGGAAATTCAGCCTAACAGAGAATTCTCCCTAACAGTCATCTGCCTCTCCACTACCTGCGGGCGAGGGGTCCCGCAACCGTTTGGGATCCATCCTGGTGGGTGTTGCGTTGCGCACACGTGACATTCGTGATGACGTGCGTTGTTCCTAGGCGGAGAATGCACGCCATCACGAAGAGCAGCGTTGTGACGTGGCACTGCTGGGAGGGGCCCTGGTCGGTGGGTTCCTACATGTGACGCACACTCTGGCGGACCTCTCCTTCTCTGTGCAGGCTATGCGCCGGTCGTTCTCCACATCGTCTTCCGGCCCAGATTCCACCAGGGCCCCCTGTGGATCTGGCCTGACCAACACAGCCAGCTTGGTGGAGATCCCATCCCTGCCACAGTCGGGAGTTGGCGGTCCAGCAGGGGTGGACACCACAACTGGAGACCAGCAGATGGAGGGTGTGCAGGCACCATCGGACAGGGCACATGGACAGCAGCAGCAGAAGGAGCAGGCTGTAGGTGGGAGCAATGATGGCTCGGGGCCATCAACATCGGAGGGGCAGGCATCGGCCATAGGGCAGGAGGACCCAGGAATGGGAGTGTCTTCCGTGTGGCTGTGGTTGGGCCAGCAGATAGGTGCGGAGCGGCGGCGGGCAGAAGAGGCGTGGCTCACGATGGTCAAGGCGGAGAACACCATGCGTCGGGCGTTGAGGCGGGCAGAGTGCCTCGAGGCAACTCGCAGGGAGTTGGAACAGACCATGAGTGACAGGCCCGCCTCTGGGACATCGACATGGAGTTCGATGATGCCCTGGCCCGGGACACCACAGAGTGAGCCGCTGGACTTGCCCGCCGCCATTGTATATAGTTAGATAGTGTTAGGTTTCCTTTTGTTTTTTCTTTATTTTTGTTGCGCTTGGACAATGCACCACGTATATAGTTTTTTATTAGGTAGTATTTTTGATAGGTTTCATTTCTTCAGTTGGGCTCATGGACCCTGTATTGTTCATCTGTATATAGTTCACCATTGGATTCTTCTCCTTTTTTTTATTTCACCATGGAGCAATGGTCTTTTTTCCCTTGGATTTGCTTTGTTGGACTGTGACTTTGGACACCATTTCCTTTGGATTTCTTTGGATTATAATTTCTTGTTTTTCAGTTTTTAAGGGACATGCAACTTTTCTTTTTTATTACCATTGTTGTTTGTTTGATTTTCATTACATTCATGTTGTGTTTAATACATTTTTTTCTTCATACTTCGATGTGTGGTATTATCTCATTGGTTTCATGCATGTCATGATATGGGTTTTCACATTCACTTGCAACCATTGTGTGTGTGTGTGACGGACATGTGTTCATTTACATACTTGCCATTGGGGTTGTATCATGTAATTGCCTTTTCTTTGTGGGTGGATGCAATACCTGGTTGGGTCTTTGGGCTGGGGAGGGCCATGATTGAGGATCGTCATGACCAGGGGGACATGAGTCGGGGCCTGCTGGCAGGTGCCACACACTGTTGGGGGGTGGGGGTGCAAGTGGACATGAGTGGGGGCCTGCTGGCAGGTGCCCCACACTGCTTGGGGGTGGGGGCGCAAGGGGACATGAGTGGGACATGAGTGGGGGCCTGCTGGCAGGTGCCCCACACTGCTGGGGGTGGGGGTGCAAGGGGACATGAGTGGGACATGAGTGGGGGCCTGCTGGCAGGTGCCCCACACTGCTGGGGGGTGGGGGTGCAAGGGGACATGAGTGGGGGCCTGCTGGCAGGTGCCCTGCACTGCTGGGGGGTGGGGGTGCAAGAGGACATGGGTGGGGGCCTGCTGGCAGGTGCCCTGCACTGCTGGGGGGTGTGGGTGCAAGGGGACATGAGTGGGACATGAGTGGGGCCTGCTGGCAGGTGCCACGCACTGCTGTGGGGTAGGGGTGCAAGGGGACATGAGTGGGACATGAGTGGGGGCCTGCTGGCAGGTGCCACGCACTGCTGTGGGGGTGCAAGGGGACATGAGTGGGACATGAGTGGGGGCCGGTGCCCCACACTGCTGGGGGGTGGGGGTGCAAGGGGACATGAGTGGGGGCCTGCTGGCAGGTGCCCTGCACTGCTGGGGGGTGGGGGTGCAAGAGGACATGAGTGGGGGCCTGCTGGCAGGTGCCCTGCACTGCTGGGGGGTGGGGTGCAGGGGGACATGAGTGGGACATGAGTGGGGCCTGCTGGCAGGTGCCCCACACTTCTGGGGGGTGGGGGTGCAAGGGGACATGAGTGGGACATGAGTGGGGCCTACTGGCAGGTGCCACGCACTGCTGTGGGGTGGGGGTGCAAGGGGACATGAGTGGGACATGAGTGGGGGCCTGCTGGCAGGTGTCCCACACTGCTGGGGGTGGGGGTGCAAGGGGACATGCATGGGGGCCTGCTGGCAGGTGCCCTGCACTGCTGGGGGGTGGGGGTGCAAGGGGACACGAGTGGGACATGAGTGGGGGCCTGCTGGCAGGTGCCCTGCACTGCTGGGGGGTGGGGGTGCAAGGGGACATGAGTAGGGGCCTGCTGGCAGGTGCCCTGCACTGCTGGGGGGTGTGGGTGGGGTGCAGGGGGACATGAGTGGGACATGAGTGGGGTCCTGCTGGCAGGTGCCCTGCACTGCTGGGGGGTGGGGGTGCAAGGGGACATGAGTTGGTGATCAGTAGTGCAAGGAGATATGTGGCTTTGCTGGGGGGCATGCCCATGTTGGGTGGGCTGCCTGCGGGACATGACCAGGGGTGCAGGGTAGTCCCCTGTGGTGTGGGCGCCTGCAGGGGCCGTGGAGGGTGTACAGGGAACACCTGGGAGGACCCACACTGCCAAATCACGTGTAGGACTCCCGGCACCCCCGAAATACACGTACCGTGCTGAAATCGCATGTGAAACTTCCCACGAACACCGTAATACACGTACCCTGCTCCAATCGCATGTGGAACTTCACGCAAACCCCAGTTATACACATACCCTGCTGAGATCGCGGGTAAAACTTCCTGCAAACCCCAGTTATACACGTACCCCACTCGCACAGGCCCTTTCGCGTGTGAAAGTTCCCGCGCACCCCCAAAATACACGTACCCGCATCCAATCGCATGTGAGACTTCCCACGAACCCCCGTAATACACATACCCTGCTGAAATCGCGTGTGAAACTTCCCGTGAACCCCAGTAATACACGTACCCGACTCGCATAGGGCCTATCGCATGTGAAACTTCCCGCGCACCCCTGAAATACACGTACCCTGCTGAAATCGCGTGTAACACTTCACGTGCAACCCTTGAAATACACATACCCAGGCCAATAGCGTGTTAAACTTCCCGCGAACCCCTGAAATACACGGACCCCGCTTGCCGTGCTGGTACAGGGTTAGCACAGCCCCTTTGCGCTGGATTGGGGCTTTTGATGGCTTTTCCCTGCGTGAGGGGCGTTCTTGGGGGCGTAACTGGCGCTGCTGCAGTGTCGCTGCACCAATGTGCGCCACGGCTGGTTTTGGTAGCTAAAATCCATGAATACGTTGTGCGGGGAAATGGATTTTAGCGCACGCGGCTGGCGCAGAGATTCGCACGCGCACACTGTGCGCCAGCCCCGTGCGCCACTTGTGCGCTAAATTCTAAGAATTACCCCCATAATGTGTTAAGTTTTTGGTAATGTACCAATTTACATATGTAGGCTACCGTAGCCCTATTTGTCTTCAGAATTTGCAAGATTTCAGTCGTTTAACTTGATAAATCACATTTGTTGCCTATCACAACTTTTCCATGTCCATAGTTGCCTTTGATATTTGAATACTGTTTACAATTTGCTGGGCCTACGGTGTTCTATATCATAGACCCAGCACGGGTAATTCCATAGTTCTTAACCCACTCCACTGTGTTATATTTATACAATGCACACTGTCTGGTACTCAAGCTTTAGCAGTACCTAGCTGATCAATTCAATAATCACTTTTTGGAGTGATAAGTCATCTGCCATTTTTCCTTTTCATATAAGCATTTAGCTATACCTATGACACTAATTTTGAATGAGCATGGAAAAAGGGATTTATTGTTTGGATATGTGTTCAGTTAGGCACACAACAACCCCTTTTTGGCAATGCAATATTCATTGTTTTCAAGTCACCATAGTAAGCACTTTCTTAATGATAACACTGAAAGCAACAACAACGCTTACTATCTCCCTTCCTTCCTGATCATAAGTAAGGCAATCAATGAGACCATACACTTCCTGAAGTTTGTTCTTAGTCAAACAAGTCCACGTCAGCATTCTTCTATTCACACCCGGGGAAGAGCGCTCAGCCATCAGGTGGCTGGAAGAGCAGGCGAGAAAAGTGACCGACCGTTCCAGCCACCTAAAGCCCTTCCCAGAGTGTCACCATCTTGATTGTGGGGAGGCAACAGGGAGTCTTTCCTTGTTGCCTCACTACATCCTCTTTCCCCCTCCAATGCCATGCAAACCCTTGCCCCACTCTCCTCTCTCCCTCCGTCCCTCCCCACTTCCCCGCTGTACTGGAGCTTTGTTCTCTGGTCCTGATGATCATCCCGGCCATCCAAATCTCCTAAAAATGTTTTAAACTATTTGCACCCCGGGCAATCCCTCTTCATGGGTGTGTTATCGGCTGGCAACAATGTTCATTCCATGCTGTCTGTGGTTGTAATATGACAGCTTCTGTCTGAACTGCAAGCTTGATTACATGATAATTTACGGGTTGAAGAACAGTCAATATATATTTCCAGTTAAATGGCAAACTGTGCCGACAGTGGATTTCGTCATCGCAATTCTAAAGTACTTCATTGATAGTTCAGTGTGAGTTTTGAAAATGTAATTGAAACATCTGCCTTCTAGGACTTTACCTTCATTGAAAGACATCCAGATACTTGATGCCGTAACACATCCCCTTTCCCGGTCCAATGACATGCAATACCTTCCCCCTCCCTCCCCCCTTACATGCTTGACCAGAGATTTGCACTCTGGTACCGATGGATCCTCCCGGCCATGGCCACCATGAAAATGTAAAAGGGACTATGTCCCTTTTGCCATAGTGGCAGCCATCCCAATCTCCTGAAAAAAGTTACTATTTGAACCCTGGGCAATGACTGGGGTGCAAATAGCTATCACCCCCCTCTTTGGGGAAATGTAGACGGCTGCAGCCAACAGCCCTATCTGAAGTGCTTACTTTACTCGGCGGTGTATGCCCCCTGACTTTGGGGTGATTGCTATATTATTGGATACTAGTTCCAAAGGAACACTTGAATCATAGACAGAAATGAAAGTATCCATGATTACCACCTTAGGAAATAGGGGGGGGCGGTCATGTTCAACCCTTTCAATGACTGCTAAGTCGATAATATGCCACTAGTCACAGGTCCAAGTAATAAAATAATCTATCAGTGACACATGGGTTCAAATAAAAGTTACTTTGACTGGACTATCACATATATGTATGTACATTTTTCTTTACAGCAGAATTTATTTGCACATTGTGTAGTAATTTGTTTAAATTCTCCAATCTACAGGAGATTATTGCAAATAAGTCAATGTTTACTTTACACTGCAGGTGAATTATGTAGCTTGTTACAGTAGGCCAATACACTTCATGGCTCTTGGTCATGGTAATCAGGGAGAATGTACATCAAAATACTTTATTAACTTAAAGTCAGGATGGAAAAAAGCCTAGCTTGCCCTTTACTAAGGTGGTATTTCCCTACCTAAATAAAACTAGGGAGAGTCTGAGACAAATAGTTAAACTATTTGGGAATGGGTTAAAAAAAACTGAGGCTATTCATGAAGGGCTAATAGGTGGTGGGGGAGACTTAAACATGGTCTTGGACCCGGTCAGAGACCGCAAAAGGATGGGTGAGGAGAGGGGCCACACCCCGGGCCAAGTGACCTCCAGACTATTTAGGGCAATTTATCAGGAAATGGTTTTACGGATGCCCTTTTGGAGGAAAAGGGGGGTAACAGACCTTTGCCTTTTTCTCGTCGGTCCACAATTCCTTCCCTAGGGTCGACCTGATTTTGGTGATACTGAGGTGAATGCCCACTTCAGAGACTCCTGTGTCATCCCAGTCCCTTGGTCGGATCATGACATGGTCAACATACTGGTGGGGAACAACTTTAGTCAGAGGCCATCGGGAGGGTGGCGCTATAATGACTTCTTACTGAGGGAAGATAATTTCTCCCAGGAGCTATTAAGGGAAATCACAGACTACTTTGCCTTCAACGACAATGGGGTGGTCGGGTGCATTCTCACTCGGAAGTCTTTAAGGCTACGCTGAATGGGGCCTCATCAGAAAAGGATCCCAGAAAATGAAAGAATGCAGGGCACAAGAGGAGAGCTAAGGGGGAAGATCAGGGAACTGCAGCTGAGGGTCTTACCTTACGCCAGTCAAAGCGGCCAAACTACGTCTATATAAGGCAAAACCTACGGTCATTCTAGAGCAGGACACGGAAAATAAGTTACTATTCTTAAAACAGAACTACCATGAGCGAGGGGAAAAGGCGGGCACAATTCGGGCTTGGCAAATAAGGGAGGAAAGGAAAAACAAGGTGATAGGGGTAATTAAAGGAGAGGACGACTGGGACATGTACGATCCGGTGGGCATATGAAAATAATTTGCTACATTCTATGAACACCTCTATTCATCTGAAATTACTGGCAAGGATGAGCATATAGACGCATTCCTGGATGCTCAGACACTCCCGGGTGTTTCGGGGTGGGTGGAGTCTGAATGTCTAGGATCACGAATCTTAGAGGAGAAGATAGTCTGGACTGTTAAGGGGATGAAGTCGGGGACCACGCTTGAGAGCAATGGGTTCTCAGTCCTGTTCTAAAAAGGTTCAGATCCACGCCGGCCCCGTATCTGGCCAGAGAGTTCAACAAGGTTTTGTCGGAGGGGCCCCTGCCAAGCTCGATGCTGGAGGCCACGATAGTTACAATACACAAAGAGGGCAGGGACCCAGAGATATGTGCCTCCTACCGCCCAGTCTCGTTGTTAAATAATGACAAAAAATATTGTCCAAAATCCTGGGAGCCAGACTGTTAAGCCTGATGCTCTCCCTGGTTCACAGGGATCAGGTCGGCATCATACGTGGGAGACAGGGTTCTAATAATATCCAAAAGACCATTAACTTGATGCACCAGGTTCACACACAGGAGAACAATACCTCCCTGATTTCCATTGACTCAGAAACGGCATTTTACAGGGTGGAGTGGCCTTTCATGAAGAAGGTGCTGGGGAGGATGGGCATAGGTCAGAGCTTTTTTGAGATGGCTGGACATCCTCTGTATACGGCCCACTGCTCGAGTAGGGGTCAATATCATTGTTTCAGACTCCGTCCGTCTGATGCAGGCATGAGACAGGGGTGCCCCCTGTCACCTCTGATGTACGCTCTCACAATGGAGCCACTTGTAATTGTGATCAGGGCAAGCCAGGGTATCAAGGCCATCAGAAGGGGAGAGGTGGAGTTCAAACTATCCCTCTTTGCAGGTGACATCCTGAGATATCTCACTGAGGTGGGCTCTTCTCTCCCTAAACCATTGGAACTAATTGAGAGCTACAGGCACCTCTCTGTCCTGAAAATAAATGTGGACAAGTCCAGCATTATGCCCATGGAGCAAGGCTCTGGCCTGACTGACCATGCCTGATACATGGGATGATAGTAGAACAGGAGAAGAGAAAGTATTTAAGGGTGATCTTGCTGAGAGACCTCACAGAGCTGACCAAAGCCAACTTTGATCCAATTCTGACAAAGGTCAAAGTTGACCTTAGAAGGTGGGAGCCCCTCACCCTGTTCTGGTGTGGTTGTATGATGTCAGTAAAAATGAACATCCTCCCCCGCCTGTTGTACCTATTTACTGCCCTCCCAACAAGATTGCCAGCATCCTTCTTCTGTAATTTGAAGGGGGTGCTCACGAAAATTGTATGGTAGAACAAGAGGCCAAACGTAAAGTCGGCCATGCTCATGCTACCACATGACCAGAGTGGTTTTTGCTTCCCAGACCCCTTCCTATACTACAAGGACGCACAGTTGAGGGTCTTGTTGGAACACTTGAAGGAGGCCCTGAGAACATTCTGGACCTACCTGGAGGACCTAGTAGTGCACCAACTGAAGGTGTGGGATTTCTTGTGGGGTCCCCTTGTGCGCATTCCAGGGCGGCAAGGGACCACCCAACATTGGGCATCCTGTGGGATCTCTGGAGGGATAATAGGGTTTTAGTCCTGGCCTTCACCCATGGCATCGGTATGGGGTGCCCCCTTCAATCTGGCGATGCAAGGGATGAGGTTAGCTCAACAATGGTCAGGTGGAGTTCTTGAGAGGGTGGGCAAACTGTTTAAGAAGGGCAGCTTTAGGAATTTTATGAGGTGCAGGAGGGCCTGGGCCAGGACAAGATCATAATGTTTGAATACTTGAGGTTAAAAGGGATATTCACAGATCCTAAGTGGCTCACACAGGTGCCCAGGATCTCAACCAGTTTAAAAGATGGTTGGATGGTGCATCCACCCACAAGAGCTTCCTTTCTAGCTTGTATACATTTCTGGCCTCCACCCCTGAGGATGGGAGATACAGATTCAAAAGATTATGGGTGGAAGTTGCAGGGGAAGATCACGGTTGAGGTTTGGGCTAAGATGTTCCACAGCAACCTTTTCACCTCTACTATGGAATACAACTTCAAAATACAACAGGGGTGGCATAGGAACCCATTGAAGATCTCACAAATGTTTCTGGGGATCTCTCCCCTGTGTCCCAGGGACTGCGGGTGGGGGGGAGGGCTCCCACACGTGGTGACGTTGTCCAAAGATCTGTGATTCTTAGCATGCACCAAACTTAGAACTATGAACCTAGCTTGCCTCGCATCTAGATAGAAATGTAATTGCTAGCATATGCCACACTTAGATGGAATTTCTCAAGTTTAGTCTGCGCCAAATCTAGTCAGAAATGTGATTGTTAGCATATGCCACACTTAGATGGAATTTTTAGACATGTGATTGTTAGCATATGTGATTCTTAGCATGCACCACACTTAGAACTCTGAACCTAGCTTGCGTCGCATCTAGATAGAAATGTGACTGTTAGCATGTGCCACACTAGTATGGAAATCGGAACTTTAGATTGCATCGCGTCTAGACAGAATGTGATTCTTAGCATGCACCACACTTAGAATTCTGAACCTAGCCTGCGTCGCATCTAGATAGAAATGTAATTGTTAGCATATGCCACACTTAAATGGAATTTCTCAAGTTTAGTCTGTGCCAAATCTAGACAGAAATGTGATTGTTAGCATATGCCACACTTAGATGGAATTTTTAGAAATGTGATTGTTAGCATATGCCACACTTAGATGGAATTCTAAAGCTTAGACCACTTCATCCAGATAGAAATATGATTATTAGCATATGCCACACTTAGATGGAATTTTAGAAATGTGATTGTTAGCATATGTGATTCTTAGCATGCACCACACTTAGAATTCTGAACCTAGCTTGCGTCGCATCTAGATAGAAATGTGACTGTTAGCATGTGCCACACTAGTATGGAAATCGGAACTTTAGATCGCGTCGCGTCTAGACAGAATGTGAGTCTTAGCAAGCACCACACTTAGAATTCTGAACTTCAGCCTGCGTCGCATCTAGATAGACATGTGACTGTTAGCATGTGCCACACTAGTACAGAATTCTGAACTTTAGCAGGTGTCGCATCTAGATAGAAATGTGACTGTTAGCATGCACCACACTTAGAATTCTGAACCTAGCTTGCGTTGAATCTAGATAGAAATGTGACTGCTAGCACGTACCGCACCTAGATGGAATACCACAATTGCAAGGACAGCAATGCTAACTAACCAACCAACTAACAATTCCATCCCTCTGCATACACCTCTCAAATTATAACCAAACACAACCACAAGCCTAAAACGCAGCAATCCGCACAAACTTCACAACAATGCAACAACTAAACAAACCACACATAGACTTGCACAACAGCACACGACGACTACGGACCATAAAACACCCCAAGCCCAGCCAACGGACCCACCGGGCTGAGGCTGCCAACAGCACATCACTGCTCTCTTGCACTTTTCCAGCTTATTCCCACTAACCCACCCCTCTCCTCCCCTTTTCAGAGCCGCCAGAGCGCCAGGGGACCACTTCGGTGGTGATAGTGCGCGGTACAAATGTCCTTTAACATTAACATTAACATCTGCATCTTCTGGCAGGAACTACTTAGCTTAATTTAAGGAATCGTCAGAGGTGCTGCTGAGCATGTAACCTCTCCAGATGTTGTTGGGGATCCCAGCAAAGGATCTGGAAAAATACAAGCTGAGAGCTGGGAGCTGGCAATAGCACAAAAGTGGAAGGCAGGGAAGTCCCCAAAGGAGGGAGTGGAAACAGAAATTGTGTAACATAATGGTGTTGGAGAAATTGACTACCATTGTCAACGATAACCTGGAATGGGGCCCCCTGATGGCTAGGATGGAGGGTGCCAGGGTCTAACCAGTGGGGTGAAAGAAGGCCATAGTCTATCCGCAAACCCCAATTGGAAAGGGGAGCTAATCGAAATTGAACTCTATGCTAAAGCAGATGACCGTATGTGTTTTCTACTGATTGATGTTGCACTATCCTAGAGACTGTGCAGTTTATTGTTATGTTACATTGTCTGAATGCATTGATAAATGATTTGTGGGGGAGTGGGGAGGAGAATAGGAACATTTAGCCAATAGGCATGGGAAGCTTTCTGTGTTGACATTGTTTATTTAAATGCCAATAAAAGTAAAAAAAAAAAAAAAACAATGTTTCACTTTAATTGAAGTGTCCAGTGTCTGTAGACCTGTGCTGCTTGCCACACGCGACCACTCTGATACAAAGTATTCCTTGCCTTTCAATAATTGACAATGAAAGGACCGGAGACTTTATAAAACGTGCTCATTTGAGGCACGCAACCACTCTGATACAAAGTATTCCTGAATAATAAATTTCACACACTCGCGCAGCTGGTTTCTCATTCATCAGAACCTCACTGGTTGCTTTTAACAGTTCTTGATGCAGTGCAGATCACACAGCCTTCTGATTTTTTGTGTCAGGGCTCCAGATCCTGCCCCTCAGACACTTCTGTGTTGATCCTCCTACACAGGGGTACAAGCACTTTGAGCAAAAGAGAAAGGGACGGCCTTCCCACATGGCTCCCTTCACCTTGTTGAGCCTGCTCCAAGAATTTTCAGCTCCCACACCATGCTTCCATGGACCACCTCTCTCCCTAGTGCCTATCGTCTCGGCATCGCGCTCCAGTAGCGTTCTCTGATGCTTTCACCGGCCTCCCTGCTGCTTCTGTTGCTCTCTTCCCCACTGGGCTGGTCTCCTTTTATACCTGCAGTCCCCTTGACAGGTGTGGATGTCCGATTAGCCCTGCCTGACCACAATCAAAAGGACGTGCCTGACCCTCACAACTCTTAGCAGGCATTTTCCTCGTCCGAGTACCAGACTGGTAAAAGAGCATAGTATTCATTGCTCTTTTATTTGCCTCTTCTTAGTTCCAGTACTGTCAAGTGTCAATTGTGGAGAAATGAGGGGTACTGGCATATAACAGGCTATGAAGGTTGGGGAAGGGTTGGGTTAGTTGTCAATAGAGAAAGGGGGATACCATGTCTCAGCAAAAAGAGCACCCCGCTCCCAGTCCCCAAGGACTATACACCCAGGTGATCCTCCCTCGCTTCTCCACCCCCATGGTCGGGATCCAATAGCCTTTCCCTGGCCACCTGTGCAGATGACTCAAGGGGGTTAGGAGTGAGAATACCCTCATGTTTCTCACAATTACTACACTGTTGATGGGATTCCAAAAGGTTTCTTCAATGATCACAGCCAGGACTTTTGGCTGACATTATCATGGATCAATCTCATTTAATCTGTCAGTAAAAATAAGAATCATTAAACATTGTGTGTTCTACAGCTCAGGTAATCTATAAAGTGCACTTCTCCAATGCTTGCATCTACATGCTGTATTCCATGCCGAGAACACTAAGATTATCCAACCTAAATTCCTCTGCTTTGATTTGTTTGACTTAGTTTCCTTTCAGACAACATGTCATTGTGCTAGGCCATCCTTGAATAGAAATAGTACTTGAAAGTTCAATATTGGCAGAACAAAAAATGCACTGAACCGAGTGGTTTGTTCATCATCATCCCATTATGCTAATGTTCATTCTGTGCTGTCTGCGGTTGTAATATGATTGCTTCTTTCTGTGAGCTTGATTGAATGATAAATTACGTGTTGAAGAACAGTCAATATGCATTTCCTTTTAAATGGTAACCTGTACTGACAGTGGAGTAATTCCCATTCAAAAGTACTTCATTGTGAGTTCAGTGTGAGTTTTGAAAATATAATTGAAACATCTGCCTCTAGGACTTCACCTTCATTGAAAGACATACAGATTCCTGGTGCCACCATTGATTCTAATTTCTTCGGTAAAGACATGCGATAATTCAGCTTACCTCTAAAATGATAACTTGCTGGCATAGGATCCTTGCTGATTGTGATCTTGTTACTTGGTATCTACTACATGGCTCTGCTGCGTCATTGTCCTGTGTCTAGAAAATAAACATGTTTAGGGCTGTCTTCATCTAAGTTTGTTTTCTGTGTTGGTATAGGCAGTTGTATTTCTTCAATTTTCTTTGTCACTTCATTCAGTTCCCCTTCAGTCATTTGACTAAATTAGGTTTTTGCCTCTGTAATCAAATCCTCCTCACCATATTTTTGAACCCTATCCACCAGACCTCCACATGGTATTAGTGCACTCCTTCACATCAGGACTATATCCATGATAACATGTAATTCCACATTCCCAGGAAGCAGTCCGGCAAATCCCTCCCAGGCAAATGACCATGTAGCATTTTTTCCACCAGATCAAAATGTTGATCTCTTTTGTGGTTGTTTCTTGTGCATTTCTATTTTCAAGCTTTAGCATATATTTGTTTTCATGCTTTAGCGTTAGTTTCTCTAACATTGACGGCTCTCTATGTGTCTTCTGACACATACAGCCTATGTTAGCAAAGTTACAAAGTTACAAAGCCAACTAACCCACTAGCTAGCAGAAATTTCAGAACCAGCAGCACAGTATTGATTGGCAGAATCACAGAATCACAGAATAACATGTTTACAGTGACACCATGCCTCTAGATTGGGAAAGTCAGCATACTACAGTACAGACCAGAGCTTAAGGCAATTATTTCTTTGAAGATGGTTCACAAAAAACAACTGGCCAGGTTGAAACAAATTAATCAGTGCTGTTAGCCCCCTTCAAAAACACCTCTTGTGCCCGCTGATAGACATATTTAACTCTCTCTCCCTTCCCACCCCCTCTACACTTCCTGAATCCCTGCACCCTCCTCCCTCCATCCCGCCCACCATCCTGTTAATTCGCCACTCCCTGTTTCTTAGTTCTTCCTCCCAGGGCAGACCTCTGCCCAGCAGCCCCTGCAGATAAGTTCCCCTAGGCAAAGGGCATCTCCTACAGAGGCGGCTCCTTATTGTGTCAGCAGGTGAAGCCAGTTGCCAACCGTCAACCAGCAGCGACTAAGCTAGGTAGGAGTGGCCCGGGTTAGGAATAGAGCCTGCACTGTACCCTGTAAGCCTGCCACATAACAGACTCTCAGACTAGGTGTGTTTTTCTCCAGTATTTAAAATTGCATTGTGAGACCTAGGCCTTTTTTCCCCTTTTACAGGACTCTCCGACTTAGGTGTGTTTCTCCAGTATTTAAAATTGCATTGTGAAAGTAGTACCATTCTTTGGTTCTGACTTCTTAGCAAAGCTTTCATCTAGCAAACTGTCTACCATTGTCTGAGCGCCTGTCCTCTTGTCCAACTATCTACTATTGTCTAGTCTCTCTCTGTCTAGTCTGCTTGTGCCCCTCCCTGCGTCCTTACGTAGTGTTGTCCCCACCTCAATCCCCCTCCTAAATCTGGTAGGAAGAAGTTTAAAAAGGACATCCTGTTCTCCAAACCAGGCCTCCCTATGCTGATACCTATACCAGTGCCTCCACCAAGCAAACTCTCACCAACATCTTCGTTGTCGTTGTCACGTCTCGGCTAAATTGGAAGCTGCCTTGGCGATTGTCTGAGCGCTATCCGGCACGTAAACGTCTTGGAACCACAACTCCCACAACCCTTGCTGTTACAACCACGTGACGTACACGCATGACGTTGCTGTGTTTTCATTGGTTGGGAACTTCATTTAACTCCCATCTATCCGGAGATCGAGTGCTCCTAAACTGCTCTTAGTTACGAGCTCTGTTCCCGGATTCCTGTTTGACTTCCTGACTACCCGGCGCTTGAATCACGTTATTGTCCTTGTCTGTCTCCCGACGCCTGCCTCCCTCGATTGTTCCCCTTGGATTATATGAACCCGACTTACCCATTATTGACCTCCTACTTCTGAATCCTCAAGTTTTGGTGACCCGATAACCCGAACATTTGCGAAAGGGAAATAGCGTGAGATTAACGCTCGCTTCCCTGATCATTTCATTTCTTTCCTGGTCCACACCTATTGCTTTGAACCTTTTTTGGGACGCTCTGCTGTTTACATTTGGATTGCTTTGAACCTTAATTTGGGACGCTCTGCTGTTTACATTTGGATTGCTTGGAACCTTAATTTGGGACGCTCTGCTGTTTACATTTGGATTGCTTTTGAACTTAATTGAGACGCTCTGCTGCTTCCACCGTGGTGTTCCTAGGATACTGGCACACCTTCCCTTCACTCTTCATCCTCCTTGTTTTCTGCACTTCGATACCAGTAGGTTACTGGTATATCATTCCTACGGAGCAGGTAAGAGTGGGTAATTGTGGGCGGTGTCGACTGTTTATTCTCCGGCACTACTTGGCTGCATTTCCTGAACAACTGTTTCATTCTTTGTTCCTCTAGCTCTGACGATTCTGCTCCGGCCTTTTCACTCAAGCCCCCGGCCTGCCAGGTGTATTGATCCCTGTAGGCTGAGCTCTTGGGAGGGAAGTCTTTGGCACATCACCTAAAAGACCCCAGATTCCTTGAAAGAAAGGAACTTCCCTAGAAGAGTGGGGAAGGATTATCTGCAACGACCAGAAATCAACCTCTGGCTTGTGACAGATTTAGGAGCCTTACAATAACGCCTATTTGTTATGGAGGCTGCATCAGACCCGATGGCAGCTCTCATGCAGGCTTTTTCCGCCTTGCGCACCGATATGGCATCCGCCCATGCGACTTTACATCAACGCATGGATGTATTACAGAGCTTCGTGCAGCCATTACCCCATGATGAGGAATTCGGTGATGCCGCTGCAGCAGCACCTCCTCCTGTATCCCCTCCGGCTCCAGCTCCGGTTGTTCTTCCTGGGCCTTTTCCTTTGGCCCCACCCGAACGCTTTTTGGGGGATCCCAAGGCGTATCGGACTTTTGTGAATCAGTGTCGCCTCCACTTTCTTTGTCGTCCCTTGGCATTTCCAGACGCTACTACTAAGGCGGCCTTCGTTCTCTCCCATCTCGGTGGCACCGCCGCAGCATGGGCTAACCCGTTGCTGGAAGCCAATGATCCGGCTCTTTATGACTTCGATATGTTAATTCATTCCATGAACAGTGTTTTTGATATGCGATACAAAGCACAAACTTCGGATTTGGAATTCTTGGCTATTAATCAAGGCAAAACGGATCTCCTGACCTACCTGGCTCGTTTTAACCAGCTGGCGGCTGAAACCACGTGGCCAGAACAGAAGAAAGCGGCTGTTTTCTACAAAGGTCTGTCGGATGATCTAAAAGATGCCTTATCAGTGGTGCCCGCCCTTCCACCAGGTTTTCCTGAGTTACTCGACCTGGTCCTTCAAGTCGATGCTCGGATTCGGCAAAGAAGGGGCGAACGTCGGTATCCTGATATTCGTACCTCTTCCCGAGCAGATGGCACTACTCCTGTTTCTCAAGGTGAAGCCGAACCCATGCAAATCGGGGCCATCAGGGGTCCATTGTCCAAGGCTGAAAGAGAGAAACGGGTGCTGAACAACCTATGCTTCTATTGTGGCCAGTCAGGACATTATATTCGTATATGTCCTAAAAGACCCGCCAAACCGGCGGGAAACGCCAGGACTCGTCCGTAAACCGGGCCTTCAGGATGAGTAAAATGTACCCAGGCTCGGATATGTGTTTTCCATCTTCACATGTGTATCTTACAATGTGTTTCAAGGCCCCTGGCATCAAACCATTTTCCAAACCTGTAATGATAGACTCCGGGGCTAGTGGGAATTATATGGATTCTGGCTTGGCCGAACGTTACAAACTACCCATTATTCCCAAAACACGACCCGAGGACATACATGCTGTAGACGGTTCCCGTTTGATATCCGGACAAGTCACGGAGCAAACGACTTCCCTACAAATGTCCACCTTACAAGGTCATTTGGAATCTATCACATTTGACCTTATAACGGCCCCCCAGTTCGGTATGATTCTGGGTCTATCTTGGCTGCAAACTCATAATCCTGTAATTGATTGGGTTGAACAAACCGTGCGGTTCTCATCCTCATTTTGCATACTAAATGCCTTGGGTCTCACGAGGCAGCAGTCTTCTCTCCTTGCCTGGCCCTGGTGACTAGTATTCCTTCCATCAGTGCCTTATCCTCTATCCCGGGCCCTGTGCTTCCATCGGAATACCGAGAATACTCGGATGTGTTTGTTAAAGGCTTGTCAGAAAAACTGCCTCCACACCGAGAATACGACTGCCCCATCGATCTCATCCCTGGGGCAGTCATTCCACACGGTCGTATCTATTCACTTACTCAAAAGGAAGAAGAACACCTGCGAGACTATGTGGACAATGCATTGCGCTTGGGACACATACGTCCATCCCGTTCACCAGCAGCCTCCCCGATTTTCTTTGTACCTAAAAAGGAAGGGGATTTACGCCCATGTGTGGATTATCGTGCTCTCAATAATGTCACGATCAAAAACCAGTATCCTCTACCACTTATCACGGAGCTCCTTGATAAAATGACCTCCTCTACCGTCTTCACCAAGTTGGATTTACGGGGAGCATACAACTTGGTGAGGATACGTAAGGGGGATGAATGGAAAACCGCATTCAAGACGAAGTTCGGGCTTTATGAATATTGTGTAATGCCCTTCGGGCTTTGCAATGCCCCAGCGACGTTCCAACACTTTGTTAATGATATTTTCAGGGACTTGTTGGATTGTTACGTCGTAATATATCTGGACGACATCCTGATATATTCAGAATCCTTACCACAACACATACAACATGTACGCTCTGTCCTGCTTCGTCTAAGGGAACACTCTCTCTTTGCTAAGCTGGAGAAGTGTGTGTTCCATGCATCGTCTGTAGAGTTCCTGGGTTTTCAAATATCCCAAAAGGGAGTGCTTATGTGCACCTCCAAGGTCCGGGCAGTACTGGATTGGCCTGTCACGACTTCAGTAAAAACCCTTCAATCATTCTTGGGTTTCTCTAACTTCTACAGACGTTTCATCGCTACCTTTTCCGAGATAGTTGCGCCACTGACTCGGTTGACCAGTCCGAAGGTCCCTTTCCTTTGGGATGAACAAGCGCAGTCTGCATTTCACAAACTGAAGGAGGCTTTTACCACTGCCCCCGTCTTGCAACACCCTAATCCGGCCCTTCCATTTATCGTGGAAGCCGATGCCTCTGCAATTGCCGTGGGGGCCATCCTGTCACAGATTTGTCCAGCTACCCATCGACTACATCCGGTGGCTTTCCATTTCCGGAAACTAACGCCAGCCGAATGTAATTATACAATCATGGAGAGAGAATTACTGGCGATTAAGGTGGCATTCAATGAATGGAGACATCATCTATTAGGTGCTAAGCATCCCATTACTGTGTACACGGATCATCGGAACCTCCAAGCATTGTCCCATGTGAAATGCACCAATGCTAGGCAAATACGGTGGCATTTGTTTTTTACCATGTTTGATTTCACGGTGACATATCGCCCGGTCCGTTACATGGAAAGGCGGACGCCTTATCACGTATTGGTACGGATATGGAAACTATGAAACAATCAACCCCAGTATTGTCCTCAGGGACTGTAGTGTGTGTTTGTTCGGTTTCTCCGTCCATCCTAGATGAGTTAAAGAGATGGGCCAAGGATCATGCTACTATACTTAAAGAGTTGGACGCCGAACTCATCACCGGTCTACCATATGTTAAAGGCCTACTATACCTGCCTGATAATCAAACCCGGAGAAAAGCCCTCGAATGGTCCCATGATCTCCCGTTGGCAGCTCACCCTGGTCGGGCTAAAACATATGACCTTCTCCACCGATGGTGTTGGTGGCCTGGTATGAAAAAGGACACCGAAACATATGTCTCCAAGTGTGCCGTATGTACACAGTGCAAAAGACCACCAGGTAAACCCGTGGGTCTTCTAATGAACATGCCATTACCCCCGTATCCGTGGCATACGGTCACCCTTGATTTTGTGGTGGAACTCCCTTGTATTGGGGGGATGTCCACCATTCTTGTAGTTGTGGACGTTTTCACCAAAATGGCACGATTTATTCCGTGCTCAGGAATACCTACTACTTCTATGTTAGAGAGTCTGTTTTTTGACCATGTGGTGCGTTTTTTTGGCCTTCCTACGGTTCTGATATCTGACCGGGGGTCTCAATGTACCTCTCGCTTCTGGCGCTCCCTTACTTCATCTTTGGGTATTGATGCCCGCTTGTCCTCGGCCTACCATCCTCAGACGGATGGCCAGACTGAACGTACCAATGGCACTATGGAACAGTTTCTTCGCTGTCTGTGTCTGCAACATCAGTCTAATTGGTTTTCGCTGCTAGGTGCAGCAGAATTTGCCTATAACAATTCTATCCATTCATCGATTGGCTGCTCTCCGTTTTATGCTTTATATGGTCTGCACCCAAGGACTCTGCCGCCTGTCTTGCCTTCTTTAAAACAGTTTCCCGCAGCTAATGCTGTGAAGGATTCCTTGCTTGCCATCCGTAAATCTGTGTTATCTCATTTACAAGCTGCGCAATGTCGTACCAAAATGCAGGCTGACAAGCGACGCGCACCGGCTCCTTCGTATTCTTGTGGTGACCGTGTGTGGCTCTCTTCAAAACATCTGGCCATTAAAGGTAAGAGGAAACTGTTGCCATGTTACCTGGGTCCTTATACAATTATACGATGCCTTAACCCTGTCACTGTTTGCCTAGAGATACCATCTCATTGGCGGGTGCACCCGGTGTTCCATGTCTCCTTGCTTCGCCCTTTTGTTCCTGGCACACGGTTGCCTGCTGTCCCCGCCCCGGTTACCGTCCATGGAGAGGACGAGTATGAGGTGCGTGCTATCATGGACACTCGCCTATGTCGTGGGGTCCGGTCTTACCTGATTGATTGGAAGGGGTACGGTCCGGAGGACAGGTCCTGGGAACCGGCCTCTAACTTGAACGCACCCCATTTGTTGCGTGCCTTTTGGTCTCAACGCTTGCGAAGACTCAGGAGAGAGCGCTCTTTGTGGAGGGGTACTGTCACGTCTCGGCTAAATTGGAAGCTGCCTTGGCGATTGTCTGAGCGCTATCCGGCACGTAAACGTCTTGGAACCACAACTCCCACAACCCTTGCTGTTACAACCACGTGACGTACACGCATGACGTTGCTGTGTTTTCATTGGTTGGGAACTTCATTTAACTCCCATCTATCCGGAGATCGAGTGCTCCTAAACTGCTCTTAGTTACGAGCTCTGTTCCCGGATTCCTGTTTGACTTCCTGACTACCCGGCGCTTGAATCACGTTATTGTCCTTGTCTGTCTCCCGACGCCTGCCTCCCTCGATTGTTCCCCTTGGATTATATGAACCCGGCTTACCCATTATTGACCTCCTACTTCTGAATCCTCAAGTTTTGGTGACCCGATAACCCGAACATTTGCGAAAGGGAAATAGCGTGAGATTAACGCTCGCTTCCCTGATCATTTCATTTCTTTCCTGGTCCACACCTATTGCTTTGAACCTTTTTTGGGACGCTCTGCTGTTTACATTTGGATTGCTTTGAACCTTAATTTGGGACGCTCTGCTGTTTACATTTGGATTGCTTGGAACCTTAATTTGGGACGCTCTGCTGTTTACATTTGGATTGCTTTTGAACTTAATTGAGACGCTCTGCTGCTTCCACCGTGGTGTTCCTAGGATACTGGCACACCTTCCCTTCACTCTTCATCCTCCTTGTTTTCTGCACTTCGATACCAGTAGGTTACTGGTATATCATTCCTACGGAGCAGGTAAGAGTGGGTAATTGTGGGCGGTGTCGACTGTTTATTCTCCGGCACTACTTGGCTGCATTTCCTGAACAACTGTTTCATTCTTTGTTCCTCTAGCTCTGACGATTCTGCTCCGGCCTTTTCACTCAAGCCCCCGGCCTGCCAGGTGTATTGATCCCTGTAGGCTGAGCTCTTGGGAGGGAAGTCTTTGGCACATCACCTAAAAGACCCCAGATTCCTTGAAAGAAAGGAACTTCCCTAGAAGAGTGGGGAAGGATTATCTGCAACGACCAGAAATCAACCTCTGGGTTGTGACAGTCGTTCCCTCAACAGACCTATAGACTCTTCATATGGTCTCTGTGCTTTCACCTCTCTCTTCTTCTCCCATTAATGATGGCACCTGGTGGGAAGCCCTCCTGGCCTCCTTCGACTCCTCCAAGGTCATCATAAATGTTTACCTGAATGGTACCGTCTTGGTCCAAGGCCCTCAGGCCAATCTTCTTCTCTTTGGTAGACGCTTGCCGCACCTCATCATCTTCCTTCCTTCTGCTTTCCACTCTCTTCCCTGCAGGACTTCCTTGCATCCCCATGTTGTCTCCTCCTTGGCTAGCTTACCTTCTCCTCCTTCCTCTTCTGCCCCCCCTTGGGCTTCTTCTACACCTCTGCAAGGCGTACCTCTGATTTGTATCCCTCCCCAGTAGTCTTTGAAGGATGGTAACCTTCTCCATATTGCCACTTTTAACTCTCGATCAGCTGTCAAACACTCCTCTGACATTTGCCGCCTCCTGGAAGAACTTGACCTCGATGTCCTATGTCTCAACGAGACATGGTTCAGGGCCAGCTCTGTCAAGAGCTTTGACACACTCCTCACTGATGGCTACAAGATCCTCTCCATGGCCAGGTCCAACCGTTCCAGAGCGAGTGTAGCCCTGATCTTTCCAGAGTGGATTCCTGCTTCTATCATTCCTACGCAGGCCTACTCCTCTTTTGAATGCCTCGTCTGCAGGCTCTCTCTCCTAGCCGTTCCCTTACTGTGGCTACCATCCATTGGCCACCTGGTTAGATCTCCTCCTTCCACTCTGAGTGGGCGGACCTCTCCTCTTCCCTCCTGGTCTCGACCACTCAACTCCTCCTTGGAGACTTTAACATCCACATGGATGCTTCCTGTCCTTCCGCTGAACTCTTTTGCGACCTCTGCAACTCTCTCATTCTCCCATCTGCAGGGCACACTCTTGATGTTCTGATCTCTTCAGACCCTCCCCTTTCTATCCCCCTCACCACTTCTCTCTCCTGGAGTGATCACTTTCTCCTTTCCTCCCAGCTCACCCTCTCTACCGCTCAGGCCAAGCCACCTCCTCCACTGTCACCCACCTTCTCGTTATCCGACCCATGAAGCGTGTGTCAGTTGAGGCTTTCACTGCCACGTTCTCACCCCCCTCTGCCTTTGGATGACTCACACCCTGACACAGACCCTCTCCATGCTCCACTCTGCTATATCTGATACTCTTTATGTTCTTGCCCCTGTCATAAGGATTTGCTTGAAGCCCAAAGCCAAGTGCAACTCCTGGTATGACTCAGACCTCGTCACCCTCAATGGTAAGTGCAGGGTGGCTGAGAGTAAATGGCGTGCTTCCAGTAGATCCTCTGACAAATTGGCCTGCCGCCTACTCCAAAGGCAATACCGGCTCTCTGTCCAAACCAAGAAGAGAACTCACATCCAAACCTGAGTCTCTGCGGAATCTAACAACTCGGCCAAACTGGCCAATCCTGCTGCAGTCTCTACCTCTCCTGTCCCCTCCCAGGCCCTCTGCACGGCTCTGGCTTCTTATTTCATCCATAAAACTCAGGACATCATGTCCTCTCTCTCTTCCTCTCCCCCACCTCCCTCTACTCCCTGCTCTTCTTCTGGCCTTTCTCCGGTCACCTCTCCACCCTCCTTCTCAGCCTTTCCCCGGTTCTCCCCAGACAAGGTTTCTAGACAAGTCCGATCTATGAAAGTCTTGTCAAAACAGGTTCATCCCTGTTCCTCCAAAACCATCAAGGACCACATGGAGACCCTGGCTCCTGCTCTCGCTGACTTATGCAACCAGTCTTTCACCACTGGAATCTGCACTTCCTCCCTGAAGCACTCCCTTGTGCACCCTCTTCTTAAGAAACCCTCTGCCGACCCGTCCTTCCCGTCTAACTATCACCCAATCTACATCACTCCTTTCCTGGGCAAACTCCTGGCAAAGCTTGCCATCTTCCAGCTTAATCTTCACACTGAATCTGTTGGCTGTCTCCATGACCATCCGTCTGGCTTCAGAGCTGCCAGAAAAATGGAAACTACTCTCCAGAACACCTGTGAAGACCTGCTCTCCAACCTTGATTCCAACACCCCCTGTGTCCTCATCTTACTTGATCTCTCATCTGCTTCTGCATGGTCAACCATGCCATCCAGCTGCCACACAGGCCTGGTCGTTGGTTACGGAACCTGGGAAGGTTGGAGAGGTAGCCAGAAGAATACCAGTAAGCTTCTTAAGCCTAAATCTGTTCGTCCTGGACTAGGCCTCCTCAACTTAACTTGAGGGTACTCTTTATTATGACATGTCCCTCTGCTGGATAACAACAGACAGAGGGACCTATCAAACTAAAGAGCGGGGAGGACACGCACCGCCAAACCACAATGCTGCAAAGGAAAAAAACACAGGTTAATACTGGTCAAGATGTTGCATACAAGCAAGTTCTGATTTACAGTTATTGTACCTTAGGAATATGAGGTTGCCATCTATGATATAAAGGGCTGTACAAGAAACAGGACAAGGCTGACTTAATGCCAGGAAGACCTCACTATAACCAGATACAAATGTAAAGTATTCCTGTATTACCCCAACTGTAAAACACCCAAGGTCAAGTAGGTTCAGTAAAACGACAGGAGAAAGCAAAAAAACTGGAAAGTTAGTAGTGGAAAAATAACCTGAGCGGCACAAGGGTTGCACTAGTGCACTTAAATGAATTCCACAAGACAGTTCACCCAGTGTTTGTGTAGGGTGGAGTATGCAGAAGGGTGAATACAATTGGCAGCAGAGAATGGTAAGTAGTTGTGGCGTAATGGTAATATGGATTAACCAGTATTTCCACTATGAGCGTATAGCCAAAGAAGCAGGCAATATAGCGCTTACCATAGAATAGAGGAGAACTCTGAAATGGAAGCCACTGTAGAAGGAGCAGCTCAGCGCGGTCAGGTACAATCGAGCGCTGAGGTAGGCAACAGGAGAGGAGACGCGTTGAAAGGAGCTGTAGCAGACGTATCTGAATCGGAAGACAGAAAGCAGTCCGGGAGGAGTTCCGAGTTCATCAACGTGCTGGCAGAGGAGGATCCAAGGGAAAACCAGAGGCAGTCCGGGAGAGAGGTCCGAGCTTGGTAATAAGAAGGCAGTAAGGCCAAATCACAAAGCGGTAGGAAGTCCGGGGACAGGCCAAAGTCAAACACGGAAATAAGTCATCAAAAAGGCAGTATAGGAAGTAACGCTAAACAGAAGCAGCGTTCTATGGAGAAAGTTCTGTTATAAATCGTATCACATAGGCGTGTCTCAAGCACAAGTCAACTGACCGACACGTGATATGTTCCGTCGTGCACAATGGAACAACGGAGCACGTTGCCATGACAGCCTCCAACGCCTCCAAAGTGAACAATATCCCTGAACAAGCTTTCTAAGAAGCCTGCCATTGTTTAGGTGAAAGGTGCGCCACACGCGGCTATGGCCAGATGTGACACCATGATAATCTGGGTATCACTGATCAGGCCCTGTCTTGGCTGACTTCTTTCCTCTTCAATAGACCCTTCCAGGTCCAACTTGGGTCCTTCCTCTATCTCTATCTCTAACTCTACCTGTGGTGTTCCCCAGGCGCCTAACCTCTCTCCTTGGCTGTTAAACCAATACCTGCCACTTCTTGCCTACCGCATTGCTGCTCTCTGCCCCAACTTTCAGTGCTATGCGAATGACACTCAGCTCATTTTCAGGCTCCCTTCAGCCACCTTTTCTCCTTCTATCATCTCCAACTGTCTGTTTGCTATCCAGGAGCGGTGTGCCGCCAATGATCTCTGCCTTAATGCCAGTAAGACTGAGATTCTCCTCTTCGTCACACCCTCTCCTTCCTTTCTTGTCTCTCTCTGGCCAGCCTCTCTTGGCCCTCTGCCTGCTCCACCTGTGAGGCTAAAGACCTCAGGGTCATCTTCGACTCCACACTCTCCTTCTCTCCTCGCATCTCTGACGTCTCTAAGAAGTCACACTACCAGCTGCACCTCCTCAGAGGTATTCTTCCTTTGCTCTCCTTCCCCCAAAAGCTTACTGTCTCTAGAGCTCTGGTTCTCTCTAGGCTGGACTACTGCAAGAGCCTCTTTGTAAATCTACCTGCCTCTACTCTCCTCTCTCTGCCACTCATCCAGAACAAGACTGCAAGACTTGTCCTTGGCTTCATGCCCAGGGATCATATCTCTCCAGGACTGAAATCTCTGCACTGGCTCTCAGTGTCTGCGAGGATTAAGTTTTAAACCCTCTGCATTGTCCACAAAGCCTTCGGGTGCTGGGGGCCTCAATACCTTCAACTCTCTCTTCCTAAATATCTTCCTTCTCGAGCTCTTTGCTCATCCGCCTCCAACTCCCTCAGGGTCAGTCGCTTCTCCAAGCAACGAGTTGGTAGTAGATCTCTTTCTTTGGCTGCAGCCTCGCTCTGGAACAGCCTCCACGTCTCTCTGAAAATTGCAGAGAACCATCTCAGGTTCCAGAAGCACCTCAAGACCTTCCTCTTTGCTTCTGCTTTCTCTCCCCCTCTCCCCTGCTGAACTCCTGGCGGAAACTGGAACTGTACTGGTCACCTGGCTACCCTCTGTTCTCGGGCCCAGGTCCCCCTCCCACCAGTTGCACACCTGCACTGCCCCCCTGGCAACCCTTGCACTCTGGGTCTGTTTCTGTATCCCTACAGCCCCCTAACAGCACTTGCCACTTGATGTCTGCACTTACCCTTGCACCTGCCACCAGCTGGCCACATTTCTTTTTTATTGTTCCTATTATTGTTCTATTTATTTACTGTTTATCCTATGTACTGCACTTCCCCTTCCCCCTCGCATTTTTCTCCTTCACCACCTCCCCTGCACTTGTGCAATCTCAATGTCACCTGACCTAGTAAATTCATTGTCTCTGTCTTCCCTCTATTCCCCTCCCTTGCCTCGTTGCACCTTGAAACACTTGGGTATAGGCTCGTTATGATTGCCATATCATATCCTATCATATCATAACAAATTGAATTAAGTGTTTATACTAATAATGTGTCAACCATTAACTGTACATTGATATGGCTTAATCACACTGGTGGAGCGATTGGCAGACTCATTGGCCCGCCAGTGAGTATTTCTTGTGGACTAAATTCTACATTCTATTTGTGGTGCACTGCAAGCTCATTGCAGCATGTGTCAGTGTATCTATCCACTATAAGCCAGTTCCTGCAAATGCTAATTGTCAGAACGCCTTTTTGTCTTTCTACCAATCCTGATCATTGCAGGTGATAAGAACAACACGACATCTCCTCTATTGTATGTACCTTACACAGGTCCTGTTTTAGCTTCCCTATTGATACAAACTGATAACCCAAACCTAGGAATAAGGTTGCCTTTTTGGACGTTTGCCACAGCCTGATTATCTGCTTTATGATTTGGATATGCATCTATACATTTCGAGAGTTAAAAACTAGCACATGTTGAAGACCTGCCTCTTTCCTCATTTGACTAAAACCACACTGTAACTGTGCAAATAGCACCTACGAAGCAGGTAATTCCCCCATCTGGACATTCACTGGTTTTCGTATGTTTTGTAGTTTGAAAATCAAACACAGACTAATTGTGCTGCAACTTGGAGAAAAATAATTGGGTGCATACCATTCTTCTTTCTTGTCAGAGAAGTTAACATGACTAATAAGTCTTGTTTCAATGTTTCATATGAGGGCAATACAACCAAAAGGTTATCCACATAGGCTGCCAATGTTGGATACCCCAAGAATTTAATATCATCTGCCTATTTCTCCAGGGCTTGTGAAAAAAAGGGTTTGCAAGCTCTCTGCACCCCAGAGGTAAATGGCTCCACGTTAGTTAAAGCACAGCATGTGTACATAGAAAGAGATGCTGGGTATCCTGGTGTATTGGTACAGAAAAGAAGGCTGAAAATAAATCAACATTTGTGAAATATGTGACCGTAGTTCGCATGCATGGTAATTTGGTCGCTGGAGTGGATACAACTGGAGAGGATGGCAAAACTACTGCATTTACTGATTTAAAATCATGTACAGAGCTATAGACCAAACAACCATGTGTCTTTATGAGTAAGATTGGTATGTTGTATAGCTTGTGTCTGGCATACGTATTACTTGGTCCAGCAACTGAAATTCCTGCTTCTGCCTCAGGTTTTAAAAGGTACTTTAGCTTTCTGAGCAATTACATTTTGGTATCCAATGGAATGTGTAGTGGTTTTGTTCTAAGTATTCATTCTACTTTGCATGCATGCTGTAACCATCATTTTTGGGCACATTTGACAATATTTTTTTTAATCTCCCTATTTGTTTCTTTTTTATTTGTTTATTTTATTGTTTGCTTGTTAGGCGCTTATACAGCTAGCAAAATACTGTTTCAAAGCGCCCACAGGGCGAAGGGAGGGAACAAGAGAGAGAAACACATTGCAAAACACAATATTTAAGAGCAGTGGGAGGAAAAAAGAAAAGAGGACAAACCTAATATGCGTTGTGAGTATTCAAAATGTGCAAGTGCAGCAAGGAAGAGGGCAGATGGGATAAGTGCTGGGGAGTCCGAGCTCATGGGTGAGCCACATATGAAGTCTTAGGATTGTTGAGTGCTACACGGCCTGGAGCCACGTTAGGTGTGTGAGCTTCCAGGGCGGAGAGTGTGCCAAGTGCTGAGGGTAGACAGGCGCTGGGCCAATTGGATGTGGGACGTGAGGGGCCCTGAGGATGCATAAGGGCCCCGGACACCAATCACAGCCACTGTGGGATTAGCAGAGGCGAGAAGAAGGAAAGGAGGAGGTGAAAAGGAAAGTCTTAATGAGCGTCTGGAATTTAAGAACGTTAATAATAATAATAATAATAATTCAGTAAACAAACTTTGTTAAAGGGACGTTATGGTTAAGTTGCGCTACTAAAAACCTATGAAATGCAGTAAAAAAACTTTGTTAAAGGGACGTTATTGTTCGAAGTAAAGACGAAAAACCCCTGAAATTCGCCAGTTATGGTAAACTAAGCAACCATAACTCGCGCCACCACCATGCACTGCTAAAACTAACACCCAGGACATCAAAGATGACATCACAAATGTCACTGATGAAATCACTGATAACATCACATGTCTGACTCGCTGTTTTTTCCTTTAGTGATATATCTTAGACAGTAATAGTTAGGCACACAAAAATCAAAAAGTACTATATTTGTAGACGTATGCTTTAAATATGTTTTTACAATAATTCTCTTAGGGTCCACTCACACCATATAAAACATATACATAGGAAAAATACACAATCAGTAAGGTTATCAACACTTTCTTATGCTTTTACTGTACTTTCTCTGGATGTGCTCATATTTGTATTTGCATTAGTTTCTTTAGGGTGCAGTCACATCATGTGATATTTGTACACAGGAAAGTAGTAGGTTTGAAGCAGAGCAACCCTTTCTGTGCATAAAGATAATCGGTTAGGTTGTGAACACTTTGTGCTTCTACTGCTGCTTTTTTCATACTTCACTTTCTCTATATATACTCATTTTTGTATGCGTTCTTGTGGCTTTGTGTTTTGTATGTAATAATGAAATTATGTAGTAAGTTGTTTTATTAGCTACTTATTACATGTTGCACAGTACACAAAACTCTAATAAAAAAGCATTTATCATTTCACTACTATTCAACATGGTAAGATTATGAATATTGCACCTCCATCATGTATACTGCACACAATGCTTATATTTATACTTGAGTCACTTAGTATACTGTAAAGAACTTCATAATGGAATGCTAATTATATCAATGCATTGCCTAATCCACTACATAGCTCAAAACATATATTCCAATTATCCTCACACTTTTTTTTGTCAACATTATAATAAGAATCCCTTGTACAGAGTTTTCATGAAAAGTAAAAGCACATCTGATGTTATCAGTGATGTCATCAATGGCATTTGTGATGTCATCTTTGATGTCCTGGGTATTGGTCTTAGCAGTGCATGGTGTCTTAGCTAGCATAACTGGCAAATTTCAGGGGTTTTTCGGTTTTACTTCGAACTATAACGTCCGTTTAACAACGTTTTTTTTACTGCATTTCACAGGTTTTTAGTAGGGCAACTTAACCATAACGTCCCTTTAAGTTTCTTTGACTGAATTGCATTTAGTAGAGCAACTTAATCATAACGTCCCTTTAACAAAGTTTTTTTACTGAATTTGATAGGTTTTTAGTAGCGCAACTTAACCATAATGTCCCTTTAACAAAGGTTTTTTACTAAATTTCATAAGTTTTTATTAGTGCAACTTAACCATAACGTCCTTTTAAATGGATGAAGGCCATTAGCACCCTAAATTCCCAAAGCGGGAACCCGGGGTGCTAAAAAATAGATTTTTCTTCCCACACCGGTACGCCTGCAGCGTCCCGGTGTAGGAAGGAAAATCCTTTACCAAGATGGCCACCATGGAAAGGGAAGGCGGGGTTCCATACAGGGCCCCTCTTCACTTCACAACACATGTGCGCGGTCTTTGCAGCTAAATGTTTTCCACAACGCGTATGCGCAGTTTTCACTGCCACGTGTTTTCCGTTAATGCCTGTGCGCGGTCATCATTTCTGCG
Organism: Ambystoma mexicanum; assembly: GCF_040938575.1. Classification (NCBI taxonomy): domain Eukaryota; kingdom Metazoa; phylum Chordata; class Amphibia; order Caudata; family Ambystomatidae; genus Ambystoma; species Ambystoma mexicanum. The sequence goes on from NC_090939.1 coordinate 417,061,650, forward strand.
TGTTTTTCTTCAACGTGTGTGCATGTTCGGATGAGACACGTGTGAGCTTGGATTCATCTGTTTAGAGCGCGTGTATGAGTTTGAAAAAGATACACTGATACATGCTTCATTCAACACGTGTGCGCAGTCTTCTCAGCTACGTGTTATCTACAGCGCGTGTGCGTGGTCTTCGCAGATACGTGTTATCTACAGTGCGTGTGTGCGGTCATCCCATTTACGTGTTTTCTACAATGCGTGTGTGTCGTCTTCACAACTATGTGTTATCTACAGCGCGCGTGTGCGGTCTTCACAGCAACGTGTTTTCTACAACACGTGTGCATGGTCTTGGTACTTTGTGTTTTCTACAACACGTGTGCATGCTCTTCGCAGCTACATGTTATCTACAGCACGTGTGACCGGTCTTCCAAGTTATGTGTTTTCTACAGCGCGTGTGTGTGTTCGGATGAGGCGTGTGTGAGCTCGGATTCATCTCATTTCGGCGTGTTTTTCTTGAATGCGTGTGCGTGTTCGTATAAGGTGCGTGTGAGGTTGGATTCATCTGTTAAAAGCGTGCGTGAGAGTTTGAAAAAGATACAATGCTACATGCTTCCTTCAACGCGTGTGCGTGCTTCATTCAACGCGTGTGCATGGTCTTCTCAGCTACGTGTTATCTACAGCGCGTGTGCGTGGTGTTGGCAGCTACGTGTTATCTACATCGCGTGTGTGCAGTCTTTGCAGCTACGTGTTTTCTACAACACATGTGCATGGTCTTTGCAGCTACGTGTTATCTACAGCACATGTGAGCAGTCTTCGCAGTGTGTTTTCTACAGAGCGTGTTCGGATGAGGCACATGTGAGCTGGGATTCATCTCATTTCTGCATGTTTTTCTTCAACGCGTGTGCGTGTTCGGATAAGGCGCGAGTGATCTCGGATTCATCTGTGAAGAGCGTGCGTGTGAGTTTGAAAAAGATACACTGCTATGCGCTTCCTTGAACGCGTGTGCGTGCTTCATTCAACACGTGTGCGTGGTCTTCTCAGCGACGTGTTATCTACATCGCATGTGCGTTGTCTTCGCAGCTACGTGTTATCTACATCGCGTGTGTGCAGTCTTTGCAGCTACCTGTTTTCTACAGCGCATGTGTGCAGTCTTCATTGATACATGTTTTCCGTTAACTCCTGTGCGCGGTCATCATTTCTGCGTGTTTTCTTCAATGCGTGTCTGTGTTCAGATGAGGCACGGGTGCGATTTTGAAAAAGAAAGTGTCTGCGTGTTTTGACAGGTGCGGTATATGTCAAAAGTGGGTGAAGTTGTTGTGCGCGTGCGCTTTACTGCGTGAGCGTGGTCTACACCGCTATGTGCTTTCTTCGTGTTCAGATGTTTTTTAGTTAACACTTTTTTTGCTTCTTGCAGCCATCTTCCATCCCATCCCCATCACCGCTCACCTCCCCAAACATTATTTGATAAGTTTGACAATGTTGTGTTTTTTAATATGTTTTCCTGCGATCTCCGCGGACACCGGAGGAGAATCCAAGATGGCGGACGTCAACAAAAATCTGACGCACTTCACGCTTCACCCAGCCAATCGGAGAGCATGTCACATGTCCGCGTACATGACGCACGCCGTTTGCCCAATCCGTGTCCTGTCCGCAGAGCGAACAGGGAAGTGTGTCCGCGGAGCGGACATAGATATCACTAATTTTTTTGCCTTCCGTTTTGGTCATTTAAAAAAAAACTACTGGACGGATTTACACCAAATTAACAAAAGCACGCTTTTGGGACCAAGCCTCTGCTCCTGCTGTGAATTTGGTGAAAAATCCGTCCAGCGGTTTGGACTGTAGGCGTGAGCAAAGTCTTTTCACATCATGTCTATGGGAAAAAAAGAAGTTTTGGGACCCCCCCTATAACTTTGCTATTGTATGTGTCTTGCGCAGGTACTGTTTTAGCTTCCCTATTGATACAAACTGATAACCCATTTTAGGACGTTTTTCACAGCCTGATTATCTGCTTTATGGTTTGGAAATGCATCTATGCATTTCGAGAACATGTAAAAAACTCACACATATTGAAGACCTGCCTCTTTCGTCATTGAATAAAATCACACTGTAACTGTGCAAATAGCACCTATGAAGCAGGTAATTCCCCCTTCTGGACATTCACTGATTTTCCTATGTTTTGTAGTTTAAAAATCAAACACAGACTAATTGTGCTGCAACTTGGAAATAACGGGGTGCCTAACATTCTTCTTTTATATATGCTGTTATTCTCAATTCACTACCGTGGCCGTGTAATAATAATAATTTCACATTTATATAGCGCTACGAACCCTCAGGTATCTGAGAGCTGCTTATTATTACCCACGGTGTGTGGTGCTCATTTATTGACCTCGGAAGGATGAGTTTGGCCCTGCCAGGATTCGAACCTGCGTTGGCAAGCACTGCACAGATGTCAAAGGGAGCGCTCTACTCGCTGTGCCACTGGACCGGCTTGAGTGGAACCAGCCGTTCCTCTCAAGAAGCACAGTGAGGGGGAGGCTGAGGCCAGCTGAAGAAATTGAATGACCACCTACCCTCTGTTTAGCAAAATGCTTTAAACATAAAGAGTTGGTGCCAGAGCAATGTAGTGGTCTAGAGGGAGAGTATTTAGTAAAATAAAGCTTAAGATAGCGTGGTCCCCGGGCCCAAACAGCCTTTTGGATGATGCATAGTGATTTGAATTTAATCTGTGCTGCACCGGGAGCCAGTGAAGACTTTTTAGGGTAGGAGAGATGCAGATCCTGGATTTCAGGGCAAGGATAAGCCTTGCTGCCCTATTCTGGATTAGCTGGAGGGGTAGCAGAGTGGAAGATGGTAAATTCAGGAGGAACTATTGCAATAGTGAAGCCTAGAGGGAACCAGGGCCCGGGTAACATTGAACCTCTGGGGGAAAGTGAGAAAAGGGAGAATTCCTTTGAGAAGGAAGGGCTGAAAGTGGAACTTCTTGGCAAAGTCCGAAGTGTGAGGGAGAGAGAGGAGTCCAATATGATTCCAAGGTTTTCAGGCTCAGAAGGAGGAGATGGGGGAGAGCCCAAGGAGGAAGGCCAGAGTGAAGGGAAGAAGGAGGGAGCAGTGGTCCTGATGGGAAGGATCTCAGTTTTACAGGCGTTGAGGCAGAAATTGTTGGAGGTGCACCCGAACTGGATGGCAGATAGGCAGTCAGGGATGATGGAGGGTGCAAGAGGGTCAGCAGAATGTTTGAAAAGAGCTGTGTGTCATCTGCTTAACACTGGAAGTTGGAGGAGGAGGAGGAGGTGAGGCATTCAAGCAGACCAAGATAGATGTTAAAGAGCCATGGGGAGATGATAGATCCCTGGGGGACACCAGAGGTGGAGAAGGAAGTAGGAGAGGAGAAGGTACACAGGATAACTTGAAAAAAGTGGTCAGTAAGGAAGGATGTCAGTCAGTTCAGTGCCTGATCCAAGATACCATGGGTATCATGGAGTCTTTGTGTGAGGATGGAATGGTTGGCTGTGTCAAAGGCAGAGGAGAGATCAAGAAGGATGGGGACAACTGGAGAGTTGGAGTCCAGAGATGTGAGCAGTTCTTCACGGGTGTTCAGAAGAGCAGTTTCCGTGCCTTTGGATGCTCGGAATCCATATTGATAGTCGTGGAGACCATAAACAAGTTTGGTTTGTGTGTTGAGTTGGGAGAATGCCAGCATTTCCAGCAGCTTCCCCAGGAAGGGGGTGATGGAAATAGGGGAGTAGTAGGCAGGGCAGATAGGATCTGCTGAAGGTATTTTCAGGAGTGGGTGCACAAGTGAGTGCTTAATTAAGGGAAGAGGGGAAAGATCCAGTGTCAAAAGAGTGACTGCAGAAATCAGCAAGCACAAGAGAAAGAGAGCAAATGTTATCCTTGATGGTCCTGGATGAGCAAGGGGAAACCTGTTTAAAAGAGACCTTCATGGAGCAGACAACTCTGGTAACTTCTTCGGTGTGAAAGGGAGAAGAAGGAGAAGGTGGAGGGTGGGCGGCCAAGGGACATAAGGGGGTGTTGGGTGGGTTGGGAGGGTGTGTAGCAAGGGTGATCAGGTAGAACGTGTGTGGCCATTGTGTTGCAGAGGGCCTGGGAAAGAGAGGGGGATGAGGATACTGCGGAAGGGTTGGCTAGTTCCCTGCAGATCTTGAAAAGTTCAGCCATGGTGTTAGATTCACCGGGAACCTGTGCCTGTATGGGGGCTCTTTTCTTGGCATGGATGGAGAGTCTGTATTACCTTTGGAGCAGGCGGCAGGCCAGTTTGTCATAGGATGAGCCTGAGGTTTGCCACTTCCAATCTGCCCTGCACTTTCGTTTCACGGCCACAAATTGGGAGTCATACCAAGTGTTATGCCTAGAGGCAGGTTTCAGGCAGATCCTCATGACTGGGGCAAGAAAGTCAAGAGTATTGATGATGGAAAGGTGGAGGTTGCTGAGTGCAGAGTCAGAGGTAGGGGGCGAGGGGGGATGAAGGTGGAAGTGAAGGCAGCAGCTGACACTCGTTTCATCGGGCAAATATTAGTGAATGAGTTTGGTGGGGCTTTAGGAGGTGGCTGTCCACTTGATCCAATAACAAATGTATCCTTACTGAAATTCCTGCTTCTGCCTCAGGCTTTAAGGGGTATTGCAGCTTTCTCAGCAACGGCTTTTTCGTATCCAATGGAATGTGTAGTGGTATTGTGCAAAGTATACACCCTACTTTGCATACATGCTGCAACCATAATTTTTGGGCACAAGTGACAATTTTTTTTCTAAACCTTCATATTTGTTTCTTCAAACTTTCTCTTATTCTCTTCTTAATGCTCAGTTTGTGGGATAGCCATCAGTTAATTTTGTAACACTCATCTTAACTTACACAGTAAGTCATGCCATTTATGGGGGACATTAGGCTCAAAATAAATGCATGCCTATCTGAAATGGCCCAAATCATAGTTTCAATGGTTAAGTTACTGGGTGAAATACATTTAGTTGAGGGGGCATCACCTAGGAATGTACATTTATACAAACTTGTGATGATTTTGTATATCGTTATTTAGTTGTCACCAAAAACTTGAATTGCACTGTGCAGGAAACATACAGAGCACAACAACAGGGGATGAACTCAACAAGTCCGAGTTCTACTCTTATAGTAAGTACTACAATTAATGTAAACCATTTATAAATTTAATACAAGAACGTTCTTCATTCTCCTCGTCCAATATGGAAGATCTATATTTGAAAAGCTCCTTCATAAATACATTATTTGAGTGACGGAGATAGTAGTTATGGCCAATGCATTTCGGACCAACATCCTTCATCAATGCGATCTTCATTTTCAAGCGTGCACCCATATGATTTGTTCAACAGTCATGTAGCTGTGTATACAAAGCTCCCCTATGGTGCAGTGGTCCTCTCTGTCTCATGAACGTAGGTAGTGAGGCAGCATCGGTTACTGGGTAAATCACTAGATGATTTTAGATCCATGCACACACATTCTTTCACACATGTATTTCCTTCTTTTGCAAAGAAGCACAATGATTCACAACTCAAACCAGTTCTGAAGAGTGTTTCATTTGCCACCCCACAGATATGCCTTTTAGCTGCATTTGCAGTTGCTACACAAATGCACCCTTTACCTCGTCCTGTGCCATATCTGCCATCTTATTTATATCAGCAAAAGCACAACCTTCACATGATCCAGATCATTAGGGAGGTTTTTGTCTTTCTTCTGACTGCAGTTATTCATTTTAGCCCAATACGTCTTCCCTGGGCAGAGCATGGCAATCTTCTGTATCAAAACATCTATCGCATGAGCCAATTCAATAACATTTCTCAGGTCCTTTGTAGGTCAGCAACTCTATTGAGTCGACGGCTGGTGTACCTCTTCTACCAGAGTCACTCTCATGACCTGATTTATATTAGCCTATGACAGATAATAACACCTAATAACAGTCCTGAAATCCTCAATAAACGTCTCTGGCTCATCTCTCACACTAGGATTCTCTTCACACAAATTCCTCAAATCACCCACGTGTCCATTGGGTCTGAACCGTTACCAGGCTACCAGTTCCATCAGCACACACTCTTGATGACTGTATCAGGGGGCTTAGAGTTGTGCAGTTTCGTTTCTGTTAATTGCACTAGTAATAGTGTAGGTCTTATGGTGGATGCGCTCACTGCTTGCCTGGTTGGGGATTGAGTTTGTCATTGTGCACTTGTGGTTTAATCCTCTACTTTCTAAGGTATTCATCTATGTTCATGTGAATAGCATATTGTTATCAGAGGCTGGTGAATCAAACCTCTCTCCCCTATCATATCCCTTTTTCTGTTTCTGTATTATGTGTAGTGTATTTCTGGGCCTCATATGTGTGTCTTTTAAACCCTTAGCCTTGATTTCTCAACTCTTTTAGATCCTCAGAAAAGTAGTATAGAAAATGCACCATTACTTTGGCTTTATATTTTACCATGTGTCCTTTAAGTTGTGTTGTACATAGTAGATTTTTATCAAGCTAAGTCTTCCGTCTAGTGTAAACTGTCATTGCCTCTACCCGTCATTCACAGCTCAGATTAAAAATGTATATGCATGAAAAATCAGCAATTCACTGATCTGGCCATTGCGCACTTTAGATCAGTCCATACCCCTTTCAAACTATGTCCGCCACAAGAAATATTTCCATTGTTTGCAACCATTTATCTCCAGGTTTAATAATTTCTATTCTGATCTGTCATCATAAGACAAAAGAGTACGATTGGCGTAGAACCATCTTACTTTTCCCCCTATTTGTTTAAAATGTATTCCTGCATTCTGGTATGTCTTCCCCTGGATTATTAATACCATTTTTGTTTTACTGACCCCCATCCCTGATTAACTTCCCTTTTAACAACTTTTATGCTTCTCTGTCTATCAATGCTGCCTTAATAAGATCCAGGAAAACGCCACCCTTCATGGGATGCTCCCCTTTAAAAACCGCTTTAAAGGTTTGACTTACCTTAACTTATCCTTTGTGTCCACAGAGACTTAAGGGGAAGTTGTGCATGGTGAATTCAAAGGGTGACTGCACCAAATTATGGAATCCTGCAGCTGTTCACCAAATAATCCAATAGGAAACCAAGCAGCAAATGTAGAACCATTCAAGGCCAGAATGATATACTGTTAGGAAGTCCATTGCTAATGCAATTTACTAAATGTATCATATAGACTCTTCTGTACAAGTCTTGTTTGTGTGAAACTGTGTAAAATCCCCAAGGCTCTTAATTCTCGGGGGGCATACCTTTGGAAGGAGGATACTGTGCAAGTTTCTCTATTTCAGGAGTTCTTTGTGGAGTGATGGTCCAAATCTGTCCATTGCGTGAAATATTGTCCGTTTCATTTTAGCCAATAATCCAGATGGTGCCAGTTCATGTGGGCTCTCAGGCAAGAAGTGCCTAAACCAAATGGGTACCCACTTTCCCTTGCTAGACACGTTTTGGCATATTTAGCAGCTGGGCTTGTTGCTTTTTTAAGTAAAATAATACCATACTCCTTATTTTTTAGAAGGCTGAGACATGCCCTTTTCTGTGTGGGTGCTTTTGAATGAGGGCCAGTGCTTTTGAGGTTAATCATTGCAGAGTTGTACTACCACTAGAATGTTTTTACAAACTGTGTTTCGAAATGTCTGTGGTCTCAGCACACAGGCAGTGACTGAAGCTTGCTTTCTATATGAAGTGCTTGTACTTCACAACTGCATGATTGTGTCTATACCTGCAATATCTCCTTCTCTCTCTGTCATGATGCCCGCTCCCGGGGAGCCGGTTCCAGCCCTGCGTCCCCAAAAGCGGACATCCAGTCCCCAAGGAAGGACCAAGCAACCCCATATAGGGGCCCTTTGGATAGGGTCCTGGCGCCTATGGCGCCAGGCTCATAAAAGACATCAGTCCTGGCGCCATAGGCGCCAGGCTCATTATGGATGTGCTTGGGTGCACTTACCTGATGCAGACCATGCTGCAGGATCCCGGCCTCCTTGAGGCCTGAAAGGAACTACTTTACCTGTGGGACTAATTTACCATCCGGGCGTGGTCGGGGAAGGATACATACCTGATTGGAGGAAGGATACATACCTGGAACTTCTTCCAAGGCTATTTAAACCCCACCCGAACAGCCACACGTGCTTCGCGTTGTTCTGCATCTAGCAGCTGGACGCTCACCGTGTCTGCTCCTGCATCCTGACTTCTGCTACGCCTGCCAGCATCCTGGATCACCTGCAAAGGAAGAGAAGAAGAAAACAGAAGAAGGAAAAGTCCTTACCTGCTAAATCCGCATCCCGGAGACATCTCGCCGACAATCATGAAAAGGAAGACTTTTATTTAAAAGCTCATTGCGTCGATCGCTGCAGCGCCGAATTCCACTCACCTTTACTGGGCGCCTCCATGTTCAGCAGTGATCATCCGTATTCACAGTAACGCCCCAGCGCCTAGGGAGAAAAAGACCAGAACAAAAGGTGAGAGAGAGAAGGGAATAAGGAAAGCTAAATCTCCATGTTAAGACTTACCTGTTGATTCATTCCCTCTTTATTTCGGGTCCGCGCAGCATCTTGGCATTTCCGGACCCCGACCCCTAAGGGGAAAAAGAGACATCAGCGTTAATGAGTGAATGAAAAGACATTACCAAAAACGCTCATTAAAGACTTACCTGATTTCTGCAAGGATTTCACCTCTCATCTCGGGTCGGTGCCTGTTCCCCGGCATTCCGTACCCCGGCCCCTATGGGGAACAAGACACTAGCATTAGTACATTAATGCATGGACACAAGGGGAACCTCTTATCAAAAAACTTACCTGGAAGCCAAGCAAGTTTGGTTCTCACCAATCCGAAAATCCAGTGAAGTAACTGGATACCAACGCGCCCCTGCATCAGAAGCAGGATGGAGAGCTCGTCCTTCCAGACCCTATGGTGAGACGCTATGAGGAATCACAGAAGGGTTTCGAGGAGGGTGAGAGGGGAAAGTGGGAGGCTGATTGCATTACCCCGCACACAGTTAATCCCCTATTTTCGCCTACAGAAGGATACTTCTGCGAGCCAGACAAGCCAGATTTGGGGGCCCGGTCCAGTCCGTCTTCCGAACCCTGCGCATCACCTTAGAAGAGGTCACAGCAGCGCGAACCAGGCCAGCACCTCCGTGGGAGTCAGGTGAGCGTTACACTCTCTTGGTAGCCATACTATCTGCGTTATCATGGAAAAAGAGGTTCCTGAGTCTCTGTCTTAAATGAGAGGATGGAGATTAATTGCCATCAGCTTCCAAGGAATTCAGATTTCGGGAATGTTCATGACTCAAATCTTCTTCCTCGTGCGGATCTCACTTATTACTGAGCTGATATCATTGTTCTCCCTCTTCTGCCTCAGTTGGTGGGAGCTCAACTGCCCCCCTGCACTCCACCCTCTGCCACCTGATGCATTTACAAAGGCACTACATTTGTATTTGCAATTCTTCGCAATGCGCCAGATTTCTGGACACATATGCCACTGTGTTTTGACAAGGAAGATATATTTGGTATTGACTGACTAGCTTGGCTGGCAAATAGATTTGCATATTACCTGAGGTTCTCAAAGGCAAACAACTGCTGCTATAGCAGGTTAAAAACGCCCAACAGTTACATTACTCCCCATATAATGTCCCAATCGCCTTCCATGTTTAGGTACTGCACTACATTTGTCTATGTTATGTACACCTAATAAACGCACACATGACCTACCGTGCCTTTGGCTTGTCCTGTAGCTACACGCTCTCTTCTCAGAATCTATCCTCGATTCTTCAGCTTTTTAGTCCAAATTTAGAGTTCTGTTCTGTGTTGTGTCCCTTATGTTATTCTGTCTATGTCCTTAAGCTCTTGGGTACCGGGTTGCGCATTACAAATTTATAAACAGAAACATAAACATAAACATGGATTGTTAGTTCTTTAACCTTCTTCTCCACCTAGAAAATGCATATTGGATTCTCACTGTAATGCCCTTCTCCTTCCTCCATCTGTTAATTGCATGTGTGGTTATGAGCGAATTGACATTTTTATATGCCTATTAAATATACTTTTGATTCTGAGGGCTTTGATCTTCTTCACTGCTAAATTAATGAACAATCACATTTGTGTGGATCTTCGATCTGTTTCCCTAATGGAATTGCTTTCTTTTCGTGGAAATTCGAATTTATCATTGGAAAGATACCTCAGTAAAATAATCACTTGTTATTGAGATTTTCAAGTAGCATGAGGGTCAGAGTCTTGAGTTCTAGCACACCTCATTATCCCTATTGCTAGAGGGAGAGGCCCTACCTAATAAACTAAAGCTAACTAAGGGGCAGGTCATTAGTCAAAAGAAAACCCCAAATAGTCCTCTGTCCAAACCTGTCCAGTAACTGGCTCTAACACTTAAGCAAACCTACCAGAAAAGATGGAGTACGCTGAACTCATGTGTTTCTTCATATCGCTTCTCTAAGTGGTCCAGGCTCTTCCCTGGTTGTATTTCCAATCTTCAACTGGTCTCACATTTCTGCTTCCCTGTCAATCGCTTGCTGGTTTCTAAATATTCTTCATTGAATGTCTCACACACAAAAATGTCTTATGTCTGTTGGAAAACAGTATCCTTCAAAGTTACTAGTTTGAGGGATATTGTGTCTATCCTTTTCCTCCATGTATCTGGACTCATTAATATCTTCAAAAGTGGGGTATTTCTGTAGTTAATTGTGTTTGTTTACAGGAATGGATCAATTCCCTGTTTTTTAGGGTTAATATTAATATCTTTTCCTCCCCACTGGTTTTCTCTCCTTTCCAAGCCTCTAAGACATGGGTATCCCGAGTTCCATGATCTCTGAAGGGCAGGCCCCCGGTAACGTGGGACTCGCCTGAGCGGTTACGCACAGCTTCTATTACTTCTCCTTCGTATGCGGGTGGTTGTGGCTTTATGCTCCACTGGATGCACTTGCTCCCCTTTGCTTTCTCATGTGCAGCGTGGAAGTGACCTCATTTGCTTCCGCAGCTCAGTGTGGTTTTAGTATACTTGTGGTGAGCGAAGGGATTGCTCCGCTCTCCTTCACTAGCTTTGGCAGTCGTTTGTGGGCTCCTGGCCCTCCACATTCGGGTTGTGGTCGAGCATCCAGGTAGGTGTTGGCTTGGCTCACTGGTTTGTTTCCACTCAGCTTTCACTCGTTAATTGCACGGCAGCATCCTTCCCTGCCACCCACTCCCTTCTGCACCACTGCTGGCACCGAGGTTTGGCGTGGCTCCGCCTCTCACTGGCATTTCTACATCAGCGCTTTGCCTCTGAGTATGCTCACACTCTCGAATAGTTCACTACAAGATGTTCAATGCACACAAAGTTCCACTTTTCAAGGTTACTACAGTTAAATGCTGCATTGAAATAATACAATTTAAGAGCTTGGTTACTCTCTAGCATGCAGAATACACAATAGAAATTGCTTCTTCTGCATAAAGACTCTACTGTTTTGAGGGGTAGGTTCCATTTTCTGGTTTAAGAATCCAGAATATCCATAGCAGATTCCCTTGCGCCCTGCATTGGAATAATGTCAACATGGCTCTTCAGGTCATTACATCAGAAAAGGAAAATGAACACATTTATATCTTCAAAATGTATTCATATTAATTTATTTGAATTTGTATAGAACTTTCGCCAACGCGCCATACAGTAAGTTAAAGGGGAAGAAACAATCCTGGAAAGAGCAGAGTCTCTTATGCCAAGAGGATGCAGAGAAGAACAACGAAAAGAATGGTCCTGCATGTCAAAAGCCCCAGAATGCCTATAAGAAAGAGAAGAGAATACTTCTTAGAGTGAGTGTGTACTTTTTTACAGTTCAGTTTTAGTATGTCCCTGGTGCAAACAATGTGTTAGTTTATTATTTTTTTCTTTTCCCCAGGGCAATGTTTGCCCCAGTGCAAATGCCATCCAGTATTACCACTTTTATGAGCTTGTCATTGATTGCATGCCAAAGGATTCAAAAGAAACATATTTCAATGATTTGTTTCTCTAAATATCAATATGTTCTTCGTAAACAAATTATTAATGGCAAATTAACATTTTTCATACACTTAATTCAAATCAGCGAGGTTATTTGATAACTGAGTTTCATGAGTGTACTGATGCTACTTACTGGATGGAGCTGTGCACGCTTAAGTAACTTGCACCGCAAAGTTAACCACTTATTTCCTCCAGGCCCACATAAATATTCAAATGTGAAATAAAATATTTAATATCGCCAAGCCACACTGCAGAAATAGAGGAACAATTTGTTTATTATACAAACAAGTATATTGTAGCTTTCATTCAAAATTTTGAACACTTTTAAAACGTTTGGTATTTCAAAAACGAATGTCACAGAGTTTTCTATGACCCATTTTTTAAAATTGCTTTTCCTTCAAATATATGTTAATGTTGTTAATGTTAAAGGACATTTGTACCGTGCACTATCACCACCGAAGTGGTCCCCTGGCGCTCTGGCGGCTCTGAAAAAGGGGAGGAGAGGAGATGGGTTAGTGGGGATAAGCTGGAAAAGTGCAAGAGAGCAGTGATGTGCTGTTGGCAGCCAGAATCACATATGCTAACAATCACATTTCTGAGATTCCATCCAGGTATGGCACTCGCCAACAACCACATTTCCATCAAGATGCAACGCGGGTCAAGCCTGAGAATCCGGTCCAAGTGTGGCACATGCCAACAATCGCACCTCTGCCCAGAATCGGCGCAAACTATGCTTGAGAATTCCATCTAAGTGTGGCACATGCTAACAACCACATTTCTGTCTAGATTCGGCGTAGACTAAACTTGAGAAATTTCATCTAACTGTGGCATGTGCTAGCCATCCTATTTCAATCTGGATGCGACACGGGCTAAGCTTGAGAATTCCATGTAAGTGTGGCACATGCTAACAATCGCAAATATATGAAGTTTCTAACTCTTACCAGCATCAATTGCCCAGGTAAGGCGAAGGTTGTACCATGCAATGTCAAGCCCTCCTAACACTTATATTGAAACATCATAGAAAATAGATTAGGATATTTAAGTGTGTCTTTACTCCAGTTTGGAAGAAAGACTGCAGAGTCAGTTAGGAAGGCAATAAAAATATTATTTAGAATTTTCTAACAAGCTCCTGTGAACAGTTCTTAAATATTGTAGACACTTAACTTCAAAACGCTTTCCAACTTAAAAAAAGAATGCCATGGTGCTACATTGCATTGGGCCTCATTACGACCCAGGGGGTAGAGAGTTAACGGCGCCGGTAGAGCTGCCGGCGGCGTTAACCCTCTACCCCCTCATTACAAGGTCTGCTCGCAGGTCCTGCTAAGGACGTCTGGTAAAACCAGGCATCCTTAGCGGGACCAGTTAGCAGACCAGGATGCAAACAATGGGCCTGTCATTAACGGGCCCATTGTAAGCATCCTCCCCATTCCCATTGAGCCCTTTGGGGGCTCAAAAGGGAATGGGGATGTACCAGATCTGGGACCCGGCAAAGGGAGTTACCGGGCCCTCCAAGGTCGGAATGGCCCGGTATTTCCCCATTCCAGGAACCCGGACCCGGTACCCGGTATGGCGGTAGCCATGCCGCTAAAAGCGCCCAGTGTCTGTAATCCAAGTTATTATGGGAAATCTTAAGGTCTTAGGTCTTACATAAAAAGAGACAGTTTAAATGGGTTATCATTAGGCTTTTGGAGTATAAGTATGCCACAAATTCAGTCGGAGGCTCGCCAGTCAGCCCCTCTGCTGTCTTCTAACATGTCTCTCAAGTCAACTGCATGGTAGGACCTTCTGATGGAGGGCCTTAGCCTATGTAAGGGCCCTGTGCCAACTCACACAACCTTAGGCATCTCTGCAGAAACAGGGATCTAAAGTGTGGTTTTGCAATTCAGTGTAATCTCTTTTCTTCTTCTTGCTCAACCCCTGTGCATCTCTTACACTCTCTCATGTGCTTTTCGCAAAGTTGTAACACCTGATTAAGTCACTGCTCGTCATCTGGAGCTTGGGACTGAACTTCGCCTCTCTGCTTTGACCAATCACAGCATGATTTTACACCCTGTCTGGGGATACTGACCCTGTCTGTGTATCTCTCTAATTTGTAAATCTAAATATGTCAATCTAAATTAAAACTATCTTTATTCTGAGGCCTACTCTATGTGTTACACACCTAAATGATTTTAGGTATATGTATATCGGTTTTATATTTGCTACCTTTTAGTGTTTCTATAAATGACTACTTGACACGCTCCTGGTGTCTTTGTTTTACTTGTGTATATGCATGTCTGGTCAAGCCTAATGTTGCATGCACAGTGATCATTGTTGCCATCAACCTACATTAACTAAATTCTAAGTGTTTGTGTGTGTGTCTTGCTGGCTACTGTCTATCTCACATCAAAGGGAGATCTCGGGAGAGCCAGTATGTTGTGCATGCTTTCTGGGCCACTGGACTCTGATGTGGTTTCAGACTTGTGTTTTATGGGTTTTATGAGTTTACTAGCTGTTCCCAGCGTAACATACGCCGTTCTAGGAAATCGTGAAGGTCAATAGCGGTCAGTAATTCATACGGTCACTTCTGTCCCCTTCTAAAATATCAGAATTACCACCAATCGCTTCCAGGAAAGGGGTTTAGGTCCCTGTGAATTATTAATGGTCATTGAAAAGGCTTAACGTATCAGATGAAATGAGAAGTTTGAGCAGTAGAAAAACAGCATCTATGTTCTATCAGAACTTTTATACTCTCCCAAAGGTACACAAAGACTCAGTCAAACCGCCAGGCAGACCAATTGTTGCAGGGATAAACAGCATCCTAGAACCTCTTGGTAAATATGTAGACTTCTTCCTACAACCTTTGATTAAAAAAACAAGTAGATACATCTGAGACTCTACACACTTTTTGCAACATCTGAACTCAATACCATTTGACTCCCAAAACATTTGCTTTACAATTGATGTTAAGAGTTTGCATACGTCAATCCCACAGGATCTGGGTAACAAAGCAGTGGAATGGATACTTCTTAAAGCAGAGGAGATAAGAGCTCAAAAATAATTCATAATGGCACTAGTGGAATTCATCAGCAACAATGTGTACTTTAGATACAAAGATAATTACTACTTACAGGTGGCTGGCACAGTTATGGAGGGCCACCGTGGCCCCTTCGTATGCAAACTCATTCATGCACAATATGTTTTACTTAACCAACGGTGGCAATAACATCTAGGTATCTGGATAAGATACATTGATGATATTTTTGGGGTATGGAAAGGCAGTGAACCAGAACTACTTGAATTCTTTGATTACCAGAACAGTTTAGAATACAATTTACACATGAATACTCTTGTGAAAGTATACACTTCCTGGATGTACAAATCAGAATAACCAACACAGGATACCAGACCACCATCTTACGAAAGCCTACAGATAGGAATAATCTACTTCAACGACTAAGCTTTCACCAATCAAGCCTCATCAAAAATGTACCATATAGCCAGATGCTTCGTGTGAAAAGACTAGTGAGTGACCCTGTAGAGTACGAAAAAGAAGTCAAAGAAATGGGCAAGACATTTCTGGACCATGGATACATGAAAGAAGAAGTGACAGCAGCAGAAATATGCATAGCAACTCAGAAAAGAGAAGATCTATTGAGAACTAAAACCAAGAAGGATGATGAACCCCCCCCTAGTATTCGTATCCAAGTACTCAAGACAGAGTAACCGCATTAAAACTATCATTAAAGAACACTGGAACACAGTCACCTGCGACCAACCGGTAGAACATTTATTCAAAGAGGGCCCAACATTCGCTTACCAACGGAGCCATAATCTGAAAGATAAACTTGTAAAGACCAGACCAGCACAAAGGAAGAAAGTCACTAAGAGAATAGGTACTTTTCCTTGCCTAAACTGTAGCAATTGCGGCTACATCATGAAAGGTGATTCTTTGAAACATCCATATACAGGAGAAAATATAAAACTAAAAAGCTTTGGAACATGTGACTCCCAAAATGTGATATACACCATAAAATGTCCCTGTGGCTTGCATTATGTCGGACAAACTGTAAGGACGGCTAAAACAAGATGGAACAAACACATATCCTGTATACGTAACAACAACAAAACTTCGGCTGTGGCAAGACATTGGCATGACAAAAAACATAACTTGGCACAGATTCGATTCGCTAGAAATAGTGGAAAAGAGAGATCCACATGAAAACTTTCAGAAACCAATGGATCAACGAGAAACTGTCTGGATAGATCGTTTGAGTTCCCTGATTCCTAAAGAAATGAACGAGGAGATTAACTTCATGTGTTTTTTGTAATCAAGCATTCCTGATTCTGCATGAACACCCACAGCAGCCACCATGATGGACAACCTGGTCTGGAGTCCAGACATTGGCAGATGAGACGGACGTAATTTGACACTTGGAATGGCATGTATTTCTAATTTAACTAACAACATGTGCTAGATTGTCTAAAATATTGTTTGGGTTAAGGTTTTCTGCTTGTCTTTTTAGACGAAAAATCTTACGTGGCTTTTTATTGTAAACGCTACATTGTTATTTTTATATTTACACTTGTGCCTGTTGAATCAAGACCTATGGTTTGAAACCCATAAATGAAGACCATAAATACAATACATAGTAAGCTAATGATAGTTAGCTTTGTACATAACCAGTATGCATTTGCTAGCAGACGCCAAAGAGGTAGGTATACTTTGTTATCCGCGATAATGAGAAATTTAGAACAGCACAAATAATACAACACTTACAACACTCATTTTACAGATCCCTACAATCACGCTACAATGCACTCGCACTCACAGTAACAGACTGAAACTAATGTTAATCACACGAGAACAGCGCTGACAGCTTGGTTACACATAGGGTTTCAGGAGTTGTCATGGAGACATCCCCGCCCCAGGGTAATCACCCGGAGGTGGGGCGCGAGGTGTACGTGCTCCGGCATTCCTGTCGGACCATGGCGCCTCGCCATCGTCTCCAAGTCAACGTTTAAATAGAACTAAGAGGCATGCGCGAGCATGTCTCTCTGCAGAAGGCAGAACAACGCAGGAACTGAGGGTAAGCGTCGGAGAACATTCGCCACTTTTATCTATACAATCGTAAAAGACATGTTAGAACGGCTGTCTAATAGCCTGTTTCTTTCACAGAGACACGATTGACATATGCGTTTCGCCACGCATCTGCAACACACGTGGCTGTAGCCATGAGCATTGCAAAACGAATTAGATGAATAAAAGCCTTTGGGGCTGATTATATTTGACAGAGATAGCGCATTGAAAGCGATCAGGTAGGACACTTTTCTGTCTTTAAACTGTGTACATACACAACGCTGATACTAAATGGCAATTTCTGTTTTTCATTAATTTTTTCTGGCGTACCAATTGAATACTCGTGGGACGAACAAAATGGTATGTGTGAATTTGTTTATGTATTGTATATAAACCATTTAACGTACTTGTATTGACAAATGTATTACTATGCTCAGCTTAATGATGGAATCAAGAGCCTATATACAGCCCTGATGAAGGTTCTCACCGAAATGCATTGGCTAAATGTATATTGATTGCAAAATATGATCGCCCAACAGATTACATTAAGAATAAATCTTATTACAAAAACAGGAATATGAATAAAACATTCCTGGCCAAAACTGTACGGATTTAACTAATGCTTTGATTTTATTAGAACATTGGACATAAATATTCTGGGAACTTGCTGCCCTCTCTAGGGGCCAACTGAGAAGCGCCAGTTATAATAATGAAAAGTTGCCTTGTTTTCGGTTTTTTTGGTTTATCGAGGTCCTTGTGCTATAGGACCAGTTTAAACCTGCAGCTCCAGGTTAAAATTATTGAAAACTAACTGAGAGATTTACACATTGAATAGAAGTGAGTAAACATTGTGGTGCCCACCACTGCAGTGTTTTTTTTTAATGAGATTGTGTAGCAGCATAATTACATCACAGACTTTCAGTTTTAGCTCATGAGGAGGCATTCATCCAACAGCATTTTGCTCTTTAGAGACTGAAACATTGTGCCGGTAATTAACTGTTCATTGACAGAGAAGTGGGGTTGGAAAGAATAGCGTCCAAATGTTTGCAGTAGTGGAAGGTGACGGTGACTGCATAGAACTGTGCTCATTTTGTTTGTTGAAATGATTGCTGATGTTGAAGTGGGTGCATTTTGCCATTTGGACAGCGGAGGGCAACCTAACACTGATAAATTGCATCAGTTGAGTATGGAAACATACCTAAGCATTTTATCTATATATGGAAGGACAGCAGAGGATTGACGGCTTGAACTATTAAGAGGCAATCTTATTTCACTCATTTTAGCTTTGGTGAAACTGTTGATTGAAATCATCTCAAGAATTAAATCGGACACAAGTCAGGGAAGAGTGGTCAACAAAGTCACGAAGGAAGAGACTGGAAAAAGGCCCAGATGATTTGAGAATTAACCCAGTTCTTGTGAGATGTTTTCTCTTGATCTTCTGAAATTCTCTTCCTTTCATTTGGTACCTTCTCTGCTCTTTCACCCTGTTCTGTTGTTTTTATGGACATATCATTTTTTAGGTGATTTTAAATATTTAATCAACGCAAAAGGATTTTCTTCTCTGTTGAACCAAAAAAACCTTTAATTAATAAAATAATAATAATATATAAATATTTTCTCTCATGTCTGGGATGTTGCACGTTCATTCAAATAATATTATTAAGGAGAAGGTCACCTATAGGGCAGATAGTGCAACAATTGCACTCAATGCAAAAGGTATTTTCCCATATGGATTATATTCATGAATGTATAAATGGGTCTTTACTACAATGCAGAGGCCACCCAACGGTCTGCCTGCACCATGGACTGTTGCATGTCTATATGCAATTTTAAATCTATCAATATGAAAATTGGGATATTACCACGTTTCCTCAAATGCAAATATTTCATAGGTGAAAATAAGAGCTCAGCCCTCAAGACCAAGAAAGGATTGCTGTCCTCTAATATTCCAGGAAATTATCTCATCTATATTAATACAAGTCAAATTGTGTGGTTTTGTGGTTTGGTGAAGCGTTGTTACTTATACAATTCCACATTGTTTCACCAATCTGCACCCGTCTTTTGCATAATTACCTGTTAGGACCCTCCAGACATTACTAGCTACATGACATTTGGACACCCCACCCCTTTCACCAGATTTCAGTAAAAGTCCAAATTTGTTTGTGGGTTGCGGCTTGGTGAAGTGTGGTCCCTTATACAATTCCGCACTGTTTCACCAATCTGCACCAAATATTGCATAGTTACCTGTTCGGACCCTCCAGACATTACTGGCTACATGCCTTTGGACACCCCACTTCCTTCCCTGGATTTCAGCAAAAGGCAAAATGTGTTTGTGGGTTTGTGACTTGGCGAAGAATGGTTCCTTATACAATTCCACACCATTTTACCAATCCGCACTAAACTTTGCATAGTTGCTTGTTCGGACCCTCCAGACATTACGAGCGACATGATATTTAGACACCACACCCGTTTCCGCAGATTTCAGAACTTTAACACATGGAACTGTAGCCTGAAATCGGCAAAACATCAATTTTGTCATAGAAGGACTGGCCTCGACATGAGGAACAAAACTCGAGGGACCTAAAAAACATGTTTCAAGGCCCTAGGATGCATGGTTTCTGACATATATGCACTGCACCACAATGAACTGCACCACGCCAGGGTGAAGCAACAGTTGCGGAGGGAGTACAGAAGGTCCCAGTATGCAGTAGCACACCAACTCTCACCTCCCCCAATGTCTGCCTTGGGTATGCCAGGCAGCCACACGCACCCATTCTCAGTGCAGTTTACTTCAGGGTGAAAAGCACATCAAGTGATAAGTGTTGTGCGGAAGTGCAAGAAAGTGTGTCTTTGTCTGGACGGATTACTGGTCTTCAATTGTCCTTCACTGCTACAAGAGGATCAGCAGATGCGTGGCTCCGCCCACCTCGTTCCAACTTCAATTAAAAACAGGTATGTGGAAGTACCTGAGAAAGTGTGTCTGTGCCTGGATGAGTACTGCCCTTCTACTGCTACACGAGGATCAGCAGACGTGTGGTATGCGCTATCAAAGTTTACCCAAAAGACTTTTGGACTAAATATAATATTGTTTTCATTTTTTAAAATACGCTCCGCTGACCTCATTCCGAACTTTCCATTAAAACAGGTGTGCTCACGCACTGCGGAAGTGCCTGAAAATGTCTGTCAGGATGGAGTACTATATTTAAATCTTAAGGGCACCTGGCTAGGTCCCGATTTACCCAGGTGGGTATACGTATAATAAACAAAAATAATCAGGATGGGGAGATCCAAAACAGAGACACAGAGGTGCTAGGCGTGTGTGTTTATTCTATAATCACACAGGAAGAGGTAAGTATCTGTACAATTTATTTTACATTACTTCCGATAAGCACGAAAGGTAGTATAGAGAAGACGGACAGGGTTGGTTATGCAGTGGTGACACAGGTGGGTGCAAACCTCTGGAGTGTAGAGGTCAACATTACATTGAGATGCATATTGCCTCGTATATCGAGGGGGTATAAGGACCCGCTATTGAACATAAACACAAAGAGCACACAATAATCTTGAAAGTGAACAGGTACAAGTAGTGATGCTGTTGTGATGAGTAGTTCGACACAGGGAGTGACACAGGGTGTGTTTCGGCCTAAGAAAGTGGCTTTGGAAGTAGCCGTCTTTATGCTGGCCTTCGTCAGGAAAAGGGCACCAGTAGTGGTGCTGTCCGTGGTGTCTGTGGGTGAAACAAAGCTATTAGGATCTCGGGTAGTTGTTCAATAAGTACTCAAAGTATTAAATACGGGCCAAATTAATGCCCAAAAGATACCCCAAAAGATACCCCTACTACTGGTGCCCTTTTCCTGACGAAGGCCAGCATAAAGACGGCTACTTCCAAAGCCACTTTCTTAGGCCGAAACACACCCTGTGTCACTCCCTGTGTCGAACTACTCATCACAACAGCATCACTACTTGTACCTGTTCACTTTCAAGATTATTGTGTGCTCTTTGTGTTTATGTTCAATAGCGGGTCCTTATACCCCCTCGATATACGAGGCAATATGCATCTCAATGTAATGTTGACCTCTATACTCCAGAGGTTTGCACCCACCTGTGTCACCACTGCATAACCAACCCTGTCCGTCTTCTCTATACTACCTTTCGTGCTTATCGGAAGTAATGTAAAATAAATTGTACAGATACTTACCTCTTCCTGTGTGATTATAGAATAAACACACACGCCTAGCACCTCTGTGTCTCTGTTTTGGATCTCCCCATCCTGATTATTTTTGTTTATTATATAGGATGGAGTACTAGCCTTCAACAGCCCTTCTACTGTTACACAAGGATCAGCAGACTTGTGGTACGCGCTATCAAAGTTTACCCAAAAGACTTTCTGACTAAATGTACTTATAGATGCGGCAATATAATATTTCCATATATTGTTTTTAAACACTAAAATGTGTTATTTTTAATTTTTTTAAATAGGCTCCGCCCACCTCATTTCAACTTCCCATAAAAAACACGCATGTGTGCGCACTTGCATGCGCACACTGCGTAAGTGTCTGAGAAAGTGTGTCTGTGTCTGGATGGAGTACTGGTCTTCAGCTGCCCTTCTACTGCTACACGAGTATCAGCAGATGCATGGTATGCACTATCAAAGTTTACCCAAAAGACTTTTGGAGTAAATGTACTTATATATGATTTAAGGCAATATAATATTGCCATATATTGTTTTTAAACACTAAAAACGTGTTATTTTTCCTTTTTTAAAATAGGCTCCGCCCACATCATTCCAACTTCCCATGAAAATAGGTGTGCGCACGCACTAGCATGCGCACTGCGGAAGTGCCTGAGAAAGTGTATCTCTGTCCGTGCCCATGAGCCGTGAGCTGTGGTACCTGACGTTATGGTACTTATTGTATTGATTTATACGGGAAACATCAGGAAACAGAACAAAGTAGCCTGACACAGGAGGTGTTGCTATGCAGTTTTGACTGAGTGCTGTGCTGTGCTGAATTGGAATTGCCTGTGCTATGCGAGCGTGGTAAGCAAGATTTGCTGTGTACAGCATCAAACACCGACATTGACCTGCTGATACAGTGTTATAGAGTAACCAGAGTTTGTAAGCGAGGTACCAATGTTATTGTGCAACTTGGAATTTGGAACAAGCTTAACAAGCTTAAATCTGATGTTCCAAAGGACCTTCTGAATGGGAATTGAAACCCCCTGTAATATTAGCTATTTGAACTTTCTTAAATGAGCTCGGCGCTAAATCATTAGCTGATTAAGTTGATTTAAGTGATTTAAGTGAATTAAGTGAATAAGTGAATAAATAGAGCAAGCTGCTCCGTACTAGAGAAACAGTGATAAACAGTGATATAGCAAAAAAAGTGCTTGCCATAATAGCCCAACAGCCAAAATAGCATTAGAAAAGTCTGCTGGTGACTGGGTGTTAACATTTCTGGTTTCTGGGAAGTAAAATCTACCAAAAAACCTTGTATTTGATTCTGTGGATGCTTGTTATATATTGATATATTATTGATATTATAATATGGCTGACACCAATTGGAGAAGTGACATGCCAGCTACTCATGCAACTAATGTGACTAATACAACTAGCAAAGAGTCTAAATGAAAACAGTGCAGTCGCCACACGTGCCTTTACTCAAATTATTGCACATCTAGAAAACCATACAGAACACAAATGGTTACCCGGAAAACGACCAATTATTATTCCAAAATTAGCCCACATAGTTCTGCAGATGCAGTGCAGGCTGCCCTTGTTGTGACTAATGAGCTCCAATTATCCCTTGGTTGTCTTGGACCTAAATTGGTGGATCAATTGGTAACACCTGTTAGTGTTTGTGCGAATGTTAATCAAAATGTTATAGATGCTGCAACTAAAGTGGTACTTGTGGTAGCTGATGTTGCACTATCGAATCTTTCACACGTTGGGAATTTGGAGTTGATTGATGAGCTGAGAAATGAAGTAAGTCAAGGACCACACACAGAACCTGGATCTAAACGTAATACACACCTTACACCCTTTATGCATGAATGTTAACAAGACCAAGAGATTGAAGCATCAACGATATGTATTCCCATGGGTGCAATACCGGCACCCAATGTTATTACTGACACCCAAATGCATGCATCTCCTCAAACCAATATTGGGCCACTAGTGTCCCTAAGTGAGCAAATAGATCTCAACATGAGTATGGATGAGATGGAGCTCGAGTACATGGGAACTCTGATGGAAAATTCTTTGCTGTCACTAAGTGACCCTGATAATATCCGATCATGCGCCCTGAAAGTTGAAAGTCTAATAGATGATGAAGCACCCCAACACATAAGTGACGTTAGCACTAACCCCGATAATTTAGCCACCTCAGATAACTTTGGTTCTGGGTCAACTGTGACTGTTGCTAATATATTGAAACCAGAGGCAAACAGCACTGTCAACTAGAAAGTACTTAAACTAGCCAACACAGTGGCTGTAAGTGGTATTCCATTAAATAATGAGACAGTCATGCCACAATAGCTAGAACAGCCAGTACATCTATTATGGATAGCATGACATCAGATGAAATGTTTCAAGCATTGGGACGATTGTTAACAACCTTGATTGACAAATGCAATACACTAGACATTAAGATTGATTTACAATCTCTACTATTGTATAAAAGCATTAATAGAGGCAGAAAAATTATGCAAGACCAATCTACTATTGCTGAGGCATACACCGCTCGTGTATCTCTAAAAGAGCATCAGATGCCTCATATTCTTTCTGCAAAGCCAAGTGAGCTTAAGAAGGGTATTACTCAATGCAAACATTTTTTTTAATTTCATTACAAAAAATACAAAAAGGAAAAAGAAAGTGGTATCACCGGTAGTGATATATGCAAAAAGACCACGAGACAAGCAGACAACTATTGCATCACCACCTGTATCTATTGGCGCACCTGTTATATCCACTATACCAGCTAGAGAAGTAGAGGTCTTAAATAGTAAACCCCCACCCAGAGCTCACACATTAAAGTCATAGGAACAGATAATTGTGTGGTAAACAATGAGACTGCGACATCAAGTATTCAGGATCTGTGGGGAATATATAACTGCGTATAATAACAAAGATGGGCAAGCCTCATAGAGAAATATGACAGATTTATGGCCCACTAAAAATAAGCAAGCACAGGAATATCTAGTCAATCCACAAAATGATAATGACCTTTCCTAAATGGACAATTTGCTAAAGGTAGTACAGCTAAAATCCTTACCATCAAACAGATATGCCCCCATCTGAACAGGACAGCAGTACTTACTTATTCCATAACATTGCCCCCCTGCGCTTTATAGTATCTGATGTCATGCATCTAGTTGATCTGATATTGGCTGATATCGGCTGCAACCCCCTGGAGAATTGATGAAATTCAGAGCCCTGCGTCAATGGTATTAGCAGCAGAGTTGACCCTTGGAGTAACCTGCTTGATACTCATAAATCATGAAATGATATAATAGATCTGCTCTTATCCTAGTAGTGGGAGATTTTAATGCCCTCATTGAATTGAAAAGGTTAGACCAATGTGAAGCTAATTTATCTGAGCCATTTACTGTTCAGCTAGTAAAAGAGGGAGAAAATTGTTTTTTTTAATGGAGGTATATTAAATGACGAGGTTGAATGGGAACTGCTTAAGTGAAATCTCTATGGCTTATACCCGAATAAGCGGCAAATCAGCTACTACCCTTGACAAAATATTTGCAAATGAAAGCGGCCTACATCTAATTATAGATATGGCGATTATACATCACAGTGAACGTAATCACCTTCCATTGGGTGTACTTTTGACATCATTAACAAAATCTAATCAGCAAAGATTAATACCCACAAATGGAAATATATCTATTAACATGCAAGGGAATCGAATAAGATGGAATGACCAAAAAATTGAAAGGCGTTTAATTTATCTGAATCATTTTAACTACATTCAATGAAAAACAGGAAGTTTCTCCTATCAAGCTCAGCACAAGATTGCAACAAACTAGGTATTTCTGATGCATAACAGCAGTACCACTGGGCTCAGACACGTTAGAGTTATCCAGCCTGGAAGTTTTATCAGAGGAACATTTCTTACATGCAATAATATCAAAATCCATACTTAATAGTGGAAATGAGAAATAAATAATCTATTGTAAAATGATGGGTGAAACAAACCATATGAAAGTCCAGGTATCTCGACTATACAGATCAAGTAGCTCCATGGAAGATATATCAGTTGAGGATTTGCTTCTTATTTGGGGATTCAGATGTAAAAGTTCCAATATCTTACTGCGATTCAAAAAAGGGCTATCACACTGAGGAAACAGTTCAATAATTTTAATGGATAGACCTTAATTTGAATTTCTCGCAGTGGTCCAATTTACATTCATAGTATTATGTTTTGGGCGTCTCAATGCATGTGCGTCTTGGCTAAGCAATTGCAATGTGGCCAACGTTTTGTTAGTGCCATGAGAACCTTCACCACAAAGCATGACTTCATACATCTTTGTTAATCCTTATTGTGCAGGGAGACTTGGATGTATTAAAGTTATTAGAGTTCACTGATGTTGCATCATTCGAATTTTGCTCAGTAGCCAAGGTTTTATTTTGTTTGCCATTTATTGATTGGACATTTTAATTGCACATTATGAGAATGATATGATACGATATTATAAGTCATTTATAACGTGCCTGTACACAATTGTTTCTAGGCTTGACAAGACAAGGTAGGGAAGAACAGGGCAACACAATGCAAATAATCTTACTAGGCCTTGTGTCATTCAGATCGTGAAAGTGCGATAACACCAAGTCCAGGGAGAAGGGAGAAGGGGAAGTATCTGGGAGAGGGAAGGAGGAAGTGGAATCAGGGCAACAATGCTCTGAGTAAGTGCAGCCAGGGCAGTACAGCTCTGGGTATGTGCAAGGAGGAAGGGCCATGTAGAATTTACAGTTACAGCCCCTAAGTGCGCGGGAGACCGGGAGGCAGTGCAGGGGAGACTAATTATGGAGGAGTTTGGTACCCAGTAAGACTGTGAGGGTAGCTGAGCAACCAGTCAGATTCATGAACAGTTAGTCAGCAGGGGAGAGAAAGAGAGAAAGCAGAGGAGAAAAGGAAAGTCGTGAGCTGGTTCTGGAACTTCTGGTGGTCCGGCTCAAGTCTGAGAGGGACAGGGAGGCAATTCGAGAGGGAAACACCTACAGAGGAGAGAGATCTACCTCCCACTCTCTGCCTGGAGAAACTTCTGACCCTTGGAGGGTTGGAGGTAACTGAGCGAAGGGATCGAGAAGGAAGGTGTTTTGGAAGAGAGTTGGATGTAGCGTGGGTCCCCAGACCAGAATGCCTTGTGTATGATGCAGAGGATCTTGAACTGGATCCTTGCAGCCATCGGCAGCCAGTGGAGAGATTTCAGGGCAGGAGAGATATGGTGCCTGGGCTTGAGGACAAGGATAAGTCTAGCTGTCCTGTTCTGGATTGGCTTCAGAGTGCAGAGAGTAGAGGAAGGAAGTTTTTTGATTAAGAGGTTGTTGCTCAAGAGACAGTGAGCTTCTGGGGGAACGCGAGAAACAGAAGAATATCTCTGAGGAGGTGCAGCTGGTAGTTGGACTTCTTAGCAAGACCTGTAATGTGCAGAGAGAAGGAGAGGGTGGAGTCGAAGATGACACCAATGTTTTTTGCCTCACAAGAAGGCAAGAAAAGAGGGCCCAAGGAGGGCGGCCAGAGTGAAAGAGGGAAAGGGGGAGGAGGGGTACCAATGAGAAGGATCTTCGTCTTACTGGCATTAAGGCAGATGTCATTGGAGGCACAGTCTGGAATGAGCAAGAGAGGAGAGGTGGCTGAGGGGAGCCTGAAGGAGAGCTGGGTGTCATCCACATAACACTGACAGTTAGAGGAGAAGGTTAAAATAAGGTCTGCCAAGGGGGTCATGTAGATATTGAAGAGCCAGGGTGAGAGTTTACAGCCCTGGGGAACACCACAATTGCAGAGAAAGGTGGTGGAGAGAAAGGACCCACGTTGGACCTGGGAGGGTCGGTCCAGGAGGAAGGAGGTCAGCCACTCCAGAGCCTGATTTGTGTTGCTTCTCGAATGCACTAGATCTCTCCTTAGTAGATACCAATTCATAATTTGAAACTGTATTGACCCAAATAACATCAGCACTATTAAGTTCATCAAGTGAGGAAGCATTCTTTCTAATAGAGTTCACTGGGCGTACAATATCATTAATTATACTATGAATTTTGGCCTTAGACCATTTCTTTTTTTTTTCTGCTTCGGGCGCAGTATCTTTTGCCCTCCATACGTTATTGTAGGCTCTGTTTCAGAGGTGACTCTACAGTTATTATTAACTTGTGCCACTGCAGCACTGTTGACTGTATCTTTCAACCTTGGATGCACTTCCAAGTTATCACCCAGAGTTATACACATTTAGATGTGAGTAATATCAGTAATAGGGAGCATCCGTTCAAGCAGACCACCATTATACATAATGATATCCACAATTTTAACTACTGCAGAATTAATGTCTCTATACTCTTTCATGAGTGAGGAGCAGATACCAAAAACAGCATCCAGTGTAGACGCAATAGCATCAAGTTTCTGATGCCAGTCTCCATGTGTGTTGGAAAAGAGCTAGCAAATGATTCTGAGTCATCGCTGGTAGATTTAAAACCATGATTTGTCTTCATTCAGGCGAGGATGATAAATTTGTTCCAGTGACATTATCAGAACTGTTTCCTATGGCGGGCAATGTAAGAATTGGTAGTCCCAATGATTCTGGGCACAGTTCATAGGAAAGTTGGAGGAGGTAGTTATTATCTACCATGGAGCCAGGTTCACTCAAAGATGGAGTGGTTTGTACATGTTCCATTAAGGCTTTGGTGTCTCTCACTTTGCCCCTGGCTTCATAAGCAGAGAAAAAGCCAGTAATCTTATCTTAATCCTTAGTGTATTTAGCCACCTTATCTTTCTTGGGCAGATGGGCATTCCAAGGGGATGAGTGTGAGTCTGCCAAAATCTGACTCCTGTTTGTTTTAGAGCCCCGCGTGGCATTTTGAAAGTTATGAATGTAGGTTTAGCAGGCATTATTGTGTGCTACCCGAATAGCAATGCACTTGCACAATCAAAGTTTCCTAATAGTGTGCTGCAACACGTTAGGTAGTTATAAACGTGTGTACCTTATGTCCTTTTCATCACCAGAAACACCAGACACCAAGACGCACACACAATGGGACTCTCCAGTGCGTGTGCAACAATGCACGCTTGTTCCAGTTAATAAGGCTTTCTCAGGGAGCAAGGCATGGTCTCCAATTACATCAGCAGCAAAAGATAGGGAAGCATTGCAGTACTCCTGTTAACGTCCTCTCCCCAGCAAGACAGCACTCACAATGGCACTCCCCATTGCACTCTCCAATGTATTATTAGATTGCTGCATTAACAACAACACTTTAGTATAAAGTTTCTGTTTCAATAACTACATTTTGTGATAGATGGAGTAATGTATTAGATACCTACCAATTACCCTTCATATGTTGCGTGTAACACTCTAAGCAGGACCCTTGTAGGGACCTCTTGCATGGTCTTTCCTTAGTATTGTTACAGAGTAGATATGTCATATGTGATGTCATCAGTGATGTTCCACTTCAATTATAATCTTTTATGTCCTGGGTATAGGGCTTCATTCTGAGATTGGAGATAGCCATGGTGCCATTTGCGCCCTGTCTGCCTCCAATACCGGGTCCGGCACCGGTCTGGTTGAATGTCGACTTACCGGGACATTCCGACCTGTGCTGACCCAGTAAGTCCCCATTCAACCAACCATTCGTCATTCCCATTTGAGACCCCATAGGGCTCAATGGGAATGGGGAAGGTGCTAATAATGGGCCCGCGAATAGCAGGACCGTTATTAGCGCCTTGATCCCTTAGTGAGATCCGCTAAGGGACCTCGGAATTGGGCGGTATCCCTTCCGCCCAACTCATAATGACCCCCATAGTCTTAGCAGTGCATGGCTGTGGTACTAGTGATGGTTGCATAGCTTATACCTGGAAAATGTCTTTGTTTGTTCAATTTTACCTTGCGACCATAATTTCCCTTTAACTAAAGTTTTTTCACTGAATTTCATAGGTTTTTATTGGTGAAATTTAACTATAACATCCTTTAACAAATGTTTTTTCACTGAATATATATTTAGGAACCATTATTAAAGGAGCGGCAGTGTGTTTATGTATTAGCGATAGTGAGATTCATGCAGGCATAGCATTTTTGTTTTTGTACGTAAGCAGTTTGTGATTGGGAAATCTTGTGGTGACTTCCCCAGCATAAAGCTGGAGATGAACTTTGTTTGGCTGTTACTTTTATTATGTTAAATACAGTCATGCTTTCCAAAATTGCCTATTTTCTTACCCAGAATGTTTGAGTGTGACTATGTGTGTAGGGACCATTATATCAAATGGTCTGCCTGAAGTAAAACAATCTTAGATTAACAGAAAAATAGCTTATTTATGGTTTGACTGATCAGAGTAAGGCATCTTCATGAAGGCAGTCACTCTGTTGTCTTTTTCTTGCTAAAAGTGAATGTTTTTTCTATCTACACGCCAACAGGATTCTGTTGCTTTAGGCCCTGAGGACTTCATTTTGTTGGGTGCCTGACTGCTTTGTGAGAGGTAGATAGGTGGCAGGGAGTAAAACCGCACCAAGTTCCCTGAAGAATTATACCTCTAGTAAGGCAAAACTGTGACATATGTTATGTTACATTATGTAACTGGTTTGTATAGTGTACCATATTTGCTACTAGGGACCTCGTGATGTCAATGAAATCCACATAGTGTGGGATATTTTAACCCATACAAATGAGCCCCACTGCCTCAATTTACAAATGGCGAAAGAAACTACCAAAAATGGATGCGCTAACCCCTGTGCACGGAAAAATCTGCAAACTTGCGCATGGGTCACACTCACCAAAGGTTGCACACCCCTGCCACACATGCAAAGTGGGGGTGACAACCGAATTCTCAGTGCAGGAGAATGCCAGTGGGTGCTGTTACAGTTAACATGAAGCAAAGTCACCGAATTGGGCTAAAAACCAAAAAATGCCTTTTAAAATGCAGCTTTTTCAAACTTCACAGTGCTGTATTGGTGCTAGATCCATTCATTTTCCTGTGAAGCATTGAAACTAAAAGTGTACTGGAATCACAGATCCTCCAGATGGCTCAGAGAAACCATGCCTCATTGACTGACAGCAGCCAAGAAATGTATTTTATGAAAAACCAGACCAGCAACAATTTGTTTTCAGTTACACGGGAAAAATGTGGCTAAAAGTTGCAACATATAACAATTTCAGCTGTACAGAGAAAACTCCAAACAAAGGCTGGATACATATATCCCGATTGCAAAACAAAACCCAGCACTCAAGGACAGACATAATGCTGAATTGAAAGTGTATGTCCTGCATAAGAAAAGTGGATTTAAAAGACTAAGTTTAAATGTGCTTTGTCAGGGAAGTAGTGCAAAAATCTCCTGTTTTAAAGCATGTTTTTGTGAAGCGCCTATTTCTATAAATATCAAAATCTACCTATAAACTGTGTTCAAGTTGTATGTTGTAATGAAAGCTCTAGGTAATTCTTTAGAGTCAAAACCCAGTTTGGAATTAAATAATTAATTCTGACTTGACAGAGCCCAGCCTGGGAAAGATGACACTTCATATTAACACCCTGCTGGTACGGGAAGGCTTAATTGATGCTGGGAGGTTCTCGTATATTGGCAACAATGAACTGATTAGACATTCGTCTAGGGCCCAGCCAAGGACAATGGCAGGCTGACTATTGATCCCTACAGGGCAGGGGCCGGGAGCTTCCTTCTCAAGGAAGAGGACAACCCACCCTGATCAAGGGAATGTGACAGCTGTTGCCTGTTGAAAGGAGAGGAAAAACTGTTAAATTATATCTGTTGTTTAAATGCCTATTTGTAATTAAGTTTTGAGACGCTTTAATTTAGCAAATTGAAGAAGGACAAATCTAGAAATTGGTAGTTGTAAATCTAATTTTATGTTCTTTCTTTGGAGACATGAGTGATCCCTGTACTGCATAAGGAATCAAAGATACACCAAAACACTGACTGTGCCAAAACTATTAATGCTGCAAGTCTAATATTGTATATCCATGCTCTAGTGATGATTGCCCAGATATGTACTGAATTAGGAATTGTTAGGCCAAACCGTTATGATTAAAATTGACAAAATTACACAGAATGACAAAGACAGATCTCACTGAGATGGGAATTGGATGTATAGATAACGCATAAAATATGCAATGCATGTGTCTGATTTTAGTAGAGAGCATAATTATAAAAATGTGTATTTGTGGAAAGTTCTGGTCAAAATCACTGTGGGAGTTCCTAAATCACCTCATAAAATATGACAGCTCTTTCTGGCTTCCAACCAGAACAAGGCAAGTGCCTCTGACCTTTCACAGCCGAGTGGGTGTGTACTGTAATTCTGCCCCTAACATAAACTTTGGCATGTCACTTGGCATGATAAATATAGGAACTTCACCACACACAGACACCCTGATTCCTGACTCCATCCTGATTGCTATGTGATGCCCCGTTCCAGAATTCTTCATCTTGTCCTGTTCCAGAACTTTTCATCTTGTACTGAACCAGGCTACTTTGCAAAACCAAAGCCCAGCAATAGCTAAACTCTTCTTCAGCTGTGCCCAAATTCTTGAACCATTCCAAACTTCAGGAAAGAATAATTCTGATCCAGCCTGGCTTGCTGCCATTTATGCTTGCCTACTGAACTTGCCATCCTACTAATCTACTGTGTCCACTGACCAGAATGGCCAATCCAGTCCAAATCCAGTGTGAGGTGCCAGTCCACTTGGCCCAAACCGCCCAGCTGACCATCCTGCCAGAGTTGCCCTGTTGCCAGTAGAACCGATCCAGATGACCAGAACCCTGATGGTCCAATCTTAATTTACAGTGGACTGTAAATATCAATAGGAATCCTAATAACCCATATCATATTTGCATTGTCCTATCCCAATCTATACCCCATCCTCTCTTTAACTTAAGAACCTTTAACATTGTCAGAACCATTCTTGTAACCCTGCTTACAATCCCGAAGTAATTCCGATAAAGAAAACATAGTATCCACCACGTGAAGAGTTACAAGCGGCCGTACGTAACTGTGGAGATTCCCGGGTGGCATTCTTCTTTTTCTTAGTCATTAGTATAGTTTAAATCAAACCAATCTGACATTTTTAAAAACCGAATTTCTGCTTTTCTCTGTTCTTTTTGCTTTTAAAAAAACGCCTCTCATTAAAACTTACATAACTTCTTCATGTTTATAGCTAGAGACTTAATTTCAACTCTCACTTAAACCTTAGACCCGTAGCTACATCCACAACTAAGAACTGCATTCCGGAACAGTATATCTGACCCATTTTTATTAAAAATTACACAGCGAATATTAGCCGCGTATTCGCATTTTGCAAAAGTTTCAAAGTTTCACACGTGTCTTTTCCCCATTCAAAGCATTTCTTAACTTCAATTCTGATTTAAAGTGTGTACTGTTGATCATATTGTAGCTTATGTTGGTTAGAACCTGTTCAGTGTTGCTCTCATAGGAATATACATCAAATTAATCATTTTTGCACACTTTTCATTGTTTCACAAAGGCATTTTTAAAAGTGTCAAAGTTCCAAAAATGTTTTCTCTCTTGTTTGGGGAGGGAAGATTATATTCAAACCCTGTATTCTGTTGGTCATTCTTGAATACCTGCTGCTCACGTACATTTGTGTAGAATTGCTCGTGTGTGAAATAAGAACTTTGCAGGGGGATATATTAACCTAAGCACTATCTTTTCACAAAGCCAAACTGCCTTTTCCTTGTGTTTCATCTTCTGTGCTGCTCAAAAGTGAATTCAGTTGCCTTACTTATTTTCTGATTTGTATTGTCACCACATTGGTGATTGCTGCCCCATATATATATATATATATATATATATATATATATATATATATATATATATATACACCTATTACATGGCCACGGTAGTGGCCATGTAGTTATGGTTAAGTTGGTGTTTCCATAGCAGGAGCACTTTTTGGGTGGCTTATAACTTCGCTCCCCCTGGACGAATCCTCACCAAACTTTGCAAAAACAAGTATATGGCCCACTCTGATTTATTTTGCAAAGTTTGGTGAGGATTCGTCCAGGGGGGGGGAAGTTATAGAGGGGGTCCCAAAACTTTTTTTTTCCCATAGACTGAATGGGCAAAAACGTACACCAAATTTGCGTCAGGAGTGGCGGACTGGTCCCGAAAGCGTGCTTTTGCAAATTTGGTGTAAATCCGTCCAGTAGTTTTTTAAAAAATGACCAAAATGTAAGGCAAAAAAATTAGTGATATCTGTGTTCTCTTCGCGGACGGACTTCCCTGTTCGCTCCGCGGACAGCACCCCGATTGGCCCAGCGGCCTGTGTCATGTCTGCAGACATGCAACGTGTTTGCTGATTGGGCGGCGTGGTGCGTGATGCGCGTCAGATTTTCTGTCGCGCCCGCCATCTTGCATTTGCGGACGTCCGCAGACAGTGCGGTGAAAGTTTGTTCAAAATGTGTATTTAGTATAGAGTGTTGGTGTGTAGAAGTCTTTGGGGAGGATGGGGGAGTATGAGATAGGTTCAAAGTTGTATTTTATTTATGTGCTAGACGCTTTTGTTGTGTTCGATTTGTCTGTGGACAACACGGCTGTTCTGGAATGTTCGTAAATAAACAGAATGGATTCGGTGTCAACTTGAAAGTGTTCTAAGAACACTCGTGGGGTCTTGGAATGTTTGCAGGGGGTGTCCTGGAGACGTTGTCTGTATTGTTCGTTGGCAAGGTGAAAATGTTTTAAGAACAATCGCGGTGTCCTAAAATGTTCGTAAATAAAGAAAATGGGGGTGTCCTGAGGACGCTGTTTGTATTGTCATCTGGCAAGTTGAATGTGTCCTAGGACCTTCCCCCTGTCCGCGGACATAAAAATGGTTGCAATGCTTGCATCTATGGGTGTGATATGCTGCGGAGGTTGTGGCCAGGGTATAGAATGTTGGGTGCATGGCTATCTGGCCATGCACCCAAGAGTGTATGCCCTGGCCACAACCACCGCAG
Organism: Ambystoma mexicanum; assembly: GCF_040938575.1. Classification (NCBI taxonomy): domain Eukaryota; kingdom Metazoa; phylum Chordata; class Amphibia; order Caudata; family Ambystomatidae; genus Ambystoma; species Ambystoma mexicanum. The sequence goes on from NC_090939.1 coordinate 417,095,851, forward strand.
CATATCACACCCATAGTGGCTTTTAACTTTGGGTCAAAAACTAATTTATAAGGAACAATGTTATAAGCTTGTATGCGTGTGATAAGCTGCGATGGTTGTATTTATCTTGTTATACATACTATTTGGTTTAGTAACGGGAGTCCATGTTTTTCTGGTTTATTTCTGTAATAAAAGAAAATAGCATGTTAGTATTAGTATTTTATAATGACTTATTACATTGTACAATCAACATTTTCTTCTTTTTATTGACCCTCATATTCAGTAGATTACAAACCAGAGTACTGTGAAATTTGCAAAGTTTCTGTGTTTGTTGCTAAAATCATTGGGTCTGTGGGAGAAAATAAATCCATGTTGGATTAAAAAAAAAAACTTTTTCTGTTATGCTACAGTTTATTTATTTGTTTGTTTTCCGCGTTTACTTGTTCTTTCTGCCTAATGCTTTATGCATTGGATTGTTTCAGTTTTTGTGAGCAGTAAGATATTAGGTATTTGTTTGGATATTGTAAAATGTTGGCCCAGTTAGATACCAGTAGGCGTATTCTAATTGTGTATGTTTTGATATAATTTCGTGGTATTGATTTATCTGTTTGCATATTTGTACATTTTGGGACAGTTAGATACCAATTGGCGTATTCTGTCTATTTTTTGCTCTATTTGAGTGGTATTAATTTATCTGATTAGTTGTTGTAGAATCTTTGGGCAGTTAGATAGGTTTTGAAATATTGTGACAGTTTATATTTTTTTATTACAAGTGTACTTAAGGTTTAAGTACAGTTCAGTTATCAAATATTGGTTTTAAGAACATTAAATACCCATTTGTAAGATTATCTGGTAATCTCTGCTTTAGAGTAACGGTACTACCATTACATTCAAACCATCCACATTTTTTTTTATATATGCAGTGTAGTGCCCTGAGTTGGTTGTGGCTCCTGCGTGGTAGATCATACCTATTGCTGTGAAGGTTTTCCTACCAAGTGATATTTGACCATGTGTGAATCCAGTCAGCTTGCAGTTGTTTTTCGTACCATCTGCACTGTAACGTAGAAGCATTAGTATTATGTATTTACTATGTGTTTGTATTAGTAATGTGGAGCGATTATCCGAATTGCAGGTAGAACATAATTTACCGTGGTTTGCATTTTGTACAAGTTGCTGAAATGGAACCGATTCACAATTAGGCATTGATATATAGACAAAGCGCTCATTGGGGATTTGTTCTTGTGTCACATTGTTGCAGAGAGTGCATGTATGTTTCCTGATGTATGAAATCTGGAAGAATTCATTTATAGGTATGTTTTTGTTTTCAAGTACTAATAGTAAGTACATTAGAAATTCTTGTGGATCTTCCTGTGAGTTTATAGTGAATTTCACCATTCCAGCACAGTAGTCCAATTGTTGTTTTATTCCATAAACACTATACATCTTGTCAGGATTGTTTGCTGCATTTCTGTGAAGTACTAACATTTGCAAACACAATGGGTCTGTACTGTGTAAGTAAATGTTGTGAACAATTGGTGGTAATTGAAATAGAATATTCATTGCTACATGTGCGTAGCAACTTACAACAACTATATTTGAGAATTTAAATGGTCCAGGTAGTTCTGTATCTAACTGCTTTTTTTGGAGTTTGTCTTCCTTCTTTAAAGAGGTACCTGGTTTACTTTCCCTAATTGATTATTTTTTGCTTGTGGTACTTGATGAAGTATTAGTTTCGTTTACTCTCTTTGGAGGATTTGCAGTGACATCCTGTTGCATTTCTGTTTGATTTATTTTTCTTTATAATGTGTTTAGGTGGGGGGTGTATAGTGAGCGAAGTCTATTGTATTCTAAAATGCAAGGAATATCAGCGTTTATTTTACTTGCATCAAAGTTGATTAGAAATAGACCGTCAAGTGTACGTAAGCGTGAAAGTGCTACGTAACTCATGCCTTCTTTAAAGACTGTGTTACCAATGTCTATCATTGCTTTGTCTAGAGTAAGACCTTGTGATTTATGAATGGTGACTGCGTATGCAAGAGTTAGAGAAAATTGTTCTCTGCGTACATACATGTCTTTGAAGAGAAGGAATCAAGCTGTTGAGCGTCCTATTCTTTTTACTTCTGAAAGTTTGTCAAAGAGAATATTGACAAACTGAATTTTGTTGTCACGTGGGTATGTTTGAAAGCTCACAACTGTACCCAGTGCTCCATTAACTAGTCCTTGATCCACGTCAAGGTTACGTTTAAGCATTACTCTGCAATTTAAGGATAATTTTGATATCTTTTCCAAGCCTGCTGTGTTTGAGATTGATTTTTCTAAACTATTTAGTCTTGCTGTGGCTTGGTCACACATGGTTAGTGTCATTCCATGTACATCTAGTTTGTGCACTAATTTCCATAATTGGTTGCATTTCTTTGCTTAACATTATTTCATTGAATTTGAAACAGCTTGCAAGAGTTGGCATTAAGGCCATACAATTGACCTTTTTGTGGGCTACTTGTTCCATAACATCTGTAGCACATGCATTATCGCCATTAAGTGCATTAATGTGCCCGGTTTTCAATATTGCTTCTGCTTCTTTAGAAAGTATACCAACTCTGATACTTTTAAAATGTTGGCATAAGTGAGACATGCAGATTGCTGCATGTTTTCTGTTAATTCTCTGTATTGGAAATGTTGCCAAAGGTTGACATTTCCAATGCTGCCAACAGTTTTACGGCAGTGTTTGTGTCCTAATGTTTTAAAAATAGGCTCACCTTTTACTGGTGTTAATTGAAGTAGATCTCCAAAAACAATAATGTGTTTTCCTGCAAAGAGCTCTTCATAGTCTGTTTTGAGTACTTCTTGTGATCTGAGGTGAATCAAAGCTAACATCAGGTTGGAGACCATGCTCACTTCATTTATTAGTAGCATTTTCATTTGTTTCAATACTCTGCGTAATTCCATTGCAGCTTCTGCAAAAAGCTTGTAATAGTCTAATTTGTTCTGGTGTTCTACTGGTAATAGTAGTAATCGGTGTAATGGTACACCACCTATGTTGTAGGCAGCTAAACCTGTGGGGGCAGTGACAACAGCTGACAGTTTGTTGTTTGTCAATTGTTGAAGGAACTTACTCATGATTTTGATTAGGAATGTTTTGCCAGAACCAGCTTCACCACTGACATACAATAGTATAGATATGTAATTTTGGCAGGTGCATTCTTTGTTTTCATGTTGCACACCATGTGCAATTTCTTTTGTTATTTCCTGAAAAATGCTACGTTGCTCTTTGTTTAGTTTTGATTGTAGTGTAGTTAAGTCTTCTTTATCTTAATAGTGACACATGGTGTTTTCTACTTCTATCATAGCTAATTCTGCCTCATTTGTTATTAGTGGTTCTCCCAGTGGTTCCTGGCTTCCTGTGACAGAAGGTTGACTACTGTCAGGAGTGTCCTTATCTAGTTGGGCTTGGAGTTTCTCTTCGTGTTGCTGTTCATTGTGCAACATTGTTTTGTACTGTGCAAAGTTTACATCAGTTATACTGCTTTCATTGGCTTTGAAAGCGTCTTCATATGAGTCATAGGTATCTAGTATTTCTTCTTCTTTTCTCCATGGTTTGAAGAGTTGTAGCAGGGACATGTAATATATTTCTTTATGTTGAGGAGTCTTTAATGACAATTTGATATGATTAATTAAATTTGGTTTGGTGAGTTTTCCTAAGCTGCCATCACAGTTTGTCACTTTGTATTTACGGTTTTGATCATCAGGTTTTATATTATTTTTGTATGTGTAGTTTTGGGCTTTGTGGTATAGACACATGGTTTCCAAAGTGGTACTCCTGTTTGGGTAGTATGTGTCCAATAAATTGTTTTTTAAAATGTCTTGGCTGTTGGGATCATGTTTGGCTATTGTTTCTATATCTTCGTATGATTTTAGAACTCTTTTTCTAGATTTAGCTGGACCAAGACTTAGCCATACTATATTTGCAGATTTACCATACAATGCAGTACCAGTTAATCGATCAGCTGCTTCATAGGATCCACATTCTCTATGGGACAGCATTTTTATGCCCAAGCTGTATAATTTCTGAGACACTGTTTTATCTGATGGCAGGTCATTCCAGAGGTCTTGGAGCTCTGTCTTTTCTGATTTGGTTACGTATGCTGTGACATATCGTGCAACCGCAGTAGAATTGTCTGCAATGTGCTGCACATCTATGTTTGCATTCCACAAGTGGGCAATGATTGCATTGTAATCATTGATATATGTGTCTTCTTCTTTTCTTTTTATGCAATATGTATTTTTAGGTGACTTACCTTTAACACTATGTCTAACTGAAGACATGAGGTTGTTCACTTGACCTGTATTTGTAACTGGTCTAGGGAAACCAAATCGGCATTTGGTGTAGTATTTCCCTTTGTTTTTGTATTTGCGACGACAATATTTGCCACATTTCTGTCTTTGGAATTGTAAGATTTTTGCATGAAGATCACTATTTGTGGATTCTGACAGAATTTCACAAGTGACATATTTTTCAATAAACTGTAAAACATTGGCATCACTGTCTTGACCAAATTTAGGAGCATCTTTAATCCATAAAAGCATGTGGACATGTGGCGCTCCTCTGGCTTGGTATTCTTTTCTCCAAAAGAAGTGTTGCACTTATCCAAGGGGATGAACAGTTTTATTACAAATAAAATGTAGCATAGCAATGTAGCGATGGTGAAAATATCTAGAAACATTAACAGGATCCTGAGAACAAAGTTCTCCAGGTGTTAGTATATCTATGTTTGTTTTGTTTTCGTTTGATATGCGTAGGAAAGCATGTAAATCTTCCCATGCATATTCTGCGCAACTTAATGTAACAAACCAAGTGGGTGGGCCAAGGTTTCTGATCATACAACATACATCTCCATGGCGTCGAAACCAGTACTCTTTAGTACCTCACATATTTGCTAATAGATTTGTAAGATTTGCCTGTAAAACCTCATCTTTTTGTTGAACTTTTTTTAATAATTGTGTGGCTGTCATATTTTGAAAGTGTGATCCTGATTTTAATATGTGTGCAACTCCGTAACATAAAGTTGCTAGTTCACTTTCAAAGAGTAGGTGGAATATGTATTCCACATTTTCTCGAAATCCTGGATCTTCAGAATATATTCATAATGAGCGATATTCTGATGCTGATATTTGAACAGGTCTATCATCGTATCTTCCTCCTTTGCCAGTAGGAAAGAGTAGAGGAAAAGCATGTGCTTCTATACTTTTTTCCCATATGCTGATTGGTGATCCTTTTGTTTGACGCATTTGGTACGTTTCCAGTGCATCTTCTATGGTGTCATTAGAGTGCAATGGGTGAATTGTATAATGGTCCAAAGTGTTTGCTATTGTAGCAGGATCTAGGATCTCAAATTGAGCAGTTTCTTGTGTCTCTTGAATTATTTCAGTTGTATCTTTCAAGTTTTCTTCAATATTAATTTCTTTGTAATAATCATTATTCTCTTTGAGATATTGCAGGGCTTCTCTAACTTTTTGTAAATCTACCAGTTGTTGCCAAATTTTTGTTGTCTTTTGTAGGTACTCCATTTACCAAGATAATTAAAGATTGTTGCATTGGGCGTTGCACTCCTAGAGTGCGCACATTTTATTTTAGATCTAATGGTAAATACACTACTTTTCCACAAATACCTTTCACTAATTCAGAGGGAGGTAATTTTGCAGTTTTTGGTTGAAGGCGTATTATTGCTTGAAATGGATGAACTGTTTGAATTATGATGCTCTCATATAAATTAAGTTGTTGAAGGAGTGTTGGTAGTGGATGTAATTCCAAGTTATTTGAGATAGCACGTGAAGAAGTTTGGTTGTTGTCAAGTTTGGTAGTGCAGTAACTGCAAAGTATTATAGGGTCAGTTATTTCGTATTTGTTTTCTGCTATAAGGTAGGGAGCTAATTCAAACCATTTAGAATCTTCATTGTCTTCTATTTTGTATGAAAGGTCTATAGTTTTTGTGTTGCTTTTATAACACGTTCTGCGGCAACATACACACATGTGGTTTGGTACTTCAGCTGAAGTGCTTTGAAATTTTAGTATATCTTTTTTGTATGTGTGTAGTGAAAGGTTACCGTGTGCAGATTTGTTACGAAGTTGGTTGACAGCTAATTCATCTTGTAAGTGGGTTTCATTTCCAAAATATTTTTTCTGTATATACTCGATTTCTTCTAGTAGGTCTTTTGGTGTACCATGTAGAAGAATGTTATCTAAATTGGCTAGTGCTAAAGCAGGACTTTTTGCATAATACAGTTTATAAACTAGATTTCTTATACTTGTATGATGTGTTGATATCCTTTTGATATCATGGAAGGTTGTTTTGCAAGTAGCACCTGATATGCAGGCCAACGAATGCCCTTGCAGTCCTGTGTGCTTGCGTACTGGACAAGCATCCATACTTTGCAGTATTTTAATTTTGATTTTGTCTTTGCTTTTCACATATTGATTGAGGAATAGGCGTAAAGATTTGAACATTTTTTTGGGAATGTTACACATTGACGTGCATGGCCATGTGTAAATTAGATGTTCTGATTCAGTCGAATGGAGGGGTAAATTTAAGTTTTCAGGGCATATTTTTGTAAGGAATACTTCTTGTTCCATTATGGTATTATTAACTTTTTCATAATCTCGACCACTGCTATGTATGGCAATTGTATTTGTTTGCTTTTGTTTGTACGCTTCTTCATTAAAGTATGGTTCTGTACTTGTAGTGTGACTCCATTCACCTCCACAGATATCTAAGAAGTTATTTCTGTTCACATTTCGTTTATTGAGAAGTCTTTTTGGAAATGTAGTTATTAGTTTTGTTAGTGGTTTAATTATGTTTAACACAACAATAAATAAGTTTCTTTTGAGAAGAATTGCACTGTCTATCAATGCTTCTAAGATTACTTTCCTACGATAGGTTTGAAGTGTTGAACCTGGTTTCTCTCCTCTTTTTATCAGATTTTGAAAGACTTTGTGAAAGAACATTTTGGCTAGTATACTTTTCTTGGTATGATTACTTTGTACTATATCAAGTTTTATAGAAGACGTTTTATTTGTAGTGATAGTTGATTTTCTGTTAATACTTTTTTGGGTCGTTTTACTTTGTGATAGAAGAGGCAAAGTGTTTGCACTAGAAACTTCTTCTGTTTCACAACATGACTGTATTAGCTGTTGTGTTTCAACTTTTTTTTACAAATTCTGCTATAGATGGGTGTTTATGTTGGAGACTTTTCTTTTCATTTGCTCTACTTCTGCGTCCCTTTCTACAGAGTTGCTTTTTGGTGGGCATTCTTTAGCGTCTGTTGAAAAAACTACAGAAGGTATGGGTTGGGGTTTTCTGCAATGCATGTGTGTTGTGTGCATGATTGTTTGAGTAAGTAGATAAAATATATGTAATGGTGTGTGATTGTGAATTGGGAAGTTGAACTACTAGGGATGGGTATTCTTCAATTAATGTGTTACTAAACTGGGGTTCAGATGACAGAAAAAAGTAAGCCGGTGGTGTGGAGAAGAATAAATAATATAGGTAAAGCTATACAATTAAAACAGTTGTTTGTTCTACAACATCTACATTCTAGCGGCTGAGTTGGGTAATTTGTGTGCCGAAAAATTGGAATTTGAGGGCCATTCTGACAAGAGATCACTGTTTAAGACGGGGGATTTTTGGTCAGAATGGTGCAGAATCTCTATTTTTAGGCACAGAAATACCATGAATGCACCGTACAGTGCGTGTGAGTTATAAATCAAATATTATGGTACAATCTACTTACTTTTTTTTCAAAAATGAGTAGTTTGCTTCTTAGTTGTTCTTTGTAAATCAAAATCGGCTGCTTCTATTCAGGAGAATGGGCTTCACTGCAATTGTAAAAGAAAGAAATTAGTAATTTGGTTGCTATATAGCACTGTTTTCATTTTAGACATAGATTTTTTTAAATTGAAATGCTCAGCGCCTTCCTGAAAACCATTAAAACTATATTATGACTAAGAGTAGGAAAGAAAATATCTTTACTATGGTTTGTGGAATTCATAATCTATCAACGTATACCACTATTCTTGTAACTAAGCTTTTCCACGTAATAGTGAGTCATTGTCATCATAGCTCTCAACCATGTGTGTCGCAAAGGCGGGTGAAATCACCTGATTTTGTTTTTGGCGGGTGAGACACCCATTGGAATGAATGGGCGTGCAGGAGGCTTGGCGGGTGAGTCAGTCCTTTACAAGGCGGGTGACAGCCGCCAAAAGCGTGTGAGTTGAGAGCTATGTGTCATAGCCTGCTTTTGCACGTAACAGTGAGTGAATGTCATAGTCTGCTTGTCCTATATAAATGTATGTAAGTACTTATATAAACGAAAAAAATTAAAACCAATTATGTGTTTGTACAAATATTAATTTTTGAGATTTGATCATAGAGTGTGTATGTTATTTTGTGTGATTATATGTCGTGTATATATTTTATTTCAAAAATGTTAGTTTAATAGCATTTGCATGTGTGTGTGGGTATGAAGAAATTAAACAATATAAAGGTTTGTAAGTGACAGGTCATTTTAAGACAATGAAACAATGATTGTCCATTCATTTTTCAGATTATAGAAGGTAAAAGTCGGATAGAAAATGTGTTCATGTACTGTGTAGAAAATATGCATACCTGTACTTTCTGTTCATGTATATGGATAAGGACCAAGCTGCAACTATTGGAGATTTGTATAATATTTCTCGTAGATCGTGGTTGTCAATGGTATGAGACTTGTACTCCGAGAGATACACCGTACATTTGTAGTGCTGCTCTATGATGATGCAGTCACATGTAGAGTTATTGGATTTGATTGGTGGATGGTCATGTGATTGCTTAGCTACATCCAATGAGGGAATGGCACAGAGAGTGAAATCGAAATGGTAGAAGGGCTGTACATGTTACGATACGTTCGCGGACATGGCGGTAGTTCTAGGACACCGCGTATTACATCTGGGGAATTTGGCGAGGGGAGGTATGGAAATGAGATAGGATGAAGCACGGGATTGGTCAGTAAAGTTTAGTGAGTGTGTTGTGCTAGGAGAGGTTTTCTCAGATATTGTTTTTGAAGAGAGAAGAACAGATAGCTTTGGCTGAGTGTTTCAAAACACAGATTGTATGGATTTTGGGAGACTCGTGGATTCATTGGTTGAAGGTGCATGGAGAAAGCTGTGGAGTATCTATAGATCTTGGATTCCCACATGTGGAAGTGGACTGGCATGGAGTGCGTGGAATGAAGTGGTTGGACTTGCTACCTCTCTGTGCAACTTTGAAGATAGAGGAACATCCAGACATAATTGTAATTCATTGTGGAGGGAACAGTTTAGGACAGGTGTCTGGAATTTCTTTGCAATTTGCAATGAAAGAAGGACTTCAGAAGATAATGGACATGTTTCCAAACTCTAAAATAATTTTTTCACGGATTGCGCAGAGACAAGTGTGGCTTCGTTCTTTCTCATGTGGTCCACAAATGGAGAAAGCAAGGCGTAATGTTAATAAGGCTGTTTGTGCCTTCCTAAGAGATTTTGGCATGTCCTCTTTTAACAATGAAAATATTTTGTTTCGAAGTACATACATTTTTCACAAAGATGGAGTCCATCTTACTTATGCTGGCAATCAGATTTTTCTGAGAAATGTACAAAATGCATTGCGAACTTTTTTAGAAATACAGCATTCATTTTGAAGTACGTCTTACGTAGTTAAAATGTTTTACATTCAAACACCTCCCAAAGGCTCTTTTCAGAGCCACCACTTCCTGTTAGAGAAAAATGCATTGGTTTCAATAGGGTAGCAATGCAATTGTTTTTCTGTTCTCGGACCGTCCGCAGACTTTCACGAAATGGAAATGGCTATGCTTTATGTATCTTCACTTCTATTTTTTAACTGTGAAAGGCGGTTCTGAAAAGAGCCTTATTTTTTTTTTTGATTTTTGTTATTTTGTATTTTCTTTGTTCTTTTTTATACACGACACACTAGGAGAGAAGGGAAAGGAGGGTAAAGGGAGGGGGACACCAACCAAAGGGATAAGAAAGGGCGAGCTGAGCGAGGAAGATGTAGAGTGGGTTTTATTTGGGTAGTGAGCAGGTCTTCTGGTGCTCTGAGACGATCGTCTCAAAAGCACTCTGAAGTCGCTCCCCCCTGCAGAGTACTGCGTCACAGTACACACATAAAACTGTGACCCTCGAAAGGTAAGGGTCATCAGAATTCTGTATGGCCTGTGAGGCAGCTTGAGGAAGACGCTGTCCCACAGAGGTGTTCCTTGTTGTGACAGGATCAGGAACGGAGGATGAAGTAGAGGCAATCAACCTACTACGCTTCTCGCAAGGTACAACCTTGCGAATGGCCCCAGTGTGGAATGAGCGCAGGTGTCGCTTCATGGTAGTGGTCCCAAAGCTATACGAACCATGCTTCCCCCGACTGAGTACCATTTTGCACTCATTACAGGTGACACGGTTCGCATGAGACTTAGGACCGTTTCCATGAACGGTAAACAACCGCCACACCCAAGATTCACGCCGAAGGCGGGTAGTAAGGATTTCCTCTACCTCATTCTCGTCATCCTCTTCTTCCTCCTCTGTATCCTCACCCCTGTTCCCCTCTTCAGGCCCTTGGTGAAATGGTGGTGGTGGAGGGGGTGGGGGTAGTGCTGAGCCAGATGTAGCACCATGTGGTAATAGTCGAGACATGGATGTCATAGGCTTGATGATGGAAATCTCAAAATCTGCAAAGTATGCAGCAAAATGCAGTGTGCCCTGTGGAATAGTCAGAAACACAATGAGAATGCGCTCTAGGGCGTGGTTTTATATCGGGGTGCTTGTGCGCGGGTCGCGGACATGCGCGCCGTCCACAAGACAGATCGAACATCAAAAAAGGTTCAAAAAGTCACAAAAACTATGTGGAAAGTTAGGATTAGTATTTGGGATTTGTGGTATGGTGATTTTTTAATGAGAAATATTGTGGATTACTTGGAAATGTACTTTTAAACTGGTCGGGGACACAAACAGTGTCCGCATTTAGAGCACAAGATGAGCGTGGGCGCGGTCACATGATTGTTTTGTGAGCATGTTCGCTAAGGTAGCGGTCGTCCGCAGGACACCCAATGTACGGACATTGTTTTGCACGTGCAAGTTGATGTTCTGCGGACAGTGTTCAGGTCCTGAACTAATTAAAAGTGCGTCACATGTAAAACGAACAGTTACGGACAGCCGTTTGTTCTTAGAACAGTTTAATTTATTTGCTAACAATACGGACAGACATAGCGTTTCAAGCACACCTCCATTTTCGTTTATTTATGAACAATTCAGGGCACCACGAGTGTTCTTAGAACAGTTTCTGCTTGCTATCGAACACTACGAATAGGCATAGTGTTCTTAAGGACACCTCCATTTTCGTTTATTTACGAACATTTCAGGACACTACGAGTATTCTTAGAACATTTTCAACTTGCTTGAGAACATTACGGACAGATGTAGTGTCCTCAGGACAGTTACATTTTTGTTTCTTTACGAACATTTCCGAACAACCGCGGTGTCCGTGGACACCTAAATTGGTTTTATCACAAGGAACTGAAAGTAATTACAACACAATATAAGAAAAGTAACTTGATTTCATATATATATAAAATTATGACTTGGAAGGTGGGGCAGAAACGGAAACAAAAACAGGAGAATTAGGGATTTCTAGATAACTGGGATCAGGTGAAGAAGGGAAGGAAATCTCATCGAAACGCTTTGGTCCATAAACAGGGTTTGGGGTTAACTGCGTGGGATAGGGTGAGGGGGGACAAGTGGAGGTTGGACAATGGTGTGCTGTTGGGGGTTTCACATAATTTTCCACAAAGTTTTTCAAATCCATACAATTTTGCATAAGGTCGTCCATGTTTTGATTAATCTGCTGTAGAGTGATATCCTCTGATTGTTGTTGTGAGATGCTTGGAATTTTTGCATGGTCTGTAATAAAAAAAAAATGTATATGTTAAATGTATACAAAATAATATTTATTAATTGGTTTTTATAGTAAAGTGTGTACCATTAGGTGGACTATTTTCTAACATTTCCTCTCGTGGGAAATGCTCCTCTAGCCAGTCGAGAGTACTACACATTTCTGTGAGAAAACAAAAAAGTAATATGTTTTTTTTTCTAATATAGAAAGTTTATAAATATATGAGTAAAAAGAAGTGCACTTACTATGTCTGGTGAGATATGTAATCAGTAGTGTATACGTCTGGTCTTGCTGTTGGTTGTGGAGCGTCTGTGAGGTAATTATGGTGGAAGCCACTTTATCTTCTTTTGGTATATTCCATTTTAAAACATATTGTATTTACATGAATGGTTAGTGTGTTACATATATAGGTAACATTTTTTAAGTATTACTACATATACTTTGTATGTGTGCTGCTTTGTGAATTTGTTAAATGTTCCTATGTTATGATATAACTATTACACATACCTCCCCAGAGTTTTTAGGTGGTGGTACTGTTGTCCAAACATGTCTGCGGACCGTCAAATTCAGTAGAAAGGGTTCAGTATGTTCCATAGTATATGTACATAAAGTCAAAGTTTTTATTGTTAAGTTGTGCTACTAAAAAACTATGAAATTCAGTAAAACAACATTGTTAAAGGGATGTTATGGTTAAGTTGCGCTACTAAAAACCTATGAAATTCAGTAAAAAAACTTTGTTAAAGGGACGTTATGGTTAAGTTGCGCTACTAAAAACCTATGAAATTCAGTGAAAAAACGTTGTTAAAGGGACGTTATGGTTCAAAGTAAAACCCCCTGAAATTCGGCAGTTATGGTAAGATAAGCAACCATAACTCGTGCCGCCACCGTGCCCTGCTAACACTAGCACACAGGACATCAAAGATGACATCACAAATGTCATTGATGACATCACTGAATTTCATAGGTTTTTAGTAGCGCAACTTAACCATAACGTCTCTTTAACAAAGTTTTTTTACTGAATATATATATATATATATATATATATATATATATATATATATATATATATATACCTATGTGTGATTTGAATTTTAAATAATAAATACATATTTACCTTTACCAACCATCCTGATTCCTGGTTCAGAGTGACCTGGGGGTGTGATATGAGTGGTATATCAGTCAGAATATTTAACCTATAGACATAACAAATGAGTATTTCATCTGTGCTTTACATGCTAGGCGAGATCCGGTTGTATTGCCTGATTCAAATCCTTAACAGTAGCTGATGGTTGGTAACCTGCCTTCTAGAAGATGCTCATTTTAAGATACTGCCTGAACATCAAATGGCTTAGAGTACTCTGGTCTGTGTGAGTGGTTTGCTCCACAGTGAAGAAGCACCATGGCTATCAGAGGAAGAGACAGAATGTATCTAGTAGACATTCCGAACAATTAATTAGAATGTGATTTATGCCCCATTCTTTTTGCATGGGAATCTGGAGCATCACGGGGTAGTTTGGTATTCTGTAGAGAGATAAACAACTCTATAGGATGGTTCTAAATCTTGGTTCTAAACCTTATGCATAGAGGCTATAATATATCAGACAGAGTACCCGTAATGAAGAGGGAAAAAGACATGCTAGGGGACATGCTAGGCGGTCAGCCCTTATATTGTCGATCCCATGATGTGCATGGCAATGAGAGAAAACAGAATATGATCTGCCCATTAGCCCAGCTTGTTTTCCAATTACAATAGAGACCTGTACTGAGTCCGCTGCTACCTAATGATAGAAGTCATGGTCAAGGTGTTGTCTTGCACAATGACAACTTGAATCTTCCCTAAATTGTCAGAGGCTGGTTTTACAAAGGAATTCCTTAATTTCTATTTCTCCTCAGAACATGCACAAAGACCAATAGACATTGTAAATACCCATATTCAATATGTCAGGACATTCTCTGAGTAATAGGCCAAACACCATACTAGAGAAAGACATGACCTTTGTTCCATCTAAATGTCCCTAAACATTGACAGAGAAATTATGGCTTTCCGGAGAAACATAGGTTTACAATATTTCAACTTTAGAATATCTGATTTTAGGGTTTATTATTGGTATCAGTATATTACTGGTCTAGGTGCAAAAGTACTTTCACACCAGTGTACACTATCATGTCCCACCCTACATAATCACATTTAGAAATATTTTTTTCAACAATAGAAGATCTGATTTTTGGGAATATTATTGGACTCAGTATATTACTGGTCTCTGTGTTAAAGCACTTTCATATCCCGATACAGTTCCATGCCCCCACACTATAAAAATACAATACAAAATATGGTACTCAAGCATTCACATAAATAGTTTCAGTCTAACAACTATTTCCGCGAGAACACTGCTAAAGCAGTCTATGTAGCACTTGAAGCATTGACTATTCAGTCGAACAAGGTGTTAAACCAGGAGCAAAGGTGTGAGGATGGTGACTATGAATGAAAAAATATATAATGAGATGGTTCTATCACTCACACAACATGAGGTCATTATCAAGCCTAAACGCAGCTGCCAAGTGAAAATCTGTAATCTAAAATCCAGGAAGTCACAAGTTTGGCTAAAGAGGAAGGCTAAATAAGCCCAAAAATAATTAAAACACCTCCGTAATAGAGAGATCAATTCACATTCCAGAATATTCTGATGATTCTCAAAGATACCGCTAGACACCAGGATTCCCCATAGTTTCACATTGAGGGTCTTTATATGAATCAAGGGATGTTATTCTTATAGTGGATGGTGAGGACTTCAAAGTCAACTCTGAGATGCTGTTCAGCTTTGACGTAGATGCAGTATTGACTAATGAAACGCAGGATACAAAGATCATAGCCACGGGTAAATCATTGTCCCGGGAGGATAGCTCAATGGCAACGTGCTCGCCTTGGAAGCAAGACCACATGAAGCAACACATGTTCAATCCCCGGGTCCGCGCTTAGAAACCTCTGGGTATTTAAGCGTGTTATAAATATGCAACTAAGAAAAACAACACAATTCTGTAACAGCGCCTCGATGCCCCAGGGCTGTGTGAGCACTTTAAAAGAAAATGCAAATAAAGGCAAAGACCAGGCCACATGCAATCCCCACAAATGCATATTCAACGGTATGAACATGGTGCTGTAAATTGTTTCACCTGTAAAGATAAAATGTACCTACTGACTTTAGGGACTGTGATGAGGGATGAATGTTCCCGAATCTTGGCCAAAATATTCAGGACAAAATTCAAAGAGCAATACACCAATACAGCCCATAATGCTTCCAGTGATGAAATACATACATGGACAATATACCTTGACATACATTTGTTTTTTTGGCATGGAACACATAAAAAACCACTGGAGTTATTCTAACGGCTTAATGCAAAAGATATATTTTCAAGATAAGCTCAAAGCACACAGAAAGGGAAAAATGTACATAACGATTTTCCTACATGCCGGACCACAACACTATATTACACAAGTATGCACCCTAAAATGAGGCGATCTGACATTTGGGCAGATGCTCAGGTTAAGGAGAAATGTTACTTCAAAGAAATTATTTTCAGGGTAGTTGCAATCAAGCAGGTTTACCTTCTGGAAATAGGCTACTACAGAGATGTTGTTAATTTATCTCTCAAGGGGGTTTTGCACTATAAGAGAAATGCTTTGCTCATCTAAATTTCTGAAAGGAATGCAGAACAGAATGACACCTGTCACCACCGTTTCCCCATTCAATGCTAAAGTTAACCCCTTTATGGCCTGGCTATTATACAAGTCTATGCAAAAAGGACGTGCATACTCGTCCTTGCACTTAACCACAATCAAAGATTTCTAGAAGACTTAAAAATAAGCAGAAATCAACACAAAATTACACAAATAGCTAACTGGTGCCATAGGAAAAGCCCTTATCAAGGAACCGATCTTCATAGAACATTGGGGATTGACCAATAGAGTGGTATATTTTCATAAGGTCACCACAGTGGCTGTAACTGCACTTACAACAGCATAACATGTGATGAAGCTATTTAAATTGAAGTTAACATACACTGATTGTCACACCAAGAATTTCATTTACTTCAATGAATACCCATGCCAAATGATTAACATAGGTAAATCAATAAGGTCAGTTAACGTTTATATAAGTGAAGGGCAATAACTGATTTAAATGCATAATCCACCATCACATCTAGTAATACAATTCTTCGAAAACTGCTATGCAGAGGACGCGTTTTGTAGTTAGTACTGGAAAAGCTTCAATGAAAATATATATACTTTACTGACTAGGTTGGCACAATGCTGGATCATAAATTGAACATCCATTGGGAGGGGCTTTATGAGGTTATTGAATGTGCTGTCCTTATAATGTAAATCAGTACTTTTTTCCAGAATATTCCAGTAGAGCTATGTTGATTCCAAAAACTATTCATAAGCACAA
Organism: Ambystoma mexicanum; assembly: GCF_040938575.1. NCBI lineage: Eukaryota > Metazoa > Chordata > Amphibia > Caudata > Ambystomatidae > Ambystoma > Ambystoma mexicanum. The sequence goes on from NC_090939.1 coordinate 417,112,247, forward strand.
GTGAGCAAAAGGGTTAGCCAGAACACCCACTTTCTGTGCAAAATTTGTCATGTGTCATCTGTTGTCCTAAATCCATTATAAATGCTTTAGTCGTGTTCTTGTTTTGTAATCAATTGAGGCCGGTTAGATTGTATTCAATTTTAATTCCAAATATGTAAAGCAAATGATTTAATTACATCAGAAAGTTCTGACATATGGTGAAAGATGTTTCTAATGTATTCATCTAATGTAGTGTATATCAAATAACACATAGGATATTTTTAATTAAATAAGAAACAACTGGTGCTAATAGTTGTAACTGACGTTGATGCTTACCACTGTATTTATCTGCATGGATTTGAAGAATGTTAACAGGCACCTGTTGTATCCTGGCACACAGAAAATTAATCCTCCTGGGAAGCTGGTACTGATGCAGGTGCATTAGAAAAAGGGACGTGAGGGGAGGTCAGCTCGCACGTAGCAGAGCAATAGAGAGCTCCTGTGAATTCTTCTGTCTTTGTGTATTATTCTCTGCAGTAGTACAAACTCTCAATTTGGAGAAATGCACATTTTACCAATTGCATCTGCATTTCTTTGATGCCATCCCAGAAATCTCACCTCCTGAAGATGTCACAGATGTTCGTTCATTCCTGGGGATGGTTAGCTATTACAGCATATACATCGAAAAGGTTGCCACCACAAGCATACCACTGAGAGATCTCATAAAGCAAGTTGTTCTGTTTCTATGGTCATGAGCATGTGAACTGGTCAGGTCAAATGAGACATCACGTTGGTGGTTGCATTGGTGTACTTTGATCCATCACTTGACACAGAGCTGATGGTGGGTGCCAGACCTGTTGCAGTGCTGGCCATACTCACACAACACAAACCAGGTAGAGACTCCCCAAGAGATGTGATTGCTATATGCCAGCAGGATTCTTTCAGACAAAAAAAGAAGATATGTGCAGCACAAAAACGAAGTTCTGACATTAGTCTGGGTTAGTGAGTGGTCAGAAATGTGATACGGACACAAAGGTATAGTTTTCTCAATGTTTGCCATTTATTAGATGAAAATGGGTAAGAAAAAACAAGTATCTTTCCCTATGCTAACAAGGTTGTCCCTACCTAGCAAATTAAAAATAAAGAAAAATGGTTTAGTGTACAAAATTTCTCTGACCCTAACATATATACAATACAAATATACAAGGAATATTTGGCTGTCATCAGTTCAACAAAACAATGTTACAGTTATGTATAGGTTATAGGAAGTACTCCTTGTGACCATGGTTGGGCTTCCTTACCCTGGATCAATTCACCCTTGGTAAAGTTCTGATTCAATAAAGTTCTGCTCAATGTAACACAAATGGAATTTTCCATCCATTGCGTCTTTCCACTTGATAAAGTAAATGTCTCATTCACAAACACGTTTTCAAAAGTCAAAGCTGATGTTATTTCCCACAACATCCTTCTTGGTAAGGCAAATATATTCCTTCAGGGTGGAAAGCAATTATTAGTATATCACACATATTCGTCAAATGGAATACTTTTGTCAGGATAGCACATCAACTACCTTTGGTGATGCAACATTTTTTCCACCTGATTATAGAGTTAACAAGTTCTATCCATCATACCTTTTGCCACTCTTCTTAAAATCATACTCTTCTTTCCTTGTATACTCGCCTGCCAAGACTAACTACTATGATCCCTTTCCCGGTATACTCACCTGCCAGAGAGAAAACTCATACAACTACAATTGATCTTAGTGGCAAGGTTTGTTCCAAGCATCTCCCTACCATTATCCCATGTGAGGAGGGCTGAACAATGCCTGTCTCATTTTATAGTCTCTTGACTCTTGGCAATATGGGTTCCAGGTTTCCCCAAAATTGAAACTCAAGAAAGGAGAATTGCACTGAGGTTGCTTATTAACTACTTCTCTACAGCGTCTTGGCTGTTGGCAATGCAGGTTACAAGTTTCCCCCAATTGGTGTCGCATATAAGAGGAGTTGCCCCTTCACAGCCTCTTCGCTGTTGGCAATGTGGGTCGCAGGTTTGCCCCAGTTGGTATCCCATAAAAGGGGAATTGTGCCCTTGTCACCTCTGCACTTTATTTGTTCAGTATTCAAAGTTATTGTTTACCATCAGTTGTCTTGATCGAAACGCCCCACGGTCACCTTTAATGTTAGGCCAACTCACCAGTCTTCTTTGGCATCACCAATTCACTGTCTGCTGCTGCAGCTGACCTCCTGCATCCTGCCCTCCTCATTTGCTAGCTCCCACATACTTTTGATGGACTGCACAGCTCTTCCCTGGCTCTCTGAAAGCTCTATTGATCCACTGTGACCTCTCGAAAACCAAAGTTCTGCACACTGGGTTGAGAGCACATCTCCCCCTCAGCTGGGCTTCTCTTCCTGATGCTGCTTCCTGCTCTGCACACTCTGCAATATCGCAGGCCTTCACTTCTCACGTCAGCATCAGCTGATGTTCTTCCTTATGCAGAAATCACAGCCTCTGCCTCTGCTATTCCTACCATGTTTCTCCTTCTTCCTCCGAGCTGTAACTCATTCCTCAGTTTAAATGTCCCACTCAGGTGTCTTGCTCTGCAACAACTAGTCTGCCCATTCTGGTCAATAGCACCTTTGAGCCTTACTAACTCGGAGCCCTTCTTCCTCGTCCCAGTACCACAGACAGTATGGGCTCTGACGTCCATAGTGGTTTTGTTCTTTTGACACTTAGTTAATTATGTTGTTTTTGTGAACTGAGTTGTCAGATTCAGTGGACATTATAGCAATGGTTTGTGACTTACCATTGGGGTTGGGATCCCTACTTAATACAAAATCATAGCAATTGGATGATGTCAGATGTAATTCCTGAACTCCCAAGGTACAAACCTTATTCTGTTTAGCTGACTGTTCATAGCATAGTGTGTGGGTAGTTTCATGGAATGGACTGGTACAGTGACAACATGCCAATAGGTATTCAAGAATTAAAGGACTCTCATCCTCATGAGATGAGTATCTCATCTCTCCCAAAGGAGTCACCACTTCCCCTGACAGCCATCTCCTCCCATGTGATCATCCCCATGTTACCCCCCCAGGGTTAGGATCAGGTACCGACTGCCTTACCTTGCCCACAGGGGAGGAGATCTTAAGCTGGGGTTTAATGATGACTCTGCAGGAGTCATTACAGCTTGCAAGCACCTTCACATGTTTTTTCTTGACAAGCCCTTCATGATTGTGATCGATCATCAGGTGCTGATCATTATATTTGGCAAAGCCAGGTGCAAAATGGATCAGAGAATAGAAAGATGTGGGCTTTCCGCTACAAGGGCTTGATTTCAACATAATTCATAAGCCCAGGAAGCAATACACCCCGGTCGATGTCATGTCTCATCATCCGCTTCCTGATTGAAGCATGCATCGATAGCAGAAGAATACATCAACTTCATCACTCAGATGCTCCCGTTGGGCCTGGTGACCACAAATCTAATTGGTGAACATACCGTATGTGATGGCACACCACAGAAAGTATGAGTACTGATTAAGTCCAGGAGATGGGGATACATATTTCCTGAGGGTGCACAAGAAGGAACAGTTTCAATGGCAGATCATTGTGTGTTATAGCAGATGAATGATTAACTCTCTGTGTCAAGGAAAGACCTACATCATGAAAGACACACAAATAGTCATTACCTCTGAGCTGCAATAACAAATTGTAATGCTAGCTCACAAAGGTCATCAAAGTGTTGTTGCCACCAGAGGTCACAAAAGAGATACCAGGAGGTGTCTGGGAATGTATACAAAGGTGGAACGCACCATCAAAGCATGTCAATTATGTCAAAGCACAGCACGGCCAGAACTCTTACAAATGTCTGATCTGCTAGAGACTGTGTGGAGTCATTTGGCCATTGACTTCTTTGGGCCATTCACAGGAGGCAAATACTGACTCATGATCATGGATGGATACTCATGATTCCATGTGGTACAGATGGTATCTTCTACTGCCGCCACTACAGTAATACTCGAGCTAGACAATATATTTTCAGCATGGGGCATCCCAGACCTTCTCTAATCCAAAAGGTACCCCCATTCAGCAGCATGAAGTTTGCTCGATTCAATCAACACATGGGGATTTGACACAGAAAGATAAATCCTCTGTGGCCCCAGGTCAATGGCAATATTGACAGTTGTATGGGTAGTCTGAAAAAAGTACAAGAGCAGGATGGGTTAAGCAACACGTCACTCAATCATTACTTTTCAACATGTTGGGAGACTATCAGAACTTCCCACATGGTACCACGGCAGATGTCCTGCTGACGTGATGTTTGGGGGAAAGTGAGAACCCAACCTCCACATCTGCCTAGCAAGGATAGTGAACCTGATAGAGAACTAGTTCATGTAGATCAGAGCTGGAAACAGAGCATGAAGGTCTATGCCATCAGCGGAGATATGCTATGGAATTGTCAATGCAGACTGGAGATTGGGTTCTGATGTGTCAACGACAAAAGAGGAAAGCAGAATGCAGGTTTGACCCAACATAAATGGCAGTCACTCATCTGAAGTGATCTATGGTTACAACTAGGTCTCCAAAACGTGTGATCGCTCATAATGTGTCTCATTTCAAGAGGTATCATGAGACAGCATTCAAGAAGGCATGGGCAATGCATATGATGGACTGTCAGCAGATGGGCAGGAACCAATGGAAGAAAGATAATAGACAATCACACCACCTCGACCTCTCAGGTGTATCAGGAGGGCAGTGCAGCACATTGAAGAGATATGGAACCAGAGAATAAATGCAGGCATGTTTGTTTCATCTGTTTTACCAGGTGAAGATGCCATGTCCTGGCACACAGACAGATAATCAGCCTGGGAAGCTGGAGCTGACACAAGCACATTAGAAAAGGGAAGTAAGGGGAGTTTAATTCACGCACTGCAGAGCGTTAAAAAGCTCTTCTGAATTCTCATCTCTGTGTGTGTTATTCTCTGTACCCACGGCTGTAGCAACAATCATTTAGAGATGTAAACATCAGGCATTTCTGTTAATATCATTTTGAAGAATAAAATGCCAACTGCTTTTATTTACTAGAGCTGGATGCCAGATTGGAAAAGATAAAGCTGCCAAATAAAGTACCCACGTTGCTGTGCCATGCTGAAATTGGAAGTCTGATGAGCCCTTACATTTCCACGCAATAGTGTAATCCTTAGCATGATGACCTTAGTAGCCACAAAATAGGAGTAGTTTGATTGAAAAGCGGGCTATTTTAAAAACAAACATAAATACCAGAACAAATGTGCTACACCAGAATAGGAAAGAAGAAGCAGTAAAAAGGCTACACTCTGCCACATAGCTTTCAATTATAGCCAATAATCATCATTGATTTCTTAATACACAGTTGGTCTTTGTGTTGGATATAAAGCTTTTGACTAACACTATGAAGGGACACCACTAAATTGGTTTTCAGTCTTGACTCCCCAGTACGGGACACCCCGGGCAAATTGAAATCTTTTCTATAGGTGAATGCATGAGAGAAAACTGGTTGAAACTAAACAGTGATAAAACTGAGGTTCTACTGATTGGCTAACCGAGCCTCAACTCCAATTGGAGTCATGGGTTTTGGCAAGAAACTCTGGGGCCATGCCCCACTCTGAGAAGTTCAACTAAAAGCTTGAGGATGAAACTTCTACCTTCCAGCTCGAGAGATGCGCACATTACTGTGGTCACTAAGCTGTAATATCGTCTTTGCCAATTTGAGAGTTATTAAGAAGATTCTTCCTTTTCTTCTGTCCGAGTGTAGAACTCAGGTAGTCACATCCTCCATTATGGGGCTGCTTGACTACTGCAATGGAATTCAGCTGGGACAGCTTCTGTTTCAGATTAAACGCCTACAAGTCTTGCCGAACTCGATGGCTCGGTTAGCTCTTGATGCCCCACGGTTATCTTCTGCTAAGGCTTTGCTGCACCAGCTCCACTGGATCCCTGTTTGCTATCGTATTTAATTAAAAGTGCTTTGCATGACACATCACACTACACACAATGTTGGAGCCTCATCTTTGCAGGAGAAAGTATCACACTGCCAACCTGGCAGGTACTTACGGTCTGCCTTTCAGAACCTGTGGAAGATCTCCGGCTATCAAAGAGCACGCCTTGATGGCCGTTCCTTTTCTTACTTGGCACCTACCTTATGGAACAACCTACTGGAAACCTTAGGGGTAACACACGATCATGTTTGGTTCCAAAAGTGTCTAAAACGTTTCTGTTTTAATTGCATTGGTGGTTCTCTCTCTGGGGTTCTTGCTGCGTTTGCCGGTCTTCCTGTTCTTTGCTTTCTCTAGCGCCTTGATGCATTTGGGCCTGAGCAGTACTGTACAAAAACCATATACATACATACACACATAATCCGGTAGGAGACAGTATTCTAGAGAGTTTAATTATGCCCCAAGAAAACTAAGGTAAGTACCAGTTTGATGTAAAATGACAATTTGTAGTTCTGAACATGTTTCCAAAATAAGAGTTATGAGTGACTTGAGAGGAGGAAAACCTTCCCCAAGGTCCTCAAATTCCTAACACACAGGTATCAGTACTTCATCGGGCAGTTTTTTTTAAATAGCTATTTCTCCTTTGGGCCCCTATCTTCATGAGAACATTCAAAATCCCTCTTTGAGAAACATACTTATGAGCACCCATATGAAAAAGAGGATGCAGAAAAAATAGCTTTCCTCTCAAGATTTCTCAAGGGTGGACTGGCCTATTGGGAACTTTGGATATTTCCTGGTAGGCCTCTAAACCCTGGGCCTCTAGTGTGTGGCCTATTTCAAACCACCTGACATGGATTGCCCAATCCCTTATCTTGTTACTGCAAAAGCGGGAACTATTACTAAAAGAAAAGGTTCCTTTACAAAATTAGGGAAGCCAGTGATATCTTCATCCCTGAATTTGGACCCTCGTTCCCCAAAACCAAAATAAGAGTATCTTAAGGTGGACTATTCCTGCAAATCAGGTAAAGGGGGGAAACCTTAGCCAGAGCCCACTTCCTGTATAAGAACCCCAAGGAGAAACTAAGACGCCAAATAACTACAAAATTAATACTGGGTCAGATGTAGCATCTTAAATCACTTCACAATACAGTTGTGAGACAACGAAACTGTGTGTCCTTGCAATTTACACTTCATGTTTTCATTGTGTATGCCTGGCAACACCCGTCAGTCAACTTGGAATGTACTGAATATCCAATTTGTTGGAAATTGGGAGAGAGGAAGTCACTGTACTTCTAAAAGGTATCTATGGGTTCACCTGGTTTGCAATATATGATTTGAGAGGAGGAAGGCCTTCCCCTAGGTCCTTAAGTTCCTAACACACCAGTATCAGTACTTTATACTTTATCTGCAAGTATTTCAACATGTATTTGGGCCTCTATGTTCATGAAAACATTCTGAATCACTCTTTGGGAAATAAACTGATGAGCACCCATGTGAAAAAGAGGATGCAGAAAAATGTGCTTTCCGGTCACCCTTTCTTCAGATTTCCTGGTAGGCCTCCACACTCTTGGCCTCTTTTGTGTGGTAACTTATGTTATTTCCAAATTTTCTCAGGGGAAAAGGTTGAGCTAGCTGAAAATGTGTAATATGGGGCCACTTTGAACATTATTTCCAGTTGAGAGGCCCGCAACAACCTCTCACCTTTGCAAAAAAAGCCTGTTCGCACAATAGGGAAAGTTCATCAAATGAAGCTGTTACTGATTCCCCTCAAGTCCGAGTGGCAAAGTGATTACCAGTTGCAACCTGTAGCCCAGCCTCTCATTGCAGTAGCTATCCATACTTTTTAACAGATACCTGCTGGGATACTGGGGATATGAGTTAAAAACATGTGTTGCTGTCATTGAGGTTGGTTCCTCCAAAAGTAAGTACTGTGACGAGTAAGAGTGACATGGAGGCAATTCGTTTTAGTCTTGTTAAAAAAAGAATGTGAAGCACACACTTTTCTCAAAACTGTTGAATAAAGTGTATTCCCACATACTATCTGCATTGTTTTGCAACACAAATAAACACTGACTACAGCAAAGTGACATACAAACACACACACACTCACTTGAATAATGATTAGAAACCTCTTCTCAAGTCATTTTCTATTCCTATTTTTCTGCTTGACTATGTTCATGGCTCAAAATGTACGTCAGAGTTTTCTACTGCTTCCCAGCATCTCTGTGGCTTAAACTCTCTGTGCCTTTCTTTTCTTGCCAATGATCGAGTAAGTTAATATGTGCTACCTGGAGCGCCACTGACTGACTCTCTCTAACTCGAATTGAAGCCTGCTTCTTAGGTGCCTAATTTCTTGTTTGCTGCCATGTTTGTGAACAGAAATGTTCCCCCTGGCATTCTGTTTCCCCAAGTTAATTATTTTGAAGGGCAACTTCCCATTCGAGTGCGTCAAGCCCTGGAAATGTGTTCTAACCACAGGCTTTCTCGTAGCAAGCCAGCACTGCTGAGAATTCAATTTCAGTCCTTCAGTTACAGTTGCCTCAGTTAGGCCTCTGGAATTATAAAAATCTTTTTAAGCATAAAATTATGGAAAGTGGTCCCAGCTGTACTGCAGCAGATGCAGATCATAAACCCGATCCCTTTCTTGTGCAACAAATAGAAATGTGCGTAGCAGAACGCATACTGTCAAATGAACTACTGTACCTACAGGTAATTTTAAGTACTGCCTTCTCCAGGGACTCCGGAGCACTAATTACTGATATGTGTTTTTGTTATCCACATTGGTAGCATTTACCTGACCGGAAAGAAAATGATGATTTTTAAATGTGTAAGGCATCGCTTTGCACTGGTGTATTTTCACACAACGACGCAGCAAGAATAGCAGTCGACACCCACTTACTTTCTTGAGATCTGCACACCTGCTAATTATGAATGAAACTGCTGAACTGTCACATCTGTAGCTAAATAAAATGTAGGCCGTGCATCATTACTACCAATTGTAGGGACTTGAATGCTACAATGTAAAACCTAAAATGTCACAAGTTGAAATAATTATGTAGTTTACCCAATAGCACAATTCGGCTTTCATGACCTCACCCATGAAATTGCACACCACTGAGGACATAACATATGATATCACTGCTTACTTCATAGGTGGTGCGAAAAATAACATCACACCAAATAAGTGAAAAATAGCCTAAATAATCTCTCAAAGTAACAGTAATTGTTCAAAGTAAAACACAATGTGCACGGTAAATCACAAGAGATTGCATCAATTTACCACCACAAACCTCCAAAATGAATAAATACACCGTTTAATGTACACGTGAAGTTTAATATCACTGCACAGCATTAGCATTCCAAGAAATTAAACTTATCGTGCATTCGCATAGATATAAAATGAGCATTGCTCCATCAATATTCGAAGAAATAATCTCCAAGAACCAGAGTCCAGTTGATAAAGGGGACAACTAGACAGAATATGCATAGGACTTGTACCTGTGAACACTGATCAAGGAAACAACCCTTAGTGCAATAGACTAAATCTAGGGATGTGTGACGGTGAAGTAATTTGCTCATACACACTTCGCAACAACATGTGGAATAATTCACAAGCTTGCAAAGTTTTGTCACACATGCCATTACAATCAGAAGCGGGTTTTGCATGTATTTGAGTAGACATAAGCCTCATTAGCTGGACAAAATGAAGTGCCAGGTGATACTGTGTTTTTCCCTTTCACAAACTGAACAAATACTTGTAAAGTGTGTCATTGATGGCAAAAGAATCACCTCAGTCTGAGAGGCGTTTCAGGGTTTTTTATTGAAGATTTTTTGGGGCCTTTAGCCGTCTCTCCCTCTCTCTCGTCTGGTGTATAATCTCCATCCTAACCCAGGATATCCCGATCCAGGTTTGTTGATACGGAGGATGAGCCCCTACACTTAAGTTCTATCTTCTGCAAGTGGTGATGACCTAAAGTCTGAACGCCTTGTCATTAAACTCCCTAACGGTCTTACTAACTTACCTTACACTATTCAGCGATTAGTGTACCAGGGGGGTTGGAATGGTGTCTTACACATGACATGTTTAATTCAGACCTTCTCTAACATGCTCACTGCCAGATCTCCATTTTCTACTCACCCCTCCCATCAATCTTCAGTCGTTTTCACATTCTCACGCCTCCTAGGTCTTGCCTTCACACTTTGCTGTTACCCCTCCTCCACTATTCTACTACTCCCTTCTCCAGACTACTATTCTCTTATGCAAAGCACTACTCCCTCCTCTGCTCTACTACCCCCTTCTGTGCACTACTACTCTCTCCTCCCACTACTACTCAACTACTCCCCCTCCACACTAGAACTCCACCCTAAAAACGGTTGAAACACCCTCCTTTAACTCAGTGCCATGTGCTTCAGAACCACTCCTTACACTGTCTAACACATTTAGCATAACACACTACCAACTCCAGGAAGGACAACATGTCTTCTCAATCCTTAGGACTGCTCAGGTTTACAATGGCAGAGAGAAACACCCACTTTCGTTCTTCCCCTGTTGCACTCAGTTCATTCCCTAGATATTCTATGTATGTTCCACAAAACTTACATTATGTGCAGCACCCTTCCCAACCTCTGATCATGCTCCTGCTCTGCTTTCCCTGTGACTAATATGTCATCCTGGAAGGAACCAACGCCTTCCATACTCTTGAACATGGCATGCATAACCCTCTGGAAGAACACTGTCACCAGCCCAAATGGCATCCTCTCAAAGCGTTAAGTCCCTTCTTGCATCATGAAGGTAATGCACTCACAAGATTTGGTAAAGAGTCTGACCTGGTGGTAATCAAAGGCGAGATCAAGTGTACTTAACCTCTTGGACCCCACTCACCAGAATGACCATGTCTCCTATAGTGGATAACACTAACCTGTTTGCTATGCACAGATTCAGCACCCTCTGGTCCACATACAGTCTGATATGTCAATTAGCCTTCCTCAGCCCATCAATGTGTGACAACCCTTGAGAAGTGTCTATAGTTTCAATAATGCCCAGCTGTATAAGTTTCCAAAGCTCCAACGCCTTTGCTACTGCTTACTCAGCCCCCTCCCTTACACACATTTGGTGGTGATACAATTTGAGACATCCTAACTCCTGCTAGAACACCTCTTGATTTCTGTCTTCCACTTTACCATCCTCACACTTATTCACCAAATCTACTAGGCTTGGCAGATTTGGGTCTAATATTATTATCATGTTACTTTGCTCATGCCACCCAGGGAAACTTCCTCCCCAATTGGTAACATGCACATTATCAATTGTAGACCATACTTTGCGCTGCAAACTTGTTTAAGTAATCCCCACTATGTTGATTTGTGTCAACCCCTACATGTTGGCCTGGTCGCCAGAGTTCAATATGGAAACAATTGAATATCATCTCCCAGGCCATCCAATTTACGATAGAATAGCCAGATCCTTAATCAATCAATATGGGACTGTAACTCCAACAACACTAACATTTAAATGAGGTTTTCTTCCCCTCATTGTTCTGTTTTCAACTTGGCTAATAGACAAACTCACAACTTCCACTCCTTCTCCCACTTGTTCACATCCTTCAAACACTATCTTGCCGGTTCCAATTTCCCTCCTGCTCCAAAATGAGAAATTCTCATAACCTAGAGCAAAAGACCCCTTCATTTCCCAATTCCAGCAGTCAGCTCTGAGGCCCAGGACAACACCCAGAATTTGCAAATTGGAAGGTTCTTCCACACCTAAAGCACGTTCTAATTCCTTTACCCTTCACAGGTGGTACTTTTCTTAATACCCCAATCTTCTATTCATTGCCCTTCTTTCTTTTTATTGTCCGTTGCCAACACTTTTTGTCCTTTCCTTTCCTTTCCTTTCCTTTCCTTTCCTTTCCTTTCCTTTCTTTTCCTTTCCTTTCCTTTCTTTCTATCCCCCTTCACAGCAGCACACTCGCTGGGGAAAGCAGCCCTCTGAGTGTGGGCACAGGAGTGATAGGCAAATACCAACCAGGAACAGATATCTCTTTGGTAAAAGAAGGCGCTGAGGTGAACTAATCTGCCTCTAGGGTCCCAGTGGATTGAGGTGTTCAACAGTACCTGGTTTTGGTTCTTTGGTGGGTTGACAATGTCAAACCAGGTGTCAGACATTGATGCAAGTGGATTAAGCTCAGTCCAGGCATGTTTGGATTGTGTGGGCCCATGCAGCAAGGAGCAAATATGGCTAGTCTGTGCAGTCAAAGGAGGTCCCAGGATCTCTTTGCTGGGAGGGATCAATGCATGATGCTCCAGCAATTCAAGTCAACGGGCAATGTTGTCGATGAGCTGATCTTGGGACGTTGATGTGTAGGTGGGTGAGGTGGCCATACAAGGTGTAGCTGTGCTGAGCCATGGCTGTAACCCCTGCTTAGAGTTGACATGTGACTCACCAGCATTATGAAAGGGTCCCGGCATTGAGCAGTTGCTTTGGACCTATTAGTTAACAGACTCAGCTAGGGCTCGATTTATTTAATTTTTATTTATTTATTGGTCATTTATAAGGGTGTTATACAGCAAGACAGTGTTTCAAAGCACCACAAAGCAAAAGGGAGGGATCAAGGGAACAAATAATCAATAATAACGATGAATAAATCATAAAAGAAAAACAGCAGTCCTACTCGGCCTCGTGACATTCAAAATGTGCATGAAGCAGCATTGAGCTGGTACAAAGTGCAAGCAAAAGTTTGGATTGGTGGAGAAACACACAAGCCTGCCCCTGTGTCTTCCCTCTCTTTCAAGGGGTGATGAACACAGGGGGACCAGTTTGGTGTGACAGAACAGGGAGCTTCAGATGGTCTGGCCCTCTAGCTGCTATGAGGCCCACTAAGGGGAACTCGAGGACAGAATGGTTCCATTCAAGGTCTGCTCTCCCAGCTTTAGGAGATTCCGATGCAGAGTGGCAGGTCCTGGTCCACATCAAAGGTCACTCCCAATGTGCCCTGGGCATGGATAGCGAGCACATCTCTGTTCTGCCTTGGACAGTTCATTCTTCACCTCAGGCTGAGGGCTTTGGAATGTGCAACTTTCCCAACCAATGTCTAGTGAGTTCTTCTCAGGCAGAGCAAATATTAGTATATTTAGAAGATCTGAAGAAGGTGTGGGAGACCAATGCATATTGGACTAAAGTTAGCCTACCTTAGGTGTCCAATACTTGCTCTTAAACAGAGTGGACTTTACACTTCTGATGTCACACCCAAAGTGATTTGCTCTAGAGGAAGTGCAGAGGTCAGGAAAGAGAAAGTGAGAGAGAGAGAAACAAAATGGTGACAGTCTCCTTCCACTGACCAGAGAGTGCCTGCTTACATTAATCCTGCTCCCTTCCCTTCTAATTAAGAACAACTGTTTTTAGGGATGTCACACTCTGGTGTGAGGTTTCTCCTTTTGAATGAGAGTGTTCATTTGATGCCTGATCTCAGGACAGTTGGCTAATGTTCATCTGTCGCTGGCAGAGTGTGTTACCTGCCCTCACAAAGAGATCACAGAAGAGGCCCAAAAATCCAAGTTCATGTCCTGCCATTTCTCAGTCTCCATCTGGCAGACCAGAATACACATCACCTTCCACAGCAGCCCAATTTCAAGCCTAAATTTATTTTAGAGTAATGTAAAAAACACAGGAAACCTAAAAACTTAACAGGGCTGCATAGCGGAGAGCATCTCACAATTAGGCAGGTGGGAAAAAAACCTTGCACATACCTAACATTTCCTGCTGTGCGCTCAGGTTGTTTGACATATGAGATAAAGATGTCAACACAAACAGGAGTATAACAAGAGGCATGTTTAATAATATATGTTTGATTTCTATCTTTCCTTTTCTGTCCTTCAAGGTAACCATGTCTAACAGTTTTCTAGTACCCTTTTTATACAACTTGCCCTCCATAACTTCGATGCTTGCAATATTGGTGAGCAACATTATGTTTGAAACACTCATGAACACAGGAAGAGATATGAAGAGAAGAAAACAAATGATTCATGTGCAGCCCATCAGTGCAAAGACTTTATGCAAATGTGAATTGAGTGAGCTAATGTTCTTTATATACCTTGGTCGAGGGTCTACCAGGTGTTATGTGTCCTAAAGACTGAGTTAAAGGCCTGAGCACATTGATGGTTTCTGAAGAATTCACATGCCCATAACAGCATGTGGGGCTTGAGGGTGGAGTCTATAAATCTATCATACCCCGTGTTCCTCTTTCCTGTTGAAGAAAAATAAAGAAAAATAAAGAAGAAAAAAGGCACATATATTGAAATTAAGTCATGTTTTTAGAGGTTTAGAGTCCTATACAAAGTGTGGATTAGCATTGTCTACTTCCTGGGAAATTGCCTACTCCACTTCTGGAACATATGTTAACCTGGGTAGGGAGGGGCTGACTGTTAAATGTTATATCTGCATGGCCAGGCAGGGTGTATTGGCTCCAGAGACGTAGACAGAGCATGTAAACAGTACACCCACCTGCCTGGAGTGTCCCATGTCATTGACTCTATGTAGTGTTGAAATGGGGACTTCTGAACAATCTGTATGCTTTACCGGTTCATAGAGCCTGGAGATTGTCCAATGAGAATGCCAAATGATCAGTCTAAGGGTTAGAATTGTACGAAGAGTAACTGAATGAGAAATATGAAAAATGTGTTTACTATAACTGTGTACATGAACAATAAATGTTCTCTGTAAAAATTGTGACCTGAAAATATAAAGATTAAGAACATAATAATATTATATGAATATTATATATCATACTTTTAAAAAGACAACATGATTATACCCTATTATCTAAGGACAATATAAATGTAATTGGAAAGGGGCCAATCTTCTATTCCCTTGTAAATCCTATCAATCCTATTCAACCCATGGGGGAAGAATGTTTACCAGCCACATTTTCCTCTGTCAAACCTTCCATGTGTGTAGCCCAAAAGCACATGCAGGTTACCTTTCCATGGCTCAAAATTTAGCAGAGGAATCACTATCAAATGATTGCCCTGCTGACTTATTTACCTTAGCCAATGCTAAAATAAGCCAACAGGGCTATGGTGAGGCATGGATGGAGACAGTGAAGTGTGCCTTGTGTCCAGAAGTTGGAAGAAGGCACATCTGGTTAGCGATTGAAGGGGACTCAGATCCCGCCTTTAGACACTAAAGGGAAGTGACACGTGACAAACGGGAAGGAGACTCAAACCATGCTGAGCTAGGAAACAGACAGAAATTGGAATGTTGAGAGAGGTGGGCCTTCCTAATGTGCTCGGGGAGAAACTGATTCTCTCAATGGGTCAATGCCTTAATTCTCTGTTAATCGGGGCTTGTGATACAACAGGAATAAAACGGATAAAAAAAGAATAATATGAGGTCAAGGTCCTCTGATGATAAAAAAACAAAGACCTGGAAGATTAGAGTGGAAAATCTCTTTCCTGATGACAAGGACATCAATTTGAACCGAAGAAACCTGATGGACTTATTGCACACAATACCATCACTTCGGACAATTACTTCGGAAGATATTGTCATTGTGGAATACATTTCAGAGGATGTTGCTGATAGAATATTCCTGCACATAAAATTGTATGCAGTAGAAAAAACTCTATTCGCTGCAAAGGATGAGCTTCTAGCTTATGGTTTTGACATCCAGTTGGAAAAGCCGCAAACTGACCGGAGGGAAATAAGTAATTTGTCATCAGCGAACGCTCAATCCTCAAATGAATATAGAAGAGATGCTCTAAAACAGCACTTTAAACTGAAGTCACCTAAATCATCTAATGAAGTGCGATACTTACAAAGAAATGACAAAAACTTGAGAGGAAATGCAAACTTTAGGCAGACCTCATAACTTACATTTCACAGTGGAGAGGAATCGTGTGATATAATCTCATGGAACACCAGAGGTTTTAATCATCTATTCCAAGAATGGTCTCTACCCATGGAGAATAATTTTGTAATAGTTTTACAGGAAACCTGGCTGCATGAAACCCCAATAAAAGATGGTTATACCATATTACTAAATGCAGCTGGTAAAAACAGATTAGGACGGCCATTTTCGGGGCTAATAACACTTGTTAACAATGCTTATGGATGGAAAGTTATCGAAATATATAATCCTAACATTTATGTTCAAGGAACGTTGCTGGTGATGGAATCAGAAATAAAAGTGGAAGTGAAATGTCTGCTTTTGATAAATATATATTGGAATCCTGTAATGATATCTACAGCACATTTTATTAACGCTGTCACAACAATCATCGATCAGTATTTAATAACATGCTCAAATCTTGCCATAATAATTTGTGGAGATTTTAATTATTCTTGGTATGAAGATCGGCAAGTAAGTTCATCTGTAGCCCCCTTAGGGCTGACAAGAGGTGATTGTTGGAGTCAAGCTCTAAAAGCAAGAAACTGCGAAATGGTAAATGTCAAAGTACAAAATGATATTCCACCTAGTTTCACATGGCAGCGAGAGAACTGTAAAAAAACAATAGATTATTTTTGGATCAGTTCTTTACATTGGTCGAAAATTGAACGTTTGGATATACACAAGTCATATAAAAGCGATCACCATGCACTGGTATTGACCTTACAAATGACAAGGTGTGGTGTAAAACTTACATATAACTGTCCACTTGAGATAAATCAAGGAGCTAACAGATTAAGAATAAACAATCAACAAATACAGATGCTGAGCAAAAATGTAAAGAACTTGTCTAATGATCTAGCGACAAGAATAAACTTTTCTCCCTTGCTGCAACAATTCTGTATGAAAAAACAACAGCAAAAGAATGTTTGTCCAACTAACAAATATGTATTCAGTGCGCTGGTTAGCTCGGAAAAAAAACAACTGGCCAAAGACATAAGACTTTTGAAAAAAAATGGAGGCTGTGATATGGCGATTAAAATCAGAAAACGAAAGGTAAAATATCGAAACTGGCTCAAATCATTTAAATTAATAAGAGATCAAGAAAGAGCAGAACTTATGTTGAAGTTGATTGTACAACATAAAGTAAAAGATTTTTGGTCTATCCTGAATACAGGATCACTATGCCAAGAAGATAGACTAGCGAATGGTAACTCTGCATCTGCCTGGGAAGAGCACTTCTGTCTAGTCTTTAACGGCAAACTGGGAAAAATAGAGAAAGTAAATGTGGTCTGTTCAGAACCTTGAGTAAATGTGGTCTGTTCAGAACCTTGGGATGTAGTTGAATCAAAAGATACAATTTTGACATTGATACAAAAATTAAAAAACTCACGCGCGGCAGGCCCTGATGGCTTGTCAAATGTGATGTTGAAAGAAAAAAAGGAACTTTGGGCTGACTTCATCGAGAACCTTTTCCAACTGATATCGACATCAAAAACCATTCCAACATCGTGGACAACATCTGTTATTGTGCCTATTTTTAAGAAGGGTAATAGGGACGATCCGATCAACTATCGCCCTATCGCCCTTCAGGACACCATAGGAAAAATATTTGCAACATGTCTGCAACAAAAGTTAACATCTTGGGCATATGCATCTGGGCGAATGGATTGTAGACAAACAGGTTTTACTAAAGATACAGGAACGGAGGTGAACTTGTTGATACTAAGCCTATTAAAGCTTGACGCATTGAAAAACACAAAGAACTTGTTTATAGCTTTTATAGACATGCGTCAAGCTTTTGACACTATAAACCGTGTAAATTATGGATGAAACTAAAATCATGGTCCTGCCCGCCAGCCTTGCTTCAACCATTAATTGCGTTACATAATGATACCACTACAAGAGTTCATTTGGATGCTACAGGAAATCTGTCAAATGAAATAAAAACCTCTAAGGGCGTTAAACAGGGGTGCCCATTAGCTGCCCTATTGTTTAAACTATTCATTTCAGATATTTCAGGCAATCTGGAAAATACTCATCGATTTCCACCCAAAGTGAATGGTCAGGAGATCAGCTGGGCATATTACGCAGATGATATTGTGTTGTTTGACCTGACCCAAATTGGTCTGCAACGACTCTTGAACAATTTACAGGGTAATTCATAGAATTTCGCAGAAAAGTGTCGCAAGCGGCTGGCGCAGAGTATGCGCGTGCGATTGACTGCGCCAGGCACGTGCGCTAAAACCGATTTCCGCGCACAGCGTATTCATGGATTTCAGGCTTCCAAACCAGCCGTGGCGCAGAGAATCGCAGCGACCCTGCAGCAGCGCCAGTAACGCCCCCAAGAACGCCCTCGCGCAAGGAAAAGCCATCAAAATCGCTAAATCATCGCAAAGGGCTGCGCTAACCCTGGACCAGTTCACCGGGCTGGCAAACAGCAAACGCCAAGCGGGGAACGTGTATTGCAGGGGTGCGTGGGAAGTTCCACACGCGACTGGCCCCGTGCAAGCAGGGTACGTGAATTTCAGGGGTGCACGGGAAGTTCCACACGCGATTTCAGCAGGGTACGTGTATTTCAGGGGTGCGCGGCAAGTTCCACAAGCGATTTCTGCAGGGTACGTGCATTTCAGGGCTGCGCGGGAAGTTCCACACGCGAATGGGCCAGTGCGAGCAGGGTACGTGTATTACATGGGTGCGCGGGATGTTCCACACGCGATTCCATCAGGGTATGTGTATTTCAGGGGTGCGCGGGAAGTTACACACGCGAATGGGCCAGTGCGAGCAAGGTACGTGTATTCCATGGGTGCGCGGCAAGTTCCACCCGCGATTTCATCAGGGTACGTGTATTTCAGGGGTGCGCGGGAAGTTCCACACGCGATTGGCCCAGTGCGAGCAGGGTACGTGTATTTCAGGGGTGCGCGGGAAGTTCCACACGCGATTGTCCCAGTGCGAGCAGGGTACGTGTATTTCAGGGGTGCGCGGGAAGTTGCACACGCAATACCAGCAGGGAATGTGTATTTCAGGGGTTCTGGGGAGTACTACACGTGAATTGGCCGTGCGGGTCCTCCCAGGTGTACGCTCCACAACCTCCACGGCCCCTGCAGGCAGCCCACACCACGGGGGACTACCCTGCACCACTGCTCATGTCCCGCAGGCAGCCCATCCACCATGGGCATGCCCCTCAGCCAACCCACATGTCACCTTGCACTACTGATCAACAATGCATGTCTCCCACCACCCCCACCCCCCAGCAGTGCAGGGGCAGCC
The DNA here is from genome assembly GCF_040938575.1 of Ambystoma mexicanum. Lineage (NCBI taxonomy): Eukaryota > Metazoa > Chordata > Amphibia > Caudata > Ambystomatidae > Ambystoma > Ambystoma mexicanum. The sequence continues at coordinate 417,131,352 of NC_090939.1, forward strand.
TCCACCAGGCCCCCACTCATGTCTCCCACCACCCCCACCCCCCTGCAGTGCAGGGGCAGCCTCCACCAGGCCCCAACTCATGTCTCCCACCACCCCCACCCCCCTGCCACCATGGGCAGCCCCCACCAGGCCCCCACCCATGTCTCCCAGCACCCCCACCCCCCAGCAGTGCAGGGGCAGCCTCCACCAGGCCCCCACTCATGTCTCCCACCACCCCCACCCCCCAGCAGTGCAGGGGCAGCCTCCACCAGGCACCCACTCATGTCTCCCACCACCCCCACCCCCAAGCAATGCAGGGGCAGCCTCCACCAGGCCCCCACTCATGTCTCCCACCACCCCCACCCCCCAGCATCCAGGGTCACCCTCCACCAGGCCCCCACTCATGTCTCCCACCACCCCCACCCCCCTGCCACCATGGCCACCCTCCACCAGGCTCCCACTTATGTCCCCCTGCACCCCCACCCCCCAGCATCCAAGGTCACCCTCCACCAGGCACCCACTCATGTCTCCCACCACCCCCACCCCCCAGCAGTGCAGGGGCAGCCTCCACCAGGCCCCCACTCATGTCTCCCACCACCCCCACCCCCCAGCCACCAGGGGCAGCCCCCACCAGGCCCCCACCCATGACTCCCACCACCCCCAACCCCCAGCAGTGCAGGGTCAGCCTCCACCAGGCCCCCACTCATGTTTCCCACCACCCCCACCCCCAGCAGTGCAGGGGCAGCCTCCACCAGGCCCCCACTCATGTCTCCCACCACCCCCACCCCCCAGCCACCAGGGGCAGCCTCCACCAGGACCCCACTCATGTCTCCCACCACCCCCACCCCCCAGCCACCAGGGGCAGCCCCCACCAGGCCCCCACCCATGTCTCCCACCACCCCCAACCCCCAGCAGTGCAGGGGCAGCCTCCACCAGGCCCCCACTCATGTCTCCCACCACCCCCACCCCCCAGCAGTGCAGGGGCAGCCTCCACCAGGCCCCCACTCATGTCTCCCACCACCCCCACCCCCCAGCCACCAGGGGCAGCCTCCACCAGGCCCCCACTCATGTCTCCCATCACCCCCACCCCCCAGCAGGGCAGGGGCAGCCTCCACCAGGCCCCCACTCATGTCTCCCAGCACCCCCACCCCCCAGCCACCAGGGGCAGCCTCCACCAGGCCCCAACTCATGTCTCCCACCACCCCCAGCCCCCAGCCACCAGGGGCAGCCCCCACCAGGCCCCCACCCATGTCTCCCACCACCCCCAACCCCCAGCAGTGCAGGGGCAGCCTCCACCAGGCCCCCACTCATGTCTCCCACCACCCCCACCCCCCAGCAGTGCAGGGGAAGCCTCCACCAGGCCCCCACTCATGTCTCCCACCACCCCCACCCCACCAGCCACCAGGGGCAGCCTCCGCCAGGCCCCCACTCATGTCTCCCACCACCCCCACCTCCCAGCAGTGCAGGGGCAGCCTCCACCAGGCCCCCACTCATGTCTCCCACCACCTCACCCCCCCCGCTACCAGGGGCAGCCTCCACCAGGCCCCCACTCATGTCTCCCACCACCCCCATCCCCCAGCCACCAGGGGCAGCCTCCACCAGGCCCCCACTCATGTCTCCCACCAACCCCACCCCCCCGCAGTGCAGGGTCAGCCTCCACCAGGCCCCAACTCATGTCTCCCACCACCCCCAACCCCCTGCCACCATGGGCAGCCCCCACCAGGTCCCCACCCATGTCTCCTACCACCCCCACCCCCCAGAAGTGCAGGGGCAGCCTCCACCAGGCCCCCACTCATGTCTCCCACCACCCCCACCCCCCAGCAGTGCAGGGGCAGCCTCCACCAGGCCCCCACTCATGTCTCCCACCACCCCCACCCCCCTGCCACCATGGGCAGCCCCCACCAGGCCCCCACCCATGTCTCCCACCACCCCCACCCCCCAGCAGTGCAGGGGCAGCCTCCACCAGGCCCCCACTCATTTCTCCCACCACCCCCACCCCCCAGCATCCAGGGTCACCCTCCAGCAGGCCCCCACTCATGTCTCCCACCACCCCCACCCCCCTGCCACCATGGCCACCCTCCACCAGGCCCCCACCCATGTCTCCTACCACCCCCACCCCCCAGAAGTGCAGGGGCAGCCTCCACCAGGCCCCCACTCATGTCTCCCACCACCCCCACCCCCCAGCAGTGCAGGGGCAGCCTCCACCAGGCCCCCACTCATGTCTCCCACCACCCCCACCCCACTGCCACCATGGGCAGCCCCCACCAGGCCCCCACCCATGTCTCCCACCACCCCCACCCCCCAGCAGTGCAGGGGCAGCCTCCACCAGGCCCCCACTCATGTCTCCCACCACCCCCACCCCCCAGCATCCAGGGTCACCCTCCAGCAGGCCCCCACTCATGTCTCCCACCACCCCCACCCCCCTGCCACCATGGCCACCCTCCACCAGGCCCCCACTCATGTACCCCTGCACCCCCACCCCCCAGCATCGCAGGGTCACCCTCCACCAGGCACCCACTCATGTCTCCCACCACCCCCACCCCCCAGCAGTGCAGGGGCAGCCTCCACCAGGCCCCCACTCATGTCTCCCACCACCCCCACCCCCCAGCAGTGCAGGGTCAGCCTCCACCAGGCCCCCACTCATGACTCCCACCACCCCCACCCCCCTGCCACCATGGGCAGCCCCCACCAGGCCCCCACTCATGTCTCCCACCACCCCCACCCCCCTGCCACCATGGGCAGCCCCCACCAGGTCCTCACAATCCCCAATCATGTGCGTAATGGTCAGCCTCCACAGCCAAAAAGCCCTACCAAGTAACCCATTCACCCACATGGAAATGGAAATCACATGTTACACCCCCAATGTTCATGAAGCTAAAGAACCCATGTCCGTCACACACAATGGTTGCAATTGAATGGGAAAACACACAACATGACATGCATGAAACCAATGAGATGATACCACACAGTGAAGTATGGAAACAAAATTGTATTGAAAAAAATAAAGAATGCTAAAGAAAGAAAACAAACTACAATGTGAATGAGAAAAAAAAGCTGCATGTCCGTATAAAAACACAAAACTGGAAATCCGAATCCAAAAAAATGTTGTCCAAAGTCAAATGTAAAAAATTCTCCATGCAATAAAGAACTATGTACAAAACTACCAAGGGTCCATGAGCCCAACTGAACAAAGGAAACCTACTAAAAAACCTACCTAAAAATCAACTATATACAAAAAGTGGAGCAGTGTCCGTCGACTCCAAATCATAATAAGAAAGAAAGGAAACCTAAAACTAAAGAACTATATACAAAGGCGGCGGGCAAGTCCAGCGGCTCACTCCGTGGTGTCCCGGGCCAGGGCATCATCGAACTCCTGTTCGATGTCCCAGAGGCGGTCCAGTTCCATGGCCCCGAGGGTCCGCAGGGACGACGCCGTGTCCTCCTCCAACCCCCTGCGGATTGCCTCGAGGCACTCGGCCCGCCTCAGGGCCCTCCGCATGGAGTTCTCCGCCCTGACCATTGTGAGCCGCGCCTCTTCCGCCCGCCGCCGCTCCGCACCTATGGCGTGGCCCAACCGCTGCCACACGGAAGACACTCTCTGTCCTGGGTCCCCCTGCCCTCCGGCCGATGCCTGCCCCTCCGATGTCGAAAGCCCCGAGCCTTCATGTCTCCCACAATGTTGCTGCTGCTGCTGCTCTGCCTCTGCCCGTGCACTGCCTCCTGCTGCCTGCACATCCTCCGCCGGCTGGGGTGCAGTTGTTGATGTGGCCACCCCTGCTGGACCTCCGACTCCCGACTGTGGCAGGGATGCCTCCTCCACCAGCCTGACCGCACCGTCAGAGGCAGCTCCACAGGGCACCCAGGTGACTGATGGGTGGGAAGATGGCACAGAGGATGACTGGCGCGTAGGGGGTCCAGTTGAGGAGGGGGTCGAAGCAAGCCCCATCAGACAGCGGAATCCGGCCTGGGTGACCTGTCCCAGGAGGCTGACGTGGTCAACGAGCCATTCGAGATGACGTGCAGTCTCTCCATGAAAAGACTGCAGGTCACCTTGCATGGCCCGTTGACGCAACGCCACACCAGCCAGGACAGGCTCAACCCGGACCTGGATGGCCATGTCCGCAGGCAGAGGAAGGCCAGTTGACGTCAGCTCATCCCCTGCCTGAAAACGGGTCTGGACGTAGGCATCCCTGCTGGTGCAAGATGATGCAGGGACAGGATCGGGGACAGGATTGCACACAGGCACCTCCGCGGCCGCCTGTGCTGCCTCCTGTCCCTGGTCCTGCACTGCACCACTAGCACCAGTGGGATCCCCACCTCCAGACCCCGTCTCTGGTGCTTGCACGGCCTCCTCCTCCACCAAACCCCCCACCAACCTGGATGACTCCGTGCCATCTTCCCCTGTTGGGCCATGTGAGGTCCCAGCTGCCCCTTCTGCTGCCGAGGAGTCCAACTGCAACCTCCACCTCTTGGACCTCCCCCCGGCAGCTGCGGCCTGGGACACGGCACCGGACTCCTCACTCCCCGACGAGATGACAACACGGGAGGGGAGCCGGGCCTTGCGTCTCCGGCTGGCGGTCGGATCCCCGCCGCTGTGCTCCACAGCACCTTCTCCGCCCTCTTCATCAGTTGACGTTGCAGACAGGGAGAAACAAAACACAGGCATCAGGGCACTGTACAATGGACACATACACGCATGACAGTTGCACATGAGTGGCATTGGCAAACCTCAGACATGTCATCACAATCCCCAACACACATGTCATTGCAACTCGCACACATGAGCCATACCACAGCCATATCGCAACTGCCACCACCATCCATACACATACAACAGCATGAGCAGCCAAAGGGGAGCCAGACATCACATGCAACACAGGAAGTGCACCACACATGTACACACACCACCACCCTTGCATGCATGTCTACACCTCTGCCAAGTGTCGCACTGTTCAGACGGGCATCCATGTCACATCTGCCAATCAGGCTTCCACATACCGCTGTCACATGCATCCATGTTGCATCACTGTTGCACCCTTGCCAAATACACACACATGCACATGTACACAGTGCTCATACATGCAGCCGAAAACAACATACATGCCTGACATCACGGACATGTCTACTTACATACACATTCATCCAAACATGTGTGCACGCACAACTGCATTTGCCATGCAAGCCCACACACACAAGCACCATCCATGTCTCACACATTACAGCCCTCGCATGTGTCAGCCCCACGGCCCTGTACACCCCCACCCATACTCGACCCCATACAAACAGATGTGCAACCTGCACAATACCGAATAATCACCACACGCACTGCTCACAATCAGGATGCATGTACACTCACCGCTCGACTCCAGACGGGTCTGCTTCTCTAGGACCTGGACGTGGAGCGCTGGGGATATGCGTTCCAGGACCCCCATCTGTTCTTCCGACAAGTGGCCCCAGCGCCCCTTGGCATCCGCTGCCTTCAAGAGGCGCCGGGCCTTGTTCAGGGTCCTGGACCTGAAGTCCTCCCAGCGCTTCCTGACATGTTGTAAGTCCCAGATTGCCACCCCCTCCGCGTTGATGGCAGTCACAATGTCAGTCCAGATCCGAGTCCATCCTTCCTTGTCGGCGCGGGAACTTCCGAAGAGGGCATCATACTGCCCCAGGTCTTGCTCCACCAGGACACCAACTTCGGTGGCACTGAAGCTGGTGCCCCTCTGCCTCTCTGGCCGGGGGTTGTCAGTGGTCACAGATGGTGTTTGCCCCGACATGACAACCCCAGATGCAGGAGTGGGTGGGCAACTGGGGTGGGGCTGGGCTGTGGAGCGATGGAATTCCAGTCGGGAGTCTTCGGTTCCAGCAGGGGTGGTCACAGCAACAGCACCCCTGGCTGATGTGCAGGCAGCAAATGGCAGTGCACGTGGGCAGCAGGCAGTCAGGCAGCAGCAGATGGCAGGTGGGAGCGTGCTCGGGGCTCTGGGGGGCAGTAGTTCGGCCTTCTGGGCAGGAGCGTGGTCTTCCGTGTGCTTACACGAGGCCAGCTTGGTACGGAGTGATTTGGCACGTGAAAATCCTGCACGTCAGCGTGAAAACCGAGGAAAGGCCCTTAGCGCGTAAGCGCGTCAGCACGCATACGCAATTCTATTGGACCAAAGGCCCTCAGCGCGTAAGCGCATCTGTGACGTGACCCGCACGGGTGTTTCCCACACAGCACGTGATGACAGAGCACACGTGGAAAGACTGCACGTCAGAGTGTCATCGCGTGTGATTGGTGGAAATGGCCCTACACGCAGAAGTGACAAAGCGTGTAATTGGTGGAAATGGCCCTACACGCATAAGTGACAAAGCGTGTAATTGGTGGAAATGGCCCTAGCGCGTACACGCCGCGTAAGTGACGCTGGACGTGTGGGCCTGTATAAAAGGTACGCGTAGAACACCATTTCCTTGTACGTGCTTTTCGTGGAGAGCGAGTGGGTGAATTCTGTACTTCTTGTCGTTTCACACGCGATTTACTTCACGGCGTTTCAAGTTCGTATTCCCTGTTACCTCTGACAGCTTTTTCTCTTTTTTCTCTTTTACTGGTTTACTTGGGCCTGTTCCCTCAAACAGTGTTCCCTTCTACTGTTGTCCTGTCTCCTCAGACAGCGTACAAATCTTCTTTTGGCGGGGGTGTTGCCAACCAAACGCGCTCCTTTTTCACACTCTTTTACCTGGCAGACGGTGAGTCACGCATGTATCTAACATCTGTGCTTGCCCCGTGTGTAGCCTACCCCTTCAGAGGTCATTCTAGGCTGCGTGTGACACGCATACGTTCATTCTTGTGTTACTGGGTGCCACAGCGTAGTGCAGGTTTTTCTTTCTGCACACGTGGTCTAGGAGGGGTTGCGTGCACGTCATCTCCCTTTTTTGGGGCTCCTGTGCGTAGCGTGACCCGTCATCTTTCCCCAGGGGTTACAATCAGCCTTGCAAGAGCACTAGGGTACAATTACCATCTGGTACCCAACCCCTTTGACCCCCAATTGCCCAGGACAATATTTTACAGCCACTCCCATACGCACAATAACATCAGTGCCATGGCTGGGAGGCGAGGATTCTGTAAGGGTGGCAAAGGTGGAAGAGCCACAAGTGGTGGCCGTGGTGGATCCGGTAGGGGACGTGGTCGTTACTTGCAGGGTGAGCCTGTCCCCCCATGTGTGGAGGACCAGTCAAGGGCACCCGTAATCCCCCCTCCCCCCTCCCGTTGAGGCTGATGTGGCTGACACCATCCATTCTCAGCCCTTGTTGGACCAGCCCATTGTAGCACCAGACCTGGCTGACTCCATGGCTGACTTCCAGGTCAGCAGGCCTATGACACGTGCGCTGGTGCACGTTGATGTCACCATGCCACGTGCATCTGGGGCAGCAAGGTCATCTGCTGCACCAAGTAGGCAGGGCTGAGAGGCTGCAGGGGCAGCTGCGGCTCCATCCACCCCAGCCCTCACACACCCAGCCCGGACAGTGTCGGTCCTAGTCCATGCTGCTGACATTCCCCCTGACACCATCACACTAGAGCCAATGCCTGCACCAACTCCCATGCTGAGTGTGCAATCCCACACTCCTGATACAGAGTCCACCAGGGCTCCTGCCACTAGTGTCCAGAGCGGCGCAGGACACTCAGGATCACCACCACCTTCCAAGCGGAAGAGGAAGAGTGCTCGTCCGGCACAGGCTGATGCCCCAGACACGGCTACACAGTCCGGCCCGTCCAGGAAGCCCAGCTTCACGTATGACAAACTGAATGCACTTGTCGAGTATGTGTCCGCACATGACAACGAGATGGTCATTGTTGCAGGATCCAAGACCACACCTGCACAACGCCAGGCACACTGGCAGACCGTTGCGGACATCGTAAGTGCCCTTGGAATCGTGAGGCGCACAGCCAATGATTGCTATAAGCGCTGGAATGACCTAAAGCGCAGGGCAAAGAGTAAGCTGGCCTCAAGTCGGTGTCCAGTAGTAGACATGGAACTCACTCCACATGAGTCAGTCGCTGGGACCTACGTCACGGAGGAACAGATCCAAGGCGTGGGAGATTTGGCTGATTACGAGGCATTGTCCGGTGAGTGCACATGCATGTGTGTGTCATCCATGTGCATGGTGTGTGTGAGGGCTTCTGTTTGTGTGCCAGGTGAGATTGTGTGCGCCTGAGTCGTATGGGTCAGCCATGTGCTTCATGCAATACATCCTGCGCAGCTGCATTTGGCCATAGCAGTATCCCGTCTGCCAACAGTAGACATCTAGCCCAACTGCACGCCAGTTGCCCTTGAAGTGTCACCTTGCCACAACATTGTTGCTTAATTTTTCACTGTTCATTTAGTCAGATTGTTTGCATTCCACCACTTTTACTAGGCATGTCGCAGTCCTCTAGTCACATGTCTGACATGGCTATGGTAAAGTGGAGTGACTTTGTTACCTGGATATCATTTGTTCAAACATGTCCCTGTGCAATTGCACCATTTCGGACTGGCAGCTCCAGGTGAAGAATCTGACCTGTTTGAATTAGAAAAGCTATTACATGCGGGAACTGGACTGAATGAATAGGTGCTGCCCTCCTCTCCATCTTGACTCAATAGCAATGGTACATGCCATCTGTGTGATGGCATGTGTGTTTCACCTGCCAATCACAGGCCAATGTGTGATGCCACTGCCAGGCAGCATGCAGAAAATGTGTTCATCTTCCATCTTGGTGTCATCAGTGTGTGCCATTTGCCTGCCCTTCATACGCAGTGAGGGTGCATGCATGGGAGGGTTTTAGTCATGTGGGACATGTGTCAAACAGGTACTGGTTCTCTTGCTTCTCAGCCCTCATTGTGTGCCATGGTGGTAATGCCTGTTTCCATTTCTTTGTTATGTCTTTGCAGGGGAAGACGCACCTGATACTGCTGGGGTTGGTGAGATGGTGCTGACCCAGGAGGGGTCCGAGGGCCGACCAACCACCAGTGAGGGACGTGGTGTGGTGGTGGGTGAGAACCCACAAGTGCTGCAGGTCGTGCTCTCAAGGGGTGTCTCTGGCTGCACCTCCCCCGAGCTGTACTCAGGTGTTGATTCGGATGAGACCTACGTGCCGTCGAAGGTGAGTGTTCCAGAGAGGGATTCTGTTATGTCTCACCCACCTGCACCAAGGTCAGAACCCTCAATGGGGATGTCAGTGTTGGCAGCTACGCCTTTGGTGGTTACGGATGCAGGGTCACACTCCGCGACATCTGATCCTGTTCCTGGGCCAGCAGATCAGAGGGGGAATGCAGTCCTGCAGCCTCAGGCAGTGCCGGCACAGCAAGGCGCAGTTCGCCTTGCCCCAGACAGGTGTGGTGCCCGCCGACGTGGTGGCCGTACGCCACCTGGCAATACCGCATGGGAGCAATCCATTTACGGTATGGCAACCCAACAGACAGCATCATCGGAGATGATGGCTCAGGCCATGGATAGGGTGGCCACTTCCATTGTCCCCCCTGAAAGGCTGATGGAGCGACTAGAGCAGGAAACCGACTCCATCTGCCAGTCACACAGGGAGGACATGTTGGGGTCCAACAGGGACAGGCGGGCGGCACTGGCGACTCTGCAGGAGGCCATCTCCATTGAGTCCCAGGGCCACAGGGAAGCCCTGAGGCAGGAGCTCCTTCACCTCAGGACGACTCTTGTTGAGCTTGAGGCTTCAACACACCAAAGGACAGAACAGCAGCTGGAGCGTCTCACCCGTACGCTCTCAGCTGAGATGCAGGCAACGAGGGCGGAGGTCCGGGCATCCCGTGAGTTGTTGCATGGGGACCTCCGCACACTCATCCTCCAGAACCAGACCTACCACACCCGCATGCTTGCAGCCATGGAGGAGCAGACTAGGGCCTTACGTGGGCTGCCTCCCATAGTGCAACCACCTCCGGATGCAGCTGTACAGGGTGATAATAGCGACAGCAGTGATACTCCCACAATAGGGTAGCCGTGTGGGCCATGAGCCCATGGAGGTGTTTTTTTTTTCCCAGGATCCACGCAGGTGGGTTCTGGTGTGCATCCTGTCCTCGGACCTCCTGATTTTTTTTTATTTTTATTTTTATCTTTATTTTTATTTATTTTATTCCCAATTTTTTTTGGGACGATTTGTTGGCTTCTGTGGTTCCTGTGGGAATACACTGCATTGTGGCTGGGCACATGCAGGCTTGTAATGTATTTGGTTCAGATGCTTGGGTTTGAGTCACACACACCCCTCCTGCTTCCCGTTTCCATGGGCTTGCAAAGGGTGTGCCAAAGGGTGTGCCCAAGTGCCCAAGTGACAGTGAATTACACAGTGACGTTGGACTCCCATGAGCTGTGTGGGCAGTCTGTAGTCAATACTGTGTATACATTCCTAGTGCATATTGCTGTTGTGTTGTACACTGCATGTTGCATTGATGTGTAACTCATCTTCTGTGTCTACCTCCCAATTTGCAGGCCCCTTCCTCATGTCTACACAAGGACCTCTAGTCTGGAGATGGGGTCCATGTTGGCAGCAGTGCACCTACAACTCTACATGGCGCCAACACTGCACAGTTGGTAGTGGTGGGAGTGCAGGCATTTCCAGGTGGTGAGACTACTAATATTTAACATTAGTGATGTCATGTTAATGGTAGTACGTGCTCAAGTTTGTTGTTGGTCCGGCATTACTGTGAGCATTTCAGGTGTTGCAAGTTTCTAATAGGGACACTGTACATTGTGACACTAGTGTCATGTTGTGGGGATTACGTTGTTTACCTGCAAATAGCATGACATGGCATGGTGTGGCGGTGCTGGGGTTGGGTTGGCTGACATGGCACTGTCCTCTTGTTGCATTTTGCAAGTGGGTATTCATTTTAGCTGCTTGAATGTGTAACTTCACAAAACTGCATTGGTGGTGTCTGTGTGGGTAGGGATGCACACATTGTGACACTTCCAGGTGAACAATCTCAGGCTGATATGGTTTTCACGGTTCTTTCTCCAGACATTCAGGATCAGTGTCAGGTTGAGTCATCATTGATTGTCAGATGGAATGTGCCAGGGCAGTGTGCACTCCAAAGGGGTGTGATTTCTATGTGAAGTAATTAGCCACTAGCTGTGTACGGGCTGCCTCCCCCCGTGCCCTTTCCCCTCCCATGCGCAGCGGCTGTGCATGTGGTTGGAGATGGGGGGGCACCTCCATGTCCACGACCAGGCCCCGGCGTGTTGCAACGTTGTGCAGGACACATGCTGCCACTATGATCCTGTACACTACTGGGGGAGCGTACAACAGCTACCCGCCAGAACGGTCAAGGGAGCGAAAGCGTGACTTCAGCACTCCGAACGTGCGCTCCACTATGCGCCGGGTTGTAATGTGGGCTGCATTATATCTTACCTGAGGTGGCGTGGTGGGGTTCCGAATTGGCGTCATCATGTGGGGGCTGAGAGGGTAGGCACTGTCCCCTGTGGAGGTGGTGATTGGTATCATTGGTGGGGTTGTGACCTTGCTCAGTATCTGACATGCATGCATGTGCAGTGGCATTCATACTCACCAAGCAGCCATGTATCGCCATGCCGCCCAGCTTCTAGGTCCCGGCTTAGGGTGGACATTCGGTAAATGAAGCTGTCGTGGGTTGACCCAGGATAGTTGGCATATACTGAGGTGATGATTCCCTTGGCATTACATACTACCTGCACGTTGATGGAATGCCAGTGCTTGCGGTTCCTATAGATGTGCTCAGATGCCCTGGGGGGACGTAGAGCCACATGGGTGCAGTCGATGGCACCTAGCACTTTGGGGAATCGTGCCACAGCATAAAAATCCAGGGCGGCAGCATGCCTTTCTGCAGGGGTTCTGGGCAGGTATATGTGCCTGCGGACTGATGGGCGTGCAGTGATGATGTTCAAGACCTGGTGTAGGCAGCGTGACTGGGTGGCCTGTGATACACCACCCACAATGGCACTTGTCCGCTGAAATGATCCAGTGGCTAAGAAGTGCAGTACATTGAGGACCTTCTCCAGGGGGCTGAGTGCTTGGGAGCACAGGGTGGGTGATGTGAGGTCATCCTCCCACTCACTCACCAGGTCCAGTATGATGTGTGGTGGAAACCTGTACCTCCCATGCACCTGGTCATCAGGCATCCCGAAAAGGCTGGTTCTGGGTGTGAATATTCTGGCCCTGACTATCCTCCTCCTCCTCCTTTGGTAGGCCACGCCCACTGCTGCTAGGAACGGTATGTTCATCCTGGGTCTGAGGTTGTTATTTTGTTAGCGCGCAAATTAATGCGTTGCGCGTGTTGTAGGCGAGCGTGTGACCCGCGCACCCCTGAAATCCAGTACCCAGTCCAATAGCGTGTGGAAATTCCCGCGCACACCGGGATACAGGTGCGCTGACGTACTTGCGTGTGTAAGTGTCCGCGCACACCTGATATACACGTACATAAGCCAATCGCGTGTATGTGCACTTTTGGCCAATTACACGCGATGACACCCTGACGTGCTGTCCAATTACACGCGATGAGACTCTGCCGTGCTGTCCAATTACACGCGATGACACTCTGATGTGCAGTCTTTGCACGTGTGCTCTGTCATCACGTGCTGTGTGGGAAACACCCGTGCGGGTCACGTCACAGACGCGCTTACGCGCTGAGGGCCTTTGGTCCAATAGAATCGCGTATGCGTGCTGACGCGCTTACGCGCTAAGGGCCTTTCCTCGGTTTTCACGCTGACGTGCAGGATTTTCACGTGCCAAATCACTCCGTACCAAGCTGGCCACGCGTAAGCACACGGAAGACCACGCTCCTGCCCAGAAGGCCGAACTACTGCCCCCCAGAGCCCCGAGCACGCTCCCACCTGCCATCTGCTGCTGCCTGACTGCCTGCTGCCCACGTGCACTGCCGTTTGCTGCCTGCACATCAGCCAGGGGTGCTGTTGCTGTGACCACCCCTGCTGGAACCGAAGACTCCCGACTGGAATTCCATCGCTCCACAGCCCAGCCCAGGACCCAGTTGCCCACCCACTCCTGCCTCTGGGGTTGTCATGTCGGGGCAAACACCATCTGTGACCACTGACAACCCCCGGCCAGAGAGGCAGAGGTGCACCAGCTTCAGTGCCACCGAAGTTGGTGTCCTGGTGGAGCAAGTCCTGGGGCAGTATGATGCCCTCTTCGGAAGTTCCCGCGCCGACAAGGAAGGAAGGACTCGGATCTGGACTGACATTGTGACTGCCATCAACGCGGAGGGGGTGGCAGTCCGGGACTTACAACATGTCAGGAAGCGCTGGGAGGACTTCAGGTCCAGGACCCTGAACAAGGCCCGGCGCCTCTTGAAGGCAGCGGATGCCAAGGGGCGCCGGGGCCACTTGTCGGAAGGGGGTCCTGGAACGCATATCCCCAGCGCTCCACGTCCAGGTCCTAGAGAAGCAGACCCGTCTGGAGTCGAGCTGTGAGTGTACATGCATCCTGATTGTGAGCAGTGCGTGTGGTGATTATTCGGTATTGTGCAGGTTGCACATCTGTTTGTATGGGGTCGAGTATGGGTGGGGGTGTACAGGGCCGTGGGGCTGACACATGCGAGGGCTGTAATGTGTGAGACATGGATGGTGCTTGTGTGTGTGGGCTTGCATGGCAAATGCAGTTGTGCGTGCACACATGTTTGGATGAATGTGTATGTAAGTAGACATGTCCGTGATGTCAGGCATGTATGTTGTTTTCGGCTGCATGTATGAGCACTGTGTACATGTGCATGTGTGTGTATTTGTCAAGGGTGCAACAGTGATGCAACATGGATGCATGTGACAGCGGTATGTGGAAGCCTGATTGGCAGATGTGACATGGATGCCCGTCTGAACAGTGCAACACTTGGCAGAGGTGTAGACATGCATGCAAGTGTGGTGGTGTGTGTACATGTGTGGTGCACTTCCTGTGTTGCATGTGATGTCTGGCTCCCCTTTGGCTGATGATGCTGTTGTATGTGTAGGGATGGTGGTGGCAGTTGCGATATGGCTGTGGTATGGGTCATGTGTGCAAGTTGCAATGACATGTGTGTTGGGGATTGTGATGACATGTCTGAGGTTTGCCAATGCCACTCATGTGCAACTGTCATGCGTGTATGTGTCCATTGTACAGTGCCCTGATGCCTGTGTTTTGTTTCTCCCTGTCTGCAGCGTCAACTGATGAAGAGGGCGGAGAAGGTGCTGTGGAGCACAGCGGCGGGGATCCGACCGCCAGCCGGAGACGCAAGGCCCGGCTCCCCTCCCGTGTTGTCATCTCGTCGGGGAGTGAGGAGTCCGGTGCCGCGTCCCAGGCCGCAGCCGCCGGGAGGAGGTCCAAGAGGCGGAGGTTGCAGTTGGACTCCTCGGCAGCAGAAGGGGCAGCTGGGACCCCACAGGGCCCAACAGGGGAAGATGGCACGGAGTCATCCAGGTTGGTGGGGGGTTTGGTGGAGGAGGGGGCCGTGCAAGCACCAGAGACGGGGTCTGGAGGTGGGGATCCCACTGGTGCTAGTGGTGCAGTGCAGGACCAGGGACAGGAGGCAGCACAGGCGGCCGCGGAGGTGCCTGTGTGCAATCCTGTCCCCGATCCTGTCCCTGCATCATCTTGCACCAGCAGGGATGCCTACGTCCAGACCCGTTTTCAGGCAGGGGATGAGCTGACGTCAACTGGCCTTCCTCTGCCTGCAGACGTGGCCATCCAGGTCCGGGTTGAGCCTGTCCTGGCTGGTGTGGCGTTGCGTCAACGGGCCATGCGAGGTGACCTGCAATCTTTTCATGGAGAGACTGCACGTCATCTTGAATGGCTCGTTGACCACATCACCCTGCTGGGACAGGTCACCCAGGCCGGATTCCTCCGTCTGATGGGGCTTCTCCGACCCCCTCCTCAACTGGACCCCCTACGCGCCAGTCGTCCTCTGTGCCATCTTCCCACCCATCAGTCACCTGGGTGCCCTGTGGAGCTGCCTCTGACGGTGCGGCCAGGCTGGTGGAGGAGGCATCCCTGCCACAGTCGGGAGTCGGAGGTCCAGCAGGGGTGTCCACATCAACAACTGCACCCCAGCCGGCGGAGGATGTGCAGGCAGCAGGAGGCAGTGCACGGGCAGAGGCAGAGCAGCAGCAGCAGCAACATGGTGGGAGACATGAAGGCTCGGGGCTTTCGACATCGGAGGGGCAGGCATCGGCCGGAGGGCAGGGGGACCCAGGACAGAGAGTGTCTTCCGTGTGGCAGCGGTTGGGCCACGCCATAGGTGCGAAGCGGCGGCAGGTGGAAGAGGCGCGACTCACAATGGTCAGGGCGGAGAACTCCATGTGGAGGGCCCTGAGGCGGGCCGAGTGCCTCGAGGCAATCTGCAGGGGGTTGGAGGAGGACACGGCGTCGTCCCTGCGGACCCTCGGGGCCATGGAACTGGACCGCCTCCGGGACATCGAACAGGAGTTCGATGATGCCCTGGCACGGGACACCACGGAGTGAGCCGCTGGAATTGCCCGCCGCCTTTGTATATAGTTCTTTAGTTTTAGGTTTCCTTTCTTTCTTATTATGATTTGGAGTCGACGGACACTGCTCCACTTTTTGTATATAGTTGATTTTTAGGTAGGTTTTTTAGTAGGTTTCCTTTGTTCAGTTGGGCTCATGGACCCTTGGTAGTTTTGTACATAGTTCTTTATTGCATGGAGATTTTTTTACATTTGACTCTGGACAAAATTTTTTTGCATTCGGATTTCCAGTTTTGTGTTTTTATACGGACATGCAGCTTTTTTTTTCTCATTCACATTGTAGTTTGTTTTCTTTCTTTAGCATTCTTTATTTTTTTCAATACAATTTTGTTTCCATACTTCACTGTGTGGTATCATCTCATTGGTTTCATGCATGTCATGTTGTGTGTTTTCCCATTCAATTGCAACCATTGTGTGTGACGGACATGGGTTCATTAGCTTCATGAACATTGGGGGTGTAACATGTGATTTCCATTTCCATGTGGGTGAATGGGTTACTTGGTAGGGCTTTTTGGCTGTGGAGGCTGACCATTACGCACATGATTGGGGATTGTGAGGACCTGGTGGGGGCTGCCCATGGTGGCAGGGGGGTGGGGGTGGTGGGAGATATGAGTGGGGGCCTGGTGGGGGCTGCCCATGGTGGCAGGGGGGTGGGGGTGGTGGGAGACATGAGTGGGGGCCTGGTGGAGGCTGACCATGCACTGCTGGGGGGTGGGGGTGGTGGGAGACATGAGTGGGGGCCTGGTGGAGGCTGCCCCTGCACTGCTGGGGGGTGGGGGTGGTGGGAGACATGAGTGGGTGCCTGGTGGAGGGTGACCCTGCGATGCTGGGGGGTGGGGGTGCAGGGGTACATGAGTGGGGGCCTGGTGGAGGGTGGCCATGGTGGCAGGGGGGTGGGGGTGGTGGGAGACATGAGTGGGGGCCTGCTGGAGGGTGACCCTGGATGCTGGGGGGTGGGGGCGGTGGGAGACATGAGTGGGGGCCTGGTGGAGGCTGCCCCTGCACTGCTGGGGGGTGGGGGTGGTGGGAGACATGGGTGGGGGCCTGGTGGGGGCTGCCCATGGTGGCAGGGGGGTGGGGGTGGTGGGAGACATGAGTGGGGGCCTGGTGGAGGCTGCCATTGCACTGATGGGGGGTGGGGGCGGTGGGAGACATGAGTGGGGGCCTGGTGGAGGCTGCCCCTGCACTGCTGGGGGGTGGGGGTGGTGGGAGACATGGGTGGGGGCCTGGTGGGGGCTGCCCATAGTGGCAGGGGGGTGGGGGTGGTGGGAGACATGAGTGGGGGCCTGGTGGAGGCTGCCCCTGCACTGCTGGGGGGTGGGGGTGGTGGGAGACATGAGTGGGGGCCTGCTGGAGGCTGCCCCTGGTGAGTGGGGGGTGGGGGTGGTGGGAGACATGAGTGGGGGCCTGGTGGAGGCTACGCCTGGTGGGTGGGGGGTGGGGGTGGTGGGAGACATGAGTGGGGGCCTGGTGGAGGCTGCCCCTGCACTGCTGGGGGGTGGGGGTGGTGGGAGACATGAGTGGGGGCCTGGTGGAGGCTGCCCCTGGTGGCTGGGGGGTGGGGGTGGTGGGAGACATGAGTGGGGGCCTGGTGGAGGCTGCCCCTGCACTGCTGGGGGGTGGGGGTGGTGGGAGACATGAGTGGGGGCCTGGTGGAGGCTGCCCCTGCACTGCTGGGGGTTGGGGGTGGTGGGAGACATGGGTGGGGGCCTGGTGTGGGCTGACCCTGGTGGCTGGGGGGTGGGGGTGGTGGGAGACATGAGTGGGGGCCTGGTGAAGGCTGCCCCTGGTGGCTGGGGGGTGGGGGTGGTGGGAGACATGAGTGGGGGCCTGGTGGAGGCTGCCCCTGCACTGCTGGGGGGTGGGGGTGGTGGGAGACATGAGTGGGGGCGTGGTGGAGGCTGCCCCTGGTGGCTGGGGGGTGGGGGTGGTGGGAGACATGAGTGGGGGCCTGGTGGAGGCTGCCCCTGCACTGCTGGGGGGTGGGGGTGGTGGGAGACATGAGTGGGGGCCTGGTGGAGGCTGCCCCAGGTGGCTGGGGGGTGGGGGTGGTGGGAGACATGAGTGGGGGCCTGGTGGAGGCTGCCCCTGCACTGCTGGGGGGTGGGGGTGGTGGGAGACATGAGTGGGGGCCTGGTGGAGGCTGCCCCTGCACTGCTGGGGTTTGGGGGTGGTGGGAGACATGAGTGGGGGCCTGCTGGAGGGTGGCCATGGTGGCAGGGGGGTGGGGGTGGTGGGAGACATGAGTTGGGGCCTGGTGGAGGCTGCCCCAGCACTGCTGGGGAGTGGGGGTTGTGGGAGACATGAGTGGGGGCCTGCTGGAGGCTGCCCCTGCACTGCTGGGGGGTGGGGGTGGTGGGAGACATGAGTGGGGGCCTGGTGGAGGGTGAGCCTGGATGCTGGGGGGTGGGGGTGCAGGGGGACATGAGTGGGGGCCTGGTGGAGGGTGGCCATGGTGGCAGGGGGTGGGGGTGGTGGGAGACATGAGTTGGGGCCTGGTGGAGGCTGCCCCTGCACTGCTGGGGGGTGGGGGTGGTGGCAGACATGAGTGGGGGCCTGCTGGAGGCTGCCCCTGCACTGCTGGGGGGTGGGGGTGCAGGGGTACATGAGTGGGGGCCTGCTGGAGGCTGCCCCTGGTGGCTGGGGGGTGGGGGTGCAGGGGGACATGAGTGGGGGCCTGGTGGAGGGTGGCCATGGTGGCAGGGGGGTGGGGGTGGTGGGAGACATGAGTTGGGGCCTGGTGGAGGCTGCCCCTGCACTGCTGGGGGGTGGGGGTGGTGGGAGACATGAGTGGGGGCCTGCTGGAGGCTGCCCCTGCACTGCTGGGGGGTGGGGGTGGTGGGAGACATGAGTGGGGGCCTGGTGGAGGCTGCCCCTGGTGGCTGGGGGTGGGGGTGGTGGGAGACATGACTGGGGGCCTGGTGGAGGCTGCCCATGGTGGCAGGGGGGTGGGGGTGGTGGGAGACATGAGTGGGAGCCTGGTGGAGGATGCCCATGGTGGCAGGGGGGTGGGGTTGGTGGTAGACATGCATTTTTGATCAGTAGTGCAAGGTGACATGTGGATTGGCTGGGGGGCATGCCCATGGTGGATGGGCTGCCTGTGGGACATGAGCATGGGTGCAGGGTAGTCCCCCGTGGTGTGGGCTGCCTGCAGGGTCCGTGGAGGTTGTGGAGCGTACACCTGGGAGGGCCCACACGGCCAATTCACATGTGGTACTCCCCAGAACCCCTGAAATACACATACCCTGCTGAAATCGTGTGTGGAACTTCCCGTGCACCCCTGAAATACACATACTTTGCTGAAATCGCGTGTGGAACTTCCCGCGCACCCCTGAAATACATGTACCCTGCTCGCACTGGGCCAATCGCGTGTGGAACTTCCCGCGCACCCCTGAAATACACGTACCCTGATGAAATCGCGTGTGGTACTTCCCGCGCACCCCTGAAATACACATACCTTGCTGGAATCGGGTGTGGAACTTCCCGCGCACCCCTGAAATACACGTACCCTGCTCGCACTGGGCCAATCGCGTGTGGAACTTCCCGCGCACCCCTGCAATACACGTACCCTGATGAAATCGCGTGTGGAACTTCCCGCGCACCCCTGAAATACACATACCTTGCTGAAATCGCGTGTGGAACTTCCCGCGCACCCCTGAAATACACGTACCCTGCTGAAATCGCGTGTGAAACTTCCCGCGCACCCCTGAAATACACGTACCCGGCCATATCGCGTGTGAGACTTCCCGCGCACCCCGGTATACACGCACACGTATTTTTTGTCAGCGGGTGTCCGTGTTTGTGGGTACCCCTTTGCACGTCATTTGTCCTGGAGGGCCACAGTATAGGACATTCTTCATGGCAGTATATGGGTGCTATTTGTTGGCGCACCTTTTGGCGCACATTTCTTACAGCCGCAGAGACGCTACCGCCTGCTTTCTTGTGGCGGTCGTGTTTGTGTCTGTGCGCTGGTTTGAGCGTGCGCTTTTTTGCCCTATTCTATTCCATGAATACGTGTTGTAGGCGAGCGTGTGGGCGTTCCGCGCACTTGTGCCCTGTACTTCCCTCGTGACGCCCACGTTTTGGCAAGTTGTTCCCCATTCCGAGTGTTACGCCCGTGTTCCGCCTACTTTTGTTGCGTGCGCCGCGCTATGTGCGATTTTCGCTGTGGCCTGTGCGATTTTCGCTGTGACCTGGCGCACGCTGTTAGATGGCCTGTGCGCCATTGTGCGCCGCGCACTTTTTTATCGCACATCCGCTGGTTTTCTCGCGCACGGACTTCCATGAATCGATGTGCGCTGCTTTTCGTGCGATTTTCGCACTTGCACTGCGATATTCGCTATTCCACTGCGATTCGCACGTTTTTGCCCACTTGTGCCGCGCTAATTATTCCATGAATCAGCTCCTTAGTTGCATATTTTCAAGAAAATGAGCTTGCAATTAATACGAAAAAATCAAAAATCATGGCAATAACATCAGGAGCAAAAAAGAAAGTCAACCAGTTTAAGTGGTCTGTAGCAGGCGAGACAATTGAGACAGTATCAACAATCCGATATTTAGGCGTGCAAATAAACAGCTCGATCTGTGAATCAGTATGGGTAGCAGAATTGAAACATTGCATGTCCATATTGACAATACAAGGCCAAAAGCTGCATTTTGAATATGGTAAATTCACCCTTCAACCGCTATGGACCTTCTATATACAAAAAGTAATTCCCACAATAACGTATGGGGCGGAAGCTAGTTGGAACATTGACCATCGAATTTGGGCCATCTTGGAAGGTAAATTTTGGAAGAAAATATTGCGACTTCCAAGCAGTACCCCGATTGTTGCAATAAGATATGAACTTGGCTTGGAACCATTACATGGAACAATTCAATGGAAATCAATTGCAGCTCTACGAAAGATGCAGCTATCAAAAATTGCTCCAGCGTACAAAATATTTGAATCAACGACTAAAAATCCACATGGAGGAATTCTCTTGTCTTGGGCAAATAAAATCAGGAATATCTTGAAAATAGCCGACATCTCATGGCAAATGGAAATAACAATGCCACAACTCGCAAAGAAAAAGTTACGGCAATGGAAATGGATCTTAAACGAAGAACAGCATTTGTCAATGTCCTCATCCCTGAACTTGGGTATGTCTTGTAACTGCCTAGATAAAGTTCCAAGGTATCTATCAAGATTTCCTTCCAGATGGCATCGGAACAAGTTTCTGAGGCTGCGTTTGAATGTATATAAAACCAAAGAAGTTTTGTGGAGAAGAAAAGAGCCGAAGATCGCTGACAATCTATGTCGATTCTGTACAATGGAAATAGAATCATTAAAACATCTAATCATGGAATGTCCCACAATAACCACTCAACGAATTTGCTTTTTGGGCAGATTTGTATCACCTAACATTAATATGGATGAGTGGTGGTGGAGGGTGCTAACTGGAAACAATGTGATGTTAACTTGTGCAGTGATAGATTTTTTGGAAAAACTATTGGAGTAGGGAGATGCCCCCTGACATCTTGAAGCAGACGGGTCACAGTAGTGGTTGAACCCATATGTATGTGTGGACCTATGTGTGTAATTATCATCTAATGAAGTGCATTGTGATGTGATTGTTTGTGTTTTGTAATTAAAGTTTGTAAAAAACTAATTGTTACAATAAAAAAAAAGATACAACAGGGATAAAACGTATAATAATACTACAAAGGCCACAAGCTACCCCCTCCTCCTGTATTTCAAATAGGTAGCTTATGAATACATCAACATTCAGTCACATAAATAACTGCCTATCGGACTTCAACATTTTTATATCGGCATATGCAATTCAACAATCTATATATATATATAAAACACTTAGGTATGTTTCTGTACTCAGCTGATGCAATTTATCAGTGTTTGATTACCCTCTGATGTCTGAATAGCAAAGTGCAATTCTGTACATTTTTGAAAAAAATAATATCAGTGTTAGGTTGCCCTCTGCTGTCCAAATGGCAAAGTGCATCTCTGTGTACACTTTTGAAAAATTAAGAGAGCAGATTTTTTTTTTAATCATTTTGGAGCAAATAATGTTGTGTCTAAATAAATGCACAATGTATTAAATATATAAAAACATATTAAATTAATGTTCAAGTCTAAATAAAACATTAAAGAGATTCAATTTCACAACACAGAAGCAGTTCCTATTTATTAACTACAGTAAGAGAAGTGGGGTGGAGAGAAATAATTTCAAGTTACTTCTTTTCACCCCCACTTCTCTTCACAGAGGGCACTGGGGTTCCATTGTCAATGAGCAGTTAATTACAGGCTCAACATTTCAGACTCTACAGAGCAAAACGCTGCAGGACGCATGCATCCTCACAAACTAAAACTGAAAGTAGGTGCTGCAATGAAGCTACTACACAATCCTATGCCATCACAGTGACTCTGCAATGTAGCAAGGTTGGCAATTATGCGTCTACAAAGATATTTTATAGAGGCCTCTGTAATCGGTGGATTAAACTTAGATACTCTTCTTATACGGCACATCCATCTCATTCCATCAAATTCCTTTCAAATTAAAAAAAAGACAATTTCCTATTCAATGACCATTAATAAGTCACAGGGACCTACGCCCCCTTCCTTGAAGCGATCAGTGGTAATTCTGATATTTAAGAAGGTGAACAGAAATGACCCCATGAATTACCGACTGATATTGACCTTTATGATATGCTAGAATGGCATACGTTACGCTGGGAACAGCTAGTTGTTCATTAATATGGTATACATATCTTTTTTATTGCAACTTTGCTAGTAAAAAATGTTTTCATGAAATATACAAGTGGTATTATAAAGTGCAAAACTGTGACTAGGGGTTAGATAAAGTGCCACAAATGTGCAAACATGCAAAAAACAGTACAATTACAAAAATATGTTTCCTTTATGTTCACATATGATGGTGTAGGGAGAATTGTAGTTCGCTCAAGAAAGTTTAAGTTTTATTCCTAGAGTACTAAAGGGAGGTGTTCATGAGCCTACTGGGTTCCAATCACTTAGCAAACACTGTTTCTAATGGTCCAACAACTTCCCTACGAATTATTATTTTTGATGTCCCACATTTTTCTACCAGAGGATGTGGTTTAAAAACAATGTCAACACTAACACTTTGAGCTGTGAATCAGTCACCAGGCTTCATGCCTTAAATATGGAAATGCTTGATGATGTGGAACCTGTTAAAACCACAGATATAAAATGATAACAACATAAATACATCATCATCTCTCTTGACATTCACACATGGGAAGGGCTCTGCCCTTGTGGGACCCGATTTGCAAAGTGAGGTGGGAGGGGTTCTCATCCTTGTATTATAAAACCATTTCCCTAGATTGGGTGGAGGAACCAAGATCCTGTGCTTCCTAAAGAGACTGTTTTTCGATCCCAAACCTGCAGAATTATATGAAACTCATTATGTTCTACGTTTAAATTGAATCCAGATGCTAGAAATCCACAACCCCACATTTGTACGGAGGGACTGATATCAATATGTTAACATGAATGCCATGTTTCTATCAACCTTTCTCTGGTTCAACACTTGTTTTTGATATTTGAGAAAATATAATGTTCTAGATTTGTGATCTATTGGCTAAAGTTGATTTAATGTGAATATTAACTAAAGGGAACTTTAATATAGCCAGTCAGTCAAAGACATGTATTTGTATTTGAAGTACAATCCATAAAAATACAAACACTTACTAATAAAACACATAACAATAACAACGTCTTTAAAAGTGACACAGCTAAGCAAATGATTTAAAAGATCATAAAGCAAGAATATAATTCATCAGAGATGTCTTAATGCTCAAAGCACATTGCAAATATTGGATCAGATTCCAGGCAATCAGAGGGGGCCTTTCATTTCCAACATTCACATTGTGTTGATTGTTTAGAGAAAAAGTTTCCCTTTTTTTCATATGTTCTTTTCAAATGTGTATAAATAATTGTATTTTTGTTTTTCATATGCTCTTTTTAAATGCGTATAAATAATTGTATTTTGTTTAATATGAAAAATTGTGTACATTAATATGGACACCCATCTGTTCCATTTGTGTACAGATTGTGCTTGCTCTGGAATTTACTTTTAGTCAATTGTGCTTGGTAACTTATAGACCTCGCTTGTGAGCAATAATAACAAAAAATAATAAAAAAGCTACTTTTGTATTAATCCTTAAACAGAAGTTGGATATGGTGGATTTGAAAGACTTATCCCAATAAAGACTTAGGTGGACACATAAAGTTATACAAATCATACCTAGGAACTATTTCAGATAGTTTGTGCCATACTCTTGGCATTGAGGAGAGTACTATAAATAGAATTTATATGTATGTCTAGTAAACCTGTCAGGACACTGTTTTGTTTTGTGTTTCAGTGATTTCCCAGTCCTTGACAGAGTAGGGAACTACCCTCTAGTACACTACCTCGTTGACAGCCTTGGCTGTCTTTAGGGTTCTTTTCTTTTCCTTCCTCTCTTTTCTTTCCTAGTATATTCCTTTATCATTATTTTGGAATATATACATGTTTGCACTTTGACCCCGAGTTCAGCTAGTAGACTTTGAGCTTAGCTAGCGAATTGGAAATGCCCCCAACTGAACTGAAAATTTAAGATTCAGCTACATATGGCTTCAAACATCGAGAGGGGGCCTTTCATTTCCAACATTCACATTGTGTTGATTGTTTAGAGAAAAAGTTTCCCTTTTTTTTCATATGTTCTTTTCAAATGTGTATAAATAATTGTATTTTTGTTTTTCATATGCTCTTTTCAAATGCGCATAAATAATTGTATTTTGTTTTATATGAAAAATTGTGTACATTAATATGGACACCCATCTGTTCCATTTGTGTACAGATTGTGCTTGCTCTGGAATTTACTTTTAGTCAATTGTGCTTGGTAACTTATAGACCTCGCTTGTGAGCAATAATAACAAAAAATAATAAAAAAGCTACTTTTGTATTTATCCTTAAACAGAAGTTGGATATGGTGGATTTGAAAGACTTATCCCAATAAAGACTTAGGTGGACACATAAAGTTATAAAAATCATACCTAGGAACTATTTCAGATAGTTTGTGCCATACTCTTGGCATTGAGGAGACTACTATAAATAGAATGTATATGTATGTCTAGTGAACCTGTCAGGACACTGTTTTGTTTTGTGGTTCAGTGATTTCCCAGTCCTTGACAGAGTAGGGAACTACCCTCTAGTACACTACCTCGTTGACAGCCTTGGCTGTCTTTAGGGTTCTTTTCTTTTCCTTCCTCTCTTTTCTTTCCTAGTATATTCCTTTATCATTATTTTGGAATATATACATGTTTGCACTTTGATCCCGAGTTCAGCTAGTAAACTTTGAATTTAGCTAGCAAATTGGAAATGCCCCCAACTGAACTGAACATTTAAGATTCAGCTACATATGGCTTCAAACATCGAGAGGGGGCCTTTCATTTCCAACATTCACATTGTGTTGATTGTTTAGAGAAAAAGTTTCCCCTTTTTTTTCATATGTTCTTTTCAAAGGTGTATAAATAATTGTATTTTTGTTTTTCATATGCTCTTTTCAAATGCGTATAAATAATTGTATTTTGTTTTATATGAAAAAGTGTGTACATTAATATGGACCCCCATCTGTTCCATTTGTGTACAGATTGTGCTTGCTCTGGAATTTACTTTTAGTCAATTGTGCTTGGTAACTTATAGACCTCGCTTGTGAGCAATAATAACAAAAAATAATAAAAAAGCTACTTTTGTATTAATCCTTAAACAGAAGTTGGATATGGTGGATTTGAAAGACTTATTCCAATAAAGACTTAGGTGGACACATAAAGTTATAAAAATCATGCCTAGGAACTATTTCAGATAGTTTGTGCCATACTCTTGGCATTGAGGAGACTACTATAAATAGAATTTATATGTATGTCTAGTGAACCTGTCAGGACACTGTTTTGTTTTGTGAATCAGAGAGGTATTAACAGACAAAATAAAAATCATGGCTGCCCTGCACTCTCTAAAATTAAAATTATGTACTAGCAATTGTATTGTTCTGTCACTGATTCACTTATAAGCTGGACAGACACCTGACTCATTGGAAGCGTATGCTTGATCTCTTAACCACCTGGTTGTCACAGTTCTAAGAGGCAGAAGGTTTATTCTAGACCTTGTTACCAACACTAATTTAAAAAATAAATACAACCATGCAAGTGGTAGGCGTGGTAACATTTACATGTGAGCAATTCAGTAACTCAGTATATTTGCTCTCTAGCTTCGGATGGTCATTGAGGTTCTACTTCTTAGTGGCCACATTGGTAACAGAATAATTTACCAAACAATTCATTGCATTTAATTAAACCAGAAATCTCTTGACAGAGGAAATACAGGGAAGTGACAGGTAATTAATTTGCCTCAGGCTGAAATAACAAAGTAACTCACAGTAGAGACTACCTTACTCCTAGTCCATTGTCCCCTTTCATCCATACTTTTGGGACATTCCATCCATCAGGACGGGACCGGAGCACTTTTGAAGCATTCAAAATAACATGTTGTCCTTCTTTTATTTTTACCTAGAGTCACCAAACGTGACCATAGACATGCCTTCTTGACCTCTGCCCCGCACATCGCCCTTCAGTCTTTTTCTGTCGCAAAAGTCAAAGGACGTTAGCAAAATAGAGGATACTTTTTAGAGGGGATGCGGGTGGGCATACGGAGGAAAGGGACTATGGACTAGGAGTACGGAAGAAAGGGGACTATGGACTAGGAGTAAGGCAGTCACTATGGTGAGGCACTTTGTTATACTCATATATACCGTCCCCTTTCCTCCATACATTTGGATGATTCCCAAGCACTGGCCAAAGAAACCGAAGGATGGAAATGTCCCTTACAATAGTGTCTGTAGAAAGCTGAAGGAAAAGACCACGTAGCAGCCTTCACTATGGACTCCCAAGGAACATATTTCTGGAAGGCAACAGCAGCCACTTTGCCATGGACCAAATGTTCATGAACGCCTCTTGGGGGCTGAAGGCCTTTAATTGTATAAGCCTGTGAGATGCATGGTATCTAGTATTTCCATCGAAAAACGGTTTCCAACGAAAGCTTTTCCATCGAAACCTATCCATCGAAAATATATGCATCAAATACATATATGTAAAGGGTTACGTTTTCATTGGGGTGGGTTTTTAAGGGTAAATGTTTTTAAAGGCATTTTTCAAATTACTTTTTTGTACAACCCTCCTTCCCCCTCTACCGCTCCCACTCACTAAAATCAGCTCAACAGACCAAACCAAACACACACACACACATTCACACAGCAAACACTCTATCATTCACACAAGCACCCATCACCGTACACTCACTCATAACAGCATACACGCATCCATGCACATATTTTTAAAAACAAATGACCATAAACATACCTTCTCCAGGGGCCTGCGTGCTAGTGATGAAATGTCCCGCTCTAGGCTGCTTTGTCCGTATGTGTAAGGAGGCTCAGGAGCTTCACCACGCAAATACAGCATCCAGTGCCCTAGCCAGCATTTCCAATGAGCTATGCAAGGCTGGCAAAGCAAAATACCCGCAGACCTGCATGGCTCAGTGAGCATGTGCAGCTGGGGAACTGAACTCTATTGTCCAA
Organism: Ambystoma mexicanum; assembly: GCF_040938575.1. Taxonomy (NCBI): domain Eukaryota; kingdom Metazoa; phylum Chordata; class Amphibia; order Caudata; family Ambystomatidae; genus Ambystoma; species Ambystoma mexicanum. The sequence goes on from NC_090939.1 coordinate 417,158,448, forward strand.
GGGAAACAGTGTTTCCCTTTGACAGTTCAGCCAGCCCAGGAGCACTCCCTCAGCAGGACAAAGCACCTGAGGGAGTGCTCAGTCTTTCACTGGTCTGGCTCCTTGGCTCTTCCATAAAGGGTGAGGAAGCCACTGGGTGGACACCCCCTTGCCAAGTATGGATGAGCCGCTGGGCTCGGACTGGCCTTTAGGGCAATAGGGCAATGCTCTTACCAAAAATGCAAAATGCTAGTGTGGGCCAGTCAAAATGGGACACTTTTTTTTAAATATCACAATTTGCTTACATTTTAACAAAAAACACCCACTGGGGTACTATTCAAACAATCTGTGACTAAAGTAATGAATATCCATTTGCAACCGTGGGCCACTTTTTCATTGGTGCCAGAGGCAGTTTTATGCTCCAGTTCGACAAAGTGAGCTGCCCCTGCCCATTTCCTCCAATCTAAAAAAAAAACTTTAAAAAAGAATTCTTGTTTTTTTTACATTTCATGCTGGGCTCTCATTCCCACCCAAGTTTGTGGCCATAGCCCCCTAGGAGGGGGTCACACCCCACAGTTTGAATACCTCTGGTCTATGCACAGGAGTGGGTAGAGGCTCTGAAGCGGCATACCACCAGGATTGCAAAGAGGCTGGTTGCCAGGATGGCCCTCCACCAACTGGATCCACATAACCCAAGGGTGCAGATGTAGGAGGGAGCAAGACTGTGTGTGGCAGCTGAAAACGAGCACGCCAAACTATTGGAGGGTCGGAACGGATTCTTATTGTCCACATTGTGTGGAAAAGGCTGCTAGGCCCACAAAACAGGCCCCTCGGTACCAGCCGTTGAAAACTTTGGTGTGAGAGAGATCGTCAAAATGTCCACTGCAGAATTTGACAGTTAAAAAAAATGGGTTACTGAAGAAAGTTGTGAAGGTGAGGAAAGATGGGGGGGTCCCTGAATCAAGGGAAAAAATAAACTGAAAGGGTGAATTTTTAGTAATCTTGTATAGCTGATCGCAGCCTGAAGTCCATGGCCACCAGTCCTCCTTTGAGTGCTCCAGACAGCAAGGCCTATACAATACGACGCTGCCAGCCAAAACGAGCCAAAAACAAAGACTGAACAGATAGAACGCCAGGGCCAGCTTAGACCCAGCAATTTCCATGGCAGCCTACAAATGGCTGAATATCCGAGTCTCCAAGTTTCCAAATCTCAATGAGCCTCATCACAAGGTTGGCGCTAAAAATCAGCCCATACCGGCATGGCGGTAATAACATGTCCGGCTTGGCACCAACACGCAAATAGCGGGAGATCAAGAGTGCGCGAGCACGCGCACCCCTGCATGCCGGTGATGGCCGTACCGGCATGCCGTTAACGACCCTCAAACCCCCAGATAGCAGCATCGACCAATACGCACAGAACGCCTCCGGCCTCGGCAACCCCTAATTAGCGCTACCGTTATGAACATAGTGCTAATAACGGGTCCGTTAATACCAGACCCGGAAGTAACGTCATTGCGCCGGAACGGGAAATGCCATGGCGGCCATCTTCAAAAACACAATACATTGCCATCCTCCACCTAGAGGACCTTCTACACCACAACTTCTAGGCCACCACAGACAACATGTCGAAGGCCACCCAGAAAGGCACGGCCCGCCTGCGCAAACCACGTTTCACGGACGATGAGCTCAACATGTTAGCCGACACCCTAGTGTCAAATGCTGAAGTGGTGTTCTGCAATGACCTCAGGCATCCAGCCCAGCTAAAGAAGAAGGCCATCTGGGAAGAAGTTGCCCAGAAAGTAAGTGCAGTTGGCACCACCGCACGCACAGTGCGCAATTGTAAAAAATGGTGGGACGACCTCAGGCTGAGAGTCCGGCACTTATTGTCAGCCAATTGGCGCCAGGGGCTGGCAACAGGAGGAGGACCACACTCACCACTGAAATTGGCCAGATGGGAGGAGACCGGCAGGTCCGTCATAGACGTGGAGTCAATCAAAGGAGTTGGTGGAGCAGAGTTTGGCGTGCCAACATTGGCAGATGAAGGTGAGTGTCCCTACAAAAACACAATAACTAATCAAAATCATTGTCCCCCAAATGTGGCAGCAACACCAGCTGATACAAGGCCCATCATGCACACCTACACATATCCATATACACATGCCGGGTCCACCACTATCCCATCCCAATGCATGTTGTGCCCATACACGAATACACACCCGACACACATATTACGGGCATGTGTCACCCAGGACGACACTCCCAACACACATCAAGGCCCAACAGCAGCCAACATGGTGTACATGTGAACATGACTACGCTTTCAAAATGCACCCTCCAACATTGCATGTACACAGTCCCCTACAAAGCCAGGAATGCAAATGATCAGATGGCGCCACATGCCCAAAGACCAATGCATGCATAATGCAAGTGCCACAATCACTGATGCCCTGCCACTCTCTGTCCCCCACAGGTACGGATGCAAACAGTGATGAAGCACATTGGAGTGCACAATGCACAACAGCAGCCAAAAGGCCTAGGAGGCAAGCCATAGTTGACTTTGGGTGTTAGGGGGTGGGTGGAGGCTGGTGGTGGGTGTAGTGTGTAGTACTGGGGTGTTTGGGGGCATTGCAGTAGGGTGGGGGGAGGTGGATGGGTGGTGGGGGTGTGAATTGTTGAATCATGTTGTACTAAATTCCTCACGAATACACCAGTTGTCTAGCAAACATCACATGAGTGGACATTGCTGATTTTTTGTATGTCAATTTATTGCTTCATGGTGATTTGTGCACATGTGCCCACACACCCAGTGCCCACAGTTCACAACACATGGCACACTCTGCATCAAAGTACATCAGAATGATGGTGGTGGAAGCTCCACGTCAGGTGGCAGGGGTATGTTCCGCCGGATGCACATGTTATGCAGCATTGCACATGCCGTGATGATCTTGCCCACCTTCTCAGGCCCGTATATGAGTGCCCCTCCTGACCTGCTGATGCAGAGAATCTGTGCCTTCAAAAGGCCAAACGTCTGCTCAATGACCACACGCGTACGTGTATGTGCACGATTGAAGTCCTCCTCATGCCTGTTCTGCGGGTTCCTGACAGGGGTGAGTAGCCACGGCTTCAGAGGATATCCAGCATCACCTACATGGGAGCAGAAGGAGGTATGTGTGAGGATGAGGCTCAGTTGACAGGTGTGCTCAGCCTGTACATCATTCAAGTTCATATGCACAATCTCGTCATTGGCAGCCACATACACATGACTGTCAGCCCTGTACAGTGCATGCCAATCCATAGAGGGAGCCTTGTGTGACATCCACGACCTAGGGTCCTAGGCTTTTAAACCACCAGGCCACCCAATGTATGTCTTGGCAAGGGGCATTTTGCATGCAAATGTGAGTGCTGTGTGTCGGCGGATGACTTAAGAAACTTCCATTCCTCCCAAATCCATCTGCCCCCATGGCCCAGAGGGCATTCCCCTTGCATATGCATGTACCCCCCAAATCCATTTGCCCCCCTGGCGCAGAGGGCATTCCCCTTGCATATGCATGTACCCCCGCCAATCCATCTGCCCCCATGGCCCAGAGGGCAGACTCACCCAACAGCCAGCCACTTTGTACAACGTCTCCTTCCATGTAGCGGGGTAGTGAGGAGTTCCGCAGCACCATGGCATCATGCGTGGATCCTGGGTATCTGGCACAGCAATGTGTTATTATTTGGCTGGCATCACACGCCATCTGCACATTGATGGAATGGTATAGCTTCCGATTGCGGTACACCGCCTCCACGGCATGTGGACCTGCCAACTCTACATGGGTACAGTCGAGGGCACCAATTACATTGGGCATGCCTGCCAGTGCATGGAATACTATTTTGGTGGCCTTTGCCTCCTGTGGTGTCCTTGGTAAGGATATGTGGGCACTTGCATGCTTCAGTAGTGCATCAAGCACTTGGTTTAACACAACAGAGAAGCATAATTGGGACATGCCATGCATTTGGCCCACTGTGTGTTGGTAAGTGCCTGTGGCCAGGAAGTGGAGCACAGATGCCACCTTCAGCAAAGGGGGCATGGCTGTGGAGATGTTGATCAGGCTGACCAAGTCATCCTGTATTAATTCCACTATGTTGGTGATGGTGTCTCTGTCCAGGCGGTACAGGGTGTGGATCTGTGCTGGGGTTAAGTCAAATGGATTGGCCCTTATACGTGGGATTGTTGGCTGTCTGCGGGGAGTGACTGCCTGCACTGGTGGTATTTGCTGGGCATGTCTCATCCTCCTTCTCCTCCTGCGTCTCCTCTGTGTTTCCTGTTGTACTGCCTGCTCAAGGAGTAGCAGTGCAGGCATGTCCTCCAGGCCCAGTATGGCAAGTACAAGTGGTAGCATTTTGGCTTGGAACGGGGTGTGGTGTGTGGGTGTGCTCCTTTTGTGCTGACCCTGACTCCATTGCATCCACATGTGCTGATTGTGTGCACCTGTGGCACTTGGTTACACAGCAGTTTGCAGTTTACGGGTGGTCCGCAATGCCGGTATTGCCGGCATCATGGTGGCCCCTCTTACCGGCATCTCGATGCCGGTATGTACTTGTACGTGCGACTCGTGGTGTCCCCTTCTTTGCGGCATGCCGGTATTAAGGCCCCCCCATCCGCACGGGTGCCCGCATGCTGGTACGATGGTGCACGGCCACAGCGGGTCCTTGATGATGCCGGTAGCAACGGCTTCTAGGGTCATGATACACCGGCCCGGTAATGGATGCCGGTATTGCCTTACCGGTGCCGTTCTTACCGGAGCGCCAACCTTGTGATGAGGGCCAATGTCTTAGTGTCTCTAGTCAAATGCCGGTGTGAGCCACCTTGACGCCTCACACCGAGAAATGCGGATTGACACCCCACTTATCGCAGTTTACAATTCCCAGCCAGGACCAACTCTTACTTCAGGGTGAATAATGCACTCGCTGCTGTGATTGGCGTTTGACCAGGACTGCATCTGTGTTTGGGACTGGGACCTGGAGGCTTGGGACCAAGTAGCTCCAATCTGAGCACAAAGCGGGCAAAGTAAAACCAATTAGAAAGAGTTATGAACAGCAAACGTGACGATACACAAATGCACGAGACTGGTAATGCAGTGCACCCAATTACCTGCGTGTGGCATAGTATTACTTCCTTTGAACTCCTCTGAACTACAATTTCCGTGTCCTTTTGCTCTCATGTTATGTTGCTGCAGCAATCAAGCAACCGACAGATGTCAGGTAATCTGTTAACCCCTGCAGAATACTTAATTGCTACAAGGCTCTGTGATGCCGAACTCTTTGTCTGCCGTGACTGAGAAGGACTGGAGGACTGGGAGAGGACTAGAGGAAAGTATCAATGAAGCAACGCTTTCTGAAACCACTCCACAGCTATTCTGAAGCTGACTCCAACACTATTAGATGGTTACTGTTTGACAATGTAGATGTTGCATTCCCACACTTAGGGGCTGATTCATGGATTTTATTGCATGGTTCAAAGTGACTTTGCACTGCTGAAAAGTGACTTTGCGCTGCTGACACACACACTGATTCATGAAACTTTGCAAAATGTATTTTTGCAGTGCAAAGTCAATGCAAAGTAATTTGCAGTGCAAAAACACCTATTAATTGGAAGCTTTATTGACTCATATACCTTGATCCACAATGTTGTCTGCAGATTTTTAGAATTCTGAACTCAGTATCTCCCGCCTTTTTAAGTAAGTTAAAGTTTCAGTTTGTTTGGGAAGAACTACTGACTGCTGCCTCAACCAATAATTAAAGGAAATTTTGGTAAAAGATAAATGGTGGCCAAAAGGTATCCTGCCCAGGTCCACATACCTGAAAAAAACATTCAGGACTTGATTTGGGTTAACAGTTATATAAAAAAGATTGATTCCTTTCCAACTGCCCCTAAACCTACTTCCTGCCCTTGTTCTATAGACTCTGAGCCTTTCCTCATGTCGTCTCCTACTGAACTTTGTGTAGAGGAGTTGTTCATTGATTTAAAGAGACACACATTTAACAAGAGACCTAGCCCAAATGGTATACATGTAGATTTCTTTTGTGGTCAAGAGGAATGCTGGACTATTCTATTGACAGTTGGTTTCAACTAAATGCTTCCTGGGACCAAGCCATCATGTGCCCAATTTATAAAAAAGAGGCAACACATCTTCCAACCTCTTATTTCCCCATCTGTTTGTTGGATTTGTCTTTTCAAATTTTTGGTAGGGTAATTTTGGCTAGACTTCAAGACTGGGTCGAAGCTAATAACATGCTTGCCCCCAACTGAATTGGGTTTCAGGCAAGGACTAAGATCGCAGGATCAGGTGCTTAATTTGTATCTTGTAATTGCTCATTACATTTATCACAAACAAAGCACTCTAGATCTGCTCGCAACAGCTCGGCCGGGGTTCTCTGTCACAGGGCTAACATGGATAAAAAGTTCCTTGATGCCGCTAGGATGACAATGGCCTCACTGACACCTGTGATACAGTTCTTGCCATGCTACGTATTGTTTTACAAAACACCCACATGTACCTCCATAGTTAACCCTTCTTTGGCCATTGGGATAACTACTGCTAACCAAATGGCAAACATAACATATGATTAGTACATGAAGGTTGCAAACCAGCCCTCACAGCAGCTTTAATGTACCTTGCTGTTCACTGTATTATAAACATGCATAAAATCTGCTTTACTGTCTGACAAACTGAATATGGTTGACCTTATAACTCACTCACTCAGTCACTCAAAAAAGTGAAGGCAATCACTGCATTGCATTCATATAGAGAAGGGCTGTTGGGCATGTCACTGGCTTACAGTGGGCAGACACGTGTAAAACTGCACAGCTTTTAGCCAATTTACAAGCAGAAAAAATACGCCTAGACAGAGGATACTAATGACGATGTGTTTTCCTTAGAATGCGTGACTTCATTTATAGGGAAACTGTTGGAAACATTTGAGAACATATGGCAGATGGGAATGCAATTCCAGTGGGAGTTTCGTCGAGAAAAGACGTTCTTTGAAAAATGTAGCTGAAAGGGTGACATCAACAAAGGTGAAGCAAAGAAATAGAGCATATTTTGTAGACAGATGTAGAGACTGCATGAAGATGAGCCAAGGCATTTTGAGTTTGTAAATGGAGTCCCATTATCGGCAGAACACATCATAAAAGGAAAGGGATGATGATGCGGCTGTCCCTGGCAAGGGCATCGCTAGACGGAGTTCAGATTGTGGTACTGCTTACAAATTAATGGTTTTCGAAAGAATGAGGGTAGAAAAGCAAAGAAAGTATTTTTAAAGGCATTTTTGAAAGCAAGTCGTTCGATTATATGTTCTGTATTTTTTGCTGGGCCAATTTTGCCTTTTTATGATAGCATGATAAGAATAACAATTACATAACTCTGCCAAAAGCATTTAAAATGTATTATACAGAACTACATTGCATAGGTAAGTGAGGATGGGCTGAAGTTGCACCTGTTGTCTGAAGATCAGCTCCCTTGACCTATACACCTCTACTTCTCTCACACGCCATTACGAAATGCGCGTGGCCCACATATTTGTAAACCTCAGTTTAGATGTTCAGTAAATTAATTGCAATAATCTGGAAACCGTCGTTATAGGTCACCAAATATAAATGAGTTCCATTTCTAGTTTGGCATGTGACTGCCGAAATGAACAAAGACTAATATTGCTGTTCTGGAGAGTGACATTTGGAAATACTGCACTTTTTCATCACACATAAATTACAATTTCATCCACACCCGTTGCCACTATTTTGTGCCCAAAATGCCCTGACACAAAACCTCTACAGCAATGAGAGACATTGCCATCGAGCCTGCACGTGCATGTCTATTCCCAACCAGACATGAGTGCACCATTCTGGAACACAGTCTCACCATTGGTGGACTGGCGGTGGGAAAAGCGAACAGCCAAAAGTGTTGTTTTTTATATCCTCACCGCCTTCTTTTCTTTTAACAAAAGCACCAGTTTAATCATGATGTCTTGACCTTATGCCGGCTGAACCAGTGAAATGACAGGACAACAAAACCACTTAAAGTCAAATATCAGTGATGTTGGGTCTGAACCCAGCAAAGAACATTTTGAAGAGCTCCACTTTAAGATTCATAACGAGTGGGATACTTTCCAGTCTCCCTGTTCATTATTAATAGTGCGGTTTAACATAGGGCACTGGTCTTCAAGCTGTGGGACTGGTCTCCTTAAAGGTGCCCTTGGGAAGTGGTGGTGGGGGGGGGTCAATTCTTTATAAAGGGATTATGATGACTGTTTTTAATATTAAAAAGCAATAAGATTACAGCTTTTAATAGACAATAAAAGCAGTACACAATCTGTTTATTTTTTAGAGTGCCTCGGACCCCTTAGGAGGGGCCAACCCCAAGGTGGGGGGGAAACAATATTGTTACTCAAGGGTGGCTCGTCTGAAAAAGTTTGAATACCGCTGACTTATGGTGTCAAGAATGTTCTTTCTCGTTTTTTGCACACAGACTTCTTTCAGCAAATTGTGACTTCATTTTATGGTTCACGTAATTCCTGCAATGTTCTCAGATATATGCACTCTGCCAGAATGGGTGATTAGTGGTTGCTAATATATCTCCTTCCCCACGAGCTATGACCTGCATTTACGTTTCAAGAGGGGCACGTCATTGATCAGCAGCCTCAAGCACCTCAGTAAAATCTGCCCTTATACATTTGCAGGTGGGAATGTAGGGCGCAATGACCACCAACATTAGAGTCTCATGCACATAAATATTCCACCACAAATTATGTTCAGAGTGGCGATGGAGTAGAGAGTTGAGCCCTCCTCTTGCGCCGGCAGGAGCTATGGGTTCAATCTTCTTCACTAATGTTAATTTTCTTAGAATGAATGCTGCTGTATGTTAAGCAGATCATTTACTTTCTAATTATTCCTTGTGTTTTTGTCGCCTGGCCCATCTACCGGGTGTGCCCGCATGAAGCCATGTCATCATTTAAAACCACATACTTAAAACCTTACACAGACATTCAGGCAGGGAATTTTTTTATGATAACCAGTTTAAGTGTCATCATTAGACAGAATCAACAAGTTATAAATATATCCCTGTTTCGATCCCTCATTGAAGACCAATGCTGATATGGGACCTGTGCTGTGGAAGAGTAGCACAATTAACCTACATTTGTATATTTTTCTGAGATGTGCCCTCTGTTGCCAGCTCTTTCACAGGATGTTCATTTTGAGGAAGTGATCAGCTAAAAAAGTCTTTCAAGGTGATCAGTTTATGCTGTGTACATGCGTATATTGCAGGGGCTGGGATGTGGCTAGCGGCTGCTAATTGCAATCACACATGTGCTGCAGAAGTCTAGCCTTTTATTTTTCCTCCAAATGAATTACTCTCCTGGGACACATCATTTGAAAACAGAAAGTAATACTAGCTCCAGCCAAGCTTTCAATCACATTACTAAACCTGAAACAAAACCCCCATAGCACACAATCAGAGTAAAACACAGGATACATACATGAATTGCGTGATAAACATTTGTATATTCAGGATTGACTAGATATTTGCCTTTTCTACTTGTTCCTTTACAGTAACTCCACCCACCTCTTGATTGCATGTATGTCTTCTCGCCAGACATCAGCTCTCCAGTACCCAGACTACCCTGGAAGATGTTCCTCCACGCCTCAAGGTGAACTCCGGGTGGCAAGTTTGCAGCCGCTTGATGGCATGTTGCATAATGACTGATTCAAAGTACCTTCTGGGGAAATAGCTGCAGTGGGGTGACAGATTAGGAACAACAATGGAATCTGTGCAGGTTAAATAGTCTTTAATGGTTTAATGGCCATCTTCAACTTTCCTCGACGACGAGATCATCTCTTCTTCTGGCGAAGCCCCGACTTGCATCCACCACCAGGAACAACTGCCCCCGCCGGAGCTGTCTCTTCACTTTCAAGGTACTGTGTCCGCCTGGCTTCCCTTGTGATGGTTAGCGTGAGGTGTCTTAAATCCTTACCTTTCCACTGGGTCGCCTCCAGACCTTCTTAACTTTTGTTCTAAAACTGGTCCAACCTTTCTGTGACATTTTGCTACAAAGACTTGAAGTGCATTTCCACTGTTGTATTTTTGGGACAAACCGCCTTGCCTCTCTCCGAGTGGGCCTGGCCTCTGAACTTTGTGATCTACAGCAGATCCTGCCTTGCTTGCCTTGCATTTGTTTCCTAAAAGGGTTGGTACTGAGTTGGTTTCATACCCTGCCATTTTCTCTCCCTTCCTAATGAATATTAGAGTGCCATCTAGGCGAAAGCAATCACCTCTGTCTGCAAATAAGTGGTGCCGTTGAACCTAGACTTGTCGAAATATTGTTATGGGATTGATATATACTTATAGTAACTGTGATTGAAGTTGTTTGCCATATTAGTGCCAGTGTGTTTTTCATAGATGTGTTTTTAAATAAATAATTATATATCTTTACACCCAAGCTCTGATCCGTGTCTGCTTGTTCTACTGTGCAAATTGCCCTATCTTGTATACTACAAATACTGCCTAACTCGTCTTGAGAGAAGTCTGACTGCTCAGCCACAGCTACCAGGTAAATCTGGGTGGTGCAGACTGCTACCAATTGGGTTTACCGCTAACTCCTGTAGTCTTAAACTTTTTGCAGTGGTCCCAGAGGGAACTGCACAGGTTTCTGCCTAACACTGGTGTACAGCGGTGGGATTTGTATCGAGTATACAGTTTAGAGTGCTTTTCAACACTTTAGGATAACTAACCACAATGCTTAGCACTAAAAAGCAACTTTCAAAAACATGTCTACTATGGAAGTTTACAGTCAAGAGTCCTTGTCAGGTAAAAATACTGAGAGTTTGAGAGCTCTCTGTAGACAAGAGAATCTTTCTGTAAGAGGCAAGAAAATAGAACTGATAGCGAGATTGCTGGAAAACCAAAGTCTGGGTACTGGTTCAGAGGAACCAACTTCTCCAGCAAATGTAGATAACAGTAATGGTGTTGATCTAAATCAAAGTTCTGATGATAGCGATGAAGAGGCTGAAGAGGAAGGAGAGGCTAATGAAACTGTCTCCCCTGCCCCACTGTCTGCCTTACCAGCTGTACCTACTGGGCCTATAGCAGGTCCCACACTAAGTTCTCAAGTCCTTGAACTAGAAAAAATGAAAATAGACTTGGAATTCAGAAGGATTACGGCTCAAACTGAACAGAAACACCAAGAAATGCAACAAATTCTTAGGCTCAGAGAAATGGAGCTCAAGCATGAGTTAGAAATGAAAAAGTTGTCTGTTGAAACTGCTTCTGTCTCTGGCTCCTCTAGAAGTTCCAGTCCCAAAAGACCCCGGATGCCCAAGGAATTAATTGGTATGTATGAACCAAAGTTGGATGTGTTGGATTGGCTGAGTTTGTTTGAGTACAATCATGGGCTCCAGAACATCACAGGTAATGAGCTACTTACCTGGTTGTTCTCTAGGCTCCCCCCTGTTGCAACTGATGTGGTAATGGAGTTGGGGGAGGAGGATAGGAAAGAGTATGAAAGTGTGAAACTAGCTTTGATAGCTAGATTTGGGAAGACCCCTTCCCAGTATCTTAAGAGGTTTAGATCCCTCAAAAAGCATGATGGTACCCCTTGGGCAACCTGGGTGAGTGAAGGGTTGAAAGACTTAGAGGGATGGATTAAGGGTTACAAAGTGAACACTTATGAGGGTATGAAGAATCTTTTTATGTTGGAGTCTATTTATGATGCCTGTTCTCCTGAGCTCAGACAGCACTTGGCTGATTCAAAGGAATTGGATTCCAGGAAGCTAGCTAAGGCTGCTGACTTGTGGGTTGCCAACAGGGCTACTCATAAGGATTCTGGGGCAACTCAGAAAAAGGATGAGGGAAAACAGCCTAAAAAAGGCTCAAAAGAGAATTCTAATAACTCAAATTCCAAAGAGGGCCCCAAACAAAACCGTAAGGGTAAGCCACAAGGAAAACCACAGCAGAATAGTGTACCTTCTGGTGCCAAACCAGAGGGAGGCCAGAACAAGCCACCATTCCAGAAAGCATTTGGTAAATGCTTTGTTTGTGGCTCTACTGACCATGAGAAAGGAGATGCCAGATGCAAGGGTAAACCTTCAGGAGTCCAGCCTGTCTCCTTAGCCTTCGCTCCAGAGGAGGAAGTCCAAATGGCAAGTGGAAACTTTCTACTGCTGGCTGATGAACCCATTGGAGTCTCAGCCAGTGTTTCTTTAGTGTCTCTGGATTTGTGGGAACAACAGAATTTACATGTCTATAATTCTATTGCAGATAATACTAAAGAGTATTATAAGGACAGTGTCCAGGTGAATGGTCAGGAGACTCCTGCCATTAGGGACACTGGGGCCAGCATAACTGTGGTGGATACATCTTTTTTTTCAGGCTGAGGATGTTGCTAAGGCACCCAAACACCTCACCAAGTTAGCTGAAGGGCCTGTGCAGATGCTTCCCCAATTACCAGTTCTCAACCAGTGTAATGACATGACTGTGAAGATACCTGTCAGCATACAAAATGAGGTGCCAGGACGAGTTCTGTTAGGTAACGATTTAAAAACTCTCGGAGTTGTGTCTCATACCCCCAGACCTCCTAGTAAACGGTTACAGGAGCTAACCAGACCTGCAAGGGAGAGAACCATGAGAGATACTCCCCAGGTGATGATGAAGAAGGATATCACTCCTGCTCCACTGGATTTGTCAGCTGTTGTCTCAAAGAAATCAGAAGCAAAAGGGAAACCTAAAACTTCTATACCGAAACCAGCAGCCAGCACTTCAGTGCAGCCAACAAGGACTTCCCCTCGGTTGTCCAAAGTTACACCAGTAATTCCCCCTACAGCTGAGGCTGAGAGGGTGGTACAACCCTGTGTAGTAGAATTAGACTCTGAGGAAGAGCTAATGGAAGGCCAGGAACTCATTGGAGATCTGGATCCTGTAGACTTAAACTTTTTGCAGTGGTCCAAGAGGGAACTGCACAGGGTTCTGCCTAACTCGTCTTGAGAGAAGTCTGACTGCTCAGCCACAGCTACCAGGTAAATCTGGGTGGTGCAGACTGCTACCAATTGGGTTTACTGTTAACTCCTGTAGTCTTAAACTTTTTGCAGTGGACCGAGAGGGAACTGCACAGGTTTCTGCCTAACAGGGGGGTGGGGGAAACACGAGGGAGACACGCGGCATGAGCGGGGGGTGGAGGGGTAACACAAGGGAGACACGGGGCATGAGTGGGTGGTCGGGGGAAACAGGGCACACACAGGGCATTAGCGGGAGGTGGGGGAACAGGAGAGAGACACGGGGCATGAGCGGGGGGTGGGGGGAAAGGAGGGAGACACAGGGCATGAGCGGGGGGAGGGATACACAGGTTATGAGCAGGGGGTGGGGGAAGGGGAGACACGGGGCATGAGCGGGGGTGGGGGGTAACACAGGAGACACGGGGCATGAGCGGGGGGTGGGGGTAACACAGTAGACATGGGGCATGAGCGGGTGTGGGGGGTAACACAAGTGAGACACGGGCATGAGCGGGGGTGGGGGGTAACAGGGGAGACACAGGGCATGAGCGGGGGTGGGGGTAACACAAGGGAGACACGGGGCATGAGCAGGGGGTGGGGGAACCAGGGGAGACACAGGGCATGAGTGGGGGGTGGCAGCAACAGGGGAGACACGGGGCATAAGAGGGGGTGGGGTGGAACAGGGGAGACAAGGGGCATGAGCGAGGGGTGGGGAGAACAGGGAAAACACGGGGCATGAGCAGGGGGTGGGGGGAACAGGGGAGACACATAGCATGCACGGGGGGTGGGGGGAAAAGGAGAGAAACACGGGGCATGAGCGGGGGTGGGGTGGAACAGGCGAGACACAGGGCATGAGCAGGGGGTGGAGGGAACAGGCAAAACACAAGGCAGGGGGTGGGGGGGAACGGGAGGGAGATACGGGGTATGAGTAGGGGGTGGGGGGAACAGGAGGGAGACACAAGACATGAGTGGGGGGTGGGGGAACAGGGCAGACATGGGGCATGAGTGGGGGGAAAGGATGGAGACATGGGGCATGAGCGGGTGTGGGGGGAAAGGAGGGAGACAAAGGGCATGAGCGGGGGGTGGGGGGAAAGGAGGGAGACATGGGGCATGAGCGGGGGTGGGTGGGAAAGGATGGAGACATGGGGCATGAGCAGGGGGTGGGGGGAAAGGAGGGAGACACGGGGCATGAGCGGGGGGTGGGGGTAGCACAAAGGAGACATGGGGCATGAGCGGGAGGTAGCACAAGGGAGAAATGGGGCATGAGCGGGGGGTGAGGGGTAACACAAGGGAGACACAGGGCATGAGCGGGGAGTGGGGGTAACACAAGGGAGACACGGGGCATGAGCGGGGGTGGGGGGGGAAACAGGGCACACACGGGGCATGAGCGGGGAACAGGGCACACACGGGGCGTGAGCAGGGGGTGGGGGGTAACATGAGGGAGACATGGGGCATGAGAGGGGGCTGGGGGGTAAAACGAGGGAAACACGTGCATGAACAGGGGGGTGGGGGGCAACAGGAGACACACGGGGCATGAGCGGGGGGTGGGGAGGTACATGAGGGAGACATGGGGCATGAGCAGGGCGTGGGGGGTACATGAGGGAGACACGGGGCATGAGCGGAGGGTGGGGGGAACAGGGGAAACATGGGGCATGAGCAAGGGGTGGGGGTAACATGGGTGAGACACGGGGCATGAGCGGGGGGTGGGGTAGGACAGGGGAGACCCGGGGCAGGAGCGGGCGGTGGGGGATAACACAAGGGAGACACGGGGCATGAGCCGGGGGTGGGGGTAACACAAGGCAGACACAGGGCATGAGTGGGGGGTGGGGGGAACAGGGGAGACACAGGGCATGAGTGGGGGGTGGGGTGGAACACAAGGGAGACATGGGGCATGAGCAGGGGGTGGGGTGGAACACAAGGGAGACATGGGGCATGAGCAGGGGGTGGGGTGTAACACAAGGGAGACACGTGGCATGAGCGGGGGCTGGGGGGTAACACAAGGGAGACACGGCGCATGAGCGGGCGGGGGGTGGGGGGCAACACAAGGGAGACACGGGGCAGGAGCGCAGGGGGTGGGGAGGAACAGGGCACACAGGGGGCATGAGCGGGGGTGGGGGGAACAGGGCACACACGGGCATGAGCAAGGGGTGGGGGGAACAGGAGAAGGACACAGGGCATGAGTGGGGGGTGGGGGGGAAAGGAGTGAGACACAGAGCATGAGCGGGGGGAACAGGGGAGACACAGCGCATGAGTGGGAGGTGAGGGGGGAAAGGAGGGGGACACGGGGCATGAGCGTGGGGTGGCGGGGAGGGGGACACGGGGCATGAGCGGGGGGTGGGGGGAAGGAGGGAGACACGGGGCAGGAGCGCAGGGGGTGGGGGGGAAACAGGGCACACACGGGGCATGAGCGGGGAACAGTGCACACACGGGGCATGAGCGGGGGGTGGGGGAGAACAGGGCACATGGGGCATGAGAGGGGGTGGGGGGGAAAGGAGGGAGACAAGGGGCATGAGCAAGGGGTGGGGGGTAACATGAGGGAGACATGGGGCATGAGAGGGGGCTGGGGGTAAAACGAGGGAAACACGGGGCATGAACAGGGGGGTGGGAGGCAACAGGAGACACACGGGGCATGAGCGGGGGGTGGGGTGGTACACGAGGGAGACATGGGGCATGAGCAGGGCGTGGGGGGGTACATGAGGGAGACACGGGGCATGAGCAGGGGGTGGGGGGGAACAGGGGAAACACGGGGCATGAGCAAGGGGTGGGGGGAGCGAGACACGGGGCATGAGCGGGGGGTGGGGTAGAACAGGGGAGACACGGGGCAGGAGCGGGCGGTGGGGGATAACACAAGGGAGACACGGGGCATGAGCCAGGGGTGGGGGTAACACAAGGCAGACACAGGGCATGAGTGGGGGGTGGGGTGGAACACAAGGGAGACATGGGGCATGAGCAGGGGGTGGGGTGGAACACAAGGGAGACATGGGGCATGAGCAGGGGGTGGGGTGTAACACAAGGGAGACACGTGGCATGAGCGGGGGCTGGGGGGTAACACAAGGGAGACACGGCGCATGAGCGGGCGGGGGGTGGGGGGCAACACAAGGGAGACACGGGGCAGGAGCGCAGGGGGTGGGGAGGAACAGGGCACACAGGGGGCATGAGCGGGGGTGGGGGGAACAGGGCACACACGGGCATGAGCAAGGGGTGGGGGGAACAGGAGAAGGACACAGGGCATGAGTGGGGGGTGGGGGGGAAAGGAGTGAGACACAGAGCATGAGCGGGGGGAACAGGGGAGACACAGCGCATGAGTGGGAGGTGAGGGGGGAAAGGAGGGGGACACGGGGCATGAGCGTGGGGTGGTGGGGAGGGGGACACGGGGCATGAGCGGGGGGTGGGGGGAAGGAGGGAGACAAAGGGCATGAGCAGGGGGGTGGGGAGGAACAGGGGAGACATGTGGCATGAACGGGAGGGGTGGGGGGAACAGGGCAGACATGGGCCATGAGCGGGGGTGGGGGGAACACGAGGGAGACACGGGACATGAGCGGGAGGGGGAACACGAGGGAGACACGGGCCTTGAGCGGGGGGTGTGGGGGAACATGAGGGAAACACAGGGCATGAGCGGGGGCTGGGGGTACAGGAGGGAGACACGGGGCATGAGCAGGGGGCTGGGGGTACAGGAGGGAGACACAGGACATGAGCGGGGGTAGGGGGAACAGGGGAGACAGGGGGCATGAGCGGGGGTGGAGGGGTAACACGAGGGAGACACGGGGCATGAGAGGGGGGTGGGGGGAAACAGGGCACACACAGGGCATGAGCGGGGAGTGGGGGGAACAGGAGAGAGACACGGGGCATGAGCGGGGGTGGGGGGTAACAGGGGAGACAGGGCATGAGCGGGGGGAGACAGGGCATGAGCGGGGGTGGGGGGAACAGGGCATGAGCGGGGTGTGGGGGGGACAGGGCACACATTGGGCATGAGCGGGGGTGGGGGGAACAGGAGAAGGACACAGGGCATGAGCGGGGGTGGGGGCAACAGGGGAGACACGGGGCATGAGTGGGGGTGGTGGGGAAAGGAGGGAGACACAGGGCATGAGCAGGGGGTGGGGTGGAACAGGGGAGACAAGGGGCATCAGCAAGGGGTGGGGAGGAACAGGGGAGACAAGGGGCATGAGCGAGGGGTGGGGAGACAGGGAAAACATGGGGCATGAGCAGGGGGAGGGGGAACAGGGGAGACAAGGAGCATGAGCGGAGGGTGGGGGGGAAAAGGAGAGAGACACGGGGCATGAGCGGGGTGGAGTGGAACAGGGAAGACAGGGCATGAGCAGGAGGTGGGGGACAGGCAAAACACTGGCCATGAGCAGGGGGTGGGGGGAAAGAGAGGGAGACACTGGGCATGAGAGGGGTGGGGGAAAAGGATGGAGACAGGGAGCATGAGTGGGGTGTGGGGGGGGAAGGAGGGAGACACGGGGCATGAGCGGTGGATGGGGGAACAGGGGAGACACAGGGCATGAACGGGAGGGGTGGGGGGAACAGGGCAGACATGGGCCATGAGCGGGGGTGGGGGGAACACGAGGGAGACACGGGACATGAGCGGGAGGGGGAACACGAGGGAGACACGGGCCTTGAGCGGGGGGTGTGGGGGAACATGAGGGAAACACAGGGCATGAGCGGGGGCTGGGGGTACAGGAGGGAGACACGGGGCATGAGCAGGGGGCTGGGGGTACAGGAGGGAGACACAGGACATGAGCGGGGGTAGGGGGAACAGGGGAGACAGGGGGCATGAGCGGGGGTGGAGGGGTAACACGAGGGAGACACGGGGCATGAGAGGGGGGTGGGGGGAAACAGGGCACACACAGGGCATGAGCGGGGAGTGGGGGGAACAGGAGAGAGACACGGGGCATGAGCGGGGGTGGGGGGTAACAGGGGAGACAGGGCATGAGCGGGGGGAGACAGGGCATGAGCGGGGGTGGGGGGAACAGGGCATGAGCGGGGTGTGGGGGGGACAGGGCACACATTGGGCATGAGCGGGGGTGGGGGGAACAGGAGAAGGACACAGGGCATGAGCGGGGGTGGGGGCAACAGGGGAGACACGGGGCATGAGTGGGGGTGGTGGGGAAAGGAGGGAGACACAGGGCATGAGCAGGGGGTGGGGTGGAACAGGGGAGACAAGGGGCATCAGCAAGGGGTGGGGAGGAACAGGGGAGACAAGGGGCATGAGCGAGGGGTGGGGAGACAGGGAAAACATGGGGCATGAGCAGGGGGAGGGGGAACAGGGGAGACAAGGAGCATGAGCGGAGGGTGGGGGGGAAAAGGAGAGAGACACGGGGCATGAGCGGGGTGGAGTGGAACAGGGAAGACAGGGCATGAGCAGGAGGTGGGGGACAGGCAAAACACTGGCCATGAGCAGGGGGTGGGGGGAAAGAGAGGGAGACACTGGGCATGAGAGGGGTGGGGGAAAAGGATGGAGACAGGGAGCATGAGTGGGGTGTGGGGGGGGAAGGAGGGAGACACGGGGCATGAGCGGTGGATGGGGGAACAGGGGAGACACAGGGCATGAGCAGGGTGTGGGGGCAACAGGGGAGACAAAGGGCATGAGTGGGGGGTAGGGGCAACAGGGGAGACAGGGGGCATGAGCTGGGGTGGTGGAAAGGAGGAAGACACAGGGCATGAGCAGGCAGTGGGGTGGAACAGGTGAGACAAGGGGTATGAGCGAGGGGTGGGGAGAACAGGGAAAACATTGGCATGAGCAGTGGGTGGGGTGAACAGGGGAGACATGGAGCATGAGCGGGGGGTGGGGTGGAACAGGTGAGACACAGGGCATGAGCAGGGGATGGGGGGAAAGGAGGGAGACATGGGGCATGAGCGGGGGGTGGGGGAAAGGAGGGAGACATGGGGCATGAGCGGGGGGTGGGTGTGAAAGGAGGGAGACATGGGGCATGAGCTTGGGGTGGGGGGAAACACAAGGGAGACACGGGGCATGAGCGGGGGTGGGGGTAACACAAGGGAGACACGGGGCATGAGCAGGGTGTGGGGGTAACACAAGGGAGACATGGGGCATGAGCAGGGGGTGAGGGAAAGGAGGGAGACATGGGGCATGAGCGGGGGGTGGGGGGGAAAGGAGGGAGACATGGGGCATGAGCTTGGGGTGGGGGAAACACAAGGGAGACACGGCGGATAAGCGGGTGGGGGGTGGGGGGCAACACAAGGGAGACACGGGGCAGGAGCACAGGGTGTGGGGAGGAACAGGGCACACACGGGGCATGAGCGGGGGTGGGGGGAACAGGGCACACACGGGCATGAGCAGGGGGTGGGGGAACAGGAGAAGGACACAGGGCATGAGTGGGGGTGGGGGGGAAAGGAGGGGGACACGGGGCATGAGCGTGGGGTGGCGGTGAGGGGGACGTGGGGGGTGGGGGTAAGGAGGGAGACAAAGGGCATGAGCAGGGGGGTGGGGAGGAACAGGGGAGACATGTGGCATGAACGGGAGGGGTGGGGGGAACAGGGCAGACATGGGCCATGAGCGGGGGGTGGGGGGAACACGAGGGAGACACGGGGCATGACCTGGAGGGGGAGCATGAGGGAGACACGCGCCTTGAGCGGGGGTGTGGGGGAACACGAGGGAAACACAGGGCATGAGCGGGGGCTGGGGGTACAGAAGGGAGACACGGGGCATGAGCGGGGGGCTGGGGGTACAGGAGGGAGACACAGGGCATGAGTGGGGGGTGGGGAGGAAAGGAGGGAGACACAGGGCATGAGCAGGGGGTGGGGGGAACAGGAGGGAGACACAGGACATGAGCGGGGGGTAAGGGTAACACGAGGGAGACACGGGGCATGAGCGGGGAGTGGGGGGAACAGGAGAGAGACACGGGGCATGAGCGGGGGTGGGGGGTAACAGGGGAGACAGGGCATGAGCGGGGGGAGACAGGGCATGAGCGGGGGTGGGGGGAACAGGGCATGAGCGGGGGGTGGGGGGGACAGGGCACACATTGAGCATGAGCGGGGGTGGGGGGAACAGGAGAAGGACACAGGGCATGAGCGGGGGTGGGGGCAACAGGGGAGACACGGGGCATGAGTGGGGTGGTGGGGAAAGGAGGGAGACACAGGGCATGAGCAGGGGGTGGGGTGGAACAGGCGAGACAAGGGGCATCAGCAAGGGTTGGGGAGGAACAGGGGAGACAAGGGGCATGGGCGAGGGGTGGGGAGACAGGGAAAACATGGGGCATGAGCAGGGGGAGGGGGAACAGGGGAGACACGGAGCATGAGCGGAGGGTGGGGGGGAAAAGGAGAGAGACACGGGGCATGAGCGGGGTGGAGTGGAACAGGGAAGACAGGGCATGAGCAGGAGGTGGGGGACAGGCAAAACACTGGCCATGAGCAGGGGGTGGGGGGAAAGAGAGGGAGACACGGGGCATGAGAGGGGTGGGGGGAAAAGGATGGAGACAGGGTGCATGAGTGGGGTGTGGGGGGAAAGGAGGGAGACACAGGGCATGAGTGGGGGTGGGGGAACAGGGGAGACACAGGGCATGAGCGGGGTGTGGGGGCAACAGGGGAGACACAGGGCATGAGCAGGGGGTAGGGGCAACAGGGGAGACAGGGGGCATGAGCTGGGGTGGTGGAAAGGAGGAAGACACAGGGCATGAGCAGGCGGTGGGGTGGAACAGGTGAGACAAGGGGTATGAGCGAGGGGTGGGGAGAACAGGGAAAACATGGGGCATGAGCAGTGGGTGGGGTGAACAGGGGAGACATGGAGCATGAGCGGGGGGTGGGGTGGAACAGGTGAGACACAGGGCATGAGCAGGGGATGGGGGAACAGGCAAAACACGGGGCATGAGCGGGGGTGGGGGGAAAGGAGGGAGACATGGGGCATGAGCGGGGGGTGGGGGAAAGGAGGGAGACATGGGGCATGAGTGGGGGGTGGGGGGGAAAGGAGGGAGACATGGGGCATGAGCTTGGGGTGGGGGGAAACACAAGGGAGACACGGGGCATGAGCGGGGGTGGGGGGTAACACAAGGGAGACACGGGGCATGAGCAGGGGGTGGGGGTAACACAAGGGAGACACGGGCATGAGCGGGAGGTAACACAAGGGAGAAACAGGGCATGTGCGGGGGGTGGAGGGTAACACAAGGGAGACAGGGCATGAGCGGGGAGTGGGGGTAACAGGGGAGACAGGGCATGAGCGGGGGGTGGGGGGGAACAGGGCACACACGGGGCATGAGCAGGGGCTGGGCGTAACAGGAGAGAGACACGGGGCATGAGCGTTGGGTGGGGGAAGGAGGGAGACACGGGGCATGAGCAGGGGGTGGGGAACAGGGGAGACACGGGGCATGAGCGGGGGTGGGGGGTAACACAGGAGACATGGGGCATGAGCGGGGGTGGGGGGTAACACAAGGGTGACACGGGGCATGAGCGGGGGGATGGGGGTAACACAAGGGAGACACGGGGCATGAGCACAGGGGGTGGGGGGGAACAGGGCACTCACGGGGCATGAGCAGGGGGCTGGGGGGAACAGGGCACACACGGGGCATGAGCGGGGGGTGGGGGGTAACAGGGGAATATTTAATTCATTTGCGGGTTGCCCCACACTGCGGTGATAATCCCTCCTACCAAGTGGGGAAAAACTATCTGTTTAATCAAAAGAAGGGACATATACATATTTCTTTAACACAACATGTTACCCTCAGCACACTGGAACCTGATCACACAGCTTATTCAAACAAATATAGGCTAAGTCAAGTCTAATAAATGACATGTATCCAACATTTAAAATATCATATTTTAATTCATTTGCTAAACAGCAGTATCAAAAAACATTTTTCTAAAAAATGCATTTACACCACATAAAAAATTATACAATGTTTTAAAAGTGGTGATTTCACCACACACTCAAGTTATACAAATACTTGAAAACATTCCACAGTAGCCAACTCAACTTTTCTTATTTCCTACTGTGTACAACAACCTAGCCCGACTTATATAAGTTTCTGTCCTGGATGTTACTATTAACTGGACATTCTTCAGGGGCAGAAAATTGTCTTGTGCTTCCTGTAGACTTCTCTCTATGGTTCCGGTTTCTATAGCTGGGGGTACATACAATACAGAAACATATTACTACATTGGCATAATTGGTTGTTTTACTTAATCTAGCCAGTCCTAATCACCATTAGGATGCAACAAGTATAAACTTTATAAAATACTAGTGCTTAAAACTCGTAGTCAATAAATGTGAAACAAGTTTATTAGACAATCACAATTTTTTGTCCTTCACTATTTACAGTGGTTGGGAGAGATAGCCACTATTTCACCATTTTCTCTACTGTCATCCTCAAAACATCATGCTTACTGATGTATACTAAAGTCATAGAGCACACACATCTATTCTAAAACCTAAATAGGTTAACCCAGAACAGTCTTACAGGGTATGGCCTCACCTCAGTTCCAATACTGCTTACACTCTCTTGTAGGCAAGGTACATAGGATTTTCTCAAACCCAAATCAGGTATATGCAACCACAATGTGGTATGTGCTCTGTTAAACGATAGGACACTATGTAAGCTCTTAATTTAAAAGAGAATGACCAAACAACAACGATAGAAAGAAAGGGGGAAAAATCCTACCTTCATAACCCTCAGTTGTAAGATATTACTACTTTCATGGGTCCGCAGTCTTATAAATGAGTTCCCAGAAACAAAATTCTACTTCACTCCCTGGCACTCAGCGGAAAAAAACATCTTCCCTATAATGAGGATGTAGCAAACAAGAGTATCCCTTTAGAAAGTACATTTAAACAAGGGTGTGATTCTTAATAATGAAACACCCATATGTCCCCTTTGTGCAGGCACCCTAGCTTACCTTTTGTATTGCTTAAACCAAGTCCCATCTGCAGTGCGTTATTTTCCTGCTACTAGCTTGCTCACAATGCAAGCCTTTCTATTTATCTCGCGCATTGCGGTCGTGCACGCTTTAATGACATCATCGCGTCAAACGTAACGCGATGATGTCATTGCGTCTAACGTGACGCTATGCCGTCGCCGAAAAACACGTTGTTGCCATAGCGACCCGCGAAAATGCCACTGCATGTGACTGGCACTGGTACACAAAACTAATCTGGGCTCAAGCATATGCTTCTAGAACCGGAGGAAGCAAAAATAAAATTACTTCTCTCCATTAATGTCGGGGCCCTATAGTGCATGAATTGTGTCCCCCTACCAGTGTAAACAGAAAAAAGACTATCTCACGTGCATAGATATCTCTGCATGTTGTATGTGCTGAATTTTCAGAAAAAGACAGGTTAATGCAAAACAAGGCAAAAAAAGGAGAAAAGGAAAAAAGGAAGGAAGCCCAATACCTGCTGAATTGGTCATACAATATTGCCGGATCCACATGCAATGACCTTTGTAACACTAAGGGGGCCACCCTCACCATTTTAGAAAAGGATCTTGTCATATTCAGTACAGGGTAAGTGATACCCTACCCACATAATGCCCTGTCGTGGGTTCTTAGAACTAAATCCTTATTTAACAATAAATCCATCTTAATAGGAAATACCACAAGAAAATACAAGACACGTCCGAAAATGTTAGTTAAATGTACAGAAAAAATGGTTTATTTAATATTGTGCCACTCAATATTTTCATTAAGTCCTGTTATATGACTATTAGTTAAAAAAATCAATTTCTGTTCTAAATTTAACAATTTTCTATTGATATCTTCCTGTGTCTTCCCTTTTACTTTCTTCAGGATGCACCATTCAAAATCCATAAAAGAATGGCCCTTCTCCTCAAAATGTTTCACCATAGGGGCTTTTTCAACATGGTTTTTAAGGCAACTCTTGTGTTCTATCATGTGTGTCTTGCATTTTCTGTTGGTCTTTCCTATGTACAATAAGGCGCATGGGCATCTAATCATATAGATCACATTATCTGTTTGACAGTTAGTATGTTCCTTCATTTGCCATTCTGATTTCAAATCCAAATTCACGGAGGTCACTTTTCGTGTAAGGGGCACATAATGCAATCACCACAAGGATGATGTCCTACAACCCTCGGTAGTCCCCATAATGTGCTCTGTCTCACTTCAGGGCTACAGGTTTTCTGTATATCATTTTGCATGACTAAATTGCGAACATTGGTACTTTTCTTGAACGCCACTAAAGGAGTTGGAATAGTCATTGTCTTCTTCCAATTCCTATGAATGATGTTCTTGACTTTGTAAGAAATATTACTAAAGGTGTTAACAAATACCAAGGGGCTCTCTACCTTATCTCTATTTTTCTTTTCAAACAGAGCTTCTCGATGATTGTTAAAAGCTCGTTTTGCTGATTGTTTCACAATCTTGGCAGGGTACCCTCTCTCTGTAAGTTTGTTAATCAAAATGTTAGCCCCCTCTTCATAGTCCAGTCGCGTGCTACTGTTACGTTTAAGGCGTAAAAATTGCCCAAAAGGCAAATTGTCACGCACATGTTTGCCATGGTGACTGCCATAATGCAATAATGCATTCTTATCGGTACTTTTTACAAACGGTTTGACCCATAGTTGATTGCCTCTGTGATAAATAGTCAAGCCTAAGTAATTAACTTTCTTGGAACTCATAGATACTGTAAATTTCAGATACCTGTTTTGATTATTTAACCACACCACAAAATTGTTGGCTTCTTCTAAAGTTCCATGCCACACCATAAAGACATCATCAATATATCGCAGCCATTGAGATATTTGATGTCTACAAGGATTGACCCCAGAGTAAATGACGGTTTGTTCCACCATGTCAACATACAGATTTGCTCAATTCGGGGCCATTGCTGCACCCATGGTGGTGCCTTCCACCTGCATGTAAAACTGGCCCATGAATTGAATTTATTTTTTAGTAAGGGCCATTTCGGCACACCATATAATGAAAGCATTACTGACCGGATGGTTATCCTCGCGTTTTAACATGGTTTCCTCCACTACTTCTGAAGTGGCTCTTTGGGGGATGTTAGTGTAAAGCGATTGTATGTCTAAACAAATTAATATTTCAGTGTTAGGATCAAACTCTAGCCCTTCGATTTTCACAATGGCATCTCTTGTGTCCTGAACATAGCTCTTCATTTTGTTTACAAAAGGGTGTAGATAAAAATCTACATATTTGGACAAAGGTTCCAAGATCGAGTTGACACCCAAAACTATAGGCCTGCCCGGAGGTTTATCCTCGTTTTTATGGATTTTGGGAAAAATGTAGAATATCGGGATCCTCGCTGTTTCCCTGGTAAGGTAGTCACCTTCCCGTTTACTGATAAGCTGTAATTCAACAGCTTTATCAACCTTTTCCCTTATCTGTTTTATGATATCTGGTTGGGATCTTGATCAATTTTACAGTAGCTGTTATTGTCTGCCAGCAACCTATCACATTCATCTATATAGTCTTTTTTGTTCAAGATGACGATAGCACCACCCTTGTCCGCCTGTTGAATCACTATTTTCTCATTGTTACCCAGATTGCGCAACATAGTAATTTCTGATTAACTTAAGTTGGAATTTATAGGCGTCCCTTTCTTTTCTAATTTCTGTATCTCCGGAGTACCTTTTTTTCAAAAACCAATGATTCCGGGGAATGGGTATGCTGAGGAGGGCAAAAAGTGGATGGATTTCTCAAACCACTGTAATTGGTGTGGATACTAGCTGGTTGGTCTTAAAAAAACTCTTTCAAGCGTACCTTCCGCATAAAAGCGTTGAATTCTAATCTAAACTCGAAAGGATTGTGATGTGAAAATTCAGGCCTTTGTTGAGGCACTGCTCCTCTTCCTTAGTGAGAGTATTACTGGATAAGTTCACTCAGGGGAGACACAGGGCATGAGCGGGGGTGGGGGGAACAGGGCACACACGGGGCATGAGCAGGGGTTGAGGGGGAAAGGAGGGAGACACGGGGCATGAGCGGGAAGTGGGGGGAACAGGGGAGACACGGGACATGAGAGGGGGGTGGGGGGAACAAGGGAGACATGTGGCATGAACAGGGGGTGGGGGAACAGGGCAGACACGGGCATGAGCAGGGGGGTGGGGGAGAACATGAGGGAGACACGGGCCATGAGCGGGGGGTGGGGGTCAGGGGAGACAAGGGGCATGAGCAGAGGGTGGGGGAGAACAGGGGAGACATGGGGCATGAGCGGGGAGTGGGGGGAAGGGGAGAGAGACACGGGGCATGAGCAGGGGGTGGGGGAAGGGGAGAGACACACGGGGCATGAACAGGGGGTGGGGGAACAGGGGAGACACGGCGCATGAGCGGGGGGGGTGGGGGGGAACAAGGGGGACACGGGGCATGAGCGGGGGATGGGGGTAACACAAGGGGAGACACGGGGCATGAGCACGGGGGGTGGGGGGAACAGGGCACACACGGGGCATGAGCGGGGGTGGGGGGAACAGGGCACACACGGGGCATGAGCAGGGGGTGGGGGTAACAGGGGAGACACAGGGCATGAGTGGGGGTGGGGGGAACAGGGCACACACGGGGCATGAGCAGGGGGTGAGGGGAAAGGAGGGAGACACGGGCATGAGCAGGAGGTGGGGGGAACAGGGGAGACACGGAGCATGAGCGGGGTTGGGGAAAAGGAGGGGGACACGGGCATGAGTGGGCGTGGGGGGAGCAGAGGGGGACACGGGGCATGAGCACAGGGTGGGGGGAGGAGGGAGACACGGGGCATGAGTGGGGGTAGGGGGAGCAGGGGTGACATGTGGCATGAGAGGGGGTGGGGGGAACAGGGGAGACATGTGGCATGAGCAGGGCGGTGGGGGAACAGGGCAGACACGGGCATGAGCAGGGGGGGTGGGGGAGAAAACGAGGGAGACACGGGCCATGAGCGGGGGTGGGGGGGACAGGGGAGACAAGGGGCATGAGCAGAGGGTGGGGGAGAACAGGGGAGACATGGGGCATGAGCAGGGAGTGGGGGAAGGGGAGAGAGACACGGGGCATGAGCGGGGGGTGGGGGGAAGGGAGATACACACGGGGCTTGAGCGGGGAGTGGGGGAACAGGGGAGAGACGGCGCATGAGCGGGGGGTGGGGGGAAACAAGGGGGACACGGGGCATGAGCGGGGGGTGGGGGAATGAGGGGGAGAGGGGTCATGAGCGGGGGTGGGGGGAAGGAGGGAGACACGGGGCATGAGCGGGGTTGGGGGGGTAACACGGGGCATGAGCGGGGGGTGGGGGTAACACGAGGGAAACACGGGGCATGAGCGGGGTGTGGGGAACACAAGGGAGACACGGGACATGAGCGGAGGGTGGGGGCAACAGGAGACATATGGGGCATGAGCGGTGGGTGGGGGGTACATGAGGGAGACATGGGGCATGAGCGGGGTGTGGGGTGGAACAGGGGAGACAAGGGGCATGAGCGAGGGGGTGCAGTAACACAAGGGAGACATGGGGCATGAGCGGGGGTGTGGGGGTAACACAAGGGAAACTTGGGGCATGAGCGGGGGTGGGGGGTAACACAAGGGAGACACGGGGCATGAGCGGGGGTGGGAGGACCAGGGGAGACACAGGGCATGAGCGGGGGTGGGGGAGTAACACGAGGGAGACACGGGGCATGAGTGGGGTGGGGGTAACACAAGGGAGACACGGGGCATTAGTGGGGGGTGGGGGGTAACACAAGGGAGACACGGGGCATGAGCAGGGGGTGGGGGGGTAACAAAAGAGAGACACAGGGCATGAGCGGGGG